>NC_134691.1:123715040-125003790 GCF_050947455.1 Rhinoderma darwinii | reverse complement strand
GTAGGTGCTGGCTTCTTCTTCGTGGGGAAGAAGGATGGTGGTCTTAGGCCGTGCATTGATTATCGTAACCTGAATAAGGTCACCGTAAGGAACCAGTACCCACTTCCTTTGATTCCGGATCTTTTTAATCAGGTTCAGGGAGCCCAATGGTTTTCTAAGTTCGATCTACGGGGGGCATATAACCTTATCCGCATCAAAGAGGGGGATGAGTGGAAAACTGCGTTCAACACACCCGAGGGTCATTTCGAATACCTGGTCATGCCCTTTGGGTTGTGTAATGCCCCTGCTGTCTTCCAGAATTTTATTAATGAAATCCTGAGAGAGTACCTGGGTAATTTTCTTGTTGTGTACCTTGATGACATACTGGTGTTTTCCAAGGACTGGTCCTCCCACGTGGAGCATGTCAGGAAGGTGCTCCAGGTCCTTCGGGAGAATAATCTGTTTGCTAAGACTGAAAAATGTGTCTTTGGGGTACAGGAGATACCATTTTTAGGGCAAATCCTCACTCCTCATGAATTCCGCATGGACCCTGCCAAGGTTCAAGCTGTGGCGGAATGGGTCCAACCTGCCTCCCTTAAGGCGTTACAGTGTTTTTTAGGGTTCGCCAACTATTACAGGAGATTTATTGCCAACTTCTCGGTCGTCGCTAAGCCTCTTACGGACCTTACCCGCAAGGGTGCCGATGTCCTCCATTGGCCCCCTGAGGCCGTCCAGGCCTTTGAGACTCTCAAGAAGTGCTTTATCTCGGCCCCCGTGCTGATTCAGCCCAACCAAGAGGAGCCATTTATTGTGGAGGTTGACGCTTCCGAGGTGGGAGTGGGGGCCGTCTTGTCCCAGGGTACCAGCTCCCTCACCCATCTCCGCCCCTGTGCTTACTTCTCTAGGAAGTTTTCGCCCACGGAGAGTAACTATGATATTGGCAACCGCGAACTTCTAGCCATTAAATGGGCTTTTGAGGAGTGGCGGCACTTCCTGGAGGGGGCCAGACACCAGGTAACGGTCCTTACGGATCACAAGAATCTGGTTTTCCTAGAATCGGCCCGGAGGCTTAATCCTAGACAAGCTCGGTGGGCACTATTCTTTACCAGATTTAATTTCTTGGTTACCTATAGGGCTGGGTCCAAGAATATTAAGGCTGACGCTCTGTCACGTAGTTTCATGGCCAATCCTCCTTCCGAGAAGGATCCTGCTTGTATTTTACCCCCTGGTATAATCGTCTCTGCCACGGATTCTGATTTAGCTTCTGATATCGCGGCTGATCAGGGTACAGCCCCCGGGAACGTCCCTGGGGACAAACTGTTTGTTCCCCTGCAATACCGGCTGAGGGTACTCAGGGAAAACCATGACTCCGCTCTATCTGGTCATCCTGGCATCTTGGGCACCAAACACCTCATTACCAGAAACTATTGGTGGCCTGGGTTGCCTAAAGATGTTAGGGCTTACGTCGCCGCTTGTGAGGTTTGCGCTAGGTCCAAAACCCCTAGGTCCCGACCTGCGGGCCTACTACGTTCCTTGCCCATCCCCCAGAGACCTTGGACCCATATCTCCATGGATTTTATCACCGATTTGCCTCCATCTCAGGGCAAGTCGGTGGTGTGGGTGGTAGTCGACCGCTTCAGCAAGATGTGCCACTTTGTGCCCCTTAAGAAGCTACCTAACGCCAAGACGTTAGCTTCTTTGTTTGTGAAACACATCCTGCGTCTCCATGGGGCCCCAGTCAATATCGTTTCTGACAGAGGGGTACAATTTGTTTCCTTATTTTGGAGAGCTTTTTGTAAAAAGTTGGAGATTGATCTGTCCTTCTCCTCCGCCTTCCATCCCGAAACTAATGGCCAAACGGAAAGGACCAACCAATCCCTGGAACAATATTTAAGGTGTTTCATCTCTGACTGTCAATTCGATTGGGTCTCATTCCTTCCCCTCGCTGAATTTTCCCTGAATAACCGGGTCAGTAACTCGTCAGGGGTCTCCCCGTTTTTCTGTAATTTCGGGTTTAACCCAAGGTTCTCCTCCGTCTCCCCTGGTTGTTCCAATAATCCTGAGGTAGAGGAGGTTCATCGGGAACTGTGCACTGTCTGGGCCCAGGTTCAGAAGAACCTAGAGGCGTCCCAGAGCGCACAAAAGATTCAGGCGGATAGTAGACGTTCTGCTAACCCCCGGTTTGTCGTCGGGGATTTGGTCTGGTTGTCGTCCAGGAACTTGCGCCTTAAGGTCCCGTCCAGGAAGTTTGCTCCCCGATTTATTGGACCTTATAAGATCATTGAAGTCCTCAACCCTGTATCCTTCCGTCTGGAGCTCCCCCCATCCTTTCGCATACATGACGTCTTCCATGCCTCCCTCCTTAAACGCTGCTCCCCGTCCTGGTCCCCCTCGAGGATACCTCCTGTTCCCGTTCTCACCCCTGAGGGGGTGGAATTCGAGGTGGCCAAGATTATGGACAGTAGGATGGTCCAGGGCTCCCTCCAGTACCTGGTCCATTGGAGAGGATACGGGCCGGAGGAGAGGACTTGGGTACCTGCCCGTGATGTTCACGCTGGGGTATTGATCAGGAGGTTCCACCTCCTCTTCCCCACTAAACCGGGTCCCCTTAGTAAGGGTCCGGTGGCCCCTCATAAAAGGGGGAGTACTGTTAGGGATCTGCCAGGTACTTCATCTAGCTATACTCCTGGGATTAATCAATCCACACCTGAGGCCAGACCTGTTCGACTGACACCATCTCCCACCAACCAGGGTGGCAGGCTCAGGAGTGGGAGAGCCTATCGCGGCCTGGTCTGTCGGAGTTAGCTGCCCTTTATTACCTGCCCTGTGCTCTCCCTCAGTGCTTGTAATTCTTTTGGATTCCTGGCCCCACTGCTGCTTGCTCCAGCCTGCTTCTGCCGTGCTTCTGCCTTGCTGCAGTTCTGCTTGACCTGCTTGCTTTGCCCCTGGCTTGCTTCTGTCTCCGTGCCCGCTCGGGTGTACTCACTTCGTCCTGGTCCTGACTGTTTATTCGCCGCCCCGTTTCCTCGTGGCGTTCCGTGGCTACTGCCCCTTCCCTTGCGTGTTCCCTGATTGTCTTCCTGTGCACTTAGCCAGCGTAGGGACCGCCGCCCAGTTGTACCTCGTCGCCTAGGGCGGGTCGTTGCAAGTAGGCAGGGACAGGGCGGTGGGTAGATTAGGGCTCACTTTCCCTTCACCTCCTTCCTGCCATTACAGATAGATAGATAGATAGATAGATAGATAGATAGATAGATAGATAGATAGATAGATAGATAGATAGATAGATAGATAGATAGATAGATGATAGATAGATAGATAGATAGATAGATAGATAGATAGATAGATAGATAGATAGATAGATAGATAGATAGATAGATAGATTGATAGATTAAACTATCTTTCTGTTTCCCAGAAAGGCATAACCATTTTAGACAAAGCGGTGGCTGTGAAATAATGACCTGCACTTCTTAATAAAACTCATCTACTTCTCTATTTTTATTTGGGGAACATGTGATTCCTTGTCATATATAGGTGAGCATTGCAGAACAATGTAGGGCATGTATGTACTGTACCTCCTTTTCTTCAGTCTGCAAATGATTACTTGTCCAGCCATCCCTTTTATGTTCCTTAATGTTTTGATATATATGTTTCATTACAGTACCATCTGTTAGTGTTCAGAGAAAATAGCATCCAAGCTATAAAGTGAGAATATTTGAAAAGGTCTGTAATGGAGATTTATCTTCCACAAAGAGTCTTGTTTTTGTATTGAAATGCTGAACATGACCATGCAGAAAATCATAAATAATCAATGTGTTAGCAAAAAAAGTGTCAATAGAATATGAAATTTGGATTTTTCACTAATTTGAACAACTCACTTATTTTACTATACCAAAAGCAGTAACTATTATGTTTGCAAAACTGATTTTTGATGAGGCTTTTGTGTTATCATAAAAAATCAAGGATCAATAGGGAATTTATTATATTTGAACAATAAATTCTTAGGATCGTATATACAAAAGCTTTATGACTATAAGCTCATAATAATTGATATAATAAACAGTGATATGTTTAAAAAAATGTAGAAATGTCACCATACATTTCTCAAATAATAACATCACACAATGCCCAAATAATATAGCTATAGAGTGCTTATAAAATGCCATCATACGTTAAGCCAAAGCTTCGGGAGACACCATCTTCATCAGCTGCTGGCTCCTATGCTCCTTTATTAGAGACCCATTTTTCTTTTCATTCTTGGCATAGCAATGGAAGGGCGGGAAGTAGAAGCTGTTATCAGGTTTGTGTAGCTTTGATAGGTATATTGTTCCTTAATGATTTTATGACACTGTGTTGGGGTTGATGAACACATTGCAGGATTTTAGGGTTATAATAATAATAATAATAATAATAATAATAACCTTTATTTATATAGCGCCAACATATTCCGCAGTACTTTACAATTCAGGGGGTACATTGAGGACCCTGCTCGCAAGAGCTTACAATCTATAAGGAAATAAGGGAGACAAAAAATGTAAAAAAAATGCTTGTTCAGTACAATGGTCCAGCCATATTTTATACATATGTGGTAGTACACATAAAGCTGCATGCTGCTGAATGAGGGGGTTAAGTTCTAAAAATCTACTGAAATAGGGGGCCAAGGAAAGGAGTCAGATTAGGGAATGTAATAGGCCTGTCTATAAAGATGTGTTTTCAGGGCACATTTAAAACTGTGGATGTTGGGAATTAATCTGATTGTCTGGGGTAGCACATTCTAGAAAACTGGTGCAGCACGAGAAAAATCTTGGGAGATGGGAGTGGGAGGTTCAGATTATAGGGGATTTTAATCTGAGGTCGTTGGCAGAACGTATCGCACGGATAGGGTGGAAGACAGAGATGAGGGAGGAGATGTAAGGAGGAGCAGCACTGTGGAGAGCTTTGTGGGCGAGGATAATAAGCTTCAATTTAATTCTGAAGGGAATGGGCAACCAGTGCAGTGACTGGCACAGGGTAGAGGCGTTGGTGTAGCGGTTGGTCAGAAAGATGAGCCTGGCTGCTGCATTATTGGGGAGGGGAGAGTTTAGTGAGGGGAAGACCAATTAATAATGAGTTACAGTAGTGAAGATGAAAGTGAATCAGAGCGACAATAAGAGTTGTGGCTGTTTCCACAGTAA
The DNA here is from genome assembly GCF_050947455.1 of Rhinoderma darwinii. Taxonomy (NCBI): domain Eukaryota; kingdom Metazoa; phylum Chordata; class Amphibia; order Anura; family Rhinodermatidae; genus Rhinoderma; species Rhinoderma darwinii. Next base: position 124,998,640 of record NC_134691.1, on the reverse strand, counting down.
AAAAAGGACTCATGACTTGGGATATGGATATGGACACCCAAGCTTTTAGATGCTGATGTCCACAGGTTGGAAGTTCATCATAAGCCCAATAAATAGACCAGGTTCAGGAACCAGGATGGTATTTATTCTTTTTTCTTACTTTCTCAAATTGCTTATCATTATATTAGATGTTGGATTGGACATAAGAATCACTGGCATTGGTATCAGGGGCGTAACTAGGAAAGACTGGGCCCCATAGCAAACTTTTGACTGGGGCCCCCCCTCCCCTGGGTGTCACACAACCCCCCCTTGTAGATAGTGCCTTTTTTACAACCCCCCCTGTAGATAACGCCATACAGCCCCCTGTAGATAACGCCATACAGCCCCCCTGTAGATAACGCCATACAGCCCCCTCTGTAGATAACGCCATACAGCCCCCTCTGTAGCTAGAGCCATACATCCCCCTGTAGATAACGCCATACAGCCCCCTGTAGATAATGCCATACAGCCCCCTTTGTACATATCAACAGAGGGGGCTGTATGGCGTTATCTACAAAGGGAGCTGTATGGCATTATCTACAAAGGGAGCTGTATGGTGTTATCTACAAAGGGGGCTGTATGGCGTTATCTACAGAGGGGAATGTATGGTGTTATCTACAGAGGGGGCTGTATGGTGTTATCTACAGAGGGGGCTGTATGGCGTTATCTACAAAGGGGGCTGTATGGCGTTATCTACAGGGGGGCTGTATGGCGTTATCTACAAAGGGGGCTGTATGGTGTTATCTACAGGGGGATGTATGGTGTTTTCTACAGAGGGGGCTGTATGGCGTTATCTACAGTGGGGGCTGTATGGCATTATCTACAGGGGGGGCTGTATGGCGTTCTCTACAGTTCTCTAACGCCATACAGGCCCCCCTGTAGATAACGCCATACAGCCCCCCTGTAGAGAACGCCATACAGCCCTCCCCTGTAGAGAACGCCATACAGCCCCCCTGTAGAGCACGCCACACAGACCTCCCCTGTAGAGAATGCCATACAGCCCCCCCTGTAGGGAACGCCATACAGCCCCCCCCCTGTAGGGAACGCCATACAGCGTCCCCCCTCCCAAAAAAATGCGACCTACAGCGTGTCCTACAAAAGACATGTATCCCCTATCCACAGGATAGGGGATACATGTGTGATCGCTGGCACTGATAAGGAGAACGGGGGACTGAAAGTCCCCCGAAGTTCTCAGTGACTAACCTCTGACTTCCGGCGTCTGCGCAGCTCAATAAAAATGAAAGGAGCGCTGGTCACGCATGCGCACAAGCGCGACCGGCGCTCCATTCTACGGAGCTGCCGACACAGACCCCGGAAGTCCGAGGTTTGTGATTGAGAACTCCAGGGGACTTTCAGTCCCCCATTCTCCCTATCAGTGCCAGCGATCACACATGTATCCCCTATCCTGTGGATAGGGGATACATGTCTTTTGTTTAATGGCAGAGCGGGGAGATACCTCCCTGCTCTGCCGTAGTCGTATTCAGTGGCGTCGCGCTGTAGCAGCCTTGGCGGCTGCTAGCGGTGCCTCCGGCCATGGTGGGGGCCCGTGCCAGCGGGCGACACGGGCCCCCTCATGCCGCGGGCCCCGTAGCAGCTGCTGCGGCTGCTAAGGCGGTAGTTACGCCACTGATTGTTATAACAGAGGTTATAATGGAGTCATTAGACAGGACATAGTATAGTCAATGTCACCTGGTTATGCAACTTGGCATTAGAGTCAATAAATAAAATTTGGCACTATAAAGTATAGTGCTATACATTGGATTTGACAGGAAAGTCAATAAAAAATATATAATTGGCATCTAGATTATATAGACTTTACAACATGTGCATGTATAGCAACAGCACAGAATGCACTCACATACAATAAGAACTGCCAGAGGATATTATGTGTTTGTAAATGGAAAATATATTGCAATCTGTATAATATAGCTTTATAATGGTATAATGTACAATTACAACAAATTTCTGGTGTAGCATTCATTATATGGGAAAGAGTGACATCGGAAGTTGGACCTAATCTTTGAGCCCCCCCCCCCCCCCATTTTAATTATGCATATCAATGACTACAAAGTATAAAATAGATAAACTGACATAGATTGTGGTACAGAAAAAAAGGGGGGGGAATTTCCTTCAGCTCACCTTGTCACAGGTATGGTAGTCAGCGCACGGATCCTCGTGTCGGCACACGCGAGGGAAACAGCAGAAAAAGAAAGTTGGACCCAGCGCTGAAAGTGATGAATCTGCTAAAAACGGGAAACTTCTTCCAAGTTTTAATGTTGCTTTAGTAAAAACAATGAACAAGAAATGGTGGTGACGGGCGGGTAATGTCCGGAGTACAGAGGGTGATGAGAAAATAGGCGGTAGCCTATGCGTTTCAGACCCCTGCTGGGTCCTTAGTCATGGCTTATCAAAATAGACAAACTGACATAGATTGTGGTACCAATTGTACAAATTTGCTAACACATTGGGGGGAATTTTATAAAATTGGCATCTCATATGCCAATTGTAATCTAAAGAGCTCAGCAGTAAGATAGGTCGCACACCTCTTAATACATTGAGGACATCTCTGGCCGCCCATGCGGCAGAAAGATTTACACTACAATTTAATTTATTTATTTATAAATTATACTAAATCTGTCTGGCTATGGTTGGCTCCACCCTTTATGCTAAGTCCAGCCCACTTTTTGCTTAAGTGAGCATTGAAAATATTGCAAAAGTCACAATTTGTTTTGCTCGAATTTCGATTTTACTACACTGGCATAGAACGTTTGATATGTTCCCCCCATTATTTGCCATTTAAAGTTAGTTATGTCCATACTTTTTTCAACTTTATCAACACAGCTTCAACCTCTGCTAATGTATGTGGCCAAGCATTTCATAGCGTGATTGCTTAGGGTATGTTCACACGGCCTATTTGCGGACGTAATTCGGGCGTTTTTGCCCCGAATTACGTCTGAAAATAGCGCATCAATAGCGCTGACAAACATCTGCCCATTGAAAGCAATGGGCAGACGTTTGTCTGTTCACACGAGGCGTATATTTACGCGCCGCTGTCAAATGACGGCGCGTAAATAGACGCCCGCGTAGAAGAAGTGACCTGTCACTTCTTTGGCCGTAATTGGAGCCGCTATTCATTGACTCCAATGAATAGCAGCGCTAATTACGGCCGTAATTGACGCGGCGTTCAAGCGCCTGCACATGCCGGTACGGCTGAAATTACGGGGATGTTTTCAGGCTGAAACATCCCCGTAATTTCAGCCGTTACGGACCCCCGCCGTGTGAACATACCCTCAGAGAATCCCTTTTGTAATTTTGAGGTAAATCCTTTGTCTTGCAGCCGAAAGATCTCTTTGGGAACATTAAACAGAATAAATTGTCAAAATTAATGTATGAACCAATAATGTATTTAAAAAAAGAACATAATCCCTTTGAGGTTATTTTAACTTCAGAGTAAATAAAACTTATTTGAGCAGGGTTTCCTCACAAATGAGATCTTCAACACTACACATAAATTAAGCTGCTCTTCTCTGTACTTTTTCTGGGATGTCACTCTTGTGATTTTACTGCATTTTAAAGATGGGGCCACACTATTTTATTAATCTGTATTTATTTTATGATTCTATGTGTTTCTATTATTTTCTTTCTCTTTAAAATATTATGTGGCCAACTACTTACTCAAGTTGCTGCAACAACAGTTCCAGAGATTTTCTTTACAGCTGGAAACCAAACATGAAAACTGATTGGAAAATCAATTGACTTATATGGGATAGTGGTGGCATCAGCCTCCTGTGCTGAAGGGGTGTCACAGTGGAGCTGGCACCCAAGATTTGCAACCACTACAGATCTTAATACGACATGTGTAGAGCAGTATTATTTAGAAATTGTCACGCACTGTTATTACATTATTATATGTATGGAGTTTTTATTTGGTCACTGTATGTTGGTATTATTTGAGCACTGTACGGTGGTGGCATTGATTCTTAGGGACAATACAGTTTATTATTTTTCTGTGCATTGTTTTGGTGACTGTATAGTATTGCTATTTAGGCACCTGCATTGAAGTTTTATTTGACCAACATATGGCACTGTTATTTGGGCTCCATACTGTATGGCTTTAGATACTGAATAGTTTAATTATTTGTACATTGAATGACAGTACACCATGTGGGAAGGTACCAATGGTAGGGACTGCATAGGGCACCATCCAGCATGCAGTCAACACTTGCATCACAGGAATACCTGCCTCTGTCTGTTTGTTGAATCAGCGTTGTTGGCGATATATAAGTGGTTAACGGCGGAGATCAGAGGTTTATTTGACCTCCACCATAAGAGCAGGAGTGTGTCTCTATATTACAGACATTTTACCACTTCCATGAGGGCATATTGATCATGAGGACATGTATGCCATGGAGTGAGAAGTGTGAACTATTTAATTTCATGTGCATTAACCTGTTTATAACAGTTGAGAAAGGGACAAATGACAGTTGAGAACAGGACGAAACGCGTCATTGAAAATTACAATAAAAAATTGATTGCATACTACATTTGTGAGTACCAGAATTTAGTCTATTATGGAGTGAGGACTAAATCGGAGCAGGTTAAAAGGTTCAAGCAGTATCAATTTGCATGCATGACAAATATTTTGTTAGCTTTTGATAAGGCTAATTTGTAATAAACATTACACCTTAATCTGTTAAGCCTAAATCATTTTCATACTTCACTTTAGGTATAAGTATCCTGTATAATTGTAAATCAAGTATAATTTTAACTTCATGCATTTATTCAACCTCAATCTCATATGTCCTTTTATTTCCATGTATTCCAATGTATCTTGATCTCCCCATAGGGATGAGACATATTACCTATAATCTATAATATTGAATAATCTTTTCAATTGCAAACAAACAGATATAATAATGTTGTTTTTATTGTACATAAACAAAAAAAATGTAACACTTATCATGCTGCACAAGCACTTAAAACTGTTATCCCAATGACACATATTTCTTGGCCTATTTTATATACATAATAAATATTTCTTATATAGATAAAGCGAGTCTTTTCCCTAGATTATGAAAATACAATCTATTTTTCTAATTCTATTTTAACTAGTTTATGTAAAATACTGTTGTTTGTATTTTATCCCCTTGGTATTTTTACGGTAGAAGACAATTTTTCACTTTCCATTTCAATCATAATGATGGATGTCACATAAAACAGATTTGTAAAATATAAAAGCACAGTGGGGAAAGCCAGTAGTGTGTTAAGCTTTATAGAGAATAGTATTACCAAAAAAACGAGCATAGTGCAGTTACCAAATGTTGTGTTATAATATAGATGTTATCTATGCCCAAACATCTTAGTATTAAAGGAACATTTTTGTTTTAAAAGTGCAGCTCTCATTACAAGAGATGAAAAAAATAAAACTAACATACAATATTTACACATACATTTAGTTTCTCTCACTCCTAAATGCAATGTTTCTCGGAAATTCTAATTACAATTAAATAAGCTTTTTTGTCTATGACAGACTTTGTAGGACCAATGACCAGCTAGCAGTGGCCCAACAGAAGAGGAATTGGCACAGCAGCTCTCTAGCACCAATAACACTTCATTCTAGGTAATGGCGGAAACAAAACAATAGGACGTTGGTGTAATATCCTCATACTAGGCCATCAATGTCTATGATAACACAACCCCTTTAAGTAGTAATATAATTGTGTAATTCCCGTCCATCAAGGTGCACACACACTTTTGTAGACATTCTACTCCAATATACAATAGGAATCAAAATGTTGACAGTTTTCCGGCAAAATCGGCTTTGTCATTTTCTAAACACATTAATACATATGTCAGGCAGCAAACCTCAAATGTAAGGTTCATTATCCTCTGTTCCATCTAGTTTCTCATGAAGAAACTTCTCAATAGTACAGCTTTCTAGTATACTTCATAAGCATGTGCGGAACTTTTATAGAATATCCCAGAAAAGATGGCATCTGAGGGAGAACGCAAAATTTTTTTTCCTGTCGGATTCATATAAAATTAAATCAGAGGCATATGGAGGCACAGTAAAGGCCCAATGCACTTCTATTGGTGCCCTATTATAGCTCTATGCAAAATGGAGCCATAATACAGCAAAGTTCACAAGGTCTTAGGATGGAAAAAAAAAAAAGCATTGTGAATTAAAAATAAAACAAATACAATTTTGAATACAATGTTCCAGCCACTACAGCTTCTAATATTAAAAAACACACATAAAAAAACATTCAGTGCGAAGCCAGCCTTAGGCCCTCTTCACACGGCGGAATTCTGTGGCGGAATCCATTCATTTCAATGGGAGTCGGACGCTTCTTTTTAACGCTAGCTAGTGGGATACAGAAGCCTCCTGCTCGATCTTCAGGCGGATTCCGCCGAAACCTCCCATTGAGGTCAGTGGTAGGAGGAATCTTCCTGCCAATGGCAGGAATAATTCCGCAGGGGATTTTGCGGTAGGACCCACCACGAAAAATCTGCAGTGTAAACAGGGCCTTAGGCTTAAGATGGTTGTATTGTACCCTTGTTTAACTGTGCGTATAGCGGATGTAACTCCTAACCCTTCCCATGGTTCTGCTGTACCAAACTTGCTGTAGCATAGATTCCTATTGTGCTGTAAATTCAGTTCAGTAAACCATGGGGTGTTTCATCCAGAATAAAGGCAGTTAAACATGGGAACAATATGCTGGTCTGAATGAGGCATTAGGGTGTATAATGTCTGATTTGCATGATTATTTATTGCAAGGGTGGGGAACGTCCGGCCCACGGGCCGTAAATGAGATCGTTGCCGCCGCGTCATTCGCTACTTGGCTCCGTCCGCCCTACTCACTTACATTTAGGAGCAGGAGGAGGGCGGCCGGAGCCAAGTATGGCAGCGGTCTAAGTGTGGTTGATGCATGCCATCCCAAAAGTGGACCAGTCCACTCACCTGACCTGAGTCAGTGACGTGAAGTCAGATGACTTGACTGGTGCACTCCCTTCACAGCACGCACTGACCTCACTGACCGCCACTGCAGAAGTGTCATTCTCTGCTTGGCTCCGTCCGCCCTACTCACTCACATTCAGGAGCAGGAGGACGGTGGATGGAGCCAAGTATGGCAGCAGTCTGAGTGAGGCCGGTGGACCAATCCAGTTACCTGGCCTAAGTCACCTAACCTGACTGGACTGGTCCACTCCCGGGCCGGCACGCACTGACCCCCTCACTCAGACCGCCGGATCCTCATTCACTAGTAGTGAATTACAGTACTTGGCTCCATATTCCCTCCTCCTGCTTCTGACCTAAAATGTATAAACTTAGCTGAGGCCTAAATGTAGAAATTTAGCTGTAGTGTAGACATAGGACTTGTCTATTGTGGATGTCTTAACAATAAAACCACTTTGAAGATTTGGAGACGTGTGCTGTTGTCCTACTATTTCTTTTGGAATATCCAGTGGATATGTCATAAATGTCCCTGATGGGAAAACCCCTTTAAGTATATTCAGAAAAACTTACTGCTGCGAGCAGTTCTTTTCAAAACTTACCAAAGATTCGACCACTCCAAACTGACCGACACAGTAGCAATATCATCAATACCAGCTAATATCACACAGCTTACCAATGAGAAGCAGTTCCAGCCAACACATTAGGGGTGAGTTACGTAACTAAATGTTTGACCAACTATAGTAGGCTAATTTTTAAGTTGATAATTTTGTATGGCCTGCGATGATGTTATAAATATCCAAATGGACCTTGGAAGAAAAAAGGTTCCTCCACCCCTGATTTATTGGGTGTTAATTATTGGGCAAAAAAAAAAAATACCAGTCAATTATATTTATGCATATTTATTATTTATCCAATTTCCATCGGACATTACTGGCAAGATTGGTTTATATTATTTTAAGAAATCTACAAATATTCTGTGTATGAGCTGCCTGCATTTTTACGGGCATTATTGCTTTAGCAAATGTATGTTAGTTTAATTTTGATATTTAGAAAATAAGAAGCCAGCATCTATGTACAATAGCACCAGCAAGTAAGCCACATTCATATGGAAGCTTAACCTTGTGATGTCAATGTCTTGTAGGTAGGGAAAAAAAATCTAAAACTTTAAATGTCAGAGCAGAGATGGAAAGGGAACAGCAAGTCAAAGAGTTGGAAAAAAAATGAACAAATGACAAACCCTGAAAGCATAGAACAAGGGGAAAAGCTACCTACCTCACATATACTTATTACTAAGAAGTTAGATGGAAAACATTAAGAGAAAATCCAGGCTTGGCCAGAAAATACTCAGAAAGATGAAAGGCATTATAAGAAGCAATATCTCCATGCAGGTGAAGTGAAAAAAGAAAAAGAAAAAACATTCTCTTCTTCATGACATATATCTTATATTCCAAGTCCCATCTCAGAAAAATTGAGAAGAAATTTGCTAGCTTTCACAGAAATACTGAAACTGCAATGATGTATGAGAACCATATTATGAGATAAGATAACTCTCCAAGGATAAGAGTAATAATATATTTGACAAGTTTTATTGAGCAGAACGAAAAATATAAATGTAAAGCTACAAAGGGGGATATAGCATGTGAGGAGTGGAAGAAATAGACGCAGTTTCTTCACGGAACATACTGTAGATAAATAAACATTAGATTGTGTTAATAAAGCATATAAAAAAAAATTAAGGATTACACCTCTCCCTGGTACAAACAGTTCTAGTTACAACATCTCAATTTTTATTATTGCAGATTTGTTTGCAAAATTCATGAATGATAGATTTAAAAAGTAGTTAATTCAGAAGGTAAAAAAACAAAACACAAAAATAACACTATACGATGTGATACGATCCAGAGCAATTTAAGTGAGTTCCAGCACTCAGAGTCGTACCCTATCTTTCCTTCACATGTGCTAAAGATTTTGTTTGCTGCTCTAGCCTTGTATCTACATAATATTACTTTGCTCTGGAAATAAGAGGTCTTGTCCAAAACTTGAAGGACATACCCAGACCATTATCCCGCCTCCACCAAATTTTACATTAGAAACTATGCATTCCGGTAGATACCGTTCTACTGGCATCCGATTCACCACTCCAGAGTCCAGTGACAGCGTGCTTTACAGCACTCCAGCTGAGATTTGGCATTGTACATGATGATCTTAGGCTTGTATGCAGCTGCTTGACCATGGAAACCCATGTCATGTAGCTTTCAACACACAGATCTTGTGCTGCTATCACTTCCAGATGCCGTTTGGAACTCTGTAGTGAGTGATGCAACAGATAATATGAGGTTTTTAACGCACCACGTGTTTCAGCACTTTGCAACCCAGCTCTATGTTCTACCACTTAGTGACTGCTCTGTTGTTACTCCTAGACACTTCACACAACACAATAATTTGTCCAGGTAAGATCTAGCAGATCAGACATTTTACAGACTGACTTGTGGCAAAGAGGGCATCCTATGATAGGTCTACGTTTAAAGTCACTGAGTTCTTCAGTACGACCCATACTTCTATCAATGTTGGGATTATACCTGTCCAATTTGTGAGTATGGCCATTTTTTGTGTTTTTAATCTTATTATATGTCCCACTTTTTTTCTGTGGTTAGCTTCAAGTTTGGAACGAAAAGTTCCAGTTAGGGACTCGCAAGTGTGGGGATCCGTGACGAGGATTGCGAGCTTGCGTTCTTTTGGCCAAAATTACAACCAATGCCCCATGTATTTTCCATGTTTACTTGTATTATATTTACTACTTTTTGGACGCAGCCGGGTCTTCAATGCTGGGAGAGCATGGTGTGTTGCGGTCTGGCATAGCAAGCAGGGCAGCCCGCTCTATGTACTTTTCATGGCATTACAAATAGGCTGCTACCAGGCTATATAGGCTGTGCCTCATGATTTACGCATTAGCCCTCCATGTTTTACACACTGCACCCACACTTCATGCATCACTCACGTTCCTGACCCTTTTAGTACTGCCCCCTATATTTTACACTTTATTCACCACTCACTATACTCAGTACTGCCCCCTATATTTCACACATATTATTACTACTTGCACATTATACACTATTCATTTACTTTTTACTACATATCCCATGCACCACACGCCACTCCCCTCAAGGCTAGTGGGAGTGGCTATTATTATTTAAACACACCTGTGCACTTTCCTTCAGCAGCATTTTTGACCTGGCTGCGTCCTGTTGGAATTATACCTGCCCAATTTTTGAGTATGGCCATTTTTTGTGTTTTTAATCTTATTATATGTCCCACTTTTTTTCTGTGGTTAGTATCAATGTTGGTATATGGAGATTGCATGGTTGTGTGTTTGAGTGTATGAACCTGTTGGGTGTGGCTGAAACACCTAAACTCAATAATTAGGAGGGGTGTCCACATACTTTTGACCTTTCAGTGTATTTAGACAAAAAAATATTCCCTGAGTACTACCTCTCAGCAAAATCTTGGGGCAAGCAGAGCACCAAACCAAATCTGAAGTTGCAGGAAATGGTGGTCCTATAGGTGAATTGTATGATGTGTTTGGTTTATTTTTGACGTTCTGGTGCCGAAAGTGTTACACGTACACACTCATTTAAAACCACAGTGCACAATGTTTTTTAACACTCTTGTTCACTTTATCAGGTATAAATAAAAAATATAATATGTTGTTAGATTTGTACAAGGGGGTGTTGTTAGGTATTGATAAATAATTGGATGGTGTATAATGGAATTTTACTTTCTGTGTCTCAGGGTAATAGAACACAATCTAAGGTTAGAAATACCACTATATGTAGACTTTAAAGTGACTTTTCACCTTATATAATATCCTGCTGATGATATCCAATTGATGATCCTATTACCGATAATACATTCTTCACATACTGTGTCATGTGATTTAATGAGCAGTATGATATGGTATGGAAGCAGTGCTGCACCCTCTCTTGCCACACTCGGGGACAATAACCAACATTAGTAAGGCTTATTTGTAGGATAGCAGCTGGTACTCATTCCTAATTCCAATGCTGTAAGAAGAGTAGAGTCATTCAGAAATAACAGCACAACTGCATTGAGCTGAATATTTTTGTTTTTTTATGAACTGCAGTGGTTTGATTTCCCTTCAGCGGTACAGCAAAGAAAAGTAAAGGTTTTATCAGCTATTATCAATTATCTGAGTGTTCATAGAAGACAGAGATAACCACTGCTGTGGGTCCAGACATGTGAAAACACTTTTTTACAGGACAATGTTTCACCTATGTATGTATGTATGTATGTATGTATGTATGTACAGTATGTATGTATGTATGTATGTATCTATAGGCCCCAGAGCAAAGATCAAACTGGACCTCCTATTATGGTGCTGGCTTTTGACATCCAGGAATGATACGAGGGTGTCCTATTACCTGGTGTCCCCTCACCCCCTATATAGGGAGTCCTATTACCACCCAATAGCAAAGGGACAGGGCCCCATGGTCTGCTTTTATGTTACATATGTCCTTGACTCCAAGTTGAGTTTTATTATTCATAGAAATATTCATTGGGTTAGGTTCTGTAAATGCACATAGTAACATAGTTAGTGGGTTGAAAGAAGTTCATCCCGTTTAGCTTTTTATGTTTACAACTTCCAGATTATCCAGAGGAAGGCAAAAATCACCCTTAAATGGCATAGACCCAATTTGCCATAAAGTGGGGGAAAAAAAATCTGACATCTACTGGCAATCGGACAGATCAGTGGATCGACATACTATGTTACTACCAATAATCATGTACAGTAACTACAACACTACAGAGCTTTTTGTCCTCTACAACTGCAGAGAAAGTGCTATGACGTCCATATAAACAGGATAAATAGTAATGGTCCCAGTACAGATCCCTACATGTCCTAGTAGCTGCAGAATCTTTATGTCACAGTCAAACAGTCAAGAGATGTAGTTGATGTTAGTAAATAAAATGAAGTTCTCCTCTTCACCATTCACTCTACAGCCGAGGCTTGGCCAATAACATGCCGAAACACAGGACATTAATGTGGGATGTGACGTCATCGCACCTGACTGTACCAAGCTGCGGCTGGGAGAAGCCCATAAACTGCTGTGCTTTGTTCATTGTGGAAGACAACTTAGGGGAGTACTAAGTGGGGCACTATTACCATCTAGGGTACTACTTGCTTGCCACTGTTATCTTTGGTTCTATATGTGTGTCAATATTTTTGCAGCAGGAGGGCAATAATGAAGGGTTGATGCAAAGATTGTGTAGAGGTCGAGGATGTGCCAGAAAAGTGAAGATCCAAAGATATCTGGGCAGCAAACCACAGAGTCAAGTCATGGTGGTCATCATGGCGGTCTTAATCGGTTGGAAAGAAATGAGAAAAAGAAGTCATTATGTGCACATCCTCGACCTTTACACAATCTTCGCATCAAGCTGCCCCTTTTATTATTGCCCTTCTGTGAATCACTGTATGGAATTGTGTTATACAGCGTGATAATACTCTTTGGACTGCCCGTGTAGAACTGGTATCTTACGACTTTTTGGTGACTGTATGGTAATATTATTGGTTGTTATGGTAGTTATAAGTTGTGGCATTAAGGTATTATTTGGTTACTGAATTATTCATAGTTATACTATTATATATACACAACAGTAGTATTTATGATGGGGCAAATTACTTGAGTGCAGGGCTGATGCATCTATAGAAAGAAGTTCCAGGCCCCAAAGCGCTGATTTATGTTATAAATTCATATCCAGGGACAGTATACTACTGAGCTGGTGTTTCTATGACTATCATATTGTCATACCTTGTTTTATAGTTATATTGTCTTCAATCTTTTTCGTTTTTGGTGGGATGCCTCTATGGCTTGTGCCCCAGATTCAGGAACGCCAAGGGTTCTGTAACAGCTGGAAAATGTACTAGGGACGGTACATGCTGCATTGCCCCAACTACTGCACAATTTCTTTGCAAAATATAAGAAAGATTCATGTAGGACGTTGCCTGTTAAATTAAATGTAACTTTTCTTCAGGGGGTAATGTGGGCTTGGCTTAGAAGGTAGAGAAGAGAGTCTGGGAGCAAGAGGGAGATGATAGGGGCTAGTTCACACACTTTTTTTTGGCTCTGTTTTTGATGCGTAAACTGCATAGCAAACAGCGCCAGAAACCGGGCGAAATAGCCTCCCATTGATTTTAATGGGATGCGGAGGTGCTTTTTCGCCCCGAGCAGAAAAAACACTCGTAGGAAAAAAAAAGTGTCATGCTCTTTCTTCCTGAGTTTTCGTCTCTGACCTCCCATTGACATCAATGGGAGGCAAAGAAAGCGGTTTTCACAGCAAAAAAAAAGTGCAGGCAGGTCAATTCCTGAAGGAATTTTAGAGGCAGATTTTTCTGCCTGCAAAAAACTCAGTGTGAACATACCCTATAGAGTGATGCGGAAACAGCACAAGTTATCAATGAAGCAATGCGGGAACTACTTGCAGTTCAAGCAATGGTCCAGTGCCTGTTCTGTGTAATCTGCACATTCCGACAGCCAAAGAAAATCCATAGAGAAGAAATACTCCATAGAAGTCAGCAAGATTATTTGTTTCATGAAGAAGAATACAGCAGAGTTTACCAGAATAGACTGCAAACCGCATGTGCTGACCAACACAATTTTAATCATATTAATATGGATTGAGTCTGAGAGTTGAGTAAATGTGACAGAGTTTCACATTCTAAGGACAAATTGACAGTTAACTACGTATGTCAAATTCTTAGCTGGAAAAGCGATCTTGCAGATTGTAAAAAAAAAAAACTGTATACAAAAAAGCCAAGCTAGGCGAAGATATTAAACATATTACCTGTCTAAAATAATGAGGGGCATATTAAATGAGAAAACTGCTCAAATATGGTGAATCTGCCCTGTTGAAAGAAATCTGTGATATTTGTAAGCAATGACTAAGAGCAGCGAGCATCCTTACCTGGCTACATCACGATCCGTTGGATTTACAGTGTTCTTTGTGCATACACATTTCTTTCTATTCTTTCATGTTAAAATATTTGTGAAGTTTAATTAATTTTAGTTGTACTTTATATGAAGCACAGTAGTCTCACAGTCAAACATTCTCACTTGAAACTTTCTAATATGGGATATTTATTTTTGATTAGATGCATTAGTTGCTTAACCCCTTCAGGACCGAGCCTATTTTGGCCTTCAGGAAAGCAGGATTTTTTTTTCATTGTTGCGTCCCTGCATTCCAAGAGCCGAGTGTGAGGGTTTGTTTTTTTGCAGGGTTAGATGTATTTTTCAACAGTACCATTTTGGAGTACGTACAACTTATTAACCTTTCTTAACTCTTTCTGGGGTGAATGGTAAAAAACAGCAATTCCGCCATTGTTTTTGTTTTCTTTTTGTTTTTTCTTCCATCGTGCAGCCTAAATAATATGTTACCTTTATTCTATGGGTTGCTGCAATTATGGCGATACCAAATATGTATCGTTTTTCTTATACTTTACTACTTTTACACACTAAAAAAGCTAATTTAATAAAAACATGTTTTTTATGTTGTCGCATTCTAAGATCCTAACGATTTTTTTCCAACAATGTAGCCGTATGAGGTCTTGTTTGCCGGATGAGCCATATATTTAATAGAACTATTTTGGGTTACATATAAATTATTGATGAACTTTAATTATTATATTTTTTGGGGAAGTTATTTTCTCCGTCTTTTTGTACGCTGTTCACCGTGCGGCTCGAATAATGTGATACATTTATAAGTTTCGGTTCTTGCGATATCATACATGTATATATTTTTATTTTTCCTCACGCTTACATGTTTCATTTTTTTGGGATGAACACTGTTTTTAATTAACTTTATTAGAATATTATTATTTTTTTTAGTCTTACCAGGGGACTTAACATTGTAATACTTTGATTGCTTGTGAGTAAAAACTGACAGGCAATCTATAACACTAGGCATACAGCATACAAATACGTCAGGTCTGGGGGCCTTTGCTAGGTCCTGGTTGCCGTAGCAACCCATTGGCGCCCTGGGATTGTATAGCAAAGTGCCAATGAGTGACAGAGGGAAACTTAACCACTCTGCGTAAGCCCCAAAATAGTTAAATCGCTATTGACCGCGGCATCTAACGGGTTACATGGCTAGGATCGGAGGTAACTCATAGATCAATCGTTGCATCAGGATGTCTGTTGTATATTACAGCCTGCACCTGCTGCGGCAACTGTACGTCTGTCCACCTGTTTTACATGTACTGTACTTCTCTCTACCTGTACTACATGTGCAGTACTGCTCTCTACCTGTAATATATGTACTACACTGCTCTCTACCTCTATAATATGTACTATACTGCTCTCTACCTGTACCACAAGTACTGTACTACTCTTTACCTCTACTACATGTACTATACTGCTCTCCTACCTATACTACATGTAACGCACTGCTCACTACCTGCACTACATGTACTGCACTGCTCTCTACCTGTACTACATGTACTATACTGCTCTCAACCTATATGTACTATATTGCTATATATCTGTACTACATGTCCTGTACTTCTCACTACCTGTACTACATGTACTGTACTGCTATCTATCTGTACTACATGTACAGTACAGCTCTCTACCTGTACTACATGTACTGCACTGCTCACTACCTGTACTACATGTACTATACTGCTCTCTACCTGTATCTATCATACGTGTATCTACCTGTACTACATGTTCTGTACTGCTCTCTACCTGTACTACATGTCCTGTACTGCTCTCTACCTGTACTACATGCACTGTACTGCTCTCTACCTGTACTACATGTACTGTACTGCTGTTTACCTGTACTACATCTACTGTACTGATTTCTGCCTGCTATACTTGTACTGTACTGCTATATACCTCTACTACATGTACTGTACTGCTCTCTACCTGTACCACATGCACTGTACTACTCTCTACCTGAACTACGTGTACTGGATTGCTATCTACCTGTACTATGTGTACTGTACTGTGATCTACCTGTACTACATGTACTGTTTTCTACATTTACTACACGTACTGTACTGCTTTCTACCTGCACTACATGTACTGTACTGCGCTCTACCTGTACTACATCTATTGTACTGTTCTATACCTGCATTACATGTATTGCACTGCTCTCTACCTGTACTGTACTGATGTTCACCTGTACTATTTGTACTATACTGCTCTTTCCATGTACTACATATACTGTACTCAGCAGCAGATTATCATATAGGCCCGAACCGCACATGATTAAAAAAATCACTTCAGAGTTTCATGCAGCTGTGCAGCGTGCTAGCGCCGCTAATGGCCGCTGCTGATAGGGAGGGAGGAGCAGACTGGGACGTAATAGAGCCGCCGGCGCTGCTGTTGATGGGGAGGAGGGGTAGAGACAGCAATAGCAGGGGCTGGATAGGACTAGCAGATGTGCGTCTGCTAGTCGTGGTAGAACACGCCTGTCTTTGACACTGCACGTACCACCAGTGAGGAACAGAAGACCAGGACGGTGGTCGAGCGATGAGGAAGGTTACTCTGCTATTCGCCTCTTGCCCCAATCAACAATTGACTGACATCAGACGCTAAGGGGGGATTAATTACACAGTGGGGGGGTGTGGTTGAGCATCTAAATCACTGCAAAGGGCTCTATGGGGGATAATAATTTCCCCCCATAGACAATCAGCAGTCAGTTAGACGCTCAAACCCCCCCCCCCCCCATGCTGTATAATAAATACTGAAATACCGAGGGCTCTATGTAGTTACTAATATATTGCAAGAGGAGGTCAGAATGTATGACTGACTGTTGGGGGCTCTATAGGGGGGTCTGAGCGACTAACTGCTGAGGGCTCTATGGGAGGGCTATCTCCCCCCCCCCCCAGAGACATCAGAATCAGACACTTAGAGCCCCCAGCAGTCAGTCAGACAACCTGACCTCCCCTTGCAATATAATCTCCCCCATACAGCCCTCAGTTTTCCCATGAGAGAAATGTATGACATATTCACAGGATTTGTCATAAATGTCAGCTAGATGTAGGTCCCACCTCTGGGATCCGCACCTATCTCTAGAACGGGGCACCCTAATCCCCTTACTACCTGTTTCTGCTCTCGCTGCCTCCCGGCCCCATCCTGATTACATGGTCGGGCGTTACGAAAACAGCATTGTTTGCTGAGCTACGCTGTTTCCGTAAGTCCCAAAGAACTGAATGAAAGTTACGGAAAGTCCATAAAGTCAGGAAGTGGCTGGGAGGCAGCGATAGCAGAAAGAGGTAGAACAGGGTTTAGGGGGCCCGATTCTAGAGATAGGTGCAGGGGTCCCAGAGGTGGCACTCCCATCTATCTGACAGGATCCACAGGATATGTCATAAATTTCCCTCATGGGAAAACCCCTTTAAAGTGAAAGTAAACTTCTAAAAAAACTTCTGACAGGTCACAGTGAAATGTCAGAAGTTTTGATCGGTGGGGGTCCAAGCACTGAGACCCCCATGGATCGCTAAAACAAAGTTGCAGAAGCAGTCAGGGAACCGCTGTGCTGCTTCCTTTCTGATCTGCTTTTCTCGGAAAGCCAAGCAAGCGGTGTACGGACGTACACCACTCCTAGGAATGCCGATCAGTGGCGCAGCATTCAATCGTGCGCCTCTGCCGCTTCACTTTAGCGATCGGTGGGATTCTCAGTGCTCGGACCCCCCACCGATTAAAAATTCTGACATATCAGTATGACATGTCAAAAGTTTTTTAAAAGTTTAGTTACACTTTAAAGAGAGGTGTTACAATTTATTATTATTATTATTGTTATTATTATTATTTTTTTCTTTAATAAAATAGTGTATCAGTGTCTGGTGCAACTTTCTAAATACTTTTTATTAAAAATGATTTTTACTTTTTGAGATACAGCTACTTTATATCCTGAATACAGAGCAGTTGCATCTAGTGCAAAAACCTGTATCCGTCAGGTCAGTGGCACTGACTGGTACAGTGTCAGCAGGTTGAGGGGTTGGATTGCGTGTGAGGGGGAAGAAGGGGGCCCAAGTTGTGTCAACAGCCCAGGGCCCATGGTACACTTAATCCGCCACTGACTGTACTGCTCTCTACCTGTAATGCATGTACTGTATTGCACTCCCTGTACTACATTTACTGCACTGCTCTCTACCTGTACTATGTGTACTGTACTTCTTTCTACGTTTTTTTTGCTGAGTGTGAATGGAGTTTTGTGCACTGATTTAGTTGAGGATTATCAGTGTGGAATTCGTAGTAAAAATCTGCAGCAAATTCACCATGGTTAGCGTTCTCAAAGGAATTTATATTGCAACTTGAAGGACCTCCCTATAAATAATTTGGAATTGGTGACTTTTAAGATAATTTGTCAAACGTGATATTGTGCAGAAAAACCGTGGACTGTTTTTCTTCTTGGGATTTTACCGTTTATGTCTTTTATTTTGTAAAACCTAGTAACTACTGGAGTTGGAAGGCTAGTTTAGATATTAAAATCACACATTTACTTTTGTTATAAATATTGAAGAGCATCTCCTTTAAGAACCAAAAATGTATAGTTAAACGTCTCTCAAAAATTGCAATTGTCATTAATTAGTTTCAATTTATATTTTAGTGGCAGTAACATATTCTGCTTCCCTGATTTTCACTTTTTAATTGCCTTATTCAGCAAAATAACTGCAAGAGCAGATCCTTTATTTAAGTCTTGTTCTTACAGATAGGTCTTCATGATTTGCCTCATTATTTCTGTTATTTTATGTATGACTATGGTTTTTCCTTATGTCACTTGACGGGAAACAACATAACAGTATTAGTCATTTGTCTTTGAAGTCAACCCACACAACCATTTCCATGAAGAGAAGAGTGGAGACAAAAATGGCATATCCGTGCTGAATTGCTTTATCTCATCATCTCAAGTCAGTCTTTCTCAGTGCTCAGCATTATTCTAAAACTTGTATGTATTTCCCTTGAATTTTACCCATTTCTTGACAGTATTACTAGCATCTCAATTCTGATCATTTAAGTATCCACCACAATTGTTTATTAATTCAGGCACACAGGTGGAACATATAAACATATAAACTAACACACATACATTTTAACCCCTTAATGACCGGGACTGAAAAGGTCCAAATGACCAGCTACATTTTTCAGTTTTTACCTCTCTACATTTCAGCAAGCATAACTTCTTTATTTTTTCATTGACGTGGTCGTATGAGGCCTTTTTTATGCGGAAAAAAAATCGTATTATTTTTTTTTTCATAGTTTGGAGGTAGAAATATTTATGATGTGAATATAAGAAAAAGCGATTCTCGGCATAGTTTTTCTTGTTTATTTTTTATCTTGTTCACGTTTCACGCTAAATAACCCATTAGATTAATTCTTCAGGTTATTACGGTCATTTAAATAATATATGTAGGCTTTTTGTTTTTATTTAGTGTAGGGGCAACTAAATATATTTTGTGCAAAATAATGACTTTTTTTTGTTAATTAATTAATTTTTGTTACTTTCTTTTTTAATCCCGTTAAGGGATAACTTTATTTTTTACTTGTAATGTATTAGCATACTCCTGTATGCTAATACATTATACTGTGTCACTACGACACAAGCTGCTGTTAGGGCAGCCCATAGTATGCCTGAACAGCAGGCTTGCTGAACAGACAGCCTTGGGGTCCTTTGTAGGTCCCCAGGGCTGACTGCAGAGGGATTCCCCGGTATTTGATCACGTCACCGGGTTTCCAATGACGAGATCAAAACGGGGAATTGCCTTTGATCTTACCGCGGCCACGGACCGCGACAATTAAAGGGTTAAACAGCTGGGGTCCGAATGTTTTCCGACCCTCAGCTGTATTCATTAGGTTGCTCTAAGATCAGGAGCTGTAAGTTACAGCTCCTTCTTAGAGGATGAGTGCTCACAGGAGCGCTCATCAGCCTAATCTACAGCAACGCCAAAAGACGTCGCTGTAGACTAAGGACATGCACCGCCTGCCGTCAAAAGACAGTGGGCTGTCATTAAGAACTTAAAGACATAATTGAAAGTGTAAAAACAATAATTATAGTATTCCATACGGTAAAGGTTATAAAAAAGGAAAAGAACATAAATTAAAAATTATAGGCAGAAAAAAATAAAGATTATTAATAAATAAATCTTGTATTCTGTAAATTGTTTTGGTTCAAGATTTAGGAAGGTGAAAGTAATCAGCTTACTCTGGAATATAGACAAAAGCTAGAAATTTGAAATTAAGAATTCGTTTTAAATTGCTTGAAATTTTCAACAAAATTCTCTATCTATCTATCTATCTATCTATCTATCTATCTCTCTATCTCTCTATCTCTCTATCTCTCTATCTCTCTATCTCTCTATCTCTCTATCTCTCTATCTATCTATCTATCTATCTATCTATCTATCTATCTATCTATCTATCAGAGATGGTGGAAATATGTTCAACATTGGGCTAACTGTTTCTGGAGTAGATGGAAAAAAGAGTATCTTATCTTATTCTCTTTCAAGAATGAAGAAAATGGCAGCATGTGTAACTGAACTTACAGGTAGGAGATCTTGTTCACATGAAGGACGAGAAGGTGGAAAGAAACACGTGGCCCATGGGGCTTATGTAAAAAGTCTTTCCTAGCGAAGAAGGAAAAGTTCATAAGGTGGAAGTGACCATCACTAAACAGGACAACTCCAAATCTTTCATCAGGCCTTTATCCAAAGTTGTCTTGCTCTTACCTGTTGTGGAGTAATTTGCTGTCAAGCCAGAAGGAACCTAAGAAGATTTTTCGCTCGACTTAGGTCTTCATCATTGGACACGTAACTGGAACCTTGACTATTGGATTGCAACAATTGACCTAGTGCGGTTTCTCCAATACATAGATGGGTTATTTATTTGATCATACCAAGAACAGTTGCCTGTATTATGGACTAAGCTTACAAGCCATTGGACTACCACTGTCCATATATTCAAGTTATTATTGTTTTATGCCTTTGTTTGCCTTTTGTCTTTCAGGTCAGAACCTTTGCTGTACATCAGACAGACATTACTCCTTGATGTCAGATCATATAGTGAAATCCTAGGCTTTCAGATGGGGAGTGTGCTGTCCCAGCTTAGGGCTTCCCATCTAGAATCCCCTTATATTGCATTTAGTGTTATATCTGTTATCTGTTATCAGATATTTCTCGGTGGAAGCATAGGTACTCTCAAAGAAAAAAGTACACTGAATGCAGGTTAAAGTGTCTGATTGATGCAGTCAGCAAACACATACAGCACACAAATAATAATAAAAAAAGTATGAAAGAGCCCAAAATCATGGCTTTCATCATGTGTTTAATGACAAGTTTTCTGTTAGTACGGCATGCAAGTTCTCCTACATCGTAACTTGTTGTGGACAAGTGTAGGTATAGAAGGTTTTGATAGCAGCAGTGCTTGGCATCACATCAGCATATCACACATAAACAGGTCAAGACTAGGACTAATAAAATAGCTGTGCTACTTGGTCTCTAGCATGAAAGGGTATGTTCACACGATGAGAGGCATTTACGTGTGAAAAGACAGACTGTTAACAGCTGCCTCGTTTCACACGTAAATGCTCCTCCTCGCATTTTGCGAGCCGTCTGAGACGCTCGTAAATCTTGAGCTGTGCTTCATTGAGTTCAATGAAGAACAGCTCAAATTACGTGGCAAAGAAGTGCCCTGCACTTCTTTGCCGAGGCAGTCCATTTACGCGTCGTCGTTTGACAGCTGTCAAACGACGACGCGTAAATTACAGGTCGTCTGCACAGTACGTCGGCAAACCCATTCAAATGAATGGGCAGATGTTTGCCGACGTATTGTAGCCCTATTTTCAGGCGTAAAACGAGGCATAATACGCCTCGTTTACGCCTGAAAATAGGTTGTGTGAACCCAGCCTTATTCTTAGTGCTCTGCATAATACCCCTCTAAATCTTGTTGAACAGCATGTTCCCCTTGTATTCTTAGTCCCCAGCTTGGCTCCATTCTTACTTCTAGCCCTCAGCATGGCTCCCCCCCTCATCTCTGGTCACTAGAATAACTCCCCTCTCATTCCTGATCCCCAGCATGGTATTCCTGTCATTCCTGTTCCGCAGCATGACAAATCGTCTTTTTTCTTGCAGTCTTTTCCGAATTTTCAAATTGATAAACTCACATGAACAAAAAAAGATCTTGCAACCATGAATTAAAAGTCCATCAATTTATTACAGTCTTTTAAAACAGCAGCTGTTTTAAAATACTGTAATAAATTGATGAACTTTTAATTCATGGTTGCAAGATCTTTTTTTGTTCATGTGACTCTATGTATTTAAAAATTCGGAAAAGACCGCAACAAAAAAGACGATCTGCTAAGGGCATGGCCAGACGTGGCGGAATTGCTCTGGAATTCCGCTGCGTCCAGTCCGCTGCGGAAATTCGCAGCAGACATTTTCTCCATTTGTTTCCACAACTTTTTAGTTAGGTTCGTGCACACGTTGCGGAAAACTCCGCTGCGGACCATAGACTGCGGTGCGGAATTTGGTGTCTGCAGCATACACTGACTGTTGCGGACGTGTAGCGGACTTGTTGCGGACTTATTGCAAAATTTCTCCATTGACTTCAATGGAGATTCAAAATTCCGCAATGAAGTCCGCAGATGTTATGTGTGTTGCATTGCGTATTGGTTTTACGAACAGGATATTTCTTCATTCTGGCTGGACCTATGTATTTCTAGGTCTATAGTCAGACTGAGATCTAATGTTTTAAAAGACAGCAGGAAGTACTCTTCATCTGAATACGCAATGGCTAATCCGCATCAATTTACTGCACATTTTAGGCAAAGCCGCAACAGAATCTGCAACACAGATTATGTGTGGCATTGATGCGGACAGTGTCGGCAGAAATACGCCACGTCTGGCCATGCTCTAAGAAAGACAGAGCCAAGAACAGATCCCTCCCATTTTTTTTGGTTTCATCTTGACAAACCTCATATCAACGGAGCCCTGGTGGCCCCAGTACAGTTACCAGACTGCAGTCAACCTCATATAGACACACGCTTCAGGATGGTGTGCTCCTAGCACAACGTCACAAGGTGAGCATAACTCAATCACCACTGCCCTTTCCCCAGAAGCCTTTTGGATGATGCACTATGTGCACCATGTACTTTTTTCTCTTTTTTTCTCTTTTTCTAAACAGTTACAAATCAAGTCCCGTCATGGCTCCCCTCTCATATCTTGTACTGTACACCAGCATGGCTCCCTTCTCATCTCACCTTGGCTCCCCTCATTCTTAGATGCTAGTTAGGCTCCACTCTAGATATCCCACCTCACTGTTAGGGTATGTGCACACGAGAAGTGGCCTTTACGTCTGAAGGACGTCAGGAGAAAACAGCTGCATCGTTTCAGACGTAAAAGCTCCTCCTCGCATTTTGACTTCAATGAAGAACGGCTCAAATTACGTTGCAAAGAAGTGTCCTGCACTACTTTGACGAGGCAGTCATTTTACGCGTCGCCGTTTGACAGCTGTCAAACGACGACGCGTAAATTACTGGTCGTCGGCACAGTACGTCGGCAAACCCATTCAAATGAATGGGCAGATGTTTGCCGACGTATTGTAGCCATATTTTCAGGCGTAAATCGAGGCATAATACGCCTCGTTTACGCCTGAAAATAGGTAGTGTGAACCCAGCCTAAACCTTGACACCTCAGTGGCAGTTTTCAGGCTCCCTTACTCAGAAATCACACAGGCTGTTAAGTGCAGCTTAAGGCATGTTGCACCCTCCTCTTCTTCCCGAGCTGCAGAACCAAACACAGCATATGCATGTCGCTGTGTCAGCTATAGCGGTGAAGGGGCAGTTGCACTCTAGCAAGGGCCACTGCCCCTTCATTCTTATGATCGTTAGGGGTTCCAGAGGTGCGGGCATAAGAGGTACAATCCTATAAAATAAAAAAAAACACTTTAATTCCATTAATCATTTTCTCAGATATTAAACTTTTATTTTTAACTTTATGATCCTTAAATACAGTTGGTGTTACTATTATGACTATGATTATCTCTGGTAGTAGGCAGACGTTTTATAGAATGCTAAAATAGCCTTCAGACAAAAGTCATGTAACTCTCATCTGTAAAATGTTTCTGTAATGCCCGGATGTCTGGTGAAAGGTCTACTAGATCTACTCAAATGCAGAGGATTTAGATGACTCACTGGTGAGGCTCTTGATAACAGAACAACTGATGTCAGAAAGGCAGTACAGCAAATAAAAGCTATGAAGGGTCTATTGAAAATCAATTTATGTTTTGTACTTCAGGTTCTACCCTTGTTTTAGTATAATGGTTGTTCACATCGATGAGCCACTATTAAATGACATGAAGGGATGATATACATATATTTATGCTGGCTGTTTGACTTCTTGACTGTATAAGATCTTGACTATATAAGAAAAAGAAAAGATGGACCTACTTCAATTCATTACTGCATGTGCACATCCCTGAAATTAAGAAGATTAAATTTACCACTGTACACTTTCTATTTTCATGCTGAAATTTATATCTGTGAAACAGATATTTAAAGGAATATGATAGTTCAATTACATTTCAACAAACATTTGAAACACAGTATAGTAATATGAGAATATTCAACACTACAGTAATATGAGAATATTCAACACAATACACTAATATGCAAATATTCCACAAAATACAGTAATATGTGAATATCCTACACAATACAGTAATATGTGACTATTCAACACAATACAGTAATATATGACTATTCAACACAGTACAGTAATATGTCAATAGTCAACAAAGTACAGTAATATGTGACTATTCAACACAGTACAGTAATAGGTGAATATGAAACACAATACACTAATATGTCAGTATTCAACTCAATGCAGTAATATGCAAATATTCAGCACAATACAGTAATATGAGAATATTCAACACAATACAGTAATATGCAAATATTCCACAACATACAGTAATATGTGAATATTCAACACAATACAGTAATATGTGACTATTCAACACAATACAGTAATATGTGACTATTCAACACTGTACAGTAATATGTGACTATTCAACACAGTAAAGAAATATGTGACTATTCAACACAGTACAGTAATATGTGACTATTCAAGACAGTACAGTAATATAGCAGTAATCAACACAATACAGTAATATGTGACTATTCAACACAATGCAGTAATATGTGACAATTCAACACGGTACAGTAATATGGCAATATTCAACACAATGCAGTGTCGTGGAAATCCATCGCTCAAAATATATTAGACTGAAATTTATACGAGTCCCAACAGACTCTCAAGGCCAGACTCCATTAGTCAGAATCCTAATTAGGATATTTCACCGATATATATCGAGAGACGAGAAGAAAACACACAGACGCTGCTGATAATGTTCAAAATTCTCATCTGAAGGATTTATTACCAAACTCAAACTGTTAAACTGAAATTCAGAAGGGGTGTAGGCTTGAGGCAAACCAATCAGAGACAATGTAACAATATTTGTTATTCAGTAAAAAGCATACAATAAAATACATCATTATAATTCTTCACACATTATGTTTACAGGTTTCTTATCTCTCTTTTGGACAGAATGTCCTCGTGGAGATGGGGGGAGACCTTCCCTCACGCATACTTGCCATCCCCCCATCTCACTCCCATCTCACTCCCTGTCCATCTTCGCATGGGAACCAAGGTCAAAGATAAAACATACAAAATCAACATTACTTGTATTAAAGGAACAATGACTTTTCTATTCACTACAATAAAACCAAGATGGGAACTCCAGACAAAATGGCTGCTGCACAAAACTAAATCATTTAAACATTATCATCACTTTCACATAATACATATCTTAGTAATTCGGCCTCCTGCTTGATAATTCACAATGTAATTTCATACAGAGAATATAAGCAAATAAATCATCCTTCACAAACCTCCCTTTTTCTCATATTAAATTACAGAAATGATATATTATGATTATGAAACTCAAACAATATATCAATAGGGCCACAACTAATATGATGCCATCACCAATGTCCGGTTAGGGTATGGGGTCCCACCAGTGTATCGACAAGTCATGTACATCATCGTCCTCTTCTTCTCCTGTCTTCTGATTAGAACACTTGATACTGCTGACGGATTCACTCAGGTCTTTGGTCTTTACTTGGAACTTTGCTGATGTCATCAGGACTTGATTTGGTCCTTTTCATCTGTCAGACACCGTCTCTTTTAGTTTACGTCACCGGGCTATACACAACACCTCATGCTGTGAGCCTGGTGTGAGATCCCACGTAGGCGGATTAGTGGGGTGTTATTGTGACCCCACAAACCCTCCGCTCATCTGTCTTCTTACTTGTCTGGGCGGCTGCTTGGAATTGTGACACTGCCGTCAGTTCATGACAAACGCGTTGTACTGGCTCCGGCTGCTCCTGCCGCACCTCAGTAATGGAGTTCATCGTATTAAAAATCTTTTAGTTCATGTTTACTGCCACTTGCTGGGGGACCCCAACCCTTGTCAATTGTTACTAATCTGGTGATAACATCTACGTACTATAAAAGTTGTTCTAAGTACATACAATAACAATGTCAGGCCCTTAAACTAAATCAAACAAACAAACACCTTTTATATAAGAAAAAAAACTTCTCTGTTCCAATGGACAGGGCACCTAGAAGATGTGTAATTATTGGGTACATTTCATATGCACTTGGTGTCACGCTTTCCAGCAGGATTTGTACCTTGATCTGAGCTGATTGCCTGGAACATCTCCAGCTCACCAAAATATACACAGATTCCACATGTTTATCTGACAAATGTCACAAACCAATTTTTCTTACTCTAATTTGTATTGCATGGGGAGGCCTCTCAAGGTCTGTTCTCTTTGTGGGAGGCGGGTATGATAAGGTTGGCACCGGTCTGCCAGGACTGTTCTGTAGGCAAATCAAACAGCTCTAACAGAATTTAGCAGCAACAGCTGTAAAGCCTGGGACATACCAATTAGATCTTACCAAATCGATCCTTGCAGTCTTGGGGCATATGTGAGGTCATACACCATCAATGCAAAAGCCATCAAGAGTGCCTTGGGTCTTACCGGTTCACGTTCCCTTATCCGTCCACATTCTGTTCGAATCTGGTTCTCACGCCTTCCGCTCCCAGTTGGACTCGTCCTGTGGAGAACAAGCTTTTTCATTGTATAAACATTAATTGATCTTAATCAAATAATTAATTTGAAGAAAAACATTAACAAATAACATCTTTACATCAAACGTTCACATTGAGCAATAACTAGAAATGATACATGCAAACTCATTTTTCTTCTTTATATATACATATATATATATATACACACATATATATATATATACATATATATATATATATATATATATATATATATACATATATATATATATATATATATATATATATATATATATATATACACACACAAACACTGCACAGAATTTTCCTTTCACAATAACAACGACAAAAAACAAATAACTAAAAATGTTTTCTAATGGGAATATTCCACTTCTGTACCTTTTATCTGACGCATGACTCTACTAGTCCAATGCTAAGGCTGATCCAGAACTTTACATAAAACTTAACTTCAATATTTAATATTCCCACAACACTTCTTAAATACAATTGTTAAACAAACTAACTTTGGAATAACATCTGGAGAACTGCTGATATCTTATTGTACAAACATCAGGTGAATACTTGGGATAACATTGTTCCCCCGTCACTTGCACACAACGTCTGCAGTGGGGAAAATACAGGCCGTTCTTCAGCCCCCCCTGAGAACAGGTCTACACACACGAGCACATTGTCATACACTTCTTAATCTGGGTTACTCCTTGAAGCTCATACACATTTAATCTGGGTTACTCCTTGAAACTCATACACATTTTGTAGATCTCCTAGAACCAAATTCATTAATTCAAAACAAAATAAAACACAAAACAAAACTACCTGATCAGTCCCTTCAACATTGGGAAATCTTCAACCCTTTCTCAGCCACTGGGATAGGGCAGTGCTTGGCATAGCTCCCTCTGGCTGTGAAGGGGTTATAAAATTGCCTGTAAAAAGGAGAACAAAAAAACAAAAACTACCTGATCAGTCCCTTCAACATTCCCTCCTATTTGGACTCTGCGAAAATAATGTAGCAGGGTTCAAAACTACATATCAACATAATGAAATTAGACACTCTATCGGGGGGGGGGCACTAGTTTAACCCCCTGTAATACACAACAGCCTGGAACAAAAAATATTACTTTCTCCTGACAAAAATACATTTTATCTTTAAAATGACCTGCAACCATTTACCTGTAAAACATCTCACATTTTCAAAAATAACGTTTAGGCAGCACCATAGCACACGCCTCATGTGTGAAAACAGAAACAAGACAGATGTAATTAGTTATTCAATAACACAGAAAATAATATATCTGGTAATATTAATTACTGCAAACTAATAAGCTGTACATAAGAATAGGGAACAGAGGGGGCACATACATTTTCAAAACCCCGTGTCTCACAATATCTGTAGTTTAATACATTTGAATCAACATCAAAACATTCCAACATTAAATCTTATCACATTATAACACATTAATCTGCAGTATAGTTTTTATCTTTTTACAAACAGATCCAGCCGGCTGTAATATTTTTCTCGCTTGGTGTAGTTACAGACGACTGCGCTGCGCGAAAATAAAACACGTTCCATAAAAAAATGAAAAAAAAAGTGGAACAGATTTTAACCCCATACACAAAACACTAACATTTTTAGACATTACTGCTGTTAAAAATAGGAAACATACAATATAGTTCTGCTTTTATTGTGGCCATTAGTTTCAAACTTCAGACATGTTACATTGCACACATCACACAGATGTCTCATCACATCAAACATGTTACATTGCACACATCACACATCACACAGATGTCGCATCACATTACACATTACACTCCCCCCGTTCTGACCCACGTTAGTCACTGCAATGTACCCGACTGCTCTGTTATCTTCACTCTTCCAATGAAAATTTACACCTGTATTTAAATTGTTCTTTCTCACATCATCTTACTTGTAACCACCTGTAATCACCTGCTTTGTCCTTTTAACTTCTGCCTTGTCCTGGCCACTCCACTCCCTTTCTCAACTTTCCACAAACCATTGTCTTTATCACATGCAAACATCCTTCTTACCGCTGCCAGCCTCTTCAACAATTTTTTTTCAGTGTGTTATTTTGCCTTCACATACTTTATAATTAAAGCCCCAGCTCCTTTTGCTCATTCTAATGTTGGCCGGGACCAGTGCCCCAAAGCATCTTTGTCCAACTTCCTCCTGACCCCATGGTCGGAGAGCAGTAGGGTGATTTCCGGTAAATCCCCCACCTCCAGGCAAACAGGCCACGTTTGCCGACAGATATCTCAGACCAGTCTATCTCCTAGACTGTCTTACCAATACGATATCACAAGTCGTTCCTCCAGACATTCTAGCAGTAGGATCCTCTTATCCCTCACTGTATTTAACATCAAGAACAGACAAAATGCTGCCAATCAACAATTACAAGAGCAAATTCTTCAACACAATCGACATTCATGAACCTCCATTGATTCAAGCAGGAGTTGGTAACACTTCACTTATGCAGAACACTTGCTGCCGGGGTGTGTCTTTCAGTTCATAGAGCCCATGATGTAACATATATCCCAAACTCTTTCCTCTAGCACTTTGCAATGGTTTCACATGCAAATTATATTTGGTAACATATATATATTATCCTCCCCGCTCAGCCGTTCACTCTGTGGGTTGTAGTTTAGGGGGCTGTTATCTATGTTGGTGATAATTTCTTTACGGGCTATGGGTCTGATCCAATACCAATGTTCTTCACTGTAATTAATACTACGACACATGTGGCACCTGGGATAAGTGTCAGGGTCATTCATTGAATACAGGATGTTATATTACAACGGTATTCAATCCAGCGGTCTGATGTTATACTACTACAGACTTAATTACTTGGATGTTATTTTACATCAAAGTGTATATGCCGGATTATCATGTGCTAGAAATCAGTCTGTACTGATTCCCACCTTATGCCAGTCTGGCAATGCATACAACTGGTTTATGGACCCTTACACACAATATCACTGTCTGGCAATGCGTTAGGAAAATATAAATGATTTTCTAATACAGTATTCAAAGTTTTCCCTGTTGCACTGGGTAATGGTATTCAGTGCAAATTCAATATAGACACAGTTGCTTCTCCTTGCACTGGATTCTACATTATCAGGACTTAACCATTGAAGCCCCTGTGGTACTACAGGATATTACTCACAACTATCTCACCTACAAACAGTCAATACCTCCCAACTATAATCCCAGACAAACGGGTAACAGAACAACTATTAATCCTCAACAATTTTACACAACTAAATAACAAATAACGCTACAACAAAGCAGCAAGCAGAAGTTTTGTTTTTTCCTCACAGTCCAAAACAACTCTTTGCATTTCAAATACTTCACATGTGAGTTACGACTTCTCTCTGCCATGCGCTACGTCACTGCATTCCAAAGGCTTCTCACAATTTTTCCTGGTTAACTATGTATTTGCTGGCAAAAATTCTCTCATGTCTTTCATATCAACAGTTTAAGATCACGTACACACCTGCAATCCCTCATCACACAAAAAGCTTCAACATACCTTTTTGGATCCATCTTTCAACCCACTGACTAAGGAGTCTCGTCCATAGAAGTGACGTTCTGACAGCTGGATTCCAAGGCTTACGCAATACATGTGTGAATGGTGTAAGAATAAGCTCCTTACCTACCGCGGTTTTTTGTAATT
Organism: Rhinoderma darwinii; assembly: GCF_050947455.1. NCBI lineage: Eukaryota > Metazoa > Chordata > Amphibia > Anura > Rhinodermatidae > Rhinoderma > Rhinoderma darwinii. Next base: position 124,967,786 of record NC_134691.1, on the reverse strand, counting down.
CACAGATGCAAAGCCAGACCTCTCCAGTGACAGCTTATCAGACGTGCAATCTTCCCGGGTTTCGGCACCATTACTGTCGTGGAAATCCATCGCTCAAAATATATTAGACTGAAATTTATACGAGTCCCAACAGACTCTCAAGGCCAGACTCCATTAGTCAGAATCCTAATTAGGATATTTCACCGATATATATCGAGAGACGAGAAGAAAACACACAGACGCTGCTGATAATGTTCAAAATTCTCATCTGAAGGATTTATTACCAAACTCAAACTGTTAAACTGAAATTCAGAAGGGGTGTAGGCTTGAGGTAAACCAATCAGAGACAATGTAACAATATTTGTTATTCAGTAAAAAGCATACAATAAAATACATCATTATAATTCTTCACACATTATGTTTACAGGTTTCTTATCTCTCTTTTGGACAGAATGCAAATATTCAACACAATACTGTAATATGTGACTATTCAAAACAGTATAGTAATATGTGACTATTCAACACAATAAAATAATATGCGAATATTATTCACACAATACAGTAATATGTGAATAATTAACACAGTACAGTAATATGTAAATATTAAACACAGTACAGTAATATGTGACTATTCAACACAGTACAGTAATATACAAATATTCAGCACAATACAGTAATATGTAAATATTTAACACAATACAGTAATATGTAAATATTCAACACACTCCAGTAATATGTGACTATTCAACACATTGCAGCAATATGTGCGAATTTAACACAGTACATTAATATGTGACTATTCAACACAATGCAGTAATATGTAAATATTCAACACAACACTGTAATATGTGACTATACAACACAGTATAGTAATATGCGAGTATTCAACACAGTATATTAATATCTGACTATTCAACACAATACAGTAATATGCGAATATTCAACACAATATAGTAATATAAGAATATTCAACATAGTACACTAATATGTGACTATTCAACACAATACAGTAATATGTGACTATTCAATACAATACAGTAATATGTAACTATTCAACACAGTACAGTAATATGTGACTATTCAACACAGCACAGTAATATGTGACTATTCAACACAGTACAGTAATATGTGACTATTCAACACAGTACAGTAATATGTGACTATTCAACACAGTACAGTAATATGTGACTATTCAACACAGTACAGTAATATGTGACTATTCAACACAGTACAGTAATATGTGACTATTCAACATAGTACAGTAATATGTGACTATTCAACACAGTACAGTAATATGTGACTATTCAACACAGTACAGTAATATGTGAATATTCAACACAGTACAGTAATATGTGACTATTCAACACAGTACAGTAATATGTGACTATTCAACACAGTACAGTAATATGTGACTATTCAACACAGTACAGTAATATGTGACTATTCAACACAGTACAGTAATATGTGACTATTCAACACAGTACAGTAATATTTGACTATTCAACACAGTACAGTAATATGTGACTATTCAACACAGTACAGTAATATGTGACTATTCAACACAGTACAGTAATATACAAATATTCAACACAGTACAGTAATATGTAAATATTAAACACAGTACAGTAATATGTAACTATTAAACACAATACAGTAATATGTGAGTATTCAACATAATACAGTAATATACAAATATTCAGCACAATACAGTAATATGTAAATATTCAACACAGTACAGTAATATGTGAATATTCAACACAGTACAGTAATATGTGAATATTCAACACAATACAGTAATATGTGACTATTCAACACAGCTAAAGGTAAAAAGCCACATAATGATATTTTAGGAAAAGCTGCTAATTGGAAATAAGACAGTAGTGTGAAATTGTCTTTGATGACTAATTTTCAGTATCGTCAATTGTATTTGCTTTATCTGCTAAGGCAAGTTTTCATATTAGCAAGCACATTATAAAACTTGATACAGTGAGACATGCTTATGTGTTTTTTACGTTTTTCCCCATCTTTACTGAAATGAGGCCAAATAATCAAAAGTAACTGCATAAAAGGGTATAAAATCCAGTCAACTGAGAGCCTCTTGAATGGTTTATTAGACTGTAAACTTGGGGAAAAAAATTCTAAATGTACATTAACTCTTAATTCACGGATTTAAGGTGAAAGGTATTTTCTTTTTTCTTAGCCTTTTAACAGATGCAGCAGAGTGGAAATTATCATTTTACGGTTTCCTTTTTACTCTCCTTGTGATGGATTATACAGTTGGCTTACTTGAAGTCCTGTGGAAAATTAAGATAAAACATTATGGTATAATGTTCTATTGCATTGAATAGCTCAGCTCAGCTATAAATGTACATACAGATTTTGGAACATATAGTGGTAGCCCCTTAAGGCACCTGTAAGTGACAATAGTTGTTTTTAAGAAACTTTTTCAAATGCGTCGCAAAACTTTGATATGTCATAGAGACATATGAGAAGTTTCGATCGGTGGTGTCCGGGTGCTCAGATCCCCTTATCTCTGAAAGTAAGGTGCAGAAGCGCTCAGCTGAGTGCTTTGCACTTTTGGCTGTGGAAAAAAAAGTAAAAGTTTACGACATGTAAAGTGTACACATCTGCATGGAGTTTGTCTGTTCTCCCTGTGTTTGCGGGTGTTTCCTATAGGCACTCCGGTATCCCCGACACTTCTAAAAACATATAGATAGGGAATTTAGATTCTGAGCCCCATTGGGAGAGTGAGTGAAGTCAATTTGTGCAGTGCTGCAGAATATGTTGGCGCTATATAAGTAAAATAAATAAATATTAAAATAAAATCGTATGACCAAAGGGTAGGAAAGAAGCAGATGGAACTGGCTGGGGACATATCCAATACCAAATAATAGTGTGGTATATTTATTTAAAAAAGGTATTGATGTATCCTACCCAACCATGCAAAGTATGTATGAATTACCCTTCCTGTAGAAATTGTGTTTGTCTATAAATGCCCCAACATGAAACAGTTAAACACGAAGCAGCCCCTGCAGGGGAAAAACAGGTTTACATTTAAATGGGTGGCCACCATGTAATTCATGGACACACCCGGTACACAAGAGCGGCAGCCACTCTTACATAGTCCGGGGACCCCCTTATATAACATATGGCCAGGGGTTGTCATCCTGAGGCAACCCTTTGAACTAAGGGTTTAGAAGGATACTTGACATTTAATTTTTTTTGTTATCGATACCAAAAAGCCTCTTTGCTTTAGATTTTGCAATGCACTGTGCCATTTAAAATAAAGTACTCCACTTTTGCCAACTTGTGACAAAATATGGAATCGGCTAGCAAAATTTTTCGTTTTCTTACACTCAGACACTATTTTATTTGGTGAACCTTGGCTTTTAAACAAAAATCCTGAGCTGCAAGTTGCTTGACGCCCTACCAAATTCCTGCTTTCCTCTGAGGAAAAGAAAGGGTTACTGATAACTATCTTCTGCAGGGATGTATAGGGCATTAATGGAGTTGAACTACAGCTCTGTTTCTATGGAATCCGAGACCAACAGGATCCGAGTGACAGATATATCCGGCATGATGTGGGAACTAGCAGCCACTTGTGACGGATATATCCATTGCTCGTCATTAACCGGTTAAATACATATTTTTTATTCCAGCAATGAAGGAACAGTGTGTAAACAACTGCAAGACATAAGAGCAGTTTATTATGTAAATACTGTACATGCAGTTAGTCCCTGAGTCACTTGTTGCTAGGTAGAATAGGGGTGGGAGGAGCCATGAGATAAAGGCAGCAGCAAGAAATACGTATAGAGCAGGTGGAGCATAACCAAGGCGGGGGGAGATCTCCTCCTCATCCTCAGTCAGAGTGGCTGTGTACTTGGGAAAGGAAGCAGTGTTTTGTTTGCTGTGATACACTATGGGCCAAAGGCCTATTTCCTTTGAGAGTAATTGTTTGGTTTTTTAACTGTTTTCAGAGCAGGTAACTGTTCCACTATGTGGATTATTTTGTGTTTTAAATAATGCAAACTTCCTTAATGACCGGCGTACAGTGTTTTTACAGCAGCCCTTTAGGGTAGTTCCTCTGAAGCGCCTACTTTTCACGGCGGCACTTCAGACGACATTTTCCTGCATCGTGTGGGGTGCTCCTGAAGACCAGGCAGTGGTCTCTGGTCATATTTAACCCCTCAGATGCAGCGGTCAACAGTGAGATGCTCCCTCTCTCACTCCACCGGCACGCCCGCGATGCAATCGTGGGATGCTGATGGTTTTAATGGAAAATTTGATCAATTTGTTATTGCCGCAGTCGTAATAACCGGCTCAATATAGAGTATTATATTATTTTTTACCACACGGTAAACGGTGTCAATTTAAGACACAAAAAAGTGGGCGAAATTTCAGTTTTTTTCCCCATTACCACACCAAAAAAGTTAATAAAAGTTAATCATTAAATTATTTGTACTGGAAAATTGTGCTATTAAAAAAATACAACTTGTTCGGCAAAAACAAGTCCTTATACAGTTTTATAAAAGCTTAAAAAAATTGCTTCGTCATTAAGCTTTAAAATACCTTTGGTATTAAGGGGTTAAAGAGCAATTCACCCCGTTTGTGTTTTTCCTGTTTTGTTGCAATACAATGTTGAATTAAAATGGATTTTTGAGGGATTTCTACCATTTAATTTACACAGCATGCCTACCACTTTTTACTTTATTTTTTACTATGACACAAACAATAATTGAGATAAAAAAAGAGAATTTTAATGTACATAAGTGCTCACCCCCTTAAAGTCCATACGTTGCGTTGGTGTACAGAAATCTTCACGTCATGACACAGATTCTTAGTTGGATTGAGGTCTGGACTTTGACTAGACCATTCCTAGACATTTTAATATTTCCCTCTAAACCACTCCAGTGTAGCTTTAGCAGCATGTTTAGGTCGTTGTCCTGCTGGAAGGTGAACCTTCATGTTTCACGGTGGAAATAGTGTTCTTGGGGTGATGGGAAGTGTTGTGTTTGCGCCACACATAGCGTTTCCCATGATGGCCGAAAAGTTTAATTTAGGTCCCATCTGACCAGAGAACCTCCTTCCATGCATTTGGGGAATCTGCACATAATACTGTGATTTTGTGCTAAAAATGGTTATTTCATAATGAATTTTAATTAGACCCCCCCACCTTGAGAAAATCCTGCATACGCCAATGTAATACAGTCACCACCATCAAACCAAACGAGATGTTTTACTATTGACATTCTTTTTGCCTCTTTACGCATAAAGCTGGAACTGGTAAAGCACCTGGGCATCGATTGTATGTACCGTTACCCCCATTGAATTTAAATCTTGTAACTCTTAATACTCTTACTACTTACACTTACTAGTGGCCTTATTGTCCAGTTTAAAATATAGCCTGCTTTGGTGAGTTGTATTTTTAAATAACCTCGTTTTGCAGTTGTTTGGTGATTTTATGTTTCATGTTTCACTTGTGCTAGGAAACTAAATCATCAGCAGTGGCCCTTGTAGATAGGTTGGGATTTATGCTACAATCACCTGGAAACACCCAAAACACTGTCTGGGCACTAGATATACAATCTGGACACTGTATTCATAATTCATCTAAGCACTGCATTTCACTATATTCACTATATATGTACTATATGGACTATTTGGGATATATATGTACTAGATGGACTATTTGGGACTATATGCACTATGTATCTGGCCACTGTATTCATAATTCATCTAAGCACTGTATTTCACAATATTCACTATATATGTACTAGATGGACTATTTGGCACTATATATGCTACGTATCTGCCCACTGTATACTATTGTCTTTGCATTGTATGGTAATATTTCAAACTAAAAATACTATCTGGATGCTGTATATACTAAATATCTGTTCACCCCAAATAGTACTGTACTCTTTTTATGTGCACTGTATGCATTATTTTCTGTGTACTAGCTGGGCTTTGTACATGTACATCTAATAGTATGGGTGTGACTGATAGGCTGCTAGTCAGAATGCTGAACTACATGTAACTATGTTACTGGCATGTTATACAAGTCTTAGTGTAAGGCCACATGGTACATCGTTGACGCGGTTTTGTTGCGGTTTTGATGCCTTTGAAAACCACATGCGGTCAACTGCATGCGTTTTTTATCAGTGTAATGCTGCAGTTCTGTTGCGTTTTTTTACGCACATAGTTCATGGACATAGTTTTCAATGGTGTTGAAGTTTTATTAGGTGCTTCCTGTTTATAGTTCATTACAATGCATTGCAGAACTGTTAGGCCTCGTTTACACGAACGTATTATACGCGCGTGCGACGCGCGTGCTTTGCACGCATGTCGTACGCACCTATATTAGTCAATGGGGCTGTTTAGACGATGCGTGAATTGCGCTCATTGCGTGTGCGCAGAAAAAAACTCACGACATGTTCTATAATCGTGCGTTTTTCGCGCACTCACGCACCCATTGAAGTCAATGGGTGCGTGAAAACCACGCATGCCGCACGGAAGCACTTCCGTGCGAACTGCGTGATTCGCGCAAGAGCTGTCAAACTCCTGAATGTAAACAGAAAAGCACCACGTGCTTTTCTGTTTACAAACATCCAAACGGAGTGTCAAATTCGAGATGAGCGCCCCGAACTTCACCGGGTTCGGCCAAACTCGTTTTGACCGAAACCGGTAAAAAATGTTCGGGTACGCGACGTCAGGAGACAGTCACTGTCCACGGTGCTGAAAGCGTTAAACTGGTTCAGCACCATGGACAGTGACTTCCGCTCCGAAAATCCATGAACCTGTAAAAAAAAAAAAGACGTTCTGACTTACCGATAACTCCGGTCCGACCTCCCGGGATGACAGTTCAGTCCAAATGACAGCTGCAGCCAATCACAGGCCAAGCACAGGCTGCAGCCAATCACAGGCTGCAGCGGTCTCATGGACTGCGGCGTCATCCTGGGAGGTGGGGCCGGATGGCAAGAGAGGGACGCGTCACCAAGGCAACGGCCGGGAGCCCGGACTGGGGGAAGCAGGAAGTTCTTGGTAAGTATGAATGTCTTTTTTTATTCACAGGTTGGTGTATATTGTGATCGGCATTCACTGTCGAGGGTGCTGAAAGAGTTACTGCCGATCAGTTAGCTCTTTCAGCACCTTGGACAGTGACGGGCCTCGACTACCTCATCTCTATGATGGCGGCTGCGTGAAAATCACGCAGCCGCGCATCATGACACACGGAGCTGTCAAATGCCTTTTGCGCGTTTAAAACGCAACAAGGCTGCGTTTACGCAGTGCATACGCCATGCATACGCGCGCAAAACGCAGCGTTTTTTGCGCGCGCAAAACGCATACGCTCGTGTAAATGAGGCCTAAGGGTAAGGCCACAAGGAGCGGCCCTGACACGATCACAACGCGGCCAACAACCGCGCTGGCACTATGTAGGTGCAGGAGTCAAATACCTTGTTAAGGGGTATTCCGGTTACATGCTCATGCGCACTGCTGCTCCATTCATTCTCTATGGGAGCGCAGGAGATAGCTGAGTGCAATGTCATAGAGAATGAATAGGGGGTAACTTGCAAAATCGTGCGGCCATAAAGAGTGTATTAATTCATGGCCGCACAATTTAGCAGATAAAAGGACGGTTTACCCACATTAATGTGTGGCCACTAACAGGCATGGTGCCGGTGCAGTTGTTGGCCCCATTGCGACCGTGTCAGGCCTGCTCAGTGTGGTCTTACCCTCAGCGAAAAAGCAAGCAGCTCAGCAACAACATGGGCAACGCGGTCATTAACCGCATGCGGTCGGGTATTATGAAGATGCGTTCAACGCACAAAAAACACATTGTAATATAATAGCAGCAGTCTGTCCATAACACAAATTTCACCATTGACTTCTATTGAAAAATGACTTGCTGCGGTTTAAAAACTGTGAATTGCCACAGCGCTCTTGTGATACGTCATTCCTATGGATGACACATTATTACATCATAGGGGAAATCAGGAGGAACCTCACAGACGGAGGAGCAGAGCATATTTAAAGTATCTTTTAAAATCCAAGAATCAAGAACGTCGACAAAATGAGTGACTGCTGGATACATTAAAATTTCAGTCTATGTGAAAATCCTTATTGTCCTATTATTTTCATTATTTTCAAACTGTATAATAGCTATAGCTAAATGAGAATGTAGGAAATATGAATGAATAATTAAAAACTCAAAGTACACAAGTAGAAATTATATTTATTAGGCAGTTCCCTACATAAGGTTCATACTGATGCAGCAAACCTGAACTTGTCATAAGACTGTTTGGGCCAGTTCACACAGATTTTTTTTTACACGTTTTTGACGTGGAAAACGCGTCGTAAAATGCATCAAAAAATTGCTGAAAATGCCTCCCATTGATTTCAATGGGAGGCGGAGGCGCTTTTTTTCGGCGAGCAGAAAAAAACCGTCTCGCGGGAAAAAGAAGCGACATGCCCTATCTTCGGGCGTTTACGTCTCTGACGTCCCATTGACACCAATGGGAGGCAGAGAAAGCCTATTTCGCTGCGTTTTTTGCCTGCGCCACTCAATGGCTGCAGGTGAAAAACGCAGCGAAAAACGCAGCAAAATTTTTTTCGCGCCGTGCAAGCAGAGCAAAATCTGCCTCAAAATTCCAAACTGAATTTTGAGGCAGATTTTCTGCCTGCAAAAAACTCTGTGTGAACCCAGCCTTTATTTTGCATGCTGTGTATTGTATTTTATACATATTTGTTCAGTTTAGCCTTTTTTTTAATCTATTGATATAAATGTGTGTTAAGTAAATGGTTGATAAGCTTTGTGTTCAATAACTGTTGTGGCTGTGTTTAGGTAAATATATACAGTTGGATGAACAAAATACATGTCTATGTCACAAATATGAGTCACTGCACTATTTCTATTGAGTAAATTGAGAAAGCTGTGTTTTAGCAGTATCTTACAGCTTGTGCGATAGGAACTCATTAAGCTCAGAAGCATCACTTACACTATCTTACAGTGCTGAATTGATGAAAAATTCATGAGACATAAAGTTTTCATTTGACTATACCATGAAAGTATTGCCAGTGACAATAACCTGTCACCATTAATTATGGGCTATTTGTGCTGCAGCTGTTCCTTCTCATTGGAAATCTGTCATGGCCTAAGTGTAAGAAAACATTAACCACAATAAAACTGGGAAGAAAAAGGAAATGTGTTAGAGGCAGCATTGGCTAAAACGAAGAATTACCATTTTACCTTCATGGTTTCCTCAATTCCATATTGTGTAATAATACTTTTTTCTTTTGTGATTTTGTAGATCTAGCTCGCGACTGTGTTGTGTTAAGAATTATTTGAATTGAATTTGTAATTTTTTAGATTCTCTTTTCTTACGCTTAATTTTAATCGCCAAAATGTGCATTTAATTTCACCATATTTCCAAAAAAACATTATTACTATGTACATGATAAAATATTACTTGGCTAAGTCTGTATACAGAAGTATAATATGTTAAGCACATTTCCAGCCTCTGTGTATAAATGATTGGGGAACAGTTCCACCTTTTTAGAATATGCATAAAGCTTCAACTTTATTTACTTAACACAGTTTTTTGGAATGAAGTCCCCACCGTAACACAATAAAACTTTAGTAGACATTCATCCACTTCTCTTTTAATAAAACTTTAGGTTTGTACAAAGCTGTTTCTCGCTGCACAAATTGAAAGAGCATTACATGCCAAAATACGCTGGCTGAAAATCTAGGTCAATATGATCTAGTCATGCTCTCCACTTTTTCAAAAATAAAATAATGTACATTAAAATAGAAAAGACAGTAACATAGTTTACACTACTTACAATGTTGAAAAATTGACGCTGACAATGTCTCCCAATATATAACTTATGGTTATTATCTTTCTACTTTATTAAAATGGTTTATATTGTTTATTTTCTTATATCTTTTTTCTATATGTCATGAACAATTAAAGAGGTTTTTCAGGATTAGAGAAACATGGTTCTTTCTTGTAAAAACAGCTCCACACCTGTTTATAGGTTTTGTGTAGTATTGCAGCTTGATAAGTTTCTTTACTTTAAATTTTTCCCCTAAAATGAAGACATCACCAATTAATAAGACTTTACGACCGGGTCAAACTGAGAGTGACCTAGGCCCTTGGACATTAAAGCTCACGGGTCCCTTACCAACTACTATAGCCGGGACACACTTGGTTTGAGTTAAAAAATTGCATTCTGCAATTCTGCACTCTGACCATGTGCCCTAAGCACACCTCTAATGCTTAAATGGTAAGTCTTTCCCTGCTTTAAGATACCAATTTCTGTCAAGTTGTTCCAAGCCTATTTAGCCATTTCTAAAAATATATCTGTTTCTAGGCAAATGGGCAAAAAATTGATTTGGTTATTCCAACAGAGGTTGTCATTTAACTGTCCCACAGTTCTGAACAGCAAGAATTATACAGAGATATAGTAGTGGGGGATACAGTGGATATAAAAAGTCTACATACCCCTGTTAAAATGCCAGTTTTTGTCATGTTACAAAGTCAGTACAAGATGAATCATTTCATAACTTTTTCCACCTTTAATGTGACCCATAATCTGTACAATTCCATTGAAAAACAAACGGAAATCATTTATAGGGGAAAAACCAAAAATAATGTGGTTGAATAAGTGCAAACACCCTCTGATAATTGAAGGGTGTAGTTGTGTTCAGAATTAGCCAATCACATTTAAACTCATGTTAAATAGTAGTCAGAACACAGCTGACATTATTTAAAGTGATTCTGAATAACCCCATACAAAGTTCAGCTGCTCTATTAGGATTTTCCTGATATTTTCTTTGTTGCATGTGACAGCAAAAGCCATGCTCCGTAAAGAGCTTACAACACATCAAGGGGATCGGATTGTTGAAAGGCATCAGTCAGAAGAAGGATACCAAACAATTTCCAAGGCATTAGATATACCATGGAACACAGTGATGACGGTCATCAAGAAGTGGATTACATTTGACACAACAGTGACATTACCAAGAACTGGATGTCCCTCAAAACTTGATGAAAAGACAAGATGAAAATTGATCCAGGAGGCTACCAAGAGGCCTACAGTAGCATTAAAGGAGCCACAGGACTTTCTGGCAGGTACTGGTTGTGTAATGCATGTTTCCACAATCTCCCATTTTCTTCATATGTCTGGGCTGTGGGGTAGGGTGGCAAGACGGAAGCCTTCTCTAACAAATAAAAATATCCAAGTCCAGCTATGTTTTGCAAAGACCTACATCAAGTCTGCCAAAAGCATGTGGGAAAATGTGTAAGGCTGGGTTCACACGACCTATTTTCAGACGTAAACGAGGCGTATTATGCCTCGTTTTACGTCTGAAAATAGGGCTACGATACGTCGGCAAAAATCTGCCCATTCATTTGAATGGGTTTGCCGACGTACTGTGCAGACGACCTGTAATTTACGCGTCGTCGTTTGACAGCTGTCAAACGACGACGCGTATATGGACTGCCTCGGCAAAGAAGTGCAGGACACTTCTTTGCCACGTAATTTGAGCTGTTCTTCATTGAACTCAATGAAGCAAAGCTCAAGATTTACGAGCGTCTCAGACGGCTCGCAAAATGCGAGGAGGAGCATTTACGTGTGAAACGAGGCAGCTGTTAACAGTCTGTCTTTTCACACGTAAATGCCTCTCATCGTGTGAACATACCCTTATGGTCTGATGAGACCAAGGTTGAACTTTTTGGCCATAATTCCAAAAGGTATGTTTTGCCCAAAGCCAACACTGCACATCATCAAAACAACACCACACCCACAGTGAAGCATCGTGGAGGCAGCATTATGCTTTGGGGCTGTTTTCTGCAGCTGGAACTGGGGCTTTAGTCAAGGTGGAGGGAATTATGAACAGTTCAAAATATCAGTCAATATTGGCACAAAACCTGCAGGCCTCTGCTAAAAAGCCAAAGATGAAGAGGAATTTCACCTTTCAGCACGACAACAACCCAAACCATACCTCCAAATCAACAAAAGAATTGCTTCAACAGAAGAAGATCAAAGTTTTGGAATGGCCCAGCCAGAGCCCAGACCTGAATCCCATTGAAAATCTGTGGAGTGACCTGAAGACCTGCTGTACACATGAGATACCCTCACAATCTGACAAATTTGGAGCGCTTTTGCAAGGATTGCAATGATTGCCAAGTCAAGATGTGCCATGCTGATAGACTTCTACCCAAAAAGACTTAATGCTGTCATAAAGTAAAAGGGTATGTGTACACACAAAATAAGAAATGTCTGAAAATACAGAGCTGTTTTCAAGGGAATTGATCCTGATTTTTAGACGTTTTTTAAGCCACTCGCGATCTTCGCTGCGTTTATTATGCCCGTTTTTTAAGCAGTTTTTCTATAGAGTCAATGAAAAATGGCTCAAAAAAACATCCCAAGAAGTGACGTGCACTTCTTTTTCATGGGTGTCTTTTTACGTGCCGTTTTTGTAAAATGTGGCGTAAAAAAACGCCCTGTCGGAACAGAACTACGTTTTTCCGTTTGAAATCAATGGGCAGATGTTTGGAGGCGTTCTGCTTCCATTTTTTCAGGTGTTTTTGAGGCGTAAACGCCCCGAAATACGCCTGAAAATACTCCGTGTGAATATACCCTAAGGGTAATTCAACAAAGTATTAGTTTAAGGGTGTGCATATTTATGCAACCACATTATTTTTGTTTTTATTTTTCCACCCTAAAAGATTTCAGTTCGCTTTTCAATGGAATTGTACAGATTATGGGTCACATTAAAGGTGGACAAAGGTCTGAAATGATTTGTCTTGTACAGATTTTTTAACATGACAAAAACCTGGCATTTTAATAGGGGTGTGTAGACTTTTTATATCCATTGTATATAACTGTAAAACTCAAAGTCATTGTAATGTCGGGGTAGGGAGACAGACAAGTGAGCCCTAATCTACCCGCCACTCAGTCCCTGCCTACTTGCAACGACCCGCCCTAGGCGACGGGGTACAACTGGGCGACGGTCCCTACACTCAATAGGTGCATGACAGGCAAACAGACAAGGGTACAAGAAGCCAGGGAAATGGGGAAGTTGCCCACGGGGACACCGTGAGCAACAAGCGAAGTGAACGAGCCGAGTCAAACCAGGAGATGAGCGAGGTACAAAAACGCAGAGCAGAAGAGTGGTCAGTAAAGCCAAGGTCAATCACAAGCAGAGGATCAGTAGTTCAAGAAGCTGCAGCAGGGCCAGGAAACCAGCAGAGAAGAATCACAAGCAAAGGAGGAACAGGAAAGGCAGGTATAAATAGACAGAGGGCGGGAGCTAGCTCCGTCTGACAAGGCTGTGATAGGCTCTCCCACTCCTAAGCCTGCCATCCTGGGTGGTGGAAGAGTCAGTCTCACAGACATAGAAGCAGGTGCAGACTGATTACCTATGGGCGTCGACACATAAGTTGTGTCTGGCAGATCCTTTACAGTCATTCTCTATTTTCTATTAGAAGAATATGGCCATTAAGTATTTAATGCCACTGACTAACTACAGTATGTAGTACATATATTATCACTTTCATATACAGTATTACCAAAGATTTTTAGTAGCTGCACTGCTACAGTATTTTATTTATGAAATATATTAGGGGATCTCTCATAGCATAACATATAGCATGTATATGACTCTTTATGCATCAGTATCCCCCTATTAGAAGGACAATTGAAAAAAAGAGTTACCAGATTTTTCGGACTATAAGACGCACCTGACCATAAGACACACCCAGGTTTTAGACAACAGAAAATAGGAAAAAAAATATTTCTTAAAAAATTATTTATTCTGTTTCACCAAATTCTGAGAGCCAACATTTTTTTCTATTTTTCATCGATTGAGCGGTGTGAGGGCTTATTTTTTGCGGGACGAGCTGTAGTTTTATTGGCACCATTTTTTGGTACATACGATTTCTTTGATCACTTTATTTCTTTATTTCATATTTTAAGCACTAACTATTTTGATGTTTTACATTTTTAAACTCACCGTGCGAGTTAAATAATGGTATAGTTTAATAGATCAGACTTTTATGGACGCAGCGATACCAAATTATTTTATTTTTTACATTGTGCTTGGGGAAAAATGGGAAAAGGTTTTTTTTTTTACTTTTAATATTTATTTATTTTTACACTCCTGAAAATGTATCTAACATTTTATTTATTTTTTACACATTTTATTAGTTCCCCTAGGAGACTTGAACCAGCGGCTACTTGGTTACATGTGGAGTCACTGAAACAGCGTAACTACCCTGTTTCCCTAACTCCCATAGTAGTGAATGACAGTTACGGAAGCAGCGCAGCATGCTAGCTACGCTGTTTCTGTAACTACTGTTCAGTTCTATGGGAGTTACGCAAACGGTGTAGCTCCACAAGTTACGCTGTTTCAGTAAGTACACACGTAATCAAGTGGCCGGGAGAGCACAGAAAGCTAGAACGGGGTTTAGGAGGCCCCGTTCTAGAGATAGGTGCGGGTCTCAGAGGTGGGACCTGCATCTATCTGACATTTATGACATATCCTGTGGATATGTCATAAATGTCCTTCATAGAAAAACCCCTATAAATGCCGCGGTCGCTATTTACCACGGCATTTAACGAGTTAAAGGGGTTTGCCATAAAACAGATTTATCCCCTATCCACAGGATAGGGGCTACATGTGAGATCGCTGGGACCCCCAGCGATAAGTAGAACAGGTGACTGAAAGTCACCCAAAGCGCTACATGAAAAGCCTGGACTTCCGGGTTCTGTGTCCGGCTTATCTGTTCCGCAGTTCCATAGAGATCAATGGGGGAGCCGCTCGTGCATGCGCAGAAGAATCCCATTGATCTCTATGAAGATGCCGGATACAGAACGCGGAAGTCACATGCAGTGCTCTCGGTAACTTTCGGTCCCCGTTCTCCTTATCGATCACACATGTATCCGCTATCCTGTGGATAGGGGATACATGTGTTTTATGGCACAAGCTCTTTAAACTGGCAGGAACAGCGAAATTGCTGTTCCTGGCCGTTAGAGCAGCGTGTCAGAAGCTGACACCTGCAGTGTATGGATTGGGCTCAGTGCGTGAGGCCACTCCATACATCACCCCCCTCCAGCTCCATGATGTGCCGTCACGTCATGGGTTGGGAAGGGGTAAAGTAATGAAGCGGTCATGTGGCCCGGCAATGCAGAGTCCCTTGACTGCGGACTATAAGACGCAGGGACATTTTAACAAGATTTATTCTTGCTAAAAACTGCGTCTTATAGTCCGATAAATACGGTAATAGGCTATATCTATTGGCCATGTACTGTGGTATATTTACATTATTATATATTATATACACATATTTAGAAATTCCAGGTAAGTAGATAATTATTCTATGTTCATAATAAAGTGAACCTGACACTCATTAAAATAAGGTTGTCAGTATGATACACTGTTGGGGGTGAATGGTGTATAGGTTCATTTCTGCAGGCCATTTGATTCAGCATTCCCCACTAACACACATCAGTGCCATCTTACCTGCACTTGACTATACATGAATAGAGGGTGTGTGAGGTTTATATAGGTTGCCCTTGTTTAGTGCCAGGTGAGGCCGAGGTGCAGCCCAAGAAAGCATATTTTGTATATTTTTATGAGTTAGTTATTTTCATGATGTATATAAAAACTGTAAGCTCCTTTTTTACTTTAAAAGAAGATAGGCAGTATGGTGTATCTATAACATTTATGTTTTGAAATGTAGAATAAGTGTGTGTCCCTTTAAGACTGTGTGATTGTGGGACTAGAATATTGTTTGTTTAAGGGCACATGGGGAAGATGTTAATTGGACAACTTCAGTTCAGAGTGTGTGAGCTGAGTATTGGGGTGATACTTAGGCCCCATGCACACAAACGTGCTTTTGCGGCCGCAATTCCCCCAAAAATCCATGTGTGAATTGCAACCCCATTCATTTCAATGCACACGACCATGTATTTCCAGAGTAGGGCGCTGCAGCTGGGAAAAGTACTCAATCTCCTGTGAGTGCATGACACAATCTAAGGGTATTTGGACCCACTAGGTCGCTCCACCGTAGCAAAGAGGCTGCTGTCCAAGTCAAAGTCTATGCAAAATCTATGCAAGTTCATAGCACAAGGGTACCTGAGATAGTCTAGACGGTGGCAGAGGCTCCAGCACGGATGGGGCCAGATGTGGCAGGTTGCACCAGGGGTGGAAGATGGTGCCAGGAGTGGCAGATGACACCAGACGTGGTGTATACCAGCAGGCGTGGAAGTTTGCTTCAGACGTGGCGGATGATACCAGGGATGACAGATGACACCAGACGTGGTGTATAACCGCAGGCGGCACAACACGACTCTAATACTAAACAGGCTCAGGAACGAAACACAGCACGGGATACAGGAAACAGGTAGCAGTGCACTGGAACACTGGGAGCAGGATAACACTAAGGGACCATTTGCAATACGAATGGGAAAACTACAACAACGCTCAGGCAATGAGTGAAAGGCCAGAGCCCTTTTTATAGTTCAAGGTGATTATGCCTAATTAACCATATTTTGCATGTGCGTGCGCTGGCCCTTTAAGGCCAAGCACGAGCGCGCGCACGCTACGGGAGGCTGCACAGCGGAGCAGAAGTGAGTGCTGGCATCTCCTAAGCAGGAGATGCCGGCCAGCACTCACAAGTCCATTGCCGTGGCCATCGAAGGGTGAGTAGGAACGACGGTCCACGGCCATGGACGTTACAGTGCAACTACTCGAACAAACATGGATGAACTACTTATACGGTTGGTTCCCTGCTAACAATTAAGTGACCAACGTAGAAAGTAGGAGGAAATTATTATCGTGAACGGGCGTAATGCATAAAAGAAAAAGAGGAGGAGCAACAGAGTTCAGTTGCGGCAACAAGAAACAGAAAGAGCAAGGAGAGATTAACAGTTTTTTCAGGTGCTGCAAGCTATGCAGCGCAAAATACCTCCTGTTAGCATTTTAAAGCTTACCAAGTGTCACGATCCAGGGGTATGTGAACCAACTTGGCCACTCCACCGTAACGGAGTGGCAGCTGGCCAGACAGCAGTCTATGCAAAGTCTATGCAAAGTCTCTAGCACAAGATTTCCTGTAAGAGTCCAGACAGACACGAAGTGTAGCAGACACTTTGGTACAGATGGAGCTTGGCATGGCAGATGATACCAGACGTGAAGTATGACGTATCAGAGGTTGGTTTGAAGAAAATATTGTGCAGAAAAGGGAGATACGTTTTCAATGATAACTTTATGCAACTCATTGGCTCCGTTTTTGTACTTGCTAAAGGCTCTGTTTATGTGCTTGCTAAATGAAGTGGCTTGTGGATCAAGTGGAGTTATTAAACCGGATTGGCTTGCTGTGTTCCTGGGTGTGATACTGTGTGTGAAACTGTCTTTTATATATGAATTGAGTGCTTGCTAATACAAGCTAGTAAAACTGACACAATTTAAAACCCTTTTTTTTCCATCTTAGCTTCTGTCCTACTGTTCAGATGACTAGGGGGAGGGATTAACTGCTCTCAGGTGATATAAATAAGCCTGCAGGCCTCTGCTGAGCTTGCTCTGTTTTTGTGCTTGCTAAATAAAGTGGCTTGTGGATCAAGTGGAGTTATTAAACCTGAGTTAAAAAGAGGAGTTAAAGTACCTGTAAATACCCTTCTTTTCTTTTACTTTTTCAATTGTTCACTGTTTTTTTTGTAACTAGGATAATGGACAGCAAGGTTGGAGGTTTTCTTCAGTGCACAGTCTGCCATATGTATGCACGACTGGAGTCGGAGTTTCAGGGTGAATACCTCTGTGGCAGATGTGAGCAAGTTGTTTACCTGGAAGCTCGCATTAGAGATCTGGAGGAGTAAAATGAAACAGTGAGGGCAGTAGACAATCTTGAGCGGAGCATTCTGCTCACTGAGTAAGCAGTTAGTGTGCTAGAACTGGAGGATGAAGACATGGATCAGCAGAATCAGGCAAGTAGCTGGGTTAATGTAGTTAGGGGCAGTAGAAAGGGGTCCAAGAAAAGGAAGGCCAATCCGGTTTCTGATTTTCCAAGCAAAATTGCCAAAGTGGGTGATGATGCGAGGGTGTCGGTCTCAGAAATGGCAGCTCTAGTGGATACTGATCTCCCTAACAGCCGGGAGAACAGCCCAGCTAGTAGTCGGCGGGATGTTAATGCAGGTAAGGCAAGACAATTAGTAGTTGTAGGGGATTCTATAATAAGGAACACGGATAGAATAATTTGTCTCCAATACCGCCTCAACCGAATGGTTTGATGTCTGCCTGCCAGGGTTCAGCATGTGGTGGAATGGGTGGATAAATTACTGGGAGGGGCTGTTGATGATCCAGCTGTCGTGGTCCATGTGGGTACCAACAATAGAATACATGGTAGGTGGAGGAGCCTTAAGAACAATTTTAAAGAACTAGGCTACAAGCTGAAGTGAAGGACCTCCAAGGTATCCTCAGGAATACTGCCTGTGCCATGCGCATCACAGGAAAGACAGCGGGAGCTCAGGGAGTTAAATGCATGGCTCAAGTCTTGGTGTAGAGGAGAAGGCTTTAGGTTCCTAGAGCACTGGACTGACTTTTCATTGTGGTACAAACTGTATTCTGCAGATGATTTGCACCTAAATGGAAGGAGGTCCGATGTGCTGGGGGAGAGAATTCTAGCTGGGGTGGCGAAGTATTTAAACTAGGGCTGTGGAGGGAGGTCAATGTAGAAAATAAAGGGGTAGTCAGGTTAGAGAGGGGTCAGACTATATTGGTAATAAAAAGACTGTGGGGAGAGGACTAGACAACAGGATAAGGAGATCCTTTTGTTACAAAACAGCAATGAAAAAAAAAATGCCCAAATAACGTCAAATAATCACATTTCTGATACTGAAAGTGAAAAATTGAAAGGCAAGTTAAAGTATATGCTCACAAATGCCAGAAGTCTAGCAAGCACAATGGGGGAGCTGGAGGCCTTGGTACTTGAGGAAAATATCGATATAGTTGGTGTTGCTGAAACATGGCCAGACCCTTCACATGACTGGGCTGTAAATCTACAGGGTTTTTTCGGAAAGACAGGACAAATAGGAAAGGCGGTGGTGTATGTCTGTATGTGAGAAGTGATATGAAGGCGAGTGTGAAAGAGATGATAGTGGGTGAAGATTGTGAGGAGATTGAAACCTTGTGGGTCGAATTACAAAGGGAGGTAAACACTGAAAAAAAAAACCTTTTGGTGTTATCTATAGACCCCCCAATATAACTGAGGAGATAGAAGGTCAAATATATAAACAGATGGAGCGGGCTGCACAGGTTGTTACTGTAGTGATAATGGGAGATTTTAATTACCGGGATATTAATTGGTGTCATGGTTGGGCTTCAACTGCAAAGGGGAGAAATTTCCTCAACCTGTCGCAGGAAAATTTTATTGGCCAGTTTGTGGAAGACCCAACTAGAGGTGAAGCACTGTTGGATGTGGTCATTTCTAATAACGCAGAGCTTCTTGGGAATGTCAATGTTCATGAAAACCTCGGTAAGGGTATGTTCACATGGCCTATTTTCTGTAGTTTTTCGGGGAGTAAACGCCCGAAAACGGCCGAAAAATCGGTAGCAGAATGCCTCCAAACATCTGCCCATTGATTTCAATGTGAAAAACGGTGTTCTGTTCCGATGGGACGTTTTTTTATGCGGCCATTTTGAAAAACGGTCACGTAAAAAAACGGCAGCGAAAAAGAAGTGCAGGTCACTTCTTGGGAAGTTTTTGGAGCCATTTTTCATAGACTCTATTGAAAACAGCTCCAAAAAACGGCCGTAAAAACGCAGTGAAAATCGCGAGTGGCTTAAAAAACGTCTGAAAATCAGGAGCTATTTTCCTTTGAAAAACAGCTCCGTATTTTCAGACGTTTTTGATTCAGCGTTTTGACTGACAGTGATCACAATATAGTTATATTTTACCTGTACTGTAAAAAACAAACACAGGCTGGGACGGCAAAAGCCCTTATTTTTAAGAAGGCCAATATCCCCAAGATGAGGGTTGCAATTCAGGATATAGACTGGGAAGAACTAATGTTAAATAATGGTACAAATGATAAATGGGAGATTTTAAAATCTACTTTGGGTAATTATAGTGCAAAATTAATTCCTATAGGTAACAAGTATAAACTAAATTTAAAATTAAACCCCATATGGCGCACACTTTCCGTAAAAAGGGCAATATATTTAAAAAAAGGGCATTTGAAAAATACAAATCTGAGGGTACAGCTGTAGCCTTTGTAAATTATAAAGAGCTTAATAAAATCTGTAAAAGGGTAATAAAATCAGCAAAAATACAAAATGAAATGAAAGTAAAACAAATCCCCAAAAAGTATGTAAATGGAAAAAGCCAAGGTCTGAACATGTAGGACCCCAAAATAGTGGTAATGGGGAGTTGGTCACAGGGGATGAAGAGCAGGCAGATTTACTAAATGGGTACTTTAGCTCTGTATATACAACAGAAGAAAGAGCAGCTGATGTAGCCGGTGACAGTTTTGTTAATATATCAGTTGATATACTGAACTGGCTGAATGTAGATATGGTCCAAGTTAAGTTAAATAAAATAAATGTACACAAGGCCCCGGGACCAGATGGGTTACAACCTAGAGTTCTTAAAGAGCTTTGTTAAGTTATTTCTGTCCCCCTCTTCATAATATTTAGAGATTCTCTAGTGAATGGTATAGAGCCAAGGGACTGGCGCAGGGCAAATGTGGTGTCTATTTTCAAAAAGGGCTCTAGGTCTTCCCCGGGTAATTATAGACCAGTAAAATTAACATCCATTATGGGGAAAATGTTTGAGGGGCTATTGAGGGACTATATACAGGATTATGTGACAAAAAATAGTATTTTAAGTGACAGCCAGCACGGTTTTACTAAGGACAGAAGTTGTCAAACCAACCTGATTTGTTTTTATGAAGAGTTGAGCAGAAGCCTAGACAGAGGGGCCGCTGTGGATATAGTGTTTTTGGACTTTGCAAAGGCATTGACACTGCCTCTTATAGATGTATAATGGGTAAATTAAGGACTATAGGTTTAGAAAGTATAGTTTGTGATTGGATTGAGAATTGGCTCAAGGACCATATCCAGAGAGTTGTGGTCAATGATTCCTACTCTGAATGGTCCCCGGTTATAAGTGGTGCACCCCAGGGTTCCGTGCGGGGACCACTAATATTCAATTTATTTATTAATGATATAGAGGATGGGATTAATAGCACTTTTTCTATTTTTGCAGATGACACCAAGATATGTAGTATTTTTCAGTCTATGGAAGATCTTCGTAAATTGCATCCGGATTTGAACAAACTAAGTGTTTTGGCATCCACTTGGCAAATGAGGTTTAATGTAGATAAATGTAGATTAATGTTACATAGTTACATAGTTACATAGTTTGTACGGTTGAAAAAAGACACATGTCCATGTAAAGTTATGCATCTGGGTACCAACAATCTGCATGCATCATATGTCCTAGGGGGAGCTATATTGGAGGAGTCTCTTGTTTAGAAGGATCTGGGTGTACTTGTAGATCATAAACTAAATGACAGCATGCAATATCAATCATCTGCTTCAAAGGCCAGCAAGATATTGTCGTGTATTAAAAGAGGCATGGACTCACGGGACAGGGATGTAATATTACCACTTTACAAGGCATTAGTGAGGCCTCATCTAGAATATGAAGTTCAGTTCTGGGCTCCAGTTCATAGAAAGGATGCCCTGGAGTTTGAAAAAATACAGAGAAGAGCAACGAAGCTAATAAGGGGCATGGAGAATCTAAATTATGAGGAGAGATTAAAAGAATTAAACCTATTTAGCCTTGAAAAGAGACGACTTAGGGGGGACATGATTAACTTATATAAATATATGAATGGCACATACAAAAAATATGGTGAAATCCTGTTCCATGTAAAACCCCCTCAAAAAACAAGGGGGCACTCCCTCCGTCTGGAGAAAAAAAGGTTCAACCTGCAGAGGCGACAAGCCTTCTTTACTGTGAGAACTGTGAATCTATGGAATAGTCTACCGCAGGAGCTGGTCACAGCAGGGACAGTAGATGGCTTTAAAAAAGGCTTAGATAATTTCTTAGAAGGAAAAAAATATTAGCTCCTGTGTATAAATTTTTCCCTTCCCTTTTCCCATCCCTTGGTTGAACTTGATGGACATGTGTCTTTTCAACCGTACTATGTAACTATTGTTAACCAAGCGGTAAAGTGGAATATTACAAATCAGCGTATTTTGAAATCATGGCTCCTAGATCAAGATATGTAATAGACATATTATAGTGCTACAATCATAATGCACATTGTTGTTTTCTAATAACTCTATGGAAGAATTTTTAGAAGGGCTTTACAACAATTTTCTGGCATTAAAAAGTAGCACCTTATGGTCCAAATTTTGGCATTCTGGCATTAAAAAGGTGTCAGGACTTAGCGAAAAGGACGGGGCCAGCCACGGCCTGATAGATTTAGTATAATTTCCACCAAAAACTGGCGTTGATTTCCCTTACTGGCCCACGCACAGAGGTAGATGCGAAAAAAAAGCCTTTTAATAAATTAGCCGCATCTTATTCCTGAGGGTCAGTCTTAGTAAATCTGTCCCATTCCTGCTTTTGTCTAAGTTGCCTTGATAAAATATTATTGAACATACAGAATATTAATCTTTTTTCCAGTTTTGATTTCCCTTTTTGAAAACATTAATAAATATTTTAATTTAAATGTGCATTAAAATTCTATAGTAAATATGGTTTAAATTTGCTGACTTTTTTTTAATGCCTGATGACAGCCAAGATTTTTAACTCTTAACTGCCGCTCAGGATTGTATAATTAAACAGGGAAACTTTACACGGTTGTTCTAAAACATCATTTCTGCTCCAGTGCCTCTGTCTTTTCATTTACCTAGTTTGTAATTTATGTACATTCATAACCATTTCACCCATGACCTTGGTACTCACAGAACAATTCATTCACTATGTTAGTTATCCTATCTATCAAATGTTCAGGGTCTTGTAACCTTATCAAAGTTTATGCACATCCAAAGGTTTTCTTGCTCTATATTTGAAGCAGGTGCATCACTTTCAAAATAAAAGTCTAGTAATTTCAAAGAACATGCAAGTTATTAATTTGTCTAAAATATAGAACACTACAAAAGATATGTAAAGTAAGAACTTACTCTTCTATTATGTAAATAAAATAAGTAGACGATTTTAAGTTATACATTGAATTAAAGTGTAACTCCATGTATGAGTGTGACTGTGTCTTCTGGCAGAAGTGTAAGAATGACAATGGAAGACGTAGCATGGATAGCGCACTGTCCGGATGCATAGGTAACTTTATAAAATAAAATAAGGAAAGACTTCTGCCGTTATCTTATCTTCTCCTCCTTGTTACTTATTTTTAATATAGTAAAGGGGTATTCCCAACTCATGGATCCAGTCTCCCACGATAGCTCATCTCACTGTATAATATTCCTAAACACCTTTCAGTGTGAAAAATGAAGCCATGTTTCTTGGTCCCCTCTTTGTTTATTGCTCGTTGCCTAGAGTTGCTAAGTTTTCACTCATGCTTGGAATATACAGGGTGGCCGGGGTCTCAGGAGAATGCCTCCTGGCGCACGCACGTTGGCTCCTGGACCGGCCACTTCTTTACCGCTACATAGAATTAAATGGACATAGAATTAAGGACGGCTCCAGGGCATGCGCAGTAGCAGCCCTGGAGCCATTCAATGTATCGAACCTTATCTGGACTTAGCAGCATCGGGAGCGCACACGTTCAGGCCAGTGCCACAATTATATAATCAAATTACTGCTGGCCTGAATTGTCTTTAAAACGCTCGAGCATACCCCTTTCATTTTGATTGGCTAACTTATGAAAATAAATATATATTTTATAACATTACCTTCTCTTATGAGGCATTTGTCTAATTGGTGACCAAATTACTAAATCCTTGTTGGCAAAATGATTTATTCTGCTAACATAACTTTTATATGAAACTCTAATTTGGATGTCCTGATTAAACTGGAATTGTAAGTATCCAAGGTGTTTCTTCAGCTTCAATGAAAGGTTAACATCAGACATTGCTATGCCTGAGTTATAGGTAGGACTCTTCAGAGTTTCTATGCTACAAATTTTTAGGAGATTCACAGTGTCATGAGTAGTGCATAATTGAACATCGTTATGCAAAACCAACATACCTTTGTACATTCTGGCCTTTTATGATGAACAGCTTTCACAACGATGTCATTGCTAAACTGGCTGTATCAACAACACACGGCCTGAATATTAATATAGTATTGAGATATTTATAAGATATTTATCACCTCTCCATGGCCTGAGTAATGTCAGGATACAGACAGGTGAGCCATAATATACCCGCCACTCAGTCCCTGCCTACTTGCACAGCCCGTCCTAGGCGACGGCGTACAACTGGGCGACGGTCCCTACGCTCAATATGTGCGCGACAGACAAGCAAGACAAGGGAACACAAAAGCAAGGGATGTGGGGCAGTTGCCCACGTCGACTCCGTGAGCAACAGAGTAGTGGACGAGCCGAGTCAAACCAGGAGTGCACGAGGTAACAAATGCAGAGCAGGAGAATGGTCAGTCAAGCCAGGGTCAATATGAAGCAGAGGTCAATGGTAACAGCAGGAACAGCAGAGCCAAGAAACAAGAGAGAATCACAGGCAAAGGACAAGCAGCAAATGAAGGTATAAGTAGACCAAGGGCGGGAGCTAAAACTGTCTGGCAAGGTTGCGATAGGCTCTCCCACAGAAGCTGTGTCAGGCAAATCCTTCACAGTCATAATTAGTCTCTAATTCACACTGAAAAAAACAGGTATCAGTTAGCCAACCCATGAATCTATGTTAATTTCTAATAAAGCCAATAAAAAATGGTGGGATCTGGTGGCAGGAAACCTATCCTGAGTGTGCTACAAGTTTTCTACTGAAAGGTACTTTTTATCTTTTAGTTTATATTCATATTGAATCTTTTCACATGGTAGGGAAGGAATATAATTTACAGGTTTTTCTTTGTAGACAGGTATCTAATGTTTTTTTTAATTCTACTTATAAAAACATGGGTCTATTATTGAAGACTTCTTTTGAATTCAAAGGCCATGTAAACCTTTGAACATTTAAAAAAAAACAAAAACAATGTATTATGGTGTTTAATGCGAGTTTTGAATTGTTTATTATTTTTAAAAAATTACTTTTTGAGATACAGCTTCTATGTATCCTGGATACATAGAAGCTGTATCTTGGGCTGAAATCCAAATCTGTCAGGTCAGTGGGACTGACAGCTTAAAGGCTATGTACACCTTTGAAATATTATTTTATTTTTTTTAATAAAAATGTCTATAAGTGTGATTGGTGCAACTTTAAAAAATACTTTTTTATTAAAAATTATTTTTACTTTTTGAGATACAGCTGCTTTGTACTCTGTATGCCGCTGTATCTAGCACTGAAACCTGTGTCTGTCAGGTCCGCGGGACTGGCGGGTGCAGTGTAAGGAGGTCGACACCCAGGATCGAGCTGCTATATCAATCACATCTAAGTTCATGTTAAGTGATGATAATAAGATGACAATTTGTTAAAACTAAAAATCGATGTTTGTAGATATACAGTACCTACTTTAATATGCATGTAACATACTCATTATAGTTAGTGTGTATGCTCAGAAGTGCAATAATGCAATTTTGCAATGCTGGATACTATTGCCAGCGCTGTACTAAATAATGTTCACTGTTCCAAAACTAAACTGGCAGAAGTATTCAATGTGTTTTTAAATAATTCATACAGATTATCGGTCACAATCCAAGCATTAAAGTTTAACTGTAAATATGGCATAGAAGAAACCTGCAGATAATTAATTTTATTAGGTTCTGTCATAAAGTTTTCTGCTTTTTAATGTAAGTAATCTTCTAATATGAGTTTCATCTGAAGTGAATGTTATGTGCATGTTTTTATTCTTCCCCTGATGGGAGCTGCTGCTTCCACATAGGAGACAAACTATTTGGGTTTGTGGTGTTATTAATCTCTGAACATTACAAACTCTCAATATATATGTTGAACATTTAATCATTGTCAAAATCTCAGTGTGCTTCTTCGGTGTACTGTTGACTTCTGCATAAATATTTTATGGGTCTCATCAGAGACATATCTATATCGTATTTGAAGTTCCTACGGTGCAGAGTTTTTATTATCATTTTCTTTATTAAACCGCTCCACATTGACATGCATATTTATTTTTAAAGGTGCAATAATCAGTGCCTTGAGAAAATTATATGTTCGAAAAATTTGGCCTCGTCTTAATATGCCTATTTGAAAGTTTGCAAAATTTGTTTCAGCGAGCAACTTGCTTTGTTCCTAAATAAATGTTTAATCCAACCATACAAATTTCACAAGTCAAGCTACACACCGCTAAGCAATTTGTATTTAGTTTTCACAAAGCAAAATAAGAATATAGTGGAAGAAGTGTACAGCGTCATTTATCAAGACAGACCAGGATTAAAGGGGTTCTTAACTTTTTAAAAATATAGCTGCTTAGTCGTAAAATAAAATATTGATTTTCAGCTTTGTCCTCCCAACAAAAGTTGATTTTACATGTATCACTGATATTATGTTACCCCTCAGGTTTACGTTCACACAGGACGGATACGCTATGTGAAGATACATAGCGTACCCAGCCAGAAAGCCGCAGGACATTCCGCCCAAAAAAACGCACCTAGTTGTGGTGCAGTTTTTCGGGCGGTATGGCCACTGCGGAAATACTGCAGTAATACAAAAAATGTTTATACTTACCCCGCTATGTATTCAATCTTATCCACGCTGCTTCTACTGTACTATGCTGCGGATTTTCCTTAATTAAATCCATTGCGGAATATCCTTAGTGTTTAAGTCCAGTGTGTTCCTATCCTCAACATGGCATTAAAAATGTACACATGCAAGTACACCACTTAGTTGCCTTGAACATTTTGGTTTGTCTTTCGCTGCTCTCAAAACTATTTTAAAAAGTGGGCGGAGCTTAGTGGAAGGGGAATGACCACCATATTTACTAGAATTTAAGCCAGAAACTGGTGTAAATTATAGCAGAATTCTATGTCAGCTACTGGCTGGTGTAGATTTAATTTAGTGGCGTACAGTTAGCCGAAGATGTGAAAAAGTTACTAAGTGGCGTTCGCCTCTTAATAACTTTGTTGCATATTACTCTAGCTTGTTTCTTATTAAGACATGCATATGAAGTGCCAGTCTTAATAAATCTCCCCATTGTCCTGATCCTGCATTCCTGTTCCAAGTTCCTGGGCCCGTTACCTGATCTTGCATTCCTGGTCCCAATTCTGAAAATTTATTTTTGGTACCACATCCCTGTTTCTTGTCCCTGCTGTTGTAATTATCAGTGCTGACTACACACGTGAGCTCTGGATAAGATAATCCTTTTGATTTTGTTGCCCGCAGTTACTAACCTTGTCCTTGACATTATCCTTAACTCCATCTTCTAATTTGGCACTGTGTTCTATCACTTTTTTGTAGAGTTGAAAGTAATACTCCATTTTGTTACGGGGATTGTATCATATCTTCTATTTGCTTCCCTAAATAGTCACTGATAAACTAATATAAAGTTCACCTACTCCTATCTAGGACTCTGAAGTTGGTCTCACCTCCAAAGACTAAAGTATATTTTCCTTGTTTAATCCTGGGTGCTTGACCCAAGTTTCACTATCAGCAGCTTGATAATAG
This sequence comes from Rhinoderma darwinii, assembly GCF_050947455.1. Classification (NCBI taxonomy): domain Eukaryota; kingdom Metazoa; phylum Chordata; class Amphibia; order Anura; family Rhinodermatidae; genus Rhinoderma; species Rhinoderma darwinii. The sequence goes on along the minus strand of NC_134691.1, from coordinate 124,940,050 downwards.
TTTTCACTGAAAAATATATGAAAACAGCATCATATTTAATGAAGATATATTACAAAGATGCAAGTAATACAGTTTCTGACTAAATAGACAACGTTAATTATAGGGGGAGCTTTAACTTAAACACTAACAAGCAAATTAGAAAACACCAGGATATGTATTTCAGGGTATGAAGTTTATTTAGCTACTTCATGTAATTTATCCATTTCTGCAGACAAGGTAGCTTCTTTACAGCCCTGCCGGAACCTTACAGACAGTGAAGTTATAGTTTAGTAGTTCATTGGCTCTTGGATGTGTCAGATGCAACTCACGCTATTACATACAGAGAGAGAGGGAGCAAGCAGCCTCTCCATCAATATGGCAAAAAATAATCTCTGTTTCTAAAGGATAACAAATGGGTTTTCCTACTTCAGACGTTTATGGCAAATCCATGATATTTGAGGTCCCATCTCTGGCACTCATACTTACCAGAAATACAAGGCTTACTGGACTTCTGGCTGCAAGTCGTGGTGGCTGGTAGTGGCTGTATACATGAGAAGATCAAATGGAGTGGTTGGCACACATGTGTGTGGCTCCACTTATTGAAGCCTATGGGAGTTACAAACGTTCTATTGACAGGTCTCCTAGAGATGGGATCTGTTGATATGCCATATCTGTCTGGAGTGGGGAAACCCTTTAAACACGCAAAGGAAGTCTATATAGAAAATGGCCAAGGTTTAATCAGAAATACTCTACATAGTTATTGTATGACAAACCTAAACAGAACCCTACTGGAGCATAAAAACCATGACCATATCAAATGTGTTTAAAATATTATATATTTTATTTCATCCATTAAAATAATACAAAAAAAGATGATAGCAACACAGAGCTAGTGCAATGCTGGGAATAGTTAAGACATACCAATGAATACTGACGTGTAATAGAGAAACGATAATTGTGAACTATATTACAGTATGTTGACCTAGAGTAAAGAGTATTGAGACGTAAGCAATGTGATATATATGGCAATATAGCTATTAATGCATTCATTTGCAAATCTATAAGATACATATTTTGGCTTATTCAATTTAAAAGATATTAAGATATTGCCATATGTACCTATGTGTATAGACAAATCAAGGGTAGGAGCAGCACTGTGATTCCTTGCCTGTTAAGGCTGGTGCTCAGCTTTCAAACAGGGAGTGACCTCTCCCTGCACAAACGTGTATCCAAAAAAGAGAGATAGAAGCAGCACTCAAAAAAACTCTGGTTTATTCATCCATATGTACCTATATGTCACATTGTTTAAGTCTCAATACTATTTACTGTAGGTAATCATACTGTAATATCAGGGGCGTAGCCAGGGGGGGCAGGCGGGGCATGTGCCCCGGGCGCAACTTAGAGGGGGCGCCAGCGTCACCCCTCCTGCACTATAACTGTACCTGCGTCTATAGGACACAGGTACAATTAGAAGCAATGAATGGCCGGGTACGTTCCGTGCCCGGCCATTCAGCACCTTTCTACGAGTGAAGCAGCGCAATATTTTGCGCCGCTTGCGTCATTGAAAGGCGCTGAATGACAGGGAAAGTCATTCTTCCCAGCCAATCAGCGCCTTTCATAGACGCTTCGTTCAACCCCAGGAGACCTGCGCAGAAGAGAGCAGGTCTCCATTGCTGCCGGATGGGATTAAGGTGAGTTTAAATAGTTTGTTATTTTATTGTAATAAAAAAGTGTGTGGCTTTATGTAGGGGGGGGGGTGGCTTTATCTACAGGGGGGCTTTATCTACAGGGGGCTTTATCTACATGGGGGCTTTATCTCTGGGGTCTATATACTGGGGTGGGCTATCTCTGGAGCACTATATACAGGGGTGGGGGCTATATACAGGGGTGGGCTATCTATGGAGCACTATATACAGGGGTGGGCTATATCTACAGGGGGGCTATATACAGGGCTGGGCTATCTGTGGAGCACTATATACAGGGGTGGACTATATGTGGAGCACTATATACAGGGGTGGGCTATATCTACAGGGGGGCTATATACAGGGGTGGGCTATCTGTGGAGCACTATATACAGGGGTGGACTATATGTGGAGCACTATATACAGGGGTGGACTATATGTGGAGCACTATATACAGGTGGGGGCTATATCTACATGGGGCTATATACAGGGGTGGGCTATCTGTGGAGCACTATAGGGGAGCTATTTGTGGGACACTATATACAGGGGTGGGCTATATGGGGGCACTATCTACAGGGGTCTCTATGGGGGGCACTATCTACAGGGGGCTCTACGACAGGCACTATCTACAGGGGGCACCGTGTGTGTGTGTGTGTGTGTGTGTGTGTGTGTGTGTGTGTGTGTTTGTGTGTGTGTGTGTGTGTGTATTGCTTGTAAAATGTAAAAATGTTTTTATGCTCGAGTTACATAAAAAAAAATGTGGAAAAGAAATAACATGTCATTGATTGGTAGAGAAAACAAACATGGCGACGGGGAAGGAGATGTCAGGGAAGAGGTTGGGGGGGGGGGCCAAACTGAATCTTTGCCCCGGGTGCTGGAGAACCTAGCTACGACTCTGGTAATATTGTGAGTGTTATTATTACCACTCACAATGTACTATAAGTGGTATTATTGCAAAGTGGAAGCGTTTAGGAACAACCGCATCTTAGCCACGAAGTGGCAGACCACGTATAGTTACAGAGCGGGGTCGTCGAGTACTAAGGCGCACAGTGCATAAAAGTCGTCAATGCTGACTCAATAACTGCAAAGCTTTAACCCTCCTCTAGCATTAACATCCACATAAAAACTGTGCGCCAGGGCCTCAATTCCATTCCGAGCAGTTGCCTTACATCACCAAGCAAAATGCCAAACATCAAATGACGTGGTGTAAATCATGCCGCCAACGAAATCTGTAGAAAATATTATAAATATAACATATATATTAAGATATAAACTACAGTCTAGTTCCATTTCCATAGACGTTCACAAAGGGTAAGATTACAACAGAGGAAGTCAGTGACTAATAATCTTGGTCTGGTAATTACTTGTGTGAAATAATGTGTTTTTTTTGTTTGTTTTTAAGGGTTTTTTTGTCTTTTTTTATTTTGTTGTAATCATTTGTGATGCATTTTCAATCAATCTGTCAACATATTTTGTTTCTCAACCAATTTAAATGTTCCTGCAATGTCTGTTTACTCTAATATGTAGTACACACACATCTCAATCAATATGTTAACCTACAGTATAGTATTCTATTCTCAGCTAATTAAATGCTCCTAGCAGCGCCTGCTGTAATGTTAATCAACTTGTCACTCAATAATCCCTATCATTTGTTGAAACTTGAAATGGGAATTAGTTCATTCTTCTTTACCAAGTGCTTCTAAATCTATCTATATTTGATACATTAAAGTGATATTGGATATAATCTGAAAATGACTATAACAAACCGTAGAATATTACCTAAATGCGCTTTGCATAATGTTATATATGTGACATACATGAAGCTTGTAGCTAAGGGAAATTTGGTAAATATTATATAATTTCATTTAAAAGGTATGATAATTGCAAAATATGTATTTTCATATAACTATTGTTTTTCATTATTACTATAAAAACAATGAACATTTTTACCTGTACCTTAAAGGTAAGATGTTCCTACCAACACTCAAATAATGAAAAATATTAAAGGGTTTGTTTTGGAAATTAAATTTTTAAATAATCTACAGTATTATGTAATTTTGAGTTAATGAAGGGAGTCCACCATTCAGGACCCTCAACTACAAAGAGCTTCTTTTCTTCTGGAGGATTTGGCATGTCCATAATTTCAATGGGAACTAACTATTGCTCAATTTCTCTTTGGTGACACTGTTTATTATTAGCTTATCATCGGGGGACTCTTTATTGCAAAAAGGGATTGTCCACAGCAGAAAACCCAAATAAAGGCATATTCTCTGAAGCAATTGTATCTCATTTTTTTTTTTATAAATTCAGCAGATGGACTAATACAAGTATATTCTCCAGAGTTTTCTCAGTATAAAACCATGGACATATTCTAGGAAACTGTTCAGAAAACTACTGTCTATACAGACATGTTAAGAAACATTTTTATTTTTTATTTTATTGCAAAATCAGACATATACGTATCCTATAAATCCTATAAATACTAAGGCCTCATGCACACGACCGTAGCCATGTGCACGGCCGTGATTTCCGGGTCGGCCGGGAGTCGCCTGCAAATCGCGCGCTGTGCACATGGCCGCGACCATTATTTTCAATGAGCCCGGACCGCAGAACACGCCCGTAATAAGGCTTGAACGTTCTTTCTGTGGTGCCATGCACGGACCGTGAAAACCAAGGTCGTGTGCATGGCCCCATAGGAATGAATGGGGCCGCAATTCTCCCGTGGATTTTCGGGGGAATTGCGGCCGCAAAAGCATGTTCGTGTGCATGAGGCCTAAGAATACAATAGGATTTTCAGGATATATTATCTTCCCGACCCTCCTACCCTCATCCTTACCCTACCTCCAACCTCCAACAAAGGGAAAGCAGAAAGGGGGATAAAAAAAGTTCTATAAGTGAATAGTTCACATATATCACCAATGAATAAAGAAAAGAGTAATGCAGAGGTGCTACCAGTGAGAGAAACGTATCACCTCTTGAACCATATGCCCCAGATCTTATTACATTTCATATTCAAATAAGTGAGTCCTTTTTCCCTCTAAAGCAGATGTCCGACAGAGATTTTCCAGATACTCTCCTCAGGTGGATCTGCTACTCTCCATTTTTTTTAACATTTATTTTCTTACAATAAACAGCAATAACGAAAGCCTTCACTTTTTGGTTGTGTTACATAGCATCATATCTCCATACACTAGAATACACAACCACAGGTTCAGATCTATTTTAATTTCAAATATACAATTTATCATTTCTACTACCTCTGTCCAATATTTATAATGTTTAGGACACCTACCAAACAAATTAAACCAGCCTGCACATTCTTCTCCACATTTAGCACAATTATCATATTATCTAAAAACAATTTTATACATAAATCTAGGGGTTCTATGTAATCTGTGAACTACGAAGTATAAAGTTACCCTATGGGATAAACATAAATCTAGGGGTTCTATGTAATCTGTGAACTACGAAGTATAAAGTTACCCTATGGGATAAACATAAATCTAGGGGTTCTATGTAATCTGTGAACTATGAATTATAAAGTTACCCTATGGGATAAATTTGTTAACACTTTAGAAATTGAGTCAATGGTTTTATTCCAGTCTCTCTTATTAAGCTCCTCTCCGTTATCTTACTCCCATTGTTCTTTATATTTAAAGAGGATCTGTCACTAGTTTATTAATGCCCTATCTCCTAACTAATCTAATAGGCGCTATGATGCTGATAACTACTATGTAATTTTTTTTTTCAAAAATGTATATTATTTGCAAAGTTATGAGCATTTTTCTAAATATGCTAATTTGGCTATACTTGCCAATGGGAGGTAACTCTTTCTTTTTACTCTGGGCGGTATAATGTTTTCTGTATGACGCTGTCCAATCAGCATTATAAAGTTATTTTCTTCCCAGTCCAGCAACACAGCGTGATCTGAGGGTATGTTCACACGCACTGTTTTCAGGCATAATTAGGGCATTTTACGCCTCGAATTACGCCTGAAAAACATCCATTACACCAACAAACGTCTGCCCATTGCTTTCAATGGGTTTTATAATGTTATGTTCCGACGAGATGTAATTTTACGCGTCGCTGCCAAAAGACGGCGCGTAAAAAGACGCCCGCGTCAAAGAAGTGCATGTTACTTCTTTGGACGTTTTTTAAGCCGTTTTTCATAACACCATTGAAAAACAGATCCAATAATGTCCGTAAAAGACGCCACGAAAAACGCCAGTACTTGCAAAAACGATTGAAATTCAGGAGCTGTTTTAACCTGAAAACTGCTCCGTATTTTCAGACGTATTTTGCTACTGTGTGTGAACATACCCTTATAGTATACAGCTTCCAATCCCGACTGTGTTTTCAACTGGCGATAACGCCAGTTGTTTCACAGCTAGGACTGCAATCCTGGTGCCACAAAAGATTAGAATCTCCTCTTTCATATGCCACCAGAACCACTGTTTTAGGTTGTCCACAGCCGGAGATATGGCTATTTGAAGTGATCCCCCTTCCCTCCAGCGTCAGTCTCTCACACTGTGTGAAGCAGCTTCATGCTGATAGGACAGCATCAGAGGCTATGAGGTAGCTCCACCTCAGGAGAATCGCTGGTTTTGACACCCACTTGTCTAGTATAGCCTCATTTGCATATTTAGAAAAAAGCTCATAACTTTTAAAATAATAAACCATTTGGGACACCACAATTTTCACTAGCATTATCAGTGTGACAGCGCCTATTAGATTAGCTAGGAGATTGGGCATTACTAAACTAGTGACAGATCCTCGTGAATATCTTTTCCCCATTCTTCAATAAAATGTCTATACAGTGAAGACAACAAAACCTCTTTGTTTTATATTATATAAGATATTTTCCATTCTATACTCTTATGTTTTTGTTTTTTTTCTATCATTAGATAAATAACCCTACAGTATATATACAAACAGAAATGAGCAGCACTCTATGTCCAATTCCACAATTGTAATGGGTGCACGCGGGTAGTCCCAATCCAAGGATTGTAGATAAATATAGAAGAAATCCCACAGCACTCCAATGTAGCAAAAAAGTGGTTTATTCCGTCAACACACAACTGCAGCATTTCCGTCCTACTATGGGACCTTTTTCAAGCATGGTGATACAACAACATGTGTAGAATATAAGGTATGTGTCTCATTAACATGAGTGATCAGTAAAAAATGTGCAATCAGATATTGTACACATATACACTATGGTACAAAAAACATCCAGTACAATAATATATTTGTGTGCTAGTGATAATTATACAATGTTAGCAAAATAAACAAATATTAAAACAAGCAGATATAAGCCTGATTAGTACTTGATCAGAAATGTAACAATATGTGCAGGGGAAGAGAATACAGGGCCAATAACCAATCCGGAGAAATGTATGTAAATCTGTAATTACAAGCAAACACCAGGTATCCATGCAGTGTTAAATAACCTGGCGTCCTCCATGTAACACTGCGCATGCTCGCGTGCTCAAGTCGGCACCAAGTGAAGCGAAAACATCCCTTGCACGCACAGCGGATTCTTCAAGCCTCATTATGCAGCGCAGTGCGTGAACCAATCCAAGGGAACAACACAGGAAATATCTACACTGTGTCATATTTGTAATATTTGTAATGTCTGTTTGATAACCCACAGTATAAAAAGGGACAATGATCGTAATATATTAATTTGACCCCATATAAAAAAAAACAGTGTATATATATATATATATATATATATATATATATATATATACACCATGTTCCAAATTATTATGCACATTGGATTTAAGTGTCATAAACATTTAATTATTAGTTTTTTCAATTAAACTCATGGATGGTATTGTGACTTAGGGCTCTTTGGATCATTGTAACCAATCTCAGACACCTGTGATAATTAGTGTGCCAGGTGTGCCCAATCAAAGGAAAACTACTTAAGAAGGACGTTCCACATTATTAAGCAGGCCACAGGTTTCAAGCAATATGGGAAAGAAAAAGGATCTGTAATGATGGGGTAGGGAGACAGACAGGTGAGCCCTAATCTACCCGCCACTCAGTCCCTGCCTACTTGCATGGCCTGTCCTAGGCGACGGCGTACAACTGGGCAACAGTCCCTACGCTCAATATGTGTACGACAGACATACAGACAAGGGTACACAGAAGCTATAGGAAATGGGGCAGTTGCCCACGGCAACACCGTGAGCAACAGGAGTAGTGAACGAGTCAAACCAGGAGTGTACGAGGTACCAAACGCAGAGCAGGAGCGTAGTCAGTAAAGCCAGGTTCAAAATGAAGCAAGGTCAATAATAATAGCAGGAGCAGCAGAGCCAGGAAACAGGAAAGAATCACAGGCAAAGACAAGCAGGAAATGGTATAAATAGGTCGAGGGCGGGAGCTAGAACTGTCTGGCCAGGCTGTGATAGGTTCTCCCACTCCTGAGCCTACCAGCCTGAGTGGTAGCAGATCGAGTCACTCTATCAGACCAAGGAGCAGGTGCAGACTGATTAACCACGGGCGTCGACACAGAAGCTGTGTCTGGCAGATCCTTTACAGGATCTCTCTGCTGCCGAAAAGCGTGAAATAGTGCAATACCTTGGACAAGGTATGAAAACTTTGGATATTTCAAGAAAACTAAAGCGTGATCATCGTACTGTGAAAAGATTTGTGGCTGATTCAGAGCGCAGACGGGTTCGTTCAGATAAAGGCATAATGAGGAAGGTTTCTGCCAGACAAATTAATAGGATTAGGAGAGCAGCTGCTAAAATGCCATTGCAAAGCAGCAAACAGGTATTTTAAGTCGCTGGTGCCTCTGGAGTCCCGCGAACCTCAAGGTGTACGATCCTCCAGAGGTTTGCAAGTGTGCATAAAGCTATTATTCGGCCACCCCTAAACAATGCTCACAAGCAGAAGCGGGTTGCAGTGGGCTCAGAAATACATGAAGACTAATTTTCAAACCGTGTTGTTTACTGATGAGTGCCGTGCAACCCTGGATGGTCCAGATGGATGGAGTAGTGGATGGTGGTTGGTGAATGGCCACCATGTCCCAACAAGTTTTCACACTAGCCATTAGAGCAGTTACAATAGGCTAACACTTCACATTTTCTGTATCTCACTAGTCAGCTTTGCTTAGACTGGGACGGAATAAGCAGAGTCATATCATTATCATAAGAGCAAATCCTACAAAAGAATGGAGCAACCTACAAAGAGCTTCCATTAATAAGTAATAACTTTATTGATATCACATTTAACATAAATAAATAAAAAATGTTGTCATAAATGATGCAAAATGAAGCAGATAAAGTATGACCTGGTTAAAAAGAACAAAAACTCAAATTCATATATAGTCCATACTACCAAAACCACAGAAATGCATGTACAACAAATTAAACACCGCAAATGGGTAATAAAGTGCATATAAAAATAAGTCCCATTAATGATTCATACTAATAATGTGGCAGCAATTTAGTAATAATGTGCATAATGCAAAACCAGCATATACCAGGATATTGGATCACCTAAAACCAGGGCCGACTCCAAAACTTTTTTAGTCAAGCTTGCTATTGGTTGGAAACCATGCATGGTATTAGAAGAAGGGGAGTTGATGAATTATTCTCAACCCATTATGGAATGTATCATTTGATCGGCAGTGGAATAATAGTTTATACCATGGGACAGTGTTCTCTACCCCAGGTGAATGTGATATTATTATTAGATATTTAGATACATTTTGGTGTCACTCTTATTTATGGTTTTAATTATTCACTAATTAGATGTGATTTGTATTTCACATTTTGTACTTTTGGATTGCACTTTGATTTGGCACTATACACATAAATTAATTGGTATACACATTTATGTATTGTTTTTCCTTTTTTTCTCTTCTCATTTTTATTCATATTTACTATTCATTATTTATTTTCTAAATATTCTTTTTCATTTATATACATATATATTTATTTATTTAAATAATTTTTTTGTTAAATATATTTAGTCATTTTTATATTTTTGGTCCATCAATACACAAACAATTGGCACATGTAATAGTGGTTATATAAATGTATTCATTTATCTACTTATAAATATATCCCGATCAATGATGAAATATACCCCACTTACCATGTTGCTACCTACTTAGTTTGTTATATAAATAAAGATTGGAAGAAGTTTCATTCCAGTACAGCTGCCTGTTATCAGTATAAAGTTCCACGCATGCCCAATACATTTTTATAACAAGTACACTCTGACACAGAAGCCGGGGCAGATTTAGGGGGGCAAAGGCCCCCCTAGACCTCTACGCTGATTTTTTTTTTTTAATCAGCCACTATATATTGGATTTATCCAACAGATAGCGGCTAATTCCAATTATACTTACCTTTCTGGCTCCTGGGCTCATCTTCTGGATGGTGTCAGAAGTATTGTCCGGTGAGTGGTGCCTGGAGTAGAAGAGTAGTCAGGCGTGGTGAGCATAAGCATCTAATCTGGGGTCTGAATATTTTTTTTCTCTGGTCTGGGGTCCGATTCATTTAGGGGGCCTGATTAATTTAGGGGGTTTAATCTGGGCTCTGACTAATTTAAGGGGCTTAGGGGGTCTGATCTGGGGTCTGATTCATTTAGGTGGTCTGATCTAAGGTTTTATTAATTTAGAGGGTCTGATCTGGGGTATGAATAATTTAAGCAGTCTGATCTGGGTCTGATTAATTTAGGGGTTTGGTCTTTGGTCGGAATTTATTTCTGTTGCTACAAAGGCTGGGGATGGCTGTAGAAGTGAGAGGTCAGAGAGGTCTCAGCAGCAAACTCTGAAGTCGTCAGGAGATGTCATCATAGCGGGCTGGGCCAGATGGAGAAAAAAAGGTACGAAAATGTCCACAATCAGAGAAGACGTTACCTGTGAGTCGCTGGATTTATAGAGGAGCTGTCTACTCTATTGATATGTCTGTTATAGTAAATCCTTAGATTCCCCATGAAATAACCATTCTGAAACCCCTTAACTTAAACCTCTGTGTTGTGATGTTCCCCTGTTATTCCTCTGGAAATGTATGAATAAGGCCTGGCCTACATGGAGTCTTTTTTTCACGAAACAAAATAATTGTAACTATAGATCTACGGCTGTTTTGTGAACTGCAACTGTAACTTGATAGTTAAAATCAATCAGTAGTCCTACAAAAAGTCTCCGTGTAGCCCAGGCCTGTTTGACTAATGCACCTATCTGAGTTACTTTTCCCTTGTCAATAGAATGTATCCCTACACCGTCTGCTGTCAACAATGATTGCACACTGTCAGAATGTGTAGGAATACAAGGGGTATGGTAACACCCAGAAAAACTTCGAAATTGTTATATCATGGTTAATACAAGTATTTACTAAAACAGACATGTTAGGAGAGCTAAGAGGTCCTGAATAATTGTTATGTATTCTGCCTATGACTGCATCTGACGTGTGCTCTATTTTCTTCTATGGTCTGCAGCTTGATAATACTCTGCAGACTGCCAGTGTAGAATTGTTATCTGACCACTACTGTATATGGTCACTGTTTGGTGTGCAGCGTGATACTACTCGGCAGACCAACAGTGTAGAACTGGTATATGACCACTAAATGGTCACTATATTGGGGGTGCTAATGGTTATATTGGTGTTTGTATAGTGGTACTGTACACTTGTCCCTGACTGAAAATTGTGAGTGTAGGTCTGTCCTTGAACATATTATTAGGTGTTTCTATGTTCCACTTTATCTTTCCTATTTTGTGTTGATGGTGTGGTTTACATATTTAAGGGAGTAGCAAGGGGTGTACTCTGCCTGCCCTGATCTGACCTTCGGCCCTAATAACCGTAAGTGTCTGTCTGCCATCTGCCCTGACTTCTGCTTGTATTGACCTTGTATCATGCTTACTGTTTTGGTAGTTTATCTGTTAACGTCAACTTTTGCTAACGGATACATTTCTGGGGGTATTGACTTGGGGATTTCTAGCAGCCAAGTCCACATTTCCGTATGGAGGTTAATGGGTGAACACCTGGGAATCCCTTAGACTGCTCCCTGTATTAGTCCTATGTCAAATCTGTTGGCAACACAGAGGGTTCATCCCATCCACTTGTAGAGTGATAAGGGATAGAGTCATGCCATCTATTTTAACACAGAGATTATACTATTCCACCGCCTTCCTGTTCAAAATTGGGACAACGGACACATCATTTTGTCCAAAATGTTTGGGCCCTGAAGCTGCCTGGATACACTTGACATGGAGGTCGTTACAATATTGGGTGAATGTGTTAACATATATTATTCCACTGTTTAACCCCTTAAGGAAATGGGCAATTTTTGTTTTTTTAATTTCCATATTTTCCTCCCTGTCTTCCAAAAGCCATAACTTTTTTATTTTTTCGTCGACCTAGCCGTATGATGGCTTGATTTTTTGCAGGATAAGTTGCATTTTTTCCTGGCACCATTTAATGTACAACATAATGTGCTAATAAACAAAAAAACAAACTTATTTGTGGGGTAAAAAAAACAGCGATTACGCCATTTGGGGAGGGGGTTAGTTATTATGGCGTCGATCAGGCGGTAAAAACTACATGTTCACTTTGTTCTACGGGTTGATACGATTAGGGCGATACCAAATTTATATGTTTTTTTATATTTTACCACTTTTATAAAAGAAAAAAACTACTGTATTTGCTAAAACCAAATATTTTGTGTCGCCATATTCTGGTAGCCATAACTTTTTTCTGTTTCCATCGATTGAGCGATGGGAGTGGTTATTTTTTGCTGGGCGAGCTGTAGTTTTCCATTGGTTTGTTTTGGTACCATTTTGGGGTACATATGACTTTTTTGTCACTTTTTATAAAAAAAAAAATGGGTTGCTAAAAAACAGCAATTTGGGTGTTTTACTTTTTTTTATGATGTTCAACGAGGGGGTTAAATAAACATTATAATGTATTAGTTTTGACTTTTACAGACTAGAAGTACAAAGATGGCAGACCTGAGGGTCTTTATTAGGCCCCCAGACTGCCATGACGACCATCGGCACCTCGCGACCATATAGTTGGGGGAGCAGATGGCACGTTGGAAGGGACCAACCCCCTCATTCTATTGCTTTAGATGTCGCGGTCAAAATTGACCATGGCATATAAGGGGTTAAACTGGCAGAATCAAAGTGATCTTTGATTCTGCACATTGCTTTGAGGTGTCGGCTGTATTACACAGGTGTCACCCATTAAGTATGGAGCGTGCTCACCCCGTGAGCCTCCATACTTCCCCTTAACGAAATGTCACGCACATGTATGTGGCATGTCGTTAAGGAGTTAAGGTAAATATTAAATAAACATTGAAACTTTTTATTCTGGGGTTTCCCAGTGACCTGGAGGTAATAACATTGGAATTTTTAGCGATACTTAGAGCCTAGTTTATTACACGTAAATTGATATCAACATTTAAATTGTCTTATTCAATCATTTATACGAGACCCAATTCCAATCGATTATTCAAGCCTCAAGACTTGCGAGTTTAGAACATTCAGGTCCAGGTTTCCTGGGAAAATACCAAACATTTGGAAAGATGTGGGAAAAATGGTTGTGTTTTAAGGATTAATTTTTAATAATTATGCCTCTGATATTTAATCTTAGACGTTATCGGAAAGTTTTTATTTTTTCCCACTCGGGTATTTATTATGCAGGGAGGTGGGGGGGGGATGAATTTATCCATGTGTTGTAATTTGTCATCGTTTTGTATGTGTAATAAGAAAATACATTTAATACAATATAGCATTATTTAATGCGCAAGGTGAACGCCGTAAAAATAGAGTCATCACACTCAATCGATGAAAAAATAAAGTTATGGCTTTCACAATATGGCAGAAAAACACTTTGTAAAAGGAGTAAAACATTAATATAAAAAAAAACTATATAAATCTGGTATCGCTGTAATTGTATTGACCAGCAGAATAAGGAACATTTGTCATTTTTACCGCACCGTGAAAGACGTAAAAATGAAACCCAAAAGAAAATGGAGGAATCACAATTTCTACAATTCAACCCCACATATAATTTTTTTTTCAGTTTCCCAGTACATTATATGGTACTTAAAATGGTGCCAATAGAAACTACAACTCCTCCTGCAAAAAAACTTGACTTCACACCACTCCATTGACGGAATAAAACGAAAATGAAACAAAATAGCTTAGACTGTAGTCACTGAGTTTTTTCACGCTGCTTTTGACGCAGAAACTGCGTCGGAATCAGCAACAAAAAAGTACGAAACCACCTCCCATTGATTTCAATGGGAGATGGAGAAGTTTTTTTCCACGGCAGTTTTTAGCCACTCATGGTAAAAAAAAGCGACATGCTCTCTCTTGCCATGTTTCCGCCTCTGACCTCCCATTGAAATCAATGGGAGGCAGAGAAAGCATTTTTTGCTGTTTTTTTTACCCGTGGCACTCAATGGCGTAAAAATCACGGCAAGAATTTGCAGCCATATTTTTCTGCCTGCAAAAAAACTCAGTGTGAACAGCGGTTAAATTTAAAAAAAAAAAAAAAAGGTCTTACTTTGTCTGCCAGTTTAGTTTTGCATGTTGCTGGAAATTGTTAATATAAAAGATCATATTGTTGCCGAGTATTATTTAATGTATGTGGGCAGCTTAGCAATAGAGGATATCCCCTTAAAACCAAGATAACCAGGCCGAGGATGCAGGAGACATAACTAAATACATCTTATGTGCAATAGTGTTATTGTCATTTTATGTAAATGACTCTTTCGAAATATTTCCTAGTTGATGGAATAACTAACATCTAGTGCGCCTCATATAAAAATTGTTGTAAGAAAAATTGCCAATGTTGCCCATAGCAACCAATCAGCTCACTTGTTTACTTTATAATCTTGTCTTCGCTAAATAAGAGCTGAAATGTTATTGATTGTTACAGGAAACTGACACATTTTCGTAGAACAGTTTATTTCATGAAGCCGACTGTTTACACAAACTACTTACATGTCCTACAGTTGCAAGAAAAAGTGAAACCTTTGGAATTACCTGGATTTCTGCATTGATTCCTGTTAGGGCTGTGCATTTAATCAAATTCATTTGATTAATTCGCCCTGGAAGCCTATGACGATTCTGTCTTTAGACAGAATTGTTGAATCGATTTCATAATGGCGCCGTCAGGGCAAACTAAAGGAAGAAGCGCCATCGCGCCACCACATCTCCGCCCTGCCTCACCATCACCTGGAAGCTGTGTGACTAAAATGGAGTCGCTCACTTACCACTGTTGCTCCCATGCGCTTACGTTGGCCGCCATTTCATCCAAATAAACGAGATTGATCCGGAATATTTGTATAAAATATAGCTTTTACTAGATTTCTTTAAAACATAAGTGATTTGCGACATATGCGCATTAAAATCTTTTCGTTTGTCACAGCTGTATGCAATTTTTCATGTGTTTTTCACAGTATGCATTCACAACGAAAAAAAATTTTATGACAGCAAAATAAGTCCACCTATATAAGGTTTCCTAATCCATATAGTTTCAAGTTGTTAACTTCAGAGGTTCTCTCATAAATGCTTTGTTACTCTGTTTAGCATATATTTTTCGGGCAGTTGCCCTCCTACCCCTTTTATTTTGGGATGGTAATATTCCTTTCATGAGTTGTCTTTAAAGTCCTGGATTTAGTTGCACCTCTGATGTAAGGTAAAGTCTCTCCCAACGCGTTTCCTCCTGACCGATTGATTCCTCAGGGGAGATAGGTCATCAGTGCTGCTTCATCCTAATTCATGGGAAGCTGCATGAGGATTTAGATGTAGCTGTCTGATAAGAAAAGTTGCTTCTGGTCAAAAAGAATGCTTGCAGTGGCAAGTAGTTAGCCTTCCAGTTTGGAGGAAGAGTATCGGCGTCTGGTCCTGAGTGACGGCAATTAACAACACAGACGGCCATGTAAACCTTTAAAAGGGATTTTTTTTTATTTTAATAAAAATGTCAACCAATGTGATTGGTTCAACTTTACAATTAGTTTTTATTAAAAATTAAAAGAAAAAAAAAACATACCCAGAAGTCTGTTTCTTCGTCCAGTCCGGCCTCCTGGAATGACGTTGCATCCCATGTGACCGCTGCAGCCAATCACAGGCTGTAGGGGCGGTCACATGGGATGAAACATCATCCCAGGAGGCCGCCTGGATGTCGTCAGATGGCTAGCCTCCTGGGATGATGTTACGTCCCATGTGACCGCCGCTGCAGCCAATCACAGGCTGCACCGGTCACATGGGCTGTAGCATCATCCAGGGAGGCCGGACCAGACTGTACAGGAGGGATGCATCACCATAACAACAGTCTAGGTAAGTATGAGCGTTCTTTACTGTTGCTTTCCGCAGCGGAAAATCCATAAAAAAAACGCACCACAATGTGGTGTGCTTTTTCGGACGGAATGTACTGCGGGTTCCAGGTCACATACCCTGTGCAATGTTTATGCAGCGCACCCGACTTGTGGGAAGGCTCAATTCTGTATTACGAAACTCAACCTACACTCCCCAACATTGAAATTGCAACACCAAGAAGGGCAAGCCATAAGGTTATGTAAATCAAGGAAGTAGCAGTTGTCGTTAAGATCTGCAAATGATCAAATTTTCAAGCACCTAGCACCAATCTGTGGCATGTGAGAGGGTTATAAAAGCCAGATTGAAAGCAAAGTTTTAGCCACATGAAACCTCAAAAATCATATTAAGTGGTATGGGATGATTGTGCGATGCCTCCTGTTTGTAAACGTGCCAGTTATCGCCACTTGTCGAAAACTGAGAGGGACAGAATCCTTGAACTGAGAGACCACGCTTTATGACACCGCAAATCACATCACGCCTAGGCCGAGATGTCAGCACTGTTCAACGTTGCGTGTCCCGGAAGCTGTGAGAACAACAACGAAGGCGAATGACAGCAAGAGGTGAATGGTGGCGAACCTCTGCACGGACAGATTGTCTGATTGGAAGAATGGCGCGTAGTGATCCATTCTGTAATGCAAGTGAAATTGGATATCACATCCCAAGCCTAGAGCGGCACCCAGTGTCATCACAAACCTTCAGAAGGAGTTTGCACAACATTGGGCTACAAGCCAGACGTCCAGCTACAGGTGTTCCATTGATCACACTCCTCCGCTCTCAAAGGCTGTCATGTTGCACAGCAATACAGCAATAGATGCTAGAATGGAGGTCTATCCTCTTCAGTGATGAGTTCCACTTTTGTCTCGGACGCAATGATAGCCAGAGATTAGTCTGGAGACCACGTGGGCAACGCCATGAAGAGGCCTTCGCAAGGAAACGTCACACCGCTCCCATTATGTCACCGGTCACACCATTGTGCCACCCTCTGGTGTGGGATGGCATAATGTACTTTAGCAGGAACCCTCTAGTCTTCATTTCAGGTGCACTAACAGCTTGGTGTTACATTGATTTGGTCATAGAACCAGTGGTAAGGCCATATCTCCAAAGTGTCCCAGAAGCCGTTTTTCAACAGGACAATGCTAGACTGCATGTTGCTCGTGCAACAGTGAGTAGCCTGCGTGGTCTGAACCTGCTAACATGACCTGCAGCATCTCCTGACTTGTCTCCCATCGAGCACATCTGGGACGTCATTGGTCAGCAATTGCAAAGGGAGCTGCCAACAGCCAATCTTTATGATTTGCATGCCCAAGTGCATTCAGCATGGCATAACAGTCCTCAGACAACCATTAATAACCTCATCGACAGCAAGCCAAGGCATGTAAGTGTATGAATTTCTATGTATATATATATATATATATATATATATATATGTATATATATACATATATATGCATACACTACTGTTCAAAAGTTTAGGGTCACTTAGAAATGTCCTTATTTTTGCAAGAAAAGCACAGCTTTTTTCAATAAAGATAACATTAAATTAATCAGAAATACACTCTATACATTGTTAATGTGCTAAATGACTATACTAGCTGCAAACGTCTGCTTTTTAATGCAATATCTACATAGGTGTATAGTGGCCCATTCCCAGCAACCATCACTCCAGTCTTCTAATGGTACATTGTGTTTGCTAAATGTGTTAGAAGGCTAATGGATGATTAGAAAACACTTGAAAACCCTTGTGCAATTATGTTAGCACCGCCGTAAACAGTTTTGCTGTTTAGAGGAGCTATAAAACTGACCTTCCTTTGAGCTAGTTGAGACTCTGGAGCATTACATTTGTGGGTTCGATTAAACTCTCAAAATGGCTAGAAAAAGAGAGCTTTCATGTGAAACTCGACAGTCTATTCTTGTTCTTAGAAATGAAGGCTATTCCATGCGAGAAATTACCAAGAAACTGAAGATTTCCTACAATGGTGTGTACTACTCCCTTCAGAGGACAGCACAAACAGGCTCTAACCAGAGTAGAAAGAGAAGTGGGAGGCCCCGCTGCACAACTGAGCAACAAGACAAGTACATTAGAGTCTCTAGTTTGAGAAATAGACGCCTCGCAGGTCCTCAACTGGCAGCTTCATTAAATAGTACCCGCAAAACGCCAGTGTCAACGTCTACAGTGAAGAGGCGACTCCGGGATGCTGGCCTTCAGGGCAGAGTGGCAAAGAAAAAGCCATATCTGAGACTAGCTAATAAAAGGTAAAGATTAATATGGGCAAAAGCACACAGACATTGGACAGAGGAAGATTGGAAAAAAGTGTTATGGACAGACGAATTGAAGTTTGAGGTGTTTGGATCACACAGAAGAACATTTGTGAGACACAGAACAACTGAAAAGATGCTGGAAGAGTGCCTGACGCCATCTGTCAAGCATGGTGGAGTTAATGTGATGGTCTGGGGTTGCTTTGGTGCTGGTAAAGTGGGAGATTTGTACAAGGTAAAAGGGATTTTGAATAAGGAAGGCTATCACTCCATTTTGCAACGCCATGCCATACCCTGTGGACAGCGCTTGATTGGAGCCAATTTCATCCTACAACAGGACAATGACCCAAAGCACACCTCCAAATTATGCAAGAACTATTTAGAGAAGAAGCATGCAGCTGGTATTCTATCTGTAATGGAGTGGCCAGCACAGTCACCAGATCTCAACCCCATAGAGCTGTTGTGGGAGCAGCTTGACCGTATGGTACGCAAGAAGTGCCCATCAAGTCAATCCAACTTGTGGGAAGGGCTTCTGGAAGCATGGGGTGAAATTTCTCCCGATTACATCAGCAAATTAACAGCTAGAATGCCAAAGGTCTGCAATGCTGTAATTGCTGCAAATGGAGCATTCTTTGACAAAAGCAAAGTTTGAAGGAGAAAATTATTATTTCAAATAAAAATCATTATTTCTAACTTTTCAATGTCTTGACTATATTTTCTAGTCATTGTGCAACTCATTTGATAAATATAAGTGTGAGTTTTCATGGAAAACACAAAATTGTCTGGGTGACCCCAAACTTTTGAACGGTAGTGTATATATATATATATATATATATATATATATAAAACAAGGGCAATAAAGCCACAAAGAGTATATATATATATATATATATATATATATATATATATATATATATATATATATATATATATATATATATAAATAGCTTTATTATAGATCAAAACATTATAATAAAAATCAGCCACACTGAGTATTGTTGGCAACATCACTGGAACATGGTTAGAAGAGTAGCTGTTACATCAATGAAGTGGCAGAAAGATGACATACTAATACATACAAGGAACTAAGCACTAGTCCAAATGATGATTTCGAAAAGTAGAAAATTGTATTTGTGTTTTTCAATGTCAATTGACAGAAACAAGTGCCAAATATAAATGTAATATATTACCCAACAAAGGTTAGAGTCCTGGAAAAGTCCCAGTTAGATTTCTATCATCCTCTTCTCAGTTAGATCCAGGGCTTTACTCCAAGAGACACCCCGTGTGGAAGGTCGGTGTCTGACAACACCTGTGCAATGTTTTGTCAGTGGTGTCTCTGGGATCGAGGATGGTAGAAATCTAACCGGGACATTTCTAGGGCTCTAACCTTTGATGGGTGATATATTACATTTATATTTGGCTATTTTTTGCACTTGTTTCTGTCAATTGACATTGAAAAACACAAATACAATTTTCTACTTTTCAAAATCATCCTTTGGACTAGTGCTTATTTCCATGTTTGCTATATCAAAGAGTCTGAAAGCACCTCTTATTGTACTATCTCACCCACAGGTTAGTTCATAATTAAGGTCAGAAACTATATACCTGACATACTAATACATACAATGATAAAGTGCAATAGTGCATAAACAATATATTATAACATAATGATCTCAGCCACAAAAAATATTATAAATGAACTTGTCTCTTACCTCAAGTAATGGTGGTCACCCGGATGATGCCAATCCTGACGTACGTTTCGACAGAAGCCTTTATCTGGGGGTGGAGACAAGCTGGTACCAGCCACCCATTTTTATCTGGACTGAACCAATACAAGGCATAAATGCCATATGTATGTAATAATTGTAATTACTTTTGGTCATAGGTCCAATATCATGTGCAACATCTCCTTCCTGGTTCTCTGCACTTTTGCATCACGTTACCAGCTCCATGACGTAGTTTATAGTACGGACCACGTCATAGACATTGTCTCCATAGATAGAGGATACTGAGCCCGGGATGACGTCGCTCGCATGTGCAATGCCTGAAACTTGTTTTTACATAAAGAAATAGCATGTAGCCTATTCAAGTGTCAGATATCACATCATAATTGTTAAAAAAAACTTGCTTCACCCCTTAACGACACGCCACGTACATGTACATGGCAGCCGTTAAGGGGAAGTATGGAGCGAACTGAGCTCGCTCCATACTTAGCAGATGTCGGCTGTGTAGTATAGCCAACACCTCACTGCAACACTTTGATTCCGCCCGTCTAACCCCTTAGATGCCGCTGTCAATCACGACTGCAGCATCTAAAGCATTAGAATGAGGGGGTGGCCCCATCCGACGGGACATTGGCCCCCCACGACACTATTGCGGGGTGCCGTTGATCGTTATTGCAGCCTGGGAGCCTAATGTAGGCCATTAGGTCTGCCATCTTTGTACTCTTATGCCTTTGGCAGGGCTTCATTGGAGACTGCATGAATCATGATTTACTGCATTGCAGTATATCATGTAAGAGATCCAATGATCACTGGTCAAGTCCGCTAGCATCACTTCTAAAAAAAAACAAAAAAACTTAAATAAAGTTATTTTAAATGTTTCAAAAAAATTGATTAAAAGTTAAAAAAAGAAACTTCTTCCCATTGTTTCCTTAAAGTAATGTTAAGAAAAATAAAAGTTAACAAAACTGGTATCACCACGTCCGTAAAAGTCTGATCTATTGCAATATAACATTACTAGTATAGCAGACCCGTTACACGGGTTTGCTAGCAAAAGGAATGATGATAAGTATTTGTAAATGTATTTTAAAACCTATTTACCAAAATTTTAAACCTAAGAAAAATGCGGAAGCGTTTGCTGAGTAATAGATTATTCACCAAGGGTAAAGGACGTGGATCTCCTTTCGTTTGTTACCCTATAATGTAGTAGACGTTACCTGCAGTTCTATGTAACACCACAGATAACACAGTGATAACTCTCTGAGTACAGATAATGTATATGTTACCTGCAGTCCTATGTAACACCACAGATAACACAGTGATAACTCTGAGGACAGATAATGTAGTAGATGCACACACAGAAATATATACACATACAGATACATATATAGGCACTTAGACACACAAAGACACACATACACACATACTGGAACTTATACACACACAAACACAGAGACACACAGACAAATAGAGGCACAAACAACAGACAGACTGAGCTCGCACATCTCCTTCCTCACAGGCTTCTTGCAGGTCGGGCTGTGAGCGGAGCTAACATGCTCAGTGGCCGCCATTAAAAAAAAATGAAATCCCCAAAATGTGGTCACCATAGCTCCCCAAAAAAGTGATCAAAAAGTAACATGTACCCCAAAATTGTACCAATAAAAACTATATTGCTCAATCGACGGAAAGATAAAAAATGTATGGCTCTCAATTTTGTTTTTTAACAAATAGTTTTTTTTAAATATAAAAGTGGTAAAACATAAAAAAAATATAAATTTGGTATCGCCATAATCGTATTAACACGTAGAATAAAGTGAACATGTAATTTTTACTGCATGATGGACGCTGTAAAAATGAAACCCCCCCCAAAAAAAAGGCACAATCGCTGTTTTTTGCCCACTTTAACCCAACAAATAATTTATTTTCATTTTCCCAGTACATAATGGGGTACATTAAATGGCGCCATGAAAAACTACAACTTGTCCTGCAAAAAACAAGCCCTCATACGGCTATGTCAACGAAAAAATAAAAAAGTTGTGGCTTTTCGAAGGCGGGGAGGAAAAAACTAAAATGAATAAGAAACAAATATTGGCTGTGTCATTATGGGGTTAAAGTGACAGTGCATCATAATAATAAGAAGATTAAAAATAACAAAATCATATGAGCATACGACTAATTTCTAATTTTAGCAGTTAGCGAAACTATGCAAAGCTCAGAGTCTCTTTGAGGCCCTTTGGTTGCAATGTTTTCAACTTCCAAATCCACCTACTTTCTCATTGTGCAAACTTTTAGCTAAATCACTCCATGTAAACCAAGGCCGGTATGGTCTATACCCCTTTAAGGTGGTACTTTACTACTATATTGTGTGTTCTTGCAAATACGCTCAAAACACTATCTTACCTTTGGGACATTTATACTGTCCCAATATGACTGCCGAGCTGGGATCTCAAAAACTGTAACTGTATACATTAACTTATTTATATATACACAATTGTACAGTAAAGTCTATGAATGTACTGTATAGATAGATTACTATATATAGACAACTATATGAATGCGTACGTGTCAATAAACTCACCATGTGTATGTAACTACCATCTTTGAGATTCCATTCCAACTTGAACTCATAATCCAAAATAGAATAAAAATATGTAATACAAATCAAACAAATCAAGAACAATAAAGAACAGTAAAAACAAATGTTCATATTTTGTGGGAGGTTTTATCTGCAGCCCATTTTACATGTTTTGTTTTTTTTTTTCGTTTTTTTCTTTCAGAGTTGTGCCTCATCTGTTATTGCTGAATTTGTATTCTAAAATGCTGTTGGGTTACTCAGCTTAAAGGGAGCCTGGCAAAACCGTGGTAATGACTATAAACTTTAACTAAACACAGCTTACCCCACAACATATCTATTGGCTTGAGACCACTGGAACAAACACAAGTCTGTAAATCTCTTTATAAAGCGAAACATAATTTGGAGTCTTTTCTCATCGTAAACACATGTACTATACAATGTAAAGATTTTTATGTAGTTTATTACTTATATAAGTCTTCTGTCAACTGTGCATTCCAAATGCATAGCCGCAGTGATGTTCTGAAATCACAGATGAAGCAGATGATATTGGTTGCAGCTTTCTAAAAGGCTTTTCTTCTAATTGTGTACAAACATCGATGATTAAATAAAATAAAGAAATCTTCTTCCATAGACTCTGAGCTCTTTTTCTTTTCTTTTTTCTACCCAAATGAAATGAATTCCTGTGTATTAATTAAAATGAACAAGTGTGACCAAATAAATTTCCAGAATCAGTTATAAGTGCTGGAGCTCCTCATCACTATTCATAGCTAATTGAATGTCAACTTCTTCTCTTCTTGATGGTTTCCAGCTTGCCTCAATTCCCTTCTGTTTTTACTACCCGCTATTAGATAACATTGTTGCATATGATCCTGCAAAATAATTCCTGCAAAATAGAGTAATTCAAGGAAAATGCAAGTTGCTAATCTTGTGTATGGCTGTATAAATTCAGTGTTCTGCATTTACAAACACCATCAGTGTCATTGGACACATTTGCAACTGAATATTTTTATTACTGAATCTGGGGACTGTTATTGGTATGAAACTATAGATATTTGAATCAGTGATTATATAGACGCAAAGAAGCTAAACTGAATATCAAATCTGAAATAGTAAAATAGACGAATATTGGGCATTACAAATGTAGAATAGTTGACTTTGTCATGAAAGAAGTTGTCCACTTTGAATAATTCCTTCTTGTTAGAAGGGTCCCTTGACAAATTGATAATCACAGATTGTCCTGCTAATGGGGCCCCAGAGATAAGCTGTAATCTGTTAGTAGCAAGTAATCATTTTCCCTGCAGTGCCTCCACAGATGAAATTAAGCATTACACAGTTCACATTGAAACAATAGGCAGTGTATCTAATGCAACCAAACCATCCCGAAAAGCTGCATCTCCCGCTGCCAATTGCAAATTTCAGTGGAAATGCGGTAAGTAATTCGCAACTGTGTCGCTTTGGATCTACTTTGTATTGTATATATAGTCTTTATAGTAAGCATATGTATATGCATTACCATTTAAACAATGTATGATCTTTGTGAAGTGAATGGAAAGATTCAAGCCATTGCAGATCTAGGTAAATCTGTATTAATTGTTTCCTATTCTAAAAGTTCCAGATGCATTTTTTTCTTTTGAAAAAAAGTTTTCCCATAGAAAACAACTTCAGTAGTGAATATTATGTTCTATGAGCGGTATTACGTCAGGCACTTTGACTGCTGTGAAACATTTTTAATTCAAGAAATGTAATTATTTCACAAAGCAAAATACATGAAAGAAAAGAATACCTTCCCTAGATGTACGAAAAAACAAACCACCTGCAAGGAAAGAAATGAACTCTTATCAAGGCTGGTGTAAGAATGTGTCTCATTTTTTGTTTATTTTATTATATTACTGCTGTTTGCATCTGAGTGAAAATGTTGCAATGCTTGGAAGAGTCAAAGATCTATTGTAAATAACATTTGTTTTTTGGTTTTCAAGTGTTTTGTCATAAAGGCTAAAGATAATAATTTACCAAATGAAGATTTTGAATTAAAACAAAATAATAATATTATAATTGTCACCAAATAAATTATTTTTCTACAAGGTCAGGGGAAATGAGTAACTGATACAATTCAATAAAATTTTCTCACTTAAAATGCCTTCGATTTTCCAAGAGCAAAAGTCAGAAGAAAATGTTTTCAGTTCCATTTTCAATGAAATATCACTGAATGAAAGAGGCAATTAAAATAAAACTTTAATTCCAACTGTCGAAATATCCATGAATGCCAGAAAGAACGAGGTTGGATCCAGCACGAAGGTAGCGATAAAATGGAAAGAATTTTCCAAGTTTAATGGGCCAGTAGAGTGGCTATTAAAATCAGGACTTGGATGCACTGTCTGACGTCCTGGTAGTGTAAGGAAGGTTGAAGTGTTGAAGGAAAGCCTACGCGTTTCAGACGCTGCGAGCGTCCTTAATCATGGCTGAAGCTTATCATGATTAAGGACGCTCGCAGCGTCTGAAACGCATAGGCTTTCCTTCAACACTTCAACCTTCCTTACACTACCAGGACGTCAGACAGTGCATCCAAGTCCTGATTTTAATAGCCACTCTACTGGCCCATTAAACTTGGAAAATTCTTTCCATTTTATCGCTACCTTCGTGCTGGATCCAACCTCGTTCTTTCTAGTTTATCTACCCAGCGTGTGCCGACACGAGGATCCGTGCATGACCATTGAATACCACAAACGCAACAAAGGTGAGCTGGAGGTTCCTCTTTGTATTCATGTTTATCCATGAATGCCACTCTGAAAAATATTAGTAAATAGTGTTAGATCTTACCAGCATATAACTAGATGATAGATAGATAGATAGATAGATAGATAGATAGATAGATAGATAGATAGATAGATAGATAGATAGATAGATAGATAGATAGATAGATAGATAGATAGATAGATAGATAGATAGATAGATTTCCACACACACTCATTAGCGTGCATTATCCTATGTTAATAATGACTTAGTAAAGTACTTTTATTAAACCAATGGTTGAATAGGACCAGATATATTCTTGAAGTTCTTAACACCTTCCTTCTCCATTTTTCTGATAAAGAAAATTTATTTTGTTTACGCTTCATTAATTCAATGTAAGTGTCACATAGGGTTCGTGGACCCACTGGGTCGTACCGCTTTGGCGGTATGGCAGCTGGCCAACAGGGCACAGGTTAAAGTCTATAGTTTGTATAGGGTACCTGTGGCAGCTTGGACAGTAGCAAGGCAGACTCGGCTGGGACTAGGCAGCAGGCAGACGTCAGGCATGGTAAAGCAGGACAGGCGTGGTATACTGCACAGCACGACTCTGGCTCAGCATGGCACATGACCAGGATAGCACGGATACAGGAACAGGAACACACTAGGAGACGATCGCATAGACAAACATAGGGTGCGACAACAACTCTCAGGCATAGAATGAAGGGGCTGAGCCCCTCTTATAGCACAGGGCACTCATGGGCTAATAGTTTATTATAGTCCGGTGCGCACGCTGCCCCTTTTAGAGCGGGCATGAGCATGCACGCGGACCCTACGGGTTCCGGCCGAGTTGAGTGGAAGTGAGCACTGGCGTCTCATGAGGAGGAGACTGGGGCTAGCGCTCGCCGACCCATGGCTGCGGCCGTCAGCGGGAGAGTGAACCTGATGGCCCGCAGCCACGGACATGATCGTAAGTATGCAGACATTTTAAATGTTGTGTCCATTTATTTTTTAAAACTTAAAAACTTCCCAAAAAGTTTTAGCCTGTTAATGACCATGTATGGAGAGTGGTCCTGGACTTTAAACCTGTGCCATTCTAAATTAATGGAACAGGTTTAAAGCTTATCAGAGGTAGTCAGACACACCAAATAGAAGACAGAAGTGGTTTCTTATGGCTTCTGTCTTAATTTTTCAGCATATACGGTGCAAAATACGCGTTGTTTACTGAATAGAGGAAATGGTAGTGTCGCTGCCTCATTTATAACATATCTAACACAAAAATAAAAAAAATTAAAATAAATTAAAAAAAACATACATAAATTGAAAATAAAAAATCACACTGTGGCTCTACTAAACCAAATCGTAGCCATTGCCTCCCCTTAATAACCAAAAACTCACTATGTTTCTTGTTATTGCTTTATTTGTAATAAATGACCCAAATGGTTTAAACAACTGTTTTAAACGTTGATTGGAAAACTAAAGAAAAAGGTACAATTTGTTCATTCAGTCATTTCATTGATCTAATATAAAAAATGATCTTGATTTCATGATCTTTTTTCCTCCAATCTTTCACTGTGTGTTGCCTGTGATTCTTTATATTTAGAGCTTTTATCATATTTGTAGTTATATTGAAGCCTTGAGTGGCTCATGAACAGGACAAAGGCTTGAGAAAGGCTCCAGCAAAAGGCTAAAACATTGCAACTTGGGTAAATAAAAGATTCATTCTTTTTTTATATTTTGGAGTGCTGCATACAGTACTTCCCTTTGTTAGTGGGACAGGTGTAAAGGGGGACAATCTTGTTACGTTAGCAAAAGACTGATCATGTTTTTAGATATTACTTTCAAGAACAGAAAGAGAGAAAGTCTATAGATTTTGCCAGAATGTAGAGGAGAAATAGAAGGTTATGTATCCAGGTAAGGACCTTATAAGATTGAGCAACTCAACTGTTCATTCACATAATCAGTGTTTTTGTAACCCCTTAAAGACCGAGCCATTTTTCATTTTTTTCATTTTCATTTTTCACTCCCCGCTTTCCAAGAGCCATAACTTTATTATTTTTCAGTCAATAGAGCGGTGTGAGGGCTTCCTGTAGTTTCGAGAGGAGTTGTAGTTTCTAATGGCACCATTTAAAAAAACATATACCGTATTTTTCGGACTATAAGATGCAGTTTTTAGCAAGAATAAATCTTGCTAAAAAGTCCCTGCGTCTTATAGTCGGCATTCAGGGGATCCGGCTCTGCCGGGCCCCCTGACCGCTCCTTAACCTCTTCCCGACCCATGATGTGCCAGCACATCGAGCAGGGAGGGGATGATGTATGGAGCGAGCTCACGCGCTGAGCCCGCTCCATACACTGCAGGTGTCAGCTTCTGACACTCTGCACTAATGGCTAGGAACAGTGATGGCGCTGTTCCTGGCCGTTTAACTAGTTAAATGCTGCAGTCAATAGCGACCGCAGCATTTATATTGGTTTTACTATGAAGGACATTTATGACATATCCACAGGATATTCCAAGAAAAGTAGTAGGACAACTGCACACGTCTAGAGATCTTCAAAGTGGTTTTATTGTCAAAACATCCATGGCAAACAGGCAACATTTTGACCCATAGTGAGTGTGTCAAGTCTAACATTATGTCTAAAAACATCATCTTTAAATAGGTGAATACAAAAAATCACATGGTACATTTCAGCCTGTGAAAATCATGATCAGTGTCTCCCAGGTGAATAAATTAGTCTCATCGACATCAATAAACTTGTTACATAATAAAAAACTTTGTATAAAAACGACATACAATACATCTTCAATAAACAGTTGATTTTATATACATCAATCATTGTTCTGCCAATGGAAAATGAAGAAGAGAAGTTCGCCACACTACAGCTCCCAGGTCCGATCCTAGGATGTTACTGTGCATGCTCTGCAATCCATGAATCACCAAAGCACAATCAAAACAACGAATAGAGTCTCATCGACTCATAACTAAATAAATCGGTCAGGACTGTTAATCAGGTATGTATAAGAGCCATAATTTCATCGATCCCACTCCTTGTGACTCGAGTATATTAATCACAATATAATTGTGATTTGTAAGAGACGCTGTAAGTATGTAGCCATAATATACTGTGTTGGTAAGGATGCCATCACTAGGCAACAATAAGTCACATGTGTCTAAATACCCAATGGGTCAATGGGAGAAAAGGCATCAACTCATAACTATATGTATGGATTGATAAATTGTCTAATCTATGCTCACATCATAAGTCATCTATTATGTTAGATCGCCTATATAAACTAGATCACAAATGTGATCCAAATACAGTTGCACGGAACGCTCGTAACATATATCCGAAAAAAATAATCAGATAGATGTACAGCGTAATACACACCAGACTTATGAAGTGCTCCTGAACAACTCCTATAGTATCTCCCTTGGGACCCATGTATACTCTTCAATTATTACAAAAAGATAATAAAAACAGTCACATCTTTGAAAAGAAACAGTAGATGGACCAAAAAAAGGAGAAAGAATGCAGTCTTTATCCTGGTCGTGTGTTCGCTGGTTTGTGGTGAACGAACCTCCATGAAGAGCAATCTTCAACGGTAAAGAATAAAAGTAAAATCAGAATATATCGAAAATCACCAAATGATGATCAAAATATTAGATTAAAATGTTAAAAACAGCAATGAAGCCTCAGAGTCCAGGTGTAATCTTGAACTCTAGATTCAGACCCCTGGGGTACAAGGTGTCAAGCTCGAAAATTCAACGTAATTCTTTTCTTTTTAGTGACTTCTGTCTGTCCCCTTCTGAGTGTTGGGACACAATCTACAGTGAAGGAAATAAGTATTTGATCCCTAGAATTTTTAGGCTAGGTTAATTTTACCAGTGAGAGATAGATTATATAAAAAAAAAACTGAAAATCACATAGTCAAAATTATATATATTTATTTGCATTGTGCACAGAGAAATAAGTATTTGATCCCCTACCAACCATTAAGAGTTCAGCCTCCTCCAGACCAGTTACACGCTCCAAATCAACTTGGTGCCTGCATTAAAGACAGCTGTCTTAAATGGTCACCTGTATAAAAGACTCCTGTCCACAGACTCAATTAATCAGTCTGACTCTAACCTCTACAACATGGGCAAGACCAAAGAGCTTTCTAAGGATGTCAGGGACAAGATCATAGACCTGCACAAGGCTGGAATAGGCTACAAAACAATAAGTAAGACGCTGGGTGAGAAGGAGACAACTGTTGGTGCAATAGCAAGAAAATGGAAGACATACAAAATGACTGTCAATCAACATCGATCTGGGGCTCCATGCAAAATCTCACCTCGTGGTGTATCCTTGATCCTGAGGAAGGTGAGAGCTCAGCCGAAAACTACACGGGGGGAACTTGTTAATGATCTCAAGGCAGCTGGGACCACAGTCATCAAGAAAACCATTGGTAACACATTACGCCGTAATGGATTAAAATCCTGCAGTGCCCGCAAGGTCCCCCTGCTCAAGAAGGCACATGTACAGGCCCGTCTGAAGTTTGCAAATGAACATCTGGATGATTCTGAGAGTGATTGGGAGAAGGTGCTGTGGTCAGATGAGACTAAAATTGAGCTCTTTGGCATTAACTCAACTCGCCGTGTTTGGAGGAAGAGAAATGCTGCCTATGACCCAAAGAACACCGTCCCCACTGTCAAGCATGGAGGGGGAAACATTATGTTTTGGGGGTGTTTCTCTGCTAAGGGCACAGGACTACTTCACCGCATCAATGGGAGAATGGATGGAGCCATGTACCGTCAAATCCTGAGTGACAACCTCCTTCCCTCCACCAGGACATTAAAAATGGCTCGTGGCTGGGTCTTCCAGCATGACAATGACCCGAAACATACAGCCAAGGCAACAAAAGAGTGGCACAAAAAGAAGCACATTAAGGTCATGGAGTGGCCTAGCCAGTCTCCAGACCTTAATCTCATCGAAAACTTATAGAGAGAGCTGAAGATCCGAGTTGCCAAGCGACAGCCTCGAAATCTTAATGATTTACAGATGATCTGCAAAGAGGAGTGGGCCAAAATTCCATCTAACATGTGTGCAAACCTCATCATCAACTACAAAAAAACGTCTGACTGCTGTGCTTGCCAACAAGGGTTTTGCCACCAAGTATTAAGTCTTGTTTGCCAAAGGGATCAAATACTTATTTCTCTGTGCACAATGCAAATAAATATATATAATTTTGACAATGTGATTTTCAGTTTTTTTTTTTTATATAATCTATCTCTCACTGGTAAAATTAACCGAGCCTAAAAATTCTAGACTGTTCATGACTTTGACAGTGGGAAAACTTACAATATCAGCAAGGGATCAAATACTTATTTCCTTCACTGTATCACCCTAAACCTTAATTGATATAACTGATCATTTTTTTCAATAAAATGTCTCGGTAATGGTAGTTCAATAATTTTCTTCCTAATTGTACTCTTGTGTTTATTGATTCTCAATTTAATGGGCATAGTCGTTTCTCCTATATAGATTAGTGAACAAGGGCATGTTATAATATATACGACGAAATCTGGGTTACATGTAAACCTGTGTCTAATATTGAGAGAACACAATTCAGGATACAAGAATTAATTTAAATCTGTCTAAAACGGAAAGTATGGCTTTGAAGGAACTTATGAGCAATAAGAAAATTACTATAAAGCAGGCCGATAAGGGTGGGGCTACGGTTATTATGGCTAGCAATAAATATGAATCTGAGATATATAGACAATTGGCAGATACTAAAATATACCAACTGCTACCCAGGGACCCTAAATACGATTTACTTAAAGATATTAAAATGATTATTAATGTTGCAGTGGAACAAGATATTATTGACCAACAATTGGGTAATTTTTTGAGGGTAGAGGAACCTATCACTCCAGTACTATATATACTTCCCAAGATTCATAAAAATGTACATGCCCCCCCCCCCCCAGGAAGACCAATTGTATCGGGGAGAGGTTACATTTTTAATAACATTGCAATTTTTTGGGATAAAGTTCTGAGAGATTTTGCCATTAAGGCATCATTATGCATCAAAGATACAACCGACTTCCTGAGTAAATTACAGAACATCGAGGCTAGAGGTTCATTGTTGCTTGTATCATTTGATATTGTGTCATTATACACTAGCATTGAACATGATAGAGGTTTAAGAGCAGTAGAGAATTGTCTCGCCAGCGCCGGGTGTGACCCAGGGTGTAGACGCTTCATCCTCCAGCTGTTGGAGTTGGTGCTAGGAAGGAATTATTTCCTCTTTGGTGACCAGTTCTATTTGCAGCTCAGAGGGACTGCGATGGGGTCCAATGTGGCCCCAACGTATGCTAACATCTTCATTTCTACCTTTGAGGAGGAGAATGTCTACACCTCCACACATATGGGTCACATCCACTGCTGGTGGAGATTTATCAATGACATTTTTGTCATCTGGGATGGCGACAGATTGGGTTTGGATCAATTCCTTTTGGAGTTGAATAGCCATATCCCGACCCTGCAGTTCACGATGGTTTGTTCTGACCATGAGCTTCAGTTCCTGGATACATTGATGCAATGGAAAGATGGATTGTTCTCTAAGGATTTATTTGTGAAGTCCCCAGATAGAAACAATCTTCTTTTATATAGCAGCAATCATCCTAGACACGATAGAATCTTTACCATGGAGTCAACTATTACGAGTTGATAGAATTGTGTCGGATACAACACAGAAACAGGTTAGGTTGACACAGATGTGCGATAAATTTAAGAAGAGGGGATACCCTAGGAATCTTGTGCAGAAACACAGGGATAGATTAGACATTAATCCATTGGAACCAAAAAACAAGAATAAACAGGTTGATCGCTTACCGTTTATTTCAACCTTTGGCAACTCGAGTGGTCGCATAACTAACATTCTGCAAAATAATTAGCCGATAGTGTCCAAGGGACACAATGAGATTGATACATTGAGTATACCACACATTATGTCCTATCGTAGGACTAAGAGCATCAGAGATGCATTGGTTGAGTCGGATGTGGGTAGTAAAAAGAAAAATACACAAATGCTGCTTTGCCCCCTAAAAATTGAAATTTTCCGTGTCTGAATTACTGTGATTGCAATAATATCTTGAAGGGTAACAAATTTCAGCACCCCTATACTGGGAAAGTTCTCAATATTAGACACAGGTTTACATGTAGCTCGGATTTCGTCGTATATATGATAACATGCCCTTGTTCACTAATCTATATAGGAGAAACGACTATGCCCATTAAATTGAGAATCAATAAACAATTAGGAAGAAAATGATTGAATTACCATTACCGAGACATCAGTTAAATCAATTAAGGTTTAGGGTGATAAATTGTGTCCCAACACTGAGAAGGGGAGGGGACAGACAGAAGTCACTAAAAAGAAAGGAATTACATTGGATTTTCGAGTTTGACACCTTGTACCCCAGGGGTCTGAATCTAGAGTACAAGATTACACCTGGACTTCATTGCTGTTTTAACATTTTTATCTAATATTTTGATCATCATTTGGTGATTTTCGATATATTCTGATTTTACTTTTATTCTTTACAGTTGAAGATTGCTCTTCATGGAGGTTCGTTCACCACACACCAGCGAACACATGACCAGGATAAAGACTGCATTCTTTCTCCTTTTTTTGGTCCATCTACTGTTTCTTTTCAAAGATGTGACTGTTTTTATTATGTTTTTGTAATAATTGAAGAGTATACACGGGTCCAAAGGGAGATACTATAGGAGTTGTTCAGGAGCACTTCATAAGTCTGGTGTGTATTACGCTGTACATCTATCTGATGATTTTTTTCGGATATATGTTACGAGCGTTCCGTGCAACTGTATTTTGATCACTTTTGTGATCTAGTTTATATAGGCGATCTAACATAATAGATGACTTATGATGTGAGCATAGATTAGACAATTTATCAATCCATACATATAGTTATGAGTTGATGCCTTTTCTCCCATTGACCCATTGGGTATTTAGACACATGAGACTTATTGTTGCCTAGTGATGGCGTCCTTACCAACACAGTATATTATGGCTACATACTTACAGCGTCTCTTACAAATCACAATTATATTGTGATTAATATACTCGAGTCACAAGGAGTGGGATCTATGAAATTATGGCTCTTATACATACCTGATTAACAGTCCTGACCGATTTATTTAGTTGTGAGTCGATGAGACTCTATTCGCTGTTTTGATTGTGCTTTGGTGATTCATGGATTGCAGAGCATGCGCAGTAACATCCTAGGATCGGACCTGGGAGCTGTAGTGTGGCGAACTTCTCTTAATTTTTCATTGGAATAACAATGATTGATGTATATATATCAACTGTTTATTGAAGCTGTATTGTATGTAGTTTTTATACAAAGTTTTTTATTATGTAACAAGTTGATTGATGTCGATGAGACTAATTTATAATTCACCTGGGAGACACTGATCATGATTTTCACAGGCTGAAATGTACCATGTGATTTTTTTGTATTCACCTATTTAAAGATGATGTTTTTAGACATAATGTTAGGCTTGACAAAGACCCCACACTCACTATGGGTCGAAACATTGCCTGTTTACCATGGATGTTTTAACACTAAAACCACTTTGAAGATCTGGAGACGTGTGCTGTTGTCCTACTACTTTTCTTGGAATTGGCATTATGCCGGAGTGGGTTTGCCTGGCTTGACAGCGTGCACCACACCTGACTCGGGACTTGTGCTGCTTCAAAATCTTTTTACTTTGCTTCATATCCACAGGATATGTCGTAAATGACAGATAGATGCGGGTTCCACCTCTGGGACCCGCATCTATCTCTAGAACGGGGCCCCCTAAGCCCCGTTCTATCATACCCGGCTCCGCTGTCTTCCGGCCACTTCACTTCCTGGTTACATGTTCGAGTTACGCAAACAGCGTAACTCTCTGAGCTGCGTGGTTTCCGTAACTCCCATAGAACTGAATAGTAGTTACGGAAATGGGAGTTACGGAAATAGCGTAGCTCAGCGAGTTACGCTGTTTCCATAACTCATCCATGTATTGCAGTGTATTGTACAGTGATCTAATGATCGCTGGTTCAAGTCCCCTAGGGGAACTAATAAAATGTGTGTGTAAAAAGAAAAGTTAAATACATTTTCAGGTGTGTAAAAAAAAATTATATGATAAAAAAAAAACATTTCCCATTTTTCCCCAAGCACAATGTAAAAATAAAAATATAACAAAAATATTGGTATCACTGCATCCGTAAAAGCCCGAAACTATTACAGTATAGCATAATTTGACTCACACAGTGAACGGTGTAAAAAAATTAAATTAAAACCCCAGAATCATTGTCTTTTGATCACCATAGCGCTAAAAAAAAAGAATTAAATAAAAAGTGATAAAAAAAATCGTATGTACCAAAAAATGCTGCTAATAAAAACTACAGCTCGTTCCGCAAAAAATAAGCCCTCACACCACTCAAACTATGGAAAAATATAAGTTATGGCACTGTGGTGAAACTGAACAACAATTATTTTTCTAACCAATAGTTTTTTTTCTTTGTAAAATTAGTAAAATATGCAATTTTTCCCTATTTTCTGTTGTCTAAAACCTGGGTGTCTCTTATATTCAGGTGCGTCTTATAGTCTGAAAAATACGGTAGGTTTTTTAAATATTTTATTACCTTAAAAAAACAACACTTTTTGTTAAAAAAAAAAATTTGTTTTGTTTCATCACATTCTGAGAGCCATAACTATTTTATTTTTTCATGCATTGAGGGCTTATTTTTGCAGCACGAGATCTAATTTTAATTGGTACCAATTTCTGATCACTTTTTATTACATATTTTTTGCGAGCTAAGGGGACGAAAAAACAGCGATTTTGCAATTTTTTATTTTTTGTTTTACTGCGTTCACCGTGGAAGATAAATAATTACATATTGTAATAGTTCAGACTTTTACAGACGCAGCGATACCAATTTTGTTTATTTTTTTTATTCTTTACATTACATTAGAGGAAAAATGGTAAAAGGGGGGTTTTTTAACTTTTAATATTTTTTTTCACTACTAATAACTTTATTAAACTTTTTTTTACACCATTTATTAGTTCCCCTAGGAGACTTAAACCAAAGATCGTTAGATCGCTGGTACAATATACTGCAATACTAATGCTTCAGATGCTGCGGTCGTGATTGACCGCAGCATTTGAGGGGTTAAACGGCCAGGAACAGCGTGATCGCTGTTCCTGGCCGTTAGTTTGGGCTGTCAGCTGTAAAACAGCCCGTGAGCGCCCTCCATACTTCCCTATGACACTTATCACGTACATGTACGTGATAATACGTCAAGGGGTTAATGGTTGTTCTTTTAGAACTGTACAACTGCTCTTACGGCAGACATCAGAGGAACCTCTGATCTCTGTTGTTTGACCCCTTAGATGCAGCTGTCAATAGCAACCTGCAGCATCTGAGGTGATTGATAGAAGGAGGTGACATGAGTTTCTCTGCCCATGAGTTAACTGGCACATAGACCATGCTAAGGGCATGGTCTAATAGTTTTCTTCCCAGTGTAACAATGACAACCAATAATGCTCTGGAATACTCTGTATTCCAAGGCATTATACAAGTGGTCAAGGGATCACTGCTTTAAGTCCCCTAGTGGGACAAAATAAGGCAGATTAAGTTATTGCATTTTAACAAAGAAAAATGAAAATAAATAAATTAAATAAATGAACCCCTTTTTTAATTAAAAATATTTTATTTTGTAAAAATAGTTCACAAAAAAAAATTCTATTTAGTATTGCCACACTTGTGACAACCCGCAAAATAAATTTAACAATTTTTTAACTGCATGGCGTAGAAAAAAAATATATATATAAAATGGCTAATTTGCTATTTCTATTACAATCTCCCCCAAAAAAATCTATACTAGTCTAGAAATTATATGTACCCCAAAATGGTACAAAAAAAAACATTAACCCACCCCCTAAAACAACAAGCCCTCATACACAAGCAGTGTTGACCAAAAAATAAAATAGTTATAACTTTCAGAAGGCGGCATAAAAATGTATTTTTTCCATAGTACATGATTTTATTGAGCAAAAGTACTAAAACATAACTACAACTACACACATATTTAGTATCACTGTTTTCGTACCGATCCATTGAATAAAGTTAACATGTTATTTTTACTGCATAGTAAATGCAGAATTGAACTAAAAAAAAACAATGGTAGCATTGCTGTTTTGTTTTTGCATACCTTCCCCATAAAAAATAAATAATTTATGGGCTGAAAGTAAAAAATGAAGGTTCTCATTGAATGACGGCAATCAAAGATATTGTAAGCCATGCAAAATTGATACAGAGAGTATATTGTAAAATTGTATAACTTTTCAATATAAAACAGATACGTTTTATATGCCCCTTTAACCTACCTAGAAAGTGTGAAAAGTTTGTAACATGCATACATAATCCATGATCTGGTGACCACTGCTATATACAGTCATAACATGAAGCTTCTGTGCCCCGATGCAATTTCTGCAACAAGGCTTTCCAATTGTCATGCATCATTTATTGTACTGGCATCTTCATATGCGCAGAGGGACTTTTTGGTGCACAGAGTCCAGGTGCAATGGCAAGTTTTTCTCTGAAAACACATCCCTCTGGGAAGTAAGACCCTCTTGTGAGCTGTTGGCAACCACATGTCAATCAACCTGTTATTGATGCTTTTATGTCAGCAGTTAAATTCTATGTAGAGAAACTTAAAGTGAATATGGAGGATTCCTCTTTCTTACACCCCAACCTAAACAGTGCAGAAATGGCAGCCTTTCGATGCCTTTCTAGTGATGAGTCACTGACGATCACGCTGGCCGACAAAGGCAGAGCCTTGGTCGCCATGGATACATTGCTATATTTAGATGAGATTAGAGGACAGGTAGAGGACACTAATGTATATGAGAGATTGGATTATAACCCTAGGTTTAGAATACAAAGCAGGATCAATGACCTTTTACAACAAGCTGTGACTGTGTAATGACGGGGTAGGGAGACAGACAGGTGAGCCCTAATCTACTAGCCACTCAGTCCCTGCCTACTGGCACGGCCCATCCAAGGCGACGGCGTACAACTGGTCGAAGGTCCCTACGCTCAATATGTGCACGACAGACAAACAGACAAGGGTACACAGAAGCTAAGGGAAATGGGGCAGTTGCCCACAGCAAGACCGTGAGCAACAAGAGTAGTGAACGAGCCGAGTCAAACCAGGAGTGTACGAGTTACCAAATGCAGAGCAGGAGCGTAGTCAGTAAAGCCAGGGTCAAAATAAAGCAAGGTCAATAATGATAGCAGGAGCAGCAGAGCCAGGAAACAGGAAAGAATCACAGGCAGAGACAAGAAGGAAATGAAGGTATAAATAGACCGAGGGCGGGAGCTAGAACCGTCTGGCCAGGCTATGATCGGTTCTCCCACTCCTGAGCCTACCAGCCTGAGTGGTAGCAGATCGAGTCACTCTATCAGACTTAGGAGCAGGTGCAGACTGATTAACCGCGGGCGTCGACACAGAAGCTGTGTCTGGCAGATCCTTTATAGTACCCCCCCTTTTATGAGGGGCCACTGGAGCCTTTCTAGATGGACTTGGCTTATTGGGGAACCGAAGATGGAACCTCCTGAGCAATACCCCAGCGTGAACATCCCGGGCGGGTACCCAAGTCCTCTCCTTAGGCCCGTATCCTCTCCAATGGACCAGGTACTGGAGGGAGCCTTGGACCATCCTGCTGTCCACAATCTTGGCCACCTCGAATTCTACCCCTTCAGGGGTGAGAACAGGGATCGAAGGTTTCCTCGAGGTAGCCAAGGACGGGGAGCAGCGTTTCAGGAGGGAGGCATGAAACACGTCGTGTATTCGAAAAAACGGGGGTAACTCCAGTCGGACGGGACTTTAAGGCGCAAATTTTTTGAAGACAGCCACACCAGATCCTTGACCACAAATAAGGGGTTAGCAGAACTGCCTTCTATCTGCCTGAGTCTTTTGTATGCTCTGGGATGCCTCTAGGTTCTTCTGAACCTGGGCCCAGACTGTGCATAGTTCCCGATGAACGACATCTACCTCGGGATTGTTGGAACCACCAGGTGAAATGGAGGAGAACAGTGGATTAAACCCAAAATTACAGAAAAAGGGGGAGACCCCTGACGAGTTACTGACCCGGTTATTAAGGGAAAATTCGGCGAGGGAAATGAAGAAGACCCAATCATATTGACAGTCAGACATAAAATACCTTAAATATTGTTCTAGAGACTGATTAGTCCTCTCGGTTTGGCTATTAGTTTCAGGATGGAAGGCCGAGGAGAAGGACAGATCAATCTCCAACTTTTTACAGAAAGCTCTCCAAAACAATGAAACAAATTGTACCCCTCTGTCAGAAACTATATGGAGACGCAGGATGTCTTTGACAAAAAGGTAGCTAACGTCTTAGCATTGAGTAGTTTCTTGAGGGGCACAAAGTGGCACATCTTACTGAAGCGTTCTACTACAACCCACACCACCAACTTGCCTTGAGATGGAGGCAGATCGGTGATAAAATCCATGGAGATATGGGTCC
Source organism: Rhinoderma darwinii (assembly GCF_050947455.1). NCBI lineage: Eukaryota > Metazoa > Chordata > Amphibia > Anura > Rhinodermatidae > Rhinoderma > Rhinoderma darwinii. The sequence goes on along the minus strand of NC_134691.1, from coordinate 124,901,155 downwards.
AAGGTCTCTGGGGAATGGGCAAAGAACATAGTAAGCCCCCTGGTCGGGACCTGGGAGTCTTGGACCTAGCACAAATTTCACAAGCGGCGACTTAGGCCTTAACGTCTTTAGGCAACCCAGGCCACCAATAGTTTCTGGTAATGAGGTGCTTGGTACCCAGGATGCCTGGATGGCCAGATAGTGCAGAGTCATGATTTTCCCTGAGTAGCCTTATCCGGAATTGCAGGTGAACAAACAGCTTGTTCTCAGGAAGGTTCCCGGGAGCTGAACCTTGATCAGCCGCAATTTCGGAGACTAAGTCAGAATCAACAGAGGAAATAATTATACCTGGGGGCAAAACACAAGCAGGATCTTTCTCCGAAGGAGGGCTGGCCATGAAGCTACGCGATAGTGCATAAGCTTTAATATTTTTAGACCCAGCCCTATAGGTGACCAAAAAGTTGAATCTAGTAAAAAACAACCCCCATCGAGCTTGTCTCGGGTTTAGCCTCCGGGCAGATTCTAGGAAAACTAGATTCTTGTGGTCGGTAAGGACCGTTACCTGGTGCCTAGCCCCCTCCAGGAAGTGGCGCCACTCTTCAAATGCCCATTTAATGGCTAATAGTTTGCGGTTGCCAATGTCATAGTTACTCTCAGTTGACGAGAACTTCCTGGAGAAGTAGGCACAGGGACGGAGATGGGTAAGGGACCTGGTACCCTGGGACAAGACAGCACCCACTCCCACCTAGGAAGCGTCAACCTCCACGATGAATGGCTCGATTTGGTTAGGCTGAATCAGCACTGGGGCCGAGATAAAGCACTTCATAAGGACCGCAAAAGTCTGGACCGCCTCTGGAGGCCAGTGGAGGAGATCAGCACCTTTGCGAGTAAGATCCGTAAGAGCCTTAGCGATGACCGAGAAGTTAGCAATAAATCTCCTGTAATAATTAGCAAACCCCAGGAAGCACTGTAACGCTTTCAGGGAGACAGGTTGGACCCATTCCGCCACAGCCTGGACCTTGGCAGGGTCCATGCAGAATTCATGAGGAGTGAGGATTTGACCCAAAAATGGTATCTCCTGCACCCCAAACACACATTTTTCGGTTTTAGCAAAGAGTTTGTTTTCCCGAAGGGCCTGGAGCACCTTCCTGACATGCTCAATGTGAGAGGACCAGTCCTTGGAAAACACAAATATGTCATCAAGGTACACTACAAGAAATACCCCCAAGTAGTCTCTTAAAATCTCATTTATGAAATTCTGGAAGACCGCGGGAGCATTACAAAACCCAAAGGGGGTGACGAGGTATTCGAAATGACCTTCGGGCGTGTTAAACGCAGCCTTCGACTCATCGCCCTCTCTGATGCGGATAAGGTTATAAGCCCCCGAAGATCAAACTTAGAGAACCATTGGGCCCCCTGAACCTTATTGAAGAGATCAGGAATCAAAGGAAGGGGATACTGGTTCCTTACAGTGACCTTATTCAAGTTTCGGTAGTCGATGCACGGCCTAAGAACACCATCCTTATCGATACGAAGAAGAAGCCAGCACCTACCGGAGAAGTAGAGGGGCGAATGTAACCCTTGGCCAGGCATTCCTGGATATACTCTCTCATGGCTTCACGTTCTGGACAAGAGAGATTAAATATCCTATCCTTAAGGAACTTAGCTCCTGGTACCAAATCGATAGCGCAATCGTATTCTCTATGAGGAGGTAACACTTCGGAGGCCTGTTTAGAAAAAAACATCAGCGAAGTCCTGAATAAACTCAGGTAGAGTGTTCACCTCCTCAGGGAGAGAAATAAAATTAACAGAAAAACATGACGCCATGCATTCATTACCCAATTTGGTAAGATCCCCAGTATTCCAGTTAAACGTGGAATTATGCATCTGCAACCAGGGAAGGCCTAAAACCGAATTGGAAGATAAGCCCAGCATCACCAGTACAGAGCACTGCTCCAAATGCATGGAGCCAACAAGGAGTTCAAAAACAGGGGTATGCTGTGTAAAATAATCATTAGCAAGTGGAGTGGAGTCGATACCCACTACCGGGACAGGTTTAGGCAAATCAATCAATGGCATAGCTAGAGACATAGCAAATTCCACAGACATAATGTTAGCAGGAGACCCTGAATCCACGAAGGCTCTGCCGGTAGCAGACCTACCCTCAAAAGAGACCTGAAAGGGAAGCAAGATCTTATTAGGTTTCATATTTACGGGAAATATCTGTGCGCCAAAGTGACCTCCCCGATGGTCACTTAGGCGTGGAAGTTCTTCCGGCTGCTTATTCTTACGCCTAGGATAGTTGTTCACTTGATACTTGTCATCCCCACAGTAGAAGCAGAGACCATTCTTCCTGCGGAGCTCTCTACGTTGTTGGGGAGAAATGGAGGCCCCGAGTTGCATTGGTTCATCCGAGTTTTCCGTCGAAGAACGAAGCAACGGAACCTCGGGAGCCATCATGGGGGAGCCAGAGGAGAAAGCACAAAAACTTTCAAGTCGTCGTTCCCTGAGACGTCGGTCAAGACGTACCGCTAAAGCCATAACCTGATCTAGAGAGTCTGAAGAGGGATAGCTAACTAGCAGGACTTTCAGGGCGTTCGACAGACCCAATCTAAACTGGCACCTCAAGGCAGGGTCATTCCACCGAGAAGCTACACACCACTTCCTAATGTCAGAACAGTACTCCTCAACGGGTCTCTTACCCTGACGCAAGGTCACCAGCTGACTCTCGGCAAAGGCAGTCTTTTCAGTCTCGTCATATATGAGCCCAAGAGCAGAAAAAAAAAGAACAGAGGAAAGTTCAGGGGCCAAGGAGAAGGCCCATTCTTGGGGCCCGTCCTGAAGCTGGGACATAATTATACCCACTCGCTGGCTCTCAGAACCTGAGGAGTGGGGCCTTAGATGGAAATAGAGCCTACAACTCTCCCGAAAGGAGAAAAAAGTCTTCTGGTCACCTGAGAACCGGTCAGGCAACTTGAGGTGGGGTCCAAGAGATGAGGTGGGGGCACTACCAGGGTAGCATCACGTTGGTATCCCCTCTGTGCCAGGGCTTGGACCTGTAGGGAGAGGCCCTGCATTTGCTGAGCCAGGGTCTCAAGGGGGTCCATAGTTGTGTCAGGGACCAGGGTAGAAAAGGTATATGGGCCTGTGATTATGTAATGACGGGGTAGGGAGACAGACAGGTGAGCCCTAATCTACCCGCCACTCAGTCCCTGCCTACTTGCACGGCCCATCCTACGCGACGGAGTACAACTGGGTGACGGTCCCTACGCTCAATATGTTCACGACAGACAAACAGACAAGGGTACACAGAAGCAAAGGGAAATGGGGCAGTTGCCCACGGCAAGACCGTGAGCAACAAGAGTAGTGAACGAGCCGAGTCAAACCAGGAGTGTACGAGGTACCAAACGCAGAGCAGGAGCGTAGTCAGTAAAGCCAGGGTCAAAATGAAGCAAGGTCAATAATGATAGCAGGAGCAGCAGAGCCAGGAAACAGGAAAGCATCACAGGCAGAGACAAGCAGGAAATGAAGGTATAAATAGACCGAGGGCGGGAGCTAGAACCGTCTGGCCAGGCTGTGATAGGTTCCCCCACTCCTGAGCCTACCATCCTGAGTGGTAGCAGATCGAGTCACTCTATCAGACTTAGGAGCAGGTGCAGACTGATTAACCACGGGCGTCGACACAAAAGCTGTGTCTGGCAGATCCTTTACAGACTGATAGTATTATTGATAAAGATTTTATGGATTATTTAACAGTCACTCACCCTGTTACTCCTGTCCTCTACTGCCTTCCTTAGATTCATAAATGTTTGTCGAAACCTCCTGGGCAACCAATTGTGTTGGGGAGGGATTCCATCTTTGGACCAATTGCTATTTTTTTAGACAAAATCCTAAGAGGGTTTGTGGTTTCTGCAGCCTCATATATCCCAGCTACCACAGATTATTTGCTCAAGATTATTGAGGTTAAATTGGAAGGTGATATTATGCTGGCATTATTTGATGTATGCAATCTATATTCCTCTATCGACCACATTAGGGGTCTACGTGTTGTACATGAGGCCTTAGGTAATTCTGGACACTCGAATGAGTGCACATTATTGCTCATGTGTGTTGAGATTGTACTTACTGAAATTTTTTTCTTTTTCGTGACTCTTTTTTTGTTCTGAAGAGGGGTACCACCATGGGATTAAATGTTGTGCCTACATATGCCAACATGTTCATGGCGGCCCTGGAGGAGCATGTCGTCTATGTGTTCCACCACTTCAGCCATGTGCTGAGGTGATGGAGATACATAAATGACATCTTTGTAATTTGGACTGGAACCCAGGCAGAATTGAAAGAATTTTTTTATTTCCTTAACACTATGGATATGAACATCAAGTTCATTATGGCATCATCATCTTTTTCTTTACAATTTTTAGACACGTTGGTCTATAGATCTGAAGACAATTTGATAGTAAACATCAAAGATGAATGATGGAGTCACTCCCCTACAGTCAAATGCTGAGGGTTAAACGGATTGTTTCTTACCCTTAGCATCGGACAACACGATTAGAGGAGATGAGTGATAAATTTGTAAAAAGACAATATCCACTTCCTCTATTGAATAGACAGAGAACTAAGTACAATATGATGGGTAGAGATAATTTGTTAGCTCCGCTTAGAGGTGAATCGCCAGTGCACATCCCTTTTGTCTCCATGTACTCCCAAATTAGTAGTAAAATTAGCAACATTATCCGCTGAGAGTGTCACATTCTACATAGTTTAGCAAGTAAGGTACCTGAGTTTGGACGTCCTCCCATGATGGCATACAGACTGTCTAAAAACCTGAGAGATCAGTTTGTACATGCCGATGTAGGTCCCACACATTATGTTCGGCAGACCACATTAGTTCCACGCAAAGTTGGTTGCTATCCATGTTTGAACTGTAGCAACTGTAATAATTTATGTAAAGGTAGTCTCCTCCTAAAATGAACCCCTTAAGGACACAGCCTGTGTTGGCCTTAAGGACATTTTTTCAAATCTGACATGTGTCACTTTATGTGGTAATAACTCTGGAATGCTTTTATGTATTCAAGCTATTCTGAGACTGTTTTCTCATGACACAATGTACTTTATGTTAGTGGTAAAATATGGTCAATATATTCAGTATTTATTTGTGAAAAACCCCAAAATTCTGAGAAAATGTGCAAAAATTAGCATTTTCGAAATTTGAATGTGTTTGCTTGTAAGACACATAGTAATACCACACAAAATAGTTACTAGTTAACATTTCCCGTATGTCTACTTTATGTTTGCATTGTTTCTTAAAAGTATTTTTATTTTTCTAGGACGTTACAAGGCTTAGAACTTTAGCAGCAATTTCTCACATTTTCAAGAAAATTTCAAAAGGCCATTTTTTCAGAGACCAGTTCAATTCTGAAGTGGCTTTGAGGGCCTTATATATTAGAAAGTCCCCATAAATCACCCCATTTTAAAAACCAGACACCTCAAAGCATTCAAAACAGCATTCAGAAAGTGTTTTAACCCTTTAGGCGTTTCACAGGAATTAAAGCAAGGTAGAGGGGAAATTTACAATTTTAATTTTTTTGGCTAAAAATCATTGGTAATACATTTTTTTTCTTTAACAAATAAAGTTTTACCAGAGAAACGCAACTCAATATTTTTTGCCCATATTCTGCCGTTTTTAGAATTATCCCACTTGTCTTGTGGTGCCAAAACAGTTGAAACCCCCCAAAAGTGACCCCATTTTGGAAACTACACCCCTCAAGGAATTTATCTAGGTGTATAGTTAGCATTTTGACCCCCACAGTTTGTTTACTAAACTTATGGGAATTAGTCTGTAAAAATGAAAATCAAATTTTTTCAAAAATATTTAGACATTTTTAATTTTTACAAGGAATAAATGAGAAACATTTGTAAAGCATCTTCTCCTGATTATGGCAATACTCCATATGTGGTAATGAACTGCTGTTTGGACCCACGGCAGGGCTCACAAGGGAATGAGCAACATTTGGAGAGAAGATTTTGTTGGAATAGTTTTCAGTGCCATGTCGTGTTTGCAACTCCCTGGAGGGACCAAAACAGCAGAAACCCCCCAAAAGTGACCCATTTTTGAAACTATACCCCTCAAGGAATATTTCTAGGAGTATAGTAAGCATTTTGACCCCACACGGTTTTTGCAGAATTTATGGGAATAATGCAGTGAAATTGAAAATCTTCATTTTTTCTAATAAAATGTAATTTTAGCTCATATTTTTTAATGTTTACAATATATAAAGGAGAAAAAGCACCCCAACATTTGTAAAGCAAACTCTTCTGAGCACAGCAATACCCCATATGTGCTAATAAACTGCTGTTTGGACACACGGCAGGGCTTAGGAGCGCCATTTGACTTTTGGAGCTCAAGTTTTGCTGGAATGTTTTGCGGCACCATGTCACATTTGCAAAGCCACTGAGGGACCAAAATAGCGCAAACCCTGCAAAAGTGACCCCATTTGGCAAACTACACCCCTCGTGGAATTTATCTAGCGGTATAGTAAGCATTTTGACCCCACTGTTTTTTTGCTGAATTTATTGGAATTAGGCAGTGAAAATGAAAATATACATTCTTTCCACTAAAATGTTGCATTTTTTCCATTTTCACAAGGAATAAAGGAGAAAAAGCACCCCAACAATTGTAAAGCAATTTCTCCCGAGTACGGAAATACCCCATATGTGGTCATAAACTGCTTTTTGGATACACAGTAGGGCTCAGAATAGCAGGAGTGCTACTTGGCATGTAGATTTTGGCTGATTGTTTTTTGTGCGCCTTGTCGCATTTGCAGAGCCCCTGAGATACCAGTACAGTAGAAACCCCTGAGAAGTTACTCCATTTTGAAAACTATACCCCTCAGGGTAATCATTTAGGGGTGTAGTGAGCATTTTGATCCCACAGGTGTTTCATAGATTGTATTAGAATGAGGCAGTGAAAATTAAAAAATATTTTTTTCCCTAAAAATATGTAGTTTTGCACCCAATTTTTTTTCCCACAAGGGGGAATAGGAGAACAAAACAACATACAATTTGTTACCCAATTCCTCACGAGTACGGAAATACCCCATGTGTGGCCCTGAACTGCTGTTTGGGCACATGTCAGAGCTCAAAATGGAAGGAGCGCCATTTGGCTTTTAGAGCGCAGATTTTGCTGGACTGGGGTACGGGCGCCATGTCGCATTTGCAGAGCTACCTTAGGTACCAGAGTAGAGTTTAAAACCCTGAGAAGTGACCCCATTTTGTAAATTACACCCCTCAAGGCATTTATCATTTGCCTGGACATATGACAGGGCTTAGGAGTGAAAGGCGCATGTGAGGCCTATTTTGGTGATTTTCGCAGCATTAGCCAACAATGGCAGGGCTCTGGGGTCAAATAGTAAAACAAACCCCCAAGTAGTGACCCCCATTTTGGAAACTGCACCCTTCAAGGCATTTTTTAAGGGTTGTAGGGAGCATTTTGACTACAAAGGTTTTTTTTTTTATTATCATAAATAAACGCTCAGTGGATGGTGCAAAGTAAAAATTGCAAATTTCCACAGGTGTATGCCATTTTAGTGCACAATATGTTGTGCCCAGTTCGTGCCACTGAAGACAAATACCTCAAACTGTTAAGCGGGTTCTGCCGGGTATGGCGATGCCATATATGTGGACGTAAACTGCTGTTTGGGCACGCTGCAGGGCTCAGAAAGGAGGGAGCGCCATTTGGCTTTTGAAGCGCAGATTTTGCTTAGTGGTAGTTTTGTTTGCGTGCAATTTTGCTGGTATTTCAGTTTATGATGTGGGGGCATATGTAATCTGTGCGGGTACATAAGGGCATAATAAGAGGGTATAATAATGGGGTAAATAAATAATAATTCATAGATATGTGGCCAGCGTTGCACTGAAAAATGGTGACCGATCTTATCCGCTTTTGGAACACTGCACATTTTGCATCGCCATATTCTGAGAGCCAGAGCTTTATTTTTTCTCCACCGGAGCTGTGTGAGGGCTTTTCTCCAATCAGTAGATTTCATGGTACCATTTTGGGGTACATGCGATTTTTTAATCACTTTTAATTTCATTTTTTGGCAAGCAAGGTGACCAAAAACGTGCAATTGTGATGTTTTTTATTCTTTTTTTTTTTTTACGGCGTTCGCCATGCACTATGAATGACAATTTTACTTTATTCTGCGGGTCGGTACGATTACGGCGATACCATATGTATATCGTTTTTCTTATGTTTTGCAGTGTCTGCACAATAAAATCACTTTTGTTTGAAGTTATTTATTTTTTGTGTCACCATATTCTGGGAGCCGTAACTTTTTTATTTTTCCGTCAAAAAAGCTGTGGGAGGGTTTGTTTTTTGCGGGATGGATTGCAGTTTTTAATGGTATAATTTTTGGGTAGATGCATCTGTTAGATCCCTTTTTTTAATCTGTTTTGGGAGGGGTAGTGACTAACAAACAGCGATTCTGGAATAGTTTTTTATTTAATTTTTTTACAATGTTCATTTTTATAGATCGGGTCATTACGGACCCGGTGATACCACATATGTGTACTTTTTTTTACAACATTTTTATTAACTTGTTTTAACTTTTTTTGTCCCACTAGGGGACAGGCATAAAGCCCTGATCGCTATTCTAATACACTGCACTACCTACATAGTGCAGTGTATTAGAGCTGTCAGCTATTCACTGACAGCAAGTCTATTAAGCTTCGCCTCCCCACAGGGCCTAATAGGCTTCCGTACTAGGAAGCGATTGTTAGATTACGGTTACCATAGCAACCATCGGAACCCCCGTGGGTGCCGATGGTTGCCATTAGCAACCATAGGGTGCGATCTAATCACCTAGATGCAGCGATAGCTGCATCTAAGGGGTTAATCGGCCGGATCGGAGCCTAGCACCGGTCCTGGCCGTTAGAGTAGGATGTCAGCTGTGACAAACAGCTGACACCAGTGGCAACCATCATGGTTGCCGACAGGCTAGAAGACACTTAGATGCAGTGATCGCTTGATAGCTCCAGTCCTGGCCGTTACAGCGTGGTGTCGGACATCCGATAGCCGGCGGTGATGGCGCTGGCTCAACTTCTGAGCCAGCGCCATCACATACACCTCATGAAGCTGTGATTGGTCAGTCTGCTGTGACTGACCAATCACAGCAATCACCGGCCGGGGACCGCTGTGATTGGGCCCCTGCCGTCTTACTGTGCCGATCAACTGTCATAAACAGATGATGCCATAGTTCTGTCACCCTGTCCTTTTACGGGGTGACAATTTTTAGCCAGGACGCACTGGTATGTCCCGGTGCCTTAAAGCACTGCAATACAGGACGTACCGGTGCGTCCTAGTGCGGTAAGGGGTTAAACACTTTTTGAAGTGTTCGTTTGACCATTTCATATATGTATTACAGTGCCCTTGTGAACTATGGTATGTGGGGGAGACTACCTTGGAATTGCGTTTAAGGATCAATAAACATAAATCGACCATCTGTACTAAGAGACTGGATCTTCCTGTTTCTAAACATTTTGTTAATGCTGGCCATTCTGTTAAAGGGAACCTGTCACCATCATTTCACCTATTGAACTTTTCTTATCCCTCACTGGCCACTGCTATCAAAAGTTCATTACCGTTATCCCCTCTCCTAAACTCCTCCTCCGACTGTAAATAACGGTCTGCAAACATTTTACACCTTTTATCGTAATAATCCGGTGTACCTTTGTGCGCACACACCAGAAGAGGACATCAATGCACAAGTGCGGGATTTTGTGTGCTGGGGGAAGCCGAGGAGCTGTCAATCAAAAGTAAGGAGGCGAGGTAAACTCAGACAGACTTGAGGAATGAAGATATGACTCTTTTCAAACGAAGATTTGACTCTTTTCAAACGAAAATATGACTTTTTTATGCTCATTAGCATACGGTGCAGGAAAACTAAGAAACTGAATACTAAAGCTACAGAGCTGACTAAGAAGACAATTATAGGTTATATAGAAATGATTTTTTTCACCACTACCACCTGGTATTGCTGGTTTAATAGGTGAAATGCTGGTGACAGGTTCCCTTTAAGGATCTTAAATTTTGGATTGTGTATTTCATACCCTCACACAGACGAGGTGGTGATAGAGTTGCCAAACTTAAGCATAGGGAGCTTGAGTAGATCAGTGAACTAAATACACTAGCACCTAATGGCCTTAAACTTTATTTTCAGGTAATTCCGTCGATGTGTTAATTTGTCATGTTTTGATCTTCTGGAATGGGGTATTTGCTGGGCTCCATAAATTTTTCTGCATTTTATCTCCTCTGAGTGAGTTAATATACAATACGTATGTGACTAATTTGTTTATATGTGGTTTTGTTCAGACAGCACTAGTTTTTCTCAGGTGCTCGAAATAGGTTCCCAACCCAGTTGCTCGAAATAGGGTCCCAACCCAGTTGCAGATAGAAAAAATTGTATTCTGCACACTCTTGGAATATTTAAAGGGAACCTGTAACCAGAATTTCACCTATTAAACCAGTAATACCTGGTTGTAGTGGGTGAAAAATCATTTCTATGTAACTTATAATTATCTTCTTAGTCGGCTTTGTAACTTTAGTATTCAGTTTTTTCGTTTTCTCAAAAGAGTTAGATCTTCGTATGAAAAGAGTCAAACCTTCGTTTAAAAAGTCATATCTTCATTCCTCAAGTCTTTCCGAGTTTACCCCGCCGCCTTACTTTTTACTGACAGCTCCATGCCTTCCCCCAGCACACAAAATCCTGCTCTAGTACTTTGATGTCCTCTTCTGGTGTGTGCATACAACGGGACACTGGATTATTACGATAAAAGGTGCGAAATGTTTGCAGACCATTATTTACAGGAGGAGGAGTTTAGGAGACGGGATAACGGCAATGAACTTTTGATAGCAGCGGCCAGTGAGGGATAAGTAAAGTTCAATAGGTGAAATGCTGGTGACAGGTTCCCTTTAACGTAGATTTATTTCCATTTTTTTTATTTTTTGTAATGCCAGTGGCTACATATGCAACGTTTCGGTCGTGAGACCTTCGTCGGGCACTGAGCCATACTGGGGACTGGTTTAGCGATTTTGCAGGCGCAGGATTAGCACTATTTGTATTAATATTTTTTAATTAATGCGTAGACTCTATGAGCTTAATATACTGGTCACTTGTTGTATTGCATTATGCTTGTGAAAGCCTCCATGGAGCTGAAACATTGCATGGGTGAATAAGGAGTTCCTTTTTTCTTTGGATGTGTTGCCTGGTTCTCCTTTTTGCATTGTGTATAACAGCCGACACTTCAGTGTAACGATCGGGATCCTGATCAAGTGGGATCCCACTTTCTTAACCCCTTAGACATCATTGTCAGAAGTGGCCGCGGCATCTAAGCAGTTAGAAACCTGTGACGTTGCATCGCCCCACCCGCGACGTGATCGTGGGGTGCCAATGGTTGGCATGGCAGCCTAGGGGCCTGAGGGGCCTGGAGTCTTCCAGTACAAAACTGTGAGTATAATAATTTTCTGCAATACATTAGTATTGCAGTATATCTTGCTAGCGATTCAACGATTACTGGTTCAAATCCCCTAGGGGATCATTAAATACAGTTAAATAAAGTTTCTTTTATGTACAAAAAATTTTCAAAAACCCCCCTTTTCCCATAAAAAAATAAATAAAATTAACATATTTGGTATCGCCTTATCCGTAAAAGTCCAAACTATTACAATATAACATTATTTAACACGCACGGTAAATGTCGTAAAAACAAAAATTATTAAAACACCAGATTTGCTTTTTTTTGGTCACTTCATCTCCCACAAAAAATAGAACAACAAGTATTTAAAAAGTCTCATGCAAACCAAATTGGTACCAATAGAAACTACAGCTCGTCCCACCAAAAAATTACTCTTACCGCTCAATTGGCAAAAAAAAATTACGGTTCTCAAAATATGACGACAAAACACAAATTTTATTTTTAACAATCAGTTTTTTTCTTGTAAAAGCAGTAAAATATAAAAAAAATATGTAAATTTGGTATAGTCGTAATCACATTGACCCGTAGAACAAAGTTAAAATGCCGTTTTCACAGCATGGTGAACACCATAAAGACAAAAAAACAAATATAGAGGAATTAGGGTTTTTTTACCCATTCCACCCCACAAAGAATTTTTTTTCCAGTTTCCCACAACATTATTTCATACAATAAATGGTGCCGTGAAAATCTATAACTCATCCCGCAAAAAAAAGCTTTCATACGGCTGTATCGAAAGAAAAAAAAAGTTATGGCTTTTGGAAGGTGGGGAGGAAAAAAACGAAAGTGAAAATCTGAAAAATGATTATAGTGGGAAGGGGTTAATACACAGTCACACCTATAGGATTTTTTTGTATGGACTAGGTTCAAGCTTTGACTGCTGTTTATGTGCTTGCTCTTTTTCAGCTATAGTCTCTTAAAATAAGTACCACATTAGTACACTATTCATAATCTGTAAAATTATGGATTTCAGTCAGTCATTGTATATTAACCTTAAGTAAAGTTTACAAAATGAAAAAGCAACTGTTGGTGAATTATAAAATGTTGAAATGATATTTAAGTAATTTCACTGGCATAAAGTACGCACGTTAAACTAATAAAACAATTATGTTACTCCTGTTGCTATATCCTGTCATAGCAGTGCAGCCACTTTACACAGATCATTTTTAATGAGCCATTAATATGACATTATGTGGCATGTTGTAATACACTGTAGCACATTTTAGCTTCTTGAATATAAATAAAGCATCTGTGAAAAAGGATACAGAGTATCATGGTTGCAAAATTTCTTTCATACATTTTCTTTTCCCGAAAATTGAATACAGTGTAAGGGTATGTTCACACGGGCTATTTTCAGCCGTAAACTCCCTGAAAAATAGCTAAAAATGCACGGGCTTAAAGCCTCCAAACATCTGGCCATTGATTTCAATGGTAAAAACCAGCGTTCCGTTCCCTCGGGGCGTTTTTTTACGCGGCCATTTTAAAAAACGGCCGTGTAAAAAACGCCTCGTAAAAAGAAGTGCATGTCACTTCTTGAGCCATTTTTGGAGCCATTTTTCATTGACTCAATAGAGAAACAGCAACAAAAACAGCCTTAAAAAAACACAGCAAAAAACGCAAGTTGTTTAAAAAACGGCAGAAAATCAGAGGCTGTTTTCCCTTGAAAACAGCTCCGTATTTTCAGCCGTTTTTTGTTAAGCGTGTGAACATAGCCTAAATGGTGTCAAATTAAACGTGTTTATATGGAGAAAAAAAAACATGTGTGAATTAAAATATCTGCAGCCATAACATTTTAGATAAAAACTATTAGGGCATGACCACACATGGCGGAATTCCTCCGCAACTGTCCGCATCAATGCCGCACAGAATCTGCGTTGCAGATTCTGCAGCGGATCTGCACAAAATGTGCAGAAAATTGATGCGGACTGGCCGCTGCGGACTGCAGGAAAAGTGCTTCTCTTCTCCCTATTCAGTGCAGGATAGAGAGAAGGGACAGCACTTTCCCTAGTGAAAGTCAAAGAAATTCATACTTACCGCCCGTTGTCTTGGTGACGCGTCCCTCTTTCGGCATCCGGCCCGACCTCCCTGGATGACGCTCCAGTCCATGTGACCGCTGCAGCCTGTGCTTGGCCTGTGATTGGCTGCAGCCGTCACTTACACTGAAACGTCATCCTGGGAGGCCGGACTGGAGACAGACGCAGGGAGTTCTCGGTAAGTATGAACTTATATTTTTTTTTACAGATACATGTATATTGAGATCGGTAGTCACTGTCCCGGGTGCAGAAACAGTTACTGCCGATCGCGTAACTCTTTCAGCACCCTGGACAGTGACTATTTACAGACGTCTCCTAGCAACGCTCCCGTCATTACGGGAGCCCCATTGACTTCCTCAGTCTGGCTGTAGACCTAGAAATACATAGGTCCAGCCAGAATGAAGAAATGTCATGGTAGTAAAAACAATACGCTCCGCAGCACACATAAGATCTGCGGACTTCATTGCGGAATTTTGACTCTCCATTGAAGTCAATGGAGAAATTCCGCCATGAGTCCGCAACCAGTCCGCCACTGCTCCGCAACAGACAGAGCATGCTGCGGACACCAAATTCCGCTCCGCAGCCTATGCTCCGCAGCGGAATTGTACGCATCGTGTAAACGAACACTGCTAAATTAAAGTGAAAGTCAATGGAGAAACGGCTCCGCTGCGGATTAACGCTGCGGAGTGTCCGCAGCGGAATTTAAGTGAAATTCCGCCATGTGTGAACCCGCCCTTATATGGCTGCTGCTTACATTTATTTAAAGTTTTTTTTATTTAGAAAAATAGCTACTGGTGGGCTATGGGCATAAAATTTAGAAAGTTAAGTAAAAACTGTATCATGAGCAGTCTTCAGTTATCAGTCTGAACCCACTCATGAGGGTTCAGGCAATGGAGAAATGTTTAGTAGGTATTTTATAGTACACTCTAGAGCTTCTTTAGTGTATGGAATAAATAAGGTTACTTAGGCTCTGTTCACACAGGCGTCACAGCTTATGTTTTTACATAAGCTATGACAAATATGATGGATCATTATGATCCACTTTGTAATGGATTGTGATGTTCCCCGTTAGCTTGCAATGGGGAACACGTCTGGTTTCCGTTTTTTGTAACTGGATAGAATAGTGCTGCATGCAACACTGTTCTGGTTGTTAAAGACCAACGGAAATATAGTAGAATAAGTGTAAACGGAGCCCTAATTATACAAAAAAAAACAAAAAACAATTTTATTGAAGGTTCTCTGTGTCAAGAACTAAACTTACCCAGACTGGAACTCTGGACTCTCCAGTCATACTTTGCAGCCTTAACTACTATACTAGGAAGAGTCCTTGAGTATTCAAGCTTTGCCCAGCCATGTGTATTTTGCCCATATAAAAATTCATGCTGATTTTAATTGCTGGGACATTTCAATCACTCCTTGGTAACTCCACATCAGTATTTCGCACATTGAGATGTAGTTAAGAGAAACCTCAGCATTCTTATTTTGAAACTTTTTATGTCTAAAAAAGTTTGACCTGAGCGAACGTTTGGCTGATCTACAATACCACACACAATCGGTGGACAGGTGTGGCACTGTTTTTGGAAGAAGACAGCCATGTTTTTCTAATCGTGAAAAAACCCTTTGAAATAGGGGAAGCACAGTGCCTGCCACACAGCCCCCTGATACCGGAGATCTGGATCGCTGTTTTTAGGATTTATGACATCTAACGATAGTGTCTCTTTAAATACCACATAAGAACGTATGTTATGTCTTTTGTTTATTAACAAAATAAAAAAATACTTGCCAGCTGTGAACTGATTTTCTCTATCATCCTTTCTATTGCTGTATGTCACTCCACAAATAATACAGCTGCAAGTTTAATACCTAGCTGAAACACATTAAATATCTTTCTGTATACATTGTTAATTCTCATTAGTGTATAAATGTAGCCTGCGACCAACTCCCATTTGTTGTGAATGTTATTTCCAGAGTCTCATACATGCTGTATTATGTCTGAATCAATATTACTGCAAAACATTTCACTTCCAAGACAGTAAACCAAAATGTTTTGCAGACTTTCAGTAATTGCTGTCGAGCCTGCAACATGTTCTTTGAAAAAGATCACAAGTGACTCTCAAACCTCAACTGACAAATAAACAAAAATTAGATATATAGGCAGCAAAGTCTTTTCAGAGAGCCCCAAGGGCACAAGGGTGAAAGTTTAGAGTTTACAAGTCCTTATTAGTGGAATGTGTCCCCTGTTCACATGATTTTACATTTCATGCATTGTATTTTTCTCTAATGAAGCTCTCTGACAATGGGCGCTTGCCATCTTTTGCTTGAATTGCTGCTTGTTTGTTTTGTGCAATATGAATGACACAGCAACCAGATGTTCTTCAGTTGAAAAACATATATATATTCCATAAGACATTTTAAAACTCTCTTCCTTGACACCTAGAACAAAGAAGGGTGGAAAGTGAATTTGCTTATTTGCTATTTATATCGAGAACATATACAGAAACAGAGAACCCCTGAATATAACTTGTTTTGAAATGTTTTCTTATCTTGACAAGTATAGAAGTGAGCGTTATTTGCAGATCAGATACAAGTACATTATTTTATTTTTGAGTTGTATAAATGAATTTCAGGTAAGTGAAATGTTAAAAACAGAACTTAACAGTTCATTCATACAATAATAATTACACATCTGAGAAGATTGAAAAGACTGTTTTGCTTTCAAGGGGATGTCCAGTTTAGAAAACCCATTTTCATATACGCTATTATGGAATTCTGAGTTATTAGAGGGGCTTCCTCTGTTCAGGACCCTCAACTCTCACCCAGAGTGGAGAGCAGTTACAAAGAGCGTCTCTTGCTCTGGAGAACCTGTCCAGCTTTAGACAGACAACGCATTTATTTTAATGGTCACTTTGTAATGCTTAATTTTCTCCTATGGTAACATTGCAGGGAAATGGAACACTTAAGAAGCACCGATCGATGATATAACAAGTTGATCAATGTCCTTTTACACAGTCCGATGCTGTCTGTATGGGG
This sequence comes from Rhinoderma darwinii, assembly GCF_050947455.1. Taxonomy (NCBI): domain Eukaryota; kingdom Metazoa; phylum Chordata; class Amphibia; order Anura; family Rhinodermatidae; genus Rhinoderma; species Rhinoderma darwinii. The sequence goes on along the minus strand of NC_134691.1, from coordinate 124,884,581 downwards.
ATGAATGGTCATTGATACAGTCGTTGGGTCTCCATCAGTTTTCATCATTGTCTGCAGCACATTCTACTTAGACGGGCAGATCTGCTGCGAACAACAATGATTTTATATCCTACATAAATTATGTGATCGCTAATTTTCTCGTTTTTCGGCTGATTGCTGCCCTGTTTACCCAGGCTAATAATTTGCCGAACAAGCTTCCTTAGAAACTCTTCCAGATTATTGGCCCTTGTAAATAGGATCTAACTGCCTTATGGGCATTAAAGGGAATCTGTCACCAGCATTTCACCTATTAAACCTGCAATACTTGGTGGAAGTGGGTGAAAAAATTTTTTTTTATGTTACCTATAATTATCTTCTAAGTAGCTCTGTAACTTTAGTATTCAGTTTTTTAGTGTTTCCACACAGTATGCTAATGAGCAAAAAATAGTCATATCTTAGTTTGAAAAGAGTCATATCTTCATTCCTCAAGCCTTTCCACGTTAATCCCACCTCCTTACTTTTGATTGACAGCTTACTTTTGATTGACAGCATTCAGGATGGGCCAGTTTTCGGCGGTGGGCGGGCATAAAAAGAGTAACGAACGAGACTGACGGATTATTACCATAAAAGATGAAAAATGTTTGCAGACCATTATTTACGGTTAGAGGAGGAATTTAGGAGAGGGGCTAATGCAATGAACTTTTCACAGCATCATCCAGCGAGGGGTGAGTAGAGTTCAATAGATGAAATGCTGGTGACAGGTTCCCTTTAACTGGCAGGTTTCCCTACAGATAACAGCTGAACGCTGGGGGTCCCTACAGACAAGGACTTTGTGATCAGCTTATTGTCAAGGAACCCTTCTAACAAGTAGAGACCCTTCTCCAAGCCGGAGAACTCTTAAATTGGTTACATTAAAACCCTTTTTAATATCAGTGCATTTATAAAGAGGGGGTACTTATTCCTTATAATGCAAACCTCAACTGCTGCAGAACTTCTTTTTTAAAATAAGGGGGACAATCCTATCCACCATTAATGGATGTGAAATGCCCTCCAAAAAAAAAGGTCCATAGCAACTGAGTTGTTTGCTATGTTGTATGATGCAGCAACTCCTAAAGCATCTTTTTTTTAATTCAGAGAAGGAACTTTCTGCAAAAGTGGTTTGTGACAGACTGCTACTGCAGGAAAAGATAAATAGTGTCTATGAAGCCCCGCTCAACCCTGTATAACCATCAGGTTCTATCTCAAGTGACCAAATTGATGCACCGTAGAGGGTCATATGAAAGCTAGACTGTATGCAGCATTGTGGGGCATTGTAAGGTTACACCCATCCCCTTAAAGTGCCATTTATTTCACGCCAAGGAGGGTGGAAAAGGTTCTTCCCTGATCATGGATGAGCTTGATTCAGCACATGCACTACGGGGACTAGACCTTATTCAGTTTGTTCAGAGCGTAATGTTGGGTTGTCCCAAGTGGTTCCTATTTAATAAAACACAATCGCAGACCAATTGAATGTTAAACAGAATGTTTTTACCAAACCAAACTGTTACAGTTGAATAGAACCATATGGTTATTTACTCTCTATGAGGCACAGTAAGCTTACAACACATTAGTGGCACAGTCTCTGAACCCCTTCCCGTCGCAACCACTTTTGGACTAAATGACAGAGCCCAATTTTCAAATCTGATATGTGTCACTTTATGTGGTAAGAACTTCGAAATGCTTTTACCTATCCAAGCAATTCTGAGTTTGATTGTTTTCTCATGACATATTGTACTTTATATAAAAGAGTATCCGGCACACCAATATAGAAAAAAAGGTATTTTTTATTTTGTTTCTAATGCTAATTGACGAGCGCTAGTGGTGCTGATAGCGGCTGGCCGCTGTATCAAGCCGCTATCAGCACCACTAGCGCTCGTCAATTCAGTTGCCCAGCACGGCTCAGTGCCTGATGAAGGTCACCTAGACCGAAACGTCGCACTCTGCCACTGGCATTAGAAACAAAATAAAAAATACCTTTTTTTCTATATTGGTGTGCCGGATACTCTTTTATATTTATGTTTGGGTTGGGCCCCTATCCGTGCAAAACCTCACCCTTCCACGTATCTGGTGCTATCTGAACCTTTACACATATTGTACTTTATGTCAGGGGTCAAATATGGTTGATAAATTTATTGCTTATTTGTGAAAACACCAAAATTTAGAGAAAATGTGCAAAAATTAGCATTTTCCTAAATTTAAATTTATCTGCCCTTAAGACGATAGTAATACCACACTAAATAGTTACTAATTAACATTTCCTATGTGTCTACTTTATGTTGGCATCGTTTTTTAAATGTCCTTTTTTTTTCTAGGGCATTACAAGGCTTAAAAGTTTAGCAGCAATTTCTCATATTTTCAAGAAAATGTGAAATCCTCTCCCCTAAAAGTTTTCAAAACAGCATTTAGAAAGTTTCTTAAACCTTTAGGCGTTTCACAGGAATTGTAACAAAATGGAGGTGAAATTGACACATTAAAATTTTTTTTTTTGCAGAACTTCAATTTTAATAATTTTTTTTATAACACATCATGTGTTAACAGAAAAACTCATCTCAACATATATTGCCCAGTTTCTGTAGTTATTAGAAATATCCATATATGGCCCTAGTGTGCTAATGGACTGAAACACAGGCCTCAGTAGTGATGGAGCACCTAGTGGATTTTGGGGCCTTCTTTTTATTAGAATATATTTTAGGCATCTTGTCAGGTTAGAAGAGGTCTTGTGGTGCCAAAACAAAAGAAAAACACCTAAACAAAAAGACCCCATTTTGGAAACTTTTCCCCACAAGGAATTCATCTAAAGGTGTAGTGAGCATTTTGACCCCACAGGAGTTTCATAGATTTTATTAGAATTGGGCAGTGAAAATTAAAAATTACATATTTTCCAGAAAGACGTAGCTTTAGCTGAAAATTATTCATTGTCTCAACAAATAAAGAAGAAAAAGCACCCCAAAAATTGTAAAGCAACTTTTTCAGAGTAGTGAAATGCCCCATATGTGGTCATAAACGGCTGTTTGGACACACAGCAGAGCTCAGAAGGGAATGTGCGCCATTTGGCTTTTGGAGCGCAGAATTTGCTGGATTGGTTTCTTTTGGAAAGCCTCTATGGTACCAGTACAGTAAAAACCTCCCCAAAAGATACTCCATCAGGCATACTACACTCCTTGAGGAATTCATCTAGGGGTGTAGTGAGGATTTTCACCCCGCAGGTGTTTCATAGATTTTATTAGAATTGGGCAGTGAAAATGAAAAAATAAATTTTTTCCAATAAGACGTAGTGTAAAGGATCTGCCAGACACAGCTTCTGTGTCGACGCCCGTGGTTAATCAGTCTGCACCTGCTCCTAGGTCTGATAGAGTGACTCGATCTGCTACCACTCAGGCTGGTAGGCTCAGGAGTGGGAGAACCTATCACAGCCTGGCTAAACGGTTCTAGCTCCCGCTCTCGGTCTATTTATACCTTCATTTCCTGCTTGTCTTTGCCTGTGATTCTGTCCTGTTTCCTGGCTCTGCTGCTCCTGCTATTATTATTGACCTTGCTTCATTTTGACCCTGGCTTTACTGACCACACTCCTGCTCTGCGTTTGGTACCTCGTACACTCCTGGTTTGTCTCAGCTTGTTCACTACGCCTGTTGCTCACAGTGTTGCCGTGAGCAACTGCCCCATTTCTCTTAGCTTCTATGTACCCTTGTCTGTTTGTCTGTCGTGCAAATATTGAGCGTAGAGACCGTCGCCCAGTTGTACGCCGTCGCGTAGGACGGGCCGTGAAAGTAGGCAGGGACTGAGTGGCGGGTAGATTAGGGCTCACCTGTATGTCTCCCTACCCCATCATTACATAATCACAGGCCCATATACCTTTTCTACCCTGGTCTCTGACACAACTATGGACCCCCTTGAGACCCTGGCTCAGCAAATGCAGGGCCTCTCCCTACAGGTCGAAGCCGTGGCACAGAGGGGCAACCAGCATGATGCTACCCTGGTAGTGCCCCCCACCTCACCTCTTGAACCCCACCTCAAGTTGCCTGACCGGTTCTCAGGGGACCTGAAGACTTTTTTCTCCTTTCGGGAGAGTTGTAGGCTCTATTTCCGTCTAAGGCCCCACTCCTCAGGTTCTGAGAGCCAGCGAGTGGGTATAATTATGTTCCGGCTCCAGGACGGGCCCCAAGAATGGGCCTTCTCCTTGGCTCCTGACACCCCTGAACTTTCCTCTGTTGATCTTTTTTTTTCTGCTCTCGGGCTCATATATGACGAGACTGACAAGACTGCCTTTGCCGAGAGTTAGCTGGTGACCTTACGTCAGGGTAAGAGACCCGTTGAGGAGTACTGTTCTGACTTTAGGAAGTGGTGTGTAGCTTCTCGGTGGAATGACCCTGCCTTGAGGTGCCAGTTTAGATTGGGTCTGTCGAATGCCCTGAAAGACCTGTTAGTTAGCTATCCCTCTTCAGACTCTCTAGATCAGGTTATGGCTTTAGCGGTACATCTCGACCGACGTCTCAGGGAACGACGACTTGAACGTTATTGCGCTTTCTCCTCTGGCTCCCCCATGATGGCTCCCGAGGTTCTGTTGCTTCGTTCTTCCACGGAAAACTCGGATGAACCAATGCAACTCGGGGCCTCCGTGTCTCCCCAACAACGTAGAGAGCTCCGCAGGAAGAATGGTTTCTGCTTCTACTGTGGGGATGACAAGCATCAAGTGAACAACTGTCCTAGGCGTAAGAATAAGCAGCCGGAAGAACTTCCGCGCCTATGTGACCATCGGGGAGGTCACTTGGGCGCACAGGTATTTCCCGTAAATATGAAACCTAATAAGATCTTGCTTCCCTTTCAGGTCTTTTTGAGGGTAGGTCTGCTACCGGCAGTGCCTTTGTGGATTCGTGGTATTCTGCTAATATTATGTCTGTGGAATTTGCTATGTCTCTAGCTATGCCATTGATTGATTTGCCTAAACCTGTCCCGGTAGTGGGTGTCGACTCCACTCCACTTGCTAATGGTTATTTTACACAGCATACCCCTGTTTTTGAACTCATTGTTGGCTCCATGCATTTGGAGCAGTGCTCTGTACTGGTGATGCAGGGATTATTGTCCGATTTGGTTTTAGGCCTTCCCTGGTTGCAGATGCATAATCCCACGTTTAACTGGAATACTGGGGATCTTACCAAATGGGGTAATGAATGCATGACGTCATGTTTTTCTGTTAATTCTATTTCTCTCCCTGAGGAGGTGAACACTCTACCTGTGTTTATTCAGGACTTCGCTGATGTTTTTTCTAAAAAGGCCTCTGAAGTGTTACCTCCTCATAGAGAATACGATTGCGCAATCGATTTGGTACCAGGAGCTAAACTCCCTAAGGGTAGGATATTTAATCTCTCTTGTCCCGAACGTGAAGCCATGAGAGAGTATATCCAGGAATGCCTGGCCAAGGGTTACATTCGCCCCTCTACTTCTACGGTAAGTGCTGGCTTCTTCTTCGTAGGGAAGAAGGATGGTGGTCTTAGGCCGTGCATCGATTACCGAAACTTGCATAAGGTCACTGTAAGGGAGCAGTATCCCCTTCCTTTGATTCCTGATCTCTTCAATCAGGTTCAGGGGGCTCAATGGTTCTCTAAGTTTGATCTTCGGGGGGCTTATAACCTTATCCGCATCAGAGAGGGGGATGAGTGGAAGACTGCGTTTAACATGCCCGAAGGTCATTTCGAATACCTCGTCATACCCTTTGGGTTGTGTAATGCTCCTGCGGTCTTCCAGAATTTCATAAATGAGATTTTAAGAGACTACCTGGGGGTATTTCTTGTAGTGTACCATGATGACATACTTGTGTTTTCCAAGGACTGGTCCTCCCACATTGAGCATGTCAGGAAGGTGCTCCAGGCCCTTCGGGAAAACAAACTGTTTGCTAAAACCGAAAAATGTGTGTTTGGGGTGCAGGAGATACCATTTTTGGGTCAAATCCTCACTCCTCATGAATTCCGCATGGACCCTGCCAAGGTTCAGGCTGTGGCTGAATGGGTCCAACCTGCCTCCCTGAAGGAGTTACAGTGCTTCCTAGGGTTTGCTAATTATTACAGGAGATTTATTGCTAACTTCTCGGTCATCGCTAAGCCTCTTACGGATCTTACTCGCAAAGGTGCTGATCTCCTCCACTGGCCTCCAGTGGCGGTCCAGGCTTTTGAGGTCCTTAAGAAGTGCTTTATCTCGGCCCCAGTGCTGATTCAGCCTAACCAAATGGAGCCATTCATCGTGGAGGTTGATGCCTCCGAGGTGGGAGTGGGTGCTGTCTTGTCCCAGGGTACCAGGTCCCTCACCCATCTCTGGCCCTGTGCCTACTTCTCCAGAAAGTTCTCGCCCACTGAGAGTAACTATGACATTGGCAACCATGAACTCTTAGCCATTAAATGGGCATTTGAAGAGTGGCGCCACTTCCTGGAGGGGGTTAGGCACAATCGCCCTATTCCCTTATCAAGTCCTTTATTATTGAAAAAAAACAAAAAAACATACGCATTTGGTATCACCGTGACCGTAACGGCCTGAGCTATAAAAATATTATATTATTTATTGCACGCGGTGAACATCGTAAAAAAAAAAAACGGAAAACACGATATCAGAATTTCTGTTTTTTTGGTCACTGTGCCCAACAAATGTTAGAATAAAAAGTGATCAAAAAGTCACACGTATCCAAAAATTGTACCTATAAAAACTATAGCTTGTCTCGCAAAAAACAAGCCCTCATACAGCTCCGCCAATGAAAAAGTTAAAAAGTTAAAAAGTTATGGTTCTCACAACATGGCGACAGAAAAAAATACATTCTTTTTACAAAAATAATTTTATTGTGCAAATGCTGTAAAACATGAAAAAGTGCTATAAATTAAGTATCGCCGGATCGTACTGACCTGCAGAATAAAGATAAAATATAACGCATGGTGAACGCTGTATAAAAAAACTAAAAAAAATATGCCAGAATTGCGTTTTTTGGTTTACCTGGCCTCCCAAAAAATAGGATAAAAGTTGATCAAAAAGTCGCATGTACGCCAAAATGGTACCAATAATAACTACAGCTTGTCCCGCAAAAAAACAGCACTCATACCACTACGTCTATGAAAAAATTAATTTTGTTAAGGCTCCAATAAGTCAGGAAATTAAAAATATGCAGTTGTGCAGCCCGAGGGGAACATTTCCTGTTTCAAGAGGCGATTCATCAAGGCCCTAAAATTAGGGAACCAGGAAGGGTAGGGCCCAAACATATGTGCTAGAAGTGAGGGTGCCCATATTATACCAGGACAATATATCCCAGCAAAATTCCCCAAACTGCAAAGGTGCGGAGTGTGGTCTAAAAGACGGATAAGGAAGGACATTTATCAGTCCAAAACTGGCCTGTGCAGAAAGGATTGTGTCACAACGTAACACACATCTATGGATTATTTTATTGTTTTTTTACACCATTGTTATACCACCTGATTATGCCCCTGACGTACTCTGCCCAGCTTACATATACCCCCACATTATAAACGGGAACACCAGCAATACTCAAACAAAACTACTACCAAGCAAAATCCGCCCTCCAAAAGCCAAATGGCACTCCCTCCCCTCTGAACCCTACAGCGTGCCCAAACAGCAGTTTACTTCCACATATATGGCATCGCCATACCCGGGCGAACCCTTTTTGACAATTTTTGGGTTGTGTGTCTCCAGAGGCACAAGCTGGGCAGAACATATTTGCCACTGAAATGGCATATCTAGGGAAAAATATTAATTTTTAATTTGCACCATCAGCAGCGCATTAATTTATGGAAAAGACCTGTGGGTGAAAATGCTCCCTACACCCCTTAATAAATGCCTTGAGGGGTGTAGTTTCCAAAATGGTGTCACTTCTTGTGGTTTCTTTTTATTATTTCACATCTGAGCCTTGCAATTGTGAACCAATACTTTGTAAATCGCCAAATTAGGCCTCAATTTTACATGGTACTCTTTCACTCCTGAGCCCTGTCAAATGTCCAGGCAAAAGATTAGGGTCACATGTAGGGTGTTTCTAAAACCGGGAAATACAGCATAATAATTAGAGAGTAGTCTAGTTATGGTGGCACAAGCTGTGCACCACATATTGGCATATCTATGGAAAAAAAAAAACCCATTTTTACTCTGTAACATCGAGTGCACACTAATTTCTACAAAATACCTACAGGATTAACATACTCACTACACCCCTAGGTGAATGCATTGAGGGGTGTAGTTTCCAAAATGGGGTCACTTCTGGGGGGTTTCCACTGTTTTGATCCCACAGGCGCCCAGAAACCAATCCAGCATAATCTGTACTCCAAAAGCCAAATGGCGCTCCTTCCCTTCTGAGCTCTGCCGTGTACTTAAACAGCAGTTTCTGACCACATATGGGGTATTGCCGTACTCTGGAGAAATTGATTTACAAATGTTGGGGTTCTTTTTGTCCTTTATTTGTTGAAAAAATGAACATTTTTGAGCTAAAGCTGCATCTTATTGAAGAAAAAGGATTGTTTTTATTTTCACTGCACAATTCTAATAAAATCTATGGAGTCACTTTTTGGGCGTTTTCATTGTTTTGTCCCCTCAGGTGATTTGCAAATGTGGCATGGCCTCCGCAAACCATTCCTGCTAAATGTGATCTCCAAAAGCCAAATAGCGCTCTTTCCCTTCTAAGCCATGCCGTGTTTTGTTGTGGGGTATTGTTTTGCTTAGGAGAAATTGTGTTACATATTTTGTGGTGCTTTTTCTCCTTTAGTCCTTGTGGAAATGAGAAAAAATCTGCTAAACCAACATTTTCTTTGAAAAAAATTTAGATTTTCAATTTCAGGGCCTACTTCCAATAATTTCTGCAAAAAACCTGTGGCATCAAAACGCTCACTATACCCCTAGATAATTTCCTCAATGGGTGTAGTTTCCAAAATGGGGTCACTTGTGGGGGGTTTCCACTGTTTTGTCCCCTCAGGGGCTTTGCAAATGTGACCTGGCCTCCGCAAACCATTCCTGCTAAATTTGAGCTATAAAAGCCACCATGCCGTTTGTCCAAACATCCGTTTATGACCACACGTGGGGTATTGTTTTACTCGGGTGAAATTGCTTTACAAATGTTGCTGTGCTTTTTCTCCTTTAGTCTTTGTGGAAATGAGAGAAAATAAGCTAAACCTACATTTTCTTTGAAAAAATTTAGATTTTCATTTTTACGGCCGAATTCCAATAATTTCTGCAAAAAAGCTGTGGGTCAAAATGCTCACTATACACCTAGTTAATTTCATCAATGGGTGTAGTTTCCAAAATGGGGTCACTTGTGGGGGTTTCCACTGTTTTGTCCCCTCAGGGGCTTTGCAAATGTGACATGGGCTCCGCAAACCATTCCTGCTAAATTTGAGCTCCAAAAGCCAAATGGCACTCTTTTCCTTCTGAGCCCTGCTGTGTGTCTAAACTGCCATTTATTACCACAACTGGGGTTCTGTTTTACTCGGGAGAAATAGCTTTACAAATCTGCTTTTTCTCCTTTAGTCCTTGTGGAAGTGGGAAAAAAAATCGCTAAACCTACATTTTCTTTGAAAAAAATGTTGATTTTAATTTTCATGGCCTACTTCCAATAATTTCTGTCAAAAATCTGTGTGGTCAAAATGCTCACTATACCCTTAGATAATTTCCTTTAGGTGTGTAGATTCCCAAATTGGGTCACTTTTGGGAGATTTCCACTGTTTTGGCACCGCAAGAACCCTTCAAACCTGACATGGTGCCTAAAATATATTCTAATAAAAATAAGGCCCCAAAATCCACTAGGTGGTCCTTTGCTTTTGAGGTCGGTGCTTCAGTCCAGTAGCACGCTAGGTCCACATGTGGGATATTTCCTAAAACTGCAGAACCTGGGCAATAAATATTGGGTTGCATTTCTCTGGTAAAACTTTCTGTTACAAAAAAAATGGATTCGAAATTAATTTCAGCAAAAAAATATGAAATTTGTAAATTTCACCTCTACTTTGCTTTAATTCCTGTGAAACGTCTAAAGGGTTAAGAAACTTTCTAAATGCTGTTTTGAATACTTTCAGGGGTAAAGTTTTTCAAATGGAATAACTTTTTGGGGGTTTCTAATATATAAGGCCCTCACAGCCACTTCACAACTGAACTGGCCCCTGTAAAAATAGCCTTTTGAAATTTTCTTGAAAATGTGAGAAATTGCTGCTAAAGTTCAAAGCCTTGTAACGTCCCAGAAAAATAAAAGGATGTTCAAAAAACTATGGCAATCTAAAGTAGACATATGGGGGATGTTAGTTAGCAACAATTTTGTGTGTTATAACTGCTTGTCTTACAAGCAGATACATTTAAATTTAGAAAAATGAAAATGTTTGCATTTTTGGGCAAAATTTTGGTGTTTTTCACAATTAAACACTGAACGTATCGAGCAAATTTTGCTAGTAACATAAAGTACAATGTGTCACGAGAAAACAATCTCAGAATCGCTTGGATAGGTTAAAGAATTCCGAAGTTATTACCACATAAAGTGAAACATTCACATATGAAAAATGATGCTCTGTGGAAGGTCAAAAGTGGCCAAAGAGGGAAGGGGTTAAACAGGGAAAATGTATAACATGAGTGAACAAGTTAGTAATAAATATTTATCAATATAGGCACATATAGGCACATAAGAGTAAATAACATGTAACATACACCAAAAAGATCACTGTATATACTTACACCTGTAAGGAACAATGGTAACTATGAGACCAAGACCGGGGGCACCACTGCTGACTGCGTGACCTTTATCTTTCTTTGGTTGGTTTGATATATTTGTCACAAGGACCAATATATGGGGCTGTTGCTCGGTTTTTCTACCTGCTATAATAAGGCAGTCTTGCTTCCAGCAGAGATGATGACGTTTTGGGTCAGACGTGCTTGGGCGCTCCCCGGGTCTTGATAATTACCTCTTAAAACTGAAGGAATGTTCCCACCTGACCTGCACATCAAGATAGCAATTAAGCATTATACAATGCCATCTGTACGATGTGTACGGCTAGCTTTATGTACGTTGGGACACGGCTATGTGGTAAATCCGGGGTATCTAAATATCTGCGCTCCAGTTTTGCCTAATCTTTGACTTCTTCACTAGCCCTATAAGCAACACAAGGCCCTAAATTGTCCTCATCTCTACTAGTTTTTTTTTATATGGTTCACTGTGCAGTATAAACAACATGTTAACTTTATTTTGTGGATCGAGAGCCATAACTTTTTATTTTTTCAGTTGATATCGCTGTGGGAGGGCTTGATTTTGCAATTTATTGGTACCATTTTGGGGTACTTGCGATTTTTGATCACTTTTTATTCCAATTTTTTTTAGACAAGGTGACAAAAAATAATAATTCTGTCATTGTTTTTTATTTAATTTTTTTACGGTGTTCGCCATGTGGTAAAAACAACATGATATTTTTATAGTTTAGGCCGTAATGCGGCGATACCTATTATGTACAGTTTTTTTCATTTTTTAAATAATTTTTTTTATATAATGGACTTGATCGGGGAAATAGGGCTATAATTGTTTGTATTACGTAAAACTTTTATTTATTTAGTTTTGTAAAACATTATTTGTACTTTTTTTAGCTTCCTTTTTTTACACTTACTAGGGGACTTCAAGGCCTGATCCTCGGTACAATACACTGCACTACGTATGTAGTGCAGTGTATTGTAACTATCATTTTTCAACCGACAGTTAGCCTATTAGGTCCTGCCTTGATCTAAAATGATTTGTTTTAACATCGTCGCTTTCCAAGAGCCGTAATTTTTTTATTTTCTGTCAATGATATGAGGGCTCGTTTTTTGCGGGACAAGACGTAGTTTTGATTGGTACTGTTTTGGGTACATGGGACTTATTGATTAACTTTTATTATGACTTTTTTGTGGGGCAATGGAAAAAAAATAGCAATTTCAATATTGTTTTTTGCCTTTTTTTTACGGTGTTCACATTGAGATTTAAATTATGTATTAACCTTATTGTTTGGGTCATTACGGTGCCTCTGGCACGTCCTAATAGGTATATACCCAGGGCAGACCTGGTGGACTTTATCAGGCCCCCGGCTGCCATGACAGCCCATCGAAGGCCTGCGATTGCATTTGCGGGTCGCCGATGTGTGAGAGAGGGAGCTCCCTCCTTCTGTAAATGATTTAAATGCTGCGATCACTATTGACCGCGGTATTTAACGGCTTAAATGGCTACAAACTAAGTAAACTTTGATCACGGCCGTTGGAGCAGGAGCCCGGCAGTCATCAAACAGCCGAGCCCCGGCTCCAGCCGTGCAGGACTTAGTCTGGGCCGCCGTGAAAAGGCGACGGCTTAGCCTAATGCCCCTTAGTGACCACCGTGAAAATGCATATTGGTGTTTACTAAGGGGTTAAAATAATAGTTGATATAACAAGGTTTAAACTTAACGGTACTTCTCCAGCATGTTCTAAGCCAGAAAAATATCACTTCATTATTGCAGAGACCATGACAGAGACCTTTAGCAATCATAACACTGTTTGCTCTATGATTTTTTTGCAGACTGTGCACAGAAGAAAAAGACTCAGAATGCTCCAGCTCCAGTTTTCTTTTAATAATCTATATTCTATTTATACACCATCACCTAATAATGTAGATGTAGTAGCTTATTTTATTTGGTACATCGGGACATCACAACCAGTTATCTGTGGTTTTAATTAAAGATTATTTATTGTTATTGTATTATAGTTTGTATACAATATGATATTATTTTAATTTTCGGTTTATAATAAATAAGAAGTACATATGAATACAAAAAACTTTTTAATAAATCTTTTTAGGGAAAAGTGGTACCTTCCTAACCTGTATATCCCATTTCCCTGCCTGTATGCTCTCTGTAAATGTTCACAAAAAAAATCTGTCTGCAGCAATACAGTAGATAGTAGATGTATAGTAGGCCTCATTCACACTTCCATCACCATTTTCACAGACGTTTCTCACGGATCCGTGTGTCCGTTATGGTATCCGTGTGATTTCCGTGTGTACTCCGTGTCCGTTCCGTGTTTCTGTTTCAAACGGACGTTGTGCTTCCGTTTGGCTTCCGTGTTTCCGTTAAAAAAACTGAAGGTATTGAACTTTATTTGAACTTGTCACATGTCCCAGTCTGTGAACTGTGTCATGCCCTGCTGTTGCTAGGGCAACGGATCTGTCAAAAACGGACGGCACACAGATGCCCTCCCTGTGCTGTCCCTTTTTTTGACTGACCCATCGAATCACTGACCAAAGTAGGACATGCTTTACTTTTGACGGAATGGAACAACGGATCCGTGAAAATAAGGGAAGTATGCATGGGCCCATTGAAATTAATGGGTTCAGGGTGCTATCAGTGACAAAAACAGATAGCACCCTGAAGGAAAAAACTGAAGTGGGCATGAGGCCTTAGAACTATAGGTATGCTTTAACCAGTTTAGGACCGGGCTATTTTGAGCCTTCAGGACCAGACACCATTTAGCCATTTTTAGCACGCGTTAGTTAAATAGCTATAACTGTTTTATTTGTTGGACTAACGACGTGATTTTTGCGATGTTTTTTCAGTATACAATGCAGGTTTTTTTTTAATTGTTTTTATACACATCCTTTTTGCTATTTTAGAATTTTTATTCATAAAGTTTGAAAATAATAGTAAAAAAATAAGCTTTTTTATGTTTCAGCTATTTTTTTTTTGGTAATAACATAGTTTTACCCTTAAATAGACCTTTTATTTGTGATCGTCATTGTCTACCGTACATTTTAATATATTACATGTCTATATTAGGGTAATTGGGAAAGTTTTTTTTTGGTGTGGGTATTTTAGGTGCATTTATTATAAAAAAAAATTGCACTTTACTTTACAATTTTTTTATTACTATGGTCTGTCCCTCAAAGGTAAAAAAAAACCTTTGGGGAACTTTATATATATATATATTTTCTTTCTTTTACACCATCTTCTCCATTGTAACTGGAGTTGCACAGCAGCCCCAGTTACAGGGGAAATCAGCCCTCTCATAGTGCCAATTGTCACTAATAGGGCTGTGCTGGGTCTAGTAAGATCGCTCGGGCAGCAAGTTAAAACCGTAAAAAGTCTATGGCTCGGGCTTTAAGGACCCTGCCTGCTGGCCGTAAAAACACAGCCAGCGGTCGGGAACCAGTTAAGGCTGCTTATAGACCAATGGTATTATCTCAACTCACCACCATGGTGCACTAACAACTCAGCCCCAATGTATTCATATGATAATAACAACAAATAATAAAATGCACATATTCTTAGGCCTCATTCACAAAAGTGTGTGCAATTTGGCTCGTGATATGATGCACAAAACGAAACCATTTTGCACACCCTATTACTGCCGCTTAGTTCTGGGTGAGCTTCCCTTTTGCAAATCAAGTTTTCCTCTCTAAGCCCTTAGGTCATTGCTTCTAAGGGAGAAGTTGGTCTGATATTATTTGTATTATGTGATGGAGCATGTTACGATTATTCTTTAGGCAGACTTTGTATGTGTTTGCCACCATGGTGGTATGCATAGCCCCATTAAAATGCACACAGCCAAAATATCATATATCACATATTCTTTATTATGTAAAAAAAAAAAAGTAAAAAAAAACAACAAGTTAAAACATAATTAAGAATAAAAAACTAGGACACACCCCTAATCCAATTGTCAGATTTCACACGTAATCCTATCAAAATATATTGGTTTAAGTGAGGACCTAACCTCTATTGGCAATATAAGCCAGACTCTAAAGAAAGAATTTAAAAAAATCTCAAGTACGTAGTGCCATTCCTAAATACAATAATGTTAATCAATGTAACAGAAAATGTAAATAAAGCACAAAAAAGTGATACAGCAAGTGCACATAGAAAGCTTTGGCCAGGGATTCCGCACCTGGATGAGCCCCTGCATCACTATCCATATATGCACAGTAACATCAGGGACACCCCCTGGAGCGGTATGCCAGGTCAGAGCTTTGCCGACGCTCTGGCCGGCTATTTAGCTCCCGGAGGAGCATCTGGCGTCACTATCCATATATGGACAGTGACGTCAGAGGCTCCACCTGGAGGGTAATCCCCGGCAGGAGCATTGCCGATGCTCTGGCTGGGGATTCCGCTCCTAGAGGGAGCCCCTAATGTCACTGTCCCTGTGTGGGCGGCTATCCACAGGGGGTGTAATGCTATCTACAGTGGGGTGTGGTGCTATCTACAGAGAGGGTGTGTGGCCCTATCTAGGGGGTGTGTGGAGCTATCATTTAGAGGGGTAGCACTATCTACATGGGCACCGTAGCACTATATTAGCACTACCTAGAGGGGACACTGTGGTGCTATTTACATGGGCACTGTGTGTGACTATCTACATGGGCACTGTGGCGCTTTCTATGTGAGCACTGGCACTTTATATGTGGGCACTGTGGTGCTATCTACAGTGGGCACTGTAACACTATGCTGGGCCTGTGGCACTATGTGGGCATTGGCACTATCTATGTGGGCATTAGAACTATGCGGCCACTGTGACACTATCTACAGGGGCATTGTGACACTATCTACATGGGCACTGTGGTGATTTTTAGGGGGGTGTGGACAAAAAAAAACCTGATTTATTAAATCCATCAGTTTTTTTAACAGCCATGAAAAACGGATGACAAACGGCCATTAAAAATTGACTGGAAATGGATGAAAATTTGGAGACACACTGATGCAAAACGGTCATCAAAAACTGACAGTTAATCAATTTTTCTAATGCCCACTTTTTTCATTCATGTGAATGTAGCCTAAAGAGAAGGGTCCAAGAACCAAGTGGTGAAATATGAGTAGTGCCTGGTTTCCTACAGACATGGCGCTTAAAATTGAGGCCAGAAAGGCCCTTCTCCCCAATTACTAAGTTTGGTGAGGCGGTCAGCTCTAGGAACTGTGCTCTTGGGAGCTTTCAGTGCAGCAGAATTTTTTTTCTACCCTTCTCCAGATCTATGCCACCACACAATCCTGTCTCTGAGCTCTACAGGCAGTTCTTTCCTCCTCATGGCTTGGTTTTTGCTCTGATATGCATTGTCAGTTGTAAGACCTTATATAGACAGGGCTGTGTCTTTCCAAATCATGTTCAATCAAATGAAGTTACCAGAGGTGAACTTCAATCAAGGTGTAGGAGCATTTCAAAGATGATCAAGTGAAATGGGAGGCCCTCAGGTATAAATTTCTGTGTCATTGCAAAGGGTCTGAAATTTGAGGTTTTCATTTTTAATAAATTTGCAAAAATGTCTAAATTCTGTTTTCACTTTATCATTGGGTCACAGTTATTTAATTATATGTACATTCCAGCCCCCCAAATATCAAAAAGATTAATGTTCAATAAGCCTTCTCAACAAATATAGCAATTCCTTAAAGGGGTTATGTGGGGACCAACAATTAATAGCAGTATACTCACAGCAGTACACTCGCTAATATAAATTCTGGTCCCCCGTCACGCTGATTAAAAAATTTTTGTACATTTTTATAGCGCTGACAGGGGACCGGTAGTTTAGCTGCACAGCCTTCTTTGATAATGATACGACTCTTTGTCATGTGACTGACCCCGCTGTACTTCATGTACAAACAGAAGCAGTAGTACAGCGAATACATGGAATACAGCGGGGTTGGTCACGTAACGAAGAGTCGTATCATCATCAAAGAAGATTTTGCAACAAGACCTCCGGTCCCCCGGTAGCGCTATAAAAATCTGTGACTATCTCAGAGTCAGCGCAATGGGGGACCAGAATATATATTAGCGAGTGTACTCACACACTGCAGTGTGTACACTGCTAATAATTTTTGGTTCCCACATAACCCCTTTTAGGCCTCATTCACACGAGCGTATCAGATTCACGTGAGTGAAAAACATGCATGAATCTGGTCTGTGTGTGTTGCGTTATGCATCAGTGTGCTTTGCGAGTGGCATGCATTATTCACGCACTCGAAAAGAAGCACATCTTTTTTTATTTCTTTTTTTTCAATCGAATTGATGTGCAAATCATGAACCGCACACGGATGTCCATCCATGTGCAGTGCGTGGTTTTAAGGCACCCATAGACTTCAATGGGCGCATTGGTGTGTGATAACGCACCAATATAAGACATGCAGTGAGTTTCACGCAACGGACTCTCGCTGTGTGAAAACTCACGCATGTGTGAACGGCTCCATTGAAATCAATGGGTCCGTGTGCTGCATGTCATTTCCATGCGCAACACACGGACATTATTCACATTCGTGTGAATGGGCCCTAATTCGGGATAACATTGGTGATCTGTTATTTAGTCCGTCGTTTAGAACTTTTTAGTCCACACTTTAGAATCGATGTTCCATGTGAAGGTCTCACTAGGACACTACTAGTGGATAAATGGTTAATGTTTTATACTGTTTTACATGATTCTACATATTTATAGAATTACAGGTAAGTGAAGATTCCAAGTCACGACACTGTTGTTTCCAGTGTTATTTGCACTGTTTACCTTTATTTGTGAGAAATACTGCAATGTGCCTTTAAAAAGTGTTGAACATGAATTGCATGAGCATCTTTGCGTGCTTCTGCAACAAGGGTAGAGCTAAACTAGTATCGGCTTGCCCCACTCTGTCCAGGGTGGTTCCAGTGTGGTTGACTTGAGTTCACAGAGAGACTAGCCTGTGAGATGATTGTAAAGGATCTGCCAGGCACTACATCTGTGGATACTCCCAGGATTAATCAATCGACACCTGAGGCCGGACCTCTTAGACTGACTCCGGCTCCCACCAATCAGGGTGGCAGGCTCAGGAGTGGGAGAGCCTATCGCGGCCTGGTCAGTCGGAGTTAGCTCCGCCCCCTGTCCATTTATACCTGCCGTTTTCTCTTCCTCATTGCTTGTGATTCTTCCTGGTTTCCTGGCCTTGCTACAGCCTTGCTCCAGCCTGCTTCTGCCTTGCTTCAGCCTTGCTACAGCTTCCGCTTATCCTGCTTCGCTCTGCCCCCGGCTTGCTTCCTGCTCCTTGCTCTGCATTTGTATACTTAGTGACATCCTGATCCTGACTGGCTCGTTCACCACTCTGGTTTCCTCACGGTGTTCCGTGGGCTATTGCCCCTTCCCTTGCTTGTTCCCTGTTTGTATTCCCTTGCACTTAGTCAGCGTAGGGACCGCCGCCCAGTTGTACCCCATTGCCTAGGGCGGGTCGTTGCAAGTAGGTAGGGACAGGGCGGTGGGTAGATTAGGGCTCACTTGTTCCCTTCCCCTCCTTCCTGCCATAACATAATCACAAGCCCATACCTAGTCTACCCTTTCTTCTACGCTATCATGGACCCCCTTGAGACCCTGACCCAGCAGATGCAGGGCCTGTCCCTACAGGTCCAGGCCCTGGCTCAGAGGGTCAACCAGCCTGACGCTGCCATAGTAGTACCCCTCGCCTCACCTCTAGAACCTGACCTCAAGTTACCTGACCGGTTCTCAGGGGACCGTAAGACTTTTCTCTCCTTTCGGGAGAGTTGCAGACTTTACTTCCGTCTAAAACCTCACACCTCAGGTTCCGAGAACCAGCGGGTGGGAATCATTATATCCCGACTCCAGGAAGGGCCCCAAGAGTGGGCCTTCTCCTTGACTCCTGACGCCCCTGAACTCTCCTCCGTTGATCGTTTTTTCTCTGCCCTCGGACTCATTTACGACGAGACTGACAGGACTGCCTTAGCCGAGAGTCAGCTGGTGACCTTACGTCAGGGTAGGAGACCTGTTGAGGAATACTGTTCTGACTTTAGAAAGTGGTGCGTAGCTTCTCGGTGGAATGACCCTGCCCTAAGGTGCCAGTTTAGGTTAGGCTTATCTAACGCCCTGAAGGATCTGCTTGTTAGTTACCCCTCTTCTGACTCCCTAGACCAGGTTATGGCCTTAGCAGTACGACTTGACCGACGTCTCAGGGAACGACAGCTTGAACGTTTCAGTGTTTTCCCCTCTGACTTCCCTGCGATTCCCCCCGAGGTCCCGTCTCCTCGCTCTTCCACGGAAGACTCGGAGGTACCTATGCAACTCGGGGCCTCCGTGTCCCCTCGACAACGTAGAGAGTTCCGCAGGAAGAATGGTCTCTGCTTCTATTGTGGGGATGACAAGCATCAACTGAACACCTGTCCCAGGCGCAAGAATAAGCAGCCGGAAAACTTCCGCGCCTAAGTGATCATCGGGGAGGTCACTTGGGCGCACAGGTATTTCCCGTTAATATGAAACGCAATAAAATTTTGCTTCCCTTTCAGGTCTCGTTTGCTGGTCGGTCTGCCACCGGCAGTGCCTTCGTGGATTCAGGATCATCTGCTAATATCATGTCTGTGGAATTTGCTATGTCTCTAAAGATGCCTTTTATTGATTTGCCTTATCCTGTCCCGGTAGTGGGTATCGACTCCACTCCTCTTGCTAATGGTTATTTTACTCAGCATACTCCTGTTTTTGAACTCCTTGTTGGCTCCATGCATTTGGAGCAGTGCTCTGTACTGTTGATGCAGGGATTATCGTCCGATCTGGTATTAGGTCTTCCCTGGTTGCAGTTGCATAATCCCACGTTTGATTGGAATACTGGGGATCTCACCAAATGGGGTAGTGAATGCCTGACGTCATGTCTTTAGGTTAACTCTATTTCTCCCCGTGAGGAGGTAAACACGCTACCTGAGTTTTTTCAGGACTTCGCTGATGTTTTCTCTAAGGAGGCCTCCGAGGTGTTGCCCCCTCATAGAGATTATGATTGCGCCATCGATTTGGTACCAGGTGCTAAGCTTCCTAAGGGTAGGATATTTAATCTTTCATGTCCTGAACATGAAGCCATGAGGGAATATATCCAAGAATGCCTGGCCAAGGGTTTCATTCGCCCCTCGACTTCTCCTGTAGGTGCTGGCTTCTTCTTCGTGGGGAAGAAGGATGGTGGTCTTAGGCCGTGCATTGACTATCGTAACTTGAATAAGGTCACAGTAAGGAACCAGTATCCCCTTCCTTTGATTCCGGATCTTTTTAATCAGGTTCAGGGGGCCCAATGCTTCTCTAAGTTTGATCTACGGGGGGCGTATAACCTTATCCGCATCAAAGAGGGGGATGAGTGGAAGACTGCGTTCAACACGCCCGAAGGTCATTTCGAATACCTGGTCATGCCCTTTGGGTTGTGTAATGCCCCTGCCGTCTTCCAGAATTTTATTAATGAAATTCTGAGAGATTACCTGGGAAATTTTCTTGTAGTGTACCTTGATGACATACTGGTGTTTTCCAAGGACTGGTCCTCCCACGTGGAGCATGTCAGGAAGGTGCTCCAGGTCCTCCGGGAAAATAATCTGTTTGCGAAAACCGAAAAATGTGTGTTTGGGGTACAGGAGATACCATTTTTGGGTCAAATCCTCACTCCTCATGAATTCCGCATGGACCCTGCCAAGGTTCAGGCTGTGGCGGAATGGGTCCAACCTGCCTCCCTGAAGGCGCTACAGTGTTTTTTGGGGTTCGCTAACTATTACAGGAGATTTATTGCCAACTTCTCGGTCGTCGCTAAGCCTCTTACGGACCTCACTCGCAAGGGTGCTGATGTCCTCCACTGGCCTCCTGAGGCCGTCCAGGCTTTTGAGACCCTCAAGAAGTGCTTTATCTCGGCCCCCGTGCTGCTTCAGCCCAACCAAAGGGAGCAATTTATTGTGGAGGTTGACGCGTCCGAGGTGGGAGTGGGGGCCGTCTTGTCCCAGGGTACCAGGTCCCTCACCCATCTCCGCCCCTGTGCTTACTTCTCTAGGAAGTTTTCGCCCACTGAGAGTAACTATGATATTGGCAACCGCGAACTTTTAGCCATTAAATGGGCTTTTGATGAGTGGCGTCACTTCCTGGAGGGGGCCAGACACTAGGTAACGGTCCTTGCTGACCACAAGAATCTGGTTTTCCTAGAATCTGCCCGGAGGCTTAATCCGAGACAAGCTCGATGGGCGCTATTTTTTACCAGATTTAACTTCTTGGTTACCTATAGGGCTGGGTCCAAAAATATTAAGGCTGATGCACTGTCACGTAGTTTCATGGCCAATCCTCCTTCGGAGAAGGATCCTGCTTGTATTTTACCCCCTGGTATAATCGTTTCTGCCACTGATTCTGATTTAGTCTCTGACATTGCGGCTGATCAAGGTTCAGCTCCCGGGAACCGCCCTGGGAACAAGCTGTTTGTCCCCCTGCAATACCGGCTAAGGGTACGTAGGGAAAACCATGACTCTGCACTATCTGGTCATCCTGGCATCTTGGGTACCAAACACCTCATTACCAGAAACTATTGGTGGCCTGGGTTGCCTAAAGACGTTAGGGCTTATGTCGCCACTTGTGAGGTTTGTGCTAGGTCCAAGACCCCTAGGTCCCGACCTGCGGGCTTACTACGTTCTTTGCCAATTCCCCAGAGACCTTGGACCCATATCTCCATGGATTTTATCACCGATTTGCCTCCATCTCAAGGCAAGTCGGTGGTGTGTGTGGTAGTAGACCGCTTCAGCAAGATGTGCCACTTTGTGCCCCTTAAGAAACTACCTAACGCCAAGACGTTAGCTTCTTTGTTTGTTAAACACATTCTGCGTCTCCATGGGGTCCCAGTCAATATCGTTTCTGACAGAGGGGTACAATTTGTTTCTTTATTTTGGAGAGCCTTTTGTAAAAAGTTGGAGATTGATCTGTCCTTCTCCTCCACCTTCCATCCCGAAACTAATGGCCAAACGGAGAGGACTAATCAATCCCTGGAACAATATTTAAGGTGTTTCATCTCTGACGGTCAATTTGATTGGGTCTCATTCATTCCCCTCGCCGAATTTTCCCTGAATAACCGGGTCAGTAACTCGTCAGGAGTCTCCCCGTTTTTCTGTAATTTCGGGTTTAATCCACGGTTCTCCTCCATTTCTCCTGGTAGTTCCAATAATCCCGAGGTAGAGGACATTCATCGGGAACTGTGCACAGTCTGGGCCCAGGTTCAGAAGAACCTAGAGGCGTCCCAGAGCGTACAAAAGAGTCAGGCTGATAGAAGACGTTCTGCTAACCCCCGGTTTGTCGTCGGGGATCTGGTGTGGTTGTCGTCTAGGAACTTACGCCTTAAGGTCCCGTCCAGGAAGTTTGCTCCCCGATTTATTGGGCCTTATAAGGTCATTGAAGTCCTCAACCCTGTATCCTTCCGTCTGGAGCTGCCCCCATCCTTTCACATACATGACGTCTTTAATGCCTCCCTCCTTAAACGCTGCTCCCCGTCCTGGTCCCCCTCGAGGAAACCTCCTGTTCCCGTTCTCACCCCTGAGGGGGTGGAATTCGAGGTGGCCAAGATTGTGGACAGTAGGATGATCCAGGGCTCCCTCCAGTACCTGGTCCATTGGAGAGGATACGGGCCGGAGGAGAGGACTTGGGTACCTGCTCGAGATGTTCACGCTGGGGTATTGGTCAGGAGGTTCCACCTTCTCTTCCCCACTAAACTAGGTCCTCTTAGTAAGGGTCCGGTGGCCCCTCATAAAAGGGGGGGTACTGTAAAGGATCTGCCAGGCACTACGTCTGTGGATACTCCCAGGATTAATCAATCGACACCTGAGGCCGGACCTCTTAGACTGACTCCGGCTCCCACCAATCAGGGTGGCAGGCTCAGGAGTGGGAGAGCCTATCGCGGCCTGGTCAGTCGGAGTTAGCTCCGCCCCCTGTCCATTTATACCTGCCGTTTTCTCTTCCTCATTGCTTGTGATTCTTCCTGGTTTCCTGGCCTTGCTACAGCCTTGCTCCATCCTGCTTCTGCCTTGCTTCAGCCTTGCTACAGCTTCCGCTTATCCTGCTTCGCTCTGCCCCCGGCTTGCTTCCTGCTCCTTGCTCTGCGTTCGTATACTTCGTGACATCCTGATCCTGACTGGCTCGTTCACCACTCTGGTTTCCTCACGGTGTTCCGTGTGCTACTGCCCCTTCCCTTGCTTGTTCACTGTTTGTATTCCCTTGCACTTAGTCAGCGTAGGGACCGCCGCCCAGTTGTACCCCGTCGCCTAGGGCGGGTCGTTGCAAGTAGGCAGGGACAGGGCGGTGGGTAGATTAGGGCTCACTTGTTCCCTTCCCCTCCTTCCTGCCATAACAATGTTACTTACATAGTCAGGGCCTCGCAGGCCAGGACTAGGCGTTAGGCTTTTGGCCTGGCTTAGCAACATTGGCAGCTGACATTCGTGCATATTTTTGAATATCTGCATCTCGCTGCCAGGAACTGCAAACAAGATATTTGTGCACCTCTCATTTGGGAACTGCATACAAGAGGAATCGCTACTTGAGAAATTGCATCAGAGAAACGGATTGCTACAGTCAAGAGAAATCTTGAAATTTGGTAAACTTTGATCCAGCTCAACCAGCCCATTGTTGGAAGACTGCCTTGTAAGATTGTGTACCTCTTCCAAATTATGCAATTTGCTGACAAGAAAAGAAACTGTGAGTTATCCATTGCCCCTCAGTCTACTGTCTATTTATCTGCACCCTAACACCAAGGGCATCCCACCTTCTACCACCTAGTAGACGCTACACAGGGTGTGCCCGAGGGACCATACCTAACATCCTTGCTAAGTGCAACCCCCTCATCACTGTGCCAGCCGTAGGAGTGAGGAAGGTGAGCCCTGCCAACCTGAAAACAGTGACCAGACCGTGACAGAAGATTATTTCCAACGTCACGCCTGCCAGCTGTCCCATTTGGTCAAACCGCACTCCCCATGGGTTGCTGCACATATAGTACATTAGATATTCAGTTTTTCCAAAAATAAATTACTAATGACTAATTCCTATTAATAATGTGCCAAACCATGCCTAAATCTCCATATCTACATGCAAATGTAAAGTAGAATATAACTGTAGGGTAGAGAAAAAATACAAAACATTCTACATATAATGTATATAATTTTATTATTAATATTGCATATATTGTTCATACCCCATGGTGCAAAAAGTAAATGTTTGAAATGTATAACATAAATCTAAGATTCTTTATGATTCTAATTTATCTTGCTAAGTAATTGGACTGGATTTATACGTATATTTTACATAATATAACGGCCTGTCTTCTGTAGTTTTATATTTTTATTTTAGATAGACAGATAGGCTTTTTTTATTTTTACCAGTACTGTTGTTTGTTGCCTGGAGCCTAAGGTGTTTAGTAAGACACAGGTAGCAGAAGATGGGAAAGCAGCAGGAAATGCCTTCTTTAGTACCATACATAATAATTATCGTCTTGTGGAACCAGTCACGGATTTCAAACTCCTGATCCCTAGCAGAGGTCATTACTGCTATAGCTCTGATGTGCATGACTGTGAACCAGCACAATTAGTGAAGTCGGATTGCCCTCTTCAAAATTCAAGCTCCTCTGTATGCACAGAGCTTCACTAACCTTGACTCCGTGGGGAGTCTGTGTTCTAGTCTGCCTTTCATGTCACTCGGCAGGCTTTTTATTTTACAACTGCTTCTGCTACATGATAGGAGGCTGTAAAAACAAAGAGGTCAATCAAGATAAATGACACAAAATAAAGAAATCAAAAAAGCTAATTGTTTTGTATATAAAGGTGTGAATGGCGAACATATTAGGTTATAAATGACTTAATCCAAACAGTATATTAATGAAGTCAAATTAATCTTGAGATGCCATAAAAAAAAAAAAAAAATTACAAACGTTCTTGATAATTAAGATGAGGATGTATTGTAATAGGGTCATGCAGAGCAATAGCAGGGGTAGAGACCAAATGCCAAACGTATCACACAATTTAAAGCTTCAAATTAGATTCCCTTTTTTCTGAACAAGTCTTTTTTGATTTACTGTCATGTTCTAGAACTGACTATTGTATCGGTGATTAACAGTAAATGCTGATTGCAGGTATTAACATCAAGTTAAAACAACGGATGATATGAAAATGGCCAAACGCTTCAATATGAAGTTTCTTTTTTCCCTTAACCCTGGGGCGTAGCTAGGGGGGGGCAGGCGGGGCACGTGCCCCGGGCGCAGTTCAGAGGGGGGCGCCAGCGCCCCCTCCTCCTGCACTATAATTGTACCTGTGTCGCCTCTCCACGAATGAAGCGACTGGTACCTTTTGTACCAGTGACGCTTGCGTCAATGAAAGGCGCTGACTGACTGGCAGGGAAAGTCATCCTGCCCAGCCAATCAGCGCCTTTCATAGGCGCTGTGTTCAACCCCATGGAGACCTGCGCAGAAGAGAGCAGGTCTCCATGGCTGCTGGACGGCGTGGGAGCGGGATTAAGGTGAGTTGTAATAGACGTGTGTGTCTGTATCTGCGGTGGGGACTTTGTCTACGGGGGTGTCTATCTACAGGGGGAATATATCTACAGGGCTGGGCTATATACAAGGGGACTATATCTACAGGGGGGCTATATACAGGGGGACTATATCTACAGGGGGACTATATCTACAGGGCTGGGCTATATACAGGGGGACTATATCTACAGGGGGGCTATATACAGGGGGACTATATCTACAGGGCTGGGTTATATACAGGCGGACTATATCTACAGGGGGACTATATCTATGGGGGGTCTATCTACAGGGGGACTATATCTACAGGGCTGGGCTATATACAGGGGGACTATATCTACAGGGGGGGCTATATACAGGGGGACTATATCTACAGGGGGGCTATATACAGAGGGACTATATCTACGGGGCTGGGCTATATACAGGGGGACTATATCTACAGGGGGGCTATATACAGGGGGACTATATCTACAGGGCTTGGATATATACAGGGGGACTATATCTACAGGAGGACTATATCTACAGGGCTGGGCTATACACAGGGGGACTATATCTACAGGGGGGCTATATACAGGCGGACTATATCTACAGGGGGACTATATTTATGGGGGGGTGTCTATCTACAGGGGGACTATATCTACAGGGCTGGGCTATATAGAGGGGGACTATATCTACAGGGGGGCTATATACAGGGGGACTATATCTACAGGGGGGGCTATATACAGGGGGACTATATCTACAGGGGGGCTATATACAGGGGGACTATATCTACAGGGGGACTATATAGAGGGGGACTATATCTACAGGGGGACTATATCTACAGGGGGACTATATCTACAGGGCTGGGCTATATATAGGGGGACTATATCTACAGGGGGGCTATATACAGGGGGACTATATCTACAGGGCTGGGCTATATACAGGCGGACTATATCTACAGGGGGACTATACTATATCTCCGGGGGGGGGGGGGGTTCTATCTACAGGGGGACTATATCTACAGGGCTGGGCTATATACAGGGGGACTATATCTACAGGGGGGCTATATACAGGGGGACTATATCTACAGGGGGGCTATATACAGGGGGACTATATCTACAGGGCTGGGATATATACAGGGGGACTATATCTACAGGGGGACTATATCTACAGGGCTGGGCTATATACATGGGGACTATATCTACAGGGGGCTCTATACAGGGGGACTATATCTACAGGGCTGGGCTATATACAGGCGGACTATATCTACAGGGGGCTATATACAGGGGGACTATATCTACAGGGGGCTATATACAGGGGGACTATATCTACAGGGCTGGGCTATATACAGGGGGACTATATCTACAGGGGGGCTATATACAGGGGGACTATATCTACAGGGCTGGGCTATATACAGGGGGACTATATCTACAGGGGGCTATATACAGGGGGACTATATCTACAGGGGGCTATATACAGGGGGACTATATCTACAGGGCTGGGCTATATACAGGGGGACTATATCTACAGGGGGGCTATATACAGGGGGACTATATCTACAGGGCTGGGCTATATACAGGGGGACTATATCTACAGGGGGGCTATAAACAGGGGGACTATATCTACAGGGCTGGGCTATATACAGGGGGACTATATCTACAGGGGGCTATATACAGGGGGACTATATCTACAGGGGGCTATATACTGGAGTGGGCTGTCTATAGAGCACCATATACAGGGGTGGGCTACATAGTATATAGCCCCCTGTAGATATAGCCCACCCCTGTATATGGTGCTCCATAGATAGCCCACCCCAGTATATAGCCCCCCCGTGTAGATATAGCCCCCTGTAGATATAGCCCCCCTGTAGATATATTCCCCGTGTATAGCCCACCCCTGTGTATAGCCCCCCTCTGTAGATATAGCCCCCTTATGTATAGCCCACCCCTGTAGATAGCCCCCCTGTGTATAGCCCAGCCCTGTAGATGTGGTCCCCCTGTAGATATGGTCCCCCTGTAGATAGGCCACCCCTGTATATATAGTCCCCCTGTAGATATAGCCCACCCCTGTATATAGCCCACCCCTGTATATAGTCCCCCTGTAGATATAGCCCACCCCTCTATATAGTCCCCCTGTAGATATAGCCCACCCCTGTATGTAGTGCTCCACAGATAACCCACCCTTGTATATAGTATATACAGGGGTGGGCTATCTGTGGAGCACTATATACAGGGGTGAACTATCTAGTGGAGCACTATATACAGGGGTGGACTATATGTACAAAGGGGGCTATATACAGGGGTGGGTTATCTGTGAAACACTATATACAGGGGTGGACTATATGTGGAGCACTATATACAGGGGTGGGCTATATCTACAGGGGGGCTACATACATGATTGGGCTATCTGTAGAGCTCTATATACAGGGGAGGGCTATATCTACAGGGGGCTATAAACAGGGGTGGGCTATATCTACAGGGGGGCTATATACAGGGGTGGGCTATATCTACAGGGGGCTATATACAGGGGTGGGCTATCTGTAGAGCACTATAGGGGGAGTTATTTGTGGGACACTATATACAGGGGTGGGCTATATGGGGGCACTATCTACAGGGGTCACGGTGTGTGTGGGACACGGTGTATGGTGCTATTATAATTAGAGTGCAGTGTATGGCGCTATTATATTTAGGGGCGTAGTGTGTGGTATAATGATAACTTTATATTTATTTATAGGTGCAGAAATGTTGGAAAAGTGAGAAGCTGAAGACATGTGAGCGGCAAACTGCAGAAATGGGCTGTGACCGGGAGAAGTCACCATAGAGGTCTGGACCGGATGGAGAGAAAGAACTAGAATCTGAGACGTCACCGGTGAGTCACTTAATGTAAATGTTTATTCTGCCTCTAATCAGCACTGTAGTCACTGTATGATCTGCAGCGAGATGATGGGTGGAATGATTATGATAGGATTTATTTTTTGTGAAACGGCATCTTCCAGCATATCCTTACCATTGTTCGGGCCATGCTGGGAGCTGTAGTTTTACACCGTACACACCTATACGGCAGGGGTTGCACTAAATTGAGCTGTATTTGTGCTGGTGTTGTATATATGTAGTGAGCTTGCTTCTGGGCCTGTATATAGAACCATATTGCTTGTGAAATGTACAAATAATTTTATGCTTGCGTTACATAAAAATAAATGACACGTCGATTGGTAGAGAAAACAAACACGGCGAGGGGGAAGGAGATGTCGGGAAAGAGGTGGGGGGGGGCGCCAAACTGAATGTTTGCCCCGGGTGCTGGAGAACCTAGCTACGCCTCTGCTTAACCCTTTAAAAAACAAAAGAAATACTGCATAGACACAAGTAGTAGATACTGTTTACAGCTTCTTGGGGGAGAAAACATGCTTAATACATATGACCATACATGATATCACTTTTTGTTAAATGTATCAATCTGGCCAATAATTAGACTCGTGTATGGCCAGATATCTGGTGATCATGTAAGGTGGGACTAGGCAGTGTACGGCCCTAACAGAGATGTTCCAGTCTGTAGAAAAAAAAGGTTCAATCTCCACAAGCCTTCTTTACTGTGAGAACTGTGAATCCGTGGAATATCCTACCGCTGGAGCTGGTCACAGCAGGGACAGTAGATGGCTTTTAAAAAGGCTTAGATAATTTCTTAGAACTAAAAAATATCAGCTCCTATATGAATGTGTAGAATTCTTGTTTCATCCCTTTCTCCCATCCCTTAGTTGAACTTGATGGACATATGTCCGTACTATGTACGCTTGTAAGACATATAGTTATACCACACAAAATACTAATTAGAATTTCCCAAATGTCTACTTTATTTTGGCATCTTTTTTTGAACATCTTTTTAAGTTTCTATGATTTTGCAAGGCTTATAAGTTTAGCAGAAATTTCTCACATTTTCAAGAAAATTTCAAAAGCCTATTTTTTTAGGGGCCAGTTCAGTTCTGAAGTGGCTTTGAGAAGCCTATATAATAGAAACCCCCATAAATCACCCCATTTTAAGAACTGCACCCTTGAAAGTATTCAAAACAGCATTTAGAAAGTTTATTAACCCTTTAGACGTTTCACAGGAATGAAAGCAATGTAGAGGTGAAATATACAAATTTTATTTTATTTGCAGAAATTCAATTTTAACCCCTTAATGACCAGCCTATTTTTACGTTTTTTCCATCGTCGCATTCCAAGAGCTATAACTCTTTTATTTTTTCGTCAACATAGCTGTATAAGGTCTTGTTTTTTGCGGGACAAGTTGTACTTTTTAATAGCACCATTTTGGGGGACATATTATTTATTGATTAACTTTTATTAACTTTTTTTTGGGGGGGAATAGAAAAAAAACTGAAATTTCGCCACTCTTTTTCGCGTCTTAAATCAACGGCGTTTACCGTGTGATATAAATAACACCATAACTTTATTCAGCGGGTTGTTACAATTGCAATGATACCAAATTTGTATCGTTTTTCTATGTTTTACTACTTTTACACAGTAAAAACTCTTTTTTTTCAAAATTATTTGTTTTTGGGCCTCCATATTTGAAGAGCCGTAACGTTTTAATTTTTTCGCCGATGCGGTTGTATGAGGGCTTTTTTTTTGCAGGACGACTTGTAGTTTTTATTGGTACAATTTTTGAGTAGATGCGACTTTTTGATCACTTTTTATAACATTTTTTTAAAGTCAGGATTCACAGAAAACAGCAATTTTTCCATAGTTTTTTTATTAAATTTTTTACGGCGTTCACCAAGCGGGTTAAATTATGTTATAGATTTATATTCGGGGTCGTTACGGACGCGGCGATACCAAATATGTGTAACTTTTTTACTTTATTTTGGTTTTTTAATAGTAAAGCATTGTGTAAGGGGAAAAGCTGGGTTTTTCATTTTTTTTTCACATTTTTTTTTTCATTAACTTTATTAAACTTTTTTTTTACTTTTTTACTAGTCCCAATAGGGGACTATAATATGCAATTCTCTGATCGCTATTGTAATACACTGCAATACTTTTGTATTGCAGTGTATTACTGCCTGTCCGTTTAAAACGGGCAGGCATCTGCTAGGTCATGCCTCCGGCATGATCTAGCAGGCAGTCGCTCCAGGCAGACCTGGGGGCCTTTGTTAGGCCCCCGGCTGCCATTAGAGACACAGACACTCGGCGATCGTATCGCCGGGTTTCGGTGGGAGAGAGAGGGAGGGAGCTCCCTCTCTCCAAAACCACTCAGATGCGGTGCACGCTATTGCGCACCGCATCTGAAGGGTTAAACGGGTGAGATCGATACTAATATCGATCTCACCCGGCAGAGCAGGGACGCTCCCAGCCCTCAGCTGCCTCTAGCAGCTGAGAGCAGGGAGATTTGACACTCCCTGCTCTGTTTACTTTATCCTGATGCAGCGCCGTGAAAAGGCGTATGCTTCAGAATAAAGCCCATTAGTGGCCCCAGTTAAAAGGCGTATTGGCGGTCACTAACGGGTTAATAAATGTTTTTGTGTAACACAGAAACTTTTACCAGAGAATCACCACTCAATATTTATTTCCTTTATTCTGCAATTTTTATAAATAATGTGTGCTAATGGACTGAAATACGGGCCTGAGAAGCAAATAGCACATAGTGGATTTTCAGGTTTGAAGAGGTGTCGTGGTGCCAAAACAAAGGAAACACATCAAAAAATACCTCATTTTGGAAATTACACCCACAAGAAATGAATGAAGGGTGTAGTGAGCATTTTGAACCCACAGGTTTTTCATAGATTTTATTCGAATTTGGGCGTGAAAGTGAAAGTTATTTTTTTTTTGTCAATAAGATGTCGTTTTAGCTAAAAAAAAAATTTTTACATGAGGAATAAAGAAGAAACCCCCCCCCCAACATTTTTAAAGCAATTTCTTCTGAGTATGGAAATACCTCATATGTGGTCATAAACTGCTGTTTGGGCATACGGCAGGGCTTAGAAGGGATGGAGCGCCACTTGGCTTTTGGAGTGCAGATTTTGCAGGATTGGTTTCTCTGCATCATGTCACATTTGCAAAGTCCCTAAGACGCCAGTGCAGTGGAAACTCCCCCCCCCCCCCCAAAGTGACTCTATTTTGGAAACTACACCCCTTGAGGAATTTATCTAGTGGTGTATTTAATATTTTGACCCCACATATTTTATAGATTTTATTAGAATTGGGCAGTGAAAATAATTTTTTTTATTTTTTTCCAATAAGATGTAGCTTTAACTCAAGATGAGAAATCAACAAATAAACGAGAAAAAGAACTCCAACATTCGTAAAGCAACTTCTCCAGAGCATGGAAATACCCCATATGTGGTCAGAAACTGCTGTTTGGGTACACGGCAGGGCTCAGAAGGGAAGAAGTGCCATTTGGATTTTGTTACGCAGATTTTTCTGGATTGGTTTCTGGGCGCCATGTAGCATTTGTAAAGGCCCTGAGGTACTAGTACAGTGGACACCCCAGGGAAGTGAATCATTTGGAAAAATAAACCCTTGAGGAATTTATCTAGGGGTATAATGAGCATTTTGACCACACAGGTTTTTCTGAATTCATTAGAATTGGGCCATGAAAATTAGAAATTACATTTGTTTACAAATAAGATGTAGTTTAAGCTAACAATTTTTATTTTTTTCAAGGAATAATGAGGAAAAGGAGTATGACAATACCCTATATGTAGTCATAAACTGCTGTTTGGGCTCAAGTAGGGCTCAGAAGGGAAGAAGCACCATTTGGCTTTTGGAGTACAGATTTTGCTGGATTGGTTTCTGAGTGCCATGTCACATTTGCAAAGCCGCTGTGGGACTAAAACAGTGGAAACCCTCCAGAAGTTACCTAATTTTGGAAACGACTCCCCTCAAGGAAAAGACAGCTGTTTAATTATTATGCTGTTTTTCCTGGTTTTAGAAACACACCGCATGTGGCCCTAATCTTTTGCCTGGTCATACGACAGGACTCAGGAGGGAAAGAATACCATGCAAATTTGAGGCCTAATTTGGCAATTTACAAAGTATTGGTTCACAATTGCAGGGCTCTGATGATAAATAATAAAATAAACCCCTGAGAAGTGACCCCATTTTGGAAACGAAACCGATCATAGCATTTAGTAAGGGGTGTAGAAAGCATATTGACTCCACAGGTGTTTTCCAAAAATGAATGCGCTGCAGATGGTGCAAAGTAAAAATTTACATTTTTCCCCAGATATGCCATTTCAGTGGCAAATTTGTTGTGTCTAGCTTGTGCCACTGGAGACACACATCCCAAAAATTGCTAAAAGGGTACTCCTGGATATGGCGATGCCATATATTTTGATAAAACGTCTTTTTGGGCACAGTGTGGGGCTCAGATGAGAGGGAGCGCCATTTGGCTTTTGGAGCACAGACTTTGCTAGGTAGTATTTATTTTTGGAGTTTTACTGGTATTTTAGTTTATAATGCTGAGGCATAGGTTACTGTGCAGAGTACATCAGGGCATAATAAGAGGGTATAATAATGGGGTGAAAAAAATAATAAAAGAATCCATAGATGTGTGTTATACTTTGAAGCAATCCTTTATGTACAGGCCAGTGTCGCACTGATAAATTGTGTATTTTCTTATTCCCCTTTCAGTATACAGATATGTTTGAGCAGATATGTTTTGCCCTTCCTGGCAAAACACAATTTGCCTATTAGGCAACTAACCCTATGTTCCACACTACTAACAGAAGGTTTTGAATTGTTCTATTCACATAATTCCTAATAATAAAAATAGCCTTAATTAAAGGCATGTAGCCTTTATTCTAAAAACAATAGCACCAAAACACACAGAGTCTAAGTATAGGTTACTGCGGACTGCGCAATTTATGATATTCTTAAAGAAGGCGCATGTCCAAAGACTTAGTGCCATCAGATAACGATGCCAGATAACAGTACAGGAGAAAGCATAGATATTTATTCTGTTGGATAGGGCATACTGTTATGAATAGACACTTCCTACAAACAGAAGCCCAGGACCCATATTCTGAGACTCAAGTGGAAAAATAAATAATTGTTAGCATTAAAGAGAGCTTTTGCCTCTCCTACATTAATGATAAATCAAAGTATACATAGGTTGCAGTAATGAACATACTCTAGTATACAATAAAAAAAATCACAGATAAAGGGGTCCACTTGGTAGCTACAGAAAAAATAAACGTCAAATTGGCTGTACGTTTCAGAACAACAAAATTAAAAGTTACACACAATGAACATATATTAATGTTTTAGATCCCTCCTCATCTCAATAGATAAATTCAATTGATAGTACTGTAGATAAAAAAAATTATTTTGTTTTTAATTATCACTGGACAATTAATTTATACACAAAATGCATTTACAACATACAAGTAATGTGCATGTAGCATATATTATATATTTGAAAAATAAATTAATTTGAAAAAATATTTCAGATGAGGGCAGAAAATGTAAAGCCTTTGTTAAGTCTATTCGTACTCAGACTATTAAGTCGATAGATCCAGCGCGCCTCTTCCTGCAATCATTTCCTGTTGAGATTTCCCTATCTGGGTGTCATGATCTAGGGTATGTGGACCCAGTAGGCCACTCCACCATAGCGAAGAGGCAGCTGGTCAAGTCACAGTCTATGCACAGTTTTTTGGAAGTAGTGCCTAGCACAAGGGTACCTGAGATAGTCCAGACAACGGCAAGTCTTCCGGCACAGATAGGGCTAGGTGTGGCAGGTTGCGCCAGACGTGGCGGATGGCACCAGGGATGGCAGATGACACTAGACATGCTGTATCCAGCAGGTGATTCCGATACAAGGCAGGCCCAGGAATGAAACACAGCACGGGATACAGGAGATAGGATTCAGGGAACGGGAACACTGGGAGCAGGAAAACACTAAGGGACCATTTGCAAAAAATTGGAAAAGTAAAAACATGTTCAGGCAAGGAGTGGAAGGGCAGAGCCCTTCTTATAGTCCAGGATGAACAGGGGTTAATTAGGGAACTTTAACATGTGCGCTCTAGGCCTTTAAGGCCAGGACCGAGCGTGCGCACCTTAACACTCCGAGAGGAGCCGGATGGCTGCGAGTGATGGCATCTCCTAGGAGGTAGATGCTGGCCGGATGCCAACGGTCTGTGGTCGTGCTTGTCGCAAGGTAAGGAACGGCGGTGGTCCGCGACCACGGCAGTGACACTGGGGCTTAAATTCTTCTGACATGTCCCCCAAAATTTCAAGACTTTGGGGTCGCCAATTTGTACAAACCTGACATGTTGAGACAGTTGTGTATCAGCTTGAATATTAATTGAGCTGATGTGTTTTGAAATCCATCTCCTTAATTGGTAAATAGTTGTTTCCTCCCGTTCCTGGTTCCCAAATATTAGGGACTTGATCATTTCCTTTTCAAACAGCAGAAATATTCCTCTCGGGCCTGCACATCTGAATAGTTTTATTTCCTGACTTATGGGAGCCATAACTTATTTAATTTTTTTCATAGATGAAGTGGTATGAGGGACGTTTTTTGTCAAACGAGCGGTAGTTTTTATTGATACCATTTTGTGGTACATGCGACTTTCTGATCACTTTTTATAAAAAAACATTTAAGCATTAAGAAAGCAATTCCTGAATAGACTTCTAGTTTTCACCGTTCTGTATATATTAAATGTTAACTTTACTCTGCAGGTCAGTACGATTATGACTATACCAAACTTGTATCGTTTTTATATGTTTTAGTACTTTTACACAATAGAACATTTAAAAAAATAATAATTAACATTTTGTGGGTCGCAGTATTCTGAGAGTCATAACTTTTTTGTTTTTCCATGGATCTGTGAGAGTGCTTGATTTTTGTGGTACGAACTGTAGTTTTTATTGGTACCAATTTGGGCGACTTTTTGAGCAGTTTTTATCCAATTTATGGGAAGCAACGTGACCAAAAGACAGCAATTCTGGCATTGTTTTTAAGGGGTTTTTTTAAATACAGAGTTCACAATGCGTTATAAATTACAAGTTATCTTTATTCTCCAGGTCAGTACGAATCCAGCGATACCAAATTTATAAAGTTTCCTGTATGTTTTACAACTTTTTGCACAATAGAATAACTTTTTTGTAAAAATAATGTATTTTTTCTGTCGCCAGGCTCTGAGAACCTGAAAGACGAGCTGTAGTTTTTATTGGTACATGCAAATTTTTGATCACTTTTTATTCAAATTTTTAGAAGGAATGGTTACCAAAAACAGGAATTCTGGCATTTTAATTTATTTTATTTTTTGCGGCTTTCAATCAGCGGGATGAATAACATAATATTTTTAACGTTTAGGCCGTTATGGATGCGGCGGTTCCAATTATGTATAGTTTATGTATAGTTTATATATTTTTTTTAATAGTAAAGGACTTTATAAGGAAAAAAAGAGGATTTTTTATTTTATTATTTGAAACTTTAATTTGTTTTCAACATTTTTAGGAGGCCATTATTAGGAGGCCATTGTTAGGCCTTAGGTTGCCATAGAAGTCATCAGCACCCCCGCAATCGCGTTGCGGGGATGCCGATCGGCTACAAACCACTTAGATGCCACAATCACTTTTTACTGCGGCATCTAAGGGGATAATGACAGAGATCAGAGCTTGCTCCGATTCCTGCCATCACAGATGGGTGTCAGCTGTAACATACAGCTGGCCCCCGCAGCTGATGGTGCTGATTCAGCTTCTGGGCCCACACCATGTTTTTGTAGTAAGCATACAACATTTTGCGGGAAGCACTAGCTTTCCATGATGTATACTAACGGCAAATGTCGAGAAGCGCATAATCTAAATAGATCCCAATATTTGTGCTGATTTTTTTTTTTTTTATTACTTCTTTATAGCGGTTGGAGCTCTGTCCTCTAATGCTGAGTTCCAAATCCCGTAGACAGTAAAATGATAAAAAATTTTGCTCCCTGCACCCACCACTAGAGGGAGCTTTGAAACAAATACTCTGTTCCTCCCAGAAATATATTAGGACGTTTAAAATATATAATAAAGCATGCAAGCAGAAAAGACAGGTTTAAGTTACATTACATTAGGATTGCACTTTTCATGCTATTACTATAGTCATTTCTGCACATTCAGCCTTTATATTTCAAACTAGGGTGTCAGAAACGGAGTGAAGTGTCCTGACCCTCTTTCTGATTTCCCCAGCTATCAGTGACTGGCACTTACACTTCAGAGTAATGATACCATTTTGTACCTTACG
The DNA here is from genome assembly GCF_050947455.1 of Rhinoderma darwinii. Taxonomy (NCBI): domain Eukaryota; kingdom Metazoa; phylum Chordata; class Amphibia; order Anura; family Rhinodermatidae; genus Rhinoderma; species Rhinoderma darwinii. The sequence goes on along the minus strand of NC_134691.1, from coordinate 124,848,135 downwards.
TTTTCAAACAGCAATGTAAAAGTGAGAGGCAAGTGTCAGACATTTCATGTAGTGAGTGGCTGGTATAGAAGTATGATCTTCACCTACAGGAAACCTTTCTGCTGCTTATGTATAGTTAAACTGGGAAATAGTGGATGAAGCCAGTTTCCTCACAGAAATAGATATATTTTCAGAAATGTCAGCTCTTTCTCAGTGTTTCAAATGGAATATATTGACAAAATTCATTAATATTAGAATATCTTATTATGTTAATGTAACTAAAACTGATTGTATCTATCCTTACTAGTTTATTTACCCAAACAGCAACTTCATGTAGCAATTGTTAACAATTTTTTTATTTTCCACTAGTGCAACAGACTATGCTTTTTTGATTGTCAGGGGCATCAGAAACCTGACTTCAGAATCATGATGCCAGTATAATTTCTAAGGCCCCATGCACACGACCATAGAATTTGTCCGAAATTATGGTCCGTAATTACGGACCCATTCCCTTTTATTGCCCATGGACACCTTCCTGTATATTTACGGGAATGTGTCCGTGCCGGAGAAAGCCTCCGCAAGAAATAGGACATGTCCTATTTTTGCTTTTTATGATCTGTGCTCCCATACTTTAAATAAGAGTACGGCCCTCTGTGCCCGTAATCACGGAGTCACGGCACTGTGCATGAGGCCTCAGATACTGCTTTTATTTTAGCAGTTTGATGTAATCCTGACATTTTAACCATTTTACAATACTGGGGCAACGTGTTCTGATCACAGGTTTCCTATAATAGTGACAATCAGACATTTTCTTAGACCCCTCAGATAAGTACATATAGTTCCCTGTATTAAAGAATACCCTGAGTTGCTTTATAATTGGCTCTTTACCTCTATCTCAAGTTTAATGGATATTTGTAAATAAGCATAATTGATTATATTCATTTTCAGTAGTAGAATAAAGTAATAAACTAAAAGAGAGCATGTTTATAAAAAAAAGTTTTACTATTAGTTTTTCTTTCTTTCTTTAATTAAATCAACATCTTTACATCTTTATTATCTCTTTCACATTCAATGTATGATAAGGGAATACACCTGAAGCTTAAATCTACAGTGGATATGATATATGTTGTATTTAGTGGCTAACAAACTAAAGTTTAGGTTAGCTACACAGATGCCGTCATGATAAAGAATCCAAAGCACCAGTCTTTGTGAGCCAACACACATTAAGAACAATTACATATAAAAGAGGATGGTAGACTACTGTGTGCACCTGGCTGTTCAGGAGGGTGGCACATATTGTTCAGCACCTGCAGAGCCATTTCACTGACTTTAATGAGAAACCCAAACTATAGCCTCTAAATAACCTCAGGGCATGTTTTTCATAACCATCACACTACACATGAAACGGGATAAGAGCGTCTCTGTCCAGGAAGCTGAGAAAGGTTTCTATTTCTTTCCATAAACTTCCATTTCATGGAGTCCAATGAGTTTTGAAATGTAAATATTATATCCCTTTTTACAAACGAAATTTATTTACAGAGTCTAGGTCAAAACTCTATTCTCACCTTGTCTTTTCATACTTTTACACTGCTAAAACAACATTGTTTTTAAGAAAAAGTGAAAATCCTCTGAAAACCGTTAAACCTTGTGATTGGTCTGGTTTTTGCTGCTAGCTGTACAATATGTATATCCAGCTGACTATGGAACTGTTGTCATAATAATTTTTTTTAATATTAAACTGGATTCTCACAGCATCGGTGATATCAACTACTCAGTTATCTACTATGCGGGGTTTAAAAGGAAAGTAATGAGAAGTAGAGGATCGTCCAGAGTACATAAACATGAATGCACATACAAAGAATATAAAAATGTGCACTTGGATGGTAAAAGGCATAGTTAATTAATAAATTAATAAATAATAATAAAAAAAAAAAATAATAATAAATATATATATATATATATATATATATATATATATATATATATATATATATATTACTTTCAGTGCAATATATTGGCCATGAGAGATCAGTGATCGGTGGGTTTTATTTTACATATAGCCCAAACTGTGTTTTAGCCCACAAATCAGGACTTCAGATAGCAGTAAATGGGTGTAGTGGCACCCTGCTCATTGTGAACTGATTTGTGTACTGTGAAACCCAAAAGTTTTGGAATTTTTAAACGTTTTGGAATTTAAACTTTAGTTAAATTTGAACTGAATTCAATTAATGTATCATCGATTTGTTTATCTCTAGCAAGAAGACAAAGTCGTCTGTTTGACCAATTCTGCAGAGACGAGTGGTGGCCAGGAGGTTCTCATGGCGGTTTAGGCTGGATGAAGAAGAAAAGGGGAAGTGAACGACTGTAATCAGAGAAGACGCTACCTGTGAGTCACCGGACATAACTATACTTTATTCACTTATATAGTCTGCAGAACGCCTGTGTAAAACTGATATCTACCACTATATGGTCACTGTATGGTGGTAAAATTATTATTTTTATAGTGTTTTTTCCAGTATAGCAGTATTATTCAGTCACTATGTGGTGATAATATGTAGTCATGATGTGGCGGTATTATTTGGCCCTTATATAGTGGTATTATTCATAATGACAGCCTTGGTATAATGTTTTAGGGTTTTTCAATAACAGTATAATGGTAATATGTATAGCGATAAAATTTGCTCTTGTATAGTGATATTATTTGGTAACTTTATGACTCTATCATTTAGAGGTATATTATCATACACATATTAGTGCTTTTAAAGGCCCCACAGCGTTGATTTTTATTATAAAGTATATCCTGGGATAGTGTACTGCTGAGGCATTTGTTTCTAAGCCTATCATGGGGACGACGACATCTCTCCTGGGAGAACAAAAGGATCAGGCAGGTTAAAATCCAAAGTGCTTGACCCTTCTTTCTCCTGTCAGGGGAAATTTGGGACACCCCATACATGTTATATAATTGGCTTGTCCTGCCAAAATCGGCTGACATTCATCTAATGTCTGACCACCTTTAATCTTCAAATTTGTCAGTACTGATTACAGTATTAAAAATTTAAATCCTCGCCCAATATCTACAATACATGCATTTTTACTGGTGCGTGTGACACACTACAAAGGGGCCCACTGCGACTCTATTGCTCCAAGGGCCCACATAAATCTGAAGCCGGTACGGCTTCTACCATTAACGCCTTACTTCAGACTTGCCGTCTGCTTCTGCTAATGAATGAACAGAGTGCCACTGTTTATGAATACATTTAAATACTTCCCTTTTCCTCTACCAATCTTCTTCTAGTTTTGTTATACTTTTATAATGCATGAAATCTGATTCTAGCAAATTGAAACTAGCACCATGTATGCCAATAATAGCGGTAGGATCAAACTCTTGGGATAATGAGGTCGTGATGCAGTGACCACTGTTGGATGGTCAACAGTATCAAAAGTTATAACATGAGACTCCTAAGATGCAGTAAGTTCTCCATTTTGCTCTCAAACTCAAAATCTCCATTCATGAGAGTGAGTTGAAAGTTTCGTTTTTACAATCTTAAATTTAATTGACACCTTTTATCATCTTGTCAAAGTCCAATTGTGCTGATTCATTTCTTATATCCTTTTATCATCATGTCCAAGTCCAATTGTGCTGATTCATTTCTTATATCCTTTTATCATCATGTCCAAGTCCAATTGTGCTGATTCATTGCTTATTATTAGCTCAGTTTTTCCTGATACTGAGTTCCAAACCTTCTGCATTGATTTAAAAAAAAACATGCTGACTACCTGCAGCTGGTACTAGAGGAAGCATAGGAGCTCACTGCACACTGTGTTATTATTGAATTCAATGTAACGTGGCCAAACATTTCTCCTGCAACAGGTAGTATTACCCTTAAAGGCTATGTAAACCTCTGAAAGGGATTTTTTTTAATAATAATAAAAAAAAGGTCAATCTGTGCGATTGGTGGAACTTTATAATTAGTTTTTATTAAAAATTATTTTTACTTTTTGAGAAACAGCTGCTCTGTACTCTCTATACAAACCAGCTGTATCGTTTGTTAAATGCTGTTCCCGTCAGGTCAGCGGGACTGAAGGGTTCAGTGACAGCGAGTCCTGCATTTCTCTGACACGCAGGATCCACCTGTTATCCATCACATCTAAGTTCATAACCTAGATTACAGATATATTTCCTGAGCCTATATCAAAAGCAAAAGGCATAAATATATCTACCTCAAACCTCATAAATGTCTATTTAAGCCAAATCAGAACACAAATATTCCAAAATAATATTTGTAAATAATCTTTATTGGTCCGGACAAATTACCCCCCTACAATTATTACCAGACGTAGTACAAGACAGTATAAAAAGCATGTATATTAAAAACAGTCTCAGGTGAAAAGAGCCACAATAGTCCAATATAAATGGTATAATCAATAGTATATATCTCAATATAGGTGTCTCCTCAGGTGTATACTTTTTCCATCTGTCATCATGTCCACCGCAGGTATTTGACTATGTTCTAATTGTTGTACTTTATTGCACTTCTGCACTTTTGTTAGACTGGACCTGTGTTTCTTCCAGTGGGACTTGATCCTAGGTACTCATCCCCTGGTGAATATCTTTTGAGATATATACTATTGATTATACCATTTATATTGGACTATTGTGGCTCTTTTCACCAGAAACTGTTTTTAATATACATGTTTTTTATACTGTCTTGTACTATGTCTGGTAAAAATTGTAGGGGGGTAATTTGTCCTCGATTGGGTCCAATAAAGATTATTTACAAATATTATTTTATATTACAGGTGGATCCTGCGTGTCAGAGACACGCAAGACCCGCTGACACTGAACCCATCAGGTCCGTGGCACTGACAGATCCACGTCTTAGAGAACGATACAGCTGCTCTCTCACGTTGCGAATTTTGTGCAACGTATTTCATTGCAGAAAATCCACAGCATAATACAGTAGCAGCAAAGTGGATGACATTTTAACAAATCTCATCCACACACTGCGTAAAAAAAACGCAGAAAAAACGTTCACAAATTGACCTGCGGTGCGGTTTTTTAATCCGCAGCATGTCAATTTATGCGGCGGAATTGCTGCCCTTCTGTTGTAGGTTTTCCCCATCAAATTCAGTGTGAAATTAAAACCCAAAACAAATAGCAGTTTTTGTGGGTTTTTCTTGCAGCGAAAAAGCTGAGATTCCACTGCAAAAATCGCAAATCAGAAAAAAAAAATATTATACTTAACCAGAATTCTCTGCTCCTGCGTCCAGCCCGGCCTCCAGGGATGACGTTTCATTCCATGTGACTGCTGCAGCCAATCACAGGTTTCAGCGGTCACATGGCATGAAACGTCATCCCAGGAGGCCGGGCTGCAGGACAGCAGATGGAAGTGTCGCCATGGCTACGGGGAAGTATGAAACTTTTTTTTGTATGTGCAGTTTTTTTGCAGCAGACCTTTCGGACCAAAAATTGCACCACAATTTGGTGCGGCTTGTCGACTGGAATTCCCTGTGGCGCCCAGGGCGGATACGCTGTGTGCTTTTAGGCAGCGTATCTGCACTGTGTGAACATGGCCTTATTGTGTAGTATTACATGGCAATATTCAGATAAATGGCTATCTATGTAATTCATGGACTGCTTGAGTCGGCCAAAATCGAGCCGTTCTTACAGAGCAGCTCTGCATTCTGGCCTATAGAGGTAGAGGTGAATACCCCTCTATGGCGTCCATATGAATAGGGGTTAAAATGTTTACTGGAAATCCCTTTAAAGAGGCTCTGTCACCAGATTTTGCAACCCCTATCTGCTATTGCAGCAGATAGGCGCTGCAATGTAGATTACAGTAACGTTTTTATTTTAAAAAAACGAGCATTTTTGGCCAAGTTATGACCATTTTTGTATTTATGCAAATGAGGCTTGCAAAAGTCCAAGTGGGCGTGTTTAAAGTAAAAGTCCAAGTGGGCGTGTATTATGTGCGTACATAGGTCACAGGTCCTGCATCGTGTCGGCCACATCGGCGCCAGAGGCTACAGTTGATTCTGCAGCAGCATCAGCGTTTGCAGGTAAGTAGCTACATCGACTTACCTGCAAACGCTGCTGCAGAATCAACTGTAGCCTCTGGTGCCGATGTGTCCTCGCTCGTCCGACACAATGCAGGACCTGTGAGTGACGACACAGCATGATCTCTCGAGAACACGCTGTGTCTGCACTGCCAGAAGCTGGGCGTTCTGAAGAGAAGTGGATGATACTTCTCGTCAGAACGCCCAGCTAGTAAAAGTAGTAAAAACGCCCCGATGTACGCACATAATACACGCCCACTTGGACTTTTACTTTAAACACGCCCACTTGGACTTTTGCAAGCCTCATTTGCATAAATACAAAAATGGTCATAACTTGGCCAAAAATGCTCGTTTTTTAAAAATAAAAACGTTACTGTAATCTACATTGCAGCGCCGATCTGCTGCAATAACAGATAGGGGTTGCAAAATCTGGTGACAGAGCCTCTTTAAGCATTGAAGGTAGAAAGAGCTAGAACCAACCTTTACCCCCTGTGTAAGTATACATTTACAAGGAACATTTACAGAAGATATGTTTATTAGAACATTCATAACATAAGACCCAGCTGCCAGCTGTAAAAAGGAAAAGCAATAGCACAGACAATTAAATGTCTGTAAAATGAAATTGACTAGGTCTTTATTTTACACGTTTTTGATACAATGCCTGTATAATACATTGTGAGGACATGGAACATGTTTATCTTGATAGCTCTTTTAAAAGTTTTATTGCATATCTTAGAGAAATGTATAATAGCTCTCTACTCTATGACTGAATATTCTAAACGCTTGTTTTGTAAATGTATTTCCTTTCATGTTTGTCTCGTTCAGTGTGCGTATTTCTGTTGCCATTGGTAATCTTGGGTATATTGCTTTTATCATTAGGATTACTTTGGAATATGGACCCCATATGTTAACAGAATGGATAAGTATATGAGCAAGTATGTATTCATCATTATCATTGCTCGTGGCAGTAAGGTGATCTGAAACAGTCGAGCCATGTTTCTTAAGAGCCGTACAGCTGACAATAGTTTATTCTAGTAACAGTTTTTCTGATGCTTTTATAGGACTGCATTTAATATAAATCTTTCTAACAATAGGTAGGGAAATGTTGCCTGTTTTATGTTGCATGAGATATTTTATGTAGTTATATTTCAAACCTATTTGCGAGGTGTTTCGTTTCACCAGTCTCCAATCCTAAGGTCAACTACTTCCCCCAGTATGTCTATTTCATGTTGCTTCTTTTATGTTAGGTCAAATACTTACAATACAGTACAATACAGTAAGATTACCTGTCAACTCACACATACAAAATACTACACTTCTATGTACACATTTGCAACCACTTTTTTTTAATGCAAAATTAAACAAATGGTCTTCATAATAATGCCCTATAGTTTTACATCTACATGTCCTATACAGGCCTATACTGTATGTTTCCATGGTAACAGACAACAAACAAAGCCTATGTTGTCTGATCCTGCAGTCATTTTGTCTGCCATCTGTCCCCTACTTCTTGCTTACCTGCCAAATGTATGTTATTAGGGGACCAATTCTTCCAAGAGACAAGGGTGGCTAGAGGTCCATAACTAGACCAGCCCATAACAGGACAATGAAAGCACAAATGGGGAAGACACCCCAAAATAAGAGGAAACATATCATTCATAACAAAAACGGTAACAATATGACATGTAATCATCTCAATATAACAAAATCAGCATGTCTTGATAGAGGTGCAGGTACTGATACACTATCTGGCCAAAAATATATGGACACTTGAGCATCACACCTATATGCCTTTCAAAACCATGGACGCTAATATGGAGTTGGGCTCTGTTTTACAGCTATAACAGCCTCTAATTTGTACCTATTTGTCCAAAAGATAATTTGTGAGGTCGAGTGCAGTTCCAGTCCATCCCCAAGGTTTTTCATGGGGTTGAGGTCAGAGCTCGCTGAAGGCCACTCGATTTCCTTCACAGCAAACTTGTCAAATCTTATCTTTATGGAACTCACTTTGTTCACAGGGACACAGTCATACTACTGTAGAACAGGAAAGAGCCTTCCCAAAACTTTTCCAACAAAGTTGGAGGCATAACATTTTCCAAAATGTCTTTGTGTGTTGTAGCGTTAACATTACCTTTCACTGGAAATAAGGGCCTAGCACAAAACCTGAAAAGCAAACCATTCTCCCTCCTCCGCCAGTTTATAAGGTACGCACTATGTATTTAGGTAGGTAGCATTCTTCTGGCATCCACCAAACCTAGATTCGTTCATCAGCCGATAGTGAAATATTAATCATCACTCCGAAGAATACGTTTCCACTGCTCCAGAGTCCAGTATCAGTGTGCTTTACACCATTCCAGCGGGCACTTGGCATTGAGCTTGGTGATATTATGTAATGTCGGGGTAGGGAGACAGACAGGTGAGCCCTAATCTACCCGCCACTCAGTCCCTGCCTACTTGCAACGACCCGCCCTAGGCGACGGGGTACAACTGGGAGACGGTCCCTACACTCAATAGGTGCACGACAGACAAACAGACAAGGGTACAAAGAAGCCAGGGAAATGGGGAAGCTGCCCACGGGGACACCGTGAGCAACAAGCGAAGTGAACGAGCAAAGTCAAACCAGGAGATGAGCGAGGTACAAAAACGCAGAGCAGAAGAGTGGTCAGTAAAGCCAAGGTCAATCACAAGCAGAGAATCAGTAGTTCAAGAAGCTGCAGAAGAGCCAGGAAACCAGCAGAGAAGAATCACAAGCAAAGGAGGAACAGGAAAGGCAGATATAAATAGACAGAGTCTGGGAGCTAGCTCCGTCTGGCCAGGCTGTGATAGGCTCTCCCGCTCCTAAGCCTGCCATCCTGGGTGGTGGAAGATGGAGTCAGTCTCACAGACATAGAAGCAGGTGCAGACTGATTAACTATGGGCGTCGACACAGAAGTTGTGTCTGGCAGATCCTTTACATCTTAAGTTTATGTACAGATGTTTGACCATAGAAACACATTTGATAAAGCTCCTAATGCACAATACTTGTGCTGGTGCCACTTTTAGAGGCAGTTTGGAATGCTGTAGTGAGTGATGCAAAAGAGGATAGGTTTTACCAAGGCAAGCTTCAGCACACCCCCCCCCCCACACTCTTTGCGTTTGTGTGGTGTATCACTTCTTGGCTGAGGTGTTGATAATCCTAGATGCTTCAACCTCACAATAATAGCACTTACTGTTGACCAAAGCAGATCCAGCAGATCAGAAATTTCACAAATTGACTTATGCCAATGGTGGCATGACCATACTACTAGCATTGTTTGTTAATGTAAATTATTAGGATTTCTGCATTGATTACTAATAAAATGTGGTCTGATTATTATCTTAGTCAGAAGTATAGACAAACACAATCTAACTAAACTAACAACACACACCCTTCAGGTCATGCCACAACATCTCGATAGGATTTCTGCATTGATTACTAATAAAATGTGGTCTGATTATTATCTTAGTCAGAAGTATAGACAAACACAATCTAACTAAACTAATAACACACACCCTTCAGGTCATGCCACAACATCTCGATAGGGTAAGGTCAGGACATGGCCATTCCAAAACACATATCTTTTTTTCAAACATTTTTTAGTAGATTTAATTGTTCGCTTTGGTTTCACCCAACTTCTCTTTAGGTCATGGACTGCTGCCATTACATACTTATATAAAATGTTTTGATACACCTTTAAATAAATTTTTCCTAATGATTGCATATTCCTGAAGCAGCAAAGCAGCCTCAAACCATGATGCTTCCTCCTCCATTCTTCACAGTTGGGATAAGGTTTTGGTGTTGGTGTGCAGTGTTCTATTTCCTCCAAACAGAGTTGTAAATTTGTGCTAAAAAGTTCCACTTTTGTCTCATCTGTCTATAGAACATTTTCCCAGAACCATTGCTTGGACCGACTGCAATGTTTTTTCTTTCTCACCTCTTTTAGGATTGTCCATCTTGGAGTGTTCTTAACAGGACATCCACTCCTATGGAGAGTAGTAACAGTCCTAAATTGTACCCATTGGTAGAAAATGTATCTAACCATGATTGATATACACTCTTTAGCAATGCACTTGTAGCTTTTTACAGCCTCCTGCACCTTTATAACATGTCTTCTGAGGTCTTCTGAAACGTGTTTTCCTCGAGGCATGATTCACACTAACAAATCTTCCTTGAGGAGAACAAACTTGTCAGTAACCAGGCAGATGTTGCCTTCTTTACCTTGACTTTTAAATAAACAGTGGCTAGATCCATTATCTTGACTTTTTGTTAGGGATCTGCCAGGTACTTCATCTAGCTATACTCCTGGGATTAATCAATCCACACCTGAGGCCAGACCTGCTCGACTGACACCATCTCCCACCAACCAGGGTGGCAGGCTCAGGAGTGGGAGAGCCTATCGCGGCCTGGTCTCTCGGAGTTAGCTCCGCCCCCTGCCCTTTATTACCTGCCCTGTGCTCTCCCTCAGTGCTTGTAATTCTTTTGGATTCCTGGCCCCACTGCTGCTTGCTCCAGCCTGCTTCTGCCGTGCTTCTGCCTTGCTGCAGTTCTGCTTGACCTGCTTGCTTGCCCTGGCTTGCTTCTGTCTCCGTGCCTGCTCGGGTGTACTCACTTCGTCCTGGTCCTGACTGTTCGTTCGCCGCCCCGTTTCCTCGTGGCGTTCCGTGGCTACTGCCCCTTCCCTTGCGTGTTCCCTGTTTGTCTTCCTGTGCACTTAGCCAGCGTAGGGACCGCCGCCCAGTTGTACCTCGTCGCCTAGAGCGGGTCGTTGCAAGTAGGCAGGGACAGGGCGGTGGGTAGATTAGGGCTCACTTTCCCTTCACCTCCTTCCTGCCATTACATAATTACAAGCCCTTACCTAGTCTACCATTTCTCCTACGCTGACGCTATCATGGACCCCCTTGAGACCCTGACCCAGCAGATGCAGGGCCTCTCCCTACAGGTCCAGGCCCTGGCCCAAAGGGTCAATCAGGGTGACGCTGCTTTAGTAGTACCCCTCACCTCACCTCTAGAACCCGACCTCAAGTTACCTGACCGGTTTTCAGGGGACCGTAAGACGTTTCTCTCCTTCCGGGAGAGTTGCAGACTGTATTTCCGCCTAAAGCCCCACTCCTCAGGTTCCGAGAACCAGCGGGTGGGTATCATCATATCCCGACTCCAGGAAGGGCCCCAAGAGTGGGCCTTCTCCTTGGCTCCTGACGCCCCTGAACTTTCCTCTGTTGATCATTTTTTCTCTGCCCTCGGACTCATTTACGACGAGACTGACAGGACTGCTTTAGCCGAGAGTCAGCTGGTGACCTTACGTCAGGGTAGGAGACCGGTTGGGGAATACTGTTCTGATTTTAGGAAGTGGTGCGTAGCTTCTCAGTGGAATGATCCGGCCCTAAGGTGCCAGTTTAGGTTAGGATTATCTGACGCCCTGAAGGATCTGCTGGTTAGCTACCCCTCGCCTGACTCCCTTGACCAGGTTATGGCCCTAGCAGTACGACTTGACCGACGTCTCAGGGAACGTCAGCTAGAACGCTTCAGTGTGCTCCCCTCTGACTTTTCTGCGATTCCCCCCGAGGTCCCGTCTCCTCGCCCCTCCACGGAGGACTCGGAGGTACCTATGCAACTCGGGGCCTCCATGTCCCCTCGACAACGTAGAGAGTTTCGCAGAATGAATGGTCTCTGCTTCTACTGTGGGGACGACAAGCATCTACTGAACACCTGCCCCAGGCGCAAGAATAAGAAGCCGGAAAACTTCCGCGCCTAAGTGATCATCGGGGAGGTCACTTGGGCGCACAGGTATTTCCCGTTAATGTGAAACGCAATAAAATTTTGCTTCCCTTTCAGGTCTCGTTTGCTGGCCGGTCTGCCACGGGCAGTGCTTTCGTGGATTCTGGCTCATCTGCTAATATCATGTCTGTGGATTTTGCTATGTCTCTAAAGATGCCTTGTATTGATTTACCTTATCCCATCCCTGTAGTAGGAATCGACTCAACCCCCCTTGCTAATGGTTATTTTACTCAGCGTACTCCTGTTTTTGAACTCCTGGTTGGCTCCATGCATTTGGAGCAGTGCTCTGTACTGGTGATGCAGGGATTATCGTCTGACCTGGTATTAGGTCTTCCCTGGTTGCAGTTGCATAATCCCACATTTGATTGGAATACTGGGGATCTCACCAAATGGGGTAATGAATGTCTTATGTCATGTCTTTCTGTTAACTCTATTTCTCCCCGGGAGGAGGTAAACACGCTTCCTGAGTTTGTTCAGGACTTCGCCGATGTGTTTTCTAAGGAGGCCTCCGAGGTGTTGCCCCCCCATAGAGATTACGATTGCGCTATCGATTTGGTGCCTGGTGCCAAGCTTCCTAAGGGTAGGATATTTAATCTTTCATGTCCTGAACGTGAAGCGATGAGGGTGTATATCCAAGAATGCCTGGCCAAGGGTTTCATTCGCCCCTCGACTTCTCCTGTAGGTGCTGGCTTCTTTTTCGTGGGGAAGAAGGATGGTGGTCTTAGGCCGTGCATTGATTATCGTAACCTGAATAAGGTCACCGTAAGGAACCAGTACCCACTTCCTTTGATTCCGGATCTTTTTAATCAGGTTCAGGGAGCCCAATGGTTTTCTAAGTTCGATCTACGGGGGGCATATAACCTTATCCGCATCAAAGAGGGGGATGAGTGGAAAACTGCGTTCAACACACCCGAGGGTCATTTCGAATACCTGGTCATGCCCTTTGGGTTGTGTAATGCCCCTGCTGTCTTCCAGAATTTTATTAATGAAATCCTGAGAGAGTACCTGGGTAATTTTCTTGTTGTGTACCTTGATGACATACTGGTGTTTTCCAAGGACTGGTCCTCCCACGTGGAGCATGTCAGGAAGGTGCTCCAGGTCCTTCGGGAGAATAATCTGTTTGCTAAGACTGAAAAATGTGTCTTTGGGGTACAGGAGATACCATTTTTAGGGCAAATCCTCACTCCTCATGAATTCCGCATGGACCCTGCCAAGGTTCAAGCTGTGGCGGAATGGGTCCAACCTGCCTCCCTTAAGGCGTTACAGTGTTTTTTAGGGTTCGCCAACTATTACAGGAGATTTATTGCCAACTTCTCGGTCGTCGCTAAGCCTCTTACGGACCTTACCCGCAAGGGTGCCGATGTCCTCCATTGGCCCCCTGAGGCCGTCCAGGCCTTTGAGACTCTCAAGAAGTGCTTTATCTCGGCCCCCGTGCTGATTCAGCCCAACCAAGAGGAGCCATTTATTGTGGAGGTTGACGCTTCCGAGGTGGGAGTAGGGGCCGTCTTGTCCCAGGGTACCAGCTCCCTCACCCATCTCCGCCCCTGTGCTTACTTCTCTAGGAAGTTTTCGCCCACGGAGAGTAACTATGATATTGGTAACCGCGAACTTCTAGCCATTAAATGGGCTTTTGAGGAGTGGCGGCACTTCCTGGAGGGGGCCAGACACCAGGTAACGGTCCTTACGGATCACAAGAATCTGGTTTTCCTAGAATCGGCCCGGAGGCTTAATCCTAGACAAGCTCGGTGGGCACTATTCTTTACCAGATTTAATTTCTTGGTTACCTATAGGGCTGGGTCCAAGAATATTAAGGCTGATGCTCTGTCACGTAGTTTCATGGCCAATCCTCCTTCCGAGAAGGATCCCGCTTGTATTTTACCCCCTGGTATAATCGTCTCTGCCACGGATTCTGATTTAGCTTCTGATATCGCGGCTGATCAGGGTGCAGCTCCCGGGAACGTCCCTGGGGACAAACTGTTTGTTCCCCTGCAATACCGGCTGAGGGTACTCAGGGAAAACCATGACTCCGCTCTATCTGGTCATCCTGGCATCTTGGGCACCAAACACCTCATTACCAGAAACTATTGGTGGCCTGGGTTGCCTAAAGATGTTAGGGCTTACGTCGCCGCTTGTGAGGTTTGCGCTAGGTCCAAAACCCCTAGGTCCCGTCCTGCGGGCCTACTACGTTCCTTGCCCATTCCCCAGAGACCTTGGACCCATATCTCCATGGATTTTATCACCGATTTGCCTCCATCTCAGGGCAAGTCGGTGGTGTGGGTGGTAGTCGACCGCTTCAGCAAGATGTGCCACTTTGTGCCCCTTAAGAAGCTACCTAACGCCAAGACGTTAGCTTCTTTGTTTGTGAAACACATCCTGCGTCTCCATGGGGCCCCAGTCAATATCGTTTCTGACAGAGGGGTACAATTTGTTTCCTTATTTTGGAGAGCTTTTTGTAAAAAGTTGGAGATTGATCTGTCCTTCTCCTCCGCCTTCCATCCCGAAACTAATGGCCAAACGGAAAGGACCAACCAATCCCTGGAACAATATTTAAGGTGTTTCATCTCTGACTGTCAATTCGATTGGGTCTCATTCCTTCCCCTTGCTGAATTTTCCCTGAATAACCGGGTCAGTAACTCGTCAGGGGTCTCCCCGTTTTTCTGTAATTTCGGGTTTAACCCAAGGTTCTCCTCCGTCTCCCCTGGTTGTTCCAATAATCCTGAGGTAGAGGAGGTTCATCGGGAACTGTGCACTGTCTGGGCCCAGGTTCAGAAGAACCTAGAGGCGTCCCAGAGCGCACAAAAGATTCAGGCGGATAGTAGACGTTCTGCTAACCCCCGGTTTGTCGTCGGGGATTTGGTCTGGTTGTCGTCCAGGAACTTGCGCCTTAAGGTCCCGTCCAGGAAGTTTGCTCCCCGATTTATTGGACCTTATAAGATCATTGAAGTCCTCAACCCTGTATCCTTCCGTCTGGAGCTCCCCCCATCATTTCGCATACATGACGTCTTCCATGCCTCCCTCCTTAAACGCTGCTCCCCGTCCTGGTCCCCCTCGAGGATACCTCCTGTTCCTGTTCTCACCCCTGAGGGGGTGGAATTCGAGGTGGCCAAGATTATGGACAGTAGGATGGTCCAGGGCTCCCTCCAGTACCTGGTCCATTGGAGAGGATACGGGCCGGAGGAGAGGACTTGGGTACCTGCCCGTGATGTTCACGCTGGGGTATTGATCAGGAGGTTCCACCTCCTCTTCCCCACTAAACCGGGTCCCCTTAGTAAGGGTCCGGTGGCCCCTCATAAAAGGGGGAGTACTGTTAGGGATCTGCCAGGTACTTCATCTAGCTATACTCCTGGGATTAATCAATCCACACCTGAGGCCAGACCTGCTCGACTGACACAATCTCCCACCAACCAGGGTGGCAGGCTCAGGAGTGGGAGAGCCTATCGCGGCCTGGTCTCTCGGAGTTAGCTCCGCCCCCTGCCCTTTATTACCTGCCCTGTGCTCTCCCTCAGTGCTTGTAATTCTTTTGGATTCCTGGCCCCACTGCTGCTTGCTCCAGCCTGCTTCTGCCGTGCTTCTGCCTTGCTGCAGTTCTGCTTGACCTGCTTGCTTGCCCTGGCTTGCTTCTGTCTCCGTGCCTGCTCGGGTGTACTCACTTCGTCCTGGTCCTGACTGTTCGTTCGCCGCCCCGTTTCCTCGTGGCGTTCCGTGGCTACTGCCCCTTCCCTTGCGTGTTCCCTGTTTGTCTTCCTGTGCACTTAGCCAGCGTAGGGACCGCCGCCCAGTTGTACCTCGTCGCCTAGGGCGGGTCGTTGCAAGTAGGCAGGGACAGGGCGGTGGGTAGATTAGGGCTCACTTTCCCTTCACCTCCTTCCTGCCATTACACTTTTTCAATGACTTTTCAATGGCTTTTGTTGTGTGATACTACGCTGCAGCAAGTTATCAGAATCAAGTTAAAGATGGCTACATCCGTAGTATAAACATGGCAGGATTTCCATCCGGATTTTCGGTGTGGAAATTCTACCGCGTTTTTCGAATATTAAAAATGCATGCAGCATTTGATTTCCACACATCTATTGTGCAGATTTTTTTCTACAAAGTGTGGATGAGATTTCTTGAAATCTCATTTACTTTAATGCTACTGTAAACACTGAAGAATTTCCGCACAGAAATTCCAGACAGAAGTTCTGCCATGTTTACGCTACTTGTTAACATGGCTTAACATGACAGATTTGTGTGTGCTATTAGTTTAATTAAATTGTGTTTGTCTGTAGTTGTGACTTAGAAAAGAATCAGACACCATTTTATTAGTAATCAATGCAGAAATCCAGGTAATTCCACTTACTGTTCTTTTTCTTGCAACTGTATATAGCTACACATAATATAATTAAACGTTAAAGAACATTCTAAAGTGCAAAAGGTTTGGTCAAGTCAACAAGTGCTAAAATGCTCAGAGTGATCAAGCAAACACAAATAAATGAAATGCACAGCAATATACATGCTCAGGTTCTATCAGATATTATTGCAATTAATTCTATACTTCATAGACTTCTTTGAAATAAATATATTAAGTACATATTAGTAAATATTTTAAAAATGACCTGGTTCTCTTTGGCTTAAAGGGATTCTCCTACCATTAAATATCATATTCATTGTAAGATCATAAAAAAAATTAACAATGTTTGCCATTTACATGCTGTTAAATAGAAACAATCAGATGAAGAGGTATTTACCTACACAGTATGGTGCCATCACGTGTTCAAAGTGTATAGCAATGTGCATGTCCACCAACTAAGCTCAGTGGAGGTGAACATGCATGCTAAGTCACTCTCGCCATAGCCATGTCGCTGCATAGTTGTGCTCTGTTCACTGAAGAGGAGCCAATAGAAATAACTTTCTGTCCTGCTTGTCAGGGAAGGAGCAGAGCCTCTGAGGTAGCATGGCAGTATAGCTCATTCTTCTCAACTTGTTAGGACTGTAAAGCTCTCTATCATGGCAGCAGATATGAACCCTGCACTAAGTATTTTATTGTTATGTATTATGTCATTATATTTTCATTGCTTTGTTAGTGAGTGCATAGCGTGGATGTCACACAGTATGTATCTTCACTACTCTGGATCCCATGTTACTTTCTCTTTCTACAGGGAAAGTAAGAAGGGACTATAATGTCAGCTGCCATAGGGGGAAGGAGACTGATTCTTCTCAGAGCCCCTCCCACAGCAGCACAGATTACCAGCATCACCAAGGGTTTTTATATGCTAGAAACACTGTAAATTACTTTTAAGCAGCTATTAACAGCATTGCATAACATTTGGTATGCAAATGACTCATGGCATAACCTCTTTAATTCTCCATGCAGCAATTCACACTTTACAACCCTAAATATTGTTAATGGCCAAATAGTTGCATTAAAGTCCAGTCGTATGCAAATCAAGCTGAATAACTTTTATGTTGGCAAATGGAAGCATTTATTGTTCAGTCTCAGAGGCTCAAATCCTGTTCTGGTCTTGTACTGCTTACAGTTTAGGGTTTGCTACAATGGATATGTTTAGGCAATCCTCTATAATCTAAACACAGCAGCCACACAAATCTTTCTTCTTACCTAGACTTTAGGCTGATAGCTCTTACCTACAATGATGCATTAAAACAAATTGGAACTGAGTGCGTAGGACTGGGTCAGTACAGTATTCCTCTTCTGAACGTAAATAATTCATGCTTTTATTCCCTGACTGGAAAGAGATCTGGAAGAGGTATTGTTAACATGTAGAAATTCCATCTCTTCTATTTTTGACACAAGTCACAAAGCCTTATTTCTAAATGTCAATTAAAAGTTTTACTACCCTAAGCAGAGCTTACGGGGAATGTCCAGGAATAAGAATAAGGATGTAAACAAGAGTAGAAACCTGCTAAGAATATAAAATGAAGTTAACCACTATTGTAATTTAGTTAAAAGTCTTGCCATCTGCACATTTCCCCCTATAGTTGATAAGGTTGAAAAAGATACAGGTCTATGAAAAAAAAAAAAAAAAGTAACTATAATTCTAAAGTGTTAAAGGCAAAAACCCTATAATCCAGTTTTCAACAGCCTCATATTAAGATGAAAAATTCCTCCTCGACTCTAAATATGGCAATTAGAATAAATCCCTGGATAAACGACCCATCTCCAGGATATAGAAACCTTAACTTGTGGTATTGTATCTTTCAAGAAAAGCATCCAGGCCCCTCCTCAACTTGTTCAATGAAGCAACCATCACAACATCCTGTGGCAGAGTTCCATATTTTTTACTGCTCTTTCACTAAAGAAACCCAGTCTATGATGATGATATCCCCATGAATACTGTGGCAGCTGTAACGTTACATCTAGCGTTACATCAATGGCTCTGGTACTGCAGCACCAGACATGATATCACATTAGAGGACACATGGCACATATATTGACTATGTTAGGAAATAACTTAATAATAACCCGTTTACAGTTACTTGTTTGCATAGCTGTGTTGGATAATATATGGCTAAAACATTAAAAAAAATGGCAGCCATATAACTAAAGACATTTTCACTAGTATATGTCTTAGCAATAACAAACATGCAAATTGCATCTCCCACCAATACCAATATTGCTTGGCTCACTTTCACAAGGTGCTTGCTTTACTTAAACTTCTGTCTATGTTACATATTTACTTAGTTAAATGGTTAGTATGGTTGAAAAAAGACATAAGTCCATCTAGTTCGACCAAGGGATGGGAAAAAGGGAAGGAATATGGGTAAACTATAGAACTTTGTTTTACCCCTATTGATCCAGAGGAAGATTATAACAAATAAAAATACCCATAACGCATTAACCAAATTGAAATAAAAAGGAAAAATGTCTCTTCTGATCCAAGTGGTGATGAAACTGGATTAACATTCATATAAGAATTGTATACATTCACATAGGCGCTGATATTATTTTGCTCTAACAAATTATCTAAGCTTTTTTTAAAGCCATCTACTGTGAGTGCTGTGACCAGCTCCTGCGGTAGGCTATTCCACAGATTTATAGTTTCTATGGTAAAAAAGGCTTGTCGCCTCTGGAGATTGAACGTTTTCTTCTTCAGATGGAGGGAGTGCCACTTTGTTTTTGGAGGGGATGTTATATGGAACAGTTTTCACTATATTTTATTGTATGGGCCATTTATATACATATACAAGCTAATCATGTCCCCCCCCGAGTCATCTCTTTTGAAGGCTAATTTTTTTTCATTATTTTAATCTTTCCTCATAACTTAGATTCCCAATGTACCTTATTAGCTTCGTTGCTCTTCTTTGTATTTTTTCCAACTCCAGGGCATCCTTTCTATGAACTGGAGCCCAGAACTGAACTGCATATTCTAGATGAGGCCGCATTAATGCTTTGGCTTTGTAAAGCAGTAATATTACGTGCCTGTCCCACAACGGCATATTTCTCTTAATACACAACATTATCTTGCTGGCCTTAGAAACAGCTGATTGACATTGCGTGCCGTTATTTAGTTTATGATCTACAAGTATATTAAGATCCTTCTCAACAAGTACCTCTCCCAGTTTAACTCTCCCTAGGACAAATGATGCATTGAAATTGTTTTTACCCAGATGCATAGCTTTACATTTATCCACATTGAACATTATTTGCCAATTGGATGCCAAAAACTCCATGTGTCCAAGTCATCGTGTAATTTATGAACATTATTATTACCTTTTCAGCGAGCAGTTTGATTCTGGTTTTCCACCAGTCATTACAGAACAAGTTAGTTACTGCACATAACACAGAACAAGTGGGGAAAGATAAAGTACTGTGAACAAGGCACAATATGGTATTATGCTGCACTGTGAAAGGATAAGCAAATGCACTACTTTAGTTTCGTGCGGTACTGTAAAAAATTTTCTATAAATCTACAGTATGGACAACAATGTTTTATTTAGTTCCGTGCAAATTTGTATGTACCAAATGTAAACAGACAGATAAAAAAAAATTTGAGCTGTTTCTCCCATTGATGCCTCCCATTGATGTTTCTCCCAAGCTGTTTCTCCCATTTGTCCCTGTAGTATAGGGACAAAAGGCAGTACTCATGGATCTTATGGAAAAATTTAGAAAAAAATCCTCAACACATCCACATTTAAAGATATAAAAAAGATCTTTATTAGGACGTAAGTTTAAAAGTCCAGAAGGACACAGGTAGGGCGTATTACCGCTAACGCGTTTCGAACAAAGTGTTCTTACGCATAGCATAAAAGATTCAACACGTGTTTTAAAATCAACATTAGCCAATTCTGACACATCTAAGTAAAATTAATACTAACACCATTTTTAGAAACAGATTAATTGTTCAGCAAAATTGCAGTATATATGTACGCATATACAACTTATGCAGAGCATTTTTTTAAAAAAATTAAGAGATACTACAAACCCTTGTAAGAAAAGAGAAAAAAGAACTCAAAATAAACTGGAAAGTATGTAACAAACATTGGAAAAGTAAAAAAATGGTAGAAGAAGCCAATCCCCAAGTCGTTAAATTAACTAGCTGACTATATGCAACAAAACATGCATAAATTATACCAGTAAATACAACAAATTAGTATCATTAACAGAGGAAGTAAGTTTATGCAGAAAAATTATTTTTCTCCATAAACTTACTTTGTTAATTTTCGTTTGATACAATTTTTCTCAAACGAAAAATAGCCCAACTGATACTAAGTTGTTGTATTTACTGGTATAATTTATGCATGTTTTGTTGTTTGTATGTTTGGTATATACTTTCCAGTTTGTTTTTAGTTCTTTTCTCTCTTTTCTTACAAGGATTTGTAGTATCCTCCCAGTTTTTTTAAAAATGCTCTGCATAAGTTGTATATGCATTCATATATACTGCAATATTGCTGTACAATTAATCTGTTTCTAAAAATGGTGTTAGCATTGCTTTTACTTAGATGTGTCAGGATTGGCTAATGTTGATTTTAAAACACATGTGTCGAATCTTTTACGTTATGCTATGAGTAAGAACACTTTGTTCGAAACGAGTTAGCGGTAACACGCCCTACCTGTGTCCTTCTGGACTTTCAAACTTATGTCCAAATAAAGCTCTTTTTTATATCTCTAAATGTGGATGTGTTGAGGATTTTTTCTAAGTTTTTCGATATGATTCCTTGTCTGCCTACAAGCCCCCCCCCCTCCCAATTGCACTCCATTGACGAACCACAGATTCCAGGACAAAATATTGGGTGAGCATACCTGTGGCTTTTTGCTGCTGTCTTTCTTTTCTTTTACTCATGGATCTTGCATATCCATATACATTCTGTAAAGGATCTGCCAGATACAGCTTCTGTGTCGACGCCCGTGGGTAATCAGTCTGCACCTGCTCCTATGTCTGTGAGACTGACTCCATCTTCCACCACTCAGGATGGCAGGCTTAGGAGTGGGAGAGCCTGTCATAGCCTGGCCAGACGGAGCTAGCTCCCGCCCACTGTCTATTTATACCTGCCTTTCCTGTTCCTCCATTGCCTGTGATTCTGCTCTGCTTGTTTCCTGGCTCTGCTGCTGCTGCTTGAACTACTGTTCCTCTGCTTGTTATTGACCTTGGCTTACTGACCACTCTCCTGCTCAGCGTTTTGTACCTCGTGCACTCCTGGCTTGACTCGGCTCGTTCACTACTCTCGTTGATCACGGTGTCTCCGTGGGCAGCTGCCCCGTTTCCCTAGCTTCTGTTTACCCTTGTCTGTTTGTCTGTCGTGCACTTACTGAGCGTAGGGACCGTCGCCCAGTTGTACCCCGTCGCCTAGGACGGGTCGTTGCAAGCAGGCAGGGACTTAGTGGTGGGTAGATTAGGGCTCACCTGTCTGTCTCCCTACCCCTTCATTACATAATAACAGGCCCATATACCTAGTCTACCCTGGTCCCTGACACACTATGGACCCCCTTGAGACCCTGGCTCAGCAAATGCAGGGCCTCTCCCTACAGGTCCAAGCCCTGACTCAGAGGGACAACCAGCATGATGCTACCCTGGTAGTGCCCCCCACCTCACCTCTTGAACCCCACCTCAAGTTGCCTGACCGGTTCTCAGGGGACCGGAAGACTTTTTTCTCCTTTCGGGAGAGTTGTAGGCTCTATTTTCGCTTAAAGCCCCACTCCTCAGGTTCTGAGAGCCAGCGAGTGGGTATAATTATGTCCCGGCTCCAGGACGGGCTCCAAGAATGGGCCTTCTCCTTGGCTCCTGACGCCCCTGAACTTTCCTCCGTTGATCTTTTCTTTTCTGCTCTCGGGCTCATTTATGACGAGACTGACAAGACTGCCTTTGCCGAGAGTCAGCTGGTGACCCTACGTCAGGGTAAGAGACCTGTTGAGAAGTATTTTTCTGACTTTAGGAAGTGGTGTGTAGCTTCTCGGTGGAATGACCCTGCCTTGAGGTGCCAGTTTAGATTGGGTCTGTCGAACGCCCTGAAAGACCTGCTAGTTAGCTATCCCTCTTCTGACTCCCTAAATCAGGTTATCGCTTTAGCGGTACGACTTGACCGACGTCTCAGGGAACGACGACTTGAACGTTTTTGTGCCTTCTCCTCTGACTCCCCCATGATGCGTCCCGAGGTTCCGTTGCTTCGTTCTTCCACGTAAGATTCGGATGTACCTATGCAACTCGGGGCCTCCGTGTCCCCCCAACAACGTAGAGAGTTCCGCAGGAAGAATGGTCTCTGCTTCTACTGTGGGGATGACAAGCATCAAGTGAACAACTGTCCTAGGCGTAAGAATAAGCAGCCGGAAAACCTCCGCGCCTAATTGATCATCGGGGAGGTCACTTAGGCGCACAGGTATTTCCCGTAAATATGAAACCTAATAAAATCTTGTTTCCCTTTCAGGTCTCTTTTGGTGGTAGGTCTGCTACCGGCAGTGCCTTCGTGGATTCAGGGTCTTCTGCTAATATTATGTCTGTGGAATTTGCTATGTCTCTAGCTATGCCATTGATTGATTTTCCTAAACCTGTCCCGGTAGTGGGTATCGACTACACTCCTCTTGCTAATGGTTATTTTACACAGCATACCCCTGTTTTTGAACTCCTTGTTGGCTCCATGCATTTGGAGCAGTGCTCTGTACTGTTGATGCAGGGATTATCGTCCGATTTGGTTTTAGGCCTTCCCTGGTTGCAGTTGCATAATCCCACGTTTAACTGGAATACTGGGGATCTTACCAAATGGGGTAACGAATGCATGACGTCATGTTTTTCTGTTAATTCTATTTCTCTCCCTGAGGAGGTGAACACTCTACCTGAGTTAGTTCAGGACTTCGCTGATGTTTTCTCTAAAGAGGCCTCTGAAGTGTTACCTCCTCATAGAGAATATGATTGCGCAATTGATTTGGTACCAGGAGCTAAGCTCCCTAAGGGTAGGATATTTAATCTCTCTTGTCCCGAACGTGAAGCCATGAGAGAGTATATCCAGGAATGCCTGGCCAAGGGTTACATTCGCCCCTCTACTTCTCCGGTAGGTGCTGGCTTCTTCTTCGTAGGGAAGAAGGATGATGGTCTTAGGCCGTGCATTGACTACCGGAACTTGAATAAGGTCACTGTAAGGAACCAGTACCCCCTTCCTTTGATTCCTGATCTCTTCAATCAGGTTCAGGGGGCCCAATGGTTCTCTAAGTTTGATCTACGGGGGGCTTATAACCTTATCCCCATCAAAGAGAGGGATGAGTGGAAGACTGCGTTTAACACGCCCGAAGGTCATTTCGAATACCTTGTCATGCCCTTTGGGTTGTGTAATGCTCTCGCGGTCTTCCAGAATTTCATAAATGAGATTTTGAGAGACTACCTGGGGGTATTTCTTGTAGTGTTCCTTGATAACATACTGGTGTTTTCCAAGGACTGGTCCTCCCACATTGAGCATGTCAGGAAGGTGCTCCAAACCCTTCGAGAAAACAAACTGTTTGCTAAGACCGAAAAATGTGTGTTTGGGGTGCAGGAAATACCATTTTTGGGTCAAATCCTCACTCCTCATGGATTCCGCATGGACCCCGCCAAGGTCCAGGCTGTGGCGGAATGGGTCCAACCTGCCTCCCTGAAGGCGTTACAGTGCTTCCTGAGGTTCGCTAATTATTACAGGAGATTTATTGCTAACTTCTCGGTCATCGCTAAGCCTGTTACGGATCTCACTCGCAAAGGTGCTGATCTCCTCCACTGGCCTCCAGAGGCGGTCCAGGCTTTTGAGGTCCTTAAGAAGTGCTTTATCTCGGCCCCAGTGCTGGTTCAGCCCAACCAAATGGAGCCATTCATCGTGGAGGTTGACGCCTCTGTGGTGGGAGTGGGTGCTGTCTTTTCCCAGGGTACCAGGTCCCTCACCCATCTCAATCCCTGTGCCTACTTCTCCAGGAAGTTTTCGCCCACTGAGAGTAACTATGATATTGGCAACCGCAAACTCTTAGCCATTAAATGGGCATTTGAAGAGTGGCGCCACTTCCTGGAGGGGGCTAGGCACCAGGTAACGGTCCTTACCGACCACAAGAATCTGGTTTTCCTAGAATCTGCCCGGAGGCTAAACCCGAGACAAGCTCGATGGGCGTTATTTTTTACCAGATTCAACTTTGTGGTCACCTATAGGGCTGGGTCTAAAAATATTAAGGCTGATGCACTGTCGCGTGGCTTCATGGCCAGCCCTCCTTCGGAGGAAGATCCTGCTTGTGTTTTGCCTCCAGGTATAATCATTTCCTCTATTGATTCTGATTTAGTCTCCGAAATTGCGGCTGATCAAGGTTCAGCTCCCGGGAACCTTCCTGAGAACAAGCTGTTTGTTCCCCTGCAATTCCGGCTAAGAGTACTTAGGGAAAATCATGACTCTGCACTATCTGGCCATCCAGGCATCCTGGGTACCAAGCACCCCATTGCCAGAAACTACTGGTGGCCTGAGTTGCTTAAAGACGTTAAGGTCTACGTCGCCGCTTGTGAAGTTTGTGCTAGCTCCAAGACTCCCAGGTCCCGACCAGCAGGCTTATTATGTTCGTTGCCCATTCCCCAGAGACCTTGGACCCATATCTCCATGGATTTTATCACCGATCTGCCTCCATCTCAAGGCAAGTCGGTGGTGTTGGTTGTAGTAGACCGCTTCAGTAAGATGTGCCACTTTGTGCCCCTCAAGAAACTACCCAATGCTAAGACGTTAGCTACCTTGTTTGTCAAACACATCCTGCGTCTCCATGGGGTTCCTGACAATATTGTTTCTGACAGAGGGGTACAATTTGTTTCATTGTTTTGGAGAGCCTTCTGTAAAAAGTTGGAAATTGATCTGTCCTTCTCCTCGGCCTTCCATCCTGAAACTAATGGTCAAACTGAGAGGACTAATCAGTCTCTAGAACAATATTTAAGGTGTTTTATCTCTGACTGTCAATATGATTGGGTCTCATTCATTCCCCTCGCCGAATTTTCCCTTAATAACCGGGTCAGTAACTCGTCAGGGGTCTCCCCCTTTTTCTGTAATTTTGGGTTTAATCCACGGTTCTCCTACGTTTCACCTGGTAGTTCCAACAATCCCGAGGTAGAGGTTGTTCATCGGGAACTGTGCACAGTCTGGGCCCAGGTTCAGAAGAACCTAGAGGCGTCCCAGAGCATCCAAAAATCTCAGGCAGATAGAAGACGTTCTGCTAACCCCTTGTTTATGGTCGGAGATCTGGTGTGGCTATCGTCAAAGAACTTGTGCCTTAAAGTCCCGTCCAAGAAGTTTGCTCCCCGGTTTATAGGGCCGTACAAGGTCATTGAAGTCCTCAATCCTGTCTCCTTCCGACTGGAGTTGCCCCCATCTTTTCGAGTACACGACGTGTTTCATGCCTCCCTCCTTTTACGCTGCTCCCCGTCCTTGACTCCCTCGAGGAAACCTCCGGTCCCTGTTCTCACCCCTGAGGGGGTAGAATTCGAGGTGGCCAAGATTGTGGACAGCAGGATGGTCCAAGGCTCCCTCCAGTACCTGGTCCATTGGAGAGGATACGGGCCTGAGGAGAGGACTTGGGTACCCGCCCGGGATGTTCACGCTGGGGTATTGCTCAGTAGGTTCCACCTTCGTTTCCCCAATAAGCCAGGTCCACCTAGAAAGGGTCCAGTGGCCCCTCATAAAAGGGGGGGTACTGTAAAGGATCTGCCAGACACAGCTTCTGTGTCGACGCCCGTGGGTAATCAGTCTGCACCTGCTCCTATGTCTGTGAGACTGACTCCATCTTCCACCACTCAGGAAGGCAGGCTTAGGAGTGGGAGAGCCTATCACAGCCTGGCCAGACGGAGCTAGCTCCCGCCCACTGTCTATTTATACCTGCCTTTCCTGTTCCTCCTTGCCTGTGATTCTGCTCTGCTTGTTACCTGGCTCTGCTGCTGCTGCTTGAACTACTGATCCTCTGCTTGTTATTGACCTTGGCTTACTGACCACTCTCCTGCTCAGCGTTTTGTACCTCGTGCACTCCTGGTTTGACTCGGCTCGTTCACTACTCTCGTTGCTCACGGTGTCTCCGTGGGCAGCTGCCCCATTTCCCTAGCTTCTCTTTACCCTTGTCTGTTTGTCTGTCGTGCAGTTACTGAGTGTAGGGATCGTCGCCCAGTTGTACCCCGTCGCCTAGGATGGGTCGTTGCAAGTAGGTAGGGACTGAGTGGCGGGTAGATTAGCGCTCATCTGTCTGTCTCGCTACCCCATCATTACACATTCATCCAATTTTTAATTGACTTCTAGAGGGAAAAATCGCTATCCAAATGCCAATCGATGGGTCAGACTCAGAACATAGAAAAACTACCATGTAAAAATACGGCGTCACTTCAAAATCCTCCCGTGGGTAACATTATTACTGTATTACGGATCTGTACCACATGTAATTGGTGCAGACCCATAAAACAGTTGTGTGCATAAGTCCTATGATTCAGATTGATAAATAACATAACAGTTATTATACAAAGATTAATTTTGTTTAGTTAATGCTCGGCTTGTGGCAATGCAAAATGATGATGTAATTATTGAGGAAATATTTAGACTGTTTTGTGCGAAAGTTATGATACGGCACTTATCGCTTAACGCTTTTATCAGCATTTATTCCCAAGTTCCTCACGTGCAGCAAAAGGTCATCACCACCGTTTACACAAGTTTTATTGGTCGTTTCTTTCACCAAGCTAGTATTTAAATCACTGCAGATCAATGTCCAATTCTAAGTCAATATTTCTTTGCTATTCGCATAATTGCTGTGATCTTTAGAAGGTTGCATGAGGACTGTTACTTTATATTATTTCATCAAAAATCAGAACATAACCCTCAAGGATAAGAGCCAGTGACAGCTCGACAGTGCCAAGGAGTCTTAATGCACCCCTGGGTCACAAGGCATTTTCACTTTCTGCCAGTTGACCTCTAGAGTACAGATCAATCTATTTCTATTACCTACCGCAATGCATGTATTTAAGAATTTGATTATAGCTTTTATAGATTAATGGTCTATTTATTTCCCTTGATGGTACATTCTAAAATTATATAAAAAAAAGATATTTCTAAATAAAAAGGAAAGAGACAATAAATAGAAGGCACTCCATTCGTATCATTTAGAACTGACTGGAGTGTTAACAAAAATCTGGATTATCACTTGCAAAGCTCAATAGCCGCTTCACCAACTGTTCTGGCCTGAATCCCCCTTGCTGTTAAAATGGCAGCATTCCTGTCTGACATGTTTTGCACAAACTGTTTCAATCCAGTTTTTCGAAATATTCAATCATTAACTGTTTATTCATGACAGTTCTTGATATATTTACCCTGCATGACTCTGATTTCATACAGTAGAAAAAAAAATTCTGTATGAATCTGATGAAAAATCGTATCATGCTCCATCGGACATCGTATCAAGAGCTATTCTCTTCTTGAGGAGTTGATACATCCTGCGCTGCTCAAAGCACCATATGGCGGCACATGGAGTGTCTATGTCTCCATAGTACAAAGCTGTAGATAAGCTGAGAGCCTCCGTACAGCCTCTGTTAGCAATTTAATAAACCTAAAGTTACTATTCTAAATTATTTAAGTTTTAAAGTTTTGCGAGTTGTTTTGCAAATAAACCTGTAAAAGGTATTTAACATGCAATAAAAGATAATGGAGATATTAACTAAGGCTGGCATATCATACAGCAGTCTTAAACTGAATTGTGCCAGAGTCAAATGGTAATGCAAACGGAAACCTATGGTTTCCGTTTGTTTAAATCAGGGTCCCGTGGATGTGAATGTGTACAAAGCCTTACACCTACAGACTGTCAACATCTCACTATTAATCATACAGGTAGAGGTTTTCTATCCATTAAGAAACATACATTGCACTAATATCAAATCACTGTACCCCAACTAATGTAATTAATTTTTTTATTATTTATAATGTACCAACTTATCTTAATGTGCATAACTGTTTGAAAAGAAAATCGGGGATACCAGCGATGCTGAAGATAAATAGATCTAGACTGCAATCTCTCATCTGAGAATTGGAAGCTTTATAAAATTACTGCGACACATTTTGGGATTGGCACAGTACCTTCGTAGGGAGACAAAGAAACGACAAAAGGTAAGAGAAGAAATGATTGGTACTACCTTCACTTGTGGCATCACAGGATTATGTGCTTGCTGGGATTTGTGGTCCAATAGCCTTTAGTCGATGGTACTCAGTGCACATGAAAGAGAGGCATAAGCAGATACACGGCATAAACAAAATAGACTGCACGGCACTCACCGCATGTCATCCTCCTCTGGTCTCGTTCAAACGATGGAAAAATTTGTGGGACGAATTAGTTAAGGGCCATTTTTTGGTTAAAAAAAACAATTGGTTACAAGAAATAGCCCCAGTAGGCAATTACAAATGTGGCAATTGTTCATTTTGTGGACAGATGAGTACGGGGAAAATAGTTAGAATGGGTGCGATAAAACATACAATATCAAGCATCTCATTACATGCAGATCTAACTTTTTAGTCTATGTGGTATTTGGCCCATGTCAATTCTTTTATATAGGAAAAACAATACGGCCAGTATTTAAAGGTTTCGTGAGCATGTATATTCCATTGGTACAGGAAATTAATCTCCTAGCTTGATAAATCACATACGAGAGGTACATGGGGGACCCTAAATGTATGTCCTTTGCGGGGGTACAGCTTGTGTTCGCCCCATTTGATGGTAGTGATCGACACGTAAAACTCTATCTGCTTTCTTTAAATAGATTTACAATTTCGTTTGTCTCCAGTAGTCCATATACTTGGTGGTATCAATATGTATGGGTAAATGTTTGTATTTATATTTTTATACATTGTTACGAAGAACGGAAGTAGCGGCTGATGCATGGTTAGGGTATTTAAGTGCGTGTGCACCTATTCCCAGCAGGCCTTGATAAAGCGTCTGGAGGACGTGAAACGGTCGTAGGCCAACTGTCTTGTTTCCCGTGTTATGCCAGCCTCTGTTCAGAATTAAGGCACCTTTGGAAAGCGGTGAGTGCCGTGCAGTCTATTTTCTTTATGCTGTGTATCAGACAAAGAAACTAGGCAAGGGCTGAAACACAATGGGGAAGATTTATTATTGGTATTGTGCCAGAATTCTGGCCTAAGTTGCACCTTCTTTTTGGCACAATCATTTTAGACAGATTTATCAATGAAATGCACCAAAAAGAACAGATATTTGTGATTCGTCTGACAAGTGAGCATGGCTTAGCAGAAAAGAAGTGTGGCTTAAGATGCACCAAATTGCACCAACATTTTGGCACAAAAAATGATCTAAAGTAAGCCAACGAAGAGATGGTATAAAGTTAGACAAAATTGTCTGAAGGTGTGCCAAATTTACCATTCATCTGAATTTAAAACAGTATTAGTAAATCTGCCCCATTGTGGTAATTTATTTATATCTTCCAGTTCATCAGAAAGATGAGAGCTACCAGTCTAGATATATTTATCTACCATACCGCTGGTATCCTAGATTTTCTTACTTTCCAATCTGATGCTTAACTACCAGTTCCCAGATTGGGACCATCGTCTCAGGGAATAACTTCTGCAAACTTTACCGCTTCCTATGTGGTTTGTAGTGTTGGACCTACCAGCACAGCACCAGCGAGTATTAATGATATCACCCCCTTACCTGAAGGGCTCATTCACTCAGCAATGTTACTGAGACATACGGAGTTTGTGGCATGCTACATCCGACTCTGTTTGTACGAAGGTATTCTCCCCTAGAAGCATTGCTCTGAAAGAGTGTGTACGGCGGTGCGCAGAGACTGTACAGCTCAATGTTGAAGAGCCGTACAGTCTCTGCGCACAGGCACCTGCTGTTTATATGAGACCTTAGAGGGAGCGAACCTGTGCTATTTTTTTTTTTCTATAGTGCACAGTGCCTAATAGGGAATGAATTCACACTAGTGTCTAGTCTCTTACACCTCAATCCCACACACAAATGAGCCTCTTTTATAGGAGGCCAACTGATTTTTCAAGATATTTTTGAATTATTATCAGTAACCAGATTACCCACAGAAAAAATACTCAATCTCAAGAAATACATTGAATTTCTATACTGATGATGTCCTGGACATACATAAGTTCCACAAAGTTAGTGCCAATCCTTCTAGCTCTGTGGGCCCCAAATTTGATTCTCTAGATAAAAAAAGGTGGGCATACTTGTCGCCTATTTATTGGATCCTCAAGTACATGATTAGTTATTTTGTGGCACAAATTAAGGAAGAAAGTGATCATAGTCGAGCGTGCTTCCCTGCTCTTCTGCAGAAACTCAGCTGTCAGTTGTCTAAGTCTGAGAGAAGCAATTGTGTTGAACTGATAGCATTATTGAACTGTGAACATGTGACAGTTACATTAATGATATAGCAAAGTCTGTTAACCGTAATAGAGGGTATCATGACAAGGGTTAAAAAGATGAAGGGAAATATGATCAGGGTTCCCAACATGATTTTGAATTTTTTTCAGGGCAATTTATCAAAAATCACAGACGGCCAAGTTTTTATAGACAAATTGGAAAACCAAAATTATAAGTAATACATGTCTATAGCTTAGAATAGTGATAAAAACACATTATTAGCAAGTACTGCTACAAACATCTAAAACAATGATATTACAATTAAAATAATTGCCACAAGCCCCTTCAACTTCAAAAGATAAATCATAAAAATTTTTTCATACACTGGAAAAAATATGCCCTATTTTCACGGACTATCCAGAAATTTACGGACAGTTACGGCCCTAAATATGAGTCACCTTGCATAAACATTCATTGCCTGTTTTTCCAATAAACACATTATCATTAGATTTATCCATTTTATATATTTTCTTTGCCAGTAAATGTATGACCATGGTATATTTTTCTATCGTTTCGACAGCATGATTCCTTCCTAGTCCCTTATGGTAGACTGTGTAGGAAAATCTGAATGCCATTCAAATCCTTTTCTGAAGCTTTTTGTATTTGGCACCATCTATTTCCTCTCATAAGCTTTCCCAATCGGGCAGCAGCGAGTTGTTCTCCTTCAACAGAAGGAATACTGCAAGACACAATGGGACAAGATCCAGCTATTCAGAAAGCCAATTTTTGTCACAAACATTAATGTGTTCAGCCTTACACAGATTATTTCTATAATTCAAATAGCATGTCGAAAAAGGAAGACACATTTTATCTTGTAGGTTGTTTTTTTTGCTGTCTTTAGACCATAAAACCATCAAGAGTTAACTGACAGTTAAAAAAAATGTCTTTAGTTAAGACGTTACACTGACAAAATCAGTACTATGGACAATACTGCCATCTAGAGTTGTATATATTACAATTACATCTTCATTGCTGTCATTTAGTTACACTAGGGAAAAGTATAGTTAAAATAAGTAATATGACAATATACTCAATAAATATTCATTACCTAAAGAGGCATGTAAGTACCAGGAAAACATAGATAATGCTAGGCTGGACACATGGGGCCAATGCCAACATGTTGCTGAGTACCTGCATTTAGTGGTTCTTTAGCTGTTAGATGGATGCAGATCCTTCAGCTTTAAAATTGATCTGACAGCCTTGTAAACATCATGTACAGTACAAGGCGCCTTCATGTACTGCTTGCTTCCCAAATGCTTGTGCTAGTGACACAATTGAAAATTATGGCTTGGGCTAATAAGGCTTCATATTGGGCTGACAATGTTGCAGTGAGACGTCTACATGAAATAATGCCACCAACAATCTTATTTTACCAGAAGGGTTACAAGGCTGCAATAAGGCATTGCCTTTTCATGTTGGGAAGAATCATGCATTGTCTTCATCTTACATTTGGGTAGTAAAGAAACAGAAGCACCAAGTGATGAGAAAAATAAATATTTCTTATCTCTCACTTACGTCCAAGTAGACACAAAAGACATGAAGGATGGAGCGATAAAAAAGAAAGATCCTTATATTCAACCATGTCATTGCTTCCATCTCTTGTTGTTGCTGCATCTTTTCCAACAAGTGCACATATTCCTAAATACGGTTTAAAAAATATAAAAATGCTCACATACTAGTAAAGCAGAAGTTACAGCAATAGCCCACTACTTACCAGAAATGATAATTATATTTTATGTACTAACAGAGATATTCTCATATTTTTGGAATTGCTGTAGCGCCTATTTTTGCAAAAGTGACAACGAAGTGAAGACATGTTGATTGTAGCCTTTCAATTAATCGTCACTTAGCTAATGATGAAATAGCTGATAAAAATACGTTTTTTTATTGTCAGTTTCTGAGACGGTAACTCAAAACTGACAACCAATATGGCTGCACTTACTGTTGTCCCTACTGCAAAAATGGCTGCACCAACAAAACCAAAAACATAGCAATATATCTGTAAGTAAAAGAAACATAAATACCAGAACTGGCTTACTACTAAGTCGCCATTTTTACGTTTTGGTTGGATATCCTCTGTAGAACTACATTGTTCCCACTCGCTTCAAGTAGAGAAAGTGCAGCAGTGCCAAGAGATGGAAGCCATGGTTCACTAGCTACTTCCCAGAGCTGCTAAACCTACCTCTGAAATCTTTCCCAGTCATTACCAACACTACATAAAAATTGTATGACTGTAGCATTACTGCTTTTGGTATTAGTGTATCAACATTACCGCCTTGGTCCCATTCGGCAAAATGGCACCTGCTATGTCACCTTGATGTCATGCTAGAAGAGAACGGAGCGGAGTGGTGAAGCAGTGACTGTATATGTTCCCAACACAATATAATGAAGGAATGTATGTGGCAGAAATCAGCGAGCAAATCAATGAACAGAATCCCCAGAATTCCATTGTTGATTGTTGGAGACAATAAAGAGAACCTACAGGGGCAGTTGTACAGAATCCTGGTAGGCAAGAAGGCCGACTGGCAACTGAAAAGCAAAATAGCAATACATCAAGTCTATTAGATGGCATGCAATGATCTATGCTAATGATTTCTATGACCAACAATTTCTAAAGGATTAGAACAGAATTTTTCGTCACGGCCATGAGGGAGGCGCTACATGTCAAGCACTATGCTTTCATCAAATTAACTTTCACACGCGCCAAATTTATTTGCAAAAGATAATAATATTCCTTTAAAGATGTCACTTCCAAATTCTCAGTTACATCACATCTTTGTCCCACATTTTTGCCCACTTAAGGTTACAAATCAGGAATAGATTTTACCTTACCATTATCCCTTTAGGTTCCATCATTTAAATTTATTCTAGACTTGCCTTTACACCCTTCTGGGGCATTGGGTTTCCAAGTGGCATTCTAAATAGGGTAAGGGTATGTGCCCACTTGCATTTGTTAGCTATCAGTTACCTTTATTTTCTAAATAAATGGACGGATAAAAATGAGCACTGGAAAAAGGATAGTTGTCCATTTTCTAATCGTTTCTCATCTGTCTTAATACACGTTAATGGATCTGTTAAGGACCAGTCACACGGGGAAAAGGCTCAGAACTGCAGCACGCTGCGCATTCTAGGCTGACAACAAAAGTGAGACCTAACAAATAGATGCCAAAAGATACACAAAAAAGTTATTTTGAAGCCAATTCAAATGTATGGGCTGCATTTGTGCAATTTATTTTAAAATGTAAAAACAGCTAAAGAAACTAATAGGAAAAACTAAACAAAGTTATTTTCTGACTGACTGCAAAAGTCTTTATCTACGGTTTCTGCTCCAGTGAAGGATATTCCTG
The DNA here is from genome assembly GCF_050947455.1 of Rhinoderma darwinii. NCBI lineage: Eukaryota > Metazoa > Chordata > Amphibia > Anura > Rhinodermatidae > Rhinoderma > Rhinoderma darwinii. The sequence continues at coordinate 124,814,135 of NC_134691.1, read as the reverse complement.
GAAAACTTACTGATTTCTTATGTCAATGTGCAAGTCATTTAAAACAGATCCTAAGGCTGTAGAGTAATATATAAAGGAAAATGTATTCAATCATCCTCCTTTAACTGTAGCGGGATCTGGCATCATTGGTGAAAATGAGATGCATTGATTATAAAGGTCTAAACATAATAATGCTAAAATATTTTACATACTTTTTCATTGTGTCTTAATAGATGCATATGCCTTCACTTCAACTGTTTGGAATATAAAATCCAACCAGAGTAAGAGACTGAAAAACTGTGAATATTTATTACCCACCTCTCTTGTAACTGTGGCGGGTAATTTAAACATTGTATCTCTTAACACTCATTACCAGAGTATTGTTGTGTCCTCTATCTGACTCTAGACCTGACTTTTTAGATGTCCTGGCTCTGACCTGTTTTGGTTCAGTCCAAGATTCTGTTCCCACGCTCGCAAAGGTTGTGATGTCTTGGCTGCTGACTTTCAGATCCAGATCTTTGGCTATGTTTCTGATTTTGTCTTTGGTCTACTCACTGATACCGCTGTCTTCTGACCTTTGGCTCTGACAACTGGATATGCATCGACCTCACCTTCGTTTACCGGTTTCTGTAGTGAGGTTACCATTGAACAGAGACCATTAAGAATACTACAACCAAGAAAGTACAATGAGGTAAAAACTATAGCTCCGTTAGGAGATTAAGGTCATGGGCTCCATCAGACACCACCCACTCGGTTAACCTCCACTACCCCGATTGTTAGGAATATCATCAGCTATTACCACCTCCAGCCACTAGAGGCCACTATAACTCATTGAACTTTTCCACGATGGCCAGTTTTACTTCGGAAGAATCCATCTTGGTTCCTGTTTCCTGTTTGGGCCTATAAATAGGTACTTCCTGAATATAGCCTTTGCTTGAGTATCTGTTTGCTCTGCTCCTGCTGCCTTGCACTTGCTCCTGTTGGAATATTTACCTACTTGTGTATCGGAAGGCTTCATCTGACTACCTGCTAGTGTACCGACCCGGCTTCATCTGACTACCTGCTAGTGTACCGACCCGGCTTCATCTGACTACCTACTTGTGTACCGACCCGGCTTCATCTGACTACCTGCTAGTGTACCGACCCGGCTTCATCTGACTACCTGCTTGTGTATCGACCCGGCTTCATCTGACGACCTGCTTGTGTACCGACCCGGCTTCATCTGACGACCTGCTCTATCTGTACGTTTGCTCTTCAGCTAAAAGGACCCAGCTTAATACACCAGTATCGTGACACCAATTGTGGTGTAGAGGGTTCACAATCTATCTGCATAACAGTATTTACATGTTTTTCCATTTATAATGCAATGGCCAAATTATGTTTACATTCCTAATGTTCTCTTCATCTTCGGTTACCCGCTGAGAGAATGTCAACAACGTATTTAGATTTAAGAACAAAACCTGTTTGCCAAGCTGGAGGTAGACTAGTGTAGAGCTTCTAAACTGACTTTCCTGAGCTATATCATATCTGTAAAGGCACATGAATAAAACAAAAAAACTTCTTAAACTTCTACAGTTTGAAATGTGGCACATCACATTTATTTATGAACCACTCAGTAATTCTATCGGCAGTCATTGTGGCTTTTCTGATCAACTGAAAGAATAACAATCCTAAAGGGCTTGTCTGGGACTGTTTGTTAATGGTCTATGGACAGGCCATAAATTAAAAGTCTCGGATAGCCACTTTAAAGTGTGGACCCAAGAAGAAAGCAGAAGAAATATGTTTATCATTTTAATTAAACACTAGGCTTTATCTACCTCAACATTTTCATTTATCTTCTGATTCTTCTAACTATGCTCCCATCTTACCACCATTATGTTGGTAGCATATCACGATTCCAAATTGAGTTCTAAGGTTTAAGTATCCTCAATTATTTTTTTCACTGCACCTCCTACGTGTAACTTTACTCTTCAGTAGCCATTTTAGACCTATGGTAGTAAAATGTCTTAGCTTATGTCCCATTTGTTTTAGTGGCCAATCATTTATTATTGCTCATATATTTTCAAAATTGATAATATATGACAAACATATTTACAAAATATTCATAACGTTTTACCTTAAACAAAGAAGAAAACACACATTGCGCGTAGACAAAACATTACAGAGAACTTAAAATAAAAGGGAAATTTTCCTATAAATCAAATCTGAAGCAAAATTGTAAAACAACTTTTAATGATACATAAAAATCCACCAAAGTGTATAAAATCTAATCAATAAAACTAGCAATCTTGATCTGCCAAAATATTACTACCCAAATAAATCTAACAAAACATGTTTTTCAAGGTGGATTCACAAACTAATGAGCAAATTCTCTAAATCAAAATAGTAAAACAGGGCACCTGTCAAGGGAGTTATAGAGTATGTAAATCAAATAGGATGTAATATATTGTACATTTATACAAAATATATTCGACTAGTAAAAGAACCATGATATGGATCTCACAGCATAGCTCTATTTTCCAGAAAAACACAAGAAGATAAAAAACAATAGAGATAGAAAGAGCAGGAAAATGTAGCTATAACATGGTATTTTCCATTTATATGCTAGAAATATCTCCTTCGTATCTTGTATTTCTATGCAATAGGGGGAACTTTACATAGATAGCTACTTGTTTTGAAATCCACAAGCCTAAACATGGAACTGTTTTGCAATATTCAGAAACACAGTATTCATGAAGCTTTAATTTTTCCACTTCTGAGTTATTAAATTAATGAAATTATTTTAAAAGTCGCAATGGGCAGCGGACACATGTTTGTTAGCACAGATTTTATGCATGAGGCCCAATGTTTGAATCAACATCACCATCCAGATCAATATATACATCCTGCCTGGTTTCAGAAGTGGCCATTATTAGTCTTAATGTATTAAGATTTATGTTGCTGTTAGTTTGGATTCTTACAACGTGAGATGGTAGAATCAGCAGAGGAAATTTTATTGTGATGACCTAGAAGTAGAACAGACACAGGATTTAGGCCTATTACTTTAAGATATCCTATCTCACATTTATAATGCTCAGCAAGGAGTTTTTTATGTATCACTTCTGGTAAGTTGCCTTTAAAACCTGCTTTGGCCATAAAAACAATATTATATTGGATAATGTAACCATTTCTTTTTTGGTTTTGTGCTATTACAGGCATTTTTCCACTTTTATAACATTTAATTCCCAGTTATCGAATTCCTTCTGAGCTAAAAAAACATAGGCAGTTCCATTTTCTGTTCTAGGGAGAGGTGGCTTCACATGCACAGTCACTCTGCATGAAAACAATAGGAGCTACAGAAACCCCCAGGTTTCATTTAAAGGTTTCGAAAATTCTCATTTATTTCAAGGGGAATATCCTGTCCACCTCAAGACTGGTTCACCACCTTTCATACTTTGTGACATGTCTTATTGATATATCGTGAATTTTACTTTGTGCAAGACCTCTAAATATATTATGGTGTCAAAGCAACAAGATACCTGTTCCTATTGAAAGTGTGCTTAACATTATATAACTAATATAATAACATCATATAATTAACGTATATAACAATTGTTCATCTGTACAAAATTAGTAAGATGGATAACTGTCATGTCCATGGCCGCGGGCCGTCAGGCTCACTCACCTCCCGACGGCCGCAGCCATGGATCTGTGAGTGCTGGCCCCCATCTCCTCCTCAGGAGACACCAGCGCTCACTTCCACTTCTCTCAACCGGGTCCCGTAGGGTGCGCACGCTCTTGCCCGCTCTTAAAGGGCCAGCGCGCGCAGCTGAGTTAAAGTACTAAATTAGCCCATGAGCACCCTGGACTATAAGAAGGTCTCTGCCCCTTTCTGCTTTGTTGTCGTTACCCTAGTCTGTCTTTGCAAATGGCTTCCTAAGTGTTTTCCAGTTCCCAGTGTTTCCCGTTCCTGTTACCTGTAACTTGTATCCCGTGCTATCCTGATCCAAGTGCCATATTGAGTTGGAGTCATGCTGCGCTGAGTACCACGCCTGTCCTGCTCCACCATGCCTTGTGCCTGCCTGCTGCCTAGTCCCAGCCGAGCCTGTCTTGCTACTGTCTGAGCTACCACAGGTATACCTATACGAACTATAGACTTTGACCTGTGTCCTTTTGGCCAGCTGCCATACCGTCACGGCGGTACGGCCCAGTAGGTCCATGTACCCAACGTGACAATAACATATTACAATCCCACTAGAAATGTACACTTAACTTTGTTAAAAAAAATTGTCAGAAATCAGTATTACATGTATACACGTGTAATACATCTAGGGGAAAGTTTCCCTTGGCCCACTGAAAATATTTACAAAACTCACTAAAAAGTCTTGAGTAACACATTAATTAATGACAAGCAGAAGAGTAAGGGCATGCCCACACGTGGCGGATTTCCTCCGCAACTGTCCGCATCAATGCCGTACAGAATCTGCGTTGCAGATTCTGTGGCGGATCTGCCCAAAATGTGCAGTAAATTGATGCGGACTAGCTGCTGCGGACTGCGGTAAAAGTGCTTCCCTTCTCTCTATCAGTGCAGGATAGAGAGAAGGGACAGCACTTTCCCTAGTGAAAGTAAAATAATTTCATACTTACCGGCCATTGTCTTGGTGACGCGTCCCTCTTTCGGCATCCAGCCCGACCTCCCTGGATGACGCGGCAGTCCATGTGACCGCTGCAGCCTGTGATTGGCTGCAGCCGTTCCTTAGACTGAAACGTCATCCTGGGAAGCCGGACTGGAGACAGAAGCAGGGAGTTCTCGGTAAGTATGAACTTCTATTTTTTTTACAGGTTGCTGTATATTGGGATCGGTAGTCACTGTCCAGGGTGCAGAAACAGTTACTGCCGATCGCTTAACTCTTTCAGCACCCTGGACAGTGACTATTTACTGACGTCTCCTAGCAACGCTCCCGTAATTACGGGAGCCCCATTGACTTCCTCAGTTTGGCTGTAGACCTAGAAATACATAGGTCCAGCCAGAATTAAGAAATGTCATGTCGAAAAAGCAAGACGCATCCGCAGCACACATAACATGTGCATGACAGCTGCGGACTTCATTGCGGAAATTAGAATCTCCATTGAAGTCAATGGAGAAATTCCGCCATGAGTCCGCAACCGGTCCGCCACAACTCCGCAACATCCATTGCATGCTGCGGACACCAAATTCCGCACCGCAGCCTATGCTCCGCAGCGGAATTTTCCGCATCGTCTAAACGAACCCTACTAAATAGAAGTGGAAGTCAATGGAGAAACGGCTCCGCTGCGGATTAACGCTGCGGAGTGTCCGCAGCGGAATTCAAGAGCAATTCCGCCACGTGTGGCTTTGCCCTAAGAGATGCAGGTCACATACATTTCGAGCTGCACTACATATAATACACATCTACATCTGCATCTGCCTCACTATGCCAATTCACATCGCCATATAAAAACAAATATGTTATTAGTAATCAAATAAAAGGCAAACTGTGTGAATCATCAATTTATAATCAATAAAAAAAGTCTAGATGGCAAAAAAAGAAATTATAGAAAAATGTCTCCATCAACAATCACAAAAATTATATAGAATCATATTATTTCTGAAACATGTTGGTCATTGTATCACATTGCCGTCTAAATGTCAATAGAACTAAAATATTAAAAAATAAATCACATATATAATGCATCTAAAAAGTGAGTCACTCAATTATTGGTGTCATATAAATAACACATTTGAGACTTAGGTGCACTGGATAATATAGACCAGCAAAGCATATATCACCAATTTCATATCCACTGGCTGAAAGTGTCTTTCCCTTGGCACTTTAAGTGATATAACACAGGTCTGTATGGTGAGGATCCATCTATTATCTTGATTATCCTGATTAAATCCACATTCTACAACAGTGAGTAGATCAATCTTATTCATGCCAAAGGAAAGAGCATCAACAATTGTACATACTCTACTTATCCCTTATTTTGTAAACATATAATCAAACCTTCCTTATTAATGAAGAAGGCAAAGTATATTATAAAAGTATACAACCTTTTCCTATTGTATGTGTTTTTTCATTTTTTTGTGCCTGCAGCATGGGCATAAACGTAGCAGATGAATTTTTATGATGATAAATGTAAAGTAATACACATAGGCTGCAGTAAGACTGGGTTCACACAACCTATTTTCAGACGTAAACGAGGCGTATTATGCCTCGTTTTACGTCTGAAAATAGGGCTACAATACGTCGGCAAACATCTGCCCATTCATTTGAATGGGTTTGCCGACGTATTGTGCAGACGACCAGTAATTTACGCGTCGTCGTCTGTGCAGGGCACTTCTTTGCAACGTAATTTGAGCCGTTCTTCATTGAACTCAATGAAGAGCAGCTCAAGATATACGAGCGTCACAGATGCCTCGTATATTACGAGGAGGTGCTTTTACAGCTGAAACGACGCAGCTGTTTTCTTCTGAAAACAGGCTGTAATTTCAGCCGTAAAAGCCATCTAGCGTGTGAACATACCCTAATAGTGTTAATGCTGATAGATTTAATTGAAATAAAACTAGGATAATAGAACAAGAGAAGGACCTGTAAGCTAAGCAGCAGTACCCAATGTCAATCAGCAGCTGTAAAAGCAAATAAGATTTTAGGGTGTATAAAAACCTGTGATTCCAATGTAATGTTATTCCTCCACAAATCCGTTGTGAGACTATATCTTAAGTATGTAGTAAGTGGAGGGCTCTGTTACAGGGAATATAAATATTCCATTAAACAGAGAGATTTCTTGACAATAACTGCAACTTAACCTTCAGGCATATGTGAGCCCTATATTAGACATGGAATTGAGTTCCAGGAAGCTTTATATAAGTCATTTATGCCATTTACTTAATGGAACAATAAACATAAAGCAAGCAGCTAATATAAGTGAAACGTATGCAAAGCACTGCTAATATCATTCACACATATGGAAGCAGATGTTTCTTGAGTCTCTAAGAAGTGGAGACAATGGCATGTATATCATAGCAGTAGACTATGGGCCCATTCCGGGTCGGTCATGTCCGTATCAAACTTATCTCTATGAGGAATATAAGAGTCAGCCTCTCCACTGCCTGAAATGGCTACTCCTAGACACCAAATGCTATCATTCAAATTACATAGTAGCATAGGCTGAAAAAAGTCACAGGCCCATCAAGTCCAACCTTTCTTGATCAAATATACAGTATGTTATTTATTGCGAGATTAATCATAGCCCTCAATGCCATTTGTCATTAAATAAGCATCTAGCCCTTTTTTAAATGCTAACATATTATCTGCCATTACTATCTCTTAGGCTAGGGAAGTCCATAGTTTAACATCTCCAACTGTAATGAACCCTTCCTTCACACCTAATGAATGTTCCCTCATCCTTTGAAATAATAAATCATGATCTTACTCTATGTATTGTCCACACATATATTAATACATGTTAATAAGATCACCTATAAGGCATGTTTTTCTGAGGTGAACAAACAATTTTTCTAGCCCTTCATTGTTAGAAAGACCTGCCATCCATTTAATAATCTAGTTGCCCGTCATTGAACCCTCTCTAGCTTTCCTGTATCTTTTTTACAATGTAGATCCCAAAACAGAATCTCATATTTGAAATGTAGTCTTACAAGGGATTTATAGAGGTTAATAACAGAGGTAAACAAAGGTCAATATTATATTGGGATTGTGGGTTTTTCCTCTCTTTTTATACACCCTAAGATTTAATTTGCTTTTGCAGCTACTGCTTGACATTGAATAATGATACTCAGCTTACTTGTTACCAGAATACCCAGGTCCTTCTCTTATTCTGTTATCCCCAGTTTTATTGAGTTTAATGTGTATGACTTAATACTATTATTGCGACCTAGGTGCGTTACTTTACATTTATTTACATTAACATTCCACTGCCATGTTTTTACCCACGCTGCCTGATTAGGTGTTTCTGTAATATTTTACAATCAAGAAGAGTTGATGTCATTGTCTGTAAAAACTGACAAATTACTATTAATCTAATCCACAAGTCATTAATTAAGAGATTTTAAAAAATTGGGCCTAACAAAGATCCTTGTGGTACCGGTACCACTGCTGACTTAAGACCATTTTGTTTATATACTGTTTACGACTCTTTGTTTTCTATTCCTTAACCAATTCTTGACCCATGTGCAAACATTGTCCCCTAGTCCCTGCCTTGATAGCTTTATTTCAAGGCTGTTGAAATATCTACATCAGCCACATGACCAACACTCAGATTTGTACTAAACTCCTCAAAGAAACCAAGCATGTTAGTAAGACACGACCTGTTTTTCATGAATCCATGCTGGTTATCAGTTATTAGATTATTCACCATATTTACCATAGTAAATACAGACAAGATGAAGGTTTAGGCCGGATTCACACGAGTGTGTTCTGTCCATGATATACGGACCATATGCCGTCTTTTTTTTCCCGGACCGAATACACTGCAGGAAGCCGGGCTCCTATCGTCATAATTATCTCTGACACTAGCAGTCCCTGCCTCGCTGCGGGAAAACTGTCCCGTACTGAAGTCATGTTTTCAGCATGGGACAGTTTTCCGCAAAAAGGCAGGGACTCCTAGTGTCAGAGATAGCTATGACGATAGGAGCCCGGCTTCCTGCAGTGTATTCGGTCCGGGAAATACTGCTGGCATACGCTCTGTATATCACGGACCGAACATGCTCAGGGGAATCCGGCCTTTCTGTCACATTGATATAACCTTTGAAAGCCAATCAATAAGCAGGTTCCTACACTGTAGAGAAAGGTCCTAATAGCAGGACCTATTCATTTTTGCTGTACCACAGTGGTGCCATACTTAGCCTCTGTGGTAGGTATTCTAATTTAGACATACAAAATTATTTTCTCAATAAATACATATAAATAGTAAGAATGTATTTTGATATTGGGACTCACACCTAATTATGGTGAATCATTTCCCAAATAATGAATAAATAACAATACAGAGACATGCTACATAAATAATAATTTCTCACAATAATTTATCATAAACCTATAATTGATATAATGTAGAATTTGGCATAATATACCATAAAGAAAAAGTATATTTTTTTTTTTTCCAAACTGGATGTCCTAAAGTGCACATAATTGGCAAAATCACTGTAGACGTTGAATGCAGAGGTTTACGGCATTAGCCTATTATAAGCACTAAAATGCTAAACAGACAAGTGGACTAAATAAGAAATTCACTTTCAGCCAAAGCGGGTTGGTTCTGTATCATGCATTATGAGGTTGGCTTTTGATGCAATTTGAAGTCCACCTGTCTTAAACCAGCAGGGATTTCTTTCCTATCTTTTATAAGAGCTTTCTGCTGCCAATTACCAGCCGCTGAAACAGTTGGAGATAGATTTTTTTTTTTTAAACTGATTGTTACAAATACAAACTCATTAAAAATTTTATCTTCGGTCTTTCGACAGGTTTTCTTTTTCAACATTGTCACAGCAGAAAGCATCTTATGAATCAAGTGATCTTTTTGTGCTCATTGCAACTTTATAAATCTGAAAACATATTTTAATGAGGCTCTGCTGCTTCTGATCACAGCATCCTAGCTAACGTACTGTTCTCCTGATATCTATCCCCTTCCATTAACAGAAAAATTAAAATATTTATTTTAATGAATGGATAACAGTAAAAAATTGGACATTTGCTTAATAGTTTGTGAAACTCATACCATTAAAATAGAGCCTATATCCTTTTGCCTCCATGTCATCAGTTTTGGAAAAAATATATTGAATTGTAAGGTAATAAAACTCACTAATTAGGCCCATTTTGAAATCCCATTTGATCTTTTTCTGTATAATGAATCTAATCAGGTACACCATAGTATGGCACATCTGTAAGATGCTGCAGAAAGTCAAAGAAAAGTAAAATGTTCCAATTAAAAGCTTGCTATAGTCATTTGTTGCGTTGCAGGCAAAATACAATGAATTTATATAAGGGCACGTTAAGTAGTCCTGGTTAATGGTTCAAAGTTTTGAAAAAGTAAAATGAATACAGAAAAAATAAAAAAATATAATAGAAAATAACCTTTTATTTTGTTTTATTTCAAAACGTAAAGCATTCCAAGGTAAAGGCAAAAGAAAATACCCTAAAATATAGATCCCTAAGTGCTCCATATGTGTGAATTAATAAAAAGGTGTCTTCCCACCATAGACAGGTAAATGTTTGATAGGTGTGGGGGCCTCCCTCTCAGAACCCCTATTAGTAGAAAAGCGGTCCCCTGATTCTGTAACTTTTATGACGAATTTAGAGTCGTGCCCCCTCTCCATTCAATCTCCTACTTTGTTCTCTTGATAGTTTGAAGTCCCACCTCAGTTCTCCCCATTAGTAAGACCCCCACCTATCAGACATTTATGGCAGAACCCCTTTAATATTCTACTCTGCTGGTCACATATTTTGGCCATTGGATTTCCAATGGTGACAATCATTTACAGCAGCCATTATCATGCCGATAGGTGTTGTCAGCTTTCCGCACACACTGAATAGTGTTATGGCAATTCTACATTGTTAGGCCATAGTGGTACAGTGTTTTTAATTTACACAATTGTTGAATTTTATTCACGAACCAAGAAGCACAGGAAAAACAGTCTTTAGGTCCCTCCTGGAAAGCACAGAGGTGCAGAGAATTATGGGAAGAGACAAAAATTTTAGTCAGCAGAGAGCTGTATATAGATTAAATTCTTTCCATTCAATTCTTACTTTTTTTACAGTCCTTATACGACTCATAGAGAAGAGCTGGCGAATGTAAACAGGAGCTGGAAAGTACTTGTGCCGCTGTGTTATGGTCTGCATCTCAGCGCCTGAACCCTTAGGGTATGTTTACACACTTAGCAAAAAATGTCTGGAAATACGGAGCTGTTTCCAAGGGAAAACAGCTCCTGATTTTCAGACGTTTTCTAAGCCACTCGCGATTTTCGCTGCGTTTTTTACGCCTGTTTTTGGAGCTGTCAATAAAAAACGGCTCCAAAAACATCCCAAGAAGTGGCATGCACTTCTTTTTCACGGGCGTTTTTTTACGCCGTATTTCCCATTGAAATCAATGGGGCAGATGTTTGTAGGCGTTCTGCTTACGATTTTTCAGCCATTTTTTGGGACGTTTACGGTTTAAGTGCTTGAGGACCGTGCCAACTTTGGTCTTATGGACCAAATACATTTTTTATCTTTCTTCTATGCATTCCAGCAGTCATAACGTTCTTATTTTTTGTTCAATGTAGCATACAGTATTTACTAAAGTTTATCTATTGTAAAAAAATAAATAATTTATGTTTTGTATTTACCGATTTTGTTTTGTTACTTTTTATTATTATTTTTTAACCACAAAAGGGGATTTTTACTTTTGATTTTTTTTAAATCTATAATGTACTGGCATTTATCTATATGCCAGTACATTAACCTGTGTACTCATAGCATTCAGGCAGTTGTTAGGGCATACCTAAGTATGCCATAACAACAAGAAATATTTTCAGACAGTCCATTGAAGGACCCCAGGGCTATCTGCCTATACTAGGTATGGGCCTCAATCACATCACTGCAATTCAGTCTTTCTTTTTGAAACCTTTTGAATGCCACTGATCACGGCATTCAAAAGGTTAAACGGTGGAGTTTAGCGGTTTCTCTGATCTCCAACTTTAGAGCAGGGCTGCAGAAGTGTATTACAGCTGTTGCCCCACTTCTGTTCACACAGGCACACTTGCAGTCCTTGTGTGATCAGCAGGACGAGAATGCTTGTCCTGATGCGGCAACTGCCTGCTGCTCAGGACGAGCATTCTCGTCCTGCGTCCTCAAGGGGTTAAAAGGTATGGGTCATTGTTTATATGCCCTGCAAAAATCCTACAAAAGTCCACAAAACAATAACATCAGAAATACCTGACAAGATCAATAAGTTATATCATGTTATCAAGTATCAAATTATCCACCTTTAGCTCATAAAGAAAGCGTTTTCAAGTCACAGCAAAAGTGGTTAATAATAGCTGAGTATAAGAATTACATCATCTTGATTATTCTGGCCGACAGAATATAAATCAGGTTGTTTTCTTCAACTTGTCTGTTCAATTACTTCTACCCTTTCCATGAATTTTCAAATAAAGCACAAATAGAAAATAATGATCAGTCAATAACAGTTCACTGAAAAATGTAAAATCTCCTCAATCTCTTGGAAATTGAGTTGGGAAAAACAAGTCAAAGAAGGTCATTGCATTGAGTTCATTTTATTTAGATGCACATTAACCTAATGATGAAATATAAAATTAAAAATAATAATAAACATACAAAATTCAGATCTCTCAGTATAGAATAGATCAGGACTATATAGTTTTCTATGATTTGATTCAGTATTTTCCATGTAAAAATGTGTTGATATGTTGCCAGGACTTATAGAGGAAGCCTATTGAGTCCTCCTTCACCCACCCACACAAAGTGATTGACAGCTGTTTCTGCATGATTGGATATACATGAAAGCTGTCAATCACTGTGTGTGGGTGGGGGATGTAGGACTCACAGGCTTTCTCTATGAGTCCTATTAGCATATCAACAGATTACTACATAAAAATACTGAATCAAATCATAGAAAACAATATAGTCCCGATCTTTCTTATACTGACAGATCTGCATTTTGTCTGTCCATGCAAATTGGAGGAAGGTTAGTTCCAACGACTTGTACACTATTATGTTGAGGCAATCTGTTGTAATTGCTAGTCTTCCCATGTGATCACCTGCAGGAATACATTGTAATGCGCAGTCGCACTTCTACCTCAACTGCCAGGATTGTAGAAAACTCTAATTCCAGCAATTAACCTCTTCAATGCCACAATCAAAACTATATGTGAGAAGGACCAAGGAGAGATCAACACTGTTGCTAGTGTCACCATGGAGACGTCCTAGGGCCTGACAAAGACTTTCAGGGTTGTTCTTTGTAAATGCGAGTTAAGGCATATGATACATATATCTGTGCACAGGCAAAATGTACTGGCATACAGAAGCATGTAGGCTTGTGTTTTTTCTTGCCAGACAAGTTGCAGTTCTTATTGGAACCATTTTGGGGTGAACATAATTATTTCGGTTTTTTTAATGTTGTTCACTGAACAGTATAAATAATGTGTTAATTTTACTGTATGGGTCATGACGATACCAATTATGAATTGTGTTTTGAATTTTAACTTTTTTTCAAATTTAAAACATTTTAAGTGTATAAAAAAATCCTTTTTTTGGGGGGTATTATGTTTCCATCAGGGCACTTGATCATTGGTCACTTTTATAATATAATAGGCTCACATACATGACTGACCTGGGGGCTTTTGTAAGGTCCCTGGCTGCCATGGCAACCCTTCGGCACTCTGCAATCATGTCACGTGTTGGCCGATGGGCTTACAGAGGGGGAAAACCACATAGTTGCTGCAGTCGCTATTCACTGCTGAATTCAAAGAAGAAATGGGAGGGGTTGGAATTATCTCCGATATTCGCCATTGCATCAGCACAAAGCCCCAACCTCTATAAAACAATACTAAGAAATGAAAAATGTTGGTCCTTTATAGATTAGCGAAAAAAAAACAAAATGGTGTTAAAGGGTGGACTTTTAACTGTATTTTTCAGACAATAAGACGAACTTTATAGCAAGAATAAATCTTGCTAAAAGTCAAGTTGCCCGACTGTGGAAATCACCCCTGACCGCTTCCTTAACCCATTCCCGACCCATGACGTGCCAGTACTTTATGGAGCAGGGGGGCGATGTTTGGAGTGGGCTCAAGAGCGGAGCCTGCTCAATACACTGCAGGTGTCAGCTGCGTTTTACAGCTGACACGCTGCTCTAACGGCCAGGAACAGCGATTGCACTGTTCCTGGTCGTTTAACTAAAGGGGTTAAAGGGGTTTTCGCATGAGGAACATTTATGACATATCCACAGGATATGTCATAAATGTCTTATAGATGCGGGTCCCACCTTTGGGATCTGCAGAAATCTCTAGAACCTGGCCCCCTAAACCCTGTTCTAGGTTTTTGTGCTCACACTGCTTCCCAGACACTTACTGGTTACATGGTTGGGAGCTATGGAAACAGCGTAACTCGCTGAGCTACGCTGTTTCCGTAACTGCCATAGTAGTGAATGGCAGTTACGGAAGCAGTGTAGCTCAGCGAGTTTCGTGTTTCTGTAACTCCTGACCATTTAATAAGTAATTGGCTGGGAGGCAGTGTGAGCACAAAAACCTAGAACGAGGTTTCGAGGCCCCTGTTCTAGGCTTTTCCCCAAGCACAATGTAAAAAATGTAAAAAAAAATTGTATCGCTGCATCCGTAAAAGACCAAACTATTACAGAATTCTGTTATTTAACTCGCATGGTGAACGGTGTAAAAAAAAAATATTAAAACACCAGAATCATTGTTTTTTGGTCACCATAGCGCTAAAAAAAATGTATATAAGAGATGATCAAAAAATCATATGTACCAAAAAATGCTGACAATAAACGCAAAAAAATATCCCTCTCACCGCTCAATCAATGAAAATATATAAAAGTTATGGCTCTCAGAATGGGGTGAAAAATAAGAAATTTTTTTAACAAATAGTTTTTTCTTAGTAAAAGTAGTAAAAGATTAAATAATTTTTTCCTATGTTCTGTTGTCTAAAATCTGGGTGCGTCTTATAGTCCGAAAAGTACTGCACTTTAAAGTCCAAATTAGCTGCATTTTTATGGATAATAAAACCTAGCTCTCCATATTACAAATATCGGTAACCTGTGCAGCAAAGATTATCCTAGCAGGATCCCGACAATGAGGATGTAACTGTGCTGCTTATGTCACTCACAAGAACAACATGGAAAGAACTAAATATCACCCCAGTTGGTACTATTCTCTATGGAAAAGGCTTTTCGGGTAAACCTCTATATAAATGAATAAAATAAATAACCTTTAGGCTTTCTTTGCATTGCATAGTTGGTTTTATAGTAAGGTAAGCATAATTGCTTCTACTAAAGTTAAACTGCAAATTAGTCTGTACATTCTTTGATGTATATTTTATAATATTTCTTCCTCTGTGTTAGGCTCCTAATTGATTAACATAATGTGAACATTTCAGCACCTGGAGATCTCAGAAGTCATTAACTCAAGATTGCCTCGCTGTTCTTTTTCATCGTCGGTCTCTCTTTACCAAATGTCCTCAAAGCCAATATTCTAAGATCCATTTATTCATCATACTCCACTAGCAAGTAAATGCATGGAGACCAAGTCTTATAATCTTCAGTTCATTAAACTGGTCTTTAATATGGACATTATTAGAACACTGCCTTTTTAATTAAAATAAATTAACAAAGCAATAAAAAAGTCTATATCAATCATATCTCCCACACATATACTTAATGAAAAGAGTGTTAATGGATACCTAAAGTGTTTGGGGAAAAACAAGACTAGCCAAGCTCTCATTGGTCAATAGTGGAAACCCTTACCAAACATATTCAATATTTAGTTGTGGGAGCTGTAAGAAGAACTATATGCCATGTAGTAATTTCTGCCCTTGCATAATATTACTTTATAAATTTCCCACTATGGTTGTGATAAGAAGTAGTCAGTGACATAGGAATTCCTTTGCATTAAAGTTCGACAATCTAAATAATGTACTGTGCTGCATTATATTAATAATATATTTCTGTTAGTATGATCACTGTGATTTCTGTCTCTGGAGTATATTACTGGTTCGTCTAGTATGACCTTTTACAACAGATTATTTTTCTATTTAATTAAATAAATTATATAATCAAATATAAACAGGTTTAATTACATTATACAGCAATATATAGGCAAATGTGTATGATCTACATAACAATGGAAGTGAAAAACCTGGCTAATTAAAATTCCTTTAACTGTTTATATATATTCTTATAAAAACATAGTTTTGCCTAGGCATTGTGTAGATGTCTAAACAAAAATATGTTTTCAAAAATATATATCCTGGCATTTTTAAGGAATTTTAATTAATTTATCAAAAATTTCTGCCACTTTTCTAGTTTATTTGAAAGAAAGAAACAAAGAAAGAAACAAACAAACAAACAAAACGTTGTGTAGCTTCTCACCTGATAAAGTTACGTAATAGATACAATACAGTGTATGCATAAAGGAAATCCACTACAGCTGCCCATATTCAGGGGAACCAGGTTTTGTAAATCATTGAAAACTTTTTTTTTTTTAATAAAACAATTTATCATGACATTTTAAGCAACTTTTTAATTGTTTTTTATTTTTTTATAAAAATTACTTTTTGAGATACAGCTTCTATGTGTCCTGGATACTTAGAAGCCGTATCTTGTGCGTAAACCCAAATTTATCAGGTCAGCGGGACTGACAGCTTCGGTGACAGCGGGTCCTGCGTGTCTCTGAACTTAGATTAACTTAGATGTGATCGATAACAGGTGGATCCTGTGTGTCTCTGACATGCAGGACCCGCTGTCACCGAAGCCGTCAGTCCCACTGACCTGACGGATTCGGGTATGAGCGCAAGATAAAGCTTCTATGTATTCAGAATACATAAAGCTGTATCTCAAAAAGTAAAAAAACATTTTTTAATAAAAAAAAAAAACAATTAAAACATTGCTAAATGTGCCATGATACATTGTTTTATTGGGGAAAAAAAAAGTGTTTAAAGTTTTACATAGCCTTTAAGTGACCAGAGTTTGCAATCTGGTGTAAATGTAAGGGTGGCACAACCAGTGCAATATATGAACACAGGAACCAGGCAGGTGGCAGACTTTACACAACGTTACTTCAGAAATGAAATGAGTATCTGTGGGTTATACAGTTACACAATATCAGTTTTTGCAAATATCTACATGTCACAGTCAGAGCTCCCACCTGCTACATCTGTGAGAACAGTCCCGGCAGTTTTCAGACACACTCCTGTAGCTGTCTCAGTCTCCCGAGTTTTCTCCAAATGTGACTCTCTTTCCAGACTTTCCATTCAGGGGTCTCTCTGTAGTCTCTCTTTATACTCACTTCTCATGAGTTTCTCTGCAGTCTCCCTTCCTTCACTCTCTTGTCTGCCCCTCTACCACAGAGCTCCGCCTCCTGCTCCTCTAGCACAGAGCTCCACCTCCTGCTCCTTCCCTCGCTTTCTAAGACTTTCCTCAGTCTCCTATGCTGGATTTTCTTGGCATGCTCAGTACAATCTGTCAAATTACAAATTAGTAAAAATATTCCTTCTACAAATATAACCAGACAGATAACAGTAATAACATACTAACAGTATACATACAGTACAGCAGAATACAAGTTACACAGAATACAATCATCTATCTCAGCCATGTTCACCCCTCTTACATATAGGACCAGGGTCATTAACACAATAGGAGGAGAGCAATTGAAGTAGCTATGTGCTGTGCACGATGCGTTTTGACAATTTATATATAAATATATATATATATATATATTACAGTATATATAAAGCACACAAAAGTCACAGGCGTTATTGCACCTGCATACACGTTTTGTTTCATTTTGTTGGAATGTGCTGCTCAAACTTTTGTGTTGTTTATGTGATATATATATATATATATATATATATATATATATATATATATATATGATAAAATAATTCCATAGTTCACAGACAAATAAACAATAAAATTTATAAATTTATATATTAGTCTTTATTTCTTATGAACTTGAAAAGTTTTTACTAGATAGCAGGATATTGTTAGGTAACTAGTAGACGTGTTCCAAAGGGATGGTGTGGCTTTGTGGATTTTGGCAATAACATTTGTGTTAACAATATGAGCAATAGTGTAGCTATAAAGAAACAAGTTTAAAAAGTTATTGCTTAACCTTAGGTATATGTGGAATATATGAGGGAAGTGGGATATTTGCGGTGCTAAGCAGTTTCCTTTAATTTATGAAATTGTAGAATAGTTGGGCACTGTATGGAACAATAATGTAATATTAGGGAACAATGTGTTTTCTAAAGAGATGAAGCAGAGTGGCTCTCCTATTTAAAGTAAGAAAACGATCTTTTAACGGACACACAAAAGGTGCTTTCTCCTTGTCAGTAACAGTGTAGGGTGCTGGCTCTGTGAGATGTCATTTTAAAGAGGCTCTGTCACCAGATTTTGCAACCCCTATCTGCTATTGCAGCAGATAGGCGCTGCAATGTAGATTACAGTAACGTTTTTATTTTAAAAAAACGAGCATTTTTGGCCAAGTTATGACCGTTTTTGTAGTTATGCAAATGAGGCTTGCAAAAGTCCAAGTGGGTGTGTTTAAAAGTAAAAGTCCAAGTGGGCGTGTATTATGTGCGTACATCGGGGCGTTTTTAATACTTTCACTAGCTGGGCGCTCTGAAGAGAAGTAACATCCTCTTCTCTTCAGAACGCCCAGCTTCTGACAGTGCAGATCTGTGACGTCACTCACAGGTCCTGCATCGTGACGGCCACATCGGCACCAGAGGCTACAGTTGATTCTGCAGCAGCATCAGCGTTTGCAGGTAAGTCGATCTTACCTGCAAACGCTGATGCTGCTGCAGAATCAACTGTAGCCTCTGGTGCCGATGTGGCCGTCACGATGCAGGACCTGTGAGTGACGTCACAGATCTGCACTGTCAGAAGCTGGGCGTTCTGAAGAGAAGAGGATGTTACTTCTCTTCAGAGCGCCCAGCTAGTGAAAGTATTAAAAACGCCCCGATGTACGCACATAATACACGCCCACTTGGACTTTTACTTTTAAACACACCCACTTGGACTTTTGCAAGCCTCATTTGCATAACTACAAAAACGGTCATAACTTGGCCAAAAATGCTTGTTTTTTTAAAATAAAAACGTTACTGTAATCTACATTGCAGCGCCGATCTGCTGCAATAGCAGATAGGGGTTGCAAAATCTGGTGACAGAGCCTCTTTAAGCCTAGATACTGTCGGTGTTTGACCTAACCTAGGAGAACTCCACTACCCATTACTTCCAAGTATAAGGAAGGTAATCACAACCAGTACCCTGAGTGTAATCTGGTGCCCAGTGTTACTGTCACTTTTTAAGAAATGATTTTCCTTTTCATACATTTATAAAGCACCATATTTATTTACACTGTAAATGCACTTACTGTAATCCTCCCCTGCTCCTAGTGTTTTTTTTTTAATAATCTAGTTTCTCCTCCCTAAAGCACATATGCATTATGGGCAATTTCATGTGTAGATAGCTTTTTTACACAGCAAAAAAAAAGAAACTTGATCCAGTGCTGGGTTTAAAAGGAAGTAATATTCCAACTTTATTCCAAATATATTAAAAAGTCCATATACATAGGGGTGCATGCATCAGATAGCAGATCTACACGTTTCAGACAAATCGTTTGTCCTTACTCATGGCGTGTTGCCATACTCAAGGCCTCCCCCATTTAATTTAGCTTTCTTACAAGTATGTTTATGAATTGTGAAAAATCAAAGGATTGATAGACATGTTAATGAAATGCAAATGAAAAAAAATGTAAACAACATTTTCCAAACATCTTGATTTATTCAGTATTGAGTATGAGCGCCATGCGTAGAAATACATGCTTTGGCATGCTATCAATGAGGTTAATGGTTGTCTGAGGAATATTAGGCCACGCAGCTTTCTTTGCAATTGCTGACCAATGATGTCCCAGATGTACCCGATGGGAGACAAGTCTGGAGATGCTGCAGGCCACAGTAACACGTTTATGCCACTCAGGCTGCTCACAGTAGCACGGGCAAAATGCGGCCTGGCATTGTCCTGTTAAAAAATGACCGTACCACTGGTGCCACGACCAAATCAATGTAACGTAAGCTATTAGTGTACCTGACATAATGTACGGTAGCTGCACCTCCCTAGTCTTCATGCCACCCCACACCATGACCTTGGGAGGAGGACCAGTGTGACTTTCCCTTGTAAAGGCCTCTTCATGGCATTGCCAACGTGGTCTCCAGACCAATCTCCAGCTATCATTGTGTCTGAGACAAAAGCGGGACTCATTGCTGAAGAGGATAAATCCCCATTCCAGCCTCCATTGCCGCCTGCTGTGCACCATGATAGCCTTTGAGAGAGGTGGCGTGTGGTCAATGAAACACCTGTAGCTGGACGTATGGCTCGTAGCCCAATGTCGCGCAAACGCCTTCTGATGGTTGCCACCCTAGACTTGTGATGTGACATCCACTTTCACTTGCAGTATAGAATGTATCCCTACGTGCCATTCTTCCTATCAGGCAATCCGTCCGTGCAGCGGTTCGCCTCCGCACACCTCTTGCTGTCATTCCCGTTAATCGTTGTTCTTCTAACCTCCGGGTGTAATGATGGGGTAGGGAGACAGACAGGTGAGCCCTAATCTACCCACCACTCAGTCCCTGCCTACTTGCAACGGCCCGTCCTAGGCGACGGCGTACAACTGGGCGACGGTCCTTACGCTCAATAAGTGCACGACAGACAAACAGACAAGGGTACACAGAAGCTAAGGGAAATGGGGCAGTTGCCCACGGCAACACAGTGAGCAACAAGAGTAGTGAACGAGCTGAGTCAAACCAGGAGTGCACAAGATACAAATCGCAGAGCAGGAGCGTAGTCAGTAAAGCCAGGGTCAAAAATGAAGCAAGGTCAATAATCATAGCAGGAGCAGCAGAATCACAGGCAAAGGAGGAGCAGGAAATGCAGGTATAAATAGACAGAGGGCGGGAGCTAGCTCCATCTGGCCAGGCTGTGATAGGCTCTCCCACTCCTCAGCCTCCCAGCCTGACTGGTAGAAGATCGTGTCACTCTCTCAGACTTAGGAGCAGGTGCAGACTGATTACCCACGGGCGTCGACACAGAAGCTGTGTCTGGCAGATCCTTTACACCGGGACATGCAACGTTGAACAGTGCTGACAACTTGACCTAGGCGTGTAGCGATCTGCCAGAGTGATAAACCAAGATCTTTCAGTTCAAGGATTCTGTTCCTCTCATTTTGCGATAAGTGGCCATAACTGGCATGTCAACGAACACAAGTCATCGCACAATCATCCCACACCATTTGATCCAATTTTTCATGAGACTAAAAAATTTTGCTTTCATTCTGGCTTTTAAGCCCCTCCCACAGATCGGATTTCCTGTAGGTGCGTAAAATTTGATCATTTGCAGATCTTAGCGACACCTGCTACTTCCTCGATTTGCATAACCTTACCGCTTGTCCTTGGTGTTGCAATTTCAATGTTCAGGAGTGTAGAAAGCCTATGCACATGTTGCCTTGCATGGATGTCACACAATTTGAATAAAGCTTACACATTTCAAAACCCACATGGGTTCTTAGTCATAGCAATTACAGTGTGAGTACAAACTACATATCAACAAATATAACAATAAAACATGAATATTCATGTATAATACTTCAGATATACATATTATTTGAATGAACGACATTCTATAAGTATAAAATAGTATAACATTTGTAGGCATAAGCATTAGGGTATGTTTACACGTACAAAAAGTAGTGACTGGAAATTACGAGGCTGTTTTCAAGGGAAAACAGCCTCAGATATTTCAAGGCGTTTTCTGAAGCTGAAAATGAAGCTTTTTTTCATTTGACGCTTCTTTTGAGGGATTTTTTGAGGCGTTTTTCATATTGTCAATGGAAAATCAGCTCCAAATACATCTCAAGAAGTGACATGACGGTTTTTTAATTCAGCAGTGTACAAGTACACCACATGTGAACAGCACAGTGTGTTTCCCATTGAATTCAAAATGAAACTGTTTGTAGGCGTTTTGCTAATTTTTTTGGAGGCGTATTTCAAGGCGTTTATTCTCAGAAATACACCTGAAAAAACTATGTGTGAAAATACCCTAAGGGTATGTGCACACACACTAATTACGTCCGTAATTGACGGACGTATTTCGGCCGGAAGTCCCGGACCGAACTCAGTGCAGGGAGCCGGGCTCCTAGCATCATAGTTATGTACGATGCTAGGAGTCCCTGCCTCTCCGTGGAACTACTGTCCCGTACTGTAATCATGTTTTCAGTACGGGACAGTAGTTCCACGGAGAGGCAGGGACTCCTAGCGTCGTACATAAGTATGATGCTAGGAGCCCGGCTCCCTGCACTGAGTTCGGTCCACTACTTGCGGCCGAAATACGTCCGTAAATTACGGACGTAATTAGTGTGTGTGCACATACCCTTAGGGTATGTGCACACGAGAACTGTCTTTTACGTCTGAAAAGACAGACTGTTTTCAGGAGAAAACAGCTGCGTCGTTTCAGACGTAAAAGCTCCTCCTCGTCTTTGACGCCCGTAATCTTGAGCTGCTCTTCATTGACTTCAATGAAGAACGGCTCAAATTACATTGCAAAGAAGTGTCCTGCACGACAAACGACGACGCGTAAATGACAGGTCGTCGGCACAGTACGTCGGCAAACCCATTCAAATGAATGGGCAGATGTTTGCCAACGTATTGTAGCCGTAATTTCAGACGTAAAACGAGGCATAATACGCCTCGTTTACGTCTGAAAATAGGTCGTGTGAACCCAGCCTTAATGTAACAAGCTTTTTCTCATGAAACATCATACACATTTTAATAATAGAAAAGCAAATCAGGTGCTCAATGTAAAAACAAAAAAACAAAAGGGCTCTTTTTGAAGAAGAAGAAGCCATCTCCAATTTCTGTCTTATCAGGGTCTTTTAACCCTAACAATGTCCTTAACATGGAAGCTATCGATTGAACGTTTAAGAACATAAAATGTTTTGACACATTTGATGGATTACTCACATTTATGGTTATTAGTTATATGTTCTGAAATATGATCTCTCCATCATCTCTAGCAGTACACAAACTGAACTTTACTCTCAGAACAAGAAATAAGGTGGACGGCTTGAGTGGTGTTACAGTATATGTATTGATTGATTCTGTATTCCTTTTGTGTTGTAATGGAAGAAAAACTCTTAGATACCTCAACGTTTTTCACAAATTCTGCATGTATTTGACCTGCATCTATAACTGCCTGGATTATGCAACCTAAGCATTCTGATTTTAAATTACCCAATGTTGGAGATCTTTCTACAGCTTCAATAAATATGTTGTTTCACGTATAATATAAAACAGAGATATATTTTAATCCCTTGGATCTTATCATGCTCATCTGCTACTCTACTTCACCTTTCTATGTGCTAGAGTGTATATTAGCTTTCAGGGTATGTGTGAAAACCCCACCAAGTAATAGCAGTGGTCCAAAGTCATAAATCCCTATATAATTTGCCAATGAGAATTTCCATAAAAAAGGGTAGTGTCAGGCACACTAAACATAAAACTATGAGGAGCAGTATCTTCACTTCTGTATTAAAGCAGCAGAACGGTGGCCCAACATCAAGATCTACTGGTCTTCAATCTGAGGTCTACTGGTATGTCACAATCTCCTGTTTGGCCACTACAGCTCTAGACTATAAGTGGCGATAAAGATGGAAACACACTCCTTATTTTTTTTTCTCTTGATATTGCTTTTGAGAAGGTCTTTTCTGTTATGTGAACAAACCAATATAGCACCAGTATTCAAATGTTACTTAGCTATCCTCTTGGATGGATGGATGGATGGATGGATGGATCTCACCCATATAATACTATTAGGGCTATTCCCAAAGAGGAGCCTAGGACTAGATGGAATAATTTGATGGATAATTTTCGATGGATATCAGAGCATATCTAAGTAACAGTTTGAACAATGTTGCTATAGTGTCAGGGACCACAGCACCTATTGCAGCGCTTTATGTGGAGACTGTTCTTTATGATCTTGGCAGTAATTATCTTGCTGAATGAAGATATGACTGATCAGATGCCTCCCTGTTGGTTTTATGTGATGGATTAGAATCTGCTTATATTTATCAACACTCTTGATTCCATTTATTCTGCCCAAACCACTAACCCATTCACAGAAATGTTACCCCTGTTTACTGCAGCCACTCGTCCATGTAGTGCTCTTCAGCTTTTTTAAATACATACAGCTTGAGGTTAATGCCAGAAATGACATATTTTTACTTGTCAGGCATCTGCTGCTCTTGATCTGCGCCCAAGTCCTTGAGTTTTTGTTTGTAAGAGAATATCTGGAAAGGGCATTTGGTAATGACCTCTCCAGGAAGATCACTTATGACTAGGTGACCATTGACTATTTTGTTATCTTCTGTTACTATTCCCTTTTCTCAATAAATCTTTATGACACCTACATATCCCATCAGATCAATAAAATGGAGTTGTCTTCTCACAGTGGAAGGTTACACAGAAAGACCTGTGGAATGTTCTTCCTATTCTTGAAGAGGAAAGCTTTAAGTACTATTAACCTGAATGTGATAGTTTTGGTTGTGTACATTTCTGGAACCTCTTGTTTTTTTTACTATTATCACTATTATACTTTCTCTTAAAGTATTTTGTCTACTTATCTAATACATTTATATTCCTTGCAGGAAAATATACATTTTGTGCTTAATGACTGTTTCTTACTGGAATATTTTTTTTTTAAAAATGAACCCTGCACCGCGCCGCACACTCAGGAGCTGAGATAAACAGCTGTCACCCTGCTGTAACCTCCGTTATCACAGCTAAATCCGATCCCAGCTGTTTAACCCATTAGCCAACGTGGTCAATAGTGACCGAGGCACTGAAGTGGTTTTAAAAAGGGAGGTTGTTACCTCTCTAAGCCCATTGGCGCCCCCTCATTGCAATTATGGGGTGCTAATGGGTTGCCATGGCAGCAAGGCCCTTATAAAGGCCCACAGGACTGCCAGGATGTTAGCTTACTAGGCCCTGCCTAGGTACCTGTCAGTATAATACACTGAAATACAGAAGTATTGCAGTTTATTATTGAAGTGATCAAACAATCTGATTTTTAAGTCCCATGGAGGGAGTAAAAAATAATATAAAAAAACAAAGTAAAATAAAGTTTACAGAAATTTTTTTTTTACAAGTTAAAAGAAAACCCCCCTCACAAAATGCATTATACAAAAATAAAAACAGTAAAAAAGCTACACATAATTGCTAACAATGCATCTGTAACGGCCCGAACTATAAAATTATCACTTATCCTGCATAATAAACGGCATAAAATAAAAAATTATAGCACAGTTCCAAAATTGCTGTTTTTTGTTCATCCTTCCTCCCAAAGAAAAACAGAATAAAAAGGGTTCAAAAATCGTATCTATCACAAAATGGTGTCAATGAAAACTTAAACTCGTCCCGCAAAAAACATGCTATTCTTGCAATGAAAAAGCAAGGAAAGCTTGACGCAACAGAAATAGTGTGAGACAGTGTGAACAGAGTCTTACAATAACCAGCATTTCTTGTAAATATATCCAAGGTTACCTTCACATGCAGTGTCGGCCTGGAGTGCCTACGACCCACCAGTAATATTGATTCTGGAGGTCCACTCTACAGCTACATGCAAATATTACCTGTTCATTTTTCGGCAAACCGCTTCAAGCTATGTTAAGCTTTAAATTGTTAAAGGGTAACTAAACTTTCAGAAAACTGTCATAGTGACATGTCAGAAGTTTTGATGGGTGTGGGTCCTAGCACTGAAAACCCCGCCGATCGCTAAACGAATCAACAGAAGCACTTGGGTGATTGCTGAGCCGCTTGGTTTCTGATCGGCTTTTCTCGGAAAGCCGATGTAACGGTGTACGGACTCAATAGAAAGTCTGTGGGCCCGTACACCGTTACATCGGCTTTCCGAGAAAATCCAATCAAAAGCGAAGGGGCTCAGCGCTCACCCAAGCACTTCTGCCACTTCGTTTTAGCAAATGGTGGGGGTCTCAGTGCTCGGACCACCACCAATCAAAACTTCTGACATGTCACTATAACATGTCAGAAGTTTTCTGAAAGTTTAGTTACCCTTTAAGGATTTGCCATGGATTTTCTGTACAGATTACTCACTAAAATCCAAGGCAAATTACGTATTATGCATATAAATAGGTGCAATAAAATCCATGGCAGATTGATGTCAAATCAGATGTAAAACATCTGGACTCATATCTAGATTTTTAAACCAAATTCTATTGTCACCACCACAAAAAAAACACACAAAAAAATGGCGTCTGAATAAGTCCCTCAGGTTTACAAGCTTTCTCACAAGAAAAACTACAACTCCAAGCATGCCCTGAAGTCTGCAACTTTAAGGATATGCTCAACAGATGAGAGGATAACCCACGTAACACCCGCTGACACTGTAAGAAAGTATACTGGCGGTCATTAAAATGCCTAGGCATTTATGGAATATAATGCACAGTATAGTCTATTAATGGCTGATAGATTCGGGTCCCATCCATACACATAAATGGAAAGGCATTGTCACAAATGTAAATAAATAAATAAAAAACGCTACTAAAAATGTTTGTAAGATGGCCATGAAAAACACTTAAAATTGATAGCATTTCTACAAGAATCTAAATGCTAAAAAATTGTGTGTGTGCAATCTGTGGATCCAAAGCTGAATGGAAAACTACAACTCCTAGCAGGTCCTATGACGCACAAGTGATTGAGATATGTAGGCTGTGCAGCGAGTGCACTGTACACTGATCGAAGGTATAATTTGGCCCCTCTCCTGGTTCAAGGGCCCACCAGGGGATCAGTTCTGGACAGGGTTTTGAAGCGTTTTCATGCCAGCTTCTCCCTACTGACTTTAATGGAGAATAAAGTATAATCGCAGTACTGTGACAGATTGCCACCATTTCAAAACATTTCACACAACTCTTTCTTAAAAAAAAAGAAAAAAAAAGCGGCAAAGCTGTAAAACCACGTCTATTTAACACACGGCTTTGCATGGTTTTCACGTTGTGAATGTACCGTTATGCTTTAGGTCAGGTATAAATGTTAAAATGAGACACAATGAAATAATTCTATTATATTATCTAATGTCTGTTGAAGCCATTATTTCTCTGTCAATATGCCAATTAAAAAGAGCAAGGTAAAAAAGCAGAGAACAAATCCGTTTCTCTTCTGCACTAAAACTATCTTATTAGGTTTACAAGGACATGAATTAATGGTAGACCAACAAAACTACACTGCAGTTAAAATAAATATCTGCTCTATAACTAAGCAGGTATCTGCACCGAAACTCTGATTCCAATAACATTTTTATTTTATACAGTTCAGGGTCACGAAGGCCACGGAAATAAATACTGATTTATGGTGCAAAGACGGAATGAAATTCTATACACTGACCCACAGCTATGGATGGATTATGAATTGGAAATGAGGACAAGGTAAGAGCAATTATAATGTAATGGACCGGTTCTATAATATTATCACTCACAACTCAATTAGTCTATCGCATTAGAAAAAAAAAGACAGTTTTGAAATCTTCAGTGGAGCATTTATGTTTTCCCTGTTTTTAGGACTGTTGTAGCATAAAGAGCTAAACATGACAATATCTGTGCTCAGTGGTCCTGGTTTAGGACAAGGTAATGCAGGATTGTGTGGAGCAGATTAAGGGCTCCTAAACATGGCCAGGGTTAAACTGCCCTACTAAAGTACAAGAGGATGCTCCGTTGGGCCCAGGCTCTGACACAATAATGGGCCCCAAAAGGTCTAACTTATTTTGGAGCCAATTACTTGCAAATATAGTCTATTTCTCATGGGTTATTTTTAACATAACCTATTGAACTTTATTGATGACATGTCCTTTGTGCGCAATGCAATACAATAATACAATGCTCGATGCAATACAATAATACAATGCTCGATGCAATACAATAATACAATGCTCGATGCAATACAATAATACACTGCTCGATGCAATACAATAATACAATGCACGATGCAATACAATAATACAATGCTCGATGCAATACAATAATACACTGCTCGATGCAATACAATAATACAATGCTCGATGCAATACAATAATACAATGCACGATGCAATACAATAATACAATGCTCGATGCCATACAATAATACACTGCTCGATGCAATACAATAATACAATGCTCGATGCAATACAATAATATACTGCTCGATGCAATACAATAATACAATGCTCGATGCAATACAATAATATTATGCAAATACAATTTAAAGTGCACATGTTCTGTATAGATGAAGAGCGGGCCGCTAATACGGCTATAAGAGAGATCCATGAGGCCTTACATTATATTTGTGTGCATCTGATTTCATACAAAGTTTTTTTCTGTCGAATGCCATATAAATCTGATGAAAATACAATTGTGGCATGCTTCAATGGACTCCGTATGTATAGCGGTTTAAGGAAAATGTTCTTCCTTGAGAGAATATCTCCATACACACAGAGTCTCATGGAGACTATATTGCAGCACACGGAGCCTTTTTTGGCTTTATTTTAAAGAGGCTCTGTTATCAGATTTTGCAACCCCTATCTCCTATTGCAGCAGATCGGCGCTGCAATGTAGGTAAGAGTAGCGTTTTTTGTTTTTTTTTAAAACGAGCATTTTTGGCCAAGTTATGACCATTTTTATATTTATGCAAATGAGGCTTTCTAAAGTACAAGTGGGCGTGTTTAAAGTTAAAGTACAAGTGGGCGTGTATTGTGTATGTACATCTGGGCGTATTTACTTGTTTTACTAGCTGGGCGTTGTGAATAGAAGTGTATGATGCTGACGAATCAGCATCATCCACTTCTCTTCGTTACCACCCAGCTTCTGGCAGTGCACAGACACACAGCGTGTTCTCGAGAGATCACGCTGTGACGTCACTTCCTGCCCCAGGTCCTGCATCGTGTCGGACGAGCGAGGACACATCGGCACCAGAGGCTTCATTTGATTCTGCAGCAGCATTTGCAGGTAAGTCGATGTAGCTACTTACCTGCAAACGCTGATGCTGCTGCAGAATCAACTGTAGCCTCTGGTGCCGATGTGTCCTCGCTCGTCCGACACGATGCAGGACCTGGGGCAGGAAGTGACGTCACAGCGTGATCTCTCTAGAACACGCTGTGTGTCTGTGCACTGCCAGAAGCTGGGTGGTAACGAAGAGAAGAGGATGATGCTGATTCGTCAGCATCATACACTTCTATTCAGAACGCCCAGCTAGTAAAAGAAGTAAAAACGCCCAGATGTACATACACAATACACGCCCACTTGTACTTTAACTTTAAACACGCCCAGTTGTACTTTAGAAAGCCTCATTTGCATAAATATAAAAATGGTCATAACTTGGTCAAAAATGCTGTTTAAAAAATAAAAAAAAACTTTACTCTTATCTACATTGCAGCGCCGATCTACTGCAATAGGAGATAGGGGTTGCAAAATCTGGTGACAAAGCCTCTTTAAGGAGTCGTACTAGCTCCGTGCTCTACAGTATAGGTTCCTCTGCGGTGTGCATGAGCACTTATACTAATATGCAAGGATTTCTATAAAATACTAGGTGTGCTTAGGTTCTGCATACTGGGATTTTCTATCCTTGTTTCTTCTACCCTTATGGGTACAGGTCTTTTAGACAATGCTGCAATTTACCACTTCTCAGTTTATTTACTTGTTCTGTACAGGAGATTAGAGCAGCCAATGGAAATAAACCTGGTATTAGTCTTTTGGCATCACTACTGTTTGAAATAATGAGTCGTATGACCAGTTGAGCAGATACAAGGGAGAGCCAGCTGTATATGTGCATGGTCTCCCCATTATAGTCTGTGTGAGAAGTGAAAATGGCAGCCAGCAAAAAAAATTATATATATATATATATATATATATATATATATATATATATAGTGCGTAAGAACCTCCCTATTGTAAGTAGATTTGACAGTATTGCATATTTGTTTATATTTAGTGGCTTTGGTGGCATTCGTTTTTGCAGTGTGCTGTCGCCATTTTCTTGTGTGCTGTATAAATTTGCAGTCACAGGCATTCTTTCACCTGCATACACATTTTGTTTCATTTTGCTGACATGTGCTGTTCAAACTTTTGTGTTGCTTATGTGATTCATATATGTGGAGTTAGTGACTGCCTCCATTTTTTGATCTTGCACTCCTCCGATTCTGCCCTGGGTGATTTTAATTAGTTTAATGATGGTTCCTACCATCCCCAGATATATGTAGGCTTAGTCCCAATTCTGGTTGTTTGTGCAGTGTAGGCTCCCACCTCATAGAGGTCGCCTTGTCGTGGCAGGTGGGCTCACACAATTTGATCAAAATGTGCTTTAAGAACCTCACTATTGTAAGTAGATTTAGCAGTAATGCATATTTATTGCATATTTATTTGTATCTAGTGGCTTAGGTGGCATCACTATTTTTTTGTGTGCTATATATTCATATATATATATATATATATATATATATATATATATATATATATATATATACATATACACTATCGTTCAAAAGTTTAGGGTCACTTAGAAATTTCCTTATTTTTGCAAGAAAAGCACAGTTTTTTTCAATGAAGATAACATTAAATTAATCAGAAATACACTCTATACATTGTTAATGTGCTAAATGACTATTCTAGCTGCAAACGTCTGGTTTTTAATGCAATATCTACATAGGTGTATAGAGGCCCATTTCCAGCAACCATCACTCCAGTGTTCTAATAGTACATTGTGTTTGCTAACTGTGTTAGAAGGCTAATGGATGATTAGAAAACACTTGAAACCCCTTGTGCAATTATGTTAGCACCGCTGTAAACAGTTTTGCTGTTTAGAGGAGCTATAAAACTGACCTTCCTTTGAGCTAGTTGAGAATCTGGAGCATTACATTTGTGGGTTCGATTAAACTCTCAAAATGGCTAGAAAAAGAGAGCTTTCATGTGAAACTCGACAGTCTATTCTTGTTCTTAGAAATGAAGGCTATTCCATGCGAGAAATTGCCAAGAAACCGAAGATTTTCTACAACGGGGTGTACTACTCCCTTCAGAGGACAGCACAAACAGGCTCTAACCAGAGTAGAAAGAGAAGTGGGAGGCCCCGCTGCACAACTGAGCAACAAGACAAGTACATTAGAGTCTCTGGTTTGAGAAATAGACGCCTCACAGGTCCTCAACTGGCAGCTTCATTAAATAGTACCCGCAAAACGCCAGTGTCAACGTCTACAGTGAAGAGGCGACTCCGGGATGCTGGCCTTCAGGGCAGAGTGACAAAGAAAAAGCCATATCTGAGACTGGCTAATAAAAGGAAAATATTAATATGGGCAAAAGCACACAGACATTGGACAGAGGAAGATTGGAAAAAAGTGTTATGGACAGACGAATCGAAGTTTGAGGTGTTTGGATCACACAGAAGAACATTTGTGAGACGCAGAACAACTGAGAAGATGCTGGAAGAGTACCTGACGCCATCTGTCAAGCATGGTGGAGGTAATGTGATGATCTGGGGTTGCTTTGGTGCTGGTAAAGTGGGAGATTTGTACAAGGTAAAAGGGATTTTGAATAAGGAAGGCTATCACTCCATTTTGCAACGCCATGCCATACCCTGTGGACAGCGCTTGATTGGAGCCAATTTCATCCTACAACAGGACAATGACCCAAAGCACACCTCCAAATTATGCAAGAACTATTTAGGGAAGAAGCAGGCAGCTGGTATTCTATCTGTAATGGAGTGGACAGCGCAGTCACCAGATCTCAACCCCATAGAGCTGTTGTGGGAGCAGCTTGACTGTATGGTACGCAAGAAGTGCCCATCAAGCCAATCCAACTTGTGGGAGGGGCTTCTGCAAGCATGGGGTGAAATTTCTCCCGATTACCTCAGCAAATTAACAGCTAGAATGCCAAAGGTCTGCAATGCTGTAATTGCTGCAAATGAAGCATTCTTTGACGAAAGCAAAGTTTGAAGGAGAAAATTATTATATGAAATAAAAATCATTATTTCTAACCTTGTCAATGTCTTGACTATATTTTCTAGTAATTTTGAAACTCATTTGATAAATATAAGTGTGAGTTTTCATGGAAAACACAAAATTGTCTGGGTGACCCCAAACTTTTGAACGGTAGTGTATATATATATATATATATATATATATATATATATATATATATATATATATATATATATATTTATTTATTTATATACTGATCAGTTATATCATTACGACCACCTGCCTAATATTGTGTAAATCTCCCTTGTGCTAAAGAAACAGCTCTGACAAAGGCTTCGTTCATATCTACGTCAGGTCTCCGTTCCGACTGAGCTTTCTATCGGAATGGAGCCCTGACTGACACAATCGGAAACCAGAGGTTTCCATCACCATTGATTTCAATGGTGACGGATCCGGTGCCAATGGTTTCCATTTGTCTCAGTTGTGCAGTGGTTCCGGTGAGTTCTGTAGTTTTGATGGAATCAATAGCGTAGTCGACTACGGTATTGATTTTGTCAAAACGACGGAACCCCTGCACAACTGAGACACACGGAAACCATTGGCATCGGATCCATCACTATTGAAATGAATGGTGATGGAAACGGAAACCTCAGGTTTCCGTTTGTGTCAGTCAGGGCTCCGTTCCGATATAAATCTCCAACGGAACATCGGAACGGAGCCCTGATGCAGATGTGAACAAAGCCTAAGACATTAGAAGCAGATCCTTTAAGTCCTATAAGTTGGGAGATGGGGCCTCCATTGATCAGACTTGTTTTTCCAGCAAATCCGACAGATGCTCAATCAGATTGAGATCTGGGGAATTTGGATGCCAAGTCAACACCTTGAAGTCTTTGTCATGTTCCTCAAACCATTCCTGAACAATTGTTGCAGTGTGGCAGGGCACTTTATCCTGCTGAAAGAGGCCACTCCCATTAGGGAATACTGCGGCCATGAAGAGGTGCACTTGCTCTGCAGCAATGTTTAGTTAGGAAATACATGTCACAGTAACTTCTTCATGAATGCCAGGAGCAAAGGATTCCGAGCAGAACATTGCCCAGAGCATCATACTGCCTCCGCTGGCTTGCCATCGTCCCATAGTGCCTTCTGGTGCCATCTCTTCCCCAGATGAGCGATGCACACGCACACGGCCATCCATGTGATGTAAATGAAAACATGATTCATTAGACAAAGTCTTCTTTCTCCATTTTTCTATGGTCCAGTTCTAAGGCTCTTGTGTCCAATGTATGCACACTCGGCGGTATTCAGGCTTAAACATGAGCACTCTGACCGGTCTGCGGGAACCGCAAGATTTACTGTGTGTTCTGACACCTTTCTATCATAGACAGCATTAACTTTTTCAGCAACTTGTGCTACAGTAGCTCTCCTGGGGGATCAAACACAACGGGCTTGCATTTACTCCTCACACGCATCAATGAGCTGTGATCCTGTCACTGGTTCACCGGTTGTCCTTCCTTGAACCATATTTGGTAGGTACTAACCACTGCTTACCAGGAGCACCCCACAAGACCTGCTGTTTTGGAGATTTTCTGACCCAGTTGTCTAGCCATCACAATTTTTCCTTCTTCAACTTCAAGAAATGACTGTTTATTGCTGCCTAATTTATTCTAACCCTTAACAGGTGCCATTGTAACGAGATAATCCAAAATATTCACTTCACCTGTCAGTTGTTTTAGGCTGGTTCTCTAAAGTGCATTTTTGTTGCATTTTTTTGCAGTTTTGTTGTGGTTTTCTGTGCTTCTTAATTGTTTAGAAAAACACATTTTAAAAACCATATGAGTTTTGCCGCTAATTGCCGAAATTTTGCCATACGTTTTTCGGCTCTTCGGCTATTACAGGTTAGGCACATGGTTTCAATGTGCTTCACCTGTAAAAGCCACACTGCCGTTTGTAAATCCAGCATTAATATTATGGCTAAACGGTGTACGTGTAAGTGGGGTGTGACGTAGGGTATGTTCACACGCTTTACAAAGGGAAAACAGCCTCTGATTTACAGCCGTTTTATGCATCAGCCATATTTTGATGCATTTTTTACGGCCATTTCTGGAGCTGTTTTTCTATAGACCCAATTAAAAACGACTCCAAAAACGGCTCAAGAAGTGACATGCATTACTTTTTGACAGGGCGTTTTTTTACGTTTTTGCAAACGACGCGTAAAAAAACGCCCCGTGGGAACGAAACTCAGTTTTTCCCATTGAAATCAATGGGCAGCTGTTTGGAGGCATTGAGCCCTCGTATTTTCAGCTGTTTTTCAGGGGGGTTTACGGCCCGAAAAACGTCTGAAAATAAACAGTGTGAACATACCCTTCTGTGTCTAGGTCTGCTAATCTTATTTGATTACATATGCTTAATAAATAAACAGATCTTTTCTTTCTCAATTGGTAAATTGGTTGGCAACAAGTTTTAATTATTTTTATTTTTAGAATCTACTGTTAGCAATTCAACTTGCACTTCTGTGGTCTCAAAATG
Source organism: Rhinoderma darwinii (assembly GCF_050947455.1). Classification (NCBI taxonomy): domain Eukaryota; kingdom Metazoa; phylum Chordata; class Amphibia; order Anura; family Rhinodermatidae; genus Rhinoderma; species Rhinoderma darwinii. Next base: position 124,779,882 of record NC_134691.1, on the reverse strand, counting down.
TTGACAACTGAAATTCTCCACCTGCTGCTCTTCTTATTTAAAAAAAGTGATATTGTCTTGGAAGAATATCAGTGCGGCTCAATGGCTGAGAGGGTTCACCGCGAGCATGCTCATAGCCTCATTGGCAGTACAGAATGCTAGTTTCCTGTTTCCCATAGGGCCCTTTAAAGGGAATGTATCATCAGAAAATGACATTTATGCTTATTATAGAAACATATTTTCATTTGAATTTTTCCACATAAAAGAAATTCTTGAAATATTTCAGTCACAATTCCTGTTTATATATCTGAATTGTCAGCTTTGCTGTATATTCTTGTATAGTGCGTCTCATCCAGTAAATTCCGGCCTTACTGGTGAGGCACAGCAGGGTGGGCAGTTTTCACATGAGCAATCATATATTGTACAGGCATTTCTTTAGCTGCATCAATCTCTAATTTTGCAACATAATTAACTCCTTTAGTTCTTATTTTAATGTTATACTGGGTTTAGGAGACCAATGAAAATGTAAGTATATTATTTTTATCCTGAGCATAGACTTTGACCACAGGTGGAGCCCAGGCATCACCCTGTTCTGGTTGGTCAGGCCCTAGTAAAAAAAAACTTTTTATAGTACAGCAGTCATCTCATTATCATTAAAGGGTGGGTAAGTTAATGGCAGCTCTATTCTTCTGTTAGAGGCCTAGACAATGCAGAAGATCAACACTATACACAGAATTATGTATGTATAAGATGTATGCATTTCCCCTGTCATTCCCTGGTTACTGAGGAGGCAAAAAAATAAAAATGATCAGGATGCAACACAATAAAGCCCAGTTCACACAGAGTTTTTTGGCGCTGAAGTTGATGCAGAGACTGCGTCGGAATCAGTGCCAGAAAACATCTGAAACCGTCACTCATTGAATTCATTGGGAAGTGGAGGCGTTTTTTTCCCCGGGCGGCTTTTTGCCACTCACAGGGGGAAAAAACGGCATGTCCTTTCTTGCAGCGGGTCCACCACTGACCTCCCATTGAAATAAATGGGAAGCAGAAAAAGTGTTTTTGCTGCATTTTTTGCCTGCGGTGCTCAATGGCCGCCTGCAAAAAACGTCATGAAAAACGCGGTGAAAAAGTGCAGGCAGGTCAAAGTCTGCCTCTAAATTCCTTCAGATTTTTCCTGCCTGCAAAATATTCTGTGTGGACAGTACCTAAATGTGAATGAAGTTTCGCAGGGTAATCACTTACAGGTGGCGCCAGAGAGATAGCTTTCATCAGGAAATTTTGTAATATACTTGGCATGTTGATCGAATAACTTTTTGTGTACAAGATTGTGATTATATAATTTATGCGTTTTTGTATAAATGAAACATTAAGGGTATGTGCACACGCTAACTGCAATTACGTCTGAAATTACGGAGCTGTTTTCAGGAGAAAACAGCTCCTGAATTTCAGGCATAATTGCATGTACTCGCGTTTTGCGGGGCGTCTTTTACGGACGTAATTTGGAGCTGTTCTTCATTGGAGTCAATGAAAAACGGCTCCAATTACGTCCCAAGAAGTGTCCTGCACTTCTTTTGACGAGGCTGTAATTTTACGCGCCGTCTTTTGACAGTGACGCGTAAAATGACAGCTCGTCGGCACAGTACGTCGTAAAGCCCATTGAAAGTAATGGGCAGATGTTTGCCGACGTATTGGAGACGTTATTTCAGACGTAATTCGAGGCGTAAAATGCCTCCATTACGTCTGAAAATAGGTCGTGTGAACCCAGCCTTAGGTCTATGAAGAAAACTTGTACACCATCGTTTTAAAGTAAATTTCCACCCTAAAAGACAAAAATTTTTGAAATTCTAATTCTTTGCTGATTCAATTCTTAATATATCTATTAAGTTGTCAGAGTTTTGTTAACTCTATAATAACACATGATTGTGAAATATAACCATTGATTTTTGTATCTTTTTTTGTGTTTTTTTTTTTTTTACCTGGCCAGTGTGAAGCTTTCATGCAAAATAGGTTTAAAAGCAAATGAATGCAAATTAGCATTCTCAACTGGAATACATAGGTTAATCAAAACAAAGTTATTAGAGGTAACTAGTTAACCTTTTCGAAAGTAAAACATAAAACGCACAAGAAACATGCTTCCCTCTGCCGCACAGGTTTTAGAGTCAATTTAAAACATTGTTATGCTCTCATTTACAACGTTTTATATAATGTGACCTTTCCGTTCCCTCAATCATTACTGCTTAATTTGATATCTATTCAGCACTGTTTAATTCACAATGAGATGAAACAGATTATTGTGTATTGTCTGCAAGGTTATGCGAAGAAGTTCTAAACATACTTCTCAATAAATTACCGTATTAACCTATAAATGTACATTTGTTTTCATTATGAGTCTATTATCTTGCTGAATGAAAAAAATGTCATGGGCTTAAGGTTCACACAATATTTAAGTGATACAGATCCTCGGTTACATAAATCACATAACTAATTAGAGAAACTCTTACAGCTTGAGGCGCACAGGGTTTTTTTTCTTTATTTTTTATGAGCCTCATCAGTTTCTTTCATCTCCGTTTATTACATATTTTACATTTATCTTACAAAAGCCACAAAATTCTTCCATAAAGTGCTTATTTCCATATGATCTAGAAATTAAATTGTATTACATTTGCAAAGCACCTTATTTCATTTCCAGTACTTACTGCAGGAAGCACATTAAGTCTGGATTTTCTCTGCATTCAGCTACGTTTAGGGAGTAAAATGATGCAGCATGTTCAATGTGCACATGCGAAATAAAAGGGCTAATAAAATGTTACATGGAAGACATAAAAGGAAGGATCTCCTTTACTAACATAGTAATAATGAGGGTAATTATATTATATTAGCAGATACAGCTAAGTATTTTATATTATTACCCATATATTGCAGGGTATTATTCATATTTTCATTATTATTACATGAAGTGTCGGACTTGCCAACCAGGGTACCAAACAATGATCCAGTGGGCTCAGGCTCTGACACAATAATGGACCCCAAAGGTCCAGAACAAGACAACGTAATTTACAGCTGCCTTTGGAACCAATCACTTGCCACTAGGATCTATTTCTAATGGGTCAATTCACAAATAGCTTATTAGACCTTATTGATGACATGTCCTGAGTGTGCAACAATAACAACATAGTTTTTAAGATGCAATGTGGTTGTGCGCATGTCCGAGATGGAGGGTGGGTCTTAAAATCGTTTTTCGCGGGGCCAATAATATCTAAGTTAATGAATTTAGATATGATCGGTAATAGGGTTATAAAAGGCATCGGAGAGACACACTAAGCGCTGACAGCTGAAATTCAATGCAGTTCACTGACGGATGCAGCTGTTAGCACCGAGATGCGCTTCTATGTATAGTAAATGCATAGAAGTTTCATATTCAAAAGTAAATACATTTTTTAATATAAGTAAATTACAAATATGTTTTTTATCAATAAATATGTACATTTATTGGAAAAAAAAATGCCCCCCAAAGGTTTACATGGCCTTTGACTAATGCATCATATATTCACTACAGGTCCACTGTCTAAATTTCAGTTAGTTTAGGGATCGCTCACGTCTGCGTTGGAGGCTCCGTCAAGGGCCTCGGTCACAGATCCGGCCAAGATAATGTAGATTACCAAGCTGCACTATTGTCTCCGGTAAAATGATGGATGCCCCGATGGAAAGCCGACGGAACCTATTAAAGACAATGGGTTCCGTCGGCGGTGAAACGTTGCTTCCGTCATTCCCATGTTCTGCTCCTCTGACGGAGATGAACAATGGTACACAACGACGCAGGTGTGAATGAAGCCTTATTCTGTAAAAATGAAAACCATAAAGTAAGTGTGAACAAATTTATGTTGTTTTTTTTTGTGCCATGTTTTTTTGATCTAAACTGATGACAAATTGACTTTAATGATAAGGAAAAAAAAACTGATCATGACAGAACTTATGAATGCTGAATACACTAATGTACTTTAGACATACCACAGATAAGAATAGCGCACAACTGACCCCATTGACTTAATAGGGTCTGTTGTGGTTCTGTCAATGTTTCCACCGCTTTGGCGGCACAGATAGTACTGCAAACTGTGCTACTCTTGCCAAAAATAATGGACGTGACCTTCAACAGAAAGCCCCAACGCAGATGTGAACACAGCTTAAATATGGTTGGGGCTTACCTGGAGCGGGCACGGTCTTCACTGTTTCAACAGATTTAATAATACTAAAGTCAGAAAATGGCACAAATGTTTGCACATGTCTACGCCTTCTCCTAGCAGGCGTTTATTTCATTACCTGACTTCAGGACAGTCCAAAATGTGTAGAATTCATTAAGAGGCGTGCACGAATTTGGTGTAATTCACTCCAAAGCACTTTTTTTTAGACTAGTGTGTGAAATGCCACATAGTGGTTTGGTTGCAATTTTATTAACGTTTTGCTGCAATTTTCAGGGAAAAACAAATCTGCAAAATTTCACAGTTTCATGTGTTTCGCAGCTTTTATTTTTCAAATATCATGGGAAAAAACGTTCAACAATACTGTAGCCTTTGGCCTCACCGTAAAGATGTCTTTGTGTGAATATTGACCTAATGGGAATTACATTCATACTTAGATAATCTCTACAGTATATATATATATATATATATATATATATATATATATATATATATATATATATATATATATATATGTATATATACATATATATATATATATATATATATATAAATGTATTTCTGTTGTCTGATGTCAGTTGCATGTTCTTTATGCACGGCCAAACAACTGGACTAATCTACATCAAATTTGGCACTTAAGTAAATACCATGCTTCCGAAGGTTTAGACCAGATTTCAGCTCTCTAGGACCTACTGTTTTCAACATATTCACAAAAGCAAATATGGCACCACTGGCTTCCACATCAAGGACCTTCCTCCATATCACATGACCCATATTAGCCACTAGAAGCTCGCAGGTCCTTTATTCTTAGCCTCACTCACATACACACAGTTTTAGACCAGGTTTCCATAACAAACAAGACATTTTTCTTTACCCAACGTCTTACTCACTGTAAACAAACTAAACCTATACTGGATTTGAGCATTCTCATGAAATGAAACCCTTTCATACCAGTCATGCCTCCAAAAAAGAACCCTGCACTTAAACGGAATACTCTTGTGGCAAAGCGCATGGCTGCTGCCCGAGCTGCTGAAATCTCTCAACAGAATCAAACCCGTGGATTTCAGCATTCTGATAAATTTAACCCCTTTCAGACCAGTCATGCCTCCAAAAAGGAACCCTGCACTTGGACTTTATTGGATATGTCGGCTTCATATCAGTAGGAAATTAAGTTTTTAACCACACAAACAAACAACAAACAAATGGACCATTTTGAAGCCGGGTAACTTTGCTATTCTATATTACAAAAGTGAATGTCTATTTTTCGTCCTCTATAGGCATCCAAACACCTGAACCATTTGACCCCAAATTTGGCACATAGGTACATCGGGTGTCCGGAAAGGTTTTTCGTAAATGTCCCAACCTTGTCATTGTTCTCTGTTATCAGCCATTATAGCAAATGTCTGTTTTTTGTCCTCTATAGGCATCCAAATACCTGAACTATTTGACCCCAAATTTGGCACATAGGTACATCGGGTGTTCAGGAAGGTTTTTGTAAAAGTCCTGACATTTCGATTGTTCGCTGTTATCAGCCATTATCACATGATCCTATAAAAGCGAATACAGACATTCGCTTTTATAGTAAAGTTGTTTTTATCTGGCAGTAGCAGGTAGTGCACTTTACAAGATAATCCTAGATGGGAAGGTACAGGGGAGCAGTTACCCATAGAAACCAATCAGATTACTGATGGCCGGTAGGAAAGCTGCATTAATAGCTGCAGAGACTCGTCTTTCCCAACTGCAAGCTGATCAAATGCGCTATACTGCTGCTCGAGCTGCTGAAACTCCTTAGCAAACTCGAGCTTTCTTAGCAACAGATTAGACAGGTGGCTCTCAGAAGTGCAGAGACTCCTGCCCGAACCCAGGCCAGAAAGCAAGCTGATAGAGCGCATCATGTTCAGCATGCTAATTAGTGGGCTTTCATGCAAGATGCTGTTTTCAATTATGATCCAACCATATTCTTTGGCCAACTGTTAATAAAACTGTCAATGTTGTTAATCAACAGGCTCTGTCACAGTCTTATGACTCCATTTCCTACCAGTTTAGCTGTTAGGTATTTATGAAGTTAAAATTGAAATAAACAGTGTGTAACTGCCGGGGTATATAGGGCTACTAGCGATTTCCCAGTAAACCAAGAAAATACGAGGGCATGGATTAGACTCCTGAGCTCCATTCATTTCTATGGAACTTCCAGGACCACTGTCTCCGGCAGCTCTATAGAAATGAATGGAGTGCTGTTCAAGCATGCGCACCAGCGCTTCAGTGTCATGGAACACTTCAGCAGACTTTCAGTCCCCTATTCTCCTCATTGCTGGGTGTCCCAGTGGTCAGACCCCCAGCGATCATACAAGTATCTCCTATCCTGTGGATAGGGGATACATGTGTTTGTCTAAAAATCCCTTTAACATTATTAAACTATTTGTAACTTTTTTTTGTACCACTATAAGACTTCAATCATTTTATGGCGTTTACAATACACAGCAATACTTCTGTATTGCAGTGTATTAAGCCTATCAGTGTAAAACTGACAGGCATTCTATTAGGCGCTACCTCTGGCAGGGCTTAGCGAGCATTCACTGAAGGCAGAGCTGGGACCTTTGTTAAGCCCCCGGCTGCCATAAAAGCCCCCGGCACCCTGCAATTGTGTTGCAGGGGTGCTGATGGGGTGACAGACGGAGTCTCCTCCCTCTGAAACCACATGGATGCAGCAGTCGCTATTGACCGCAGCATCTAAGGGTTTAGCGCTATTGACCGCAGCATCTAAGGGGTTAGAAGGGCGGGATCGAAGAAAACTAGTTCCACGCTTTAGAGCAGGAGCTTGGCTGTCTTTAGACAGCCTGACACCTGCTCTAGCCAGCACAGGATACCTGTGCCTGGCTTATGTCACAGCGCCGCCTTTGCATGGCATAAGTGCTATTATGACTGCCATGAAAAGGGCAGTCATTAAGGAGTTAATAAACACTTGCAAAAAAAAACTCAATTTACTAACATAGAATACTTTGACATGTAGAGTAACATATTAAGAAAATAAAAGAGCATGGGTGTGTTTATTGTAATGTATAAGTTCTCTATCGATTGCAAAAATATATAGAAAATGCACAAATGACCTTTGTTTCTATAGAAATATTTACAGCGAGTGTTGAGTCTTTCTTCTATCTAATAAAAGGTTATCACAAGTAAGAGAAGCAGCACTACAGGGTAAACAAGATATAAACAAAGGAAAGAAATTGAATATTTTCAGACCTTATATTTCGCCCTCTTTTTATTCAATAACACACACTGCATGCATTTCAATCACATAAGGTAATTTGATTTCTGGGTAAGGAAGACGTGCAGTTCGGAAAGCTGATGTGGCATATATTCATATACATGAGTAATAAGTTTGGTGATTCTCAGTAATGAGCTTCATTTTATCATATGACATCTAATTTAAGCCAGTTTATTCCACATTATTGTCAAATAACCGTCTCCCAGTAATGCAGCACCCTGCTGTTTTTAAACTATTAAGGCTAGTCAAATTACAGCAAGACTTTTAAGAATAGAGCAGATGTGGAGGAAATGCTTAAATGTTCAATCTTTGATACCCAATTTAAAATGTCTATTTTTTTACACATTTTTATGCACTCCCCTGTGGCCAGTGCTTCTCTGCTTCATGTAAATAAGTCCTGCAAATGCCGCATCTGACTTCATAAATATCCAATTTTTCAGAATTTTTCATAAATATCAAATTTTTCTTTTTGCCTTGCAAAAGTACTCACCCTTTTGGTGTTTTTACTGTTTTGTTGCATTACAATAAATTAAAATAGATTTTTTTTGGGGGGCGGCGGGTTGTTCCTTTTGATATGCATAACATGCCTATCATAAAAGTGTCAAATATTTTTTACTATGTCACAAACAATAATTAAGACTAAAACAGAGAACTTTAAGTATTCACCCCCTGAATGTCAATACTTTGTGTAGACCCCTTTTGCTGTAATTACAGATACAAGTCTCTTGGTGTATGTCTCTATTAGCTTAGCACATCTAGACACTGGGATTTTTGCCCATTCTTCAAGGCAAAACTGTTGCAACTTCAAGTTAGATGGGTTGTGTTGGTGTACAGAAGTCTTCAAGTCATGCCACATATTCTCAATTGCATTGAGGTCTGGACATTGAATAGGCCATTCCAAGCCACAAATGTTTTTCCTTAAACCTGTAAAGGATCTGCCAGGCACAGCTTCGGGGTTAACTCCCTTAATTAATCAGTCAGCACCTGAATCTACATCCCTGAGACTGACTCCAGCTTCCACCACTCAGGCTGGCAGGCTTAGGAGTGGGAGAGCCTATCGCAACCTGGCCAGACTCAGCTAGCTCCCGCCCTCGGTCTATTTAAGCCTGCCTTTCCTGTTCCTCCAGTGCTTGTGATTCTTTTTCGTGTGGTTTCCTGGCCCAGCTACAGCTCCTTCTATTTTGTTCCTGCTCCATACTGACCCTGGCTTACTGACTACTCTTCTGCTCTTCGTTTGGTACCTCGCACACTCCTGGCTTGACTCGGCTCGTTCACCACTCTGGTTGCTCACGGTGTTGCCGTGGGCAACTGCCCCTTTCCCTTGCTTGTATTCCCTTGTATGTTTGTCGTGTTTGTCGTGCACTTACTGAGTGCAGGGACCGCCGCCCAGTTGTACCCCGTCGCCTAGGGCGGGTCGTTGCAAGTAGGCAGGGACAGAGTGGCGGGTAGATTAGGGCTCACTTGTCCGTTTCCCTACCCCCCGGTTATTACATAATCACAAGCCCATACCTAGTCTACCCTGGTCCCTGACACCACTATGGACCCCCGTGAGACCCTGGCTCAGCAAATGCAGGGTCTCTCCCTACAGGTCCAGGCCCTGGCTCAGAGGGTCAACCAGCCTGATGCTACCTTGGTAGTTCCCCCCACCGCACCTCTTGAACCCCACCTCAAGTTGCCCGACCGGTTCTCAGGGGACCGGAGGGCTTTTCTCTCCTTTCGGGAGAGTTGTAGGCTTTACTTTCGTTTAAAGCCTCATTCCTCAGGTTCTGAGAGCCAGCGGGTGGGTATAATTATGTCCCGGCTCCAGGAAGGGCCCCAAGAGTGGGCCTTCTCCTTGGCTCCTGACGCCCCTGAACTTTCCTCCGTTGATTGTTTCTTTTCTGCTCTCTGACTTATTTATGACGAGACTGACAGGACTGCCTTTGCCGAGAGTCAGCTGGTGACCTTACGTCAGGGTAAGAGACCTGTTGAGGAGTATTGCTCTGACCTTAGGAAGTGGCGCGTAGCTTCTCGGTGGAATGACTCTGCCTTAAGGTGCCAGTTTAGGTTGGGTCTGTCGAATGCCCTGAAAGACCTGCTAGTTAGCTATCCCTCTTCTGACTCCCTAGACCAGGCTATGGCTTTAGCGGTACGACTTGACCGACGTCTCAGGGAACGACAACATGAACGTTTATGTGTTTTCTCCTCCGACTCCCCCATGATGCCTCCCGAAGTTCCGTTGCTTTGTTCCTCCCCGAAAGACTCAGAGATACCTATGCAACTCGGGGCCTCCGTGTCCCCCCAACAACGTAGAGAATTCCGCAGGAAGAATGGTCTCTGCTTCTACTGTGGGGATGACAAGCATCAAGTGAACAACTGTCCTAAGCGTAAGAATGCAGCCAGAGAACTTCCGCGCCTAAGTGATCATCGGGGAGGTCACTTGGGCGCACAGGTATTTCCAGTAAATAGGAAACGTACTAAGATCTTGCTTCCCTTTCAGGTCTCTTTTGGTGGTAGGTCTGCTACCGGCAGTGCCTTCGTGGATTCAGGGTCCTCTACTAATATTATGTCTGTGGAATTTGCTATGTCTCTTGCTATGCCTCTGATTGATTTGCCTAAACCTGTCCCGGTAGTTGGTATCGACTCCACTCCTCTTGCTAATGGTTATTTTACACAGCATACCCCTGTTTTTGAACTCCTTGTTGGCTCCATGCATTTGGAGCAATGCTCTGTACTGTTGATGCAGGGATTATCGTAAGATTTGGTTCTAGGCCTTCCCTGGTTGCAGTTGCATAATCCCACGTTTGACTGGAATACTGGGGAGCTAACCAAATGGGGTAATGAATGTTGTACGTCATGTTTTTCTGTTAATTCTATTTCTCCCCCTGAGGAGGCGAATACGCTACCCGAGTTTGTTCAGGACTTCACTGATGTTTTCTCTAGGGAGGCCTCCGAAGTGTTACCTCCTCATAGAGAATACGATTGCGCTATCGAATTGGTACCAGGAGCTAAGCTTCCTAAGGGTAGGATATTTAATCTTTCTTGTCCCGAACGTGAAGCCATGAGAGAGTATATCCAGGAATCCCTGACCAAGGGTTACATTCGTCCCTCTTCTTCTCCGGTAGGTGCTGGCTTCTTCTTCGTAGGGAAGAAGGATGGTGGTCTTAGGCCATGCATTGACTACCGTAGCCTGAATAAGGTCACGGTAAGGAACCAGTATCCCCTTCCTTTGATTCCTGATCTCTTTAATCAGGTTCAGGGGGCCCAATGGTTCTCTAAATTGGATCTACGGGGGGCGTATAACCTTATTCGCATCAAAGAGGGGGATGAGTGGAAGACTACGTTTAACACGCCCGAAGGCCATTTCGAATACCTCGTCATGCCCTTTGGGTTGTGTAATGCCCCTGCGGTCTTCCAGAATTTCATAAATGAGATTTTGAGAAATTACCTGGGGATATTTCTTGTAGTGTACCTTGATGACATACTGGTGTTTTCCAAGGACTGGTCCTCCCACATTGAGCATGTCAGGAAGGTGCTCCAGGTCCTTCGGGAAAACAAACTGTTTGCCAAAACCGAAAAATGTGTGTTTGGGGTACAGGAGATACCATTTTTGGGTCAAATCCTCAATCCTCATGAATTCCGCATGGACCCCGCCAAGGTTCAGGCTGTGGCGGAATGGGTCCAACCTGCCTCCCTGAAGGCGTTACAGTGTTTTTTGGGGTTCGCTAATTATTACAGGAGATTTATTGCTAACTTCTCGGTCATCGCTAAGCCTCTTACGGACCTCACTCGCAAAGGTGCTGATCTCCTCCACTGGCCTCCTGAGGCTGTCCAGGCTTTTGAGGTCCTTAAGAAGTGCTTTATCTCGGCCCCGGTGCTGGTTCAGCCCAACCAAATGGAGCCATTTATCGTGGAAGTTGACGCATCTGAGGTGGGAGTGGGGGCTGTCTTGTCCCAGGGTACCAGGTCCCTCACCCATCTCCGCCCCTGTGCTTACTTCTCCAGGAAGTTTTCGCCAACTGAGAGTAACTATGATATTGGCAACCGCGAACTCTTAGCCATTAAATGGGCATTTGAAGAGTGGTGCCACTTCCTGGAGGGGGCTAGACACCAGGTAACGGTCCTTACCGACCACAAGAATCTGGTTTTCCTAGAATCTGCCCGGAGACTAAACCCGAGACAAGCTCGATGGGCGTTATTTTTTACCAGATTCAATTTTTTGGTTATCTATAGGGCTGGGTCTAAAAATATTAAGGCTGATGCACTGTCGCGTAGCTTCATGGCCAGCCCTCCTTCGGAGGAAGATCCTGCTTGTATTTTGCCTCCAGGTATAATCATTTCCTCGATCGATTCTGATTTAGTCTCTGAAATTGCTGCTGATCAAGGTTCAGCTCCCGGGAACCTTCCTGAGAACAAGCCGTTTGTTCCCCTGCAATTTCGGCTAAGGGTACTTAGGGAAAATCATGACTCCGCACTATCTGGTCATCCAGGCATCCTGGGTACCAAACACCTCATTACCAGAAATTATTGGTGGCCTGGGTTGCCTAAAGACGTTAAGGCCTACGTCGCCGCTTGTGAGGTTTGTGCTAGGTCCAAGACTCCCAGGTCCCGACCAGCGGGCTTACTGCGCTCGTTGCCCATTCCCCAGAGACCTTGGACACATATCTCCATGGATTTTATCACCGATTTGCCTCCATCCCAAGGCAAGTCGGTGGTGTGGGTGGTGGTAGACCGCTTCAGTAAGATGTGCCACTTTGTGCCTCTCAAGAAACTACCCAACGCCAAGACGTTGGCTATCTTGTTTGTCAAACACATCCTGCGTCTCCATGGGGTCCCTGTCAATATTGTTTCGGACAGAGGGGTACAATTTGTTTCATTGTTTTGGAGAGCCTTCTGTATGAAGTTGGGGATTGATCTGTCCTTCTCCTCTGCCTTCCATCCTGAAACCAATGGCCAAACGGAGAGGACTAATCAATCTCTAGAACAATACTTAAGGTGTTTTGTCTCTGACTGTCAATATGATTGGGTCTCATTCATTCCCCTCGCCGAATTTTCCCTTAATAACCGGGTCAGTAACTCGTCAGGGGTCTCTCCCTTTTTCTGTAATTTTGGGTTTAATCCACGGTTCTCCTCCGTTTCACCTGGTAGTTCCAACAATCCCGAGGTAGAGGTCGTTCATCGGGAACTGTGCACAGTCTGGGCCCAGGTTCAGAAGAACTTAGAGGCGTCCCAGAGCGTACAAAAAACTCAGGCTGATAGAAAACGTTCTGCTAACCCCCTGTTTATGGTCGGGGATCTGGTGTGGTTGTCGTCTAGGAACTTGCGTCTCAAGGTTCCGTCCTAGAAGTTTGCTCCCCGGTTTATTGGGCCGTATAAGGTCATTGAGGTCCTCAATCCTGTCTCCTTCCGGCTGGAGTTACCCCCGTCTTTTCGTATACACGACGTGTTTCATGCCTCCCTCCTTAAACACTGCTCCCCGTCCTTGGCTCCCTCGAGGAGACCTCCTGTTCCCGTCCTCGCCCCTGAGGGGGTGGAATTCGAGGTGGCCAGGATTGTGGACAGCAAGATGGTCCAAGGCTCCCTCCAGTACCTGGTCCATTGGAGAGGTTACGGGCCCGAGGAGAGGACTTGGGTACCCGCCCGGGATGTTCACGCTGGGGTATTGGTCAGGAGGTTCCACCTGCGTTTCCCCAGTAAGCCAGGTCCACTTAGAAAGGGTCCGGTGGCCCCTCATAAAAGGGGGGGGGGTACTGTAAAGGATCTGCCAGGCACAGCTTCGGGGTTAACTCCCTTAATTAATCAGTCAGCACCTGAATCTACATCCCTGAGACTGACTCCAGCTTCCGCCACTCAGGCTGGCAGGCTTAGGAGTGGGAGAGCCTATCGCAACCTGGCCAGACTCAGCTAGCTCCCGCCCTCGGTCTATTTAAGACTGCCTTTCCTGTTCCTCCAGTGCTTGTGATTCTTTTTCGTGTGGTTTCCTGGCCCAGCTACAGCTCCTTCTATTTTGTTCCTGCTCCATACTGACCCTGGTTTACTGACTACTCTTCTGCTCTTCGTTTGGTACCTCGCACACTCCTGGCTTGACTCGGCTCGTTCACCACTCTGGTTGCTCACGGTGTTGCCGTGGGCAACTGCCCCTTTCCCTTGCTTGTATTCCCTTGTATGTTTGTCGTGTTTGTCGTGCACTTACTGAGTGCAGGGACCGCCGCCCAGTTGTACCCCGTCGCCTAGGGCGGGTCGTTGCAAGTAGGCAGGGACAGAGTGGCGGGTAGATTAGGGCTCACTTGTCCGTTTCCCTACCCCCCGGTTATTACAAAACCACTCCAGTGTAGCCTTAGGCCCCCATGCACACGACCGTAAAAAAAAAACTCAGTTTTTGCAGACCGCAATTGCGATCCGCAAAAACGGACCCATTCACTTCCATTGAACGCGGACACCTTTCCGTATCACTACAGATGGGTGTCCGTGCCATAGAAATGTTCCGAAAATTATGGAACATGTCCGTTCTTTTGCATTTTGCAGGCCGTGCTCCCATACTTTGTATGGGAGCACGGCCCGAAAATGCGGCGGGCCGTGATTGCGGGCACAGCCGTGTGCATGGGGCCTTAGCAGTATGTTTAGGTCATTGTCCGGTGGAAGATGAACCTCTCACCTAGTCTCAAATCTCTGGCAGACTGAAACAGGTTTTCCTCAAAAATGTCCCTGTATTTACTGCCATCCATCTTTCCTTCAATCCTGACCAGTTTTCCAGTCCCTGATGATTAAAAGCATCCACACAGCAGTATGCTGCCACCACCACGCGTCACTGTGTGAATGGTGTTCTTGGGGTAATGGGAAGTGTTAGGTTTGTGCCACACATAGCGTTTCCAATGATGGACAAAAACTTCAGATTTAGTCTCATCTGACCAAAGAATCTGCCACATGCTGTTTCGTAAACTCAAAATGTGTTTTCTATTGTTTAGGTTTTTTAAACAATGGCTTGTTTCTGGCCACTCTGTTGAATACACAGCTTTTACTGGTCCTATGGAGAAATACTTCCATTTTCTTTGTTGTTATTGTTGTATACTTTGTTGAATCTCTTATTAATGCCCTTCTTGCCCAGGTCTGTGAGTTTTGATGTGTGGCCTTCTCTTGCCAAGTTTGTATTTGTGCCCTATTCTTTCCATTTGGTTATAATGCATTTAATGTCTCCGTGGGATGTTTTCAGATTTGGGATATTTTGTTACAACCCAGCACTAATCTATATTTCTTTATATTTCTCTGTTTGGAGAGCTCCTTGGTCTTCATGTTGATTACTTATTGATTTTGTAGACACAGTGGGCTTTCAGAATGTAATGCTCATGGCCGCGGGCCGTCAGGTTCCATCACCTCCTGACGGCCGCATCCATGGATCAGTGAGCGCTGGCCCACATTTCCTTTTTAGGAGACGCCAGCACACACTTTCGCTTCACTCGGCCAGGTGCCCGCTCTTAAAGGGCAAGCGCGCACCTGAGTTAAAGTACCAAATTAGCTCATGAGCACCCTGGACTATAAGAAGGGCCCAGCCCCTTCCACCATTGCCTGAGCGTTGTTGTCAATACCTATGTTTGTCTCAGGAAATGGTCCCTTAGTGTTTCCTAGTTCCCAGCGTTCCTGTTTCTACTTCCTGTATCCTGCATCCCATACTATTCAGAACCAAGTGCCGTATAGAGTTGGAGTCGTGCTGCGCTGAGTACTACACCTGTCCTGTTACACCACGCCTGGTGTGTGCCTGCTGCCAAAGTCCCATCCGAGCCTGTCTTGCTGCTGTCCGAAGTTGTCACATGTACACCTATTGAACTATAGACTTTGACCTATGTCCTGTTGGCCAGCTGCCATACCGTTAAGGCGGTACGGCCTAGTGGGTCCACGTACCCAACGTGACACAGAACAGGTGTATTTATACTGACATCAAGTGACAGATCATGTGATACTTTGGTTGCACACAGCGGGACCTTATTCAACTGATTATGTGACCTTTAAAATTAATTGGTTTGACCAGACCTTATATAGGGGTTTCATAGCAAAGGGGTTAATACATATGCAGTCACAAATGTTCAGTTCTTAGCATTTTATTTTATTGTTAAACAAATTTGAAATGCATTTTAATTCTAGCTGGTAATGCAACAGAACAGGAAAAACACCAAGCGGGTGAATACGTAAGGAAATGTATGCTCACATATAGATAGAAAATAACTATTGTTTGATGGTGTGCGGGGGAAGTCTCTCTAGGAGTTGGAATCTCCGTCCATAGCAACGGCAACGCTCTGGGGGGGCTTACGCTCCTAGACAGGTGCTCCCTCTAGGAGAAAATAACGCGACTGTAAACTGCCTAACAGTGGCTGAAATCTGAGGTTCAGCGGAATATTGGCAGAATACATGTTGGATTTTTCCAACAAGGCCTGAATGTAAAATTGAAATTGGCTGATATGTAATCTAAAAAAATTCTCAACAAAATAACAAAAGTGTTGCCTACTGTGTACTTTTGACTACCATAGTCTTGGTTTTGATTTCTTCTCTACATTTTCAAATTGTCAGTTGGAATATGTTAACCTCTTAAGGTTCGGCCTATTTTGGGATTTTGAGCTAAGTTTTTCTTTTTTTTTTCTTTCTTTATTGCAGCATTACTACATCTGTAACTTCTTAATATTTCTGTTGACGTAGTCACATGATGGCTTGTTATTTGCAGGATGAATTGTAGTTTTAGTGGCACCATTTTGGGGTACTTATAATTTATGTAAAAAATGTTTTGTGGGAATGCAGCTAGGCAGATAGCAGACTGCTGGTTGCCATGGCAACTCATGGGAAGACATAGGGAGTTCCTCTTCCTCTGTCAAGTTCCTAGTTCTAAGTTCTGTCATGGTTGCTATTGACCACAGCATCTAAGGGGTTAACAGCCGGGATCAGATGTTTCTCTGATCCCAGTTGTTATAGCAGGAGCCCGGCCGTCAATCACAGCTCCTGTGCCTGCGTGATCCCCATGACATGGAGCATTAATATATATGCACTATTATATCTGCATGGGTACATAGACCATGTTATCAATGTTTTGGCTGGGATTATAGCTGGTCAATGTAGCATGTTTTAACCACTATAAATAATTTTTGTAAAAGTGTTATGTATACAGGTGCATGCTTACTCCTGTTTCATACTTATATAAATGTAAGAATAACCCTGTATGTATTTAAGCCCCCTTCACATCATGCTTTGGCCTTCCGTAGTGTATATGAATATGTCAGGGGGACTCTCAACGTATACCTCCGACAACAGGTTGTAAAGTAACAAACTTTATAGGCATACAGTGGGATATATCGACAGTGGTGTCAGGAGCTTCCCATCATATACGTTTAACGTATGCATGTGACGGATGCCATACAGTTAGCTACCATGTTAAAAAAAAAGTTTTTTAACAGGATACCACAGGATGGAATAGCGTAATCTATACCATAGGATGGAATAGCGTAGTCTACTATGCTATTCCATCATTCAAAAAAAAAAGTATACTAACATATACACTACCGTTCAAAAGTTTAGGGTCACTTAGAAATTTCCTTATTTTTCAAAGAAAAGCACAGTTTTTTTCAATGAAGATAACATTAAATTAATCAGAAATACACTCTATACATTGTTAATTTGCTAAATGACTATTCTAGCTGCAAATGTCTGGTTTTTAATGCAATATCTACATAGGTGTATAGAGGCCCATTTCCAGCAACCATCACTCCAGTGTTCTAATGGTACATTGTGTTTGCTAACTGTGTTAGAAGGCTAATGGATGATTAGAAAACACTTGAAAACCCTTGTGCAATTATGTTAGCACCGCTGTAAACAGTTTTGCTGTTTAGAGGAGCTATAAAACTGACCTTCCTTTGAGCTAGTTGAGAATCTGGAGCATTACATTTGTGGGTTCGATTAAACTCTCAAAATGGCTAGAAAAAGAGAGCTTTCATGTGAAACTCGACAGTCTATTCTTGTTCTTAGAAATGAAGCCTATTCCATGCGAGAATTTGCCAAGAAACTGAAGATTTCCTACAACGGTATGTACTGCTCCCTTCAGAGGACAGCACACACAGGCTCCAACCATAGTAGAAAGAGAAGTGGGAGGCCCCGCTGCACAACTGAGCAACAAGACAAGTACATTAGAGTCTCTAGTTTGAGAAATAGACGCCTCACAGGTCCTCAACTGGAAGCTTCATTAAATAGTACTCGCAAAACGCCAGTGTCAACGTCTACAGGGAAGAGGCGACTCCGGGATGCTGGCGTTCAGGGCAGAGTGGCAAAGATAAAGCCATATCTGAGACTAGCTAATAAAAGGAAAAGATTAATATGGGCAAAAGCACACAGACATTGGACAGAGGAAGATTGGAAAAAAAGTGTTATGAACAGACGAATCGAAGTTTGAGGTGTTTGGATCACACAGAAGAACATTTGTGAGACGCAGAACAACTGAAAAGATGCTGGAAAAGTGCCTGACGCCATCTGTCAAGCATGGTGGAGGTAATGTGATGGTCTGGGGTTGCTTTGGTGGTGGTAAAGTGGGAGATTTGTACAAGGTAAAAGGGATTTTGAATAAGGAAGGCTATCACTCCATTTTGCAACGCCATGCCATTCCCTGTGGGCAGCGCTTGATTGGAGCCAATTTCATCCTACAACAGGACAATGACCCAAAGCACACCTCCAAATTATGCAAGAACTATTTAGGGAAGAAGCAGGCAGCTGGTATTCTATCTGTAATGGAGTGGCCAGCGCAGTCACCAGATCTCAACCCCATAGAGCTGTTGTGGGAGCAGCTTGACCGTATGGTACGCAAGAAGTGCCCATCAAGCCAATCCAACTTGTGGGAGGGGCTTCTGGAAGCATGGGGTGAAATTTCTCCCGATTACCTCAGCAAATTAACAGCTAGAATGCCAAAGGTCTGCAATGCTGTAATTGCTGCAAATGGAGCATTCTTTGACGAAAGCAAAGTTTGAAGGAGAAAATTATTATTTCAAATAAAAATCATTATTTCTAACCTTGTCAATGTCTTGACTATATTTTCTAGTCATTTTGCAACTCATTTGATAAGTGTGAGTTTTCATGGAAAACACAAAATTGTCTGGGTGACCCCAAACTTTTGAACGGTAGTGTATGAGCATAACACAGACCAAAAGGAATTTGTCTGAACAAATTTCTTTTTTTTTTCCACATCTCATCACTGAAAACTAAACATTTTGCAAAATAGTCGTGCTACAAATTCGGAACAGGAAAAATGCTGCATCAAGGTGGCTGTTTAGATATAACATGTCCATTCAACGAGTTTCTAGAGACAATGCTTTCATAGACTCCAATGTACACAGCGGGGTTATAGACAACAATGTTTAAGCAAAAGTTATACACTATGGAGTTGTAGAGGGTTGCGTTCCACTGGTGGGAGACTACTGCCGTAAAGCTAAAGAACTCCTTTAAATGGCTTTGTTTAGTGTCTTACTATTCTGCCTAACATATCTTTATGTATAGTGAAAAAGTATTCGGCACACTGAGTCGTAAGTATCAATTTCTTGAAATTTTTATTTATATTTGATGCCAAGGGTTTGGTGCAACGTTTCGGTCAAAGGACCTTCGTCAGGCACTATAGGTACACAGAACATTATACATTGGTATATTAGCATCATATACATACATGAATCAACATAAAATAGAATAAAATAAAAGATGACATATATGAGGACAAATTAAATTTTACAAATAACAGGAAAAAATTTTTTTAATTGTGTTATAAGTAGCACAGAAATTAAATATCTTTATGTATAATTATGCATTACAGCTTTTGTAAAGTGGCAAACTATATTTACATTTAGTATTTAATATTGAATTCCACTTGGAAATATACAATTGCAAAAAAAAGTAAGGCCCCATGCGAACGACCTTAAAAATCGGCCGTAATTGCGGACCGTAATTGTGCTCCACAATTACGGTTACATTCACTTCTATTGACTGCGGACACCTTCCCATATATTTACTGAAAGGTGTCCGGGCCGTAGAAGTGTACCACAAAAGATGGGACATGTCCTAACTTTTGCTTTTTACGGCCATGCTATGGGACCACGGGCTGAAAATGTGGGTGGCCGTCGGCGGCCAGCCCTACCCTCAATCATGGCCCATGATTACGGACATGGCTGTGTGCATGAGGCCTAAGTGAACTTTTTGGAATTACCTGGATTTCTGCATTGATTACTAATACAATTTGGTCTGATTGTTTTCTAAATTACAATTATAGAGAAATACGATCTAACTCAACCAATACCGCAATTGTAGTGTTCATTACTTTTATTGAGCACATTGAGTGCAGGGAGAAAAAGTAGGCGAAGCCTTGAATTTGATGACCTGTAGATCCCCCTTTAGCAGCAATCACGTCCACCAAATGTTTCCTGTGTCTGCAAATAAAATTTGCACAATGTTGAGGAGGAATTTTGGACCTTTCCTCCCTGCAAATGTGTTTAAAATCATCAATAGTTCTGGGATGCCTTGCGTTCACAATCCTCTTTAGGCCATGCTACAGAATCTCGATAGCATTAAGGTTGGGACTCTGACTTGGCCATCCGAAAACTCAAATCTTCTGGTTTCTTAACCATTCTTTAGTTGATTTACTCATGTGCTTTGAATAAGCATCACACATTCTTGTTGCATCACACAGCGCCTCTTCAGCTTGAGGTCACGACTGCTGCCTTACAAAGCAGCCCAAACCATGATGCACCCTCCAATATGCTTCACAGTTGGGATAAGGTTTTGGTGTACAGTGTTCCTTTTCCTCCAACATAGTGTTGTACAATTGATACAGGCCACAATGGGTTTTGGTTTTTTTAACATAAAAAGCTTTCTTCGTGTTCTCCTTCCATAAACACTATTACTGTTTAGTTTTTTCTAAAAGTAGACACATAAACAGACGTTTTTTCAGTTTTTTATTCTAACTCATTTTATTAATAAAATTTCAATAGATAACATACCATTCAGAGTGGAGTTGCAGGCATGAATACGGCATTATGTGTACAAGAACTCTTGCAATAATTATACAGATGGATCGACACAAACTGACTTCTCTCAACCATATGGAAAAGGCGTCTGTGGGTATATTATATGGAGGTACAGTAGTAATTGTAGTAGGAGGCTGATAAGAATTAAATGTGAGCGAAATATTCTCTGTCCCTGGCCAATTTAGTGATGTCATGGTGGAAGGAGCTCACTATCTATACAGTAGATAACCCTTTTTGTGGTAGAATTAATTGGTATGGCAGATACAGAGACAATGGAATTTGTCGGGGAGATGTATGTGCCATACCGGAGTTTATTGATTATATTAATCATAATCCGTACAATCTATGGTTTACCCACCGTTGTCATGTATCAAGGATTTCTTTTTTTGGTTTGGTATTAGAAGGTATAGTAGGCAGAAATATTGCCACATCTACGTTCCACAAGGAAACGGCTGGCAACACAATATTGCACACCCGAACATAACAATTAAATCATTCAATGAGGGCCACTATGCCTGTTGCAGAGTACAATACCTTCAATGAAAAATTAAGAACAACCCTCAACATTCATAGAATTGAAATTGAACAGCAAAAGAGGAAGAAGTTCCAGAGGGATTTGGACGACTACAACAACCAGAGGGTATACAGGTGGCATGAAGGTTATCCAGGCAGCAGACAAACACGAAGAGGGGCATACATCTCATCAGGATCCTCATACTCAGGCTCAGGGGGCGAAGGACAGGAATATCATCAACAAAGATCCTACGGAAACTGTTTTTTAGGCCAACGACGGGGCAGACGCCCAAGAAGAGGACGAGGAGAGGCAGAAAGCAATCAAGAAGATCTGAATCGGATGATGGAGACGAGATCACAGGTATGATCCCGACATCGCAATCACTGATAGTCAACATCTCGTCTAAAACCTTGAGTCCAGCCCAACTACTCCTCCTCCAGATGGGCCTTTCCTTCTGCCCAACATACAGGTACGATTTGTTCCAGCTAGACATGGATCTAAATCGTTTTTTCAGATCCCTACGCCTACGGGTCTACTTCTCCAACATGGAGGAGCCCCGGAGGAACGAAGGGTCAACTGTCAACCCTTCAGAGGGCCCTGTGATTACTTCTCGAGACTTTGGATTGGGGAACAAGAGTTTCTTCAACCCTCCAAAGAACTCGCCTGCGTTGGAGACATTTATCAATCTGATCCACAGAGATGTGGACAGATTTAATCACGACTTTAGACTAGGCCAGTTTAAAAGTCAGGCCAACTTGAACAGTTTGGACAGACAAGCTTTAGCTTCCCTTACTGGGGACAATGATCTGATCATAAAACCTGCAGATAAGGGGGGAGCGATTGTAGTGATGGACAGGTCCACTTATCTTAGAGAGGTACAGAGGCAGCTACAAGATACTTCGGTTTATCAACCCATAAGTCAGGACCCTACGAATAAAATCGCATTAAAAATAAAGAATACCCTAGCGAAACACATGACCCTAGGGACAATAGACCAGGACACAGTTTCTTATTTGACCAACAGACATCCGGTCATACCTGTGTTCTACATACTCCCCAAAATACACAAAGGTCTAGACAATCCTCCTGGACGGCCGATAGTGGCCTCCACGGATTCGGTATTCACGCCTCTCTCCAAATTTATGGAGAAACTCCTGACCCCACTTATTAAAAATACAAGATCATTCTTGTTGGATACATCCAGCTTTCTAGAGATCATTCATACATCCGAGATTTTGACTCCAGATGTCATCTTGGTGACATTAGATGTTTGCAGCCTATATACCTCGATCATACACACAAAAGGGCTAACTGCGGTCAAAGAGATACTCAATAAAGCTGGGAAAGAGAATAAGATTATAGACCTAGGCCTTGACCTGCTGACAATTATACTAAACGATAATTACTTCTTATTCGAAGACACATATTTTATTCAAAAAAGAGGCACGGCCATGGGTTCCAATGTGGCACCACCATATGCCAACTGCTACATGGCCCACTTTGAGGAAAACTACGTATACCCCACAACTATGTTTAAAGAGCACATACTGTTATGGACCAGATACATAGACGATATATTCTGCCTGTGGCAGGGCACCGAAAAAGCGTTGGTAGAATTCATTGAATACCTCAATAGCATCTGGCCTGAACTGCAGTTCACATTAAACTTTGATAGGTCCCGGATCAGTTTCTTGGACACTATGGTCATTAAAGATGGTGAAGGCCACCTCAGCACTGACCTATTTACGAAAGAAACAGACAAAAATGGCCTCCTGCACTACGATAGTTGCCACCCAATAGCCACCAAGAGAGCTCTTCCCAAATCCCAATACACACGCATATCCAGGATAGTGGACGATACTGATGTTAGGGCAGTGCGTATGGCCAGCATGACTCAAAAATTTAGGGATAGAGGCTATCAAAACCAAACACTAAGGGAAGCACAATCAACAGCAACTTTCGACAGAAATAGGGATAAACCTAAAAGTATACCCTTTGTACATACATACCACCCCTGTGCCTACAAGGTGCACCATATCATTAGAAAACACTGGTCGCTCCTCAAAGAGGCATATCCAAAGGTCGTAGAGTTTCAGACTCCATTTATTCCATGCTCCAGGAGACCCCAGAACCTCAGGGATAGGCTAATTAGAGCAGATGTAGGATCAACAAAAAAACCTTTAAGACAAACCTTTCTGAATACCCCAAGAAAAGGGACTTTCCCTTGTCGATCCTGTCTACAGTGCTCCCATATCATAAAAGGTGACATATTACGACATCCCCATACTGGCGAACGTATACCGATAAAGGAATATTTTACATGCAACACAAATTATGTCATCTACCAGATAAAATGTCCGTGTGGGCTAGCGTATGTGGGGGAAACGACGCAGCGCATACGGGACAGAATAGGCCAACATAAAAGCAATATTCGATGCAACAAGACCCTATTACCAATTCCGGCGCATTTTCTATCCAGAGCATACAATGTCTCGCAACTACAGTTCCAGGTAATTGAACACATTCCTGCCCCACGAAGAGGAGGAGATAGGATTAAGATACTAAAGCGCAGAGAGGCGTACTGGATTCATAGGTTGCAAACATTGGAGCCCAAAGGCCTGAACAGGGAGTACGAAGTGAGCAGTTTTTTGTAAATAACCACCACTGTAAATAACCACCACTTAATATGACTAATATCTCTCTTACAGACACGCTGACCCAACACGGGGCATAATACCTGCCTACATGCCGGACAAGGTATCCTTTAGAGTATTAATTCTCCTGTGCAACAGGGGATGTAATAACCTATATCTAGGTATTTTGATAGAGATATGTATCAAACATCTATACACATAGACAATTTTTACATCGTACCAATTTACAGCAGACAAAAAACTAGGTACCACCTTATAGACAGACTATTGACTATTGTCTCATTATTTCCATATCTCCTTACTTCTTTCTCCCAATCAGTGGGGCTGAGAACAGAGAAATGTTTGGACTAATACAAACACATCATACATAACCAGTAACTGTGGTTCTCTCACTATTTATTCATACCAGCTCAGGGGATTTACAAGTCTTTAGAATCACCAACATGACAAATTACCACTAGCTACCTCTTCTGTGTTACGTCCGATGTCCCCTCTATGTATACTCTCTAAAGATGCGGTCTAATTATAATAACAAGCACATCATCTATGTTTCCCTATAAATTAACATATCCCTAGCACGGCACGAAGTGCACTTAATTACGAGACCAGCCGAGACATGACAGCAGGGATTCCCCCTTAGCCACCACACGTTCGATAATGTGTGGGAGTCACTAGGGACGGCTCTGACCAACCAGATGCAGGGGAGGCAGGGTTGATAGGAGAGGACACGACTGTCCTCGGACCAACAGAACGCCCATAGCATGACGTCTACGGACGCACGCTAAGACACGCCCACTGCCCGCCCCGCACTAGGATATTTAAACCTGCAGTGTATTCCCCATGTTAGCGCAAAAAAGGAGCGGAAATCCGCCATTCTTATCGACAGCGCCGATCTTCTGGATACACCAGTAACCAGGGTAATAAGGTATGCCTGCAACAATTCTATACCAAACACGTTTCAACTGTGGTCTTATGTTATGCTAGTTAGCATTGAACTGTTAGTCTGGACGTACCTTAAATGCTTGCCATATTATGCCATATTATGCTATTATGTGAGTGTGTTATTGTGCTACTATGTTGCCCCTAGTGATGTGCCGGTTTTACAGCAAGAGATACTGTCTAGTCCTTCTGTCTTTTTTCCTTAACGATTTAAATACAGACATCGGCATTCTCTAACATAGTCCCTATATAATTGATGCCTATATGAGGAACTCACTGCATCATCTTATACCTGACTATATTATTGTACATGGGATGAGGATGTCATCCGTACATACATTCTGTTCTTGCTAGATCATTTTTTCTGTGATATTTCGCAACAGAATTCTGTTCTTTGTTTTATTCTAG
Source organism: Rhinoderma darwinii (assembly GCF_050947455.1). Lineage (NCBI taxonomy): Eukaryota > Metazoa > Chordata > Amphibia > Anura > Rhinodermatidae > Rhinoderma > Rhinoderma darwinii. Next base: position 124,754,914 of record NC_134691.1, on the reverse strand, counting down.
TTTCTACACTTTATTTTCCTTATGACGTCATGATTTACTTTTCTTTAAAAAAATTATTTTTGACCAATGAACGTATATGATGCTAATATACCAATGTATAAATATTCTGTATACTTGTAGTGCCCGACGAAGGTCCTTTGACCGAAACGTTGCACCTAACCCTTGGCATCAAAAATTATAAAAATTTCAAGAATTCATCACTTACAACTCAGTGTGCCGAATACTTTTTACAATACGATTGGGTTGGGACCCTATTCGTGCACCTACCCGGATCTAGTGCATTCCGAACCAATTTATAACAATTAAATCAGTTCCAAAGGGGGCTAAGAGGAACTGTAGTGCCCAAGCAGCTTTTCAATTAGAATCAGTCAATAATCATAATAGTCTGAGAGCAAGTGGTGTTCAACAAACTTAAAACCACTCAAAATATCAATAGACCCACTTTAGTGTTACAACATAGAGCAATTTTTGGATATCAAACATATTACTATGAAATATTTACAATAAAGTCCTAAGATTATTTAATGTAGTGCTTAATCATACCTTTTGCTTCGTGCTGTGGAAGACACCTGAGCCAGGGCAAGGTCCGTGCACTGGATCACTGAAGACACTGGAAAAATAATGTCATTTCACTACCAAAGAAGATGTCCCTTTCTCCATCCACGATGCAAAGCCTCGTAGGATAAGCCGTTGAGTAGGGAACATTCCGGTCGCATATAGTCTCCAATTGACCTCATTCTTGTTTGCGGCTGGACAGTTGAAGGATCTTGTCTCAGTCTTTACAGGAACTGAGCAAGAAAGGGGTGTGGAGGAGCACCCGGAGGAGGGTAAGATGGCCCCCTATGTGCTCCACAGCAAATGCTAAAGAAAAGGAGGCCTCCGGAAATATGTCCTTCATCCAGCATTCTACAAAGTCATCAGAAGCTCTACCCTTAGTCCTCTAAGGCAGGCCAATGATCTTAACGTTGCTGCGACACATACAGTTTTCCAGGTAATCCGCTTTTTGTCGCCATAGCTCAGCTTTGGAATTTTCAGCTATGGACTTGTATATTGGGGCTGCACACGCTTCAATTTGTAAGATTCACTCTTCAAAACCTTGCAGGTCCTGTCTAAGTAGGCCTACATCAATTTTAACCTCTTCTATTTTCTCAGTGAGTGAGGTCTTACATGAGGCGATGGCCGCTAAAACTTGATCAGTCACTTGTTTGAGCGTAATCTCACACTGATTGCCATCATCAAACATTTCCTTGTTAGAGGAGTCACCGTAGGATGTGTGCTGTGACTATGGAGTGAAGCTAGATTCAGCTGGTTCTGTTCGGGCAAATTCACATAAGGGATCAACAGCGATTTGTTACTTTTGATGACTTATACCAGAATGTACCACCGAGTACAGATGGTTAGGTGCAAATTGCCGCAAGTACAGGTGTGCGGTGGTAATGGAGTAAGATCAGTGCTGTAAGAGGGTGTTAAGGGTGTTGTGAGAGGCACCACAGAATATCACAGTTCTAGAGGAAGTCCTTAAAGTGTAACCTTTTTCCCATAAATTAATAGTATAAGCGAATATAAAAAAAACTTTGTAATATATCTTATTAGAGAGAAATACCCCTTTCTCCACTTATGAGACTCCTCTAACCCCCCCCCCCCCAATCCACCAAACTGTTCACTAAATTTGCTGCTAAAATATGTATTCAGTGAGACAGAGGTAAAGACTGCTCACTGAAGGATCAGGTTACATGCTGCCCATAGAAGTCTATCAAGAGCGGAGGGAGCTGCTGGAGGGAGACACAGACAGACGCTGATGCTTTTAGTAAATGTTTTACTAGAATCAAGCTGTGCAGTGAGATAACACTTACCTAGAAGCAGCATTGAGGACATCATACAGCAGTAAGGAGCAGTGTAGTGGTGAATCTAGCACTGGGGTGAGACATACACTTACTAGAAGCTGCAGCTTGTGCCTCCCCTATTCTCCCTCTCCATTCAGCAACTCCCTCTTCCTTCTGCCCCCCTCCATAGACGTCTATGGGCAGCATGTAACCTGATCCTCCAGTGACCTGTCTTCATCTCTGCTTCACTGCATACAGATTTTAGCAGTGAATTCAGAGTAAGTGATCAGTGCAGGAGGCAGGGGCCAGGCTTTGTTGCAGAAGGAAATTAAATGGATCACTGTTTGGCCTTAATGAGGCCACTAGCTTCAAGCCTATTTTGTAATTTACAACTAGCACAAATGTTACTTTTCCTCTGCTTTATTTTTGTTTTTATGTTTTTTCAAATTTTTTGTTTTCTTTACAGTTTATGTGATTTGTGATCCCCTCCCTGGCTCAAAATCTGGGAGGTGTATGATGATACGCTGATGCATGTTTCACGCTGCAGCTACGCTCTATAGTAAAGAAACCTTTTGGTATGTTGAGAATGGACAGAGAAATATATAACTGCTCACCTGGGCGAGGTGTGCTAATAAGAGGCACAACTCTTTGAGCAGTTGAAACCAGCCGCCACCACCCCCTCCTGCACTAATTGTACATGCGTCTATAGAACGCAGGTAAAATTACATGCATAAGCGCTGAATGGCCGGGTAGGTTCCGTGCCCGAACATTCAGCACCTTACAATAACGCTGATTGGCTGGGCAGAATGAGTTGTCCCACCAATCAGCGCCTTTCAACTTGCAGAAAGGCGCTGATTGGCGGGAGAAGTCATTCTACCCTGCCAATCAACGATGGTAGCGGCGCGATGATGTAATCGCACCGCTTCCATTGTTGAAGGGCGCTGATTGACGGGGCGGGTCATTCTGCCCTGCCAATATGTGCCATTCAGCCCCAGCAGACCTGCTCAGAAGAGAGCAGGCCTGTATTGACACAGGACGGCGTGGGAACGGGATCATGGTGAGTATGTAAATTTAGTTGTTTTCAACTAAAAAGTGTGGACGGCATTATATACAGGAGGGGGGGGCTGTATTTGGGGCACAATATACAGGGCAGGCTTTATGTGGGACACAATCTACAGAGGAGGCTTTATGAGGGACACAATCTACAGGGGGACTATACAGTGAAGGAAATAAGTATTTGATCACTGTCAAAGACATGAACAGTCTAGAATTTTTAGGCTAGGTTAATTTTACCAGTGAGAGATAGATTATATATATATAAAAAAAAGAAAAAGAAAATCACAGTCAAAATTATATATATTTATTTGCATTGTGCACAGAGAAATAAGTATTTGATCCCTTTGGCAAACAAGACTTAATACTTGGTGGCAAAACCCTTGTTGGCAAGCACAGCAGTCAGACGTATTTTGTAGTTGATGATGAGGTTTGCACACATGTTAGATGGAATTTTGGCCCACTCCTCTTTGCAGATCATCTGTAAATCATTAAGATTTCGAGGCTGTCGCTTGGCAACTCGGATCTTCAGCTCCCTCCATAAGTTTTCGATGGGATTAAGGTCTGGAGACTGGCTAGGCCACTCCATGACCTTAATGTGCTTCTTTTTGAGCCGCTCCTTTGTTGACTTGGCTGTATGTTTCGGGTCATTGTCGTGCTGGAAGACCCAGCCACGAGCCATTTTTAATGTCCTGGTGGAGAGAAGGAGGTTGTCACTCAGGATTTTACGGTACATGGCTCCATCCATTCTACCATTGATGCGGTGAAGTAGTCCTGTGCCCTTAGCAGAGAAACACCCCCAAAACATGTTTCCACCTCCATGCTTGACAGTGGGGACGGTGTTCTTTGGGTCATAGGCAGCATTTCTCTTCCTCCAAACACGGCGAGTTGAGTTAATGCCAAAGAGCTAAATTTTAGTCTCATCTGACCACAGCACCTCCTCCCAATCACTCTCAGAATTATCCAGATGTTCATTTGCAAACTTCAGACGGGCCTGTACATGTGCCTTCTTGAGCAGAGGGACCTTGCGGGGCACTGCAGGATTTTAATCCATTACGGAGCAATGTGTTACCAATGGTTTTCTTGGTGACTGTGGTCCCAGCTGCCTTGAGATCATTAACAAGTTCCCCCCCGTGTAGTTTTCGGCTGAGCTCTCACCTTCGTCAGGATCAAGGATACCCCACGAGGTGAGATTTTGCATGGAGCCCCAGATCATTTTGTATGTCTTCCATTTTCTTACTATTGCACCAACAGTTGTCTCCTTCTCACCCAGCGTATTACTTATGGTTTTGTAGCCCATTCCAGCCTTGTGCAGGTCTAGGATCTTGTCCCTGACATCCTTAGAAAGCTCTTTGGTCTTGCCCATGTTGTAGAGGTTAGAGTCAGACTGATTAATTGAGTCTGTGGACAGGAGTCTTTAATACAGGTGACCATTTAAGACAGTTGTCTTTAATGCAGGCACCAAGTTGATTTGGAGCGTGTAACTGGTCTGGAGGAGGCTGAACTCTTAATGGTTGGTAGGGGATCAAATACTTATTTCTCTGTGCACAATGCAAATAAATATATATAATTTTGACTATGTGATTTTCTTTTTTTTATATATATATAATCTATCTCTCACTGGTAAAATTAACCTAGCCTAAAAATTCTAGACAGTTCATGACTTTGACAGTGGGCAAACTTACAAAATCAGCAAGGGATCAAATACTTTTTTCCTTCACTGTATATATATATATATATATATATATATATATATATATATATATGTGTGTGGTGTGTGTGTGTGTGTGTAATGTGAATAGATGAGCAAGACCAAAGAGCTTTCTAAGGATGTCAGGGACAAGATCCTAGACCTGCACAAGGCTGGAATGGGCTACAAAACCATAAGTAAGACGCTGGGTGAGAAGGAGACAACTGTTGGTGCAATAGTAAGAAAATGGAAGACATACAAAATGACTGTCAATCGACATCGATCTGGGGCTCCATGCAAAATCTCACCTCGTGGGATATCCTTGATCCTGAGGAAGGTGAGAGCTCAGCCGAAAACTACACGGGGGGGAACTTGTTAATGATCTCAAGGCAGCTGGGACCACAGTCACCAAGAAAACCATTGGTAACACATTACGCCGTAATGGATTAAAATCCTGCAGTGCCCGCAAGGTCCCCCTGCTCAAGAAGGCACATGCACAGGCCCGTCTGAAGTTTGCAAATGAACATCTGGATGATTCTGAGAGTGATTGGGAGAAGGTGCTGTGGTCAGATGAGACTAAAATTTAGCTCTTTGGCATTAACTCAACTCGCCGTGTTTGGAGGAAGAGAAATGCTGCCTATGACCCAAAGAACACCGTCCCCACTGTCAAGCATGGAGGTGGAAACATTATGTTTTGGGGTGTTTCTCTGCTAAGGGCACAGGACTACTTCACCGCATCAATGGGAGAATGGATGGAGCCATGTACCGTCAAATCCTGAGTGACAACCTCCTTCCCTCCACCAGGACATTAAAAATGGCTCGTGGCTGGGTCTTCCAGCACGACAATGATCCGAAACATACAGCCAAGGCAACAAAGGAGTGGCTGAAAAAGAAGCACATTAAGGTCATGGAGTGGCCTAGCCAGTCTCCAGACCTTAATCCCATCGAAAACTTATGGAGGGAGCTGAAGATCCGAGTTGCCAAGCGACAGCCTCGAAATCTTAATGATTTACAGATGATCTGCAAAGAGGAGTGGGCCAAAATTCCATCTAACATGTGTGCAAACCTCATCATCAACTACAAAAAACGTCTGACTGCTGTGCTTGCCAACAAGGGTTTTGCCACCAAGTATTAAGTCTTGTTTGCCAAAGGGATCAAATACTTATTTCTCTGTGCACAATGCAAATAAATATATATAATTTTGACAATGTGATTTTCTTTTTTTTTTTATATATATATATATATATATATATATATATATATATATAATCTATCTCTCACTGGTAAAATTAACCTAGCCTAAAAATTCTAGACTGTTCATGTCTTTGACAGTGGGCAAACTTACAAAATCAGCAAGGGATCAAATACTTATTTCCTTCACTGTATATATATATATATATATATATATATATATATATATATATATAAATTTCTAATACATAAAAAAAATACCTTATACTATACTTAATTGTATAATTATTACATCTTGTGCAGCATTATTTATGGATATGTTATAACTGGTATTATCCCCTTACTCTGCCTGGTTCATTGACTGTGTGGGTATTATAGTGACTTTTGGTGGATTGTAGGTTGTTATGTGTATAGCTGTTATGTGTTTGTTCTGTATCTAATTGACTTTAATAAAGATTGTTTGGATTTTTTCAAGTACTGGGTCGTGACTTGCTTCTTTTTCTGGTTTTGTTATATTAGTCACTAGGACCACTAGTATAATTTGGGGCATGGTTCGGTTTGTTAATTTTTATTGTTTTACGGAGTTCACCCTGCGAGCTTAATAATGTTTTATTGTAAAAGTTTGGACATTTACGGGCACAGCAATACCAATCAAGTTTATTTTATTATTATTATATATTAATATTTTTTCCCAATATTCCTAAAAACGTTAATTGTTACATTTGTTTTTAATCCCACTAGGGGACTTGAACATGCAATCATCAGCTAGCTGGTACAAAACCCTTCAATATGTATTGCAGTGTGTTGTGCATTTTAACATCCTCCTAATAAGCCCTGCCTCTGGGCTTCATTAGGCCACCCGGCTGCCATGACAACTATCAGCACCCTACAATCACATCAAGGGGACCAAAGGGGTGACAGAGGAGCCCCCCACTCTAACGGCTCAGATGCTGTGGTCGCTGTTGACCATGTTATTGAATCGGTTAAAAGGCTGTGATAGGCGTTATCGCCAATCCCGTCTGTTAGAGCGAGATGTAATATATAGGTGACACCCGCAGCGCTTAGAGCGTGCTCAGTCCGTGGGCCCGCTCCATACTTCTGCCCTCCATCATGACCTACATGTAAGTGATGATGGTTTAAATGGTTAGGAGTATTCAAAAGTCTCTGCAGCAGAGGCAGGTGACACAGAATATCACAATTCAAGATAAAATAACAAAATTCACTGCACCAAGATTTAGGGTATGTGCACACACACTAATTACGTCCGTACTTGACGGACGTATTTCGGCCGCAAGTCCCGGACCGAACACACTGCAGGGAGCCGGGCTCCTAGCATCATAGTTATGTACGATGCTAGGAGTCCCTGCCTCTCTGCAGGACAACTGTCCCGTACTGTAATCATGTTTTCAGTACGGGACAGCAGTTCCACGGAGAGGCAGGGACTCCTAGCATCGTACATAAATATGATGCTAGGAGCCCGGCTCCCTGCACTGTGGTCGGTCCGGTACTTGCGGCCGAAATACGTCCGTCAATTACGGACGTAATTAGTGTGTGTGCACATACCCTTACAGGGGCTATTAAAATGGCCTGTAGCTTTAAGAAAATAATTTTAAAAGTCTCTGCAGCAGCTAGAAAGAGGCTGGTAGTAATCTAGCTAGGGAGCAGGGAATATCAAAAGTTGCCTTGATAATATAGTTTAATTTGCAGGTCAGGACATTGTGTGATGTGTGGGCCCAATCTATGCGATGTTCGATAGTATAAATTAACACGGTGGGCGAACAACTAAATAAAGGAGTAAGTAATCCACATTAGATGGGCAGGTTATCTGATGTCGGCAGAACCTAGTGAGGTTGGAGACTGCTGGTAAGAATGTAAAATAAACGTTACCCACTGACAGGTTATGACAGATGCATGTGGTGAAGAGAGCAGGCCGCCTCTGCCACGCTCTGATGTCAGTCGGTTTGGCACTATAACCACTGCCTCTCCAGGACTGTCGGCCATAGGTAGGTGCAGGAGTCCTTTAAGAACAGTGAAGGAACTGATCCATGTGGGTGGAAGGTCGTGTGCTCTAATAGCATGGCTGGATAATCCCTGCATCCTCGGGCCCTCCAGGTCCAGCAGACGCAAATCTTGCGCAAAAGGGTCCCAGGAGCAAAGAGAAGCTACTTAGGAGGTAAAATGCAGGCGTTTCAGCAGGATTTCTCACTGGCAGGTACAGGTCTGTAAGAGAGCTCACAAAAGCTTGTCTAGCTCCCAGAGGCTTTTGCAGTTTGTAGAGTCTTTGGTAAGTCTTTTGCGGTTACATTCTGGGCTTGCCCATTAAGCTCTTGGAGTGGTCTTAACAGGACACCCAGTCCTAGGAAAAGTAACAATAGTTCTGAACTTTCTAGTGACAAATCTGTTCATTTTTGAGAAAAACTGATTTGTCAGTAACCTGGCTTTATGCATCTCTATTTAATGGGCAAAACACATGTGAAACCCACACTTCCAATCTCTTCTCCTTAATTGAAACACCTTTTGCCAATTGGCTCTTGGAGAACTCATTAAAACAGAGATTCACACACTTTTTCTCCCTGCACTGTGGATGTTTACACAATGTGCTCATTAACCCCTTAGATCAAGCCATTTTTCACTCCCAACCTTCCAAAAGTCATAACTTTTGTATTTTTACGTGAATGGCGCAGTGTGAAGGCTTAGTTTTTGCTTGAGGAGTTGTAGTCCTTATTGGCAACATTTAAAGTACCATATAATGTACTGGGGAAATATAAAAAAATAAAAAAAAAGCACCTTTGTGGGGTGGAATAGGAAAAAAAAAAAAAAAGATTCCTCCATTTTTTTTATTTTTTTTTGGGGGGGGGGGATTTCATTATTACGGCTTTTACCGTCCGGTAAAAACTTCCATTTAACTATGTTCTGCTGGTCAATACTACAGTGATACCAAATTAATAGTTTTTGTTGTTTTTTTTATCTTTTACAAGGAGAAAGGTTATTTTTTTTTAAATTTTAATATTTGTAACTTTTTTTTCACTACTGAAAACTTAGTTTAACTTTTTATTGGTCCCCCTGAGGGATTTGAACCGGCGATCTTCTAATCGCTGGTACAATACACTGAAATACTACTGTATTGCAGTGTACTCTAATTTTTACAGGCTTCTGTTAAGAGTAGGCAGGGCTTACCGGGGAAAAAAAAAAGGCAGACCTGGGGGCCTTCCTTAGGCCCAGGTTGTCATGACAATCATCAGCACCCCACGATCGATGGACTGTCTCTGTGGGCCACCCTTCAAATGGCTTAGATGCCACGGTTGCCATTAATCGCTGCATCAAAATGGTTAAACGGCCAGGAACAAGCTGTTACTGGCTGTTATTGCGAGGTGTCAGCTGTAATACACAGCCAACAACTGCAGCGTATGGAGCGGGCTCAGTACCTAAGCCCGGTCCATATTTCAGCCCCTGCACCATGACATGCCGCTACGTCATGGTGCGTTAAGTACAACGGTTTGTGTGCGATTAGTTTAGTCAGATTGTATTGGTCTAAATTTGTTACATATAAAATATGGTCGGATTCTTATCTTAGTAATCAATGCAGAAATCCAGGTCACATGATAAATTTAGACTTCCCCATTATATATTCCAAACATTCCAAATATATTTAAGACCCGTCCTTTTCTGCCCAAACATGCCTCCTGACAAAACTGCGGTGAAACATGCGTTGGGGCATCTGGGCACTAAGTCACTTTACTAACAGGTTAGTTGTTACTTTTGTGTACTATGTAGCTATTTTTCCAGCCAATAGTGATACAGATTGAGCAGTTTACTCTCTAGTTTAGGAATGTAATCTAGTCACTAGTAAAAGACACAATCACAATGGACAATACATGCTCATGGAACATGTACTCCAGTCCATTCATGTATGTGTTTTTAATGAGCATTAATGAAGTATTTTAAAAGAAAGACATTGCACTATTTTTTCTGTAGGAAATATATTCATTAAATTTGAATACTTACCATGAAGGCTTTTACATTTCTCAGTGGCTAGTGGTAATACAATGTATGACTTATTATTGCATCGTCAGTTTGAGTACGGTTTTTACAATGGAGTGCGTAGAAGTAGTAGTGTTATTCGACGCAACGCACCGTTATAAATGTGACATCAGTGGTTTTCCAGAGACTGCAGGGGAACCTATGGATTCCTCATAAATAATGCAGGAAAAATATTAAACATCCTATTGTCTACAACTCTTTCCTGACAAGCTTCCCGATGGCAAAACATTGAAATGCCTGTTGAATCAGGATCAAATAGTATCGGGTGTAGCCGGGCTTAGGAAGCATTTTCAAGGAACAATATATACTGGATGATTGTCCAGGTCATGAATTATAGCAATGTCAGTCAGATCTCTGTATAGTCATTTAACCCAACTCCGTGTGATAAGAAAATGTGCTATCAGTTGTTTTCCACTAAACTGCAGGTAAATTGAATGATCGAAAAAAAAACAAAAAAACACATTCAATTGCAAACTTAGCTCTGCTACATCTGTACTTGTAAAGCTGTCATTATAGGAACATGTATTCTTAGAGAGTAGTTACACATGCTGACTGTGTGACAATTTTTTTCGCCATAAACTACACAAAACCGTCACAACCCCCCCCCCCCCCAAAAAAACAACCTCCACAAAAAGTGGCACGTGTAAATACACCCAAACTAACAGCTGTTATAGTAAACAGTCTTAATAGCAGCAATCCATGGAACGATATTTTGTCAGAAAATTTTTGGGCAGACTGCAGAAACATGTAAACTTCTTGTGATATTTTCCAAAAAGTGTTAAACTGGGTGTAGATGTTTTATTTTTTTTATTTATTTTTAAAACAAAATATAAAGCGTAGGTGTGGGGTACCTACTTTAAAAGGGAACGGTTAACAAAAACTCAAATCTTCAGTTTCAATTTAATGTCAGCGATGGTAAAGAACACATGAAATGTGTGCTTTCAATGTATAATAGTCACAGAGGATAGCAGCTAAGAACATGAGAAAAAACAGGAGAACCCAATAGTTCACATTGTGATTCTGTAAGTTAAAAAATATGGTGATTTCACACATCAGATGTTTTATTGTTTTACTATTAAGAAAAAATAGAGAATAATGCATTACACTCATTTCTCAAAACTAAAATATCGGTATGGCAGCAAAATATTCAGAGAGCAATGAAAGTTTGTAAACTGTATTTAAATCTCTTTTTGATCCCAAAGTGCAAATTGCAAAATTCCCACAAGTTCAGTAGTGCTTTTCCTGTAAATAATCCTTCATTTTGTTTGGCAAAGGCAGTTTCTGAATCAGGTCTATTCTGGTGTACTGACGTATCACAAAACGGCACAGGTACTGCAAAGACCGCACCTGCATAAAGCGGGACACCGGGTTTGTCAGTCTAACGGGATAAGTAGCAGATCCGGGAACTCGAGACCTAGAGTAGCAAAATGCTCCGTTTTCGGAGTCCCTGATGGAATGTTCTATAAGGTCAACTATGGAGGTATGTCCTTCCACGTCTGGTTGTTCATAAAAACTAAATCTACCATTTGAATGTTCAATTCTAGTATGAAGTGTTTTACTATGGGAACGAAAACTTAGGCTTAAAAGATAACGGTCATCAGAACTGTCTCTGACCAGAAAAGAGCCATCTGACACGCTACCCAATTTTTCTTCTGCTTCCCAGCGTGTGATAGGTCCCCAGTACCAACCTTGTTTTGCAAGTTTTTTAAGCTCCTGAGTAAGACTGGTAACTACCATATGTCCACTGTTTTGTACAGAGTCGTAGACTCTGCCAACACCAGGAGCAGTGTTGGGGTCGAAATTCAAATGGCACCGCATGTTTTCAGCCATGTGTGCTTCTGTGCTATTAAGTCTTGCAAAGTTCCTTTGGATTTGATTGTTCTGGACTGGAGGTAGCAATGGCGAGAGTGGTGGAACGTCATTGTGAATTACCCTGGAGTTTTGAAAAAGTACTCCATTGGTACAATGCAGCAGACCATTCACAGTCTGGTCTACAAAGATGTCCGAAGCCGCCACTACTACATCCGGAGCCACTTGACTTTCCTCTTCGTGAAAGCCATTACTTCCTAATAGGGAAGGTACAGCAGAAATTTCCATTGGGGATGAGCTGTCCAAACAGTAAGTACGGGGTCCTTCCAAAGGATACATTCCCTCATCTAAAGGCACAGTATACTGAATATAGTCCTGAGGCATAAGTCCTATAACTACAGGCACATGTTCATTAATACGCAGATGGGGATCTCCATTATGGGATTCTGTTCTTTTCAACGAATTACTTTGTTCCTGATAAACATGATCTGACTGCAGCTCATGAAAGTCCTTTCGAACCCCATTTAGCACAGGGCTCGTACTGGTAGAATGAACCAATGCTTTAACTTTTACTTCCATTTTTATACATGTCTCTTCAGAATTCGTTGGACGTAAGGGCCATGGAGTTGGACTGTAGTGGTGTGTTCGAAGGGATGTTGACCTCAACGGTCTCTGAGATCTTACATCTTTAAAAGTAATGGGCGCAGAAGATGAAGAAAACGTGTCCTCTTCTGCAGAGTTCACGGATGTGCTTCCCTTTCCTTTCTGTTTCTGCTTAACTGAAAGTCGTCTTTTTAATGTCCCCATTAGGCTCTCACTTTTTGGCCTATTTTTGCCGCCTTTCTCATCTTCGCTGTTGATTTCACATCCTGTCAAGTCTTTGCCATAGCAGCTACCAAACAGAGAGTCGTCTTTTACATAGTTATTGGTAATTGAAGGCTGCTGTACCATTACAAAATCATTTTCTTCTTTGCTTTTGTTCAAGTTAAAAGATTTGCGAAATGTTTTCAGACTGATTTTCTTCATTATGGCAAGTGACCAGGTCCGCTTGCTGTTGGCCTTCTCCAGTGAATTGGCGCTAGAACACTGCCATTAATCACTGCTTCACCTCTTCTTTTAATTGGCGTCATTTAGCTTCTGTAATCATCACCTGTAATCATACAAAAAACAAAATAAGAAATCCGGTTCCTTAAAACGTTTCATTCGCTTCTTATACAGTGAGCAAATTGTCATGAGCAGATTGTTCACTGCTGAAGAGAGATATATAGGAAAAGGCAGGAATTACAGCATATATGGAATACAACTAGGGTTGCACGATGCATCTAAATATCTATACTATTTCGATGCAATGCACCGTCAAACTGTTCAATACAGTTTAATTCATGTATTTCGATACGAAGCTATGTGGCCCCACAGCTTAGTATTGTAACACATTAATGTAGTTAGAGCGGGTCTGCGCCTGTGTAATACAGTCATTCCCCCGCTCCTGACAAGTGTGCGAGCAGTCAGCTTGAGGTGATGTGACCAGCGCTGCACTAATGAGCGCCGACACTGAAGACAGAACATGGTGGGCTCAATGCAAAACACCCCCATGTTCTGTCTTTAGCGCCTGCGTCACCGCTCATCAGTGAACAGCCGGCAGCATCACCTCATGCTGACCGCACGTGCACACTTGTTGTCAGGAGCGGAGCAATACCTGTATTATACAGCCGCAGACCCGCTCGAACACCTCATTTACACCGCTATTACCTTGAATGCTGCGATCAAAGCTGACCGCAGCATTCAAGGGTAAAATGACAAGGGGGATGCCCTTTTGATTGTATCACAAGGAATACCTGTGACGCGATCGAGGGACATACCATATATGGGCAGACAGCCCAGGGTCCATTGAAGGACGCCAGGGCTATTTGACCAGATTTCCTGTTGTTCGGGCATACTTAGGTATGTCCTAACAACTGCCTGTGTACTATCAGTACAGAGGCTAATGTACTGGCATATAGATATATACCAGTACATTAAAGTTTAAAAATTTAAAAAAAGTTTAAAAAAAAATATTAAATGTAAATGTTAGAGTTAAAAAAATAAAAATAAAAAAATGTTTTTACAACATTAAGTCTCAATACATAAAATATACACATTTGGTATCGTCGCAACTGTAATAACAAATTTTTTGCGTCATTTATGAGGTTTATGTTAAAAAAATAAAAACGGCTTTCTTTCACTTATTAACCCCCTTAGCGCACCAGGACGCACCGGTACGTCCTGTATTGCAGTGCTTTAATGCACAGGGACGTACCGTTGCGTCCTGTCTAACAACTGTCACCCTATCAAAGAGCAAGGTGGCAGAACTGTGCCATCAACTGTTTATGACAGTTGATCGGAACAGAAAGACGACAGGGGACCAATCACAGCGGACACTGCAGGCGATCTCTGATTTGTCAGTCACAGCAGACTGACCAATCACAGCTCCTTGAGAACATGTATGTGATGGCGCTGGCTCAGAAACTGAGCCAGCGCCATCACCGCCGCGTGTCGGCTGTATATTACAGCTGACACCCCTCTAACGGCCAGGACCGGAGCTAGCCTCCGATCTGGTCGATTAACCCCTTCGATGCAGCAACCAAAAGCGGTTGCTGCATCTAGGTGGTTTCTAGCCTGTCAGCACCCGCGATGGTTGCCATGACAGCAGGTGTCAGCTGTTTGTCACAGCGGACATCCTGCTCTAATGGCCAGGACCGGAGAATAGAATAGCGATCAGGGCTTTATGCCTTCAATTCCCCTAGTGGGACAACTAAAAAAAAAAAAAAAAAAAAAAAAGTCCAAAGTTGCTGTTTTTTAGTCAGTTCCCCTCCCAAAACAGAATTTAAAAAAAAAAGTGATGATCTAATGGTATAAACCCCAAAATTATATCATTAAAAAAGCTACAGCCCGTCCCGCAAAAATCAAGCCCTCCCACAGCTTTTTTCACGTAAAAATAAAAAAAGTTACGGCTCTCAGAACATAGCGACACAAAAAAATATGAACCAAAAGTGATTTTATTGTGCAGACAGCTGCAAAGCATGAAAAAAAACAACCCGATATACATATAGTAATGCTGTAAAAAAAAAAAGAAAAAAGAAACAATTTTCAGAATTGCTGGGTTTTGGTCATCTTGCTTGCCAAAAATTGTGATAGACAAAAAAAAAAAAAAAAAGCATGTACCCCAAAATGGTACCAATGAAAACTACAGATTGTCCTGCAACAAATAAGCCCCCACACAGTGCTACACTGGCCCCACATCTGTGGATTATTTATTTACCCCAGTATTATACCCTCTTATTATACCCTGATGTACTCCACACAGATTACATATGCCCACATATCATAAACTGAAATACCAGCAAAACCCCAAACAGAACTGCCAAGCAAAATCTGTGATCCAAAAGCCAAATGCCGCTCCCTCCATTCTGAACCATACAGCATGCCCAAACAGCAGTTTAAGTCCACATATATGGCATCGCCATACCCGGCGGAACCCACTTAACAGTTTGAGGTATTTCTCTTCAGTGGCACGAACTGGGCACAACATATTGTGCACTAAAATGGCATACACCTGTGAAGAATTGCAATTTTCACTTTGCACCATCCACTGAGCGTTCATTTCTAATAAGAAAACCGAAACCTATGGGGTCAAAATGCCCACTACACCCCTTAAATGCCTTGAGGGGTGCAGTTTCAAAAATGGGGGTCACTACTTGGGAGTTTGTTTTACTACTTGACCCCAGAGCCCTGCCATTGTGGGCCAATGCTGCGAAAATCACCAAAACAGGCCTCACATGCGCATTTGCTTTTTCACTCCTAAGCCCTGTCATATGTCCAGGCAAATGATAAATGCTTTGAGGGGTGCAGTTTACAAAATGGGGTCACTTTTCAGGGTTTTACATTATATTCTGGTACCTAGGGGAGCTCTGCAAATGTGTACACCAGTTCAGCAAAATCTGTACTCTCAAATCCAAATAGCGCTCCTTCCATTTTGAGCTCTGCCATGTGCCCAAACAGCAGTTTATGGCCACAAATGGGGTATTGCCGTACTTGGGAGAAATTGGGTAAAAAAATGGTGTGTTTTTTTCTTTTCTCCTATTATCCCTTGTGAAAATAAAAAATATGGAGCAAAAACTACATACTTTTTGAAAGAAAAAATAATATTTCTCATTTTCACTGCCTAATTCTAATACAATCTATGAAGCCTCACTACACCCCTAGATGAATGCCCTAAAGGGGTATAGTTTCCAAAATTGAGTCACTTCTCTGGGGTTTCTACTGTACTGGTACCTCAGTATCGGTATCGAAGACCAAATTCTGATATTGCGACAACCCTAAATACAACATATGCACCTTGGACATAAATTAAGGAAACCTCTGTTAGCTCTTCCAATCTTCCTCTGTCCAATGTCTGTGTGCTTTTGCCCATATTAAGCTTTTCCTTTTATTAGCCAGTCTCAGATAAGGCTTTTTCTTTGCCACTCTGCCCTGAAGGCCAGCATCCCGAAGTCGCCTCTTCACTGTAGACATTGACACTGGCGTTTTGCGGGTACTATTTAATGAAGCTGCCAGTTGAGGACCTGTGAGGCGTCTATTTCTCAAACTAGAGACTCTAATGTACTTGTCTTGTTGCTCAGTTGTGCAGCGGGAGCTCCCACTTCTCTTTCTACTCTGGTTAGAGCCTGTTTGTGCTGTCCTCTGAAGGGAGTAGTACACACCGTTGTAGGAAATCTTCAGTTTCTTGGCAATTTCTCGCATGGAATAGCCTTCATTTCTAAGAACAAGAATAGACTGTCGAGTTTCACATGAAAGCTCTCTTTTTCTAGGCATTTTGAGTGTTTAATCAAACCCACAAATGTAATGCTCCAGATTCTCAACTAGTTTAAAGTAAGGTCAGTTTTATAGCTCCTCTAAACAGCAAAACTGTTTACAGCGGTGCTAACATAATTGCACAAGGGTTTTCAAGTGTTTTCTAATCATCCATTAGCCTTCTAACACAGTTAGCAAACACAATGTACCATTAGAACACTGGAGTGATGGTTGCTGGAAATGGGCCTCTATACACCTATGTAGATATTGCATTAAAAAAAACACCAGACGTTTGCAGCTAGAATAGTCATTTAGCACATTAACAATGCATAGAGTATTTCTGATTAGTTTAATGTTATCCTCATTGAAAAAAACTGTGCTTTTCTTTCAAAAATAAGGAAATTTCTAAGTGACTCTAAACTTTTGAACGGTAGTGTATACTCATACTGGAACATTTTCAGATGCCCATTATACAAATGTATAATTGTTATTGGCCGTTTCTGAGATATAATTTAGATGTACTGCAAATAATGGATACCCTTTGGGAGCCATAAGCTTGTAAAGATGTGATAATATGGCAGTTTAACAACCCACTATAAATGTAAAACAGTATTTTTAAATGTAGGGACAAATGCATGAGAACGCATAAACAATCCTTGTACTAATGCGAGACGGAAAGAGGAAACACAGTAAAAACAAAAACCTTTTGGAGCTTTTTTTTCCCTTTTACACCAAATAATGTGAAAAAGAAAGGAGAACATACAAAACTGCGAATGCTAGAAGGTTTGAGGTGTCCATATAAAATCCAGGCCACCTCATAATGACAGGCCAGTGTTGATGTGCTATTTTCTATGTAGTTCCTGCATTCCCTCCAGATGTGTTAACGTCCTACTACAAGGCCCGGTATGGGCTGTGAAAACGACCGCGAATCAATAAGACAGCTCACAGATCGGCGCTCGTTGGCTCTTTTCACAAGGAGCAATGATTGGTTCTATATGGGGACGAGCGCTTGTTACTACGATCGCTCGTCACCATACATTCCCATCATGTCGGCAGCACATCTCGCTTACAGAGAGATGTGTTGCAGGTTAACGATAAGATTTATTGCTGCATAAAAGACACGATCAGCTGATGAACGAGCATTTACACAGGGCACTGGAAGTTTATATGAAGCTCATTTGCCCCATTCTAAGCAGTGTGCCCAAACAGAAGGCAAACGGAACAGACAGCCCTGGGGTACGGTGATGCGATCAAAGAGGGGAATTTCCTTTGATCATGCCGTGGTTACGGACCGCGGCAATTAAAGGGTTAAACAGTTGGGGTCCAAGTGTTTTCCGACCCCAGCTGTGTTCAGGAGGCTTCTCTAGGTTTAGGAGCTGTAAGTTACAACTCCTGCTTAGAGTAGAGTATGAGCGCTCACACGAGAGTGGGGACCTGCACCGCCTGACGTCAAAAGACGTAGGGCGGTCGAGAAGGGGTTACAGACACAGTTGAGAATGGCAACTGTATATGCACATAGTATACAGCTTCCATTCCTGACTGTGCTTTCAACTGGTGATACCTCTGGTTATTTCACAGTTAGAACTGCGATGCTGATGGATATGAAAGACTAGAATTTCCTCTTTCAAATGCCACTGCTGTTCTAGGTGGTCCACAACCGGAGATATGGCTATTTGAAGTGATCCCCCTTCCCTCCAGCCTCAGTCTCTCACACTGTGTGAAGCAGCTTCATACTGATAGGACAGCGTCAGAGGCTGTGAGGAGGCTCCACCTTCGGAGAATCGCTGCTGTCGACATAACTTTTAAAATAATAAACTTTTTGAGACACAGTTTTCACTAGATTTTATCAGTGTGACAGCACCTATTAGATTAGATAGGATATAGGGCTTTACTAATCTAGTGGAAGATCCTCTTTAACGCTGTGTATTAGACTTACTCCCCTTATTTCATTAGCATCTCCCCGCATAGTCATGTGATCCACACACGACCAGGTCGTCAAGGAGACGTACACAACTGCTAACTCTGCATCTGGGGAAACAAGTGTTTCCAAGAGGTGAACTGCCCCGTCCGCCAGAATAATAAGGCTATATACATTAGCAATGGACCCGCTTGGGCAGTAAGCTTAAGCGGGACTTTCAAAACAAAGTTGTGTACATGGGGCCACATTGTCTTCCATTGCCATACCCTGTTTTTGTACACAAAAAACAATCCTGGACCAGTTAAGGCATAGTACAAATATTCAAAAGTGACCAGATGAAATCACTCTTGCGTATTTATATAGAGGTACATAAGCCACACACATAAAAAAGAAACCAACATTGCATCTGGGGGTACCATCATGTTTTTGTTTTAGCTTTTCCCCCAAAAAATCCTTCCTGTCTATATCAAAATATCTGGTCTTAGAAGCAGAGATATGGTTAAAGATGTACTCGGCACTGGGAAAATTGGCCTGCTGGAGGGTCAATCAAGCCCTTGTGTAGTTTTGGTAATGCATACAGAACCGGGGTTCCCGGATTCTTTAGTTCCAGGTACACCGCTCCTGGTAAATTTGTCAATGATATTCCCAATTTCACGCTGTATTTGGAACTTTGGGTCATGTGGTACCTCCTTATAAACATCTTTCTATTTCTATCAGATATTTGACCATATTCAGAATAACCAAAGCGTTGGCCGACTTGATATCTATTTAAGTGTCATTAGTCATTGCAGAAAGAGCGTCGCTTTCACTTTTAGTAAAATTAGATCTAACAGGTACCATTTCAGAAATACTTTTTCACATCCATTGACAAGCGAAATAATTGTCCCATTGTCTGTAGCTGGTGCTGCTCTAGTTCTCTTAGGCCCCATGTAAACGAACGTGCTTTTGCAGCCGCAATTCCCCTGAAAATCCACGGGAGAATTGCGGCCCCATTCATTCCTATGGGGCCATGCACATGACCGTGGTTTTCACGGTCCGTGCATGGCCCAGGAGCCTGGACCGCAGAAAGAACGGACCTGTCTTATTACGGCCGTGTTCTGTGCTCCAGGCTCATAGGAAGTAATGGACGTGGCCATGTGCACGGCCCGCGATTTGCGGCTGGCTCACTTTGACACTCCGCGACCGGCCGACCCAAAAATCACAGCCGTGCACATGGCTACGGTCGTGTGCATGAGGCCTTAGATCTAAGCCCTAAGAAATGAATGATTGAAAAAAAAAAAACATTAAATGATGTATATTTAATGTAAATATTCCCTATGATCTATACAGTTGGAAGGAACGAAATAGTGCCTTGGTAAGTAGACCTGTGACGGGATCAAGTGACGCCGCATCAGGGAAGTGATAGGACTATAGATTTAGAGGGAGAGTCATGTAGCCTGAAAAACAAGATGTTTGTCACAACTGCGGGACGTGAAGACAGTAAGCATCGCTCGTATCAGGAGTTTGGGTGTACCATCATAAAGCATTTGTGAAGTTTAGGAAGTCCAACTTTAGAATGGACCTGCTTGGGCAGTAAGCTTGTGTATATAGCCTTACAATGTTAGCAGATGGGCAGTTCACCTCTTGGTAACACTGGTTTCCCCAGATGCAGAGTTAGCAGTTGTGTACGTCTCCTTGACGACCTGGTCATGTGAGGATCACATGACTATGCGGGGAGTTTAGTCTAATACAGCGTTAAACCGGTTTATTCAAACACATGGGAGGATGGAGCCTACTGGACGATAGCAACCGCTAAGTAATCGACACCGGAGTAAATTATGAGGTGAAAAGATAACGCCAGATATACATTTTGGAATATTTTGAATATGTATCTGTTCTGCATTATACTCACGAGCAATAACATGTGATGTATCTAGAAGGACAATACCAAACATGTATTCAGCGGAGACACACGCACCTGGATGGGCAGACTCACACTGACTGGAGGACAAAGTTGTGTAGCTGCTGTAAATATACAAGGGAGAGTCAAAAATTATCCGCATGCTGGTTATATTAACCCCTTTCCGCTGGCCACTTTTGACCTTCCTGACAGAGCCTCATTTTTCAAATCGGACGTTTCACTTTATGTGGTAAGAACTTCGGAATGCTTGTACCTATGCAAGTGATTCGGAGACTGTTTTCTCGTGACACATTGGACTTTATTTTACTGGCAAAATTTGCTCGATACATTCAGTATTTAATTGTGAAAAACACCAACATTTAGCGAAAATGTGCAAAAATTCGCATTTTCGAAACCTAAAACGCATCTGCTTGTAAGACAGGCAGTTATACCGCACAAAATAGTAATTAGTAATATATATTAGAAAACCCCAATAAGTCACCCCATTTTAATAACTGCACCCCTCAAAGTATTCAAAACAGCATTTAGAAAGTTTCTTAACCCTTTAGTCATTTCACAGGAATTAAAGAAGAGTAATTTCTGTTTTTATCCATTTTTTTTTTTGTAACAGCAGGTTTTTCAAGAGAAATGCAACTCAATATTTATTGCCCAGTTTCTGCAGTGTTTATAAATATCCCACATGTGGCCCTAGTGTGGTAATGGACTGAAGCACTGCCCTCAAAAGCAAAAAAGCCCCTAGTGGATTTTGGAGCCTCCTTTTTATGAGAATCTATTTTAGGCTCCATGTCAGGCTTGAGGGGCTCTTGTGATGCCAAAATAGTGGAAATCCCCCACAATCTGCCCCATTTTGGAAACTACACCCCTTGAGGAAATTATCTAGGGTTATAGTGAGCATTTTAACCACTCAGATTTTTGCAGAAATGATTGGAAGTAGGCCGTGAAAATGAAAATATAAATTGTTTCCAGTTTAGCTCATTTTTTTTCATTCCCACAAGGACTAAAGGAGAAAAAGCACCCAACATTTGTAAAGCAATCTCCCCGGATTAAAACAATACCCCAATTTCTCCCGAGTGCGGCAATACACCATTTGTGGTCATAAACTGCTTTTTGGGCACACGGAAGGCTCAGAAGGGAAGGAGCGCCATTTGCTTTTGGAGTGCAGATTTTGCTGGATTGGTTTCTGGGCGCCTATGGGATCAAAACAGGGGAAACACCCCAGAAGTGACCTAATTTTGGAAACCACACCCCTCAAGGTATTCACCTAGGGGTGTAGGGAGCATGTTAACCCCACAGGCGTTTTGCAGAAATTAGTGTGCACTTGATGTTGCAGAGTAAAAATGTGATTTTTTTGCATAGATATGCCAATATGTGGTGCCCAGCTTATGCCACCATAACAAGACTGCTCTCTAATTATTATTCTGTGTTTCCCGGTTTCAGAAACACCCTACGTGTGGCCCTAATCTTTTGCCTGGACATTTGACAGGGCTCAGGAGTAAAAGAGTACCATGCAAAGTTGAGGCCCAATTCGGCGATTTACAAAGTATTGGTTCACAATTGCAGAGGCTCTGATGTGAAGTAATAAAATAAACCCTGAGAAGTGACCCGATTTTGGAAACTGCACCCCTCAAGGCATTTATTAAGGGGTGTAGTGAGCATTTTCACCCCACAGGTCATTTCCATAAAGGACTGCTGTGGATGGTGCAAAGAAATTTTTTTAATTTATCCCTATATATGCCAGGTCACTGGCAAATATATCATGCCCAGCTTGTGGCACTGGAGAGACACCTCAAAAATTGTTAAAAGGGTTCTCCCGGGTATGGCGATGCCATATATGTGGAAGTAAACAGCGGTTTGGGCACAATGTAGGGCTCAGAAGTGAGGGAGCACCATTTGGCGTTTGGAGCGTGGATTTTGCTTGGTGGTCGTTTTGTTTGGAGTTTTACGGGTATTTGTGTTTATAATGTGGGGGTACATGTAGACCGGCAGAGTACAGGGGCATAGTCAGGTGGTATAATAATGGGGTAAAATAATCCTTAGATGTGTGTTACGCTGTGAAGCAATACTTCTTGACCAGGCCAGTGTCGCACTGATAAATATCCTTTCTTATCCCCCTTTTGGTCCACACTCCGCACCTTTGCAGTTTGGGGAAATTTGCTAGGAAGTATTATCCTGGTATAACATGGGCACCCTCACTCTCAGCATATATGTTTGGGCCCTACCCTTCCCGATTCCCTAATTTTAGGGCCTTGATAAATCGCCTCTTGAAACAGAAATGTTCCCCTCTGGCTGCACAACTGCATATTTTTTATTTCCTGACTTATTGGAGCCTTAACTAATTAATTTTTTCATAGACGTAGCGGTATGAGGGCGGTTTTTCGGCAGGACGAGCTGTAGTTATTATTGGTACCATTTTGGGGTACATGCGACACTTTGATCACTTTTTATCCTATTTTTTGGGAGGATAGGTAAACCAAAACACGCAATTCTGGCATATTATTTTTACGTGCTTGTGAACTGATTCTAGTGGATAGACTAGGATCAGTGAATTATGTGGCAAATCATTTGCAAGTCAGCGATGGCTCATGTCTGATGAAGAGGTGAAGACAGCGGTGCATTCATGGCTCGCAGCTCAGTCTAAAACATTTTGTAATGTGGGAATACGAAAGTTTGTGCTCATCCATGGACAAAGTATTGAAAAGCAGGGAGATTATGTTGAAAAATAATGTATTTGTCATTTCTAAAAGCTTCTTAAAATAATTGTACAGCCAGGGTGCGGATAATTTTTGACATATATATATATATATATATACACACACACACACACACACACACACACACACACACACACTCATTTTTATATATATTATATTTCATATCTCTTTCTGATATTTTTTATTTCCAATGCTTAAAGAGAATGTAAGAAAACCGGCAGAATCGCTGCTCAGTTCGAACATATTTGTTTCCCTGCTGTGGGAATCAGTATATAGTTTGACAGAAGATACACTATTTATGGAGCTATATATATATATATATATATATATATATATATATGACACTCCATGTAACTACATGACTCACTGCCACATGTGATAAGCAAGAAAACAGTTCATGGAGTCCCTTACTCAGATTTATGTAATGTAACCCTGCATCAACAGGCCGGACTACGGAGTCCTTCAGGGAAAACCAGCAGGCAAACGCTGTGCCAGGCATTTGACGAGCCATTGTGCGATTATTAAAGCCCCCTGACTACCAATCTCAGATGACTAGGCCTTGCTGCCCACTCACAGCTCTACTGTCTAGTTCACCATCACGTGTGCGATTATTAAAGCCCCCTGACTACCAATCTCAGATGACTAGGCCTTGCTGCCCACTCACAGCTCTACTGTCTAGTTCACCATCCGCCTACAATTCAATACTGTTTTTTTTATTAAAGACGAGAATCAGTGGCCCCTAAGATCTATCAGTCAGGACAACCTGTTAGGTCATATGGACGAGTGACCCCCCCCCCCCGCCCCCTCTATGAGCCAGGGCACTTGCATGCTGGCAGACACAGGCCATCCATGTAATGCTACTTTTTTTTTCTGCATAGGAAATGACTATTTGACTGCAACTCCCCCTGGCAATACCCTCTTTTTGCGAGGGGTCATGGTAGCAGCCATGGCTCCCATATTAAACGTGTTGCCTGTAATGAGACATTGATCCAGGTATTTATTCTGATTTCCATACTTGGAGTCAGGGAGAAAGTTTTCCCCTAATGAGGCAATTGGGATCAATCTAATGGGGGGTTTTCCTTCCTCTGGATTAACATGGTAGGATTATAGGTTGGAATTGATGGACCCATGGCTTTTTTCAACCTTACCAACTATGTAACAACCCATTTGAAGGGTGCTTCTAGTTACTAGCCCAGTCTTCACTCCCCGTTCACAGCTGTGACGTAGTTACAGGGCTAAAAATGTTAAGATGATATATTAAACACATACTTTTCAGCTGCTTTCTCTAAGCTCCCAGTGCCAGACATTCAGGTGGCAGTAATAAAGGTTCTACACCCAATATTACCTGCTTTACACAGGAGGAAGTGCAGCTACGTCTGAGCAAATCAAGTATTGATAAATCCGCTGGCGCAGGCGCATCATCCACATATATTAAAGAGGTTGTCCAGGCGTGGGGCGGATTTTTATGAACGGTGTGGGTCCGACACCCAGACCCCGCTGCCTCCGTCACCATAATTTATGCAGTGGTCAGTGCTTGAAGCAGATGGTTCTGGTCACAGTATAGCGACCGTGCTGCAACTCCGCGCTTATTCAAGTGAATGGGAGCAGAGCTGCAGTAACCCAGCACAGCCGCTATACCGACACCGACCACTACATAACATTCGGTGCCCGGAGGCACCCGGAACAGCTGATCGGTGCAGGGTCCACCAATCATATACCGATGACCTTTCCTGTGGATAGGACATCAGTGTGAAAAACCGTCCCATGTCCAGACAACCCCTTTAAACTATGAAATGTCCTACCAAGGAGACAGTAACGACAGATACTATGTCAGCATTTCAAAAAAAAAAAAAAGGGAAAGATACTTATCTAAATGACATTGAGGGTTAAAACTTTAGCTTAAATGACAAAATTGATCTGGGAAAGGTAGAACGTGATGGACGTGTCGATTTTCAACCTAAGTAACTATATAAATCTGTGAGTTTCCAGACCACAACTGAACGTGGCTCACGACCTGCAGCACACGACCTCTGCTATACTGTATGTAGGGAACCAGCAGACAAGCATTGTGGAAACAAAAAGGTCTCTTCCGAGGACGGTATCCAGAGCATCGCCACCTTGTGGTTAGGCATTTAAACGATCTGACCAGCGGTCCGTCAGTCTCACTTTTTGTTGTGCGATTATAGACGATGAAGCCGAGGGTTAACCACAGTTGCCAGGCACAGTTCTCACCACCGTCGCATGGCATGCAATTACTTTATGTTTGCTTGTAAGCAAATGTATTGTCCATGGATATATTCTATACTAAGCCGGCAGGTAACAAAACACAAGTAAACAATACAACATAAATCAGCAATTAGTAGAGCGGCGCACATTCTGTTCTAGAACATCCTTCACTAACACTTCTGTATTTCCAGGGAGAATGACCTCTTCCTTATTATCCTTTGTTCGGTAGAATTCTGGATTCTAGACGTTTAATAAAAGACGTATAAACCATAAATACGGGACATGGCATGTACTGCAAGTCTTCTCCTCCGCAGGATGATGCCTATTGTGTCTTTCTAAGGCTGGGTTCACACGACCTATTTTCAGGCGTAAACGAGGCGTATTATGCCTTGATTTACGCCTGAAAATAGGGCTCCAATACATCGGCAAACATCTGCCCATTCATTTGAATGGGTTTGCCGACGTACTGTGCAGACGAAATGTCATTTACGCGTCGTCGTTTGACAGCTGTCCAACGACGACACGTAAAATGACTGCCTCAGCAAAGAAGTGCAGGACACTTCTTTGGACGTAATTTGAGCCGTTTTTCATTGAATTCAATGAAGAGCAGCTCTAAATTACGGCCGTCAATGACGCCTCATAAAATGCGAGGACGAGCAATTACGTCTGAAATTACGGAGCAGTTTTCTCCTGAAAACAGCTCAGTAATTTCAGCCGTATCGGACGCTGCCGTGTGCACATACCCTAATACTCCCTTGTTATTCTCCGGCTGGGGATGGACTGCAGCTACATTACTACTTGGAGACAGCTTTTCGACATAAGAAAGTAATATCGCGAGCTCGCATGGCGTTTTTTGCATTCCAATAGTAGGTCAGAGGCGGAAACCGTTGGAAGAAATTGAGCGAAATTGAGAAGAAATTGAGCCATTGAGCGCCGCGGGCAAAAGACAAAGCAAAATACGCTTTCTCTGCCTCCCATGGATGTCAATGGGAGGTCAGAGACGTAAACGCCCGAAGATAGGGCATGACACGTCTTTTTCCCGCAAGCCGATTTTTCCGCTCAAGTGAAAAAAAAAAAAAACTCTGCCTCCCATTGAAATCAATGGGAGGCATTTTCGGACGTTTTTTTGGCGCGTTTTTTGACGCGGTTTCAGCGTCAGAAAACTCTGTATGAACTGACCCTAAAGGGGTGTACACACCTATTTTGGCACAAGTACGTCATGAAGAAGGGTCCCCTGAACTGGACCCTCCCCACATACACTCGAGAACTTATTTATACCGCATTTCCAAAAAACATTTACATAATAGCTTTTTTTTCCATTCCGCAAAATTTGTTTTATTAAAAGTTAGACAATATTTGAGATAACTTCCCATTCTGCCTCACAGAGGAGGATCCCGAGCAAATAAACCCCTCTATGATGTCCATACACCCTAGTAGGGCATTATGGACAAGGATTCTTTTCATGGAATAACCAATTTATAGGGATTGTCCACTATTGAACAACTGATGACCTATCCACCGGATAGGTCATCAGGGTATCATCGGTGCGGGTCTGACACCCGGACTCCGCACCGTTAAGCCGCTCCAGCTGCCTGCGGGCATTGGATGTTATGGTCCATTATGCGATGTACACAGAGCCGGAAGCAGTTGGCTCCGTACATAGCACAGCGGCCGAACTGCAGCTCTGCTCCTATTCACTTGAACACGAGGAGAGCTGCAGTACTGAAGCTCGGCCGCTATCCACGGCTTCCGGCATGTTCGTCCACTGCTCGGAGGCAGCCAGAGCGTCATAACGGTGCAGGGTCCGGGTGTCGAACCCCCACAGATCATGTACTGATGACCTATCCAGTGGACAACCCCTTTAATCTGGGTTCTTCTGAGCCCAAACACAGAACAATGAGCAGAAATAACCAATTAGCCAATTTAGGCTCTGTTCACATTACATCAGACAAATATTTCCCAACATACCCGCAATGGAAGGCTCCAGCGTATGCCACGGTGCAACCATACAGTGGAAAAACGGACTGATACATGCATTTTTAAAAATGGATAGCTCTGTATGGAACAGCGAACTTTACTACTCTATACAGCGAAAATAAAAGGTACTGGCCCAGCGCATGCCAAAGGAACACTGTTGGCATACACCGGATCAATGGGCCCTATGGATACACTCAGCGTATACTACAGAATCTTTCCCAGCACACGCGCCAAATAAAGTGTTCAACCGGGATGTGAACACAGCCAGACAGCAAACCAAGATCGCTGCACTGGTGACGTCTGCCAGCACAACAGAAACTCAACTCCTGGTTTTTGTCAATAGGCACTGACCAGAATAAGGACAGGTGTGAACAGAGCATTAACCCCTTAATGACCGCCGACACGCCTTTTCATGGCATCATTTGTAGGCTTTATTCTGATGCAATAGCCTTTTCACGGCGCTGCATCAGGATAAATCAACAGAGCAGGGAGCCGATAAATGTCACTGCTCTACCAGAGGCAGCTGAGGGCTGGGGGCGTCCCTGCTGGAACGTGTGAGATCCATATAAGTATCGATCTCACACGGTTAACCCCTCAGATGCAGTGCTCAATAGCGTGCGCCGCATCGGAGTGGTTTTGGAGAGAGGGAGGGAGCTCCCTCTCATCCCACTGACACCCGGCGATAAGATCTAGCAGATGCCTGTCCGTTTTACACAGACAGGCATAATACACTGCAATACAGAAGTATTAGTGTAATATGCGATCATCCGATTGCTTTTCTAATATACTCCCCTAGTAGGACTAGTAAAAAAAAGTTGAAAGTTAATTGAAAAAATTTTTTAAAAAAGAAAATTAAAAACTCACTTTTTCCCCTTACAAACTGCTTTACTATTAAAAAACCAAAATAAAGCAAAAAAGTTACACATATTTGGTATCGCCGCGTCCGTAACGACCCCGACTATAAAGTTATTACATTACTTAACCCGCACGGTGAACGACGTAAAAAATAAAACAAAAAACTATGGAAAAATTGCTGTTTTTTTTTTTAATCCTGACTTTAAAAATGTGATCAAAAAGTCGCATCTAATCCAAAATGGTACCGATAAAAACTACAAGTCGTCCCGCAAAAAAAAACCCTCATACAACTGCATAGTGAAAAAATAGAAACGTTACGGCTCTTCAAATATGGAGACACAAAAACAAATAATTTTGAAAAAAAAATAAAAATGTTTTTACTGTGTAAAAGTAGTAAAACATACAAAATCTATACAAATTTGGTATCGTTGCGATCGTAACAACCCACTGAATAAAGTTATTGTTTTATTTATACCACACAGTAAACGGCGTAGAATTAGGACGCGAAAAACAGTGGCGAAATTTCAGGTTTTTTTCTATCCCCCGCGAAAAAAAGTAATAAAAGTTAATCAATAAATAATATGTACCTCAAAAAGGTGCTATTAAAAAATACAACTTGTCCCAAAAAAGCAAGACCTTTAATTTCCTTTTGCTGGAGATGTTAAGTGCCATTCCAGCACATGACCACACCAGCCAATCACTGGCCGCTGCGGTCCCCTCAGCAGATCAAGAGGTGAGTTAGGGCATGACCACACATGGCGGAATTCCTCCGCAACTGTCCGCATCAATGCCGCACCTAATCCGGGTTGCGGATTACGGCTGCGGATCTGCACAAAATGTGCAGAAAATTGATGCGGACTAGCTGCTGCGGACTGCGGGAAAAGTGCTTCCCTTCTCCCTATCAGTGCAGGATAGAGAGAAGGGACAGCACTTTCCCTAGTGAAAGTAAAAGAAATTCATACTTACCGCCCGTTGTCTTTATGACGCGTCCCTCCTTCGGCATCCAGCCCGACCTCCCTGGATGACGCGCCAGTCCATGTGACCGCTGCAGCCTGTGCTTGGCCTGTGATTGGCTGCAGCCGTCACTTACACTGAAACGTCATCCTGGGAGGCCGGACTGGAGACAGAAACAGGGAGTTCTCGGTAAGTATGAACTTATATGTTTTTTTACAGATACATGTATATTGAGATCGGTAGTCACTGTCCCGGGTGCAGAAACAGTTACTGCCGATCGCTTAACTCTTTCAGCACCCTGGACAGTGACTATTTACTGACGTCTCCTAGCAACGCTCCCGTCATTACGGGAGCCCCATTGACTTCCTCAGTCTGGCTGTAGACCTAGAAATACATAGGTCCAGCCAGAATGAAGAAATGTCAAGTAAAAAAAGCAAGACGCATCCGCAGCACACATGACATGTGCATGACAGCTGCGGACTTCATTGCGGAACTTTGAATCTCCATTGAAGTCAATGGAGAAATTCCGCCATGAGTCCGCAACCAGTCCGCCACTGCTCCGCAACAGACAGAGCATGCTGCGGACACCAAATTCCGCTCCGCAGCCTATGCTCCGCAGCGGAATTGTACGCATCGTGTAAACGAACACTGCTAAATTAAAGTGAAAGTCAATGTAGAAACGGCTCCGCTGCGGATTAACGCTGCGGAGTGTCCGCAGCGGAATTTAAGTGCAATTCCGCCATGTGTGAATCCGCCCTTAGAGTTTTTATTTACTAAATGACGCCACCTGCAGGTATGAGCGTTTTTTTTTTAGAAAGCTCGGAAAACCCCTTTAATCAGACGTAACAATCATCGGTAAGGTCAAGTTCAGACCGAACCTTTAGATTCCACACAGATAATTTGCATCCGAGTACAGAACAATGCAAGTGAGTGGGGATTTTACAACAGCAGATTCGCATGCGGCTGAAAACAATTAGTGCAGATTTTCAATGCCCTTTAAGGGTCAGTTCACAAGTAGAGTAAATACTGCCTATTTTCCGCAACGGATTCCGTTGCGGAAAATTCACGGCATAACACAGTAACAGCAAAGTGGATAAGATTTGAACACATCTCATCCACACGCTGCGTATATGATGAGGAAATTGACCCGCGGTGCGTCTTTTTAATCCCCTGTCAATTGTATTTCCGTATACGCTGCATTTTTGTTGCGAGTTTTCCCCATTGAATTCAATAGGGAAGTAAAACCCGCAGCAAATAGCACGTTGCGTTTTTTTGCGGCAGAAAAGCAGCGATTTTGAATTAACTCTGGAAAAAAAAATAATAATCTTATACTTACCCAGAGTTCTGTGTTGTTGTCCAGGCTGGCCTCCTGGGTGACGTTTCATCCCATGTGACTGCTGTAGCCAATCACAGCCTGCAGCAGTCACATCGGATGCATTGCCATGGCTACGCAAGTATAAATATTTTCTTAGGTATTGTTTTCCGCAGCGGACATTCCGGTCGAAAAACTGCACCGCGATTTGGTGCGGCTTTTCAGCCGGAATTCCCTGCGGCAAAAACAACAGATTCGATGTGTGCTTTTACGCAGCCCCGTGTGAACATACCCGATGTCGCAAATTTCTTTCGGAATGGCTGTTCAAAGGGTCAAATTCACATGCGAACAACGACAAAATTCATGGCGGGAAATATTCCACTAAAACTGAACAGACAGTAACAAAGCCAATGATTTTCTGATTGGTAACGATAATGGTTAGGTCCATGGTGCTGGGATCCAAATGATGGAAATCTTCTCCATCGCTCAGTAACATTATAATTATAGTTCAGATCATTTGTGGAAAACGCTACAACCGTATTATGGACAAAGCTAAAAATCCCACATGTTTCTAACTACAGGAGCGATTTTCCATGGAAAACCACCATCAGCTTTCTTTGGGAAAGCGATTCCGGTCTGTGACCCGCTCATCTTGGACTACATAGATCTGCACGTGCTCCTCATCCATCCATGTACACAACCACAGGTAGTTCACTGGCATTTACAGTCAATGACTACAAGCAGAGATCTTGAAGAATCCATATACAAAGTAGATTTGAGAATGGTATAACTTTTTTTTTTATATAAAGAGTAAGAGTCATTTGCTGAAACTGGAATACCCCTTTAAGTCTGACAATGAAATACAAGTGTAAGACGCAGAAGTATAATAGCAACAAGTGGTCTGAACAACGGACAACTAAAAGAGAAGAGCCGCAAGCCCAAGAGCGGGGTGACTGCCCTCACACCAGGTGCCCCCTCACCTATGACAGCTGGGCACATACAGTACGGTAGAGCCCCCTGTTCTTTGTATACACGTCATTATGGACAATGTAGGTCTATGGAGAGTATACAGCCGCCGTTATATCCACCTACACACGAGAGCTGATCGCGTCCAGGAGCCCCATCATCCGTCCCCAGACTTGCCTGCCTCGTCGCCACTCTCACTACTTCCTCCACTCTCTCCCCAGGCCTCCTGATCATCACAAAGCCTTCTCAGCGGGCCTCTCCCTGCACCCCCCTGCGGTGTCCCCTCCCCGGCCTACCCCACAACAAGGCACCCAGCGAAAACTTCTCCGCTGCCCGGCTGCTTCCTCACCTCATAACGAGCCGCACGGATTAGTGTGCCTTTTCGTACCCGGCCTTTTCCAGCCCCTGTCACCGACCCAATCCGCTGCTCCGTTCGGCCTCACAGAGCCGGGCATGAGAGGAGGAGCAGGACTGGGAGACAAAGACTACAACTTCCAGCAACCCCCGCGGCAAGATGGAAAACTGTCAAACAATTGCAACTTTATTGAAACTAGTACAGAGGCTGACAGAGAAGACATCGGAATTAGAAAGAAGGTGATCTGAAGATTTAGAAAACTGAATTATTTTCTGTAACGTTGAGGACAGGGCGCGCAGCATCTATCTATCTATCTATCTATCTATCTATCTATCTATCTATCTATCTATCTATCTATCTATCTATCTATCATATATCATCTATCTATCTATCTATCTATCTATCTATCTATCTATCTATCTATCTATCTATCTATCTATCTATCTATCTATCTATCTATCTATCTATCTCATATCTATCTATCTATCTATCTATCTATCTATCTATCTATCTATCTATCTATCTATTTATCTATCTTATATCTATCTATCTATCTATCTATCTATCTATCTATCTATCTATCTATCTATCTATCTATCTATCTATCTATCTATCTATCTCATATCTATCTATCTATCTATCTATCTATCTATCTATCTATCTATCTATCTATCTATCTATCTATCTATCTATCTATCTACCTATCATATATCATCTATCTATCTATCTATCTATCTATCTATTTATCTATCTATCTATCTATCTATCTATCTATCTATCTATCTATCTATCTATCTATCTATCTATCTCATATCTATCTATCTATCTATCTATCTATCTATCTATCTATCTATCTATCTATCTATCTATCTATCTATCTATCTATCTATCTATCATATATCATCTATCTATCTATCTATCTATCTATCTATCTATCTATCTATCTATCTATCTATCTATCTATCTATCTATCTATCTATCTATCTCATATCTTTCTATCTATCTATCTATCTATCTATCTATCTATCTATCTATCTATCTATCTATCTATCTATCTATCTATCTACCTATCATATATCATCTATCTATCTATCTATCTATCTATCTATCTATCTATCTATCTATCTATCTATCTATCTATCTATCTCATATCTATCTATCTATCTATCTATCTATCTATCTATCTATCTATCTATCTATCTATCTATCTATCTATCTTATATAATCTATCTATCTATCTATCTATCTATCTATCTATCTATCTATCTATCTATCTATCTATCTATCTATCTATCTATCTATCTATCTATCTATCTATCTAATATCATATATCATCTATCTATCTATCTATCTATCTATCTATCTATCTATCTATCTATCTATCTATCTATCTATCTATCTATCTCATATCTATCTATCTATCTATCTATCTATCTATCTATCTATCTATCTATCTATCTATCTATCTATCTATCTATCTACCTATCATATATCATCTATCTATCTATCTATCTATCTATCTATCTATCTACCTATCTATCTATCTATCTACCTATCTATCTATCTATCTATCTATCTATCTATCTATCTATCTATCTATCTATCTATCTATCTATCTATCTATCTATCTATCTATCTATCTCATATCTATCTATCTATCTATCTATCTATCTATCTATCTATCTATCTATCTATCTATCTATCTATCTATCTATCTACCTATCATATATCATCTATCTATCTATCTATCTATCTATCTATCTATCTATCTATCTATCTATCTATCTATCTATCTATCTATCTATCTCATATCTATCTATCTATCTATCTATCTATCTATCTATCTATCTATCTATCTATCTATCTATCTATCTATCTATCTATCTATCTCATATCTATCTATCTATCTATCTATCTATCTATCTATCTATCTATCTATCTATCTATCTATCTATCTATCTATCTATCTATCTATCTATCTATCTATCTATCTATCTATCCAGCCATCCATCTATCTATCTCTAGATCCAAAAATCAGGCAGCACTCCATAGATATGTAACAAAAGCGTGTAGGTGCTTTATTAATCTATCAGTCAGGTGCAACGTTTCAGCTCTACCATAGAGCCTTTTTCAAGCAAGTTTTATTTCATTTTGAACAACTTTAGAATTGGTTATTTATTAAAAAGTTTTTGTTTTTCTTTTTGAGATACAGCTTCTATGTATCCTGGATACATAGAAGCTGTATCTTGCAGTCAAATCTGAATCCGTCAGGTCAGCAGGACAGACGGCTTCGGTGAACGCTGGTCCTGCTTGTCAGAGACAGCTAATAACAATCACAGAACTTATATGTGATCAATAACAGGTGGATCTTGCATGTCAGAGACAAGCAGGACCCGCTGTCTCCGAAGTCGTCAGTCCCGCTGACCTGACAGATCCGGGTTTGAGCACAACATACAGCTTCCAGTATCCGGTATACATAGAAGCTGTATATTAAAAAGTTAAAACATTTTTTAATAAAAAACATTGAAAAGTTGGTTAAATTACCATGATACATTGTTTGATTTAAAAAAAAAAAAGTGTTTGAAGGTTTACATAGCCTTTAACCCCTTCCTGCCGCAGCCCTTTTTCAGATTTTCATTTTCGTTTTTTCCTGCCCACATTCCAGAAGCCCTAATGTCTTTATTTTTCCGTCGATATAGTCCTATGAGGGCTTGATTTTTGCGGGACGAGTTGTAGTTTTTCGTAGCGCGATTTATTATGCCATATAATGTAGTAGGAAACGGTAAAAAAATTATTTGTGGGGTAGAAAATGAAAAAAACAGCGATTCCTCCATGGTTTTTTGCGGGCCGTTTTTAATGGAATTCACTGTGAAATTAAAACAACATGTTAACTTTATTCTCTGGGTCAATGCGATTACGGCGATACCAAATATATATAGTTTTTCTATATTTTACTACTTTTACAAGTAAAAACCTAAGTGTAAAAAATAAAATTTATTTTGTGTCACCAAATTCTGAGAGCCATAACTTTTCTATTTTTCTGTCGATTAAGCCCTTATTCACACGACCGGGTTTCCCGGCCGGGTGACGGCCGTTCATAAAACGGCCGTCACCCGGCTGCTGTAGGAACAATAGACCCCTAATGGGGCTATTCACACGACCGATTTTTTGACGGCCCGGGAAACCTGGCCGTCAAAAAATGGGACATGTCCTATTTTCAGCCGTTTACGGCTCCCATAGAAGTCTATGGGGCCGGGTAATACACGGCCATCACCGGAATTTGTCCCGAGTGATGGCCGTGTATTCCGTCGCTCGCTCCCACCTCACAGCGTAGAGTGCATGTGAGGAGGAGGAGTTGATGCCATTCGGACGAATGGCTACGCTGGTTTATGCACTGTGTGGCAGGGTTGGGGTGTACAGCAGGTGGAAGGAAGCACTGCGCTGGCTCCCTTCCCCTGCTTGTTTTAAAAGCGCCCTGGCCCGGCGACACCTTCGATGGCGCCGCTAGCAGCTGCTGCTGCTGCGGCTGCTACTATTGTAGCGACGCCACTATAGCAGAGCTATATCGCTATGTGCTGAGTACATGAATGGAGAGAAGTGTATGACGCTGGTTGGTCACTGATTGGTCAGCGTCATACACTCCTCTGTAGGGATGCACGATGCATCAAAACTTCGATACTGTTTTGATACTCTGCACCCCAAAACATTTCGATATCGTTATTTCATGTATAATGGTGGTTTCTCTTGGCTCAAATACCCACAAAATCTCTCTCAGACCGGAGCAGGCAAAACTAAATTGGGTATGATCCAACATATACCCTAAATAACATATATAAAGTACAGTGAAGTTTACCGCTCAGACGGCACTGGTAACAGTCCGATATCATTCAGTATGGGCTCTCTCCCAGAAAAATGCAGTGGACAGTCCGCAATCCAATGAGGGTGTGGATGGTAATTCTTATCCTTGTAGTTCCACCAAGCTCCTTATCGTCTCCCTCCACATTCAAAGAACTCCTGGTAGGAAAAGGATCTTATGTCTCTAATAGATGGAAAAAGGAAGACACATAGTGCAACACCCGTTATTTCATGTATTTCGATACTTAGCTGTGCGCCTGCACAGCTCAGTATAGTAACACATGAATGTATGAGAGCGGGGCTGCGGCTGTGTGATACAATCATTGCCCCGCTCCTGAGTCCTGATAACAAGTGAGCAGGGTCAGGATGATGTGATGCGGCCAGCGCTGCACTAATGAGCGGCGGCACTGAAGACCGATCATGGCGGGCGCACTACAAAACACCCCCCCTGTTCTGTCTTCAGTGCCTGAACCGCCGCTCATTAGTGCAGCGCCGGCCGCATCTCCTCATGCTGACCGCGCACGCACTTCCTGTCAGGAGCGGGGCAATGGCTGTATTAC
This sequence comes from Rhinoderma darwinii, assembly GCF_050947455.1. Classification (NCBI taxonomy): domain Eukaryota; kingdom Metazoa; phylum Chordata; class Amphibia; order Anura; family Rhinodermatidae; genus Rhinoderma; species Rhinoderma darwinii. The sequence continues at coordinate 124,718,888 of NC_134691.1, read as the reverse complement.
ACAGCCGCAGCCCCGCTGGCGAAGATCAGAGAAACCTCTCCACCGCTATACCCGTGAATGCTGGGATCACAGCGGACTGCAGCATTCAGGGGAAAATGAGATGGGGGGGATGCCCCTTGGATCGCGTCACAGGAATGAGGGACATACCATATATGGGCAGACTTGAAGGACCCCAGGGCTGTCCTACCATATTTCCTGTTAGGGCATACTTAGGTATGTCCTAACAACTGCCTGTATACTATCCGTACACAGGCTAATGTACTGGCATATATCTGATATATGCCAGTACATTAAAGTTTAAAAAATAAAGTAAAAACATAAAGTAATGTTAAATAAAAAAATACACATACATCTTTTTTTACAATAAACATTAAAATAATTCTCAATACAAAAAAATATACACACATTCAGTATTGGCGCGGCCGTAATAACCTGCACAACTATTTTTTTGCATCATTTATGATGTGTACGCTGTAAAAAAATAAAATAAAAACTGTTTTCTATCACTTATTGTGGGGCACGAGGTGCGATGATGAATTTAACCTCCATGTGCCTCACATTAAGGCCTGGTTTACACGAGTGTGTGCGTTTTGCGCACGCAAAAAACGTGGCATTTTGCGTGCGCAAAAGGCACTTAACAGCTCCGTATGTCATCACCATATGATGCACGGCTGCATGATTTTCGCGCAGCCGCCATCATTATGACACTCCGTTTGGATGTTTGTAAACAGAAAAGCACGTGGTGCTTTTCTGTTTACATTCAGAGTTTGACAGCTGTTGCGCGAATCACGCTGTTCGCATGGAAGTGCTTCCGTGTGACCTGCGTGATTTTCACGCACCCATTGAATTCAATGTGTGCGTGATGTGCGAACAGCGCACAAATATAGAACAGGTCGTGAGTTTTTTTCAGCAGACTCACGCTGAGCAAAACTCACAGACTGTCTGCACGGCCCCATAGACTTACATAGGTCCGTACAACACGTGTGAAAAGCACGCGCGTCGCACGGACGTATATCATGCTCGTGTAAACGAGGCCTAATAGTAATTAAACCCATCATGTACCTTACACATTAACCCATTATGACTGAGAAACATGATGGGGTTAATTACTATTAATGTGAGGCACATGGAGGTTAAATTCATCATCACACCACGCGCCTCACATCAGAAAATGGAAGAACTTTTTTTTTTTTATTACTGTTGGCAAAGTATCGAATTGGTATCGAAATCGCAATACTAAACGAAGTATCGGTATCGAAGTCCAAATTCTGGTATCGTGACATCCCTACTCCTCTCCACAACGCCCACTTGGCCATATAGTAAAACACGCCCAGTTGTCCATTGAGAATGTCATTAGCATAAAGCTAAAATAGGTTGTAACTCCGTCAAAAATGATAGTTTTTCTAAATAAAAAACACTGCTGTAATCTACATTACAGCGCTGATCACATCATGTACAAGATAGGGCACTTATAATGTGGTGACAGAGCCTCTTTAAACTGGAAACAAGAAACAAGATTCTCCAAAGGTTTAAATGATAGAACAGACTAAGGGCAGATTCAGACGAACATTGCGTTTTTGCACGCGCAAACCTGGATGACGCGGCAGTCCATGTGACCGCTGCAGCCTGTGCTTGGCCTGTGATTGGCTGGAGCTGTCACTTGGACTGAATTGTCATCCCGGGAGGTCAGACTGGAGGAAGAAGCCGGGAGTTATCGGTAAGTCAGAACTTTTTTTTTACAGGTTCATGTATATTGGGATCGGAAGTCACTGTCCATGGTGCTGAAACAGTTTAACTCTTTCAGCACCCTGGACAGTGACTATCTCCTGACGTCGCGTACCGGAAATTTTTTTGCCGGGTTCGGCCAAAACGAGTTCGGCCGAACCCGGTGAAGTTCGGTTCGGTTGTCCGGGTTCGCTCATCTAAAAAGACACTCCGTTTGGATGTTTGGAAACAGAAAAGCCCCTCTAACAGCTCATCGCGCCCCCCGCAATGCAATCATGGGGGGCAATGGTTGCTATGGCTGCCTGGGGGCCTAATGAAGTCCCCCAGGTCCGCCATCTTTGTGCACCTAGTAAGCCTTACCTCCGAATGCCTGTCAGATTCATGATATACTGCAATAAAAAATATATATATATTAAAAGTAAAAAAAAAAAAACAATTTCCCCCCCGCAGATCGTCTATGCAGCAGTTTGCAGTGTACTGTACATTGCTGTGGATTTCTAGAATCTGCAACAAATATGTCATGTGAACGTGGCTTATCAAAGGATTAAAGTGTTTTGCCTGAATACGGGTACAATACAAAAAAATTATCCTTATTTAGGCTAGGGCTTATGTGGGGAATGGAGTCACAATGTCAGGCATTCTTAGGCCCCCTTCACACGCTGCAGATTTTATGTTTGCTGCAGAAACAATCCTATTCAGATGAATGAAACAGATTTTCAGTTGCAGAAATTTCTGCACCAAAATCTGCAGTATGTGCACGGGGTCTGATAGGGAAATGAGGCTCATTGGCATGGAGGCACTGAGGCTGACCATGTAATGGAGGCACTGTGGCTGGTATAGTTATGGACACTACTGGTTGGCTGCCCTGACACATGCGCTGTTTATGTAAGCTGCCATGATTGGTGGTAGTGATATTTTGTACACGCCTCTTTTTTTATTAAAATATGTACATGAACTAATTAAAATTTCTCATTACTTGAAAAAAGCTTTTGTATAAGTCAAAACGTGGTCTATTAAAGTTGAAAAAAAAGATGACGTTTTGCTGATGTCAGCCTCTATGTTATTATTGTATGGCACTGTAATGGAGGTACTTTGGTTAGCACTGTAATGGGGGCCCTGTGGCTGCCATGCACTGTAATGAGAACACTGTGGCTGCCATGATTATTGAGGCACTGTGGCTTGCTGTGCTATGGGGCACCAAAAAACAGATATGTGAACAGCTTTGCATGCTTCATGTTGGCGGGTATGGAGTTGATAGGTAATGGACTATATGGTAATAGGAGCGCACCTGTGGTCATATACAATGTATATATAGCACCAACTCTATATACAGTCCCTAGTAAGGAAATGCAGATTTACAGAAATACTAATTTTCACAAAGGGAATGTAACTTTCTTGACTGCAGAAGCCAAGTAACCGGACACCCTTTTTCCGGGTGTTCAGGATAATGCTTCCTTCTTGGTGGTCATCGTCCATAATGTACAGTGTTTGGGAAGCTGCTATTGATCGCATATATACACTAACTTTACTTTTTATTCATTCACTTGTAGAAGTCCACGTTAAATTTGCACTTCAGGGTCCTGCACGTTGTATGATTTTTGCATTCCTCTCGACATTTTAGACGTCCTGAGGGGGTCTGAAATTTTCATGTGTAAAATGCCTGCATTTCCATGCAATACCACACTGCCGCACGCCCTTCAGCAGTCCTTCAATTAAAGGAAAAAAGTTAGAGGTCCAGCACACGATACGATGTGAAAAAATACAAAACTGTTTATTTAAGTCAAAATTAAAACAAGAAATTAAAAAATCCCGGGAGAGAACGCCTACGCGTTTCGAACTTTTCAGTTCTTAATCATAGCTACTCTCTGATGTATAGAGTCTGTTTTTATGGATCAGATATTGGGAAAAACAAGGACGTGGGAGTGCTTAGAATTAACCCCTTCAAGTTGATTGGCTATTGGGTACACAGTTTCTTTGTACATTTTTAGCAGCATACTAAACAGAATCACAGAAAAGGCAATTGAATAAACAGTATAAAAGTGAAGCATTATATTGTATTAGATGCGTATGTACTCGCCTCTTTAGATTAACCTCTTAACGCCGAAGGACGGATATATCCGTCCTCTGCAGCTGCTAATTCGCGCAGGAGGACGGATATATCCGTCCTGTGATGGCGCGGGTACTGCCAGTGTACCCACGCGATCAGCGGCAGGAGCACAGCTGTTATACACAGCCTGGCTCCTGCTGCAACTGCCGGAATCGAAGTGCGCTCCGATTCCGGCAGTTTAACCCATTAAATGCCGCTGTCAATAGTAAAAGCGGCATCTAATGTGTTTGACAGAGGGAGAGAGCTCCCTCTGTCACCCCATCGGCGCCCCCGCAAAGAAATTGCGGGTTTCCATGGCAGCCGGGGGCCTAACAAAGACCCCCAGGTCTGCCTTCAGCATCTGCATGACCTAATAGATTGCCTGTCAGTTTTACACTAACAGGCAATAATGCTTTGTTATACTAAGTATACCAAAGCATTATATATGCGATCAGCCGATTGCATAGTGAAGTCCCCTGGTGGGACTAAAAAAAAAATGTAAATCAGTTAAATAAAGTTTAAGAAGTAAAAAAAAAATAATTACAGTGAAAATCAAATAAAACTTTTTTTTAGTTTTTTATTTAGTAAAAGTGTCAAAACAAATAACACATGCACATATATGGTATCCCCGGATGAACGGCGTCCAAAAAAACCGCAAAAAACAACGGCAAAATTCTCTATTTTCTCCCATTCCCCCCATAAAAAATTAAATAAAAGTTAATCTATAAGTCCTATGTACCCCAAAATAGTACTAATGAAAACGACACATTGTCCCGCAAAAATCAAGCCCACGTACGGCCACATTGACTGAAAAATAAAAAAATGACGGCTCTTGGAATGCGGCGATGCAAAAACAAGTAATTTTTTTCTAAAAGGTTTTTTATTGTGCAAACGTAGGAAACATATAAAACCTATACATATTTGGTATCCCCGTAATCGTGCCGACCCATAGAATAAAGTGAACATGTTATTTACGCTGCATAGTAAACGGCGTAAATTTATAACATGAAAATCAATGTTGGAATAGCGGCTTATCAATATGTTATAAGCATCTAAAAATGGTACAATTACAAAATACAACTCGTCCCGCAAAAAACAAGCCCTTATACGGCGATGTCGACGGAATAAAAAAAAGTTACGACTCTTGGAATGCGACCGTGAAAAAACAAGAAATAATCCTTGGTCATTAACGTGCAAAATGGCCTGGTCATTAAGGGGTTAAAAAATACAAAAAATACAATCTATTTATCTGTCTCTTGGAAAGTTGTGTCTTTTCACAAATTAGTCCATTTATAAATCAGGTGCTTGGATAGTGAGGCAAAGGGTGAATGTGCTGCCAAATCAAGCAATTAACCCTTTATGGTACACAAACTCATTATTATATGGGAAATATCATTAAACTTTTTTTGAAACCACGTTTAAGGTATCTATGTGGATTGGAAGAATATGGAAAGGGAAGTTCATTAGATGCGCGAATTAGCAGCTGCAGAGGACGGATATATCCGTCCTTCGGCGTTAAGAGGTTAATCTAAAGAGGCGAGTACATACGCATCAAATACAATATAATGCTTCACTTTTATACTGTTTATTCAATTGTTTGCATTATACTTTGTCTCCTTTTCTGTGATTCTGTTTAGTATGCTGCTAAAAATGTACAAAGAAACTGTGTACCCAATAGCCAATCAACTTGAAGGGGTTAATTCTAAGCACTCCCACGTCCTTGTTTTTCCCAATATCTGATCCATAAAAACAGACTCTATACATCAGAGAGTAGCTATGATTAAGAACTGAAAAGTTCGAAACGCGTAGGCGTTCTCTCCCGGGATTTTTTAATTTCTTGTTTTAATTTTGACTTAAATAAACAGTTTTGTATTTTTTCACATCGTATCGTGTGCTGGACCTCTAACTTTTTTCCTTTAATTGAAGGACTGCTGAAGGGCGTGCGGCAGTGTGGTATTGCATGGAAATGCAGGCATTTTACACATGAAAATTTCAGACCCCCTCAGGACGTCTAAAATGTCGAGAGGAATGCAAAAATCATACAACGTGCAGGACCCTGAAGTGCAAATTTAACGTGGACTTCTACAAGTGAATGAATAAAAAGTAAAGTTAGTGTATATATGCGATCAATAGCAGCTTCCCAAACACTGTACATTATGGACGATGACCACCAAGAAGGAAGCATTATCCTGAACACCCGGAAAAAGGGTGTCCGGTTACTTGGCTTCTGCAGTCAAGAAAGTTACATTCCCTTTGTGAAAATTAGTATTTCTGTAAATCTGCATTTCCTTACTAGGGACTGTATATAGAGTTGGTGCTATATATACATTGTATATGACCACAGGTGCGCTCCTATTACCATATAGTCCATTACCTATCAACTCCATACCCGCCAACATGAAGCATGCAAAGCTGTTCACATATCTGTTTTTTGGTGCCCCATAGCACAGCAAGCCACAGTGCCTCAATAATCATGGCAGCCACAGTGTTCTCATTACAGTGCATGGCAGCCACAGGGCCCCCATTACAGTGCTAACCAAAGTACCTCCATTACAGTGCCATACAATAATAACATAGAGGCTGACATCAGCAAAACGTCATCTTTTTTTTCCTCTTTAATAGACCACGTTTTGACTTATACAAAAGCTTTTTTCAAGTAATGAGAAATTTTAATTAGTTCATGTACATATTTTAATAAAAAAAGAGGCGTGTACAAAATATCACTACCACCAATCATGGCAGCTTACATAAACAGCGCATGTGTCAGGGCAGCCAACCAGTAGTGTCCATAACTATACCAGCCACAGTGCCTCCATTACATGGTCAGCCTCAGTGCCTCCATGCCAATGAGCCTCATTTCCCTATCAGACCCCGTGCACATACTGCAGATTTTGGTGCAGAAATTTCTGCAACTGAAAATCCGTTTCATTCATCTGAATAGGATTGTTTCTGCAGCAAACATAAAATCTGCAGCGTGTGCAGGGGGCCTAAGAATGCCTGACATTGTGACTCCATTCCCCACATAAGCCCTAGCCTAAATAAGGATAATTTTTTTTTATTGTACCCGTATTCAGGCAAAATACTTTAATCCTTTGATAAGCCACGTTCACATGACATATTTGTTGCAGATTCTAGAAATCCACAGCAATGTACAGTACACTGCAAACTGCTGCATAGACGATCTGCGGGGTTGTGAGAGCACGCTGTATATTCTCCTATCCGCAGCATTCTGTATTCAGCTGTGGATGTTCTACGGAAATGCGTATCAAAATATGCATGACAATTCCGTATGTTTACACACACATTGTATTAGCGATCGGCTTCACACCAATCAGCTTCTGAGATGTCACTATGACACGTCAAAGGGTTTTTAAAAGTTTAGTTACCCTTTAAGATTTTTTTCCAGGGACGCAACCAGCAAAACCCTGTTTGTAAACGTGACCTAGTCTTGTCATTACTCAATGGCTCCAGCACTAATAGAGCTACTAGGTCACGTGACTTGACGGACGACCCATTACTTAGGACGAAACATCACCCATGCCAGAAAACCCATTTAACCCCTTCCCAACATTTGATGTATCCATACGCCAAAGTCGGGTAGGGGCAGTATGGAGCGTGTTCACAGAGTGAACCCGCTCCATACGATGCCGGTGTCGGCTGTTTGTTACAGCCGACTATTCAGAGTAACGAGCGGCATCACGCTCGAGTGCTATCCTGCTAGTTTAACTCGTTAAATGCCGTGGTCAATAGCGACCGCAGCATTTAAATCGTTAGAAAGAGGGGGCGACCCCCTCTAACAGCTCATCGCGCCCCCCGCAATGCAATCACGGGGGGCAATGGTTGCTATGGCTGCCCTGGGGGCCTAATGAAGTCCCCCAGGTCCGCCATCTTTGTGCACCTAGTAAGCCTTGCCTCCGAATGCCTGTCAGATTCATGATATACTGTAATAAAAAAAATATATATATTAAAAGTTAAAAAAAAAAATTTTTTCCCCCTAGAGCATAGTAAAAAAATAAATAAATAAACATAATTGGTATCGCCGCGTCCGTAAAAGTCTGAACTATTACAATATATCATTATTTAACCCGCACGGTGAACGCCGTAAAAAAAAAAAAATTGTAAACACCAGAATCTCTATTTTTTGGTCACCTAATCTCCCACAACAAATGAAATAAAAAGTGATCAAACCGTCACATTTACACCAAAATGGTATTATTAAAAACTACAGCTTATCCCGCAAAAAATAAGCCCTCATACCACTTAATTGACAAAAAAATTAAAAACTTAGGTCTCTCGGAATTTGGCGACACTAAATAAATTTTCTTTTTTACACTTAGGTTTTTACTTGTAAAAGTAGTAAAATATAGAAAAAATATATATATATTTGGTATCGCCGTAATCGTATTGACCCACAGAATAAAGTTAACATGTTGTTTTAATTGCACAGTGAATTCCGTAAAAAATAGCGCAAAAAAACCATGGAGAAATCAATGTTTTTTTCATTTTCTACCCCACAAATATTTTTTCCCACGTTTCCTAGTACATTGTATGCCAAAATAAATGGTGCTACGAAAAACTACAACTCGTCCCGCAAAAATCAAGCCCTCATAGTACTATTTTGACGGAAAAATAAAGACGTTATGGCTTTTGGAAGGTGGGGAGGAAAAAATGAAAATTTGAAAAAGGGCTGCGGCGGGAAGGGGTTAATACACCCAAATAATTCTGAATATATTTCTGTACTTCATTTGGATTAGCAGATAAATACTATTTGTAATATCTTTGCATCAAAAGGCAACAAATAGAAAATAGTTTCTCTTGTTTATTTTTGAAAATATTTTTTTTTAAATCATCGTAGAAGACAGTTTAGAAACGGGAATAATGATATAAGTTTAAAGAAGCCGAAAACCCTTCAAGATCTTGTTTGCAAGCTGTCCTAGCCATGTAACTGATTAAATTGCTGCACAAAGCCATCCGTGTTCTGGGAGAGGAAACTGACGAGAATCATTTGATTATTTCGCTTAAGAATTTTTGTAACTTCTGACTGTTCCCTTTCTAAATTTATTTTACAGCCAGGCACCAAAGCTACATGAACCCTCTAATGTTTTACTTCTGAATCCTCAATTTCTTGCATATTTATTAAGTACTGCTTGCCATAGACAGTCATTGAAAAAGCCCCAAAGGAAACAAACAGCCTTGCAGCTACGGTCTTCTTTTCTCCACCTTTGTTTGGACACTTTTATCATATTATACATTAATCCTGATGCCGCTCGCAATGTCGAACCATCAAGTTATGTAGAAACTCCTAAATGACCAGCACATAATGACTCAGAAGAACAAAATATCAATAAAAAAGCAATGCAAAATGGAAATCCCTTACATACATATCGTATGGCTTCCACTGGCTTGTGGACTCTACTGCCTGAAGATGCCATCTGGGGGTCTTAATAACTTGTTCGGAATGTGTCGTCAACTGATCCGTCTTTGCCAGGGTGTGACATTAGCCCTATGTGCCTTGAGATATGTCAGTACCTTCATGGGCTACCAGTCACATGACAAATGTGCTAAATGAGATCAATCCAAATTCATTACCATTCAGTTTCAGGTGTATGATTTCTAAGATGACTGAGAAAATTTAGGACGAGGGACGACTAGGCCCGAGGAAGCATAAGGTGGGCCAGGGCGTCCCCGATGAGTTTGGTTAGAGGAAGCAAGGGATATAAAATGGTGCTGGCCGCATGGCCAATGGCACCAGCATGGCTGGAGGGGGAGGGTGAACTCATTGTTCACTGTGAGATAAGTGTAGAAAGGGGAGTGATAGTGGAAAGAACTATAGGAGGCATAGGTAATGAGGTTAGGGGAGCAGGATAAGGGTTTATAAGTCCAGAAAGCAGGGGGAGGTAGGGCAGTACTTACCAGGAGAAGCAAAGTGTACTTACCAGGAGAAGTAAAAGAACCACACAACCCTCCCTTGTTAGAAATGGAACCGTCCCAAAAGAAGTCGTTTGGCGAGGTTGTCGCTGGAATGGAGCTGGTGGCTACTGCTGGAGCAAGTCCAAGGCGGAAGACCGTGGTCTCCAAGCATCTTCGGGATTCCATTAGGCCGGGTAAGTCGGTCCCATACCGTAAGCGTTCTTCTCTGGCCCCCTGCCCCACGCCAGTCCCAAGGGCCCCATTATTCTTCCTCCCACCCCATCTCAGCCCAATTTTTCCCAAACAACCCCCCCTCACAACATGTAACCATGTCACCCCCACTCACATAGGTTCCCTGCCACCCCCCAGCAGGGTTTTATTCTTTTAATGGGCCGCAGGTACACAGGGAGGGTAAATTTCAAGGTGGCCCTATGGGCATGCTAAACCCACACCAATTTAATAGTGTCCCCGGTAGTTTCTGGGAAGCCAGCGCAGACCCGGTAAGCCAGAGGTACAACGGCAATTAGGATCAGGTGCCAGCAAGCTACATTCAGCCTAGCCGGGGGGTGGTGGGGAGGACATGGATATTTCTTCCCTTAAGCCGGGGGGGGGGGGTTTAGCAATGGGCTATGGGGCCTTTCAGCGATGGAACAGTAAGGAAGCATTATCACAGAGCCAAGGGGAAAGGTCACATAGGAACACATACTCGCACAATATCTTTTGTTGCAGGGAGCGAAGCAGCGATAGAGCACAACAAGCACAGGAGGGATTGCAGCAAGCCAGCCCATTGACCAGCAACCTAGGACAGAGTCATTAAGAGCCTGGAAGCCGAAGTATGCAACAACTGGGTGAGTCTGATTCCAATGCATCGGATGGGCATTATTTGTGTTCAGATGAGGAATAATGCAGTAATTAAGGAAAAATGCTCAACATGTAAAAATAAATTAATAAAAACATTTAAAGGTAGTGAAGGGAAGAGCAAATAAGTAAAGAAATTGTTTCTGTAGGGGGTGTAAGAATTTTTCTCTTCCACCCTCTTTACTGGGTTAGACTTTAAAGAGGCTCTGTCACCAGATTTTGCAACCCATATCTGCTATTGCAGCAGATAGGCGCTGCAATGTAGATTACAGTAACGTTTTTATTTTTAAAAAACGAGCATTTTTGGCCAAGTTATGACCATTTTTGTAGTTATGCAAATGAGGCTTGCAAAAGTCCAAGTGGGTGTGTTTAAAAGTAAAAGTACAACTGGGCGTGTATTATGTGCATACATCGGGGCGTTTTTAATACTTTTACTAGCTGGGCGTTCTGATGAGAAGTATCATCCACTTCTCTTCAGAACGCCCAGCTTCTGGCAGTGCAGATCTGTGACGTCACTCACAGGTCCTGCATCGTGTCGGACACATCGGCACCAGAGGCTACAGTTGATTCTGCAGCAGCATCGGCGTTTGCAGGTAAGTAGCTACATCGACTTACCTGCTAACGCCGATGCTGCTGCAGAATCATCTGTAGCCTCTGGTGCCGATGCGTCCTCGCTTGTCTGACACGATGCAGGACCTGTGAGTGACGTCACAGCGTGATCTAGCAGAAGCTGGGCGTTCTGAAGAGAAGTGGATGATACTTCTCGTCAGAGCGCCCAGCTAGTAAAAGTATTAAAAACGCCCCGATGTACGCACATAATACACGCCCACTTGGACTTTTACTTTTAAACACACCCACTTGGACTTTTGCAAGCCTTATTTGCATAACTACAAAAATGGTCATAACTTGGCCAAAAATGCTCGTTTTTTAAAAATAAAAACGTTACTGTAATCTACATTGCAGCGCCTATCTGCTGCAATAGCAGATAGGGGTTGCAAAATCTGGTGACAGATCCTCTTTAAGGGTAAGTGCAATAAATGAAATAAGAGTGATGTACAAAAATTTATTGTTTAAAGAGTAAAATTACTGTTGCCGTTGTTCTGGGATTTAGGCCTCATTTACACGAGCGTGTGCGTTTTGCGCGCGCAAAAAACGCTGCGTTTTGCGCGCGCAAAAGGCACTTGGCAGCTCCGTGTGTCATCCGTGTATGATGCGCGGCTGCGTGATTTTCGCGCAGCCGCCATCATAGAGATGAGGCTAGTCGACGCCCGTCACTGTCCAAGGTGCTGAAAGAGCTAACTGATCGGCAGTAACTCTTTCAGCACCCTCGACAGTGAATGCCGAACACAATATACACCAACCTGTGAATAAAAAAAGACTTTCATACTTACCAAGAACTTCCTGCTTCCCCCAGTCCGGGCTCCCGGCCGTTGCCTTGGTGACGCGTCCCTCTCTTGTCATCCGGCCCCACCTCCCAGGATGACGCCGCAGTCCATGAGACCGCTGCAGCCTGTGATTGGCTGCAGCCTGTGCTTGGCCTGTGATTGGCTGCAGCTGTCACTTGGACTTTACTGTCATCCCGGGAGGTCGGACCGGAGTTATCGGTAAGTCAGAACGTCTTTTTTTTTTTTACAGGTTCATGGATTTTCGGAGCGGAAGTCACTGTCCATGGTGCTGAACCAGTTTAACGCTTTCAGCACCGTGGACAGTGACTGTCTCCTGACGTCGCGTACCCGAACATTTTTTACCGGTTTCGGTCAAAACGAGTTTGGCCGAAGCCGGTGAAGTTCGGTGCGCTCATCTCGAATTTGACACTCCGTTTGGATGTTTGTAAACAGAAAAGCACGTGGTGCTTTTCTGTTTACATTCAGGAGTTTGACAGCTCTTGCGCGAATCACGCAGTTCGCACGGAAGTGCTTCCGTGCGGCATGCGTGGTTTTCACGCACCCATTGACTTCAATGGGTGCGTGAGTGCGCGAAAAACGCACGATTATAGAACATGTCGTGAGTTTTTTTCTGCGCACACGCGCTGAGCGCAATTCACGCATCGTCTAAACAGCCCCATTGACTAATATAGGTGCGTACGACATGCGTGCAAAGCACGCGCGTCGCACGCGCGTATAATACGCTCGTGTAAATGAGGCCTTATATTGAGATATGTACACAGGGACAGTCATGAGCAATAAACTTTACAGAGACACTTTTTGTTTATCATCAACAATAGTTCTATTGTCCACACTACTGGTTATCATATGTAGGAGATACCTGTGAATGTCTGGATCCTTTGTTGGGAGAATCAGATTAAATAATAGGTGTCTTGCATACTGATGAGACACATTTCATTGAAACTCCATCTTTGATTCATTCAAATAAAATACACTATATGATATAATATAATATATAACATTATATAGGCCTTCAAATTCAAAATCTTCATTTGTACAGGCATGGGAGGTTCAGAACAGTGATCTAGTAGAAAAAGGGCTAGCGGCTGGGGAAGCAGGATACCTATGCCTGTTCAGTGTTGCCCACATATGCAGATTTGCCACAAAAGGTTTTTGTTGTTTTTTTTTGTTTTTTTTTTGGGAAGGGTTAGAGGAAACGTATGTGGTTGTCTTTGTTTTGTCTAAGGAAGTGGAGGTACCTAAGGAGAAGGGGCTTAGCAAGGCAGATAGATAACAGGAGAAAACTATTGTGGAAGGAATTAAAGGGGTTGTCCCAAGTTGATAAATGGAGCTATAAAGCTCCCCCATGTAAAAATAAGAAGAATTCTAATTACCTGTCCGTCGTCCAGCGATGTCGTTTTCTTGCTATTCTTGATTGAAGTTGCGGTCGGTCCCTCTTTGTATCCTGCTCGTTGCCTAGGTTCCCGGCCACCGCTATTTACCTTTAGCGGTGGCCGCGCATGCGTAATGACATCCTCTGCGTCCGGAGCAGAGGATGTCATTTGCTCGTGAACGCGCATCTCGGCGCTTCTCGGCGCATGCGCAGAAGATGCAGTGGAAAGGCACCCGTCGCAAGGAGAAGTCTGCGCTCCGCTAAAGGTAAGTGTGTATATGTTTGTGTGTGTGTGTGTGTGTGTGTGTGTGTGTGTGTGTGTGTCTGTGTATATATGGGTGTGTTTGTGTATATGTGTTTGTGTGTGTGTGTGTGTGTGTGTTTATGTGTGAGTGTATATATGGGTGTATTTGTGTGTATGTGTATATGTTTGTGTATATTTTTGTGTTTGTGTGTGTATATGTTTGTGTGTGTGTGTGTTTTTGTATATGTGTGGGTTTGTGTATGTGTTTGTGTATATATGGGTGTGTTTGTGTATATGTGTGTGTGTATATGTGTGTGTTTGTGTATATATGGGTGTGTTTCTGTATATGTTTGTATGTGTGTTTGTGTATGTGTGTTTGTGTATATTTGGGTGTGTTTGTGTACATGTGTTTGTGTATATGTGTGTGTGTTTGTGTATATATGGGTGTGTTTGTGTATATGTGTTTGTGCATATGTGTGTGTGTGTGTGTGTGTGTGTGTGTGTTTATGTGTGAGTGTATATATGGGTGTATTTGTGTGTATGTGTATATGTTTGTGTATATTTTTGTGTATGTGTGTGTGTATATGGGTGTGTTTGTGTATATGTTTGTGTGTATATGTTTGTTTGTGTGTGTGTGTGTGTGTTTTTGTATATGTGTGTGTTTGTGTATATATGGGTGTGTTTGTGTACATGTTTGTGTATATGTTTGTGTGTATATGTGTGTTTGTGTATATATGGGTGTGTTTGTGTATATGTTTGTGTGTGTGTTTGTGTATATTTGGGTGTGTTTGTGTACATGTGTTTGTGTGTGTATATGTGTGGGTGTGTTTGTGCATATGTTTGTGTGTATGTGTGTGTATTTTTGTATATGTATATTTGTGTGTTTGTTTATGTGTGTTTGTGTATATATGGGTGTGTTTGTGTACATGTGTTTGTGTGTATGTGTGTGTTTGTGTGTGTTTGTGTGTATATGTTTGTGTGTATGTGTTTATGTGTGTTTGTGTAATATATGGGTGTGTGTTTATGTGTTTGTGTATATGTTTGTGTGTGGTTGTTTGTGTGTGTGTGTGTGTAGGTGAGTATAAGTATCGGTATTGTTCACATTGATAACTTTTTTTTTATGTTGTTGCAGATTTTGATGTACCAATTGGACTACGTCTTCAATTCTTTGGACTACTGCGTAGATCTACGTTTTTTGAAAATTTTAATAAAATGGTTAACGAGGGTTTTGTTGGGGATTTCTTATTTCAATAAAAAAAAATTGTCTTTGTCTTTTTTTTTCAAACTTTATTAGTGCCTAGATAATGGTAGTTGGCTGATTGACAGCGTCCATTATTAAGGCGGTACTTAGTGTTAGCCGGTGCAGAGGCTAGCACTAACCACCCATTATTACCCCGGTACCCACCACCACCAGGGGTGCCGGGAAGAGCTTGGTACGATCCAGTACCCGACCATCTGTTGTGATGGTCGGGTACTGGGGCGGCCGTAGGCTGGTATTATGAGGCTGGGAAGGGCCAAAAACAGTGGACCTTCCCACCCTTGTAATGCTAGGCTGCTGCTGCTGTGTTGTATCGGGCTGGTTATAAAAATGTGGGGGAGGGGCCACTGGCTTAGTACATTCCCAGGCTAATAACACTGTGTTGTATGTGGCTGGTTATGATAAATTGGGTGGAACCCCATGTCTTTTTAATAAAAATAATAAATAAATAATAAAAAAAAAATGACGTGGGGTCCCCCCCATTTTTATAACCAGCCAGATACAACACAGCAGCAGCAGCCTAGCATTACAAGGGTGGGAAGGTCCACTGTTTTTGGCCCTTCCCAGCCTCATAATACCAGCCTGCGGCCGCCCCGGAGCCCGACCATCACAATAGATGGTCGGGTACTGGATCGTACCCAGCTCTTCCCGGCACCCCTGGTGGTGGTGGGTACCGGGGTAATAATGGTGTTTAGTGTTAGCCTCTGCACCGGCTAACACTAAGCCTCCCCTTAGTAATGGACCTTGTCACTCAGACAGCGGCCATTACTAAAGTGATAGTAATAAAACTTGAAAATAAAACACAAAGATATAGATAAAATATTTTATTGAAATAAAGCACCCCCAACACAACCCTCATTAACCATTTTATTGATGAAATAAAAAAGCGTCATCTAAGTAGTCCTCGAAACCGACGTAGTCCAAACACCAAACCTGTAAAAAATCAAAAATATAAAAAAAAATAATGAAATAAAACATGTCGTAGGCTTAGTTTCACTTTCATGTGTGATACTGACTGTTATACCATGTATAGAAGCCTGCGGCAAAGTTGGCTTAGATACAGGGCAGACAGTATCATACATGGCCATACAGACATTTATACAAACAAACATACATACATACATACATACATACATACAAGCAAACATACATACAAGCAAACATACATACAAGCAAACATACATACAAGCAAGCAAACATACAAGCAAGCAAACATACAAGCAAGCAAACATACATACATGCAAGCAAACATACATACATGCAAACATACATACATACAAGCAAACATACATACAAGCAAACATACATACAAGCAAACATACATACAAGCAAGCAAACATACAAGCAAGCAAACATACAAGCAAGCAAACATACATACATGCAAGCAAACATACATACATGCAAACATACATACATACAAGCAAACATACATACAAGCAAACATACATGCAAGCATACATACATGCAAACATACATGCACATATACACATACAAACATGACAACATACATACAAGAAAACATACATACAAACATACATACATACATGAAAACATACATACATGCAAACATACATGCACATATACACATACAAACATGACAACATACATACAAGAAAACATACAAACATACATACATGAAAACATACATACATGCAAACATACATGCACATATACACATACAAACATGACAACATACATACAAGAAAACATACATACATGAAAACATACATGCACATATACACATACAAATATGACAACATACATACAAGCAAACATACATACATACATACATACAAGCATACACACATACATACAAGCAAACATACATACATACATACACATACATGCACATATACACATACAAACATGACAACATACATACAAGAAAACATACATACAAACATACATACATGCAAGCAAACATACATACATGCAAGCAAACATACATACATACAAGCAAACATACATGCATACAAGCAAACATACATACATGCAAACATACATGCACATATACACATACATGCACATATACACATACAAACATGACAACATACATACAAGAAAACATACATACATGAAAACATACATACATGCAAACATACATGCACATATACACATACAAACATGACAACATACATACAAGAAAACATACATACAAACATACATGCAAGCAAACATACATACATGCAAGCAAACATACATACATGCAAACAAAGATACATGCATACAAGCAAACATACATACAAGCAAACAAACATACATGCAAACATACATACAAGCAAACATACATACATGAAAACATACATACATGCAAACATACATGCACATATACACATACAAACATGACAACATACATACAAGAAAACATACATACATGCAAACATACATACATACAAACATACATGCAAACATACATACATGCAAACATACATACATGCAAACATACATATATACATACTTGCATTCAACCATACATACAAACATGTACATATATACATACATGCAAACATACATACATGAAAACTTACATACATGCAAACATACATGCACATATACACATACAAACATGACAACATACATACATGAAAACATACATACAAACATACATGCAAACATACCTACATGAAAACATACATACATGAAAACATACACACATACAAACATGACAACATACATACATGAAAACATACATGCACATATACACATACAAACATGACAACATACATACATGAAAACATACATACATGCACATATACACATACAAACAGGACAACATACATACAAGAAAACATACATGCACATATACACATACATGACAACATACATACAAAAATAAACTCACTAAGACGTTCCCACGAAGAGCTGAAAGGTCCCGTCACTTTTCTTCTCCCATTCACAATAACAGAGCGGTGGGTGCAGATGACGTAATCACGTGGGCCTGATATGATTACGTCATCTGCGCCACAACGCATTGTTACTATGAATGCGAGCGGCGCCAAGAAGAGGGAAGATGGCAAGTGACGGGACCGTTCAGAGCGCCGTTAGAACGTCTTAGGTGAGTTTATTTTTTTTATATATTTTTAGTTGTTCGCCGGGTGCTGATGCAGCACCGGTACGGCGGCTACAAACATTACATGTAGTGACAGGGTGGGAGAGAAGTTGTTTGCCGAAACGGGGTAAATGTAGTGTAGTGTAGTGTAGGGTAGTTGACATTCACGGTAAGTTCGTCTCAATCGGGCTTACCATGCCCGCTTGAGACGAACATTCTCCCGATGCTGCTAGAACTACAGTATCTAGCAACATCGGGAGCGCGCACACTGCAGAGCGGAGCGGCTTGATTGACATCGAGCCGCTCACGCCCCTTTTTAGAAAAGATAACCAGCACTTGCTGAGTTATCAAGTGTAAAAAAAAGGCACTTAGGAAATGAATTTTAATTTTTTTTTAACAGCAAATGTTTTAAAATTCATTTCCTGCTTAGAATGTTTAAAAAAAAAAATTTGAGTCAACTTGGGACAACCCCTTTAAGGTTTTTTCTGGTGTATGCCAGAGTGTGGGTGGATGGTAAGCCAAGCAATATGTGGATTTGTTAAATACATGGATCTGGTGGTGGACGCACATGCTTCTTATAGTGGAATAGGGTGGTATGATAGGGTCTTCAAAAAAAAAAAAAGATGGGGATGGCAAATGTTTAGCTTGGTGAGAAGGATTTGGATCTGTAGTCAAGATTTAAAACGATGCAATAGGGAAGGAAGTGAGCGAGGTAAATTATCAGTCATTTGAGTCAGCGGTAGAAAGTGTAAGAGGATGGGTAAAGGGGGCATTGATGTCCAAAGTAGATATTGAATCTGCTTTTAGATTGTTACCATTGCATCCAGAGAGTTTTAAATAAACAGGGTGTCGTTTGAAGCATTCAGTTCATTTTTGCATTAGGGTTGGCAAAGAGTTTGTGGGAGGGAGTCAATTGCCCACTACCTGGGTGATTTTTTGTTAGTAGGGCCAGCAGGGTCAGAAATTTGCCAAGTAAAGTTTATAGCGCTTCTTCAAGATTTGAGGGTCCCCATAGCACAAGAAAAGGCTGTGGAGCCAGTAACAAAGTTGTCATATTTAGGCATCGAAATAGACTCATTAGAAGGCCAATGTAGATTACCTGTCGAGAAGGGAAGGCATTGTTGGAGGAGATAAGGGAGGTGAAAGCCAGCGAGAATGTGACATAAAGAAAGATGCAGTCGCTCTTGGGTTCCCTTAATTTTGCGTGTAGGGTGATTCCAATGGGCAAAGTATTTTCCAGGCGTTTACAGCTGAGTATGGCAGGAGTCAAGGCAGGACAACATAAAATTAGAATAATGAGGGCATTAAGAAAGGATCTGCAGTTTTGGGAAAGTTGCCTGGTCAACTTAATGGAGTGCGGATTTGGCTACGGGAACCATGCTCCAATCAGAAGTTGAGATTGTTCTCAGACGCTTCAGGGTCAGTTGGCTTTGGATCCTTTTTTGACGGAAAGTGGTGAGCAGGGGTATGGCGAGACGTTGGACAGAAAGGGGTGGTTGAGGAACATGACATTGATTGAACTATTCCCAATAGTGGTAGCAATGGAATTATGGAAGGAATAGCTGAGGAACAGGTTGGTAATTGTTTGGCCAGAAAATATGAGTGTGGGGTCAGCGGTGGACAGTCTATCCAGTTTCTCCCCCCCAGTGTTGGCACTATTAAGATATTTGGTAGGGAAGTGCATGGAGTGGAATATCAACTTCAGAGCTGAACATGTCCCAGGAGTCAATAACTTGATTGCAGATGCTTTGTTAAGGGGGAAGTGGGAGGTATTTTTTCAATTGGTACCAAATGCGGAGCGAACAGGATATGTGTGCCCTAACAATATTTGGCAGGTACTGACCCGATTCTAGAAAAACTGGTGGAAAAATCGTTGGCGCTAAACACATGGTTTACTTACATGAAAGAATGGAAGAAGTGGGAGGTTTTCAGGAGGAACGAAGGCGGGAGTACGGTGCAGTGTTTATGGAAGTTGCTGTGTAACAGCAAAAAGGTAGGGCCACCACCTTGGTGGCGGCAGTATCATTTATTACGAAGGTAAGAGGGGAGGAGGACCCTACAAAGGTTTTTTGCAATCAGACGGGTGGTGAAGGGTTGGTCAAGGTCACAGCCACGAGGAGTAGACAAGAGGGAGCCATTAGACTCAGGCAGAGTAAAGAGGCTGGTGGCAGCATTGGGGGCCACATGTAGGGACAGGCACAAAGTGCTGCTTTTAAGGCTGCATTCACATTGGCTTTTGCGGGTGCTTTCAGGTTAGGGGAATTGGTGTCCACTTCAAAGAAGGGTAAAGATGGGTTACAGCTCGTAGACATAAAATGGGATGGCACAACCGTTAAGTGCCTTATCAGAAGGTCCAAGACTGATCAAAATGGGAAAGGGACATGGGTGACTATGGTAAGGAAAGGGGGGGCAATTTGTCCAGTGGGGGCAGTGAGGGATTATTTGGGCTCACGAGGAGCAGAGGTAGGAGCTTTCCTTAAGCACAGGGATGGTAGCGCCCTGTCCAGGTTCCAGTTTTGTCAGATACTTAAGAGGGCAGCAGCGGCAGCGGGGCTAGAAAAGGACAGAATTGGTTCACATTCTTTCAGAATTGGGGCGGCATCAGAAGCAGCAGCGGCGGGATCAGATGTGGGGAGCATTAAGCGTTTGGGGAGATGGAAATCCATTGTCATGTTACTGATTGTATGTTGTCTCTCCCACAGAAGGAAAAAGCGTATGGGTGATTGGACATTCCTTCATGTACTGGGCCGCAGAGAGGGCAAGGATGAGACCGTATGGATTACAACTGGGACTACCGGGCGACGGGGTCAAGGTGAAGTGGTTCGGGAGACGTGGTCTTCGATGGTTTCAGATGAGAAAGCTGGTGAAGGAAGCGGCAGAATGGGGGCGCCCGCAAGTGATCGTGATACATAACGGGGGGAACGACTTGACGAGTACCAAAGCTTGGGTACTAGTTAACAGGATGAAGGTGGATGTTGCTGCATGGAAAGAAAGGTGGTAAAGTTTTTGTGGTCAGAAATTATTCAAAGGCGGAGTTGGATGGGGGCAACATCAACAGCGGCCATTGAAAAGGTTAGAAAGAAGGTCAACAAGGCCATGAAGGACTTTATGGTGGAGATGGAAGGAGTTTTTATTCAGCACAAGGACATCGACTTTGGGTGCCAAGGAATGTACAGGAATGATGGCGTACACTTATCTGATGTGGGACTGGACATATTTAACATCAATCTGCAGGAAGGGCTGGAGGACTGGTGGTAAGGAGTTTTTATGGGGTAAAAAAGGTAAGATCGGCAGAGGAGCCTACCTTTTTTGGTGGCGGATCGTGGCACTGCACTCCTGCTAAGAGCGTTTTCGGTGGTGGACCACGGCGAGTTACCACTAGTTATACGGCGGGGTGAACTCGCACGTGGGGGGACACTAGTTATACGGCAGGTCCCCAGGATGTTTTGGGCCTGGGCAGTCACGAAAGCCGGATGACGGTCCAGCGGCTGCCTGGGGGGACAGCCGTGGCAGGGGGCACGGCTGGCCTTTGTTACAGGATGCGAGCTGAGGGCAGGCGGGCCCCAGCTCAGGGAGTGCCGTGTCGCGATTGAGGTCAGGCTCCTCTTGCGCTGTATTGCCTATGGTTAATGTGTTTTAATAAATCGTGGCGCATGCCACAATTTACTTGCCAATTTAAGAATGATGTGTTTTTAATGTTTAAAGTTGTTACTAAGGGGTTTAGCACGTGCACACCTTATTTAGGACGAGGGACGACTAGGCCCGAGGAAGCATAAGGTGGGCCAGGGCGTCCCCGATGAGTTTGGTTAGAGGAAGCAAGGGATATAAAATGGTGCTGGCCGCATGGCCAATGGCACCAGCATGGCTGGAGGGGGAGGGTGAACTCATTGTTCACTGTGAGATAAGTGTAGAAAGGGGAGTGATAGTGGAAAGAACTATAGGAGGCATAGGTAATGAGGTTAGGGGAGCAGGATAAGGGTTTATAAGTCCAGAAAGCAGGGGGAGGTAAGGCAGTACTTACCAGGAGAAGCAAAGACCCACCCAACCCTCCCTTGTTAGAAATAATGTTATGTTAGGTTATGCTATGTATGGTAGGCCAGGCTAGGGTATGTTATGCTATGTTATGTTATGCTATGTGATGCGATGTAAAGCCAGGGCGGATCCTGGCACTGCACTCCTGCTAAGAGCGGTTTCGGTGGTGGACCACGGCGAGTTACCACTAGTTATACGGCGGGGTGAACTCGCACGTGGGGGGACACTAGTTATACGGCAGGTCCCCAGGATGTTTTGGGCCTGGGCAGTCACGAAAGCCGGATGACGGTCCAGCGGCTGCCTGGGGGGACAGCCGTGGCAGGGGGCACGGCTGGCCTTTGTTACAGGATGCGAGCTGAGGGCAGGCGGGCCCCAGCTCAGGGAGTGCCGTGTCGCGATTGAGGTCAGGCTCCTCTTGCGCTGTATTGCCTATGGTTAATGTGTTTTAATAAATCGTGGCGCATGCCACAATTTACTTGCCAATTTAAGAATGATGTGTTTTTAATGTTTAAAGTTGTTACTAAGGGGTTTAGCACGTGCACACCTTATGAATCCACGTGCTATAGATAAAATCATTGAAAGTCACGATTGATGTGAGCATTGAGAAACTTTCTGTAACCAAAAAACGCTATAATCTCAATGGAAAACACGAAGAAATGTTTATTTTACTGAATAAAATGAAATGACTTCCAATTTAGTTGAAGCCTGACCCACATTCAACCCAATGCATGCCTTGCTATAACTCATGTATCAATTGATACAAACATATCAGTCTCTCCAAACCTATCAATATATTACTCCATTTTTTACCTCAAATGCCGACAGCCCCACCAGGACAAACATTGTGTAGCGCCCATGGCCGCGGGCCGTCGGGTTACTCACCTCCCGACGCCCGCAACCATGGATCTGTGAGCGCTGGCCTCCGTCTCCCTCCTAGGAGATGCCAGCGCTCACTTCCGCTCCGTCCGGCTGGGTCCCGTAGGGTGCGCGCGCACGCTCGCGCCCGGCCTTAAATCATCAACTGCCACAATTTCCTGGTCTATAAGAAGGCCCCTGGCCTTCTAATCCTTGCCTGAGCGTTGTTAGTCTTTCCCAGTCTGTCTCGCAAATGGTCCCTTAGTGTCTCCCGTTCCAGCTGTTACCCGTGCCCTGTTACCGTTCCTGTATTCCGTATTGTTCCTGTGCCTACCTGTGTTCAAGTGTCTTTTGCCACGTCAAGTGCCACCTGCCACGTCAAGTGTCTTCTGCCACGTCAAGTGTCTTCTGCCACGTCAAGTGCCATCTGCCACGTCAAGTGCCATCTGCCACATCAAGTGTCTTCTGCCACGTCAAGTGCCATCTGCCACGTCAAGTGCCATCTGCCACGCCAAGTGCCATCTGCCACGTCAAGTGCCACGTCAAGTGTCTACCGCTCATCGGATACTGCCCGCAACGTCTGGCGTCACTTGCCGCACCTGCCTCCATCCGTGCTGAAACCACAGCCACCGCCCGGACTAATTCAGGTACCCAAGCATTACTGTCTGCCATTTTACTTTCGCATAGACTGTAACCTGGTCAGCTGCCTCCCCGCTACGGCGGAGCGGCCTAGTGGGTCCACAAACCCAGTGTCCGTGACACATTGAAGATTCCTGTTGAATGACCGCAAGCAGAAATCTTGAAAACCATGAAGTTTTGATACAATAAGTATATTGTAAAATTATATACATTTTTATTATACAAAGAATAAAATGTATTTGTTAAAACTGGAGAACAGCATTGAGTATACCAGATCTCTGGCTTCTCAACGGAACAGAAAAAAGAAATAAACACGTTATAAAATG
The DNA here is from genome assembly GCF_050947455.1 of Rhinoderma darwinii. Lineage (NCBI taxonomy): Eukaryota > Metazoa > Chordata > Amphibia > Anura > Rhinodermatidae > Rhinoderma > Rhinoderma darwinii. Next base: position 124,695,128 of record NC_134691.1, on the reverse strand, counting down.
TTTCAGTTTTATATACTGTACACCATATAGTGACAGTAATTTATGTACCATTCCATGGAAAGATTTTCTTATGTCTACATATTTGCAAATCATTGTCTGGACCAGCTAAAGTTATGTTGGCAGTCTGAGACAGTGACAGGGAAAGTCATTGAGGGAAAATATGTTTCCCCTGGAATCCTGTCATATGTCTAAGGATCCATTCACACATTGCGGTTGAGGTGCAGTTAGAACCACATAGAAAAAAAACATGCTTTTTTAACGTGGTGGGGTGCGTTTTTTAATGCCGACGCGTTTCCTACAACACGCGTATCAAAAAACAGATTCAACCCAGGTTAAAAACGCGTGATGAATATATTACATAGTTACATAGGTTGAAAAAAGACAGGTCCATCAAGTTCAACTTTTTTCAATTACACATCATTTATCGCTAGATTAGTTATAACCCTCGATACAATTCATCAGTGAATAAACATCTAGACTTTTTTTAGATGCTGACATTATATCTGCCATTACTACATCTTGGGGTGGGGTATTCCAGAGTTTGACTACTGTAACTGTAAAGAACCCTTTCCTATATTGATGTCTGAAACGTCTTTCTTCCACACGCATTTTGATGTCCTCTGGTCCTTGGAATTCCTTGGAAGGAACAGATCATTTGCTAGTTGTATTGACCACACATATACTTATACATGTTAATAAGATCACCTCAAAGGCGTCTTTTTTTCCAAGCTGAATAAGCCCAATTTTTCTTGCCCTTCATTGTAAGAGTGACCTCCCATCCCATTTAATAATCTAGTTGCCCGTCTTTGAACCCTCTCCAGTTCTCCTATATCCTTTTAACAATGTGGAGCCCAAAACTGAATTCCATATTCAAGATGTGGCCTTACAAGGGATTTATAGAGGGGTAATTGTCACGATCTGTGGGTATGTGGACCCACTGGGCCGTACCGCCATAGCGGGATAGCAGCTGGCCAGTGTACCAAGTCAATGTATATATAGTCCAAGCACAAGGGTACCTGTAGTAGTACAGACAGTAGCAACGGCTAGGCTCAGATGGGACCTTGGCAGCAACTTTCTAAGGCACAGGTACAAAGGTAGCACGGGATACAGGTAGCAGGTACGGGAACACTGGGAACAGGATGACACTACAGGACCATTTGCAAGACTAACACGGGTAAACACAACAATGCTCAGTCAAGGAGTAGAGGGGCAGGGCCCTTCTTATAGTCCAGGATGATCATGGGCTAATAGATGATTATATTCATGTGCGCACGCTGGCCCTTTAAAGCCGGGCACGAGCATGCGCGCGCACCCTATGGCACACAGCAGAACGGAGCGGAAGTGAACGCTGGCATCTCCTAGGAAGGAGATGCGGGCCAGCGCTAACAGGGTAATGGCTGCGGCCGTCGGGGGGTGAGTAATCCCGATGGTCCCCGTTCATGGACGCTAGAGTATTCCCCCTCTTACGCCCCCTCTTCTTGGGACCAGAGCGAGAGAGGAACTTCTTAATGAGTGTAGGAGTATTGAGGTTCTCTTCTGGCTCCCGGGACCTCTCCTCTGGACCAAACTCCTTCCAATCCACCAAATAAAAAGTTCTTCCTCCTACTTTTTTGAAGTCCAGGATCTCCTTAACCTCGAACACGTCAGATGAACCGCTGGGAGCCACTGCGGGACCACGAGTCTTACTATAGCGGTTCAGGGCCACAGGCTTCAGGAGGGACACATGAAAGGAGTTGGGGATTCTGAGGGCAGGAGGCAGCCGAAATGCATAGGAGACAGGGTTTATTTGTTGTAGTATCTCAAATAGTCTGAGGAACCTGGGAGCAAACTGTAGGAAGGCACCTTTAGACAGATATTCCTAGAGGACAGCCAGACTTTCGTACCCGGTAGCCAAAAATGGACGATGAGAGCACTTCCAATGTGTATCAGCTTTAATCACCCGTGCAACGTTTCAGTCCAACAGAACCTTTCTTAAGCAGGTCCTGTTGGACTGAAACATTGCACGGGTTATTAAAGCTGATACACATTGGAAGTTCTATCTCCTCGTCCATTTTTGGCTACCTGATATTGAGGACCGTGGACCAGGTCCTGTTGAAGTGTGCACCCACCTGTGGTCCAGTGCTGTGGTATATCTCTCTCTTTAGACTTTTGTACCCGGCAGATAATGAGGCGGCTCTCTTCTCCTAGTATCCGCCTTTCACTTCATGCAATCGACTGCCTGCAGAATGGAGGACCGGGTTTACTGCAAGACCTATAGTCCAGGGATATCATGGGCTAATAGCTGATTATTTTCATGTGCACGCCCTAGCCCTTTAAGGAGGGGCACGAGCGTTCGCGCGCACCCTACGGGACACAGCAGAACGGAGCGGAAGTGAGCGCTGGCGTCTCCTAGGGAGGAGATGTGGGCCAGTGTTTACAGATCCATGGCTGCGGCCGTTGGGGGGTAAGTAATCCTGACGGTCCGCGGCTGTGGACGCTACAGTAATATTACATTTGAATCACAGGTTTTTATCTCTTTTTATACACCCTGAAATACTATTTGCTTTTGCAGCTGCTGCTTGACATTGAGTACTGCTGCTTAGCTTCTTTGTAACCAGAAGTCCTAGTTGCATTACTTTACATTTATCAACATTAAATTTCATTTGCCATGTTTTTGCCCACGCTGCCAGCTTATCTAGGTCTTTCTGTAATATTTTATAGTCAAGCTGAGTTTGAAGTGTCCATTATTGTTTACATATCTTATATTAAATTTACAAAAAGCTGAAACATGAAAATTCAGCTGGAAATGTGCTCTTTCTCAATATGTGTTTTTATTTATAGTTATGGCCTATTTAATAGAATTATAAGGGTACAATAAGAATAAACTTCCAAATAGTCTCTACTTCTGCATTCAGCTGATCTAATCTGAATTCATAGTGAATTCTGCTGATGACTCTTTCATTAATATACCATAAACATTTTCTTAAATTGTTACACATGGAAACATCCTTTATTTCCTTTCTTTCTGTTAACAGATGGCTCTGTAACCATTGACTGCTGTGTTCCATTCTTCCCTTTTTTTAGATCAACATATTTGGACAGCAGGAGTATCCAAAATATAAAGGAAAGTAAAAAAAATTAAAATTAAATAGGTATAGGATAACTATGAGGAAAAAATTGTATTATATGTATATCTGTAATATTTATGCTTTAACAATACAATTATTATTAAATCTAAACAAAATCATTAAAAAAAATAGCAATAAAATTGGTAATATAAATATCTTATTTTTGATGAACTAATATAATTTTCTGTAGTTTATAACTTCTTATACAATATGCATAATCAAATCTTTAAGACTATAGGATGCAAAAGAAGATCAGTAGCCAAATTTGAGTATTCAGGTTTACCATTTTTACTCTGGTTTAATGCCCAACCCCCTTCCCCAACAGATGTGAAACTTCCTTCATTATGGAAAATTTGAGTTTCCACTGTCAGGGTATGTTCACACGCTTAGCAAAAAATGTCTAAAAATACGGAGCTGTTTACAAAGGAAAACAATTCGTGATTTTCAACCGTTTTTTAAGTAAACTCGCGTTTTTTACGGCCTTTTTTTAGTGAGATTCTTTTATAGAGTCAATGAGAAACGGCTCCAAAAACGGCTGAAGAAGTGACCTCCACTTCTTCGCAATTTTTTTTTTACGCGGCCATTTTTTTTAAAAACGCCCTGTCGGTAATTGTGTATTCTTTGGATAATTTATAGCTCCATTTTATCTAAATTGTCTCTTTGCTTGGCCAAATTATTCATATTTGCATCAATTTTGTATTTGGCATAGTCCCCACCAATTGCCATCTTCGGGCCTGTTCACATCAGCGTTGGGTTTCCGTTCTGGGGTTCCGTCGGAGGTTTCCATCGGGTGAATCCCGCAACGGAAAGTCAAACTGAAACCACAGCTTCTGTTTCCGTCACCATTAATATCAATAGTGACGGAAACATTGCTAATAGTTTCCAATTGTCACCATTCCGGCAGGTTTCCTTTTCGATGACGGAATCAATAGCGCGGTCGACTGAACGGAAAGCCAACGCTGTTGTGAGCAGGCCCTTATTCTGTTATAGAGACAAAATCCTGTGAATCTCTTGCAGCTAAGTCTATATAACTTGGCAGCGGGGCTCTTAGTCAAGTCAAAGTGATTTGTTAGACTCTACACTGCAAATTATACAGAAATTTACCCCAAAATTAACTACAAATTGTTTCTTGGTTTCCGGGTCCCAGTGCTGCTGTATTATTAATATTTCCTACCTCTCAAAGGAGTTTATTTTCCTTATTACCGAAAATTGAAAGATGTGTGAAAAATTGCAGATAATATAGCTGAAAGCCTCTTTCACTTCTCAAATTGTAATTGAAACTGAGGGAATCAATTTTATCTAATATAGAGAAGGATAATAATATTTCTAGCCAATATTCCTGAATATTGGCACTTAATAATGCATTGTACATGATTGTATCCATTGGTCTACCTTAAAAGAGCATATTCCGCCTAACATTGATTCTCTATAGTAGAAATGTCGTCAAGAAGCAGTTACAAATAAAAAAAGACCCTGAGAGATCACAGCCTATTACTGCACATCATTGTCTATTGATCCTCATCTTATTAGAGTGCCCTGAGAGATTATTGCCCATTATTTCTCATGACTTCTCATTCAGGCACAAACTTGTAACACAAGATACATTCTGCCTCATTTCTCAGCAATTTCTAGCTGATACATATACCCGAAGAAACCTTTTGATGTCTGCTAAGTGTACATATTTTGTACATATTGGAGTTTATATTTAGATACATAGATATAAGGCAGACAGACAGATAGATAGATATAATTTTTTTTGTGGGCAGCAGCTCGCTGTGTTAGATAAGTGATTATTCCGCCTGACAGAAAATTTTGGATAGATCTGAAAAGAACCAGTGGAGTCATGCATAAAAGCTATAATGTTTGGTCAGTGACTTTTCTTTGTATAGTGCAACGTATTATTTATCACTCAAAAACTTAAAATGGTGTAAAGTACTATAACATAGTAATAAAACAGATCAAAGAGGTTTATCTTACACAACAGTTAGGGTATGTTCACACGGCGGCGTCAAATACGCCTGAAATTAAGGAGCTGTTTTCAGGCAAAAACAGCTCCTGAATTTCAGACGTAATTGCTCGTACTCGCGTTTTTCACTGCGTCAATTATGGACGTAATTGGAGCTGTTTTTCAATGGAGTCAATGAAAAACGGCTCCAATTACATCTCAAGAAGTGACATGCACTTCTTTGACATGGGCTTTTTTACGTGCCGTCTTTTGACAGCGGTGCGTTAAAAAAAAAGCCAGTTTGCACAGAACATCGTAACCCCATTGGTTTCAATGGGCAGATGTTTGCCGGCGGTTTGGAGCCGTATTTTCGGACATAATTCGAGACGTAAAACGCCCAAATTACGTCCGTAAATAGGGCGTGTGAACATACCCTTAGACTGGCGGCATGGGTGCTGTTGGTCTCCTGGGTTGCTCCCTCTGCAGGTGCTATGTTGCAGTTGCATTGGTTGACACAGGATACTACACTTGGAGTAGGGATTCACTTGAAAGAGGTTGTCGTAAAGTGAAGCCCATCGACCCCCCTCGATGCGATTGTGGGGTGCTGATGGTTGTCATCGCAGCCTGGGGGCCTAATAAAGGCGCTCAGGTCTGCCATCTTCGTGCCAGAGGCAAAGCTTAAAGGGGTTTTCCGAGTTATTTAAAAAAATGACCAATGAAAGAGCCATTACTTACCTCACAGATCTCCTTTGTTCCAGTGCCGCCACTCTGTTCCTCCCCGCCGCTATGTATTGACATAGCTGCAGCGATGACGTGCCCGTATACCCACGTGATCGCTGCAGTCAAGCACTGGCCTCAGTGATCCTGTGCCTTATACCCACTGAGACCAGTGATTGACTGCAGCAATCACGTGGGTATACAAGCACATCATCGCTGTAGCTATGTCAATACACAGCGGCGGGGAGGAACGGAAGCGGCGCCGCTGGAACGATGGGAATCCGTGAGTTAAGCAATGGCTCTTTTTTTTTTTGTATCCCTCCTACCGTGGCCAATTTTTTAATTATTAAGAAAACCCCTTTATTGAAGGCTGTAAAAATTATCATATACAGTACTGCAATACATTAGCATTTAAGCATATAATGCAATCGATATAGCAAATGCTGGTTCAAGTCCCCTAGGGACAGTTAAATAAAGGTTTTTTTTTAATGTGCAAAAATAAAAGAATATTAAAAGTTAAAAAAAAACGCTTTTCACATTTTTTTTCTAAAGTAATGTTAAAAAACACAACATTAACATCACTGGTATAGCCGCGTCCGTGAAAGTCCAAACTATTGCAATATAATGTTATTTAAGCCGCACGGTGAACGCTGTAAAAAAAGAATTGCTGTTTTCTGTTCACATTAGCTCTGCAAAATGATTAAATTAAAAGTGATCAAAATGTTGCATGTAGCTCAAAATGGTACCAATAGAAACTACAGCAGCCATCCAAAAAAATAAGCCCTCATACCGCTCAATCGATGGCAAATTAAAAAAGTTATGGCTCTCAGAATGTGGCAACACAAAACATTAGTAAAACAATATAAATGTAGTATCACAGTAATCATATCAACCCATAGAATAAATTTAACATGTTGTGTTTACCGCACAATGAACGCCGTAAAAACAAATCCCCCCAAAAAATTGCGGAATTGCTGATTTTTGCCTCTTTCACCCCACAAATAATTATTTTTCCAGGTCTCCAGTACTTTATATGGTAAAAAATACAACTCGTCCCGCAAAAATCAAACCCTCAAACACAGCTATGTCGATGGAAAAATAAAATAGTTATGGCTTTTCGAAGGCAGGGTGGAAAAGACTAAAATGAAAAACCGAAAATTGCCCTGGTCATTAACACCTTCACGACAGCCTTGCGGCTATATATGTTCGAACTGCCGATGCCCCATGCAGTTATCACGTATATAAACGTTGACAGCCTGAAACTGGTTATAATGTGTGCAGTGATGCTTCAGTGTGAGCAGCGCTGCCCTTTCCTATATGGACAGTGACGTTAGGGCTTAGAGATGCCGGAATACACTCCCCCTGTAGATAACGCCACGCCCTGTAGATAGTACACCACTCCCCCTGTAGATAGCGCCATCCCACTGTAGATAGCACCAACCCCCTGTTTATAGCGCCACTGAAGCTCCCTCTAAGAGAGGAATCCCCGGCCAGAGCATTGCCCACACTCTGGCAGCGGCTCCCGCTAGAAGCGGAGTCTCCGGCCGAAGCGTCGGCAAAGCTCTGGCTGGGGACTCCGTTCCTCGAGAGAGCCCCTGACGTCAGTCCATATATTGACAGTGACGCCAGGGGCTTCCGTGGGAGCAGAATCCCCATCCAGAGTGTCAGCAATGCTTTGGCCTGGGACTCCGCTCCTAGAGGGAGCACTAGTGGTGCTGTCTACAGGGGGGGTGTTCTATCTACAAGGGAAGTGCTATCTGTAGGGGGTGGCGCTATCTAAAGCAGGTGGTGATATCTACAGGGGGTGGTGTGTTATCTATAGGGGGTGACAATATCTAGGGGGTGTGGCACTATCTACATGGGCACTCTGGCACTATATGGGCGCTGTCTACAGGGGGTGGCGCTATCTAAAGCGGGTGGTGATATCTACAGGGGGTGGTGTGTTATCTAGAGGAAATAAGAGAAAAAAGACGGCGCCACCTTGTGTAGATCAGTAGATCGAGGTGAGAACACAGTGCAAAGGAATATGCTCACCAGAAAGACGGAGGTATTAAAGCGTATAATATCCACAGTGCTGCTGCCAGATCCGGGTCGGTATCCAAGATGGGACCGCTTTGGTAGGAAATTGCAGGTAAAAGAAAAATGGATCTTTTTGGAGGCGCTGCTGTGTGGTATAAATGATGTGGAACGAAGTCCCGAGAAATTTAATAGTTCAATTTTATTGACAGTGGCTACGCGTTTCGACGATGGACAATCGTCTTCATCAGGCCATGTAAAATTCGAGAAAGACACAACTTATATAATCTGTAGATACAAATTAACATAATTGAAAAAACCGCCAAATCTGACGGGGTCAAGGTGCGATCATGACGTCACTCCCGGTTTTTTAAAAATAAAAAAAGTTCACATCGCCTGAATATAGTTGCATAATGTGTTTCAACATACAAGTTAGGTGTTTATTCATAAAATGGGATACAGTTAAAACAAGAAAAATAAATAAGTGAAAAATAAATAAAACCAAATTTGGAAGAAATATCTTAGTTAGAACTGAACGAAGCCGGGACGCGGCCTCGTTGCCAGGACAACCAAGCAGAAAATGCAGCAATTGACCGAATTGATGGAACACTGCTTGCTGTGTGTACGGCATTGAGCTCATTTGAAGGCTGCCTGGAGGTGTGTGTTAATTACATAAAGGAGTGCACTTAAATGCCGTGTCGGGCATAAGTTTTATTACATAGCTACGCTGATAAAAAATTATTTATTCTTAGATGAATCCATTTAGCGTGGTTAGCAACTTAGTAACGTCCTGATTGTAGTTAAAGTATGCGGCATATTTTTAGTTACAGAAATTGGCATCTTTTTTAGAAGATGTAAATTAATATGAGTAAGTCCGTAGTAGACGATGCCGGGACGCGGCCTCGTTACCAGGACGACCAGAGGAATACAAAAAGGAAAGGAACAAATGATAGAACAATGTTTGCCGTGGGTAAGGTATTAAAATTATTATTATTAAAAGGCATATATTGTTTAAATAAGAGAAGGCCATATAAGACATAGGTATTCATCTAGGGTTGCGCTAAATGGCCCTTAACATGGTTAGCAACACTGTTCGGTCCAGTATATAATCGGAGTATGCAAATTGTTTGAAACAGCAATTGTTATCTAGAGGGGGTGACACTATCTCGGGGGCACTGGCACTATCTACATAGTGCCACACACTGCCCATGTAGATAGCACCAGTGTCCCCTGCAGATACTGCCCATATAGAGCCCACTGAAGATAGTGCCCACATAGATGGGCACTGTGTGTGGCACTATCTATGTGAGGACTATGTGGGCACGGCACTATCTACAGTGGGCACTGGGGAACTATCTGCAGGGGGCATTGTGTCACTATCTACATAGGCACTGTGATGATTTTAGGGATTGTGACAAAAAAACCTGATGATTGAAATTCATCCATTTTTTTAACGGCCAAGAAAAGCGGATGGCAAACGGCAGTTAAAAACATTCAGACGGCTGGGAAATTGATGAAAATTTTGAGACACAGTGATGCAAAAGTCCATGAAAAACTGTGAATATAGCCTTATAGCCTTTTTCTGCCTCTCCTCACAGAGATCCAGGCTGTTGGAGAAAGAAGACGACTAATTGTTATAGAGCTGCAACTGTATATCTACACAGTCGAGTCACATTAGTATGACCATCTTCTACTTTCGACATCGACAGCGCGTAGCCCATGAAGGAAGTCATGTGTCTTGGGCTGGCTTGGTGGGTATATAAGGTGTGCGATAGGTTGTCTGAACACATATCACTTGTTGACATAGGTAAAAGGGGCGATTTATCAGTGAGAGTTGAAAAAATGGATGATTATTGGCTTTCGGGCCAATGGCGGCAGTATTTCTCAAACAGTGCAGTTTGTGAAATGTTTGCGTGCTGCTGTGGTGAAAGTGTATCGTGAGTGGGCAAATGGTACCATTTGGAATAACCAATGTGGAAACTGCGGAGCACCACGTGCTATTAATGTGAGTTGAATGTTGGCTACGAAGGTGCACGAGGATCGAAGGACACGCTATCGTGGACCAGCTCACCATGAACATCAATCAGGGGCTACCAGATGTGTGTCTAAGCATGTATGGGGCTCTGAAGCAAACGGATGGTCACTGCTCCAATGCTAACAAAGTTGCATCGGAAAAAAAGGCTTAAATTTGCACGTCAATATCAGAATTAGACCACCGATAATTGCCAAAGGGTTGCCTTCTCCGATGAGTCACGCTTTCTGCTTCATCGAACGGATGGACGCTGGCATGTCAGGCGAGAAACATCAGAGAACAAAGACCCAACAATGCAGACGAACTGAAGGCCGCTATCAAGACTTCCTGGGCTTCCATAACACCTCAGCAGTGCCACAGGCTGATCGCCTCCATGCCACGCTACATTGATGCAGTAATTCATGCAAAAGGAGCCCCGACCAAGTATTGAGTGCATATACTGTACTTGCTTTTCAGTAGGCCAACATTTCGGTATTAAAAATCATTTTTGAAATTGGGCTTATATAATATTCTAATTTTCTGAGACGCTAAATTTGGGTTTTCATTAACTGTTAGCCATAATCATCAAAATTAAAAGAAAAAAAAAAAAAAAAATATATATATATATATATATATATATATATATATATATATATATATATATATATATATAAAACATTTTAAAAAAAAAGTATTTTTTTATATTTTTAGTGATTTGCTCATAATAACATGGAATTAATTAAATTATTCTAGAAAATGAAAGCCTCATAAGTCTTGTAAAAAAAAACACAAAGTTAGGCCTCATGCACACGACCGTAAAAACTCCCGTTATTCCGGGTCGTAGTTACGACCCGTAATAACGGGCTCATAGACTTCTATTGGCCATGGGTACCTTCCCGTTTTCTTACGGGAAGGTGCCCGTGCCGTTGAAAAAGATAGAACATGTCCTATTTCAGGCCTTAATAACGGCACGGACAGCCCATAGAAGTCTATGGAGCTCCCGTAATGACGGGTGGCTACATGTGTGCACCCGTCATTACGGCAGCGTTGCTAGGCGACGTCAGTAAATAGTCACTGTCCAGGGTGCTGAAAGAGTTAACTGATCGGCAGTAACTGTTTCAGCACCCTGGACAGTGAATTCTGATCAGAATATAGAGCAGCCTGTAAAAAAAAAAAAAAAGACGTTTATACTTACCGAGAACTTCCTGTTTCCTCCAGTCCGGTCTCCCGGCCGTTTCCTTGGTGACGCGTCCCTCTCGACATCCGGCCCGACACCCCTGGATGACGTTTCAGCCCATGTGACCGCTGCAGCCAATCACAGGCCAATCACATGCTGCAGCGGTCACATGGACTGCCGCGTCATCCAGGGATGTCGGGCTGGATGTGAAGAGAGGGACGCGTCACCAAGACAACGGCCGGGTAAGTATGAGTTTCTTTTACTTTTACCTCGGAAAGGGCTGCCCCTTCTCTCTATCCTGCTCTGATAGAGAGAAGGGGCTGCCGATTAGTGCAGTGCAATTTTGCATCGAAAACGTGCCCGTAAATACGGGTCGAATACTGGTGACACCGGAACCATATTTACGGGCACGGGTCCGTAAATACTGGTGCAAAACGGGTCGAATACGTGTGACACCGGACCCGTATTTACGCCAGTATTTATGGGTGGGAAAAAATACGGTCGTGTGCATGAGGCCTAAGTGTAATTATGATATTCAAAGTGGTTACAATGATAATATCGTTTAAAGAAGTGCAGATCAAAAATGGAAAATTTGACTTGGACACAATTACCCTTGGTCATGAAAGGGTTAAAGGCTATGTATACCTTTGACATTGTTTGTTTTTTTTTTAAAAAAAAATTGTGCATCAGTGTGATTGATGCAACTTCCTAAATCAATTTGATTAGGGGGAGGAATTTGTAGGGCACTATCTACAGGGGTGGGCTATATCTGGGACACTATATACATGGGTGGGTTACCTGTGGGGCACTATCTACTGAGGGGCTATATGTAGGGCACTGTCTACAGGGGTGGGCTATATGTGGGACACTATATACAGGAGAGCTATATGTGAGGCACTATCTACAGAGGTGGGCTATAGGGGGAGCTATATGTAGGGCAGCACGGTGGCTCAGTGGTTAGCACTATTTCTTTGCAGCTCTGGAGTCCATATGTGGTCAGTATCTACAAGGGGCTGTATGTGGGGCACTATTTACAGGGGCTTCTATGTAGGGCACTATCTACAGAGGCTCTAGGGGGTCACTATCTACAGGGGGTGTGTGTGTGTGTCTGTGTGTGTGTGTGTGTGTGTGTGTGTGTGGGACACAGTGTATGGTACTATTATAATCAGGGACACAGTGAATGGCCTTATTATAATTAGAAGTGCAGTGTATGGCGCTATTATATTTAGGGGCATCTGAAACAAGGGAAAGCACCAGGCTAGATAACTCTAATTACAGGCAAAGTCGTACTTCCCCAGGCTGAACTAAATAAGGAGAGGGCAGGAGCTCAGAAACATCAGCTAGACTTTGATTGGCCTGACATTCCTGAGCTCCTATTGGCTGCAGACTGCCTCAGTCTGCTAGGCCGGGCGACGCCCGAGCGAGTGACTCTCGACGTCCTGGAGACCGAGGGAGCCGCAGAAAGGGAGTACGTAACATTACCCCCCCCTTTTACGAGGGGTCACTGGACCCTCCACCACCGAACCAGGTTTATTCAGAATTTTTTTATGAAAGTTTTTTATAAGGGTCCGATTGTGGATATCTCGTACTAGGACCCAAGTCCTCTCCTCAGGACCATATCCTTTCTAATGGACCAGGTACTGGATATACCCCTGAACCTTTCTACTGTCCAGCAACCTGGCCACCTCGAACTCCTGTCCCTCGGGTGTCAATACTGGGACGGGAGGCTTCCCTATGGGAAGGATGGGGGGAACAAATCTCTTCAGAAGGGAGGAATGAAACACATCATGGATGCAGAGGGAGGGGGGCAATTTTAAGGGTAAGGAGACCGGGTTGATCCTCTCCTTGACCTCATAAGGACCGATGTACCTGGGGGCAAACTTTCTAGATGGTACCCTCAGGCTGAGGTTCTTGGAAGATAACCAAACCCGATCTCCCACCAAGAAATCAGTATTAGCCGAACGCATTTTATTGGCTTGAAACCGCTGACGGTCCTGGGCTGCCCTGAGATTACTCTGAACCTGGTCCCAGATGACCCTCAAGTTCCCAGTGAGAAGTTCCACTTCAGGGTTATCTGATACACATGGGGAAAATGAAGAAAACCGGGGATTAAAAACAAAATTAGCAAAGAATGGAGAAACTCCTGACGATATGCTGATGTAATTTTTGAGGGCAAATTCCACAAGCGCAAAAAACCTGAACCATTTATCCTGAGCGTCGGCCACGAACCATCTGAGAAACTGTTCCAGAGACTGATTGGTCCTCTCAGTCTGGCCATTAGTTTCTGGATGGAAGGCCGATGAAAAGGACAAGTCTAGTCCTAACTGCTTGCAGAACACCCTCCAAAACAACGATACAAATTGGACCCCCTGTCAGAGACGATGTTAACAGGTACCCCGTGCAAACGTAACATATGTTTAATATAGAGGTTAACTAGCTCTTTAGCATTGGGCAATTTCTTCAGGGGAATGATGTGGGCCATTTTACTAAACCGGTCTACCACTACCCAGATCACCGACCTGCCCTGGGACGAAGGGACATAAAAGGGTAATAAAATCCATTGCTAGATGGGTCCAGGGTCCTTGGGGCACCGGCAAAGGACACAGCAAGCCTGCAGGTCAGGATCTGGGATTTATAGACCGGGCGCAGGTCTCACATGAGACCACGTAGGCTCGGACGTCCCGTAGCAGCCCTGGCCACCAGAAACCATGGGTGACAAGGTCCCTGGTACCAGAGATGCCTGGGTGACCTGACAGGACTGAGTCATGACACTCCTGGAGGAGCCTCAGCCGGAGGTGTAAGGATACAAACAGTTTGCCATCAGGAGGGGCTTCAGGGGCAGAGTCCTGGCTGGCCGTGACCTCTGTGGTCAGGTCAGAGTCTACGGTTGCCACTACCGTATCAGGAATCAATAGTCCTTCGGGTTTGGTCTCAGGCGGAGGGGTGGCCAGAAAACTACGGGACAGAGCATCCACTTTAATATTCTTTGAACCAGGCCTGTAGGTAACAACAAAATGTAACCTGGTAAAAAATAGAGCCCATCTAGCCTGTCTAGGATTGAGTCTCCTGGCTGATTCTAAAAAGACCAAATTTTTATGGTCAGTGTGGACAGTGACCCGATGTCTTTCCCCTTCGAGAAAATGGCGACATTCCCCCAAAGCCCATTTGATGGCCAGCAGTTCCCGTTACCCACATCGTAATTTTGCTCAGTGGGAGAGAACTTACGGGAAAAGAAGGCACAGGGTCGGAGGTGAGTGTGAGAAGTGGGACCCTGAGACAATACTGCTCCCACACCCACCTCGAAAGCATCCACCTCCACAATAAAGTGTTGCGTTTGATCCGGTTGGATTAGTACCGGGGCTGAGGAAAAGCACCCCTTGAGGAGCTTGAAGGCTTGGACCGCCTCCAGAGACCAGTGGAGGAGATCCGCTCCTTTGCGGGTGAGGTTGGTCAGGGGTTTGGCGAATACTGCAAATTTTTGGATAAAACGTCTGTAGTAATTTGCGAACCCTAAAAACCTTTGGAGGGCTTTCAGGGAAGCAGGCCGGAACCATTCAGATACCGCCTGGACCTTGGCAGGATCCATGCGGAAATCCTCAGGAGTAAGGATGTGTCCTAAGAAAGGCATCTCTTGAGTACCAAAAATATATTTTTCAAATTTAGCGAACAAATTATTGTTTCTGAGAATTGGGAGGACTGTCCTGACATGTTTGACGTGCAAGTCCCAGTCTTTGGAAAACACCAAAATGTCATCCAAGTATACCTCCAAGAAGAGCCCCAGATAGTCTCTAAGCTCGCGCATTACATAGACCGAAGGGCATCACCAGGTACTCAAAGAGCCCTTCGGGGGTTTTAAAGGCAGTCTTCAACTCATCCCCCTTATGAACTCTAATCAGGTTATAGGCCCGCCGCAGGTAAAACTTAGAGAACCATTGGGCCCCCTGAACCTAATTAAAGAGATCGAGGATGAGTGGAAGTGGGTGTTGGTTCTTCATGGTAATATTGTTAAGCTGATGGTAGTCGATACAGGGTCGGAGCCCCCCGTCTTTCTTCCCCACAAAGAAGAAACCAGCACCTACAGGTGATGAGGAGGGGCGGATGTACCCGTTGGCCAGGCTCTCCTGATAGATTAAAGATTCTACCTTTGGGGAGCTTGGCTCAAGGTACCAGGTCGATTGCGCAATCGTGTACTCGATGAGGTGGTAACTCTTCAGAGGCTTTTTTTTTTAAAATACATCACTGAAGTCCTGAATAAATTCAGGAAGAGTGTTTCCCTCCTCAACGAAACGGACCCTTAAGGTGGACATACAAGATGACAAACACTTCTTACCCCAAGTAACAAGTTCCCCCGTCACCCAATCAAAGATAAATAAAATCTCGGTGGGTAGCCCCTTAAGGACAAACATAGTACATTCCTCAAAGTGAATTGAACCAATCTTTAAACAAAACACAGAGGTAGACTGTAAAACGTGCCCGCAAGCTAACGGGGAGGAGTCTACCCCTACCAGGGCAATAGGAACAGACAAATCAATAAGGGGTAAACCAATCGACAAAGCAAAACTGTGGGAAATAAAATTGGCAATGGACCCTGAGTCCACAAACGCAGCACCTATCCCAGTCTTGTCCAAAAATGACACCTGGGCTGGCAACAAGACCTTATTAAACGAATGGAAATACATGTGCGCCTAAGTGATCTCCCCGATGACCACTAAGGCGCGGAAGTTTTCCGGAGTCTTCTTTTTGCGTTTGGGACAGGCGCTGAGAAGATGGTCCGTGTCTCCACAGTAGAAGCATAAGGCATATTTGCGGCGGAACTCCCTGCGAACCTTCGAATCTGCTGTGATCCCTATCTCCATCTGTTCCTCCTGGCAGTGAGCTGAAGAAGATGGCACTGGGACAGCTCGAGACCTAGGAAGAGCGACTGGAGTAGGAGGACTGGACCGTTCCTGCTGACGCTCCCTGATGCGTCGGTCGAGACGGACAGTGAGATTCATGAGCTGATCTAGGGAGTCAGGGGGTAACCTACTAGCAGTTCTTTCAGAGCGTTAGTCAGTCCCCCTAACTGAGTTTCAGCATACGCTGTCCTGTCGGATTCGTCATAGAGATGTCCCAGGGTGGAAAAGAAAGTGTCAACAGAGGAGCGTTGGGGACTAGTGGGAGATAAGGAAAATGCCCAATCCTGGGGGTCCCCCAGCAGACGGGATATGATGATCCCCACACGTTGAGAATGGGGCCATGGATCCTGCACCAATTGGGTGAGACCCTGCATTTGCTCTGTTAACACTACCAAGGGGTCCATGGCAAATAAAGCCAGACAAAAGGGAAGAGCAGGTAAAGGGCCTGTAATTCTGTCCCAAACAAATACACGGTAAACAGTGAGGTCCCTGTTCTTCCCAAACCTCTGTCCGTACCTACTTGTACGACCTGACATAAACAACGGCGCACAACTGGGCGGCGTTCCCTATACTAGTACAAGTGAATCTGACAAACGGATAAGACAGAGACAGTACGAAATAACAAAGGGTCACCTGGGAAGTGCACGGAGGGAGAGGCAGGGCAATTGCGCCACGGACAAGTCCGGACGCAAAAGGCGGAGTCAGGCAGGCAGGGTCAAAGCAGGAAAGTGCGGAAAAAACAAAAGTCAGAAGGCAAAGAAAAGTCAGGAGTCCAGCTGGGGTCAGGGGTCACAAAGGAGTCGAAATGCAAGCTGCTCAGGGAAGTCTGAAACAAGAGAAAGCACCAGGCTAGATAACTCTAATTACAGGCAAAGTCCCACTACCCCAGGCTGAACTAAATAAGGAGAGGGTGGGAGCTCAGGAACATCAGCCAGGCTTTGATTGGCCTGACGTTACTGAGCTCCTATTGGCTGCAGACTGCCTCAGTCTGCCAGGCCGGGCGACGCCCGAGCGAGTGACACTCCACGTCCTGGAGTCCGAGGGAGCCACAGGAAGGGAGTACGTAACAGATGGTGCTTCAACTATCATGTCCGAACGCACAACTCGTCGTTCCTTAGTATTCATGGTCTATAACAGCAGACGACCAGTTTAAGTCCCATTTGACAAAACTCCAGTGGGCAAAAGAACGCAAAAATTGGATCTCTGTGCAGTGGAAAAACATTGCCTGGTCAGATGAATCCAGATTTCTGTGGCGCCATGCTGATGGGAGGGTCAGAATGTGGCGCAAGCAGCATGATCTGATGAACTCTTCCTATCAGATGTTAACAGTTCAGGCTGGTGGAGATGGAGTAATGGGTGAGAAATGTTATCTTGGAACACCCTGGGTCCTCTGATAAGTGTGGTGGATTGACATTTGAACAGTAGGGCTCACCTAAGCATTGTGGCCGACCAAGTTAATCGTTTCATGACAGCTGTTTACCCTATGGCAGAAGGACTGTCTGTATGAGCCAATATTCTGAACTAAATTTGATGGTGGTTTAATATAAGAGTGTTTTCACACATTATACTCAACAGACTCACAAAGTTGACAGAAACAAACAAGGGCAGCAGGCCGGACTGTACTGTAGAGTTTAGGGGAAGGAAGGATAGGGAGAAGGGTATGATTTGTGCAGAATTCTAATCCTGGAAGAGAACTGCTTTTCATAGCTGTGTCAAACCCATGGGGAACTGTAACGGCTGATTATATCGGTAGTTATCTACCATGCAGACAATAGCTCAGAACAGAAATAATGTAAAACAAGACACATATAAAGACAAGTCCCCATTAACATTTAACTGCTGAGGTTTTATATTTTCGAGGGGTTGCTCCTTAATACTAATATTAATATATTTATTATTAGTAACACAATTAATTCCCTTAGTTAGCAGTAAGTTTAATTTCATACTTAGCACTTGTTCTTCACAGCATAAAAACCAATATGAATACATAATGCAACAGATGTTACTGTGTGTTTCATGGTTTTCTATGCTTATTTTTTTGCCTATATAGAATAACTGGCCGCTACATCAGGCTGGTTCAGTTTTCTACACACTGCTGTGTTACATGCTGCTACAGCAAAAAAAGTTTTGTAATATAGTGCTGCCTGTTATCTGACCAAGCACTCCCTCGCTCTAGTATCCTTTACTTGTGCTGTTAATGGATGGGATCCTGCTGTCACTATGAAAAAGTGGAAGGCCTGCGAACTGTGCACAGAAGGGAGCATTGTGACACAGCATCTTTCAGTAAAATTGCTTTCTTAAAATTTACCTCGTGCTTCAAAAAAGAATAAAGGTAATTTTTTCTGTATATGCATTAGTAGACTTTCACTCTTTTACACTGAAATTTAAATGCATTATGGGCTTTTTAAAACTGAGTCATTCTGGCATCTTTGCCGGTGAAGCACAAACCACACTTTCTCGATGCAAATGGAAGCTTTGAATAAAAAAATAATCTTTTGTAAAACTATGATTAAACTTGAAAAACAAATTTCTGCATAACTAAACAAGATTGAAAGTAAATTTAGAAAAAACGATTCCAGGAGGCCCATAAAGAGTGCAGTGGCAGATGGAATATTGCTTAGGGCCTGTTCACATCAGTGTTGGGTTTCCGTGGAGGGGTTCCGTCTGAGGTTTCCGTCGTGGAACCCTTTAATGGAAAGGCAAACGGAACCTTAGCTTCCGTTTGCATCACTATTGATATCAATGGTGACGGAAACATTGCTACTGGTAATGGAAATCTCAGACGGAACCCCTCAATGGAAAGCCAATGCTGATGTGAACAGGCCCTTACTGACGATCAGGGGCAGGCTGACCATTTGGATGTTGGGGCAGTGCCAAATATTCCAGGACCATAGTGACCCACAAGCCTTCTGAATTGTGGTATCACTATAGTATTTCATGACATACTCTTTTAGGGGTACTGTTAATAGCACTGTTACAAGGATATATGACATAACTCTGTTATGGGGCATTGAGATCTACCGTCTACCCTGGATTACCTCATCCTTCTGTCCGCCTGGATTGATATGAGGATCCGAGAACGGCTCCAAGAGGCTCGTCGGGAGGGAGGCCTTCCTAGTCCGGTCCCACCCTTGCAGCAACCTCTGTTGTCCTCAGGTGCTGATCCTCCTAAGGAGTCTGTGAGGATGGACCAGTGTAAGCTATCCACCCAGGAGAAACAACGCAGACGCACTTCGGGACTCTGTCTATATTGTGGCCTCGGAGGCCATCTTGTGTGTCTGTGTCCCCAAAAGTCCCAAAGCCTAGGGTTGCTAGGAGAGACAACCTTGGATAAAAAAGGACTTCCGTCCAAATTGTCCATACCAGTGACCATAGTGTCCGGCGAGAGAACGCATCAGTACATATCTGGACTCTGGATCCGCTGCTAATTTCATTTGTAGAGACATAGGTGGATCTTCTTCAATTACCCACTACCCCTCTGTAGAGGCCGTTGACGGTTGCATCTGTAAATGGACTACCTATGCCAGATCCAGTTATTGCTGTGACCAAGCCGCTGAGTCTCCAAGTGGGAGCTCTTCACTTCGAGCTGTTATCGTTCTTTGTATTGTCCAAGGCCGTTAACCCCTACTACTGGGCTTGCCTTGGCTCCGATTACATGCCCCAGTCCTGGACTGGAACTCTGGAGAGGTTCTCCAGTGGGGTCCCGAGTGTCACAACCGCTGCCTGGGACAGATTAGTTCGGCTCAGCCTACTTTGCCTCAGTCATTGGCAGGATTGCCTGGTCATTATTCTGCATTTTCGGATGTCTTCAGCAAGAGGGAGGCGGAGACGCTGCCCCCACACTGGACGTATGACTGCCCTATTGAGCTGATTCCTGGTGCATCCCTTCCCTGTGGTAGGGTATATCCTCTCTCCTTACCAGAGACTCAGTCCATGTCCGCCTATGTTAAAGAGAACTTGGAGAGGGGCTTCATACGGAAATCTTTCCCTCCGGCAGGAGCCGGGTTCTTCTTCATCAAGAAAAAGGATGGTTCTCTACGTCCCTGTATCGACTATCGGGGTCTCAACCAGATCATGGTGAAAAATAAGTATCCGTTGCCACTGATCTCAGAACTGTTTGATCGTATGCGTGGTGCCAAGATATTTTCCAAACTGGACCTGCGTGGGGCTTACAAACTAATCCAGATTCGCAGTGGTGACGAATGGAAGACTGCATTTAACACCCGTGATGGACACTATGAGTACCTAGTAATGCCCTTCGGCCTGTGTAATTCTCCCGCGGTCTTCCAGGAATTTGTTAATGACATCTTCCATGACCTCCTCTATGTTTGTGTTGTGGTCTATCTTGATGACATCTTGATTTTTTTCTCCAGATCCTATGACTCATCAAAGACATGTCCGTCAAGTTTTGTTGCGGTTAAGGGAGAATCGTCTGTATGCCAAGTTGTAGAAGTGCGTGTTTGAGAAAGATGCTCTACCCCTCCTGGGCTACATCTTCTCGAATCGAGGCCTTGAGATGGTTCCTGAAAAGGTAAAGTCAGTCCTGGAATGGCCACGCCCTCAAGGCTTGAGGGCCATACAGCGCTTTCTGGGATTCGCCTATTTTTACAGACAGTTCATCCCAAACTTCTCCTCACTGACTTCTCCCATCTCTGACCTCACCAAGAAGGGCATGAACGCTGCATTCAATAGCCTGAAGAATGCCTTCACGTCAGCCTCTATCCTCCATCATCCAGATGTTTCCCTACAGTTCTCGTTGGCGGTGGATGAATCCTCTGTCGGTGCTGGCGCATTCCTGTTCAAGAGAGGTTCCAAGGGCAAGTCAATGGTATGGGGATATTCCTCTAAGCTCTTATCTTCCGCAGAACGCAACTACTCGATTGGGGATCGGGAGTTACTGGCCATCAAATTGGCTCTGTAGGAGTGGAGACATCTACTAGAGGGCACAGCTCATCCTATCCTAATTTTTACGGTACACAAGAACCTCACTTATGTCCAGATGGCTCAATGACTGAATCCTCATCAGGCCAGGTGGTCGCTGTTCTTTATTAGGCTCCAGTTTGAGCTCCATTATAGCCTGGCTGACAAAAATGTGGGGGGCGATTCCTTATCCAGGTCTTTCGAGACAGAAGACACCATGGAGATTCCACAGAACATTATTGATCCGTCTTGCATTGTCTCTGTCAACCCCCTGCAAGTTGGGGACATTCCTCCAGGGAAGACTTTTGTGCGCCTGGCTGACAGAGGGAGAATCCTCCGCTGGGGATACTCCTCTAGACTGGCAGGTCACGCAGGTACACGTAAGACCCAAGATCTGAATGCCCGCCATTTCTGGTGGCCCACGCTGCCCAAAGACATGGTGGACTTTGTGTCTTCCTGTTCAGTGTGAGCAGCTATAGCTATGGACTTCATCACTGACCTGCCTCTCTCTGCTTGATGCAGTACTGTCTGGGTGGTGGTGATTTCAAAGATGGCCCACTTATTTCCCCTGACCAGTCTTCCTTCTGCTCCTCAACTGCCAAGCTTTTCATCCAACACATCTTCCGCATGCACGGGTTGCCGCAGCATATTGTGTCTGATCGTGGGGTTCAGTTCACCTCAAAGTTCTTTAGAGCCCTCTGCGGACTCCTAGGTGTAAAGTTGGACTTTTCTTCAGCTTACCATCCTCAGTCCAATGGTCAGGTTGAGAGGATCAATCAGATCTTGGAGAACTACCTACGCCATTTCATCTCCAAACAGCATGATGACTGGGTGCAGTTGCTACCGTGGGCTGAATTTTCTTACAATAATCATACCAGCGAGTCCACAAGGAAAACACCATTCTTTATTGTCTATGGCCAACACCCATGAATTCCTCTTCCGGTGCCTGATACGTCCGAGGTACCAGCTGCTGACACTGCTTTTAAGGACTTTTTGCAGATCTGGCAGCAGACTCGATCCTCTATCCTCCTGGCGGTCGACCGCATGAAACGGAAGGCGGACACAAGGAGAAGAGAACCGCTTAATTTTCTCCCTGGCACGAAGGTCTGGCTGTCCTCCAGGAATATCCTACTGAGGGTGTCATTTTACAAGTTTGCTCCCAGGTTCCTCGGACCCTTCGAGATCTTGCAGTAGATCAACCCTGTCGCCTACAAGCTTCAGCTGCCTCCAAGATTCCCAACTCCTTCCATGTCTCCCTTCTGAAACCGGTGGTTGTGAACCGCTTTACCAAGACTCCTAGCCCTGCGGTTGCCTCCAGCGGCCCTTCAGACACCTTATAACTAAAGGAGATCTTGGACACCAAGAAAGTAAGAGGAAAGACTTTTTATTTGGAGGATTGGAGGGGGTTTGGTCCTGAAGAGAGGTCCTAGGAGCCAGAGGAGAACCTCAATGCTCCTACCCTTCTGATGAAGTTTCTCTCTCGCTCTGGCCCCAAGAAGAGGGGGCGTAAGAGGGGGTATAGTGTCATGCCTTTGACCACGGGCCATCAGGCTCACTCACCTCCTGACGCCCACAGCCATGGATCTGCGAGCGCTGGCCCCAGTCTCCTCAGGAGACGCCAGCACTCACTTCCGCTCACCTCAGCTGGGTCTCGTAGGGTGCGCGCGCACGCTCATGCCCGCTCTTAAAGGGGCAGTGCACGCACCAGACTTTGATGATTAATTAGCCCATAGCACCCTGGACTATAAGAAGGGCTCAGCCTCTTCCTCCCACGCCTGAGCGTTGTTGTCGTACCCTAAGTTTGTCTATGCAAATGGTCTCCTAGTGTTTCCCAGTTCACAGTGTTCCTTGCTCCTGTATCCTGTATCCCGTGCTATCCTGGTCTAGTTGCGTGCTGAGCTGATGTCGTGCTGTGCTGTATACCATGCCTGTCATGCTTCACCACGCCTGGCATGTACCTGCTGCCTAGTCCCTGCCGAGCCTGCCTTGCTACTGTCCGAGCTGCCACAGGTACCCTATACGAACTATAGACTGTAAGCTGTTGGCCAGCTGCCATACTGCCAAGGCGGTATTGCCCAGTGGGTCCACGAACCCAAGGTGACAAGAACCAAGCTTAGTACATATATACAGCATCAGAACCAAGCTTAGTATATATATATACAGCACGAGAACCAAGCTCAGTACATAAATACAGCATCAGAACAAAGCTCAGTACATAAATACAGCTCCAGTACCAAGCTCTGTACATATATACAGCACCAGAACTAAAACTCATTACATATAAACATCACCAGAACCCAGCTCATTACATATATACAGTACCAGAACAAAGCATTACAGTACATAAATACAGCTCCAGAACCAAGATCGTTACATATATACAGCACCAGAACAAAGCTCAGTACATATATATAGTACCAGAACCAAGCTCAGTACATTATACAACACCAGCACAAATATAGCTCAATTTAGTGCAACCCCTGCCGTATAGGTTTGCACTGAATTGTTTCCAGCTCCCAGCATGGCCCAAACAATGGTAAGGATATGCTGGGAGTTGCTATTTCACAACAAACTATCATATCATAATCATACCACCCATCATCTCGCTGTCTACAGTACTGATTAACCCCTTCAGGACTGAGCCTGTTTTGGCCTTCAGGACGAAGCCGATTTTTCAAATCTGACATGTGTCACTTTATGTGGTAATAACTCCGGAATTCTTTTACCTATCCAAGCGATTCTGACATTGTTTTCTCGTGACATATTGTACTTTATGTTAGTGAAAAAATTTGGTTGATAAATTCAATATTTATTCATGAAAAACACCAAGATTTGGAGAAAATTTGCAAAAATTAGCATTTTTCTCAATTTAAATGTATCTGCTTGTAAAACAGATAGTAATACCACACAAAATAGTTACTAGTTAACATCACCCATATGTCTACTTTATGTTGGCATCGTTTTTTGAACATTCTTTTATTTTTCTAGGACGTTACAAGACTTAGAACTTTAGCAGCGATTTCTCATATTTTCAAGAAAATTTCAAAAGGCGATTTTTACAAGGACCAATTCAGTTCTGAAGTGGCTTTGAGGGCCTTATATATTAGAAAGTCCCCATAAATCACCCCATTTTGAAAACTGCACCCCTCAAAGTATTCAAAACAGCATTCAGAAAGTGTATTAACCCTTTAGGCGTTTCACAGGAATTAAAGCAAAGTAGAGGTGAAATTTACAAATTTCATATTTTTTTTACAAAATTCATTTGTAATACATTTTTTTCTATACCACAGAAGGTTTTACCCGAGAAATGTAACTTATTATTTATTGCCCAGATTCTGCAGTTTTTAGAAATACCCCACATGTGGCCCTAGTGCGGTCATGGACTGAAACACCGGCTTCAGAAGCAAAGGAGCACCTAGTGGATTTTGGGGCCTCCTTTTTTTTAGCATATATTTTAGGTACCATGTCAGGTTTGAAGGGGTCTTGTTGGGCCAAAACAATAAAGACGCCCAAAAGTGACCTCATTTTGGAAACTACACCCCTCAGGGAATTTATCTAGGGGTATAATTAGCATTTTGAACCCACTGTTTTTTTGCTAAATTTATTTGAATTAGTTTGTGAAGATGAAAATCTACTTTTTTTCTGAAAAAACGTAGACATTTTTAATTTTTTCAAGAAATAAAAGAGAAAAAACACCCCAACATATGTAAAGCAATTTCTCCTGATTATAGCAATACCCCATATGTGGTAATAAACTGCTGTTTGGACCCACAGCAAGACTCAGAAGGGAAGGAACACCATTTGGATTTTGCTGGAACAGTTTTCAGTGCCGTGTCGCATTTGAATTGCCCTGGAGGGAACAAAATAGTGGAAACCCATGGAAAGTGACCCCATTTTGGAAACTACAGTCATCAAGGAATTTTTCTAGGGGTAAAGTTAGCATTTTGACACCACGGTTGTTTTGCTGAATTCATTGGAATTATTCTGTAAAGGTAAAAATCAACTTTTTTTCTGAAAAAAGGTAGCCATTTTTAATTTTTACAAGGAATAAAGGAATAAAGGATAAAAAGCACCCCAACATTTGTAAAACAATTTCACCCGATTACGGAAATATGCCATATGTGGTAATAAACTGCTGTTTGGACCCACAGCAAGGCTTAGAAGGGAAGGAGCGCTATTTGGCTTTTGGAGCTCAAATTTTGCTGAAATGGTTTTTGGGTGCCATGTCGCATTTGCAAAGCCCCTGAGAGGCCAAAACAGTGGAAACCCCCCAAAAGTGGAAATTACACCACTTAAAGAATCCATCTAGGGATATAGTGGGCATTTAGACCCCACAAGTCTATTGCAGGATTTATTAGAATTAGGCCATGAAAATGAACATCAACATTTCTTCCACTAAAATGTTGCATTTTTTTCAATTTCACAAAGGATAAAGGGGGTAAAAGCTGCTCAACATTTGTAAAGCAATTTCTCACGAGTACGTCAATACCCCACGTGTGGTCATAAATGGTTTATCATTAGAAAGTAATTAACCCTTTCTGGACTGATCCATTTTTTTTCTTTTCCTTTTTAGTTTTTTTCCTCCCCGCGTTCCAAGAGCCACAACTTTTTTATTTTTCAGTCAATAGAGCGGTATGAGGGCTTATTTATTGAGGGACGAGTGGTTGTTTTTATTAGTACCATTTTTTGGTACATACAACTTTTTGAGCACTTTTTATTACATTTTTAGGTAGAGCGAAGGTGACCAAAAAAACAGCGATTTTGCCGTTTTAAATTCTTTATTTTTCACGTGAGACGCTCCATACATCACCCCCCACACTAAGACATGCTATGTTGTGGTGCGCGAAGGGGTTAATGTGCAGCGCATGGTGCGGAGTGAAAATTAAAATTTTCCACTCATATGCCATTTTAGTGCACTATATGTTATGCCCAGTTTGTGCCACTGAAGACAAATGCCTCATAAAATATTAACCGGGTACTCCCGGGTATGGGGATGCCATATCTATGGACGTAAACTGGTGTTTGGGCACGCTGCAGGGCTCAGAAGGGAGGGAGCGTCATTTGGCTTTTGGGGCGCAGAGTTTGCTTGGTAGTTGTTCTGTTTGGGGTTTTACTGGTGTTTCAGTTTATAATGTGGGGGCATATGTTATCTGTGCGGCGTACATCAGGGTACTTGTTATCTGTGCGGGGTACATCAGGGCATAATAAGAGGGTATAATAATGCAGTAAATAAATAATAATCCGCAGATATGTGGCCAGTGTCGCACTGATAAATGGCGCCAGATCTTATCCGCTTTTGGACACTGCACATTTTGCATCGCCATATTCTGGGAGCCAGAAGTGTTTTATTTTTTCTCCACCGGAGCTGTGTGAGGGTTTATTCGTTGCGGGACAATCTGTAGTTTTCATTGGTACCATTTTAGGTACCAGAAATTTTTTTGATCACGTTTTATTCTATTTTTTGGCAAGCAAGGTGACCAAAAACCATCAATTCTGACAATGTTTTTTATTCGTTTTTTTATGGCCTTCACCCTGGGCTATAAATTACCATTATACTTTATTCTGCGGGTCGATACGATTACAGCGATACCAGATGTATATAATTTTTTTATGTTTTGCAGCGTTTGTGCAATAAAATCACTTATTTATAAAATAAATTATTTTTTGTGTCACCGTATTCTGAGGGCCATAACGTTTTTATTTTTCAGTCAAAAAAGCGGTGTAAGGGCTTGTTTTTTGCGGGACGGGATGTAGTTTGTATTGGTACCATTTTGGCATACATGCGACTTTTTGATCACTTTTTATTGTATATTTTGGGAGGGTTGGTAACCAAAAAATTGTGATTCGGGCACTGTTTTTCGTTTATTTTTTTCGCGGTGTTCACCGTGCGGGAAAAATAATATTACAGTTTTATAGTTGGGGTCATTACGAACGCTGCGATACCAAATATGTGTACTTTTTTTAAACATGTTAATTTTTTTCCTATAATAAAAGACTTATTATAGGAAAAAAAGCATTCTTTGTTTATGTCACTTCTAACTTTTATTTTTACACTTTTTCAAAACATTTTTATTATCTTTTTTTTACTTTTTTCACTTGTCCCACTAGGGGACACTTAGACTTGCAGCTCTGATCGCTGCTGGAATACATTACACTACACACGTAGTGTAATGCACTCCAACTGTCATTGTGACGTGACAGTCACACTGACAGGAAGCCTCGGAGGACCGGCCGGAGGCTGATCCTCCGAGGCTTCCGTACATGGCAACCCGGAGGTCATTGTCTGGCCTCTGGTTGCCATGATAAGGATCGTCAGCCCCCGCAAATACATGTGGGGGGCTGCCGATCCGCTGTAAACCTCTTCGATGTGGTGATCGCAATCGACCACCGCATCTAAGGGGTTAATTGCTGATTTCAGCGGCGACAGGCCGCTGATCGGCAACAGGGAGAGCAGGGCTGACACCCTGCACAGTTAACCACCGCTGCGGTGTAGCGCCGTGCGGCGGTTAACTGTTAAAGCGCGGGCGTAACTGTACGCCCAGGTGCGCAAAGTTACTGCTCACCTGGACGTACAGTTACGCCAAGGTGCGGGAAGGGGTTAAAGGCAGAATAAACATTTACATTAAGTGACTCACCAGTGACGCCTCAGATTCTAGTTCTTTTTCTCGATCCAGTCCAAACTTCTATGATGACTTGTCGCAGTCACAGCCCATTTCTGCAGTTTGCCGCTCAGATGTGTTCAGCTTCTCACTTTTCAAACATTTCTACACCTATAAACAAAGATAAAGTTCTCATTATACCACACACTACGCCCCTAAAAGAAATAGCGCCATACACTGCACCTCTAATTATAATAGCACCATACACTGTGTCCTACACACACACACACACACACGGTGCCCCCTGTAGATAGTGCCTTCCATAGAGCCCCCTTTAGGTAGTGCTCCCCATAGAGCCCACTGTAGATAGTGCCCCCCATATAGCCCACCCCTGTAGTGTCCCACATATAGCTCCCCCTATAGTGCTCCACATATAGCCCACCCTTGTATATAGTGCTCCACATATAGCCCACCCTTGTATATAGTGCCCCACAGATAGCCCACCCCTGTATATAGTCCCCCTGTAGATATAGCCCACCCATGTATATAGTGCTCCACATATAGCCCACTCCTGTATATAGTGATCCACATATAGCCCATCCCAGTATATAGCCCCCCCTGTAGATAGAGCCCCCTGTAGATAAAGCCCCCCTGTAGATAAAGCTACCCCCATAGATAAAGCCACCCCCCGTAGATAATGCCACACACTTTTTTATTAGTATAAAAAAGCAAACTATACAAAATCCCGTTCCTGAGCTGTCCGGCGGCAATGGAGACCTGCTCTCTTCTGTGCAGGTCTCCTGAGGTTGAAAGACACAAGCAGCGCTATGACGTGATCGCACCACTTGCGTCTATGAAAGGCGCTGATTGGCAGGGCAGAATGACTTTCCCTGTCAATCAGCGCCTTTCAATGACACAAGCAGCGCAAAGTATTGCGTCGCTTCACTCGTAGAAAAGCGCTGAATGGCCGGGCACGGAACGTACCCGGCTATTCATTGCTTCTAATTGTACCTGTGTCCTATAGACGCAGGTACAATTATAGTGCAGGAGGGGGTGGCGGCGGCTGGTTTCAGTGGCGCCGCAGACCCCTCAGAGAGGCAGCAGGCCGCCGTCATGGACAGTGCGGCCCTGGTGCTCCCCTCTAAATTGTGCCCGGGGCACATGCCCCGCCTGCCCCCCCTAGTTACGCCACTGCACCTGCTTTATTCTATGAATACTGTAGGCAAGGGATCGAGGGATCTTACCTATTAAAAAGGGCAATTTGCATTCTCTTGAGTGCGCTAAACTACATGAACAGTAGTGCTGCTCCAATTACACATTTCACAAAGACGGTCAATGTAATAAGGGCACTGTAGCTGGGTATTTAGGTGGGAAGATCTGTGGGTATGTGGACCCACTGGGTCCAGACAATAGCAACGGCTTAGGCACAGATGGGACCTCGCGGCAGGAGATGCCAAACTTGGCAGATGACACCAGACGTGGTGTAAGTCAGCAGGCATAGTAGACGGCACAAAACGACTCCAACACTAGAGATGGCACAGGAAAAAATACAGCACAGGAACACAGGGAATAGGATATGACTAAGGGACCATTTGAAAGACTAACATAGGAATGCAAAAAACGCTCAGGCAAGGACTAAAAGGGCAGAGTCACTTTTATAGTCTAGAGTGATTAGGGCTATTCATGTGCGCGTGCTGGCCCTTTAATGCCGGGCACGAGCGTGCGCGCCCTACAGAACACTGCAGAGTGGTGCGGCGCTGGCGTCTCCTGGGTAGGAGATGCGAGTCAGCACTAACATATCAATGGCCACTGCTGTCGACGGGTGAGTTAGAATGACAGTCCGCGGCCATGGATGCTACAGTATCCCCCCTCTTACGTCTCCTCTTTTTGGGGCCAGAGCGAAAAAGGAATTTCTTAATGAGGACAGGGGCATTGAGGTTCTCTTCTGGCTCCCAGGACCTCTCCTCTGGACCAAACCCCTTCCAATCCACCAAACAAAAAGTTATTCCTCCTACTTTCTTGACGTTCAGGATCTCCTTTACCTCGAACACAGAAGAACTGCTGGGAGCAACTGCAGGGCTAGGAGTTTTAGTGTAGCAGTTCAGGACCTCAGGCTTCAGGAGGGACACATGAAAGAAGTTGGGGATTCTGAGGGTAGGAGGCAGCCAAAGCTTTTAGGAGACAGGATTAATCTGTTGCAGGATCTCAAAAGGTCAGAGGAACCTGGGAGCAAATTTGTATGAAGGCACCTTCAGATGGATATTCCTAGAGGACAGCCAGAATTTGGTACCCGAAAGAAACTGGAGCGATTCTCTTCTTATATCCTCCTTTTGCTTCATTCTATCGACTGCCAGCAGAACAGAGAACCGGGTCTGTTGCCAGATTTGCAGAAAGTCCCCCAATGCAGTCAGCTGCTGGTACCTGAGATGTAGCCGACACAGGAAGAGGGATTCTAGGATGTTGAGTGTACACAATGTAGAATGGTGTGGAAGTGGTGGACTCACTTGTGTGCTTGCTACACGAGAATTTGGCCCTTGAAGGAAGTTGTCCTCAGTCATCATACTGCATAAAGATGAAGTGGGAGAGATAATTCTCCATGATCTTGTTAATCCCCTCGACTTGACCATTGGACTGGGGGTTATAGGCTGAGGAAAAGTCCTATCTCACATCCAAGAGTTTACAGAGGGCTCTCCAGAATTTTGAGGTGAATTGAACCCCCCGATCGGACACGATGTGAATTGGCAAGCCATGCAAGCGGAAGATGTCCTGAATAAAGAGATTTGCCAGTCGAGGAGCAGCAGGTAGGCCGGTCAGCGGGATAAAATGTGCCATCTTCGAAAACCGGTCCACCACCACCCAGAGAGTATTGCATCCTGATGAGGGGGGAAAGTCCGTGACAAAGTCCATTGCAATGTGCTGCCAAGGGGCATTGGGTACAGGCAGAGGTTGGAGAAGACCGGCAGGCTTGGAGTGAGCAACATTGTTGGAAGCACACGCAGTACAGGAAGAGACAAAGTCCACAATATCTTTGGGCAGCGTGGGCCACAAGAAATGATGAGTTATCAGGTCTTGATTCTTGCAAACACCAGCTTGCCCAGCCAGTTTGGAGCTGTGGCTCAAGCAGAGAATTCTCCCGTCTGCCAACCGAACAAGAGTCCTCCCCGGAGGGATGTGTCTAACTTGCAAAGGATTGGCAGTGACAATGCTGGATGGGTCTATGATACTTTGAGGGGGCTCCACAGTGTCCTCCGTTTCAAACGACCTGGACAGGGCATCGGCCCTCACAGTTTTGTCAGCGGGACGGTAGTGCAGCACAAATTGGAAACGGGTGAAGAACAGCGACCACCTGGCTTGACGGGGGATTAGCCGTTGAGCCGACTGGAGATATGTGGGGTTCTTGTGGTCGGTGTATGTCAGGATGGGGTGAGCTGCGCCCTCAAGCAGATGTCTCCACTCCTCCAGAGCAAATTTCATGGCCATTAACTCCCGATCCCAATAGAGTAATTGCGCTCTGCGGAGGAAAAAATTCTCGAGTAATAGCCACATACTACTGCCTTTCCTTTGAAGCCTCTCTGGAACAGAAGTGCATCTGCACCAACAGAAGAATCGTCCACCTCCAACGAGAACGGCGGAGACACGTCAGGTTGATAGAGGATCGAGGCTAAAGTGAAGGCATTCTTGAGGCTATCAAATGTTGATTCTGCCTCTGAAGTCCACACTTTGGTGTTCATACCTTTCTTAGTAGGATAGAGATGGGGGCCGTCAGTGAACAGAAATTTGGGATAAACTGCCGGTAGAAGTTAGCGAATCCCCAAAAAAGCTGTATGGCCCGCAGGCCCTGAGGATGTAGCCACTCCAGGTCAAACTTCACTTTCTTAGGGTCCATCTTGATACCCTGATCCAAGATGATGTAGCCCAGGAAGGACAAATCATTTTTTTCAAAAGTACATTTCTCCAACTTGGTATACAGGCGATTCTCCCTTAATTGCAGCAAGATTTGACGGACATGTCTCCGATGTGTCGTCGGATCTGGGGAGAAGATCAAAATGTCATCAAGATAGACTACAACACAGACATAAAGGAGATCTCGGAAGATATCATTGACAAATTATTGAAAGACCGCAAGAGCGTTACACAAGCCGATTGGCATCACCAGGTATTCATAGTGCCCGTCTCGAGTGTTAAATTCCATCTTCCACTCGTCACCTTGACGGATTCAGATAAGGTTGAAGGCCCCCCGCAAGTCTAGTTTAGAGAAGATTTTGGCTCCTTGTATATGATCAAATAATTTCAAGATCAGTGGCAAAGGGTATTTGTTTTTGACCGTGATCTGGTTGAGACCACGGTAGTCAATGCAGGGACGAAGAGATCCGTCTCTTTTTCTTTACGAAGAAGAACCCGGATTTTCGTATGAAACCCCTCTCCAGATTCTCCTTGGTACAGGCTGACATGGACTGAGTCTCTGGCAAGGAGAGGGGGGTATACGCGTCCGCGGGGAGGTGAAACATCAGGAACCAGTTCAATTGGTAAGTTGTATGCCCGGTGTGGGGGAAGCATCTCAGAAAATGGCACAAAATGAGTAGATAGTCCTGTCAACGAACGAGGCATAGGAGGCAGAACAGGATCAACCTGTAACAGGCAGTGGTGGAGACACTTGGAGCCCCAGTGGAGAACATCTCCGGAATTCCAGTCCAGGACCGTCACATGAAGCCAGACCCAGCAACACCAGATTGATGACTTTGGGCAAGACGAGAAATGTAATCTGTTCGGTATGAAGAGCTCTCACTTGGAGCTTCAGTGGCTTGGTCTCGGACACAATGGGATGAAGCAGAGGAAGACCGTTCACCGATGCAACAGCCTGGAGTGTCTCCAAGGGAGCTGTTGGCAACCCGAGCTGATCCACTAGGTTTTGTTGGATGAAATTTGCCGCAGACCTAGAGTACAGGTAGGCAGAGACCCGGTGTGTCTTCTCACCGCACACTATGGTCACGGGAATGGACAATTTGGGAGAGAATCTTTTATTTAGCGCCGTTCTGCCTAGGGTTGTCTCTCCAACCAAACCAAAGCACTGGAGTTTTTTTGTTTTTGGGGGCACAGACACACAAAATGGCCTCTGAAGCCGGAATACAGACAGTCCCGAAGTGCATCTGTGTTGTTTCTCTTGGACAGACAATTTGAGGCGGTCTAATTGCTTAGGCTCCTCAGGTGGTGCAGCTGATGAGGGCAGCAGGGGTTGCTGGAATGTAGGAGCCAGCCTAGGGAGTCTTCTGTCCCGGCGAACCTCTTGAGACCGTTCCTGAATCCTCATGTCCTCATGTCAATCCGGGTAACTAGAAGAATGAGGTTATCTAGGGTAGAAGGCAGATCTCGAGCGGCAAGCTCGTCTTTGATATCAGAGGATAGAGCCTGCCAGAATGTGGCCACTAAGCTGTTGTTGTTCCAGGTCAGCTCTGCCGCCAGGGTACGGAACTGAATGGTGTACTCGCCTACAGAGGTGTCTCCTTGGCGCAGGGTCAGCAGGGATGCAGCTGCTGAAGTGACTGTAAGTCACGGATCTCTGGTCCCTGACGTTCCCAGATGGGGTTCGCCCATGCCAGGCCTTGCCGGTAAGGAGAGAGACTATGAATGCGATCTTTGCGCCATCAGAAGGAAATGCTCTGGCATGTTGGCTGAAGCGGATCTGGCACTGGTTCAGAAATACCCTGCAGGCCCTCACGTCTCCGTCGTAGCAAGGAGGTAGTGGTAGCGAGAATCGGAAGTCAGCACTGGTACTGACAGGAAGTGTAGCAGGAGGAACAGCCGAAGCAACAGGAACAGGTGCTCTGGCGATGTGCAATGGAATTCACCGCCAGGAGGAGTTGGTCCTGTCGTGACCGAAGGTCTCGTATGTCTGCCTGCATGGCTTGTGACGTTGTCATGGTTTTGGGTTGGCCAGCAGGTGTCCATGGCCTGACCGTACTGTCACAATCTGTGGATATGTGGACCCACTGGGCCGCACCACCGTAGTGGAGTAGCAGCTTGCCCAACAGCATTGTACCAAGTCAATATACAGTCCAAGCACAAGGGTACCTGTAATAGTCCAGTCAGTAGCAACGGCTTAGACACAGATGGGACCTTGGTGGCAGGAGATGCCAAACGTGGCATATGACACCAGACGTGGTGTAAGTCAGCAGGCGAAGTAGACAGCACAACACGACTCCAACACTAGAGATGGCACAGTAACAAATGCAGCACGGGACACAGGATACAGGTAGCAGGGCATGGGAACACAGGGAACGGGATACGACTAACGGACCATTTGCAAGACTAACATAGGAATACAAACCAAGCAATGCTCAGAAATGGAGTGAAAGGGCAGAGCCCCTTTTATAGTCCAGAGTGATTAGGGCTAATTTGTAACATTATTCATGTGTGCGTGCTGGCCCGCTAAGGCTGGGCATGAGCATGCGCGTGCACTCTACGGGACACTGCAGAACAGAGCGGAAGTGAGTGCTGGTGTCTCCTGGGGAGGAGATGCGGGCTAGCACTCACAGATCCATGGCCGCGGCTATCGAGGTCAGAACAACGGTACGCGGCCATGGACGTTAGACTGGAGCTGGCTCTGTTCAAAGGGTCATATAGGTAAGGACTTGGAGGCTTCTAACTGGGACCCCAACAATCAGCCAAACAAATTGATCAGTGACCCCTTCCCTGCAGAATCAACACTTCGATACTCATCCATGTGGCTATTTCTGGTAACTGCATCTGAGACACTAAAACTTGGCCATAAATTTAAAGCCTTGGAAAACATCTTCACATAAAGTTTTAATGAAATATTTGGAGATATGGGTCTCCTGAAAAACTTTTATGATATATGAATTAATAGATATTTGTAATTAATAATATGATGTATAATAGCTATTTTATAATTTATAACCTACATTTTATGTTAAGTGATCACTTCAGATTAAAATTATTAATGCTTTATCTAGTAATTATAGTAGGTAATAAGCAAAAATTATCTATTCATTGTGAGTGAATGGGAATATTCTTATTTAGATCACAATGATGTACTGCTCATAGCTCAGAGCTCTCTTCCCATGGATGTAAACAAGAATCTTCCCATTCATTGACAGCAAGCAGGAATCTTGCAAATGGTAAGAAATTGAAACACACAGTATACTATAAGGTTATATTCACATAACATTGAAAAACCTCTTTAACCCTTTAACGACCAGGCCTGTTTGGGCCATGATGACCAAACTATATTATTTTCATTTTTTTAACCTCGCATTTCAAGAGCTATAACGTTTTAATTTTTTCCATCTATGTAGCTGTATAAGGGCTTGTTTTTTTGCAGTATGAGTTGTATTTTTACATGGCACCATATTGGGGTTCATATAATTCATTGATATAGCTTTTATAAAATTTTTGGGAAGGAAATGAAAAAAACCCAGCATTTATGGCATCGTTTTTTTC
The DNA here is from genome assembly GCF_050947455.1 of Rhinoderma darwinii. Taxonomy (NCBI): domain Eukaryota; kingdom Metazoa; phylum Chordata; class Amphibia; order Anura; family Rhinodermatidae; genus Rhinoderma; species Rhinoderma darwinii. The sequence goes on along the minus strand of NC_134691.1, from coordinate 124,660,283 downwards.
ATTTTTTTTTTTTTTTTGCTGTTTACCGGTATGGTAGTATGCCGTTTACTATGTATAGTACTTAATCTGTTTTAGCACTTTTGCACAAAAAAACATGTTTTATTGAAAAAAGTCATTTTTGTGTCGCTACAACATTCCAAGATCCTTAACTTTTTCATCAACGTAGCCGTATAAGTGTTTGTTTTTTCTGGGATGAGTTGTTGTTTTATATTAGTACCATTTTGGGGTACATATAACTTGTTGATTAACCTTTAGCATTTTTTTTAAGGGGGGAAAGCAAAAAAAACAGCAATTCCGCCAGTTGTTTTTTTTTTTTGCACTTTTTTTTACACCATGCGCTGTGCAGTTTAACTACTAAGTTATGTTTGTTCTAAGGGTCGTTACAATTGTGGCAGTACCTAATACGTAGGTTTTTAAAAATAAAAAAAATACTTATCTTTAAAGAAATCTAATAATTTTTTATGAAAAAAGGGTTTCATTTATTTATTTATGGGGGGTACTTTTTCATCTTTATTAAATGTAATTTAATATTCTTTTTCTTTGTCCCACTAGGGGACTTGAAGCAGTGATTCTTTAATCGCTTGTATAATGCTTTAGAGTACTCAGTATTCCAAAGCATTACTGCCTGTCAGTGTAAAACTGACGGGAAACCTATTAGGCCTCATACCCACTTCAGTGGTTTTCTTCAGGGTGCTAGCTAGTTTTTCTGACGGCTAGCACCCTGACCCATTCATTTCAATGGGGCCATGCACACGTCAGTTTTTTTGACGGTCCCGTTGCTCCGTTCCGATCCAAAGGAGAGCATGTCCTACTTTGGTCCGTGATTCCGTGACCGTGAGGCCCATGCAAGTCAATGGGGCCGTCAAAAAAACAGAAGGCACACGGAAGGCATCCGTGTGCCGTCCGTGTGTGGTGGAGCCGTTGCCTAGCAACGGCCGGGCGGGCAGAAATACACTACCGTTTAAAAGTTTAGGGTCACTTAGAAATTTCCTTATTTTTGCAAAAAAAGCACCGTTTTTTTCAATGAAGATAACATTAAATTAATCAGAAATACACTCTATACATTGCTAATGTGCTAAATGACTATTCTAGCTGCAAACGTCTGGTTTTTAATGTAATATCTACATAGGTGCATAGAGGCCCATTTCCAGCAACCATCACTCCAGTGATCTAATGGTACATTGTGTTTGCTAACTGTGTTAGAAGGCTAATGGATGATTAAAAAACACTTGAAAACCCTTGTGCAATTATGTTAGCACCGCTGTAAACAGTTTTGCTGTTTAGAGGAGCTATAAAACTGACCTTCCTTTGAGCTAGTTCAGAATCTGGAGCATTACATTTGTGGGTTCGATTAAACTCTCAAAATGGCTAGAAAAAGAGAGCTTTCATGTGAAACGTGACAGTCTATTCTTGTTCTTAGAAATGAAGGCTATTCCATGCGAGAAATTGCCAAGAAACTGAAGATTTCCTACAATGGTGTGTACTACTCCCTTCAGAGGACAGCACAAACAGGCTCTAACCAGAGTAGAATGAGAAGTGGGAGGCCCCGCTGCACAACTGAGCAACAAGACAAGTACATTAGAGTCTCTAGTTTGAGAAATAGACGCCTCACAGGTCCTCAACTGGCAGCCATATCTGAGACTGGCTAATAAAAGGAAAAGATTAATATGGGCAAAGCACACAGACATTGGACAGAGGAAGATTGGAAAAAAGTGTTATGGACAGACGAATCGAAGTTTGAGGTGTTTGGATCACACAGAAGAACATTTGTGAGACGCAGAACAACTGAAAAGATGCTGGAAGAGTGCCTGACGCCATCTGTCAATCATGGTGGAGGTAATGTGATGGTCTGGGGTTCCTTTGGTGCTGGTAAAGTGGGAGATTTGTACAAGGTAAAAGGGATTTTGAATAAGGAAGGCTATCACTCCATTTTGCAACGCCATGCCATACCCTGTGGACAGCGCTTGATTGGAGGCAATTTCATCCTACAACAGGACAATGACCCAAAGCACACCTCCAAATTATGCAAGAACTATTTAGGGAAGAAACAGGCAGCTGGTATTCTATCTGTAATGGAGTGGCCAGCGCAGTCACCAGATCTCAACCCCGTAGAGCTGTTGTGGGAGCAGCTTGACCGTATGGTACGCAAGAAGTACCCATCAAGCCAATCCAACTTGTGGGAGGGGCTTCTGGAAGCATGGGGTGAAATTACTCCCGATTACCTCAGCAAATTAACAGCTAGAATGCCAAAGGTCGGCAATGCTGTAATTGCTGCAAATGGAGCATTCTTTGACGAAAGCAAAGTTTGAAGGAGAAAATTATTATTTGAAATAAAAATCATTATTTCTAAACTTGTCAATGTCTTGACTATATTTTCTAGTCATTTTGCAACTCATTTGATAAATATAAGTGTGAGTTTTCATAGAGAACACAAAATTGTCTGGGTGACCCCAAACTTTTGAACGGTAGTGTACATTACAAAAATATTACACTAATCGGCAGCCACTTGTCTCTATCAATCACTGATAGAGAAAAGAGGCTGCTGATTAAAAATAAAATAAAAATCAGTTCATACGTACCCGGTCGTTGTCTTGGTGACGAGTCCCTCTTCTTCCTCCAGTCCGACCTTCCTTTCTGACGCAGCAGCCTGTCATTGGTTGCAGAGGCCGCTGCAGCCTGTGATTGGCTGCAGAGGCGGTCACGTGGGATGAAGCATCATCCCTGGAGGCCGGCCTTCTCACGTCATCCTGACATGCGTGACCGCCACTACAGCCTGTGATTGGCTGCAGCGGTGACATGGATGAAACGTCATCGCTGGAGGCCGGACAGGAGGAAAGTAAGTATGAACTTATTTTTTTAATTTCATTAAAATTTTATTTTCCGAGCGCCGAGCATGGTACTGTCCAGGGTGCTGAAAGAGTTACCGCCGATCAGTGCAGCCCATTAACTCTTTCAGCACCCTGGACAGTACCATGCTCGGCGCTCGGAAACGGAAACATGGAGTGCACACGGGAGTGCACACGGCCGCTAAACCGGGCACACAGATCCGTCAAACACGGCCGTGTAAACGGTGTCGGAAGTGTGCACGAGGCCTTAGGCCATGTCTCTGGTATGGCCTAATAGGCAGTTACTAATAGCTGTCGCTCGTCGTTAAGGGGTTTAAGCGGTTTTCTGGTTTTATATACTATAAAAAAATAAAATAACAATTACTGTATAAAGTAAAAGTTCCTCAACTTTCTAATATATTTTGTGCTTTAATTCCTCACCGTTTTCTAAATATGAGTTTGCTAGCAGTGAATAAGTATACTCTTGTTTACATTTACAGGCAACTTGCTCGGCTGTTTGCGTAAATCTCATATGAATCAATGGAGATAGTGGGCACGCACAGTCACCTCCACATTCATTCCCGCATGGATGCTGGGCCCTGCATCTATAAGACATTTATGACATTTTCTGTAAAAATACCTTGAATGTGTAAGGTGTGAATATCTCTTTAAAATGTATTTACATAAAACCAGAAAATTTCTCTAAAGGGGTTCTCCCATCATGACTTTTAATACTGAAGTCGGCTCAGCAATTAACTGATCACTACTGGTTTGGCTTCAGAAATCTCCAGTGATCAGCTGTTATCGTCAGGGGAAAGTTCAGCATACATTTCCCCGATAGGGGATAGGTAGTATCAAATGCCAGTCATTCAAATGAATGGCCGTCCATGTAATACATCAATGAAACGGGCCCGACAGAGCTCTCTGTTCTGACTCATGAAGGGGTATCCTAAGTTGGGCACACCCCTCTATGACATCTGTATGCCCTAATAGGGCAAATGGACAGGGGTTGTTGTAATTGAACAACTCCTTTATTTGGCAGTCTGTAGTCTGTTGATGTTGCTGCTGGACAACCATTTGACATTTTTTGCATCTCTGCATGTAGTTTTTCCATAATAACAGTAAATTGGAGAATTCTTTGTTAAGTTATTCCCTTATTAATTATTTGGATTGGCTTGAACTTGACTAATAGTTTGGAAGGTTCACGTGTTCTCCTTATAGGGTCCAGCTCTTCTTTTCTTTTCTCTAGTGCATTGAGCCCTGTTCAGACATCAGGGGAGTGAAAGGTGCAAAATTAAGCTAAAAGAGCTAGCTAAAAGAACTAGCTTTCTTGTCCGTCCCCCCAGCTGTTTTCTGCTCCTGCAGGTGGGATAACAGTCTAGAAAACTCAGTACTAGATCAAATTTCTAAAATAAACATTTAGCAAATCCTAAGACCTCATGTAAATGTCAGAGCCATGAGCACGGAGGCTGTACAGAGGCTTAAGAGTCCAGATGGCCCCGTACTATGAAGCCATTGGCACGCCAAATTCTGCTATATGGTACTTCATATGGCTCAATAATACAGGTGCCGTTGGAGAATACCACAATACTTTTTTTTTCTTGGATTTACAGGAAATATGGCAAGAAAAAGGTACAGTGGGGTCCCATAAATGTCTATCAGTGCTTAATTACAACTTTAAGGTAATACATAGCCATAATATAATCATGTGCATGAAGCCTAAACCTGAATATTGTACAATGCTCCTCCACTCCAGTCCACAATGTCTTTAAATGTCATATCTTTGCCACACAAAACAGCTCAGTAGCTTAAAAGGGTATTCCTGTATTCGACAATTGTCTGACTGCTGGGGGCCCCACCGATCATAGGGGTCCAAAATCTCCAGAGCCTCCTCACTGCACCAACCCCCCCCTACCCCCCAGTGTGGAGGATCTTAAATGAAGCAGCAGTCGAGCATGCGCCCTCTGCTCCATTAAATGTCTATTGAACTGACAGAAATGGTCAATTGCTGTACCCGGCTGTTTATATCATTCCCATAGACTTCGGCAGGGCGCATGCTCGACCGCCGCTCCATTTAATGTCCTCCTCTCTGTGGTTGAGCAGTAAGGAGGAACGGGGTGGGTGGATAGGTGATAATTTTTGATTCTGGGAATACCCCTTTAACACATAGCCATCTGTATTATTATCAAGCCCCCTCCCCTAATCTAGGCAAAAGTTCTATTAATATTATTATTGTATAGGATATTTAATCTCTCTGAAGGTCACCTAGTTACATAAATAAGGACAATTATGGGGACACACAAGATCATATTCCTTGTTACCAGTATTCTCAGGTGTTCAGTGACAGCGGACGCCGCAGTGCATACATCATATGGGAGCAGATGTTCAAGGGGAGAGATTTATGCTGTGGAACATTATACCTATCTATTTTACTCAATCACAGTCAACTAAGGTGAAGCACGATCTCTCTTGGGCTGGAGGGCTTTTCACCTGAAATACTGCACAATGTGGTATATCGCCCCATCATCACATAAACAATGAAAAGTCAGATGATGAGCCTGTTCAGAAATCTGCCATTTTCAACATCTGTTCACATCTGCTTAAGACACAACAAAAGCAAGCCAGGTTGCATCTTGATAAATCTTCAAGACTTTTTCTGCACTCACCCTGGTGAGTTGATACAGCAGAAGCTTGGAAATTATGCAGGTTTTCCACACCCTTTAGTAATTTGACCCCTAGGAGTTAGAATGAATTAGTAGCATTGCTAAATGCACATTTCTCATTAATACCATCTGTCACCTTGTACAAAATTCACTTTCCCAAACGGAATTGAAGAGCCAATAAAATCATGTCTTCCTACACTTTATTGCTGCATAACTGACATTACACTTATTGCATGCTGGGAAAATAGACTTTATTCTATACGAGACTTGTATGTTTCATAAACATAAAGTATCACTTCCATTTTATCTTCTTGCACTGACTAATGAAATATTACATTTTAGCTGTGTAAACTTCCAGCCATGTTCTGTTCACTAGATCGTGAAATTGTAGTTGATGACAAAGTGATGTGAAAAATAATCTCACCATATGGCAGATTTCTCAGCCAATAACAATGAATGTAGAGCCAAATGTAAATTTAAAAAATTGTCTTTCACGTCATGGAGGTCATTACAGTATTTATCCAGACACCCGTTTATATAGTTTTGCAATCTGATTATCTATCTATCTATCTATCTATCTATCTATCTATCTATCTATCTATCTATCTATCTATCTATCTATCTATCATCTATCTACCTATCTATCTATCTATCTATCTATCTATCTATCTATCTATCTATCTATCTATCTATCTATCTATCTATCTATCTATCTATCTATCTATCTATCATCTATCTATCTATCTATCTATCTATCTATCTATCTATCTATCTATCTATCTATCTATCTATCTATCTATCTATCTATCTATCTATCTATCTATCTATCTATCTATCATCTATCTATCTATCTATCTATCTATCTATCTATCTATCTATCTATCTATCTATCTATCTATCTATCTATCTATCTATCTATCTATCTATCTCATATCTATCTATCTATCTATCTATCTATCTATCTATCTATCTATCTATCTATCTATCTATCTATCTATCTATCTATCTATCTATCTATCTATCTATCTATCTATCATCTATCTGTCTGTCTATCTATCTATCTATCTATCTATCTATCTATCTATCTATCTATCTATCTATCTATCTATCTATCTATCTATCTATCTATCTATCTATCATCTATCTATCTATCTATCTATCTATCTATCTATCTATCTATCTATCTATCTATCTATCTATCTATCTATCTATCTATCTATCTATCTATCTATCTATCGATCTGTCTGTCCATCATCTATCTATTTTGATCATAAAGACAATAAGTCAATCGTATAGAAAAAGTTTCAATATTTTCTCAAGTTACTGCATACATAATAGCACACCATTCATTAAAATAGCAGAAAAAATAGCAATATATGAATGGAAATGTCACATTGACTTACCCCCTGCCAGGGCACATTTGGCCGCTGCCTGTGTTTTTAGTTACTGCAGTGAGTCATTCATTCTTTTATACATTCTTTCTCTTATCCCTGCATGTTTATTTTTGGGTGACTATAGACATTAAGCTGGCCACACACGTTAGACAAATGTTGGGCACTTCCCGCCAACAATCAAATGTAAATGGGGGCAGCCTGGCATCCGTTACTGATGGAAACAAAGACCGTGTATGGTGGAATTCAAAGAACATTTGTTGCCAGGGAGATAAACAGTGCCTGAGCTATGTACCAGCAACTTGTCCCCCTTTCCCTATGGCAGTAAACACTCACATGTGGCAAATTCTAGCATGCATATTTAGGGTGAAGTCAAGGTAGATAGCTGTAGGCTTAATGTTTGGCCAACAAATATTTTATGTTTTTTATCAAATCTGTTTTTTATTTTCAAAAAGAAAAGAACAAACATACATAGATAGTAACATAACTGCGCCCATGTGTAACATGGGTTTAAAACATACATGAAGGCCATTAGCTTTGGATATACGTACATCATCAAGGAAAAAGAACAAAAAACATTTCAGGTACATAGGGATACAATTACATATTTAGATAAGCCATGGCACAATAGGGAAGGAGAAAACAAAGGGAAGAGGGGGGAAGTGGGTAACAAGATTATGTAACCTACAGTTATTTGTCATACATCACCTATCAGTCTCATTGCATTGAAAAGTATACAGTAGTCGCTGCATCTCTTAAGTAAGTTTATGCATATTCAATGTACATCGGTTCTATAGTGTAGCCACGGTTTCCAAGTGTTTAAAGGAACAGTGTTACCACAATTTTTTTTTTTATATATTAAAGATGTTAGTGCTTTATTAAAAACGTTTGGATTAATTTGTGTGTTTGTGTGTTACTTTTTCTTATTTTTACACTTTTTCTTCCCTATGGGGGCTGCCATTTTTTTTTCCATTTCTGTATGTGTCGATTAACGACACATACAGACATGGAATACGGCAGCCACAGCCCCATAGGGACTGCGAACGGGTCCCGTCCCATCCACTTCTGTGTACGCCGTCTGTGTGGGAACTGCGCATGCTCCGCTCCCACACAGTCCAATTTGAAATGCGCGCCGTCCGGCGCCATTTTCCTGTGGACCGGAAGTCGCGGCCGGACAGTAAGATTACTACTTCCGGTCGCGGCTTGTGCACTTGGACCAGCGGCATCAGACGGAGCGGACGGGCCGGAGGGAGCCGCGGCGGCAGGAGCAGGTAAGAGATTTCTATGTATGCTCGTGTTTGTGTGTGTTTACTACTGTATGTAAACCTACTACACTGTGTGTTAGCTCAAAAAATGGCGACACACAGTGTAGGAGGTTAGACCGTTCAATCCCCTCGTTTATCCCGGCACTAGCCAGGATAAAGGAGGGGGGGATTCTCAGAGCTCACTAGAGCGAGTGCTTTTTACCCAATTTTGCAGCAAAAAGCAATGTGGTTGCTTTACCACATGCAATGCTGCAATTTTGGGAATAGCTCCATCTAGTGACCAGCAATGGGAACTATTATAAATTAGAATCTAATTTATAATATTTCCTGACTCGTGAAAAAAATAAAAAAAATTTGAACAATGTTTAAACACCTACACACTAAATGTTTAATAAAAAAAAAAAAAACATGTTTTGCTGGCAACACATTCCCTTTAAGAATTGTGTATGAGTGTGGTCTTGACAACTGGTCAACTCCTCCAAACTACAAATCTGCTGAACCTTATCCAACCATTGTGTTTTGGATGGGGAGGCAGTCTGAAGCCAGCAAAGGGGGATTAAGTATTTGGCTACAGCTATCAGGTGCGCTGCTAGATGTGCTTTAGAGGGTTTAAATGACTTTGAGGGCAATGCCAGAGCTATCAGTTCCATGGAGAGGTGTATATCGGAGCCACAGATTTTATTAATCTCCAGAGATATCTCTTTCCAGAAGTCTGTGACCAGCAGGCAATACCACCAGATGTGGGACAGTGTTCCCACAGCTCCCTGACAACGCCAGCATAACCTTGAGACTGATATACCCAAGTGGTACATGCGCTCCGGCATCTTGTACCACCTTGTTAGCAATTTATAATGGCTCTCCTGAAGCTTGACACACCTAGAAAATCCATGGGAGTATCTCAATATCCATTTCTGTTCCTGATCTGTGAACTTCTTGTTTAATTCCATTTCCCAGGACACTAGAAAAGTTGGGGTCCCAGGTGTGCCTAAGCTCAGTAGCATAGGATATAGTCTAGATAATTTGCATTTAGTCACCACCTTGGCGAGGAGCATTTTCTCTAAGTCTCCTAGGTCCCTATTGCCTTTTTGAGAAGATAGGAAGGTCGCGCAAACATGTTGCACATGGTTCATTTGAAGGAGCCCAGTGAGACCAGTGATCTAATTTTAGCCGGAGAGGAAACCGTATTATCTTCTAGTAAGTCTGAAATGATCATATGGCAGAACAAATCCCATATATCGTCTGGTGGGGGGTCCTTATACTCGACCATGTAAGGCAACAGGGAGGCAGGCATAATCGGCGAAGGCGTTAAGGGAGACACACTCATGACTTTGTGAGATCTCCACACCGAGAGTGTTCCCTTCAGAAGAGGGTTTGTAATGGATTTTAGGTCCCCCTGGTCAGGTAGCCACAATATTCTCAAAGATTCCCTACCCAAGGGTGCTGTCTCCGGTTCTATACACCAGTCCATTAACCCCGGCGATACCAAATCCAACCATCTCTATAGATGAATTGCCTATAATACACCTCCACGTCCGGTAGCCCCAAACCTCCTTTATCTCGTTTTTGCGATAATAATTTATAAGACAAGCGGGGCCTGTGCTGATTCCACAAGAAGGAGGAAAACAGACGCCGCACAAGTGTAAAGAAGGTCTTTGGTAGGTATATAGGGACCATATTCATAACATATAGTAGTATCGGCAATATGTATGTCTGTAAAAGATTTTTACCACCCATCCAGGACATGAAGGGTATGTGATAAGAGGTGAGTTGTGTCGACAATTTCTTTAATAGTGGTTGGTAGTTAAGCTTATATAGATCTTGTAATTGACTTGGTATTTGGATGCCTAGGTATGTAATAAAGTGAGAAGGCCATGAAAAGAGTGAGTCTCGTTGTAGTTCATGTGCCAGAGAGGGAGGAAGGGAAATGTTGAGTATTTCAGATTTGCTATAATTGATCTTGAAGTTGGAGACCCCTCCATACTCAGCAAAAATTTGTTGGAGCTGTGGCAGCGCTTGATGCGGGTTAGTAACCATGAGGAGTATGTCATCTGCAAAAGCCGCCACTAGATGTGTATGCTCTCCTATCTGTAGCCCTCTTATTAGAGAGTCTGATCTAATTTTTTGCAGAAGGGTCTCCAAAGTCAGAATAAAGAGGGTGGGGGACAGTGGGCATCCCTGTCTAGTACCGTTCGTGATAGTGAAGGACGGGGATAGGACCCCATTGACCCGTATCCGCGCATGCGGTTCTGTATAAAGTGAGAAAATTACCGTTATAAATTGAGGTGGGAATAGAAATTTAGCTAGCACTTGATTCATGAAATCCCAGGCCACTCTATCGAACGCTTTCTCAGCATATGTGCCCATTAGTATCAGAGGTAGTTTAGGGTGTTTAGCGTAATGAATAGAGTTTATCAGTCTTCTCGCGTTATGTTTGCCTTCCCTTCCTCGTACAAACCCCATCTGATCCGGGTTAACCAGTTTAGACAATAAGGCCCCAATTCTTAGTGCCAAGAGTTTGGCCCATATCTTCAAGTCGATATTCAATAAGGATATCGGCCTGTAGCTAGTACAGAGAGAGGTATCTTTCCCCTCCTTCGGTATTATGGTGATGTATGCTTCTAAGGATTGTTTCGAGAAGGGGGTGCCTTCTAAGAGCGCGTTACACATGCGAGTTAGGTGTGGCAACAAAGAGTCTAGAAATTTTCTATAGTAGGTGAGAGAGAAGCCATCCGGCCCTGGGCTTTTACCAGGTGGGAAGGAGGAGATGACGCTCTTCACCTCATCTACAGTAATAGGGCGCATGAGTGTGTCTCCCCTCTGGGGAGAGGGTGGGTAATTGGAGTGACCCTAAAAAGTCAAAAACTCGTGTGTCCCTCTGATCAGACTGAGTTCTAGTTTCGTCCTCCTTGATGTTATAAAGGGAGGAGTAGAATGACATGAATTCTTTAGCTATATCGGACGTGGAGGTGCGTATTATCCCATCAGCTCCCTTAATTCTTGAAATAAAAGATTTTTCTTTTTGTTTTTTAATAAGGGCCGTCATGAGTCTGCCCCCCTGTCCCCATGTGCATATATCTTCTGTCTATAGTACATCAGATTTTTGGCCATTTTTTCAAATTCAATAAATCTTTTAGTTGCACTCTCAGGGTGCCAAGTTCAACCTGAGCGTCCTGTGCTGCTTATTTTTTATGTACCTTTTCTAGTGCAGCAATACGGGCCAATAGGGAATTCATTTGTTTAGATTTTTCTTTTATGACCCTAGACCCCAGGGAGATCAATAGACCCCTCATATACACCTTATGTGCTTCCCATATACACGTGGCCGTTACTTCCGAAGAAGTGTTAGTGTCAAAATAAAATTTCAGCTGTTCAGTTAGATAGTTTATATGTGATTCTCCATCCAAGAAAGTATCATTAAGTCGCCATGACCACTCTCGGATGGGCAACCCCATCAAAGGCAAAGTAATGCTAACAGGTGAATGGTCCGAGACAGTCATTGGACCTATCTGAGCTGACTGGCTGGCTGGCTGACTGACTGGCTGGAAGCAAACTCTCATGAATAAAGAGATAATCCAATCTCTGATGCGACCTATGCGCTAGGGAATAGAATGTCAAATCCCGAGTCGAGGGATGTATCGCCCTCCAGGCATCTGTTAGTTGTAGGTCCTGGAATTTCCGTTTAATTTTCCCCAGAGCAGCGAAGGATAATGCGGATCTGCTAGTGGAGGAATCCTGAAGAGGGTTCAACGTGACATTGAAATCACCCCCCCAAAATTATATGCCCTTCCGCAAAGACAGTTAGTGTGTCTAAGATCTTATCAAACCATCCCGTCTGTGATTTATTTGGAGCATATAGATTTGCGAATGTGTACATGGAGTTACCAATATGCCCCTTCAAGAATAGTGCTCTGCCATCGGCAATACTATGCTGTGCTACAAGATTAAAAGGAAGGTCTTTATGAAACGCAATAGACACCCCTCTCGCTGCTGAGCTAGTTGATCCAGAATGGTACAACTTATTGAAATAATGGGTTGGTAATCTAGATATCTTTCCCTTTTTAAAATGCGCTTCCTGTAAGAACACTATAGAAGCTTTCTCCCATTTGAGCAGCATCAAGACCTGGCTCCTTTTATTAGGGGAGTTCAGACCCTTAACATTGTAGGTGAGTATGTTAGTTAACGCCATGAGGTGTCAGAGTATCTTTGTATCATAGTGAGCAGTAGGAATATCACATCTATCTTGTAAGGTTCGGAATGAAGGGTAGAGGTAACATAGGAGACATACAAACGGGGGAAAAATCGAGTGAACAATGAAAATGAATGCAGCCAGGGATCAAGTATCAGTCCCCCCTGGGGGAGCTCACGACCCTTAGGCCCTGGGACATCCAGGTATGCATAGCTCAAAGAGGGCACAGCACCAAGTATCATAATGAAACACAAACCACGTATAACATTAGAGGCGCCGTATCTCATCTTAGAGTGTGGGGTACAGAGAAACATCAACCCTGAGCCGATACTTGATCCCAGATCACTATGGCAATATACATATTCTTATTATTTTTAGGGCACTATTTGATACTAGCAAAAAGCATCAGTGTGACACATGAAGGGAGCTCAGTAAACCTGCCATAACATACTCACTGTTCCCATGCATAGTATACAGAAGGCAAATATATCATATGAACCCCATGTGGGGTCAATGATGGAAGTCCATATTCAGGTAAGATCTCAATCTTCCTTTCTCGCTTGACCTTTCTTGGACCTGGGAGATCTCGTCCTTCCCGCCGTTGCCCATGGTGTGAGCTGTGGTAGATTCGGCAGATGTAAGTCCGTATGAGCCGGCATCCTGGAAGGGATTTCCATAGGAGCGATTCCTAGCTTTTCCCAAGTATCTTGTAAATCCTCTGGCGTGTGAATGATGAGGCGTTTACCATTTTTCAATATGGCCAGGCCAAAGGGATACATCCAGTTGTATGTGAGCAACATGTCCTGTAATTTAAGAAGGAGAGGCCGCATCATTCTGCATTTTGCTAGTGTGGAGGCTGCACGTGCTCTGTTTGCTTGTAGGATAGCCGAGGTATCTACGAAGCTGAGTAAGCCACATACCACATCTCTTGGGGGTTCCGACGCCCTCGGTGCCGGGCGTAGTGCCCTGTGGATCCACTCGATCACAATTGTGGAAGCACGTTCCTGTCCCAGCATATCGGCAAATATTTTCCTGGCCACCGCTTGTAATGCCTCTGATGTCACGGATTCAGGTATGCCTTTAAATCTTACATTCTTCCTCCTGCTCCTATTTTCCTGATCCTCCAGAAGTGTCATTACTTTATTAAGTTGGGTCTCTTGTTGCTGCACTTTGTGGCCCAGTGAGTCACAGTAATTGACCGAGTCCGTGACCACGGACTCCAGGTGCTCCACGCGGTTTCCAATATGGCGGACGTCCGCCTTGATATCTGCAAGTTCCTTCATCATTGGCGTTAGAGCCTGTACTATAGTTTTCTTTAGGGATGCTCGGGAGATCGGCGCTTTCTCCTGGCGTGAAGATGTGAAGGAAGCGACGGACTCCTGATCGCTATCCTCATCCGAGTCATCTTCCTGTCTGGGTTCTATATTCGCGGCGGCGCCATTTTAGCTTTCTGGGACGGCTTCATTTTTAAGAATTTGTCCAGGTCTGCCTGACCTTTGTGGATTTTTGGCGTCCCTGAGTGTTCTCTGGTATCAGGCTTACCGATCTTCACCATTCTCGAATTTGTGCCTTGCTATTTTAGTGATCCCGGATCATGTGTGTGAGGAGCCGAGAGACTAAGCTGCCATCACTCTCCGCGGTCAGGCTCCGCCCCAACAAATATTTTATTTTTAACCAGTTATAGATATGTGGTATAGATTGATTAATTGATTGATTGATTGATTTATCTGCTATCAAATATCTAATGTCTATGGCCCCATTTATTGGTATTGTATGCACATGTAATTCACACAAAAATACATAATTTTATATAAGTCAATGCTAGGTTCTGGCAATGAAGATTTAGGCCAATTTCAAATATGATGGTTGTGGCACTGTCAAAACTGTACAGATACAAAAGGTAAAATAAATAAAAGTTTTCCGGTTCTTTTTGTCCACAAGTGTTAAATTATGTAAATTATGTTAGAAAGCATCAGACAAGGGACGGCCTTAGAATAGATGGCGCCCTGTGCGAAATTATGTTTCGGCGACCTACCCACATCATAAAAAAAATGAGCCATAAAAAAGTATAATGCCCCCCCCCTACAGTATAATGCCCCTTTAGTGCCCCCCATACAGTATAATAATAATAATATTTAATAATATAATACATTATAACCCCTTCAAGGACACAGTATTTTGTCTGCAAATTGTGCCTACACAGTATTATGCCCCCTAAGTGCCACGCACAGTATATTGCCCCCTGTAGTGCCCCTACACAGTATAATGTCAGCTTAGTGGCCTCCACACAGTATAATGCCCCCTCCCCTGGCTGCCACACACAGCCCCCCCCCTTGTATATAGTGCCCCTGCAGATTGTGCCATACAGCCTTCCTGCACACAGTGCCATGATCCCCCACTTACCCGATGTAGACAGTTCCCCCCAAAAATTGTACTCACCTAGGCCCCATTCCCGCTACGAACTGAGCCCATTTTGAATAAGTTCCATTTATAACGATTCTTTGTTTTCTGTACAGAGTTTCCCAACCTTTTCGGACTCGAGGCACCCCTGGAAAAAAAATCAGCCCCCCACTCACAGCAAAATGACGATCAGCCCCCCACTCACAGTAAAATGACCATCAGCCCCCCCAATAAAGTGATGATCAGCCCCCACCCAGTAAAATGACCATCAGCTCCCCACTCATAGTAAAATGACCATCAGCCCGCCCCTTGTAGGTAGTGCCACACAGCCCCCTTGTAGGTTGTGCAACACAGCCCCCTTGTAGGTAGTGCCACACAACCCCCTTGTAGGTAGTAACACACAGCCACCTTGTAGGTATTACCACAAGCCTCCTTGTAGGTAGTGCCACACAGCCCCCTTGTAGGTAGTGCCACACCCACTCTTGTAGGTAGTGACACACAGCCCCCTTGTAGGTAGTGCCAGACACCCCCTAGTAGGTAGTGCCACACAGCCCCCTTGTAGATAGCACCCCCCTTCCTGTAGATAGTGCCACTGTAGCTCCCTGAAGAAGCGGGATTCCCCCGTGGCCGGGGATTCTGCTACTGGACGGTGCACTTGATGTGTCTGTGTCACGTAGGGTATGTGGACCCACTGGGCCGTACCGCCTTGACGGTATGGCAGCTGGCCAACAGGACACAGGAGGAAGTCTATAGTTCTATAGGTGTACCTAACTGACTTTAGGCAGCAGGCTTGGTGTAGCGGAGCAGGCGTAGACTCAGTGGAGTACAACTCCAATACCACACGACACTTTAGACCAGTAACACGGGATACAGGTTACAGGTGGCAGGAACGAGGTACACTGGGAACTGGAAGACACTTAGGAGACCATTTGCATAGACGAACATAGGATAACGACAACAAGGCTCAGGCAAATCAGGAAGGGGCTTGGCACCTCTTATAGTCCAGTGTGCTCATGGGATATTTTGACTTTAACTCAGGTGCGCGCTGGCCCTTTAAGAGCGGGCACAAGCGTGTGTGTGTGTGTGCGCGCAACCTATGGGACCCAACCGAGGCAAGCGGAAGTGAGGAGGAGACTGGGGCCAGCACTCGCAGATCCATGGCTGCGGCCGCCAGGATGTGAGTGAGCCTGACAGCCCGCGGCCATGGACATGACAGTATCCCCCCTCTTACGCCCCCTCCTCTTGGGGCCAGAGCGAGAGAGAAACTTCTTCAGAAGGGTAGGAACATTGAGGTTCTCCTCTGGCTCCCAGGACCCCTCTTCAGGACCAAACCCCTTCCAATCCACCAAATAAAAAGTACTTCCTCTTACTCTCTTGGTGTCCAAGATCTCCTTAACCTCGAAGGTGTCTGAAGGACCACTGGAGGCAACCGCAGGGCTAGGAGTCTTGGTATAGCGGTTTAGAACCACCGGCTTCAGGAGGGAGACATGGAAGGAGTTGGGGATCTTGAGGGTAGGAGGCAGCCGAAGCTTGTAGGTGACAGAGTTGATCTGCTATAGGATCTCGAAGGGTCCGAGGAACCTGGGAGCATTTTGTATGATGGCACCCTCAGTCGGATATTCCTGGAGGACAGCCAGACCTTCGTGCCAGGGAGAAATTGAGAAGGTGCTCTTCTACTCGTGTCTGCCTTCCGTTTCATGCGGTCCACTGCCAGCAGGATAGAGGATCGAGTCTGCTGCCAGATCTGCAGGAAGTCCCTAAAAGCAGTGTCAGCTGCTGGTACCTTGGACATAACGGTATTGGGAGAGGAATTCGTGGGTGTTGGCCATAGACAATGAAGAACGGTGTGGTTCTTGTGGACTCGCTAGTGTGATTGTTATATGAGAACTCAGCCCATGGAAGAAGCTACACCCAGTCATCATGCTGCTTGGAGATAAAGTAGAGTAGGTAGTTCTCCAAGATATGATTGGTCCTCTCAACTTGACCATTAGACTGAGGATGGTAGGCTGAGGAAAAGTCCAATCTCACATTGAGGAGTCTACAGAGGGCTCTCTAGAACCTAGAGGTGAACTGGACCCCCCATTCAGACACAATAGGCCGCAGCAAGCCGTGCAGGCGGAAGATGTGTTGGATGAAGATATTGGCCAGTTGAGGAGCAGAAGGAAGGCCAGTCAGCGGAACGAAGTGGGCCATCTTCGAAATCACCACCCAGAGAGTACTGCATCCAGCAGAGGGGGCAGGTCCGTAACAAAGTCCATAGCTATATGCTGCCAGGGAGCATCGGGCACATGTAGCGGTTGGAGCAGGGTAGCAGGTCTGGAGTGAGCGACTTTGTTAGCTGCACACACCGAGCAGGAAGAAACAAAGTCCATGATGTCTTTGGGCAGTGTGGGCCACCAGAAATAATGGGCAATCAGGTCTCGGGTCTTACGGGTACCCGCGTGACCTGCCAGACTAGAGCAGTGTCCAGAGTGGAGGATTCTCCCTCTGTCAGCCAGGCGCACATAGGTACTCCCCGGGGGAATGTCCCTAACTTGCATGGGGTTGACAGATACAATGCAAGACGGGTCAATAATATTCTGTGCAGATTCCATGGTGTCCTCGGTCTCGAACGACCTGGACAAGACATCGGCCCTCACATTCTTGTCAGCTGGGCGATAATGGAGCTCAAACTGGAACCTGTTAGAGAACAGCAACAGGTGAGATTCTTGTGGTCTGTAAAAATCAGGATGGGATGAGCTGCGCCCTCTAGTAGATGTCTCCACTCCTCCAGAGCCAATTTGATGGCCAGTAACTCCCGATCCCCGATCGAGTAGTTGCGCTCTGCGGGAGAGAAGAGTCTAGAGTAATAACCACATACCTTTGCCTTTCCCTTGGGCCCTCTCTGGAACAGGAGTGCACCAGCACCGACAGAGGAGGCGTTTACCTCCAACGAAAACTGTCTGGATACATCAGGATGATGGAGGGTAGAGGCTGAAGTGAAGGCAGTCTTTAGGCTATTAAATGTGGATTCCGCCTCTGGAGTCCACACCTTGGCGTTCATGCCCTTTTTGGTGAGGGTAGAGATGGGAGATATCAGTGAGGAGAAGTCTGGGATGAACTGTCGGTAAAAATTGGCGAATCCCAGAAAACGGTGTATGGACCTCAAGCCTTGAGGGCGTGGCCATTCCAGTATGGCCTTCACCTTTTCCGGATCCATTTTAAGACCTTGGTCCAAGATTATGTAGCCCAGGAAGGGTAGAGCGCTCCTATCAAACGTGCACTTCTCCAACTTGGCATACAGGCGATTCTCCCTCAATTGCAGCAGAACTTGGCAGACATGTCTCTGATCAGTCAATGGATCTGGAGAAAAAATTAATATATCGTCAAGATAGACCAAAACACAAACATAGAGGCCGCTGTGCAATGAAGTTCACTGCCAGGAGGAGTTGGTTTTGTCGTGAACGCAGATCTCGTATGTCTGCCTGCATCACTTGAGACAACTACATAGTCTTAGGTGGACCAGCGGGGTCCATGGCCTGAGTCTACTGTCACGTAGTGTACGTGGACCCACTGGGTTTCTATAGGTGTACCTGTGGTAACTCTCGGACAGTAGCAGACAGGCTCAGTCGAACTTTAGGCAGCAGGCTGGCACCAGGCTTGGTGTAGCTGAGCAGGCGTAGACTCAGTGCAGTACACCATCAATACCACACAACACTTTAGACCAGGATAACACGGGATACAGGTTACAGGTAGCAGGAACGGGGAACATTTAAAAGTGGGAGTCACTTAGGAGATCATTTGCATAGACGAACATAGGATAACGACAACAAGGCTCAGGCAAGGCAAGAAGGGGTTGGGCCCCTCTTATAGTCCAGGCGGCTCATGGGCTAATTTTGACTTTAACTCAGGTGCGCGTACTGGCCCTTGAAGAGCGGGCACGAGCGTGCGCGCGCGCGCACCCTACAGGACTCGGCCGAGGTAAGCGGAAGTGAGCACTGGCGTCCCCTGAGGAGGAGACTGGGGCCAGCACTCGCAGATCCATGGCTGCGGCCATCAGGAGGTGAGTGAGCCTGATGGCCCACTGCCATGGGCATGACACTCGTCCATATATGGAAAGTGAGATCAGGGGCAACTCTTGAAGTGGAATCCTTATCCACAGCGTTACCGATGATGTGACCGGGGATTCCACTCCAGGAGAAGCCCCAGACACATTTGGACAGGCTTCTCCTGGAGTGGAATACCCGGTCGCTGTGTCTGCAAAGATGTGGACAGGGATTCCGTTTCAGGAGTTACCCCTGATGTCACTGTTTATATATGGAAAGAGACAACAAGCGCTCCATCCAGGAGCGCAATCCCCGGCCACACAGGGATTCCACTACTTCAGGGAGCTATAGTGGCGCTAATAGATAGCAGAGCAGGGAGATATGTCCCTGCTCTGCTATAGTGTTCAATAGTATTTGCGTCCTAAGGACGCAGATACTATTGAACGTGGCGTCGCTACCACTGTAGCAGCCATATCGCCCACTAGTTTCGCCGCCGGCCATGGGGGGGCCCGTCCCGATGGGCGGCACGGGCGCCCTTATGCCCGGTGTCGCCGCTAGCAGTCGCCTTGGCTGCTACAGCGGTAGCGACGCCACTGCGAAAAGTAGCGCTCAAGTGGAAAGGCACCTGCTGAGTCGTCAGGCCCGGGTGCTTCTGAAACACAAGTAGGGGAGGGAAGCCAGCGCAGCACCCCCTTCCACCTGCTGGAGTGATGCACCCTGTGCAATGGCACGGGTCACACACCCCTAAGGCTGGCCCTGCATCAGAAAGTACAGTATTTGCATGAACGTAATCTCTACAGGGTGCATTTCATTTTGACATTTAGGTTCAGAGAAGAATGGAAAGCTAAATTTGCATAGAGATAGGACATTATTGTAGATATTCTATAAAGAAGATGCATGTGATAAAGGCCAAACATAACAATATCTAATTTTATAAAATATCTCTGAACGTAGTGCAAAAAAGTGTGCAAAACTCTGGTATTCTATGGATTGAGAATCATGGTGTGCAGGTACGATTTCACTGATTGAAAAGCCAAGTACATTGGTAAGACGAAGTACAGTCAAAACTCTGGACAGTCAATGACATGGAAAGGTCAATTTGACATCATAAATCGGCTTGCAATTAGCAGAGGTCAGTAGAATTTGTCAGAATGCAAATATCAATACAGATAAATGCAGTTAATGAAATTACACTGGAGTGGATTATACACCGTTCAGCCACCACATTAAAACCACAGGTGATATAAATAACATAGATTATCTTGTTACAATGACAACTGTAAAGGCTTGGGAATTTTTAGGCAGCAAGTGATGTGTTGGAAGAAAAAAAATGGGCAAGTGTAAGGATCTGAGCGACTATGACAACGGCCAAATTGTGATGACTAGACGAGGGGCAGAGCGTCCAAAATGACAAGTCTTGTGGGGTTTTCCTGGTATGCAGTGGTTAGTACCTACTAAAAATGTTCCAAGGAAAGACAACCGGTGAGCTGGTGACAGGGTCATGGGCACCCATGTGGGAAGCGATGGCTAGATTCTCTGTTCCAATCCTACAAAAGAGCTACTGTAGCATAAACGGATGAAAAAGATAATGCTGTCTATGATAGAAAGATGGCAGAACACACAGCTTGCTGCTTATGGTGCTGCATAGCGGTCACCCGACGGAGCCACTGGGCCGTACCGCGTAGCGGGATGGCAGCTGGCCAAACAGGTATTTTACAGAGTCTATAGTCCAGAACGGGTACCTGAGGCAATGTAGACAGTAGCAAGGCAGGCTCGGCTGGGACCAGGCAGCAGGTAGACGTCAGGCGTGGAGTAGTGGCACAGGCGTGGAGATGCAGCAAAACATGACAACAGTTCAGCACGGCAGTAGACCAGGATGGTACTGGATAGCACGGGAAACAGGATACAGGTACGGGGAACACTGGGAAGCTGGAAGACACTTAGGAGACCATTTGCAAGACAGACTTTGGGAAACAAAAACAACGCTCAGGCGAGGATAAGAAGGGCGGTGACCTTTTTATAGTCCAGGAAATCATGAGTTGATGATGATGATTTTCATGTGCATGCGCTGAACCTTTAAGAGCGGGCACGAGCGCACACGCACCCCCCCTGGGAGACAGGCTCGATACCCGGAAGTGAGTGTCGGCGCCTCACAGGGGGACGACGCAGCACAGCAGCAGGACGTCCATGGCCGCAGTCGTCGAGGGGTAAGTTAGAACGACCGACCGTGGCCATAGACGTTACAATAGTGAAAGTCCAGTAAGGGTACCCATGCTGACCGCTGTCCAATGCCAAAAGTTTGAATCAGAACTGGACCGTGGAGCATTAGAAGGACTCCTGGTCTGATGAATCATGTTTTCTTTTACATCATATGGACGGCCGAGTGCATGTGCGTCACTTACCTGGGGAAGA
The DNA here is from genome assembly GCF_050947455.1 of Rhinoderma darwinii. Classification (NCBI taxonomy): domain Eukaryota; kingdom Metazoa; phylum Chordata; class Amphibia; order Anura; family Rhinodermatidae; genus Rhinoderma; species Rhinoderma darwinii. The sequence continues at coordinate 124,639,116 of NC_134691.1, read as the reverse complement.
AATGGCACCAGGATGCACTGTGGGAAGAAGGAAGCTTTCAATCTTTATGTAATGACAGGGATAGGGAAACAGACAAGTGAGCCCTAATCTACCCGCCACTCAGTCCCTGCCTACTTGCAACGACCCGCCCTAGGCGACGGGGTACAACTGGGCGACGGTCCCTACACTCAGTAAGTGCACGACAGACAACCAGACAAGGAAACACAGAACAAAGGGAAACGGGGCAGTTGCCCACGGCAACACCGTGAGCAACAAGAGTGGTGAACGAGCCGAGTCAAACCAGGAGTGTACGAGGTACCAAACGCAGAGCAGGAGCGTAGTCAGTAAAGCCAGGGTCAAACCAGGACTGTACGAGGTACCAAACGCAGAGCAGAAGAGTAGTCAGTAAGCCAGGGTCATATGAAGCAGGGTCAAATAGTACAGAAGCTGCACCAGGGCCAGGAAACCAGCAGAGAAGAATCACAAGCAAAGGAGGAACAGGAAAGGCAGGTATAAAAAGACAGAGGGCGGGAGCTAGCTCCGTCTCGCCAGGCTGTGATAGGTTCTCCCACTCCTAAGCCTGCCACCCTGAGTGGTGGAAGATGGAGTCAGTCTCACAGACATAGAAGCAGGTGCAGACTGATTATCTATGGGCGTTAACCCCGAAGCTGTGCCTGGCAGATCCTTTACAGTACCCCCTCCCCCCTTTTATGAGGGGCCACCGGACTCTTTCTAAGTGGACCTGGTTTACTGGGGAAACGAAGGTGAAACCTCCTGACCAATATCCCAGCGTGAACATCCCGAGCGGGTACCCAAGTCCTCTCCTCAGGCCCGTATCCTCTCCAATGGACCAGGTACTGAAGGGAGCCTTGGACCATCCTGCTGTCCACAATCTTGGCCACCTCGAATTCTGCCCCCACAGGGGTGAGAACAGGGACCGGAGGTTTCCTCGAGGGAGCCAAGGACGGGGAGCAGCGTTTAAGGAGGGAGGCATGGAACACGTCGTGTACTTGAAAAGAAGGGAGCAACTCCAGTCGGAAGGAGACAGGATTGAGGACTTCAATGACCTTGTATGGCCCTATAAACCGGGGAGCAAACGTCTTGGACGGGACCTTAAGGCGCAAATTTTTAGACGATAGCCACACCAGATCCCCGACCATAAACAAGGGGTTAGCAGAATGTTTTCTATCTGCCTGCGTTTTTTGTATGCTCTGGGACGCCTCTAGGTTCTTCTGAACCTGAGCCCAGACTGTGCACAGTTCTCGATGAACGACCTCTACCTCGGGATTGTTGGAACTACCAGGTGAAACGGAAGACAACCGTGGATTAAACCCAAAATTACAGAAAAAGGGGGAGACCCCTGACGAGTTACTGACCCGGTTATTAAGGGAAAATTCGGCGAGGGGAATGAATGAGACCCAATCATATTGACAGTCAGAGATAAAACACCTTAAATATTGTTCTAGAGACTGATTAGTCCTCTCAGTTTGGCCATTAGTTTCAGGATGGAAGGCAGAGGAGAAGGACAGATCAATCTCCAACTTTTTACAGAAGGCTGTCCAAAACAATGAAACAAATTGTACCCCTCTATCAGAAACAATATTGACAGGGACCCCATGGAGACGCAGGATGTGTTTGACAAACAAGGTAGCTAACGTCTTAGCATTGGGTAGTTTTTTGAGGGGCACAAAGTGGCACATCTTACTGAAGCGGTCTACTACAACCCACACCACCGACTTGCCTTGAGATGGAGGCAAATCGGTGATAAAATCAATGGAGATATGGGTCCAAGGTCTCTGGGGAATGGGCAAAGAACATAGTAAGCCCTCTGGTCAGGACCTGGGAGTCTTGGACCAGCACAAACTTCACAAGCGGCGACGTAGGCCTTAACGTCTTTAGGCAACCAAGGCCACCAATAGTTTCTGGCAATGAGGTGCTTGGTACCCAGGATGCCTGGATAACCAGATAGTGCGGAGTCATGATTTTCCCTAAGTACCCTTAGCCGGAATTGCAGGGGAACAAACAGCTTGTTCTCAGGAAGGCTCCCGGGAGCTGAACCTTGATTAACCGCAATTTCAGAGACTAAATCAGAATCAATAGCGGAAATGATTATACCTGGAGGCAAAATACAAGCAGGATCTTCCTCCGAAGGAGGGCTGGCCATGAAGCTACGCGACAGTGTATCAGCCTTAATATTTTTAGACCCAGCCCCATAGGTAACCAAAAATTTGAATCTGGTAAAAAATAACGCCCATCGAGCTTGTCTCGGGTTTAGCCTCCGGGCCGATTCTAGGAAAACCAGATTCTTGTGGTCGGTAAGGACCGTTACCTGGTGCCTAGCCCCTTCCAGGAAGTGGCGCCACTCTTCAAATGCCCATTTAATGGCTAAGAGTTTGCGGTTGCCAATATCATAGTTACTCTCAGTGGGTGAAAACTTCCTGGAGAAATAGGCACAGGGACGGAGATGGGTGAGGGACCTGGTACCCTGGGACAAGACAGCCCCCACTCCCACCTCGGACGCGTCAACCTCCACGATAAATGGCTCCATTTGGTTGGGCTGAACTAACACCGGGGCCGAAATAAAGCACTTCTTAAGGGCCTCAAAAGCCTGGACAGCCTCAGGAGACCAGTGGAGGAGATCAGCACCCTTGCGAGTGAGGTCCGTAAGAGGCTTAGCGATGACCGAGAAGTTAGCAATAAATCTCCTGTAATAATTTGCGAACCCCAAGAAGCACTGTAACGCCTTCAGGGAGGCAGGTTGGACCCATTCCGCCACAGCCTGGACCTTGGCGGGGTCCATGCGTAATTCATAAGGAGTGAGGATTTGACCCAAAAATGGTATCTCCTGCACCACAAACACACATTTTTCGGTCTTCGCAAACAGTTTGTTTTCCCGAAGGACCTGGAGCACCTTTCTGACATGCTCAATGTGGGAGGACTAGTCCTTGGAAAACACAAGTATGTCATCAAGGTACACTACAAGAAATACCCCCAGGTAATCTCTTAAAATCTCATTTATGAAATTGTGGAAGACCGCGGGAGCATTACACAACCCAAAGGGCATGATGAGGTATCCGAAATGACCTTAGGGCGTGTTAAACGCAGTCTTCCACTCATCCCCCTCTTTGATGCGGATAAGGTTCTACGCCCCCCGTAGATCAAACTTAGAGAACCATTGGGCCCCCTGAACCTGATTAAATAGATCAGGAATCAAAGGAAGGGGATACTGGTTCCTTACAGTGACCTTATTCAAGTTACGGTAGTCAATGCATGGCCTAAGACCACCATCCTTCTTCCCTACAAAGAAGAAGCCAGCACCTACCGGAGAAGTAGAGGGGCGAATGTAACCCTTGGCCAGGCATTCCTGGATATACTCTCTCATGGCTTCACGTTCGGGACAAGAGAGATTAAATATCCTACCCTTAGGGAGCTTAGCTCCTGGTACCAAATCGATAGCGCAATCGTATTCTCTATGAGGAGGTAACACTTCGGAGGCCTCCTTAGAGAAAACATCAGCGAAGTCCTGAACAAACTCAGGTAGCGTGTTCACCTCCTCAGGGGGAGAAATAGAAATAACAGAAAAACATGACGTCAAGCATTCATTACCCCATTTGGTAAAATGCCCAGTATTCCAGTCAAACGTGGGATTATGCAACTGCAACCAGGGAAGGCCTAAAACCAAATCGGACAATAATCCCTGCATCAACAGTACAGAGCACTGCTCCAAATGCATGGAGCCAACAATGAGTTCAAAAACAGGGGTATGCTGTGTAAAATAACCATTAGCAAGAGGAGTGGAGTCGATACCCACTACCGGGACAGGTTTAGGCAAATCAATCAAAGGCATAGCTAGAGACATAGCAAATTCCACAGACATGATATTAGCAGACGACCCTGAATCCACGAAGGCACTGCCGGTAGCAGACCTACCACCAAAAGAGACCTGAAGGGGAAGCAAGCTTTTATTACGTTTCATATTTACGGGAAATACCTGTGCGCCCAAGTGACCTCCCCGATGATCACTTAGGCGCGGAAGTTTTCCGGCTGCTTATTCTTACATTTAGGACAGGTGTTCACTTGATGCTTATCATCCCCACAATAGAAGCAGAGACCATTCTTCCTGCGGAACTCTCTACGTTGTTGGGGGGACACGGAGGCCCCGAGTTGCATGGGTACCTCTGAGTCTTCCGTGGAAGAACGAAGCAACGGAACCTCGGGAGGCATCATGGGGGAGTCAGAGGAGAAAACACATAAACGTTCACGTTGTCGTTCCCTGAGACATCGGTCAAGTCGTACCGCTAAAGCCATAACCTGGTCTAGGGAGTCAGAAGAGGGATAGCTAACTAGCAGGTCTTTCAGGGCGTTCGACAGACCCAACCTAAACTGGCACCTTAAGGCAGGGTCATTCCACCGAGAAGCTACGCACCACTTCCGAAAGTCAGAGCAATACTCCTCAACAGGTCTCTTACCCTGACGTAAGGTCACCAGCTGACTCTCGGCAAAGGCAGTCCTGTCAGTCTCATCATAAATGAGTCCGAGAGCAGAAAAGAAAAGATCATCGGAGGAAAGTTCAGGGGCGTCAGGAGCCAAGGAGAAGGCCAATTCTTGGGGCCCTTCCTGGAGCCGGGACATAATTATACCCACCCGCTGGCTCTCAGAACCTGAGGAGTGGGGCTTTAAACGAAAATAGAGCCTACAACTCTCCCGAAAGGAGAGAAAAGTCTTCCGGTCCCCTGAGAACCGGTCAGGCAACTTGAGGAGGGGTTCAAGAGGTGAGGTGAGGGGCACTACCATGGTAGCATCGGGCTGGTTGACCCTCTGAGCCAGGGCCTGGACCTGTAGGGAGAGACCCTGCATTTGCTGAACCAGGGTCTCAAGGGGGTCCATAGTGGTGTGAGGGACCAGGGTAGAGTAGGTATATGGGCTTGTGATTATGTAATGACAGGGATAGGGAAACAGACAAGTGAGCCCTAATCTACCCGCCACTCAGTCCCTGCCTACTTGCAACGACCCGCCCTAAGCGACGGGGTACAACTGGGCGACGGTCCCTACACTCAGTAAGTGCACGACAGACAACCAGACAAGGAAACACAGAACAAAGGGAAACGGGGCAGTTGCCCACGGCAACACGGTGAGCAACAAGAGTGGTGAACGAGCCGAGTCAAACCAGGAGTGTACGAGGTACCAAACGCAGAGCAGGAGCGTAGTCAGTAAAGCCAGGGTCAAACCAGGAGTGTACGAGGTACCAAACGCAGAGCAGAAGAGTAGTCAGTATGCCAGGGTCATATGAAGCAGGGTCAAATAGTACAGAAGCTGCAGCAGGGCCAGGAAACCAGCAGAGAAGAATCACAAGCAAAGGAGGAACAGGAAAGGCAGGTATAAATAGACAGAGGGCGGGAGCTAGCTCCGTCTGGCCAGGCTGGGATAGGTTCTCCCACTCCTAAGCCTGCCACCCTGAGTGGTGGAAGATGGAGTCAGTCTCACAGACATAGAAGCAGGTGCAGACTGATTATCTATGGGCGTTAACCCCGAAGCTGTGCCTGGCAGATCCTTTAGAGTACCCCCCCCCCCTTTATGAGGGGCCACCGGACCCTTTCTAAGTGGACCTGGTTTACTGGGGAAACGAAGGTGAAACCTCCTGACCAATATCCCAGCGTGAACATCCCGAGCGGGTACCCAAGTCCTCTCCTCAGACCCGTTTCCTCTCCAATGGACTAGGTACTGAAGGGAGCCTTGGACCATCCTGCTGTCCAGAATCTTGGCCACCTCGAATTCTGCCCCCTCAGGGGTGAGAACAGGGACCGGAGGTTTCCTCGAGGGAGCCAAGGACGGGGAGCAGCGTTTAAGGAGGGAGGCATGGAACACGTCGTGTACTCGAAAAGAAGGGGGCAACTCCAGTCGGAAGGAGACAGGATGGAGGACTTCAATGACCTTGTACGGCCCTATAAACCGGGGAGCAAACTTCTTGGACGGGACCTTAAGGCGCAAATTTTTAGACGATAGCCACACCAGATCCCCGACCATAAACAAGGGGTTAGCAGAACGTTTTCTATCTGCCTGAGTTTTTTGTATGCTCTGGGACGCCTCTAGGTTCTTCTGAACCTGAGCCCAGACTGTGCACAGTTCTCGATGAACGACCTCTACCTCGGGATTGTTGGAACTACCAGGTGAAACGGAAGACAACCGTGGATTAAACCCAAAATTACAGAAAAAGGGGGAGACCCCTGACGAGTTACTGACCCGGTTATTAAGGGAAAATTCGGCGAGGGGAATGAATGAGACCCAATCATATTGACAGTCAGAGATAAAACACATTAAATATTGTTCTAGAGACTGATTAGTCCTCTCAGTTTGGCCATTAGTTTCAGGATGGAAGGCAGAGGAGAAGGACAGATCAATCTCCAACTTTTTACAGAAGGCTCTCCAAAACAATGAAACAAATTGTACCCCTCTATCAGAAACAATATTGACAGGGACCCCATGGAGACGCAGGATGTGTTTGACAAACAAGGTAGCTAACGTCTTAGCATTGGGTAGTTTTTTGAGGGGCACAAAGTGGCACATCTTACTGAAGCGGTCTACTACAACCCACACCACCGACTTGCCTTGAGATGGAGGCAAATCGGTGATAAAATCCATGGAGATATGGGTCCAAGGTCTCTGGGGAATGGGCAAAGAACATAGTAAGCCCGCTGGCCGGGACCTGGGAGTCTTGGACCTAGCACAAACTTCACAAGCGGCGACGTAGGCCTTAACGTCTTTAGGCAACCAAGGCCACCAATAGTTTCTGGCAATGAGGTGCTTGGTACCCAGGATGCCTGGATGACCAGATAGTGCGGAGTCATGATTTTCCCTAAGTACCCTTAGCCGGAATTGCAGGGGAACAAACAGCTTGTTCTCAGGAAGGCTCCCGGGAGCTGAACCTTGATTAGCCGCAATTTCAGAGACTAAATCAGAATCAATAGCGGAAATGATTATACCTGAAGGCAAAATACAAGCAGGATCTTCCTCCGAAGGAGGGCTGGCATTGAAGCTACGCGACAGTGCATCAGCCTTAATATTTTTAGACCCAGCCCTATAGGTAACCAAAAAATTGAATCTGGTAAAAAATAACGCCCATCGAGCTTGTCTCGGGTTTAGCCTCGGGACCGATTCTAGGAAAACCAGATTCTTGTGGTCGGTAAGGACCGTTACCTGGTGCCTAGCCCCCTCCAGGAAGTGGCGCCACTCTTCAAATGCCCATTTAATGGCTAAGAGTTTGCGGTTGCCAATATCATAGTTACTCTCAGTTGGCGAAAACTTCCTTGAGAAGTAGGCACAGGGACGGAGATGGGTGAGGGACCTGGTACCCTGGGACAAGACAGCCCCCACTCCCACCTCGGACTCGTCAACCTCCACGATAAATGGCTCCATTTGGTTGGGCTGAACCAACACCGGGGCTGAAATGAAGCACTTCTTAAGGGCCTCAAAAGCCTGGACAGCCTCAGGAGACCAGTGGAGGAGATCAGCACCCTTGCGAGTGAGGACCGTAAGAGGCTTAGCGATGACCGAGAAGTTAGCAATAAAATCTCCTGTAATAATTAGCGAACCACAAGAAGCACTGTAACGCCTTCAGGGAGGCAGGTTGGACCCATTCCGCCACAGCCTGGACCTTGGCGGGGTCCATGCGTAATTCATGAGGAGTGAGGACTTGACCCAAAAATGGTATCTCCTGCACCACAAACACAGATTTTTCGGTCTTCGCAAACAGTTTGTTTTCCCGAAGGACCTGGAGCACCTTCCTGACATGCTCAATGTGGGAGGACCAGTCCTTGGAAAACACAAGTATGTCATCAAGGTACACTACAAGAAATACCCCCAGGTAATCTCTTAAAATCTAATTTATGAAATTCTGGAAGACCGCGGGAGCATTACACAACCCAAAGGGCATGACGAGGTATTCGAAATGACCTTCGGGCGTGTTAAACGCAGGTTTTCACTCATCCCCCTCTTTGATGCGGATAAGGTTATACGCCCCCCGTAGATCAAACTTAGAGAACCATTGGGCCCCCTGAACCTGATTAAATAGATCAGGAATCAAAGGAAGGGGATACTGGTTCCTTACAGTGACCTTATTCAAGTTACGGTAGTCAATGCATGGCCTAAGAACACCATCCTTCTTCCCTACGAAGAAGAAGCCAGCACCTACCGGAGAAGTAGAGGGGCGAATGTAACCCTTGGCCAGGCATTCCTGGATATACTCTCTCATGGCTTCACGTTCGGGACAAGAGAGATTAAATATCCTACCCTTAGGGAGCTTAGCTCCTGGTACCAAATCGATAGCGCAATCGTATTCTCTATGAGGAGATAACACTTCGGAGGCCTCCTTAGAGAAAACATCAGCGACGTCCTGAGCAAACTCAGGTAGCGTGTTCACCTCCTCAGGGGGAGAAATAGAATTACAGAATAACATGACGTCAAGCATTCATTACCCCATTTGGTAAGATCCCCAGTATTCCAGTCAAACGTGGGATTATGCAACTGCAACCAGGGAAGGCCTAAAACCAAATCGGACGATAATCCCTGCATCAACAGTACAGAGCACTGCTCCAAATGCATGGAGCCAACAAGGAGTTCAAAAACAGGGGTATGCTGTGTAAAATAACCATTAGCAAGAGGAGTGGAGTCGATACAAACTACCGGGACAGGTTTAGGCAAATCAATCAAAGGCATAGCTAGAGACATAGCAAATTCCACAGACATGATATTAGCAGACGACTCTGAATCCACGAAGGCACTGCCGGTAGCAGACCTACCACCAAAAGAGACCTGAAAGGGAAGCAAGATTTTATTACGTTTCATATTTACGGGAAATACCTGTGCGCCCAAGTGACCTCCCCGATTATCACTTAGGCGCGGAAGTTTTCCGGCTGCTTATTCTTACGCCTAGGACAGGTGTTCACTTGATGCTTGTCATCCCCACAATAGAAGCAGAGACCATTCTTCCTGCGGAACTCTCTACGTTGTTGGGGGGACACGGAGGCCCCGAGTTGCATGGGTACCTCCGAGTCTTCCGTGGAAGAACGAAGCAACGGAACCTCGGGAGGCATCATGGGGGAGTCAGAGGAGAAAACACATCAACGTTCACGTTGTCGTTCTCTGAGACATCGGTCAAGTCGTACCGCTAGATCCATAACCTGGTCTAGGGAGTCAGAAGAGGGATAGCTAACTAGCAGGTCTTTCAGGGCGTTCGACAGACCCAACCTAAACTGGCACCTTAAGGCAGGTTCATTCCACCGAGAACCTACGCACCACTTCCTAAAGTCAGAGCAATACTCCTCAACAGGTCTCTTACCCTGACGTAAGGTCACCAGCTGACTCTCGGCAAACGCAGTCCTGTCAGTCTCGTCATAAATGAGTCCGAGAGCAGAAAAGAAAAGATCAACGGAGGAAAGTTCAGGGGCGTCAGGAGCCAAGGAGAAGGCCCATTCTTGGGGGCCTTCCTGGAGCCGGGACATAATTATACCCACCCGCTGGCTCTCAGAACCTGAGGAGTGGGGCTTTAAACGAAAATAGAGCCTACAAATCTCCCGAAAGGAGAGAAAAGTCTTCCGGTCCCCTGAGAACCGGTCAGGCAACTTGAGGTGGGGTTCAAGAGGTGAGGTGAGGGGCACTACCATGGTAGCATCAGGCTGGTTGACCCTCTGAGCCAGGACCTGGACCTGTAGGGAGAGACCCTGCAATTGCTGAACCAGGGTCTCAAGGGGGTCCATAGTGGTGTGATGGACCTGGGTAGAGTAGGTATATGGGCTTGTGATTATGTAATGACAGGGATAGGGAAACAGACAAGTGAGCCCTAATCTACCCGCCACTCAGTCCCTGCCTACTTGCAATGACCCACCCTAGGCGACGGGGTACAACTCGGCGACGGTCCCTACACTCAGTAAGTGCACGACAGACAACCAGACAAGGAAACACAGAACAAAGGGAAACGGGGCAGTTGCCCACGGCAACACCGTGAGCAACAAGAGTGGTGAACGAGCCGAGTCAAACCAGGAGTGTACGAGGTACCAAACGCAGAGCAGGAGCGTAGTCAGTAAAGCCAGGGTCAAACCAGGAGTGTACGAGGTACCAAACGCAGAGCAGAAGAGTAGTCAGTAAGCCAGGGTCATATGAAGCAGGGTCAAATAGTACAGAAGCTGCAGCAGGGCCAGGAAACCAGCAGAGAAGAATCACAAGCAAAGGTGCCCTACTAACCCAAGCATCTTGTATTGAGGAAAAGGCTGTCAAAAAGACTGCCCATAATTTTAGTAATAATTTTATCACCACATTCAATAGTGGTAATAAGAAAATTAGGGAAATCCTAGAGAGGCATTGGCACATTTTAACTAGTGATCCCTATCTTAAGAATGAATTGCCCACCAAACCCGTAGTCACGTTCAGACGTTCCAAATCTCTTAAAAATATTTTGGCCCCAAGTAGACTGAGCAATCCATCGACTATTAGCTCCACTTTACTCCCTAAATTATTAGGCTCTTTCAAATGTGGCCATCAACGTTGTATGTGCTGTACTGTGATCACTCATAGAGCCACTAAATATACTTCAACAGTGACTGATGAATCTTTTAAAATTAATAATTTCCTTAATTGTGGGAGTTCTTATATTATTTATATGCTTGAATGCCCTTGTCGTTTGCAATATATAGGCCGCACTACTCAGTGCCTGCGAACCAGAATAAATAGTCATAGGTTTAATGTCACCTCTGGTTTTATGAAACATAGTGTTTCACGTCATTTTGCCTCCACTCATAACAATCATTTTAATGAAATAACGGTCACACCCATCGAACTAATCTCATCAAACACTGCAAATAGGTTTAATAAACTCAAGCAGCGCGAAAACTATTGGATCTTTAAACTCAGGACTCTACAACCATATGGTCTAAATGATCTAACTGAATCTTCCCTAGATTAATTATCATTTATTAACAGTACATTTTGTCCATCCATTCATCATTAATTTCTCTGCCCGTTCGTTTGGGTCCGTTTTTTCCTCACATTCGTGAGTATTTTGCATTTCCTATTTTTATGTACTCCTTTAAATTCGTTTGCTTCATAATTTAAGGTCATTTTTATGTAGCGGCTTTTTTTCGCAATTAAATAAAGATCATTAGTGGTTTTCCTTCCTGCTCTTCATTTTCGTGATACCCGATTTTTCAATTACTCCCTCACATTTTGGCTCTATATATGTTGCCTTTACCCAGCCCCCCTATGATCTTTCTATATATTGGTGTTCATGCAACTTGATCCCTTTTACCCCGGTTTTTTTTTTTTTTTTTATGTCTATTATCATTTGATTTTGATTTTGTTTTGTAATGCATCTACATCATTGGATTCCGTAATTGTACATAATCGCATAATTGTATTTCATAACTGTATAACATCTCATCGTAACACCATTTTTAATGGTAGTTTATAGTATAACTATGTATATCATGCCCATTACAGTTTTCTATGCCCGTCTTTTACCGACAATTGCGCTATCTCTTCTGTTCATTTCACCCATTCTACATCTTCATTTTACATCATTATGTACACTTTTCCCAACATCCATTTGTATGTTAGTTTTTAAACATCCATTTGGATGTTAGCTATTCCGAGTAAGCATTTTGCGGCACAGTTATCTTTTTACTGTATATCTGAATCCTTTTTTGTTTCTCTTTTATATGTGGCTTTTATTACTCTTATTTCAACATTATTTGCATTTTATCATTGATTATCCCTTCTGCAATTTCGCATTTTTATACCCTATGTACCATTATTATCCTGTCGGCTATGTACTTTCCTTTTATACAGTTGCGTATGTTTGACACTACTGCTGTCCATGGTCCTGACTGCTGTTTTACTATCTATTGCCTCGTGCGAACTGTTACATTTCTTTTCATTCATGACGTCATCTGAGAACTTTGACCCCAGTCATATTGGCGGGTTTTTTAATTGGTCAGTGTGTATTCAACTGTGCAGATGTTTTATTTCTTTTATGGCCTGATGAAGATGCCGGTGCGGCATTGAAACGCGTAGCCTTGTTTCCAATAAATCACCTTTACTTGACACATCGTTTGCTTATTGCTTTCCCGTGCAGCAGCGCCTTGGAGACTCAATTTTTTTCTGTATATCAGCATTACTTTTGCGGTCTTCCTTGGATCACCGGCACCGAGTCCTGGCAGCAGCAGCAGCATTTCTCTCCATCGTTCGTTGTCCTTTGATTCTAGGTGAGCACCTATTTGGACTTCGGGATTTTGCTTCCTCTTACCTTTGGTAATCTACACTATGTGGCGCCGTGTTTTGTGTCTTTTTTCTGCCTAGGTCAGGATGTCACTCTCCCTCCGGTTTTGACGTCCTGTTGCAAAGTTTTGCTTCACTGCGGTTGCGGGTTCCCTCGTGTGAACCACGCCATAGAAGCTTTTCTTTCTCACTGGCTGCCACTCCGCTCTTTTCACTGAAGCAAGTTGACGTGAATTGTCTACCTTCACTCCACTGAGGATTTGTGTTCCAGGAAAGAATTATCCAGGAAGGAATTATTCAGTAATCATGACCGATTTCATCAACGATAGACGGCACTTTCGTGAACAATGGATCTTGCAATCATTGGGACTGCTTGTAAATACGGATCTAACTGAAATTGTGAGTAACACCTATACTCCCGAACTTACCAAAATAATGACTGACTGTTTTCTAACACTGGAGGATCTTTTGAAAAATGAAGCCAAACAGAACATAGACTGCCTGTTTTTACAAACTTACATCGCCGAAGGCATCACTCCCAGGGGACTTTTGATTACGTTAACTAATCCTTATCCCTCCGACATAGAATTCAGTTCGGATTGGCAGGCACTGCTGGACAATTGTCAATCCGGTGCCCTCAAATTGCTCCTCTCCAAGAGGACTATTGTCAGTGATTCTTTGAAAACCGAGATCTCCTTGCTTAAGGAGAAATTGATTAATTTCTCAGACCACCCAGATTTCCCAAAAATAGAATCATCCATCAATAATAGGCTTAGTACCTACGAGAAAGATCTGATTCTCCGCAAATCAAACAAATTCAAGAGAGATCGTTGTGAGCATCATCAAATCAATGTTATTGAGGATAATACTGTAGGTTCAGCACTTATGATTGACACTGCTATTGATCGATCCACTACTAACACAGGTAGAATTGGAAAAAAGAGTTTTTTTCCCCCAGCTGAGGGCAGACCTCGCAGGTACCCCCGCAATGATTTTCCAGAGGCTGAATCACGCAGGTTTTCACCTCATAGTAGGACATTTAAAAACAGCCACAGAAATATGAATTCTGTCGAGCTCCATACCAACCCTACCCGCTCCAATAATTCTTCAGTAATGTCCCACACTACTGAATCTGTGTCTCTTCTAACTAAGGTTAATTCTAAAGGCACTACTACCACCTGCTCCAAAGCTAGTGATTATATGCCTTCCATTAACCTTCTTTCGGATATTCCTGTCAATGCGTTTAGATCCTCTGAATTAGAAACACGGTTATTACAATTTCAATCCACCCTGGAAAACCCTTCCACTCCTATTATTATTTCACCATCCACAAATATCTCCATGGTACTCTCAGAGCATGATATATCCACATCTCTGTTACAATTATCCACCCATGATACCTCCACCAATCATTTGGATAATTTTTTCCCTACGAATGTAGAAGGCGCTGGTACAACATCACCCTCCAATGATGCACCCCTTGACCACTATGATCCCCCTACCTTAGCTCCTATATCCTTTTTAGATGCCACCACTTCTTTTTTAGGACTCCCCTCCCAATTAACCATGCCACCTGTCACACCCACTATCAACAGCGACGACCAACTTGTGACCTACCTTCTAAGCCCAAAAATCCAGACTATCACACATTTTTTCCCACTGGTACAGAAAATATCCATAAAAAGAAAATTAGATACAGAGGAAGAAGAGGAGGTCGCAAACGCAACAAAACTACCCCTCTCGACAACTCTAAAGAAGCATCGGACCAAACACTAAAAATGAAACTTTTCAATTTGTCCTCACACACGTTGAATCCACATGAGATTAGCTTGCTTAATAAAGGCCTTTCATTTTGTCCAGTCGCATCTCCCAATAATTTTGATCTCTTCATGGACCTGAATAGATTCATTCGCAAACTTACTCTTACCAGACACTTTTCGCTTTCAAAAATGGTGCCCTCATCTGTAACATCTGTCCCGACGTCTGAATCCACCACATATGATACTGCTCCGTCAGTTATCACCACCAATCTCAAACCTAAATCCTGTTTTTATCCCCTGCACCATCAGGGCTCCCTTTTAGAAACGTTTTCCACTCTTGTAGGGAATGAGTTCAGAACTCTTGGCAAACCTGCACACAAATCTGATAATCTCACATATCAGGAAAGAAACTCCCTTAAAGCATTGGCAAAAAATGAGGATATCGCGATTCGTTCAGCTGACAAAGGAGGAGGCATTGTAGTTATGAACAGAGACCAATATTTGGGTGAGACCTACAGAATTTTGGGAGATACCAATTTCTATGTTCCATTAACAGCTAACCCCTTACACGACCATTCATTAAAATATGCTAATCTGATCGAAACAGCCTTCCAGGAAGGCATCATTACAAAAAAAGAAAAGGGCTTTCTCCATATGCCATTTCCTAGCCTGCCATTTATGTACCATCTTCCCAAGATACATAAATCCATCACTAATCCCCCTGGGCGCCCGATCATTTCTGGGATAGGGTCCCTGACTAGCAACCTTTCCCATTTCGTTGATCTGCATTTACAACCCTTAGTGGCAGGCCTTTCTTCATATCTTAAGGATTCAACGCAAGTTATTAGAGAGCTTCTTGCCATGAATGTAACTAATCTTATGCATCCCATTAATTTTCTGACTGCAGATGTCACTGCTTTATACAGTAATATCCCTCACTCCAAAGGCCTTGATGTCATTGAATCTGCTCTAAACACCAAAACTAACATGCCCTCTGTTCAGATTGATTTTATTACCAAATGCGTTCATTTTATTCTCCATCATAATTCGTTTAGCTTCGATAAAAAATTCTATAACCAAATAAAGGGGTGTGCTATGGGTTCCAGGTTCGCACCATCCTATGCCAACCTCTATATGGGTAATTTTGAAGATCATTACATACACCAGGATCATCGCTTCAAAAATAATATTTTATGGTATAAACGCTATATTGACGATCTTCTCTTCATTTGGATGGGTAACGAGTCTGAAGCTATATCCTTTATCAAATTCCTTAATCAGAACACATATGGGCTTTCTTTCACACATACTTTTTCAGCCACGTCCATTGATTTTCTTGATTTAAATATTTCTTTTGATATTGCCTCCAATAAATTCAACACGAAAACCCATTTTAAAACGGTAGACGTCAATAGCTACCTCAATTTTAACAGTGCTCATTATCCGCCATGGATCAAGAATGTCCCGTTCGGTCAGTTTAGGAGGATTAGAAAAAATTGTACTACCAACATTGATTTTAATAGGGAATGTAATGTTCTAGAAAAAAGGTTTAAACAGAAGAATTTTCCCACCAACCTCATCAAAGGAGCAAGACGAAAAGCTGCCCTACTAACCCAAGCATCTTGTATTGAGGAAAAGGCTGTCAAAAAGACTGCCCATAATTTTAGTAATAATTTTATCACCACATTCAATAGTGGTAATAAGAAAATTAGGGAAATCCTAGAGAGGCATTGGCACATTTTAACTAGTGATCCCTATCTTAAGAATGAATTGCCCACCAAACCCGTAGTCACGTTCAGACGTTCCAAATCTCTTAAAAATATTTTGGCCCCAAGTAGACTGAGCAATCCATCGACTATTAGCTCCACTTTACTCCCTAAATTATTAGGCTCTTTCAAATGTGGCCATCAACGTTGTATGTGCTGTACTGTGATCACTCATAGAGCCACTAAATATACTTCAACAGTGACTGATGAATCTTTTAAAATTAATAATTTCCTTAATTGTGGGAGTTCTTATATTATTTATATGCTTGAATGCCCTTGTCGTTTGCAATATATAGGCCGCACTACTCAGTGCCTGCGAACCAGAATAAATAGTCATAGGTTTAATGTCACCTCTGGTTTTATGAAACATAGTGTTTCACGTCATTTTGCCTCCACTCATAACAATCATTTTAATGAAAGAACGGTCACACCCATCGAACTAATCTCATCAAACACTGCAAATAGGTTTAATAAACTCAAGCAGCGCGAAAACTATTGGATCTTTAAACTCAGGACTCTACAACCATATGGTCTAAATGATCTAACTGAATCTTCCCTAGATTAATTATCATTTATTAACAGTACATTTTGTCCATCCATTCATCATTAATTTCTCTGCCCGTTCGTTTGGGTCCGTTTTTTCCTCACATTCGTGAGTATTTTGCATTTCCTATTTTTATGTACTCCTTTAAATTCGTTTGCTTCATAATTTAAGGTCATTTTTATGTAGCGGCTTTTTTTCGCAATTAAATAAAGATCATTAGTGGTTTTCCTTCCTGCTCTTCATTTTCGTGATACCCGATTTTTCAATTACTCCCTCACATTTTGGCTCTATATATGTTGCCTTTACCCAGCCCCCCTATGATCTTTCTATATATTGGTGTTCATGCAACTTGTTCCCTTTTACCCCGGTTTTTTTTTTTTTATGTCTATTATCATTTGATTTTGATTTTGTTTTGTAATGCATCTACATCATTGGATTCCGTAATTGTACATAATCGCATAATTGTATTTCATAACTGTATAACATCTCATCGTAACACCATTTTTAATGGTAGTTTATAGTATAACTATGTATATCATGCCCATTACAGTTTTCTATGCCCGTCTTTTACCGACAATTGCGCTATCTCTTCTGTTCATTTCACCCATTCTACATCTTCATTTTACATCATTATGTACACTTTTCCCAACATCCATTTGTATGTTAGTTTTTAAACATCCATTTGGATGTTAGCTATTCCGAGTAAGCATTTTGCGGCACAGTTATCTTTTTACTGTATATCTGAATCCTTTTTTGTTTCTCTTTTATATGTGGCTTTTATTACTCTTATTTCAACATTATTTGCATTTTATCATTGATTATCCCTTCTGCAATTTCGCATTTTTATACCCTATGTACCATTATTATCCTGTCGGCTATGTACTTTCCTTTTATACAGTTGCGTATGTTTGACACTACTGCTGTCCATGGTCCTGACTGCTGTTTTACTATCTATTGCCTCGTGCGAACTGTTACATTTCTTTTCATTCATGACGTCATCTGAGAACTTTGACCCCAGTCATATTGGCGGGTTTTTTAATTGGTCAGTGTGTATTTAAACTGTGCAGATGTTTTATTTCTTTTATGGCCTGATGAAGATGCCGGTGCGGCATTGAAACGCGTAGCCTTGTTTCCAATAAATCACCTTTACTTGACACATCGTTTGCTTATTGCTTTCCCGTGCAGCAGCGCCTTGGAGACTCAATTTTTTTCTGTATATCAGCATTACTTTTGCGGTCTTCCTTGGATCACCGGCACCGAGTCCTGGCAGCAGCAGCAGCATTTCTCTCCATCGTTCGTTGTCCTT
This sequence comes from Rhinoderma darwinii, assembly GCF_050947455.1. NCBI lineage: Eukaryota > Metazoa > Chordata > Amphibia > Anura > Rhinodermatidae > Rhinoderma > Rhinoderma darwinii. Next base: position 124,621,497 of record NC_134691.1, on the reverse strand, counting down.
TGATTCTAGGTGAGCACCTATTTGGACTTCGGGATTTTGCTTCCTCTTACCTTTGGTAATCTACACTATGTGGCGCCGTGTTTTGTGTCTTTTTTCTGTTTAAGCAAAGGAGGAACAGGAAAGGCAGGTATAAATAGACAGAGGGCGGGAGCTAGCTCCGTCTGGCCAGGCTGTGATAGGTTCTCCCACTCCTAAGCCTGCCACCCTGAGTGGTGGAAGATGGAGTCAGTCTCACAGACATAGAAGCAGGTGCAGACTGATTATCTATGGGCGTTAACCCCGAAGCTGTGCCTGGCAGATCCTTTACACTTTAATGTTCAGAAATAGGGGAAGTGTTACAAAAAGTTCGCTCACCACATATCCACTGCGCTTCCACTGCGTTTCCACTGCGTTTCCAATGCATTTGAATGATGCAAGTTGGTATAAATGAATCCAAATACTGCAGGTGCTCGTAGATATTCCCAAACTGGTCCTGTGTCTACAGCAGGTAATCAAGGCAATAGTGGTGTATAGTGTAGGTATATCCAGCACTCAGAATAAAAGTTATAAGGTTTATTAGATCATTTTTAAAACAAAAAGGTTAAAACAAAAAATCCCAGAACCACGCTTACGCATTTCAGACCAGTGAGGTCCTTAAGGACCTCACTGGTCTGAAACGCGTAAGCGTGGTCCTGGGATTTTTTGTTTTAACCTTTTTGTTTTAAATATGACCTAATAAACCTTATAACTTTTATTCTGAGTGCTGGCTATACCTACACTATACACCACTGTTGCAGTGTAATGTTCAGGGCAATGTTCTGCTGGGAAACATTGGATCCTGGCTTTCATGTGAATTTTACTTTGAAATGTACCACCTACCTAAACATTGTTGCAGGCCACATACACCCCTTCATGGCAACAGTATTCCCTAATGGCAGTGGCCTCTTTCAGCAGGATAATATCTCAATCCGATCAAACATCAGCGGGTTGTGCTGCAAAAACAAGTGCAATACACGGAAGCCCAACCTTGCAATTTACAGGACTTAAAGAGGACATGTCACCTCACTTGACATTTCTGTTTTAGTAATTACTTATAAGAATATAATATAAGAACTTTGAGGCATCTTTTCTTTGTGCCGTTCCCCCTAGAAAATTCTGAATAAATTGGCATCTGGGTGTTAACAGTTGGGGGGTTGACCATGCACAATCTTACAATGTCCAACCGGTTCTGACAGTTTCATACTGTGTTGACAAGGGTAATGATAACACCCAGTTGTAAATGTATTCCTTAATTTATAGGAAGAATAACAGATGCTCCGGAATTGTGATTTTATGGGGAGTACAAGTATTCACTAAAACAGATATGTCATAAGAGAAGTTTCTCTCTATGCTGCATTCATCCATGCCACATACAACAGATAAAGTGAGCCACCATTGCGTGCAATAATGAGCGCATTACAATAAAATAAAGCAATCACAAGTATATGCAGTACATATAAAAGATCTCCAATAGTCTTCTCCAGGATATGGACCTGTAGGGAAAAACAGTTAAAACAAACATAAATCTATGCACTTAAACAGTAGCATGTTCACTGGAAAGGGACCGCTCTCCATCCTTACAGTTCCAAATGTATTGATGACTGAAATCTCAATTTATTGTCTCTTTAGAAGCAAATAATTTTTGGGGTGTCCTTGACACCCCCGAAACGCGTTGCTTTAATTGAGACTTAATAAATTGAAATTTCATTCATCGATACTTACCAAAGAATAATTATTTTATTAGAGGAGTTTGCGCCTGAACTTATTCCAGACCAGCAAATCTATCTACATCTTCCGAACCCATATTTTGTTAAGCTGCTAAGAATGAATGTCTAGTCGATATGAGTGAATGGATTATATGCGAATCGTGACAAATTGGCGGTCCCAGGCAAGCGAAAGATGCCATTTTACAATTAGCAAAAGGATCACATGACCTGCGCCATGCTTTCTCAAAAAGCCTTGTTGGCAGCCTTCTTAAAATGCGCTGGTTATTCCTCCCTCTACCTATATATGTCGCTGTCACTTACATTCATATTACATGCTGACTTAGCGTTAAAGAGTTGGAAAAGGATTGGATTAAACTTGAATACAGTTCTAGAAGACATCAGAGAGTCAGACATGAGTTTTCAAGGCAATTGGACCAAATTGAATTGGCATTCTGATTCAGCCAAATTGGACCTGAAATGAACATTGCAAAATTCGCTTGTCTGTAGTGTCTGGACACTTGCACTATCTCCAATACATGCTTAAAAGTAGCGTTGTGCCTATATAACAGCACAACCTGATCAAACTAGCAACTTTTCTGCCTTTAACCTTTATGTGCTCACAGAAAATGTGTAGAGTCAATGTATAGTGTAGAATATGTATCTATGTAGAGCCAATACACTGCAAATAGGGTTTGATTGAAATGTCATGGAGGGTCATAAAGATGACTCTGTTCTCCCAGCTGCTTTATTAGTTCATTGCCCTGCAGATACAATTTCCACCAGCACCTTTATGATCAATAAGAATGGAAATCATATATTTATTAGGAAGGAGAGCATTCTCAGTAAGGCATAGCCTGAATAAGAGTTAGGAAACATTAGTTTCAAATTCTGAGCATTACTACAATATCAGATCTGATACTTTATCGTTGTGACAATGAGGAGCCTGCATTTTTGGGGTTTGTAACATAATATCTGGGTATTATATTTTTATTATTTTTCTCTACTACATACAGTAGCTCATTAATTAGAAATGGAAATGAGCAAATATTCACATGTTTGATCGGTGAGGGGCCGAGCACTGAAATGAAGCAGCAGATGTGCTCGGGTGAGTTTGGAGCTGCTTGGTTTCTGATCGGCTGTTTTCGGAAAGCCGAGCAGTTGGTGTACGGACTCAATAGGAAGTCTGAACGTTTCACCCGATCTCTTCTGCCACTTCATTTTAGCGATCCGTGGGGGTCTCAATGCTCAGACTACCTCCGATCAAAACTTCTGACATGTCACTATGACCACAATTCACTGTAAATATTGGTTTACTTGTAGTTTTCCCTTGGATTTAAACTAAAATTCACTGTATTTCATATCACAAAGGATATATTAAATTATTACTACCATCTAGCCATGTTTCATTCATTTGTCATCTTGACATGAACAGATTATGACAACAATGTGTCCTTATTGCTAGCGCCTGTGCACTTTATATTGACACCATAAATGTAGTGAGGTAGATTAATAAGTTTAAATTGCTGCCTGTCTGAAACAGAAATTCCTCTATATTTGTTTTTATTTTGTTTTTATATTTTTGTATTTTTATATTTTTATTATTATTGTTATCATTTATTTATACAGTGGATGTGCTTCCTATTCCACTCTGTTTCCAAGCTCCTAGAACCTAAATAGAGGAGGTTGCAGGAGATCAGGGGATATAGCACAAATGCAGTCAGACGGCGCTATTTAGTTATCTACCTACTACTAGCCCTACGCGTTTCTTTACTAGATTATGTCTCTGCCGTAAACCATCAGGTGCTTGCAGAGTCAGAGTGTTGTAGCTTCTAGCATTCTAGAAGTGTCCAATTTATTAAACCAGAATCGTTTATAGCGTGGATATCAATGCCAGCCGGCAGGCCTGAGGAAGACGCTAGTCCAGCGTCAAAACGCGTAGCATTATTATCATTATTATTATTAAATTCACTTTTCAATTTCTACTCTTCATAATCTCGAACTACTTTGACTTCCTATGTAGCAGCGCAGTATATGGTCTATTTTTTCTGTATATTGTGCTAAGCAATAGAATAGTAATGGCAGAAAAATACCAAGCTGTACATCTAGCATACCTCTTTTTGGATGTTTTTTTTTTCTTTATAATATTTTCTCTTCTTTTGTTTGTTTGTATTTGCAAATGGAAATCAGTACCCTTTACTATTCCAGGAAAGCTTAAAGGGGTTGTCTGAGAGTATAAAAAAAAAGTGCATGAGCTGCCATACCAGACACAGTCCATATATAAGAGTAGCACTTGTTTTTAATACAAGCAGAGCTTTTTTTTTATTCTATTACAACCCTTCATGGCCTCAATTACGTATTTCTCTTTATGGCAGCTTTTTATGGCCACGAGAATGAGATTTTCTAAAAATGTCTTCTTTTCCTAGGGCTGGCTGTGCTTCTTTTACTTATTTTTTTAGTTCAAATTTCTGCATTCTCTTGCTTTTATGTTTTCATGGACTTGTTTCCTCATAAACTTGAATGAGGAAAACAACAAGTCAGGAAAATTGTATGTAAAAAAAATGTGATCAAGCTTATGACATGCGATATTGTGATGCAGTTTTTCAATGAGTCTTGGTGCTGTAACACTACTGCAGAGAGAATAAATCTATAATCATTTAAAGCTTTCTTATCACATGCTTCCTTTCCCTTGTTTTCTCAGGAATACATATTAAGACAAAATGACTCAGAACTAGAGCATTATTGTACCAAATCATGCCACAGAGCTCCACAACAATTAGGCTTTTTTAGCTGAGAATGTGCTACTGGGTATACAAGAATATGATGTTCCATTGATCTAAAGAAAACAGAGGAAGAAAGTAATGATTTATTTATATATCCTGAAAATCATTTTGAAAGCTGATGTGATGATCACAAGAAATATTGCAACCACATGAGAAAATAAGGGTGCAATTGAAGCAATATATTAAATCGAATTTGTCTATGGCTTTAAAACTGTTTATGTTTTTATTTGCTCTCAGCAGATCTCAGTCGTACTATGATATTATGACATTCAAAACGTATGACTGTTTCATTATTTATGGGATAGAAAATTGTGTGTCCTATTCTCCATACAAACATGCCGATTTCTTCAGCGTGTAGGAAAAAGTTGATCAAGAAGTATTTCCTTTCTTGGAAGGCAACTTGCATTGCACAGTTAAGGGTATACATACGTAAAAATAAAAGATACTTATAAAGATGTCTTCTACGTAGAATTATTTTAGACAATGTTTCCCCATCATACATGAATTTACAAAACTCTTTTCTGCTGTTGACTCTTTTGGTTCTGCTGGACCATGAGCTTGGCAGCAGAAAACTGCAGGTAGTATCCAGGTGGAGTTGCAGGTGATACGCCTCCCTGGAAGTCATAAATGCCTATTCTTCTCATCAGTTAGGCTAGATTCACACAAACATGTCAGTTTTCCGTGCGTAAAAAACGCAGCGCTTTTCTTGCGTTGCAGTTCCGTGTGGCATCCGTGTACAGTGCGCATCTGCGTTTTGTACACGCGTATGTCATTCGCATGTCATGCGTTTTTTACGTCTGCAAAAACAACTGAAGGAGGGGGGTTTTTTTCTCATCTTTTCTTTAGCAACTGGTATGTGAATCACAGACAGCACACAGATGACATCCATGTGCTGTCCGTTGTTTTCACGCACCCATTGACTTCAATGGGCTGTGTGGTGCACAAAAATAGGACCTGCAGTAAGTTTCAGACAGCGGACACACGTTGAGTGAAAAACTGAATAGCCCCATTGAATTACATAAGTCTGTGCGACGGCCGTTGTTTTAACGTCCGTAACACGGACGTAAAATACGCACGTGTGAATCAGGCCTTACCATGTATATTACTAATAGGAGTTAAGAGCTTCTCTTTAGGCCTAATTAACACCCCTATTTCACCTCCGTGTGCTGTCCATTTAAATAACGAACAGCACACTCACCAATGAAATTCAATGGGGGTATTCACATATCTTTTTTTTATTTATGGAGCATGTGTCTGCTGCGTGAAACTTACTTCATGTCCTATTCTGGTCTGTTTATGCACATAAGACTCGCCCTTTAAAGTATATGGGCGCGTGAAAAAAATGGACAGCACGCTGACGACAACCGTTTTTCACGCATCAGTTGCTAAAAAAATGCAGAGAGAAAAAAAGAAAAGTAAGACCAGGATGTGCTTGCAGAGGAGAAACACGGACGAGAAAAAAGGATGACAATTGAAACCACCCTTACACAACATGGACAGTCATATGCATGAAGAACGGCACGTTTTTTGTGCACGCAAATCCAACACGCTTGCTTGAATAAGTCCTTAAGCTTCTGATTTAAGCCATTAGTCATGCCTATTTTCCATATCTCATAGGAGCTATAAACTAAATAATCTTGGGGAGCTCCACAAAAATAGCGCTCAATTGTAAGTCTCTTAATGAGACGGTGTGCAGCAAGGGCATATACAAAATATTAAAGGTAGTCTGTGAGGACCTTTATGGCAACTAAACAAATAACAGCGACGGGTAGGGGACTTGAACATTGTTAGGGATCTGCCAGGTACTTCATCTAGCTATACTCCTGGGATTAATCAATCCACACCTGAGGCCAGACCTGTTCGACTGACACCATCTCCCACCAACCAGGGTGGCAGGCTCAGGAGTGGGAGAGCCTATCGCGGCCTGGTCTCTCGGAGTTAGCTCCGCCCCCTGCCCTTTATTACCTGCCCTGTGCTCTCCCTCAGTGCTTGTAATTCTTTTGGATTCCTGGCCCCACTGCTGCTTGCTCCAGCCTGCTTCTGCCGTGCTTCTGCCTTGCTGCAGTTCTGCTTGACCTGCTTGCTTGCCCTGGCTTGCTTCTGTCTCCGTGCCCGCTCGGGTGTACTCACTTCGTCCTGGTCCTGACTGTTCGTTCGCCGCCCCGTTTCCTCGTGGCGTTCCGTGGCTACTGCCCCTTCCCTTGCGTGTTCCCTGTTTGTCTTCCTGTGCACTTAGCCAGCGTAGGGACCGCCGCCCAGTTGTACCTCGTCGCCTAGGGCGGGTCGTTGCAAGTAGGCAGGGACAGGGCGGTGGGTAGATTAGGGCTCACTTTCCCTTCACCTCCTTCCTGCCATTACATAATTACAAGCCCTTACCTAGTCTACCATTTCTCCTACGCTGACGCTATCATGGACCCCCTTGAGACCCTGACCCAGCAGATGCAGGGCCTCTCCCTACAGGTCCAGGCCCTGGCCCAAAGGGTCAATCAGGGTGACGCTGCTTTAGTAGTACCCCTCACCTCACCTCTAGAACCCGACCTCAAGTTACCTGACCGGTTTTCAGGGGACCGTAAGACGTTTCTCTCCTTCCGGGAGAGTTGCAGACTGTATTTCCGCCTAAAGCCCCACTCCTCAGGTTCCGAGAACCAGCGGGTGGGTATCATCATATCCCGACTCCAGGAAGGGCCCCAAGAGTGGGCCTTCTCCTTGGCTCCTGACGCCCCTGAACTTTCCTCTGTTGATCGTTTTTTCTCTGCCCTCGGACTCATTTACGACGAGACTGACAGGACTGCTTTAGCCGAGAGTCAGCTGGTGACCTTACGTCAGGGTAGGAGACCGGTTGAGGAATACTGTTCTGATTTTAGGAAGTGGTGCGTAGCTTCTCAGTGGAACGATCCGGCCCTAAGGTGCCAGTTTAGGTTAGGATTATCTGACGCCCTGAAGGATCTGCTGGTTAGCTACCCCTCGCCTGACTCCCTTGACCAGGTTATGGCCCTAGCAGTACGACTTGACCGACGTCTCAGGGAACGTCAGCTAGAACGCTTCAGTGTGCTCCCCTCTGACTTTTCTGCGATTCCCCCCGAGGTCCCGTCTCCTCGCCCCTCCACGGAGGACTCGGAGGTACCTATGCAACTCGGGGCCTCCATGTCCCCTCGACAACGTAGGGAGTTTCGCAGAATGAATGGTCTCTGCTTCTACTGTGGGGACGACAAGCATCTACTGAACACCTGTCCCAGGCGCAAGAATAAGAAGCCGGAAAACTTCCGCGCCTAAGTGATCATCGGGGAGGTCACTTGGGCGCACAGGTATTTCCCGTTAATGTGAAACGCAATAAAATTTTGCTTCCCTTTCAGGTCTCGTTTGCTGGCCGGTCTGCCACGGGCAGTGCTTTCGTGGATTCTGGCTCATCTGCTAATATCATGTCTGTGGAATTTGCTATGTCTCTAAAGATGCCTTGTATTGATTTACCTTATCCTATCCCTGTAGTAGGAATCGACTCAACCCCCCTTGCTAATGGTTATTTTACTCAGCATACTCCTGTTTTTGAACTCCTGGTTGGCTCCATGCATTTGGAGCAGTGCTCTGTACTGGTGATGCAGGGATTATCGTCTGATCTGGTTTTAGGCCTTCCCTGGTTGCAGTTGCATAATCCCACATTTGATTGGAATACTGGGGATCTCACCAAATGGGGTAATGAATGTCTTATGTCATGTCTTTCTGTTAACTCTATTTCTCCCCGGGAGGAGGTAAACACGCTTCCTGAGTTTGTTCAGGACTTCGCCGATGTGTTTTCTAAGGAGGCCTCCGAGGTGTTGCCCCCCCATAGAGATTACGATTGCGCCATCGATTTGGTGCCTGGTGCCAAGCTTCCTAAGGGTAGGATATTTAATCTTTCATGTCCTGAACGTGAAGCGATGAGGGTGTATATCCAAGAATGCCTGGCCAAGGGTTTCATTCGCCCCTCGACTTCTCCTGTAGGTGCTGGCTTCTTCTTCGTGGGGAAGAAGGATGGTGGTCTTAGGCCGTGCATTGATTATCGTAACCTGAATAAGGTCACCGTAAGGAACCAGTACCCACTTCCTTTGATTCCGGATCTTTTTAATCAGGTTCAGGGAGCCCAATGGTTTTCTAAGTTCGATCTACGGGGGGCATATAACCTTATCCGCATCAAAGAGGGGGATGAGTGGAAAACTGCGTTCAACACACCCGAGGGTCATTTCGAATACCTGGTCATGCCCTTTGGGTTGTGTAATGCCCCTGCTGTCTTCCAGAATTTTATTAATGAAATCCTGAGAGAGTACCTGGGTAATTTTCTTGTTGTGTACCTTGATGACATACTGGTGTTTTCCAAGGACTGGTCCTCCCACGTGGAGCATGTCAGGAAGGTGCTCCAGGTCCTTCGGGAGAATAATCTGTTTGCTAAGACTGAAAAATGTGTCTTTGGGGTACAGGAGATACCATTTTTAGGGCAAATCCTCACTCCTCATGAATTCCGCATGGACCCTGCCAAGGTTCAAGCTGTGGCGGAATGGGTCCAACCTGCCTCCCTTAAGGCGTTACAGTGTTTTTTAGGGTTCGCCAACTATTACAGGAGATTTATTGCCAACTTCTCGGTCGTCGCTAAGCCTCTTACGGACCTTACACGCAAGGGTGCCGATGTCCTCCATTGGCCCCCTGAGGCCGTCCAGGCCTTTGAGACTCTCAAGAAGTGCTTTATCTCGGCCCCCGTGCTGATTCAGCCCAACCAAGAGGAGCCATTTATTGTGGAGGTTGACGCTTCCGAGGTGGGAGTGGGGGCCGTCTTGTCCCAGGGTACCAGCTCCCTCACCCATCTCCACCCCTGTGCTTACTTCTCTAGGAAGTTTTCGCCCACGGAGAGTAACTATGATATTGGCAACCGCGAACTTCTAGCCATTAAATGGGCTTTTGAGGAGTGGCGGCACTTCCTGGAGGGGGCCAGACACCAGGTAACGGTCCTTACGGATCACAAGAATCTGGTTTTCCTAGAATCGGCCCGGAGGCTTAATCCTAGACAAGCTCGGTGGGCACTATTCTTTACCAGATTTAATTTCTTGGTTACCTATAGGGCTGGGTCCAAGAATATTAAGGCTGACGCTCTGTCACGTAGTTTCATGGCCAATCCTCCTTCCGAGAAGGATCCCGCTTGTATTTTACCCCCTGGTATAATCGTCTCTGCCACGGATTCTGATTTAGCTTCTGATATCGCGGCTGATCAGGGTGCAGCTCCCGGGAACGTCCCTGGGGACAAACTGTTTGTTCCCCTGCAATACCGGCTGAGGGTACTCAGGGAAAACCATGACTCCGCTCTATCTGGTCATCCTGGCATCTTGGGCACCAAACACCTCATTACCAGAAACTATTGGTGGCCTGGGTTGCCTAAAGATGTTAGGGCTTACGTCGCCGCTTGTGAGGTTTGCGCTAGGTCCAAAACCCCTAGGTCCCGACCTGCGGGCCTACTACGTTCCTTGCCCATTCCCCAGAGACCTTGGACCCATATCTCCATGGATTTTATCACCGATTTGCCTCCATCTCAGGGCAAGTCGGTGGTGTGGGTGGTAGTCGACCGCTTCAGCAAGATGTGCCACTTTGTGCCCCTTAAGAAGCTACCTAACGCCAAGACGTTAGCTTCTTTGTTTGTGAAACACATCCTGCGTCTCCATGGGGCCCCAGTCAATATCGTTTCTGACAGAGGGGTACAATTTGTTTCCTTATTTTGGAGAGCTTTTTGTAAAAAGTTGGAGATTGATCTGTCCTTCTCCTCCGCCTTCCATCCCGAAACTAATGGCCAAACGGAAAGGACCAACCAATCCCTGGAACAATATTTAAGGTGTTTCATCTCTGACTGTCAATTCGATTGGGTCTCATTCCTTCCCCTTGCTGAATTTTCCCTGAATAACCGGGTCAGTAACTCGTCAGGGGTCTCCCCGTTTTTCTGTAATTTCGGGTTTAACCCAAGGTTCTCCTCCGTCTCCCCTGGTTGTTCCAATAATCCTGAGGTAGAGGAGGTTCATCGGGAACTGTGCACTGTCTGGGCCCAGGTTCAGAAGAACCTAGAGGCGTCCCAGAGCGCACAAAAGATTCAGGCGGATAGTAGACGTTCTGCTAACCCCCGGTTTGTCGTCGGGGATTTGGTCTGGTTGTCGTCCAGGAACTTGCGCCTTAAGGTCCCGTCCAGGAAGTTTGCTCCCCGATTTATTGGACCTTATAAGATCATTGAAGTCCTCAATCCTGTATCCTTCCGTCTGGAGCTCCCCCCATCCTTTCGCATACATGACGTCTTCCATGCCTCCCTCCTTAAACGCTGCTCCCCGTCCTGGTCCCCCTCGAGGATACCTCCTGTTCCCGTTCTCACCCCTGAGGGGGTGGAATTCGAGGTGGCCAAGATTATGGACAGTAGGATGGTCCAGGGCTCCCTCCAGTACCTGGTCCATTGGAGAGGATACGGGCCGGAGGAGAGGACTTGGGTACCTGCCCGTGATGTTCACGCTGGGGTATTGATCAGGAGGTTCCACCTCCTCTTCCCCACTAAACCGGGTCCCCTTAGTAAGGGTCCGGTGGCCCCTCATAAAAGGGGGAGTACTGTTAGGGATCTGCCAGGTACTTCATCTAGCTATACTCCTGGGATTAATCAATCCACACCTGAGGCCAGACCTGTTCGACTGACACCATCTCCCACCAACCAGGGTGGCAGGCTCAGGAGTGGGAGAGCCTATCGCGGCCTGGTCTCTCGGAGTTAGCTCCGCCCCCTGCCCTTTATTACCTGCCCTGTGCTCTCCCTCAGTGCTTGTAATTCTTTTGGATTCCTGGCCCCACTGCTGCTTGCTCCAGCCTGCTTCTGCCGTGCTTCTGCCTTGCTGCAGTTCTGCTTGACCTGCTTGCTTGCCCTGGCTTGCTTCTGTCTCCGTGCCCGCTCGGGTGTACTCACTTCGTCCTGGTCCTGACTGTTCGTTCGCCGCCCCGTTTCCTCGTGGCGTTCCGTGGCTACTGCCCCTTCCCTTGCGTGTTCCCTGTTTGTCTTCCTGTGCACTTAGCCAGCGTAGGGACCGCCGCCCAGTTGTACCTCGTCGCCTAGGGCGGGTCGTTGCAAGTAGGCAGGGACAGGGCGGTGGGTAGATTAGGGCTCACTTTCCCTTCACCTCCTTCCTGCCATTACAAACATATGTTTAAACCTACCCTTGTGGTTGGAGATAGACGTAGTATTTCAGAGAAACATAAATTTGTTTGCATAAGCAAATAAGGTTGCAAGAGCCCTGAGGACTGTCCCAAGTACTCCAGCTCTCATAAGTAAACCTTGCCCGACACCTACCCCTTTGTCTTTATTGACAGCACCAGCTTTTGACGACATCACTGTCATTAATGCTGGAGCCGCCAATCAAGGCAAAGGGGGAGGCGTTGGGCAGGATTTACTCACAGTATTCGGAGCACTTGCCAGACTTAGGACCACACTTAGGGTACTTGCAACCTAATTTGTATATGCAAACAAAGTAGTTTTTCTCTAAAATGCTTTTTATCTGTGGCCACATAAATATATTTAAATGTACCGGCACTGTTATTGGTTTAGATGCCATAAAGGAACAGACAGACTTATTTTACAGGGCTGGCCTTTTCTAATAAATAGCTGTCAGATGTCATATGCCACAAATAAAAAGTTTTCACACTTACAAATGCCATGTATTATTACATTCCTCTTCCTCGGGTCATCTGTTAGATGCACTGCAGGATAGGCACATGTAACTGTGGTGGCAATAATGGAGGTGTCCATAGCATCCCTGATTGCTAGGGTTGCCACCAGGCCTATCGTTCTTTACACTTGGAGGCCAGTGGTAGTGTATGATGGGGTAGGGAAACAGACAAGTGAGCCCTAATCTACCTGCCACTCAGTCCCTGCCTACTTGCAACGACCCGCCCTAGGCGACGGGGTACAACTGGGCGACGGTCCCTACGCTCAGTAAGTGCACGACAGACAAACAGACAAGGGTACACAGAAGCCAAGGGAAATGGGGCAGTTGCCCACGGCAACACCGTGAGCAACAAGAGTGGTGAACGAGCCGAGTCAAACCAGGAGTGTACGAGGTACCAAACGCAGAGCAGGAGAGTAGTGAACAAGCCGAGTCAAACCAGGAATGTACGAGGTACCAAACGCAGAGCAGGAGAGTAGTCAGTAAGCCAGGGTCAGTATGAAGTAGGGTCAAATAGTTCAGAAGCTGCAGCAGGGCCAGGAAACCAAACGAGAAGAATCACAAGCAAGGAGGAACAGGAAAGGCAGGTATAAATAGACAGAGGGCGGGAGCTAGCTCCGTCTGGCCAGGCTGTGATAGGCTCTCCCACTCCTAAGCCTGCCATCCTGAGTGGTGGAAGATGGAGTCAGTTTCACAGACATAGAAGCAGGTGCAGACTGATTACCTATGGGTGTATACACAGAAGCTGTGCCTGGCAGATCCTTTACAGGTAGTAAATGTTTTATTAGCAATAGCTATCATTTTGCATAATGCGTGCACAGTCAGATTATTTCCTATTTCGAATGGATACTCCTTCTTTACCAGTCCCATCTAGCAGATCCTCTCCACCATGAGCTTCAGGTAGGTTTTCCCTGTGCTAAACCTGATAGGATCTGTTTTTACTGGGCTCTATTATACTGTAATGTCAAACTCTGGGCCCACTGGGGGTTCCTCTGGTGGTCCAGTCTGACCCAGACCCTGATATTAACGAGTCCCTAAATATAGAAATAGAGATATGTCACAGTACAGCAAGTGGATATGTGCCATCTGAATCTAGAGTCTTTTTGAAGACAATTAATATGGTGTTTACTTTATCGCTGAGCATTTTTGTATTGCACTCAATAAATATAGTAGAAGAAAATAAATTGGCTATTTCTTCATCTCATATAACTTTATGTTTGCCTTTGTATTAGGCTCTGTTCTCTGTGTATTGGCTTGTAGATGGTTGACTGTTTGTGACTCCCTTGATTAGTTCCAATCTTCATTTGTTTCTTAAGTGTTTCAAGACCTTGCAAAAATATTGGCTCTGATTTCTTTGTTCACATCTGTCAAAGGCTCCATTCTTAGCATTCATCGCAGATTCCATCAGATTTGACAGGAAGAATAGCATGGCATGTTGCTATATTTTTCCCATCAAAATGACAGAATCCAACAGATCCCATTATAAGTCAATAGATAAAAATCAGACCTCGTAATGTGATTGACACACAAGTGCTCCTCTTGCTTCATGAAACAGCACTCATAACAGTCCTGCACCTATATGTCTGTAAATGGGTCAGACATGAACCACACCAGTTGTTCAGCAGAAATTGTATCATTATTATTCACTTTGTTTGTACATCACTGGGGTGGTCGAAGCTGTAGCGCAGCTGGGGAGCTCAATCCTGCGGGAGTCGACCTTGAAATTGTTGCGACAGAGTATGTGTACGACTGGTCAATCACGTCTTATCTGCTCCTCCACAGGGGCTACCCAATACCTTGTAAAATCCCGAAGTAGTAAGAGCTATGCCCCACAACTACAGTCTCCACTACATTATAAGGTTAGCTTCCACCCTTTCACTACTTTCGCCTATGCGGGTCCTTGCAGTTGATGGAGAACCCCGTCTTTAGACTTACCTAACGACAACAGTGATTTAAGATTTATGACAGTATTGCTAAGAATTACCAGTCTTAATTCCCTCATCTATTTGCCCTGTGGCTCCGTCTCTATACCGGGGTACTCTTGACATTATACAGAATGTATACAACTTCAATTTCAACAACGGAACCCCATCAACATGTGAACGTAATCCAGTATATAAGTAAGGACGAGAGGGTGATCTAGGAAGACCATAGGTGAAAGAAAAGGATTAGTAATGTTCCTACATTATGTCTGACATGCCTTACTGTTAGCAGCTGTACACTATTCCCTCAGCCTCTTTCTTTTCTGTCACACTTGCTGGGTACTGAGGAGGACTTCACTCCCCAGCACCTCTCTTCTCATTCAGATGCTCAGTGCCTGACTGAGAACAGGCCATACTTTCTCTGAGGACACAGACAGCTCTACTGTACTACCCTCAGCCAACATCTCACACACTCGACCCCCCATCCTGCAGTTCTCCCTTAAAAGACTCTCCTCTCCTGCGACTCAGATTGACATTCAATTGGGCAATCAGCCAGTCCTCCACCAGCACTGTTGTCAAGAAACAGTAACTCCCACAGCGTCACAGTGCCAGGGCTGTTCTCTGCTGTCTTCCTTAATTCCGCCCCTGCGCTAGAGGCTTTATTACCAACAGCCTGCAGCCCTCACAGCAAGCAGAAAAGGACAGATAGGACAGGCAAGAAGAACCTTGTAGGCAAGTCAAAATAAGTTCCTATTGAAAGACTGCAGGCAGAGATCTTAAAAACCGTGAGGAATTGATTCATAAAGTATATGGTAAAATTGTATAACTTTTCATTACACAACAAAATAACATAAAAATAATTGCTAAACCCAAGTACCCTTTTTAACCCCAAAAATCCAGGCTCCTGAGTTACCTTATAAACCGGCAGAGATGACTTCAAGTGGAGAATGTAGAATATTCAGCAAGAGAGAATAAATAAGATGAATACAAGCGACCAATGATAACATGTTTTCAGGGTCAAATTTTCTTCATCAGTTTATAGATAAGATGTGTTTGATCTGAGGAAGGAATTTTAAACCTAAAATTTTTATCATTGGACATTTTTATTCATCTTTAAAAAAGATACCAAATATGTAGAGTTTTTTTTAAAGTTTTAGTACTATTGCACAATTAAACATGTTTTATGGAGAAAAGTCATTTTTGTATTGCCACATTCATAGAGTCAAACCTTTTTTATTTTTCCACTGATGTAGCCGTATGATGGCTTGTTATTTGCGGGATAAGTTGAAGTATTTAATCGAAATATTTTATATTGACTACATTTTTTTTGTTATTTAAGATGTGCGGTATAAATAATAAGTTAACTTGGGGTGACGATGGTTGTTATGGCAGCCCAGGGGCCTAATGAAGGCCCCTAGGGCTGCCTTCACTCTGCCTCTACTAAGCCCTGTGGCAGGGCTTAACAGATGCCTGTAAAAATGATGATATACTTCAATACGTTAGTATTTCAGTATATTGTACCAGCGATCTAATGATTGCTGGTTCAAGTTCCCTAGGGGGTGGCTAATAAAGTGTGTGAAAAAAAAGTAAACAAAAGTTTTTAGTAGTGAAAAAAAATAAAAAAATTACAAGTTCAAAAAAACTCCCCTTTTACTATTTTCCCCCTAAAGTAATGTAAAAAATAAAAAAGTTAACAAAATTGGTATCGTTGCATCCGTAAAAGTCTGAACTATTACAATATAGTGTTATTTAATGCACACGGTGAACGCCGTAAACAATAAAAAATGTAAAACGCCAAAATCGCTGTTTTTTGGTCAATTTAGCTTTAAAAATTTTTTTTATGAAAAGTGATAAAAAAGTTCTATGTACCAAAAAATGGTACCGATAAAAACTACAGCTCGTTCCACAAAAGTAAGCCCTCACACCGCTCAATTGGTGAAAAAAGAAAAAAGGTATGGCTCTCAGAATATGGCGACAGAAAACATTTTTTTTTTTAACAAAGAGTTTATTATCAATAAAAATAGTAAAATATAAAAAAACCTATATTAAATCACAGTTTTTTCCAACTTCAGCCCGCAAATATTTTTCTTTCAGTTTCCCAGTACATTATATGGAACTATAAATGGTACCAAAAGAAACTGCAACTCGTCCCGCAAAAAATAAGCCCTCACACCACTCTATTGACCGAAAAATAAAAAAGTTATGGCTCTTGGAATGCAGGGACTGAAAAACGAAAATGAAAAAAACAAAAAATGGCTTCGTCCCGAAGGGGTTAAATTCAATTTCACTTTTTTTGTCCAAATTTGGGACTTGAAGGAGCGATCCTTTGATCGCTTTTATAATGCTTTGGAATAAATAATATTCCAAAGCATTATTGCTTGTCAGTGTACCACTGACAGGCAACCGATTAGACAGTTGCTCAGGGCACATCTGGGGGCCTTTGTTAGGCCCCCAGCTGCCATGGTAACCCCTTCCCTCTGTCTTACACCTTACTGTATGACAGCCGTGCTCCTGCAGCTGATCTCGTTAGTACAGTGGCAATACCCACAAGATCCGAGTGATGGATATATTCGTCACGATGAGGCAACTAGCACCCGCTCGTGATCGATATATCTGTTGCTCATCGTTAGTGGGTTAACCGCAGTCATAGCATCCTGCCATGTTTCTGTTATTCCCACTATGTCAAAATTTTCTTCTTACATTATCTATTCAAGTTCATTCATCTTGTTTGTGCGTTTTTTGCCATTTGTAAACATTATATGTGATTCATCTGTTGCAGATCAAAGACATTTGCAATTCACTAAACTATACAAATGTCTGAAATTTCCTACAAAACTAAAATTTGACAAATTGGTTTGCTCATCTGTCAGAGACCGCTAAAAAATTATTATCTTCCATCTACCCTACGTTTCGCTATGTGCACATTTTTTTAATTTAAGATGCATTGGATGCAATGGTGGAATGGTGTTCAAATGCTTTAAATTTATCAACCACATACCCACCTACTTTGCCAACTAGGTAGTGGCTGGTAACATATGGGAAATAGCAAAGTATAAGGCCTCATGCACACGACCGTAGTGTTTTTCTGGTCCGCAAATTCCAGGACCGTGTTCCGTGAAAAGTCCTCCGCAGTTCATCCGTATGTAATCCGCAGTTCATCCGTATGTAATCCGCAAAATGCGGATAAAAAAAAAAAAGGTTCAATTTAAACAGGATGTCAAAAGCTTGTCCCAACCCCTTTAGAAGGTCACATGATCGCTCAGGAGCCATTTCCTTGTGCATTTTTCCTGATCTTTGCTTTGTGCGAGGTCGGTCAGATTGCGCTGCTGATATAGCTGTGGTTTTTGGCAGTTCCTCACTGCGAAGATGTCTTCTGATGATGTGGATGATGGACTCCTGTACTGGCTCCTCTCCAGGCGATTTGGACAGCAACCACCAATGCTGGACGAAGAACCGAGGAGGAGGAGGAGATATTGGGTTCACCCCATTGTCTCCCAACGGCTTAGGAAGGGGCATTTTAACATGCTGTACTCAGACCTGCGGCAGCACCCGGACAAGTTCCTCAGCTACTGCCGTATGTCCGTTCAAACTTTTGACTGTCTGCTGGTGGACCTTCGTCCTGGACTGATCTTCCAGGACACCACCATGAGACGTTGCATTTCTCCAGAGGAACGCCTGATCGTCACTCTGAGGTAAGAAAACCTAAATCCCCTTCTACGCCATGTCTCTACCCTGCAAACAATATTAGTATACTTGTCCCCTGTGCATATTGCCGCCATGTCACCGTGGTGCAGGTATTTTTCCTGTATGTGCATATTTTTATATATATATATATTTTTTTTACAGATTTCTTGCAACCGGCAACTCCTTTGCATCGCTACATTTCCATTTTCTGCTGGGATGCTCCACTATTTCTAAGATTGTCAAGCTTACCTGCGAAGTCATCTGGCAGCAACTTCGAGCAGCAGTGATGCCAAAGCCCAAGCCTGAGGACTGGATTCGGATTGCCGATGGCTTCTTACAATCAGCACAGTTTCCCAACTGTGTTGGTGTGCTGGATGGTAAGCACATCCGCGTAAAAAAGCCTGCTCACTCAGGGTCACAGTATTTCAATTATAAACAGTTTTTCTCGGTGGTGCTGTTGGCCTTGGCTGACAGTGACTATCGGTTTATAATTGTCGATATTGGGGCCTATGGAAGCTCTGCGGATGCTGGCATCTTCAGGGCTTCCAGAATGGGTGAACGGCTAGCATCTAACCAGCTCGACCTTCCGGAACATAGACAGCTTCCAGGATCTACAGGACCACCAGCACCCTTTGTCATTGTGGGTGATTAAGGTTTCGGACTGTCCCCTCACCTGATGCGTCCATTCCCTAGGCGTGGCTTAGATGAACGGAGGCGCATTTTTTACTACCGTCTTACCCGTGCGAGACGGTATGTGGAGTGCGCCTTCGGAATTCTAAGCAGCAAGTGGCGTGTGTTCCAGAGCTCCATTCAGATGAATCCTGAAAATGTGACAAAGGTTATCCAAGCCTGTGTTGTCCTCCACAATTTTCTGAGGATACATGAGTCGGCAGTGGACGCAGAGCTGAACCATTTCTCAACAAATTCCATCGCTTTGGACTACACACAACATGGAAGACCTGGAGTGTCTTGACTGTCAGTCCGTAATTTGTATACAGACTATTTTGTATCACCTGAGGGAGCAGTTCCTTGGCAAAGGGATGTGCTTCGTCTGCCAAATTAAAATTTAATAGGGACTGTTGTATTTCCTGTTTATGTTACAAATGTTAGTAGTTTAAATTTGCAGTATGTAGAGTAGGGACTCGCAAGAGAATGAGGACCCTTGACGCGGGTTGCGAGCTAATGTATTTCTGTAGTTTTTTTTTTTTAAATTATTTATTAATTTAAAAAAAAATATGTGATTCTTTGCATTCGGCAGAAATGCAAACCAATACCTCATTATGTTTTTCAATAATAAGAAATGCAAACACATAATAAACTATAAACTTCTTTTATTCTTTACACAAAACAGTGTCATGAAACAAAAACAAATCTATATAATATTACAAAATTATAAATCATAAAATAATTGAGAAGGTGCAGGGTCGTGATGGGGTCGTGGAATAGCCTCCCCCTGCTGCATGTGCCGATAATGCTGTGGCGAAGGTCCAGGCATGCCATACCCTGTACGATCTTGACTGAATAGTGGCATTGAGGCTTCATATGGTGGCTGCTGGCTGGCTTGAGCGGTTGCTGCAGGTGTTGGAGGGACACAGCGGAAGTTGCTTCCATCACACCCCCGCCTATGATACTTTATGGCTTGATGGATTTCACGTGGGTCTGGATGTGTTGCAAAAATTTCTACAACTTCGATTAGGGCTGTTTGGCACCTCATCTGCCTCTCAATTGGCACTCTTTTTAGCAGATTTGAAAGAGAAAGACAGAAGGTGCCCTCTTCTGTTTCTGTCGCTCTTTTTTCAAGGTGTTCTAAAACACGCAAGTCGACCTCCTGCCTTGGCTCTGTACGTGTTGGACCTTGATTGGCAGAACGTCGGCGTTTACCTCGGGGTAGAATTTCGGCTTCTGGATCTGTGGCACAGACTGGATTATCCACTGGTGTATTTTCCGCAGGCACAAGAGTGGAAGTGGACCTAGCACTCCCCAAACCTACATCAGCCTCTTCTATTAGAGTGGCATCAGAGTCGTCTTCCGCCTCCAGATTATCCTTGGTTCTGTTGGAAAATTAAAACATAATGTTAGGGAATTTTAGTAGTAATTTAACGTCATGTCTACAGCAGGGCAAATACACTATGTAAACATATGCAGCTTATCCGATGGGCTGCCTAGAGGTAATTATGTGCTTGAATAGACCGCATAATTGGCCACACCAATACGTACTCTTTTAACATACTCACATGCATCACTACATGCAGGGGCGTAACTAGGAAAGACTGGGCCGCATAGCAAACTTTTGACTGGGGCCCACCCTCCACTGGGTGTCATACAACCCCCCCCCCCTTGTAGATAGTGCCTTTTTTACAGCCCCCCACCCCTGTAGATCACGCCATACAGCCCCCCTGTAGATAACGCCATACAGCGCCCCACTGTACACTGTATGGCATTATCTACAGGGGGACTGTATGGCGTTATCTACAGGGGGACTGTATGGCGTTATCTACAGGGGGACTGTATGGCGTTATCTACAGAGGGGGCTGTATGGCGCTAACGCCATACAGCCCCCACTGTAGAGAACGCCATACAGCCCCCCCCCTGCAGGGAACGCCATACAGCCCCCCCTCCCCCCCCCCAAAAAAAATGCGACCTATAGTGTGTCCTACAAATAACATGCATCCTCTATCCACAGGATAGGGGATACATGTGTGATCGCTGGCAGCGATAGGGAGAACGGGGGACTGAAAGTCCCCTGAAGTTCTACATGACTAACCTCTGACTTCCGGCGTCTGCGCAGCTCAATAAAAGTGAAAGGAGCGCTGGTCACGCATGCGCACAAGCGCGACCGGCGCTCCATTCATTTCTACGGAGCTGCGGACACAGCCCGGAAGTCCGAGGTTTGTGATGGAGAAGTTCAGGGTACTTTCAGTCCCCCGTTCTCCCTGTCAATGCCAGCGATAACACATTTATCCCCTATCCTGTGGATAGGTGATACATGTCTTTTGTTTAATGGCAGAGTGGGGAGATACCTCCCTGCTCTGCCGTACTATTCAGTGACGTCCCGCTGTAGCAACCATAGCGGCTGCTAGCGGAGTCTCCGTACATGGTGGAGCCCCCTCATGCCGCGGTCCCCGTAGCAGTCGCTACGGCTGCTACGGCGGTAGTTACGCCACTGACTACAGGGCCAGACTACAATGATCAAAGTATATAAGCAATACTTACAGGCCAACCTGCATGACATCCAGAAGGAACGACAGCTGTTTTGTGTATAGGTATGGTCTTTTTTTCTGCCGTCCGTCTCCGCTCCTCCCCTTGTCATTCAGCTCACGCTTGAATTGGTCACGGCACGTGTTCCAGCGTGTTTTCACGTAGTCAACTATGATATAAAATAAAACAATCACAGATCAACATATTTGAAGTGTACATTACTAAAACTTAGGAAATGTTGTTTTTTCGCTGAAAATGTTGGTGCAGATTTTGGGCGTTTACGCAACAAATCTGCACCAACATTTGCATATTTGACAGGTAATTCAGACGTTGCAGAAACGACTGCGTACTTGCCACAGTTTTCTGTTTTCTCATTGAATTCAACATCAATTCCACCACGTCTGCCCGTGCCCACACGACAGCGTCCGTAACGGCTGAAATTCCGTTGATGTTTTCAGGAGAAAAAATCCCCGTAATTTCAGCCGTAAAGGCATGTGCAGGCGCTTGAACGCCGCGTCCAGTACGGGCGTAATTGGCGCTGCTTTTCATTGGAGTCAATGAATAACGGCTCCAATTACGGCCCAAGAAGTGACAGGTCACTTCTTTGACGCGGGCGTCTATTTACGCGCCGTAATTTGACAGCGGCGTGTAAATATACACCTTGCTTGAACAGACAAATGTCAGCCCATTGCTTTCAATGGGCAGATGTTTGTCCACGCTATTGCGGCGTATTTAGCGGACGTAATTCAGGGCAAAAACCCCCGAATTACGTCCGTAATTAGTGTGTGTGAACATACCCTCATAGTGACATGTCACGTTTTGATCGGTGGTGGTCCGAACCATGAGACCCCCACAATCTCACGTGCACTTCTGCAGCTTCATTTCAGCGATTGGTGGGTGTTTCAGTGATCCAACCCCCACCAATCAAAACTTCAGGCATGTCATTATGACATGACAGGAGTACTATTTAAAAAATAAGAAACCGCATCAATGTGTGAAACTTACCCATACGTTTCTTTTGCGCTTTCGTTGCCTTCTCCCACTCTGAAAGATGCAGCTCACCGCAGACCTCCTGCCAGGCAAGATCTTTGAGATTCCTGTCAGCATACTCTTCCAGGCGCTTATCCCATAGACAGGACTTGTGCTGGACCAGGATGATTAGCTTCTCCACACTGATAATTGAAGCCATGCTGCTCTCTGCTGCTTTCCTGCACTGTCTCCAGCCTTCACGACGACAGAACTTATTCCCGGTCGTCGCCTAGCAACATTTCCGCAAATCCGCAAACTGCGGATGACACACGGAGGTGTATCCGCAATTTCCACGGGCCCATTGACTTCTATTGCCATGTCCGCATCGAATTTGCGGGCCGTAATAAGACATGTCCTGAGTTTCTGCGGCACGGATGTGCGGACATGCAGAGACCCGTGAAAACACGGATAGTGTGTATGGGCCCATAGAAATGAATGGGTCCGCAATTCTCCCGTGGATTTGCGGGGGAATTGCGGACGCAAAAACACGTTCGTGTGCATGGGGCCTAAGAAATGATAAGATGGATCATATAGAAGTCAAAACCTCATAAGGCAGAGTAAACAATGACGTGACAATGGATCCGTGCCTGAAAGAAGATGTAACATAAATCCCAGAACCCTTTATGCAATAGTGTATATAGTGTATGCAAAGTTGACGTACACGAGGAACATAGGAAAGTAGCAAAAACTAGAGTATTTAATAAATATGTAAATTAGTGACAGTCTTTGTACATCAGTTAGTTCATTTTAGGAAAGTACATAAACGACAGTGTGATATTTACCAGAGGTCAATATCTCAAGGCACTAAATCCCATCATCGAAAACTATTACAATCAAGAAATGAGCACATATAGCCTCGTAACAATATTTCTAATTCTCATCAAAGGATGTCATATGCAATCTCTAGAAGAGATTGTCAGGATAAATCATATCAATCAATGTCTCAGATCATGACACAATACTAAGGACTTTTGAACATGCCATTTGCAGCCTTAATAGACACTGTTTGGTTTTCTGCATGGACCCATTTAAGCGAACATAATTTATCATTTTAAGTAAACCTTTTATTTTAAAGGGAACCTGTCACCAGCATTTCACCTATTAAACCGACTACACCTGGTGGTAGTGGGTGAAAAATCATTTCTATATAACCTATAATTGTCTTCTTAGTCGGCTCTGTAGCTTTAGCATTTAGCTTTTTAGTGTTCCCACACCGTATGCTAATGAGCAGAAAAGAGTCAGATCTTCATTTGAAAAGAGTCAAATCTTCGTTTGGAAAGAGTCATATCTTCATTCCTCAAGTCTTTCCAAGTTTACTTCGCCTCCTTACTTTTGATTGACAGCTCCTCGCCTTCCCTCAGCACACAAAATCCTGCGCTTGTGCATTGATGTCCTCTTTTGGTGTGTGCACACAAAAGGACACCGGATTATTACGATAAAAGGCGCGAAACGTTTGCAGACCGATATTTACAGTCGGAAGAGGAGTTTAGGAGCGGGGATAACGGCAATTAACTTTTTATAGCAGCGGCCAGTGAGGGATAAGTAAAGTTCAATAGGTGAAATGCTGGTGACAGGTTCCCTTTAATGACAGAAACTGTATCTCTGGCTATATTTCCATTATCAACGCTAATTAATATTCCCATATACAAAGGGTCCCAAATGCATGTACAAATGCACAACCAATTTGAAAGATTAATGCAGGGCATAAAACATATTAATCCAGTAAGACACGCCAATTGTTTATTATTTTCATTAAATAATTTATTCAAGTACACTAAAATCAATAAAAAAATTAGTACACACATGGTAATCACATATGTATGTGGCCGTATAATCCAAAGGTAATTTCGAAGTCAGCTAAGTGCCACGAAGTGCAGACTATGATCGTAAATACAATTAAATGGATGTAAGTTGCAAATACTGCTAGAGTAATGGCCCCCAACACAGGAATAAACGCAGCATATAATAGAGAAGGAGCTGAGCAGATTGATATATAGTTTTGTTCAAAAAGATAACTTTAAGATAGTTTATTCATTTAAATTCCTGCTCAATGTGAGCTAAAGAGTCCAATGGGTGGTCCTACACAGTGATTGACAGCCTGTATGAGTCTAAATACAGAAATGACCGTCAATTACTGAAGAGTACTGTCCACTAGAATCTTAAACCCAGAATTAACAGGGATTTAAAACAATAAATTACAGATTATCCTTTATCTTTTCACATACACCTACAGTGGATATAAAAAAAAGTCTACACACCCCTGTTAAAATGCCAGATTTTTGTCATGTTACTAAATCAGTCCAAGATGAATAATTTCAGAACTTTTTCCACCTTTAATGTCACCTATAATCTGTACAACTGTGTTGAAAAACAAACTGAAATCTTTTAGGGTGGAAAAATAAAAATAAAGAACAAAAATAATGTGTCAGGGTCTGGGCTCTGACTGGGCCATTCCAAAACGTTGATCTTCTTCTGGTGAAGCCATTCTTTTGTTGATTTGGAGGTATGCTTTGGGTCGTTGTCGTGCTACAAGGTGAAATTCTGAATTGGCTTTTTAGCAGAGGACTGAAGTTTTTTTTTGTTGCCAATATTGACTGATATTTGGAACTGTTCATAATTCCCTCCACCTTGATTAAAGCCCCAGTTCCAGCTGCAGAAAAACAGCCCCAAAGCATAATGCTGCCTCCACCATGTTTCACTGTGGGTATGGTGTTCATTTGGTGATGTGCAGTGTTGGCTTTGCGCCAAACATACCTTTTGGAATTATGGCAAAAAGTTCAAGCTTGGTCTCATCAGACCATAACACGTTTTCCCACATGCTTTTGGCAGACTTGATGTAGGTCTTTGTAAAACATAGCTGGGCTTGGATGTTTTTCAGCCCAGACATATAAAGAATATGGGAGATTGTTGTCACATGCACTACACAACCAGTACCTGCCAGTAGGTCCTGCAGCTCCTTTAATGTTGCTGTAGGCCTCTTGGTAGCCTCCCGGACCAATTTTTGTCTTGTCTTTTCATCAAGTTTTGAGGGACATCCAGTTCTTGGTAATGTCACTGTTGTGCCAAATGTAATCCACTTCTTGATGACCATCTTCACTGTGCACTGTGTTCCATGGTATCGCTTATGTCTTGGAAATTCTTTGGTACCCTTCTCCTGACTGATGCCTTTCTACAATCAGATCCCTTTGATGTGTTGTGGAGCACTTTACAGACCATGGCTTTTGCTGTCACAAAAAAAATGTCAGGAAAATCCTAATAGAACAGCTGAACTTTATATGTGGTTACTCAGGAACACTTTAAATAATGGCAGCTGTGTACTGATGACTATTTAACATGAGTTTAAATGTGATTGGCTAATTCTGAACACAACCACGTCCCCAATTATAAGAGGGTGTTCACACTTATGCAACCACATTATTTTTGTTCTTTATTTTTATTTTTCCACCTTAAAAGATTTCAGTTTGTTTTTCAATACAATTGTACAGATTATAGGGGACATTAAGGGTGGAAAAAGTTCTGAAATGATTCATCTTGGACTGATTTTTTGACATGACAAAAACTTGGCATTTTAACAAGGGTGTGTAGACTTTATATATCCACTGTATATATCAATCTGTTCTGCTCCTCTTTCTCTATAACATGCTGTCCACATATCGGATTGCATGTTTGACGTGAAATCTTCAATATAAAATTACAAAAGCATGACAGTTTCCTGCCAAAAACAGTGCCACTTTTGTCCATGGACTGTGCCTCGTATTGCAGTAAAGTGAATGTGGCTAAGCTGTAATACCAGATATTACCTATAGACAAGAGTGGTGCTGTTTCAGGATAAAAGCTGCAATGCTTTTTAAATCTCATACAGGTCCTTTAATAAAAAGTTAAAACAAACAAACAAAAGTAATGGTAGAGCTAATAAATAATGTACTGTATGAAAACCGATAAATGGAAATGGAAACTGATAAATAGAAATGTACTTTGTGATTTTCATATACATTGTTGTCTATTAATTATATATTAAAGGGGTTTTCCACTACCGGAAAACTGATGACCTATCCACTGGATAGGTCATCAGTATATGATCGGTGTGGGTCTGACAACCGGACCCCGCATCAATCAGCTTCTCTGGCTGCCTATGGGCACCGAATGTCATTGCACAGTATGCAATGTACGGAGCTGGAATCAGTTGACTCTGTACATTGATTAGTGGCTGTGTTGCAAAATTGCATCTCTGGTGGATAGGTCATCAGTTTTCCGGTAGTGGACAACCCCTTTAACTTTAGTTTGCTAGTACAGTACTAAGCATTGTAGCAATAAGAAATGAGCCCTAGATGCCAAGTTACAGTAAATGAATACAACTGATTGGGATCCAGATTTATAAGATTTGAGATTTATAGCAGTTTGTAGGGAAGTTATAATAGCATTCTCCATATGTAGAAAGAAACAATATTTGCTGATCCCCAAAATGCATAAAACATGTACATATCTCATGCCCTACAACAGGAAATGAACCTACTGTATGTGCTCAATGTAAAGTATAAATATTGGGTACTGATATACACAAAAGTTCTAAAACGTCTGAGGTAAACTGTATATAAATAGCAGATTGAAGGCAAGTCATTTTTTTATGTTATTTTTACTCTGTACTTAAAGCTATGTTCATTATGGTCACTTGTTTGATTTGTGGAAAATGTGACTAAAAATTCTATAATGCAGTTGTTGGCTTTTTCAATCATCTAAAGTAAAGTAATCCTTACTGTTCAGTGAAAAGTGCAGCTCAGAAACAGGATGCATCACATATCCATCTATCTATATTGTATTAGAATAGGGCTTTGTTTAGGAATGAATGGGTACTACTGTAAGACGTAACCTGCAGTAAGTAAGGATTTAGGGGTGTCTAAATGTTTCATAATATTGCTATTAGAACTGGTACCTGCAAGGTACATTCATTTATAACACACCTTGTAGGTCATGCAGCTTATCTATTTGGACAAAATACATCCATAGACTACAATGCTGGAAAAGCTGCATGGACAACTATGCCTGCACCATAGATACATGTGTCGGTCCTTAAAGAGGCTCTGTCACCACATTATAAGTGGCCTATATTGTACATAATGTGATCGGCGCTGTAATGTAGATTTAGATTTGTAATGTGTTTTTTATTTAGAAAAACGATCATTTTTGACGGAGTTATGAACTATATTAGATTTATGCTAATGAGTTTCTCAATGAACAACTGGGCGTGTTTTACTTTTTGGCCAAGTGGGCGTTGTGGAGAGAAGTGTATGACGCTGACCAATCAGTGACCAATCAGCGTCATACACTTCTCCCCATTCATTTACACTGCAGATAGACACAGCTATATCGCTATGTGCAGCCACATAAACACACTATAACATTACTGCAGTGTTCTGACAATGAATATATATTACCTCCAGCCAGGACATGATGTTTATTCAGAATCCTGACACTTCGCTAATACAATCCCGACACTAGAGCACAGGAAGCATAATCTCGCGAGATTACGCTGTAAACTGTCATTTCAAACGAGATTACGCTTCCTGTACTGTAAAATGTCCTTCTTTTTTTTAAAATCAGATATTTTTTATTGAAGTTTCAAATTTAGACAATGCAAAACAGAGCATACAAAACCTTCCCCTAAACCTCCCCCCAGGCACTATCATATATTACATAAATAAAAGACATATGTGGTGAGACATATTCCAAACATTGAATAATCAATTCACATGAGAACAATTACAATACATTTTCAAGACAGACATAGAACTCCCTTAATCCCCCCATCCTTTATGAGATAGATATGAGATTATGAGATAGATATGAGATTATGAGATAGATATGAGATTATGAGATAGATATGAGATTATGAGATAGATATGAGAGAGATAGATATGAGAGAGATAGATATGAGAGAGATAGATAGATATGAGATAGATAGATATGAGATAGATAGATAGATAGATAGATAGATAGATAGATAGATAGATAGATAGATAGATAGATAGATAGATAGATAGATAGATAGATAGATAGATAGATAGATAGATAGATAGATATGGGATAGATAGATAGATAGATAGATAGATAGATAGATAGATAGATAGATAGATAGATAGATAGATAGTATTCAAAAAATAGGCAGCACTCCGCAGTAAATGTGAAAATAGGGTACTTTTATTGCCCCCTGTGCAACGTTTCAGCTCTGTCCTCTAGAGGACAGAGCTGAAACGTTGCACAGGGGGCAATAAAAGTACCCTATTTTCACATTTACTGCGGAGTGCTGCCTATTTTTTGAATACTATCAAGTTTGGAGCGTGGTCTGTTCCTGAGGATTTGCACCCACCATACACCGGTGCTGCTGGATATATTTGTTTATCTAGATAGATAGATAGATAGATAGATAGATAGATAGATAGATAGATAGATAGATAGATAGATAGATAGATAGATAGATAGATAGATAGATAGATAGATAGATAGATAGATATGAGATAGATAGATAGATAGATAGATAGATAGATAGATAGATAGATAGATAGATAGATAGATAGATAGATAGATAGATAGATAGATAGATAGATAGATAGATATGGGATAGATAGATAGATAGATAGATAGATAGATAGATAGATAGATAGATAGATAGATAGATAGATAGATAGATAGATAGATAGATAGATAGATAGATAGATGATAGATAGATAGATAGATAGATAGATAGATAGATAGATAGATAGATAGATAGATAGATAGATAGATAGATAGATAGATAGATAGATAGATAGATAGATAGATAGACCTTGTATGTGATTTTTGAGCAATAGAATGCTTCTCCATGTGAGGGATGAGACACAGATCATGGAATATACTTTGGGCTATGGGGGGAGTCATGACTGTACAGATTGAGTACAGCCCTGGCATCTATGCCCAGTCTTCTGTATAAGGGCAATCATTCTGTAAAGAAAAGGGAAGTTTGTGCAATTTCTCCATTACACAAATGAAGTCTGCAGAGCTGGAATAACAATGCTAAGAGCAGTAGGCTGTCTTTAAATTGCAGGTGTAGTGTTGGCACATTCTCAATGTGATGTGAAAACGCGTTACTTTGACGTGTGATTTTATTACACCTTCTACAACACGACCTTGCTGATCATTCCTCTTTTTTATTTCTTTTCTATGTGCGTTGGGTGAGCATTAGACACCTCGTTGAACACTCTGAATAAAACATCTCTTCTGTAACTTACCAGCTCACAACACTGGCTGCTAAATTTAACAACAAATACTTTCATCATAACGGCAAACATACACTTCCACAAATGGTAAGTATCGAACATTCTTATGAGACACTGCTAAGTGGTACCTTAAATGCTGGGAAAGTGGAGCTGTCAGCAGGCTGAATCTGAAATTGGATATGTTCTATCTATAACAGACAGAAATAGTAGTTCCCTTTCCTGTGTGAAGGTATTTTATGTAGAGCACATGCCTTAGCTCCTGGGAGACAAGTTACATAGAAACATATCCTTCTTAATATTATCTACTGATCACAATGAATTATATCATATTACACATCCTCATTTCATGACAGACAAGGACAGTTAGTCATAGACTTCTTTTCACTTCAACAAGGATATGGAAAGAGCATTAGTTATAAGCCGAGTTCAGTTACAGTGTATTTGGTGCATAAATGAATTATGTACTGGAATATACTAGATTGTGGTTATTTGTGCTAATTGCGTAAAACTTCCTTTACTGTTACTGTAATGTTTTTGTGTCACAGTAACACAAAAACAAATGGCACGCAAGTTTGGCAAAATAATGTGTATAAAGTTTCCTAGGTGGTATCTTAGTGTGCTTTGTAGTAAAAACCAAACAAACATGGTGTCTTGAGGTCACTTGGGCATGTGGTGGTAATTGACACATCACACTTCCGCTGCCTGTTTGTCAAAAGTACAGTCATTGTTTAGTAACTGGTGGGCAGTATTTTTGTTAGCATCACAGTGTGTATTGGTGTGTTGAACTTTCCGGTTTTGGTCGCAAGTGGCCTAAAGCACATTCATTGGCTTCACCCCTGGTACTGTAGTGAGGATTCCTGTAATCCTTGGTGGTCCATTGCAAACTTTTAGTTTGCTAGTGGGATATTGTAATTCTTGGTAGTGTAGTATTATAGAGATTAAATTCCTGCGATACCCAGAGAAAGAACCTACCGGACGGCACAATTTCACCTACAGCACCCCTCTTTCCCACAGCCAGTTATAGTCAAGGTACTTGGCTGGTCCCTGAACTTAGGTTCCTTTAGGTAGTCCAGTGACTAATGCTTGAAAAAGGCTGGGCTACAGCCGAAACGTGGCATGTTGGAAACCCCTTGTTTTTCCACTACCTCCTGAATGGACTGAGTGCTGTAGCCTGTTACCATTTTTCTTACGTTACTTGTTGATAGTATATGGGTGAGTCGGACCAAGCCCATCAGGTGATGTGCACCAGAAAGACTTCAACTTGGGTGCTGCTTAAACTTGCTTTATTATAATCCTTACGATAACGTTTGGAGGTAGGGAATCAGACCAAATGAGAAAAATAGGAGATACGGTTGCTATGGGCAATAATACTCGTGAAAGTCACTAAAGTACTAGAGATTTTACTGAAATTTAGTCAGCTAGCCTAGGGTCGATAATAGAGATGATTCAGAGACGGGTATGCAGTATAGGAGCAGGCAGTTCAGAGGGAATTCAGACGAGCCGAGGTTCTGTAACAGTGATGTATCAGTGTCATGTATGTGGTACAATTTGGATAAAGCAGTAGAGAGGGGAAACAAGCCAGATCAATCAGGAGTCAAAAGACAGCTCAGAAATAAAGCGATAAAGGGAGCACTGAGGTCAGTGCTTTTCAGTTGTAAATATGGCTCCTTTAACTCTGATTGGCGAGTTGGCATGCCCTTTGCAGATGAGCCATCTGGCAAACCTGCTTGCCCCCCATGAGACTCATTACAGTGGCGCTTGGCAGACTGAAATGGCGCCGGAGCCTGCCGAACTAAGGACCTGCGGGTTTAGTTAGGGTCCTTAAAGAGGTATTCCCATCTCATTTTTTGGCATATCCAACAACAATTTCTAGAATGGAGCTCCCTGATCACATTCTACTGGTGATGTCGCTCGGTTCTGGCCACTTACTTACGAGGTGGCCAGGTTTTCGGAAAACAACTAAGCACGTTTTGGAACTCTGTTTTTGGAACAGCTATAGAAGTAAATGGGAGTTATGGAAACAGCAAAGCACAGCAAGCTACGCTGTTTTCAGAACTCAGGAGCTTGGGTCCTTTTGTAATCTGAAACAGGGGTGTTCCTGTATTAGTTTATTAGTACAGTTAGGAATTTTACAGTTGTCCTATAATGCGATAATAACTACACAATCTTAAAGGTAATTCTCAAACTAAAATAAAGACATTGTATCAATTTTGTATAGTTTATATTAATAAAATAGTAACTATTTTTCAATATTTTCATTTTGCTTATTTCAGTGAAACAATTTACCGATTCCAGTAAAAATATAGTCGATTTACATTAAAAAATGTTTTTTATGCATTTCTGAACTGAATCATGTATTTGTTTATTGGACATTTGACTGGCCATTGCGGAGCTACAGGTTTGTTGGCTTTGTTTTCTTACATGTCGTTCTGATGAATGATTTATGTTGTCATTCCTCCTTAAATTTGCTGCTTTCTTTCAGCCACAGAAGTGAGAACACAAGGGCATTTGGCCAAAATAAATGACATAGCTGAAAGAAGATGTCAGCACTGATTGATTTCAATGTTATGTAAGCGAACTCATAAAGTTGTAGTGATAGGTGTAATACTACACTTTTATTCAAACCATTGACTATTTTAAAGTATTGCCATACAAATATGGTCTCTGCCTTGACTGTTGCCTCTCGACATCAGTGTCACTGAACGCTCCAAAAAAATATGCACTTTAACCCATAGTTGTGAACAAATGTCTGTTAGTTTTAGCACAATTTGGCATTAATTGACAATCAAACATCTGTCTATACCCATGAGTAACCCGCAGCCCAACAGGTGCACGTTGTCTGCATTGCCTCTCTATATAGTTACACAAGGCAGCGGCGTAACTCCTAGGCCCAGATGTAAAACTTATAACTAGGTCTCCAACTGTCATGCTGTTTCGTCCATGGCCGGGGGTCGTCGTTCAAACTCATCCCTTGACGATCCCGGCCATGGACAGCTCTCTTGTCGGCGTCCGCTCCCTCCCGGGAGACGCCGGCACCAGCCCAAATGGCTGCTGGACTATAAAAAGGGGCTCTGCCCACTGGTTCCTTGCCTGAGCGTTGTTGTATACCCTAGTTTGTCTTGCAAAAGGTCTCCCAGTGTTTTCCTGCTGCATCCGTGGTGTTACCTGCTGTGAAAGTCAAGTTGTGCCTTCCCGCTGCATCCGCGGCGTTACCTGCTGTGAAAGTCAAGTTGTGCCTTCCCACTGCATCCGCGGCGTTACCTGCTGTGAAAGTCAAGTCCTGCTTCCGCCACTGTCTACATTGCCTCAGGTACCCGTTCTGAACTATAGACATTATTTTGTACCTTGTTGGCCAGCTGCTACTCCGCTACGCGGTACGGCCCAGTAGGTCCACACCCCGCGCCGTGACACATGCGTCATTAATAGCACTGGTCTCTTCAAATGGGTCAGGAGCCACCTTTTGGGCCCCCTCAGGATCCAGGGCCCAGGTGCGACTGCTACCTCTTCACTGTTTATAATTACAGCCCTGACAATAGACCCCCATATCAAAACTGTCATGGAGAGAAAAAGTGTTCTTGTCGACCATTGTAACTAATCAGAGTTTAGTTTTCATTCTTTAAACTACTATGAAATTGTGACAGGTGGCCATTTCTGATACATAAGACCCCAACCCTTTTATATAGGATTTTTTTTTAAACTGGGGATAAGAGGAATATATGGCATTTATCAATATGCTGTTTTTAGAAGTTTTGCCCTGTTATCCATGTCTCTTCTTGCCCACCAGGAAACTAGTGCAGATGAAGTTCATTACAATAGGAGAGGCTGATGGACGGTGTCACATCATATGCCACCCTTAAAGTTTCTAATTTGATGAGCAAATTACACCAAAATTGTGGACGTTGGACGCTTTCATATAGATAATGTTTTTTAAACAGTAGATGGCTAAATGGAACTTATTAATATACTGTGTTTAGAAGTTCTGCCCTGTTTTGTTTCATCTTGATCTCAAAAATAGGTGCTGATGGAGGGACACGTTACGTGACTCCATCCATCAGCGCTCCGATTGTAATGCACTGCGCCTGCGCTAGTTTCCTGGAAGTGTTTTGAAAGTATTATGCAAAGTTTTTATCTGTGCTTGCGCATCAGGAAACTAGCACAGGCGCAGTGCATTACAATAGGAGATGCTGATGGACAGGGTTGCATCACGTGTTCCTCCATCAGCGGCCATATTCAGGTCGAGAGCAGAGCAACTGAAAAGGGTTCTATACAATCCTAGAAGACATCAGAGAGTCAGACACAAATTTTCAGAGCAATCGGGGCATTTGTGATTCATGGCGGATTTATTCGGCCCGAATTGAATCGGACGGCCCAAAACCAATTTCGATCACAACAAATTTTGGGAAATTTGCTTATTTCTAATGCTGACACATACTATAAACTGTATCCAGGGGATACCTATCCCGCACCTATCTCTGAAGCAGGGGTTACCTAACTTCCATCCTGACTGGTCAGGCAGCCGCAGGCCTCTGCATCCAGGCAGAGAAAGAATAAAAAGAGGTGGCCATGCATGTGCACAGCTCTCTATGCATTCCTATGGCAGTTACGGAAACAGCCGAGCTGGCTTGCTCAGCTGTTTCCATAGCTCCCATAGAAATGAATGGAGAAAGCCACATGATCACCTGTTTCTATAACTTCCATAGAAACGAAGGGAGAGAGTCGAGCACATGCGTAGCAGCCACTCAATTCATTCTCCGCTTGGATGCGGTGGCCGTTCTGGAGATAGGTGCGGATCCCAGTGCTGGGACCCCCATCTATCAGACATTTATGGCATATCCTGTGGGAATATTCCTTTAAGTCATTATTTGAAAATGAATTATCCCATCTGTTCTATCGGCTCACAATCCCATAGGATGTGCTGCTATAGGACGCACGAAAATGTATAAAGCCACCAAGATTATTTATTACAGAGAAAGACTACTATATGAAAAATCCCTTGGTGGATAGCAATGGAAACTGGTTTACTTGATTGGTGAATAGCACAATGTCTAGAAAGAGACTGTGCTATTTGGGTTGGGCAAAGCTGTTATGTCTCTCTTCACTCTTTGTCTAAAAAGTCCTGCTATCATATTTGAGATTTTATACTTTTACAGTTCCAAGTCAATAATAAAATAGTAGGCAATAAGCTCCTACACTCCCCCTAGTGGTGGCTGCAGGCAGCTAAAATTTTTATGTATAATCCAATTTTATTGCGTTTTTTTTAATTTTTTATATGAAACAATAAAGAGATCCATAAAAGTAATTCTTCATCAATAAAGTAATACAATCAAAAATAAACATTGCTTCAGAGCATCTGTTCTTACAATTGGTTGATAAAGAAAGTTAAACATCTGGGCCAACACAAAACAGAGCACAAGACAATATGTTTAGCCTAAGGGTATGTTCATACGACCTATTTTTGCCCGTTTTTCGGGCCGTGAACGCCAAAAAACGGCAGAAAAATCGGAAGCAGAACGCCTCCAAACATCTGCCCATTGTTTTCAATGGGAAAAACGGCGTTCTGTTCCGATGGGCCGTTTTTGTACGCAGCCGTTTTGAAAAACGGCCCTGTAAAAAAACGGTCGCGAAAAAGAAATGCAGGTCACTTCTTCAGAGGTTTTTGGAGCCGTTTTTCATAGACTCTATTGAAAGCAGCTCCAAAAACGGCCTTAAAAATGCAGCGAAAAACGCAGCGAAAATCGCTAGTGGCTTAAAAAACGTCTGAAAATCAGGAGATGTTTACAGCTTTGTATTTTCAGACGTTTTTGACTCGTGTGAACATACCCTATGGAAAACTTCTCAGAAAAATCCCCCTTTAATATATGTATTACTTAAAGGTTATGCTGATCTCTCCTAGATTGATCAGTGAAATAAAACAGATTGCCAATCCTTGAGAACAACTGCATATGAAATGAAGGTATGAACAAAATGATCTGGGCACGCCTAAGATGTGCCAGAAGGCCAAGAATAAAGAGAAATGTTACGCAAAAGCCCTGGTCTTCCAGAATAAACATTGAGGAATTCAGAATTTAACACAAATAAATGTGAATATGAAATATGAAAAGAAGGAAAAGGAGCAGAAGGAAAAAGGCAGGGGAACATAATATTATTATACAAAGAGTCATAATGCTCTCTGAAAATATTAGCTATTTGACAGGGATTGTGTACGTCATCCCCCTCAGGGCCTCTAAAGGATGGGATATAAGAGAATTTTTAAGGTGCAGCATACGCGTTAAAGTGTGGCCGCATTTATTTGAGTGTTCGTTTAAATAACTACAAAAGCATTTGTAGCATCCATGGCCGCGGACCATCGGGATTACTCAACCCTCCACGGCCACAGCCATGGACTTGTGAGCGCTGGCCCAGATCTCCTCCCCAGGAGACGACAGCGCTCGCTGCCGCCCCGCTATGCTGTGTCCCGTAGGGTGCGCGTTCATACTCGCGCCCGTCCTTAAAGAGCCAGTGCGCGCACATATAAAACATCATTAATTATCCCATGATCACCCTGGACTATAAGAACGGCTCTGCCCTTTTACTACTTGCCTGAGCATTGTTTGTATTCCTCTGTTAGTCTTGCAAATGGTCCAGTAGTAGTATCCTGTTCCCTGTGTTCCTATGCCCTGCTACCCGTATCCTGTATACCGTTCTGTACTTGTTCTTGTGCAATCCCTAGTGTGGAGTGTCCCATTGTGCTGTCTATTACACCTGCTGTGTTACCCCACGTCTAATGTCCTCCGCCACGTCTTGCATCACCTGCTGCCAAAGGTCCAGTCTGTGCCTAGCAACTACTACTGTCTGGACTATCACAGGTACCCTTGTGCTTGGACTACATATATTGACTTGGTACACTGTTCTTTGGCCAGCTGCTATCCCGCTACGGCAGTGTGGCCAAGTGGTCCACACACCCACACATCGTGACAGTACGCTCAGGCCATGGACCACGTAGGCCAACCCAAGACGATGACCACGTCACAAGCCATGCAGGCAGACATATGAGACCTTCGGTCGCGATGGGACCAACTCCTCCTGGCGGTGAATTCCATTGCACATCGGCTGGATGCGCAAGCTGCAGCTGCCACAGCACCTGTTGTTGTTGCTCCGGCTGTTCCAACTGTTACACCTCCTGTCAGTACCAGGGCCGACTTCCAATTTTCGCTGCCAGTACCTCCTCGCTACAACGGAGACGGAAGGTCGTGCAGGGGATTTCTGAACCAGTGCCAGATCCACTTCAAATATACTATATGGGTAAATCCTGGCTCTTTCTAGCTATTGAGATAGTTGATCATCACTGGAGAGGGGAGGATTACATTAAAAAAAATTAGCAAACAAGAGTGTTTCTGGATATACCAATTGAAAATGCTCCAACCCCTTGGACTTAATTCAGACTTTGAACTTAAGTGTTTTCTATAGAATATGCATGATTAGTCTTGCAAACATCTGGTTATAGATTTTTCCTCTGTCCTTACATACTTTAGAGTGTAGTGCTTACAATTGCATAATGTCTTTAATGTTCCTTTGAATGAATATAAAATATAAGTTCTAAATTGTTTAAATATTTTCTAATTATGGTAAACATATTGCCAACTATGTTGTTTCACATTTAATTAGGATAGCCTATGGACTTTCTGTTCATTAACTACATTACTATATAAATATTCCCCGTTTGCTAGATTTAGTAAGAATATAGCAAGGATAGCAACTTAGTACTGAAAGCGCAACTGCGTTCTCTCTGTGATGTAACAACTATATATTTATTAATCTCTTTGATAGTAATATAATGCTAAATATGCCACTGAATTTATCCATAGTGTTGATTATGTTCTTCTCCATCTAGATGTAATAACAAAATATCCACTTACGTACTTGCGGATAGCAGTGTGGTGCTGAATATGTTACTTTGTTCTCACTTAGTAGCGCAGATCGCTCTATTTTGTCTTTTCTTATCTTGATTTAATTATAATAATATTTCTATTTCATGTAGTGTTGTGCTGATTGTGTTATTTATTTTAATAACGCTGAATGCACGATTTTATTTAAAAGTTTTTTTCTATTTATGTCTATGTGGACAGCATTGTGGTGCTGAACTCACCACTCAGTTCTCTCATAGTAACCTCACAGCTGTGACAGATTGTTGCTGATAGTCTTTTTTCTCAATGAGAGCAGTCAATCTTTTGAGCTGGCTCGTGATTGGTTTAAGTGTTTTCTCATTCCTATTGGTGGGGAGATTAGTTTTGGGCTTGGTCACAGCGGCAAATTTGAAAGTGCTCAGTTCAGTATTATGAATATACAGATATGTCATTTCTCATATGTCATATGTCATATGTCATTTCTCATTTCTCATTAATATCTCATATGACAAACTGTTGTTAATTTCTATATATAGAAGATATGAATTAAGATGTTTTTTTAAATATATATTTGTATATGTATTTTATATATATCATATATTTATTTTATTTTTTTCATATATTTTGAAAATTTATATATATATGACAAAGATCCCTTAGAGAGGGATCGAAACGTTGCCTGCCTGGGGTGAATAAATACACCACTTTTTTTCACCAATTCCCTTGGAGTGCTGCCTCTTTTTTTCATTTTTTATTTATTTTAGATTTTATATATGTATATATATATATATATATATATATATATATATATATATATATATATATATATATGCATAGGATATGGTGATTCACAGTCGTACATGTTGACTATTTTTATTTTGTTATATTATGTTGCACACTTGTATAATTGTTCCAACATCTATTTAAACCATGATTATCTAGCACGTCACTCATGCCCCAGAGGAAGCCGGAAGGGCGAAACCCAGTGTAAAGGATCTGCCAGGCACTACTTCTGTGGATACTCCCAGGATTAATCAATCTACACCTGAGGCCGGACCTCTTAGACTGACTCCGGCTCCCACCAATCAAGGTGGCAGGCTCAGGAGTGGGAGAGCCTATCGCGGCCTGGTCAGTCGGAGTTAGCTCCGCCCCCTGTCCATTTACTCCTGCCGTTTTCTCTTCCTCATTGCTTGTGATTCTTCCTGGTTTCCTCGCCTTGCTACAGCCTTGCTCCAGCCTGCTACTGCCTTGCTTCAGCCTTGCTACAGCTTCCGCTTATCCTGCTTCGCTCTGACCCCAGCTTGCTTTCTGCTCCTTGCTCTGCGTTCGTATACTTCGTGTCATCCTGATTCTGACTGGCTCGTTGACCACTCTGGTTTCCTCGCGGTGTTCCGTGGGCTACTGCCCCTTCCCTTGCTTGTTCCCTGTTTGTATTCCCTTGCACTTAGTCAGCGTAGGGACCGCCGCCCAGTTGTACCCCGTCGCCTAGGGCGGGTCGTTGCAAGTAGGCAGGGACAGGGCGGTGGGTAGATTAGGGCTCACTTATCCCCTTCCCCTTCTTCCGGCCATAACACCCAGGGTCTGGCTAGTTTGTTTGACGTGCTCCTACTGACTTTATTTGAATCATTAATGCTTTTATTCTTCTTCTTTCTGTAAATATGGAATAAATCTTGCGTATTGCAAAAAAAAACAGAGGGTGTTGCACTATTTCTCCTTTTCTCTAATGGAGTCATAGGATTTATCCTGCCTGGAGCTTGAACATTGGGATACACTGCAAAGCTCCGTAGCACTACAAGGAAAAGAACAACTGCACACACCTTCTCTGGATCGTAGATTGTCTATCGCTTGTGGACTGAGCAGAAACGTTTATATGACTACAGGTTGGACTGTGTTTCTCGGTGCTGTTTGAGCGGTGGAAAACTTTCTTTACCAGATCCACTTCAGCATACATGCCAGAGCATTTCCTTCCGACGGCACTAGAATCGCATTCATAGTCTCTCTCCTTGCTGGCAAAGCTCTGTCATGGGCGAATCCCATCTGGGAACCTCAGGAACCAGAGACACCTGACTTACAGTGCTTCCTACAAACTTTCCGCACAGTATTTGAGAAACCTGGACGAGTCTCTTCAGCAGCTGCATCCATGCTGACCCTGTGCCAAAGAGACACCTCTGTGGTCGAGTACGCCATTCGGTTCCGTACACTGGCGGCCGAGCTGACCTGGAACAACGACGCCTTCTCAAATCAAAGACGAGCTTCCCGCTCGAGACCTGTCTTCTACCCTAGATTACCTCATTCTTCTAGCTACCCGGATTGACATACGGATTCAGGAACGGTATTAAAAGGTGCGCCGGTCCAGAAGACTTCCTAGGCTGGCTCCTACATTTCAGCAACCCCTGTTGCCCTCATCAGCTGCTCTACCTGAGAAGCCTATACAAGTAGACCACCTCAAACAACGCAGACACACTTCGGGACTATGTCTGAATTGCGGCCTCGGAGACCATTTTGTGCATCTGTGTCTCCAAAAACCAAAAAACCCCAGTTCCTAGCTTTGGTTAGAGAGAGGACCCAAGGCGGAATGGCGCTAAATAAAAGACTCTCTCCCAAATTGTCCATTTCCGTGTCCATAGTGTCTACTGAGAAGACGCACCGGGTCTCTGCCTACCTAGATTCCGGGTCCGCGGCAAACTTCATCCAACAGGCCCCAGTGGATCAGCTCCAGTTGCAGATGGCTCCCTTGGAGACACCCCTCGCTGTTGCCTCGGTGAACGATCTTCCTCTGCCTGATCTCATTGTGACCAAGTCCAAGCCACTGAAGCTCCAAGTGGGTGCTCTTCATAACGAGCAAATTACATTTCTTGTCTTCCCAAAAACGATCAATACAGTGTTGCTGGGCCTGCCCTGGCTCCGGCTTCATGCCCCGGTCCTGGACTGGAATTCCGGAGAAGTTCTCCAATGGGGCTACAAATTTCTCCACCGCTGCCTGTTACAGGTTCATCCTGTTCTGTATCCTATATCTCAGTCATTGACAGGACTACCTACTCATTTTGCACAGTTTGCGGACGTCTTTGGCAAGAATGAGGCTGAGATGCTTCCCCATACCGGGCGTAAGACTGCCTGATTGAACTGGTTCCTGATGCTTCACCTCCCTGCAGACACGTATATCCCTCTCCTTGCCAGAGACTCAGTCCATGTCAGCCTATATCAAGGAGAATCTGGAGAGGGGTTTCATATGAAAATCATCCTCCCGGCCGGTGCTGTGTTCTTCTTCGTAAAGAAAAAAGACAGATATCTTCGTCCCTGCATTGACTACTGTGGTCTCAACCAGATAACGGTCAAAAACAAATACCCTTTGCCACTGATCTCGGAATTATTTGATCCCATACAAGAAGCCAAGATTTTTTCTAAACTATTCTTACGTGGGGCCTACAACCTAATTCGGATCCGTCAAGGTGACAAGTGGAAGACGGAATTTAACACTCGAGACGGGCACTATGAATACCTGGTGATGCCCTTCGGCTTGTGTAACGCTCCCGCGTTCTTCCAAGAATTTGTCAATGATATCTTCCGGGATCTCCTCTATGTCTGCATTGTAATCTATCTTGATGACATTTTGATGTTCTCCCCTGATCCGACGACACATCAGAGACATGTCCGTCAAGTCCTGCTGCGATTAAGGGAGAATCGCCTGTATGCCAAGCTGGGGAAGTGTACTTTTGAAAAAATGTCCTTGTCCTTCCTGGGCTATATCATCTTGGATCAGGGTCTCAAGATAGATCCTGAGAAAGTAAACTCCGTCCCGGTGTGGCCACGTCCTCAGGGCCTGCGGGCCATACTGGGTTTTCTGGGATTCGTTAACTTCTTATGGTAATTTATCCCAAACTTCTCTTCACTGACGTCCCCATCTCTACCCTTACCAAGAAAGGTATGAACGCCAAAGTGTGAACTCCAGAGGCAGAATCAGCATTCAATAAGCTCAAGAATGCCTTCACTTTAGCCTCGATCCTCCATCATCCTGATGTGTCTCGTCAGCTCTCGTTGGAGGTGGACGCTTCTTCTGTTGATGCAGGTGCACTTCTGTTCCAGAATAGCTCCAAAGGAAAGGCAGTAGTATGTGGCTATTACTCTAGACTTTTTTCTCCCGCAGAGCTCAATTACTCTATTGGGGGATCGGGAAATACTGGCCATCAAATTAGCTCTGGAGGAGTGGAGACATCTGCTGGAGGGCACAGCTCACCCTATCCTGATAAATACCGACCACAAGAACCTCACCTATCTTCAGTCTGCTCAACGGCTGAACCCATGTCAAGTCAGGTGGTAGTTGTTCTTTACCTGGTTCCAATTTGTGCTCCACTACTGTCCCGCTGACAAAAATGTGAGGGCTGATGCACTGTCCAGGTCGTTTGAAACAGAGGACACTGTGAAGTTCCCTCAATGTATCATAGACCCATCCTCCATTATTTCTGCTAATCCCCTGCAAGTTAGAGAAATCCCTCCTGGGAGGACTTTTGTGCAGTTGGCAGACAGGAAGAGAATCCTTCGCTGAGGACACAGTTCCAAACTAGCTAGACACGCGGGTGTTCATAAGACTAGAGATCTGATTGCTTGTAATTTCTGGTGGCCCATGCTGCCCAAAGATATTGTAGACTTTGTTGCTTCCTGCACTGTCTGTGCTTCCAACAAATTTGCTCACTCCAAGCCTGCCAGTCTGCTCCAAACTCTGCCTGTGCCCAATGCTCCCTGACAGCATATAGCAATGGACTTTGTCACAGACCTTTCTTCCTCAGCAGGATGCAATACGGTCTGGGTGGTGGTGGACCGATTCTCGAAGATGGCACATTTTATCCCGCTTATCGGCCTACCTTCTGCCTCTTGACTGGCTAATCTCTTCATCCAGCCTATCTTCCGCTTGCATGGCCTGCCCCTCAACTCAAAATTCTGGAGAGTCATCTGTAAACACCTAGATGTGAAATTGGACTTTTCCTCAGCCTACCATACCCAGTCCAATGGCGAAGTCGAGAGGATTAACCAAATCATGGAGAATTATCTTCGCCACTTCATCTTCATGCAGCATGATGACTGGGTATAGCTTCTTCCA
The DNA here is from genome assembly GCF_050947455.1 of Rhinoderma darwinii. Lineage (NCBI taxonomy): Eukaryota > Metazoa > Chordata > Amphibia > Anura > Rhinodermatidae > Rhinoderma > Rhinoderma darwinii. Next base: position 124,579,232 of record NC_134691.1, on the reverse strand, counting down.
AGGGCCGAGTTCTCATGCAACAACCACACAAGTGAGTACACTGCTTCCACACTGTTCTTCATTGTCTACGGCCAACATCCACGAATCTCTCTTTCTGTGTTGCCTACATCTCAGGTACCCACATCTGACTATGCATTTGGAGACTTTCTGCAAATCTACCAACAGTCCTGTTCTTCTATTTTGCTGGCAGTCGATCGCATGAAGGGAAAGGAGGATACTAGAAGAGAGACAAATTCACTGAGTTTTGTATCTCAAAGGATGTATTGTATATATTACCATCTAAATGTGGTTACATTTGTTACATTGTTTTGTGAATTTTGCTCTAGCTTCAAGGGAAAACTACAAGAAATTTGTTTTTTACAGTGAATTTTTTGCTAAAGAAAAAGAGAGCTGCCTCAGTATCTTCCGGGTACCAAAGTCTGGCTGTCCTCAAGGAAAACCCATCTGAAGGTGCCTTTGTAATGACGGGGTAGGGAGACAGACAGGTGAGCCCTAATCTAATCGCCACTCAGTCCCTGCCTACTTGCACGGCCCGTCCTAGGCGACGGCGTACAACTGGGTGACGGTCCCTACGCTCACTATGTGCATGACAGACAAACAGACAAGGGTACACAGAAGCTAAGGGAAATGGGGCAGTTGCCCACGGCAACATCGTGAGCAACAAGAGTAGTGAACGAGCCGAGTCAAACCAGGAGTGTACGAGGTACCAAACGCAGAGCAGGAGAGTAGTCAGTAAAGCCAGGGTCAATATGAAGCAGAGGTAAATAGTACTAGCAGGAGCAGCAGAGCCAGGAAACCAGACAGAATCACAGGCAAAGGAGGAGCAGGAAATGAAGGTATAAATAGACAGAGGGCGTGAGCTAGCTCCGTCTGGCCAGGCTGTGATAGGCTCACCCACTCCTCAGCCTCCCAGCCTGAGTGGTAGCAGATCGAGTCACTCTATCAGACTTAGGAGCAGGTGCAGACTGATTAACAATGGGCGTCGACACAGAAGCTGTGTCTGGCAGATCCTTTACAGTACCCCCCTTTTATGAGGGGCCACTGGACCCTTTCTAGGTGGACCTGGCTTGTTGGGGAACCGAAGATGGAACCTCCTGAGCAATACCCCAGCGTGAACATCCCGGGCGGGTACCCAAGTCCTCTCCTCAGGCCCGTATCCTCTCCAATGGACCAGGTACTGGAGGGAGCTTTGGACCATCCACAATCTTGGCCACCTCGAATTCTACCCCCTCAGGGGTGAGAACAGGGACCAGAGGTTTCCTCGAGGGAGCCAAGGACGGGGAGCAGCGTTTCAGGAGGGAGGCATGAAACATGTCGTGTATTAGAAAAGACGGGGCTAACTCCAGTCGGAAGGAGACAGGGTTAAGGACTTCAATGACCTTGTACGGCCCTATATACCGGGGAGCAAATTTTTGGGACGGGACTTTAAGGCGCAAATTTTTTGAAGACAGCCACACCACATCCCCAACCACGAACAAGGGGTTAGCAGAACGTCTTCTATCTGCCTGAGTCTTTTGTTTGCTCTTCGACGCCTCTAGGTTCTTCTGAACCTGGGCCCAGACTGTGTACAGTTCCCGATGAACGACATCTACTTCGGGATTGTTGGATGGTTTACGGTCCATATTAAAATCATCAGGATCACCCGTACCCGGATGATCCTATTCGTATGATTTGGTGAAGCGAATGGAAGTTAGGAATAAGAAAGGTATTGTATGTTATATGTATTAGAAACCACAGGACCAGCCGCCGCCCGGTAATGGCCGCCGTACCTCATGTTGAGTGTGTCCTCATTGTGTCTTCCCCCCCCACCCATGATGAGGTCACGCCCGGCCCAACCAAATCAGTATAAAATGATAGCCTTGTTAATTTTGTAATTTCCCTCAGTAACACATGCTGCAGTGTTTTCTTCTATTTTAGCTTCCGTCCCAGCTGTACAGGACGCTGTGCACTGGTGAGGAGACACGTCATCATAATATAGAGATTGGACACTGTTACAGATTATGTGTTTGATGTTTTGAACGTAGAAAGTTCCTATACAATAGTGTGATGAATGATTGCAGATACGTATGTTGTTTTGCCGGCATTGAAATTGTTAAGATTGTGAGAATAGAAGTTGTGAGGAGTGAGTGTGTGACCCCCTCCTGTAGAATTCGGTTGGGAGGGGGCTGTGGGCTGTCTGCAGTGGTATACAGGGCGTGAACTGATTTTGGATCTATATTCTATGCTCTTATTGTTAACAGCAGTAATGTCTAAAAACAATAATTCTTAGTGTTTTGAGTATGGGGTTATGATCAGTTTCTTTTTTCCTGTGTACGGGAAAGTTTCTTATCTTTGCGCATGCGCTGTTGATGTGATAAGATTTAATGTGTTTTGATGTTAATTCAAATGTATTACACTATAGATATTGTGAGACACGGGGTCTTGAAAATGTATGTGCCCCCACTGTTCCCTATTCTTATATACAGTTTATTGGTTTGTAGTAATTAATATTACCAGATATAATATTTTCCGTTTTATTGTATAACTAATTACAATTGTTTTGTTTTTGTTTTCACACATGAGGCACGTGCTATGGTGCTGCCTAAATGTTATTTTGGAAAATGTGAAATGTTTTACAGGTAAATGGTTGCAAGTCATTTTAAAGATAAAATGTATTTTTGTCAGGAGAAAGTCCTTTTTGTTCCAGGCTGTTGTGTATTACAGGGGGTTAAACTAGTGCCCCCCAGATAGAGTGCCGCGACCTTATTATGTTGAGATGTAGTTTTGAACTCTGCTACATTACTTTCGCAGAGTCCACAAAGGGGAGAATGGTGAAGGGACTGATCCGGTACAATTTTGGTTTGTTTTGAATTAATGAATTTGTTTTCAGGAGATCTACAAAATGTGTATGAGACCCCAATGAGTAATCCAGATTAAATGTTTATGACAGTAACCTATATTTTGAGGTTTTTCTGTGTAGATGGTTCCAGATCTTTCCAGAACGGTGAATATGGCACTGGGTAAGCTGTGCTGTAGTCTCCACCCAATATGAGGTATTGTGTAAAAGACCATCCCCCTCCAGCAAATTTACAAGGGAGGTGAGGTGACGTCACTCACAGATGAGTCTTTATAGATTTAGATGGGGGAGAAGGCAAAACAAAAAAAATTGTCTGAACATTGTTTATTTTATGCCAGATTTCAGTAACATATTTTTATTTGTTTTTGTATTAATCAAGTGTTTACAGAACCTGATAAAAGTGAGATTCTCAAAGTGTTCTGGATTATCGGATGAGTGTGGAGAAGTGTATAACATTTGTTTTTATTTTAGAGGATGAAGACGCCACCCCTTTGAAATGTTCTATCTATATGTGACATGGGTTTTAATGTAAATTTGTAATGTAGAAATACTTAATCATATACAGAATGTACAAGACAGGATACGAGGCACAAGGTAAATCATCCAGAAACCACTCTCACCTTCTTGTTCATCTCAAGGAGCGGAGCTGGAGGTGCTCGCTGAGGCTGTAACCTGGCAGAAGGAAGAGTCCGACTCCGAATGGAGGCGTGAGAACCAGATTCTAACAGATGTGGACGATAAGGGAAGGTGAACCGGTAACACCCCAGGCACTCTTGATGGCACTTGCATTGATGGTGTATGACCTCACTTATGTCCCAAGACTGCAAGGATACATGTGGTAAGATCTAATTGGTATGCCCCAGGTTTTACAGCTGATGCTGCTAAATTCTGTTAGAGCTGTTTGATTTGCCTACACAACAGTCCTGGCAGACCGGTGCCAACCTTATCATACCAGCCTCCCACGAAGAGAACAGACCTTGAGAGGCCTTCCCATGCAATACAAATTAGAGTAAGAAAAATTGGTTTGCGACGCTTGTCAGATAAACATGTGGAATCTATGTATATTTCTGTGAATAGGAGATGTTCCAGGTAAATCAGCTGAGAATAAGGTATAAATCCTGCTGGAAAGTTTAAACACCAAGTTCAAATATAATGTACCCAGTAATCACACATCTTCTAGCTGCCCTGTCCAGTGGAACAGAGAAGTTTTTCTTATATAAAGGTGTTTGAGGTGGTTTAAGGGCCTGTCATTATTATTGTATGTACTAAGAACAACGTTTATAGTGTATTCGGATGATGTTATCACCAGATTAGTATTTATTTCAACAATTGACAAGGGTTGGGGGTCCCCAGCAAGTGCCAGTAAACATGAACTAGAAGACTTTTAATATGATGAACTCCATCACTGAGATGCGGCAGGCGCGTTTATCATGAACTGACGGCAGTGTCACAATTCTAAGCAGCCGTGCAGACAAGTAACTTGCCAGAGGAAGAGGACAGATGCGGAGGGTTTGTGGTAGTCACAATAAAACTCCACTAATCCGTCTACGTGGGAACTCACCCCAGGCTCACATCATGAGGTGCTATGTACAACCCGGTGATGTATACTAAGAGAGACGGTGTCTGACAGACGAGAAGGACCAAACCAAGTACTGATGACATCAGCAAAGATCAAAGTAAAGACCTGAGTGAATCCGTCAGCAGTATCAAGTGTTTTAATAAGTAAGTGACCAGGTGGAGGATAGTAATAAATCCCCTACTGGACACCACCGTACAGTCCGACTCCACAGAAGAGCAGAAGCCAGAAGAAGAAGAGGACGATGATGTACAGGAGTGGCAATGAACTGATGGGACCCAAATCCTGAGGGTGATAGCATGAGATTGGTGATAGCATTATATTATTAGTTGAGGCTCTATTGTTTATATTGTCTGAGGTTTATAATTATAATGTGTGTAAGTATGCAGCGGCGCTGCAAATTACGATCTGAGGAGGTTTATGTGGAGGTCACTGGTTGTTGTCACTCATATGTAAGAAGTACATGGCAGCAATGAGAGCCCGGGGGTTATGTTACCCGGGGTTCTTTAGGTTTGGGGAAGATGCTGCCCATCACCTGTTATGTCTGCAGGGGTAGAAGTCCCATTAGGACAGTAAGTGACAGTGCGACAATTATTATCATTAATAAAATGTAGACTGGATTAATTATATATATTACAACCAGCAGCGGTTTGTAGATTATACCAAGACAACCATCCTGTATCCTGAGGAGAATAGGAAAAGTTAGGACCACTCCGAAACCTTGGAAGTCCAGGTACAAAGGGGGGTTACTCATCAGGAGTAGCTCGTCTCAAGCTGGTGAAGAAATCAAAACCCCTACCCGCCTGGTTCGAGTGGTCATTGGTAGGTTGCTAGGCAAGACTCAGGGATAGTGTAATAATATTTTTAGGGGGGACTGTACGGGATCATTACCATGTATATTGTTTGCAAAAATATTATCCTCACATATGTATGTATATATCAGTATATTACACAAAGAACTGGAATCTAATAAAATGAAGAATGTATAAGGGGCACGCCTATGGAGACACCGCCCCTGGAATGCAAGAGGAGTGTACAGAAGAACTTATAGCTGAATAGAGCCAATGGGGCTTAAAGGGAACCTGTCACCAGCATTTCACCTATTGAACATTACTTATCCCTCACTGGCCGCTGCTATCAAAAGCTCATTGCCGTTATCCCATCTCCTAAACTCCTCCTCAAACTTTAAATAATGGTCTGCGAACATTTTGCGTCTTTTATCGTAATAATCCGGTGTCCCGTTGTGTGCACACCCCAGTAGAGGACATCAAAGCACAAGCGCTGGATTTTGTGTGCTGGGGAAAGGCGAGGAGCTTTCAATCAAACGTAAGGAGGCGGGGTAAACTCCGAAAGACTTGAGGAATGAAGTTATGACTCTTTTCAAACTAAGATTTGACTCTTTTCAAACGAAGATATGACTCTTTTCTGCTCATTAGCATATGGTCTAAGAACATTAAAAAGCTGAATACTAAAGCTACAGAGCCGACTAAGAAGACAATCATAGGTAATATAGAAACGATTTTTCACCCACTACTGCCTGGTATTGCTGGTTTAATAGGTGAAATGCTGGTGACAGGTTCCCTTTAAGCACGTCCCACCTTCCTACAGAGAAGATTTCTTTGTGTTTCTTTGTTCAAATAAAGTTTCAGTTCACTTCCAACTTGACTGAGGGAAAGATGTCTACCAACATTTGTCTGTGTGGTGTACTTTTTCCATGCATGCATGCTTTCAGTTTTCAATTTACAGAGGTGGTTATTCGGTGTGAGATAACAGGAAGAAGGAAGCTACCCTGTCAGCGCCACTCTTCAAATGCCCATTTAATGGCTAAGAGTTCGCGGTTGCCAATGTCATAGTTACTCTCAGTGGGCGAGAACTTCCTGGAGAAGTAGGCACAGGGACGGAGATGGGTGAGGGACCTGGTACCCTGGGACAAGACAGCCCCCACTCCCACCTCGGACGCATCAACCTCCACGATGAATGGCTCCATTTGGTTAGGCTGAATCAGCACTGGGGCCGAGATAAAGCACTTCTTAAGGACCTCAAAAGCTTGGACCGCCTCTGGAGGCCAGTGGTGGAGATCAGCACCTTTGCGAGTAAGATCCGTAAGAGGCTTAGCGATGACCGAGAAGTTAGCAATAAATCTCCTGTAATAATTAGCAAACCCCAGGAAGCACTGTAACGCCTTCAGGGAGGCAGGTTGTACCCATTCAGCCACAGCCTGAACCTTGGCAGGGTCCATGCGGAATTCATGAGGAGTGAGGATTTGACCCAAAAATTGTATCTCCTGCACCCTAAACACACATTTTTCGGTTTTAGCAAACCTTCCGGTTGGAGCAACTTCCTGACATGCTCAATGTGGGAGGACCAGTCCTTGGAAAACACAAGTATGTCATCAAGGTACACTACAAGAAATACCCCCAGGTAGTCTCTTAAAATCTCACTTATGAAATTCTGGAAGACCTCGGGAGCATTACACAACCCAAAGGGCATGACGAGGTATTCGAAATAACCTTTGGGCGTGTTAAACGTAGTCTTCCACTCATCCCCCTCTCTGATGCGGATAAGGTTATACGCCCCCCGTAGATCAAACTTAGAGAACCATTGGGCACCCTGAACCTGATTGAAGAGATCAGGAACCAAAGGAAGGGGATACTGGTTCCTTACAGTGACCTTATTCAAGTTTCCGTAATCAATGCACGGCCTAAGACCACCATCCTTCTTCCCTATGAAGAAGAAGCCAGCACCTACCGGAGAAGTAGAGGGGCGAATGTAACCCTTGGCCAGGCATTCCTGGATATAGAGAAAATATGGGGGAGAGATCCTCCAGCTCACCTGACACGTAGCTTATGTGTCGTAGACGTCGCTCGGATCCTCGTGTCGGTGCACGATAAGTAGAAGGCAAGAAGCAAGGGGTTGAATCCAGCGCTGTAGAGGTTAAAACGGAATGTCGTTCCAAGTTTACTAATATATGGTTAAAAGGTCCAAAGATATGGAGTCCTAATGTGCAGGAAGGAATGTCAGTCCAGTCGTGGAGCCTACGCGTTTCAGACGTGTTAGACGTCCTTAATCATGGCTGATTAAACAGCCATGATTAAGGACGTCTAACACGTCTGAAACGCGTAGGCTCCACGACTGGACTGACATTCCTTCCAGCACATTAGGACTCCATATCTTTGGACCTTTTAACCATATATTAGTAAACTTGGAACGACATTCCGTTTTAACCTCTACAGCGCTGGATTCAACCCCTTGCTTCTTGCATTCCTGGATATACTCTCTCATGGCTTCATGTTCGGGACAAGAGAGATTAAATATCCTACACTTAGGGAGCTTAGCTCCTGGCACCAAATCGATTGCGCAATCGTATTCTCTATGAGGAGGTAACACTTCGGAGGCCTTTTTAGAAAAAACTTCAGCGAAGTCCTGAATAAACTCAGGTAGAGTGTTCACCTCCTCATGGAGAGAAATAAAATTAACAGAAAAACATGACGTCATAATTACCCCATTTGGTAAGATCCCCAGTATTCCAGTTAAACGTGGGATTATGCATCTGCAACCAGGGAAGGCCTAAAACCAAATCGGATGATTATCCCTGCATCACCAGTACCGAGCACTGCTCCAAATGCATGGAGCCAACAAGGACTTCAAAAACAGGGGTATGCTGCGTAAAATAACCATTAGCAAGTGGAGTGGAGTCGATACCCACTACCGGGACAGGTTTAGGCAAATCAATCAATGGCATAGCTAGAGACATAGCAAATTCCACAGACATAATATTAGCAGAAGACCCTGAATCCACGAAGGCACTGCCGGTAGCAGACCTACCCTCAAAAGAGACCTGAAAGGGAAGCAAGATCTTATTAGGTTTCATATTTACGGGAAATACCTGTCCGCCCAAGTGACCTTCCCGATGGCCACCCAGACACGGAAGTTCTTCCGGCTGCTTATTCTTACGCCTAGGACAGTTGTTCACTTGATGCTTGTCATACCCACAGTAGAAGCAGAGACCATTCTTCCTGCGGAGCTTGTTGGGGAGACACGGAGGTCCCGAGTTGCATTGGTTCATCCGAGTTTTCCGTGGAAGAACGAAGCACCGGAACCTCGGGAGCCATCATGGGGGAGCCAGAGGAGAAAGCACAAAAACGTTCAAGTCGTCGTTCCCTGAGACGTCGGTCAAGACGTACCGCTAAAGCCATAACCTGATCTAGAGAGTCAGAAGAGGGATAGCTAACTAACAGGTCTTTCAGGGCGTTCGACAGACCCAATCTAAACTGGCACCTCAAGGCAGGGTCATTCCACCGAGAAGCTACACACCACTTCCTAAAGTCAGAACAGTACTCCTCAACGGGTCTCTTACCCTGACGTAAGGTCACCAGCTGACTCTCGGCAAAGGCAGTCTTGTCAGTCTCGTCATATATGAGCCCGAGAGCTGAAAAAAAAAGATCAACAGAGGCAAGTTCAGGGGCGTCAGGAGCCAAGGACAAGGCCCATTCTTGGGGTCCGTCCTGGAACCGGGACATACTTATACCCACTCGCTGGCTCTCAGAACCTGAGGAGTGGGGCCTTAGACGGAAAAAGAGCCTACAACTCTCCCGAAAGGAGAAAAAAGTATTCCGGTCCCCTGAGAACCGGTCAGGCAACTTGAGGTGGGGTTCAAGCGGTGAGGTGGGGGGCACTACCAGGGTAGCATCATGCTGGTTGTCCCTCTGAGCCAGGGCTTGGACCTGTAGGGAGAGGCCCGTCATTTGCTGAGCCAGGGTCTCAAGGGGGTCCATTGTTGTGTCAGGGACCAGGGTAGAAAAGGTATATGGGCCTGTGATTATGTAATGACGGGGTAGGGAGACAGACAGGTGAGCCCTAATCTACCCGCCACTCAGTCCTTGCCTACTTGCACGGCCCGTCCTAGGCGACGGCGTATAACTGGGTGACGGTCCCTACACTCAATATGTGCACGACAGACAAACAGACAAGGGTACACAGAAGCTAAGGGAAATGGGGCAGTTGCCCACGGCAACACCGTGAGCAACAAGAGTAGTGAACGAGCCGAGTCAAACCAGGAGTGTACGAGGTACCAAACGCAGAGCAGGAGAGTAGTCAGTAAAGCCAGGGTCAATATGAAGCAGAAGTAAATAGTACTAGCAGGAGCAGCAAAGCCAGGAAACCAGACAGAATCACAGGCAAAGGAGGAGCAGGTAATGAAGGTATAAATAGACAGAGGGCGGGAGCTAGCTCTGTCTGGCCAGGCTGTGATAGGCTCTCCCACTCCTCAGCCACCCAGCCTGAGTGGTAGCAGATCAAGTCACTCTATCAGACTTAGGATCAGGTGCAGACTGATTAACCACGGGCGTAGACACAGAAGCTGTGTCTGGCAGATCCTTTACAGCCTTCATACAAATTTGCTCCCAGGTTCCACTGACCTTTTGAGATCCTGCATCAAATTTTTCCAGTTTCCTATAAGCTTCGCCTGCCTCCTACCTCCAAAATCCCCAACTCCTTTCATGTGTCCCTCCTGAAGCCTGTGGTTCTGAACCGCTACACTAAAACTCCTAGTCCTGCAGTTACTCCCAGTGGTTCTTCCGATGTGTTCAAGGTAAAGGAGATCCTGGACTTCAAGAGAGTAGGAGGAAGGACTTTTTATTTGGTGGATTGGAAAGGGTTTGGTCCAGAGGAGAGGTCCTGGGAGACAGAAGAGATCCAAATGCCCCTACTCTCGTTAAGAAGTTCCTCTCCTGCTTTGGTCCCTAGAAGAGGGGCATAAGAGCGGGATACTGTAGCATCCACGGCTGCGGAGCGTCATGATTACTCACCCCTCGATGGCCATGGACTTGTGAGCGTTGGCCCGCATCTCCTCCCCAGGAGATGCCAGCGGTCACTGCCGCTCTGCTCTGCTTTGTCCTGCTGAATCCCTGTAACTACACATTTTAGGGCCTCCCACTGCAAGGAAGAGCGGTTTGATCAGACACATGATCCTCAATAAATTTAGAAATGGCCTCTCCGTCACGCTTTTACAAACACTATCTTTCAACAACGCCTCATTCAAACGCCATGTGCATTCCCTAGCCTCCAATTTGGGCAGATCCAAGGTTAGGTAAATGGTTGAGTGATGAGACCAGATGGCCGTACCGATAGATGCCACTGGATCGAAAGTCAAAGCATACTAGAATACAAAGAACATATTCAATCTGCTATGAGTACCATGTGTTGGGGTGTAATAAGAGTAATCTCTATCCTTAGGATTAAGAATTTGCAACATGTCAACCAACTGATGCACTTTAAAAGCGGCTTTCGCAGCGTTGAGTATGTGTCCGGACATCGAGGACCTGCCGGAAGAGGTGTCCAAGAAAGGGACATGACAAAATTAAAATCTTGCTCAATCATCAACACCCCCTTCTACGAATGGATCCAGTTTCAAGAAGATATCTCTAAAAAATCTGGCCCTGATCTACGTTTTGGAAAAAAAGATACTCCCAATGGTATATACCTTCATTGAATTTTAAATGTCAAAAAAGCATATATGCCCTCCGAGCTGACTAAGGTATCAATGTTAAAATATGGTAAAGATCTGTGTACTGCAATGGAAGCACCTTTGGATTTGGATCTAGGAGTGGTGCTATGAAGCCAATAGTTATAAGGTCTGGTGTAATGACCCCTGATCCCCGCATTGTACTTACCTTTTCCCGGCATCTTGGTCTACACCATGCCTCTCCTTCCCGCTTTGTGTCTAGCGGATGCTCTTGCATGAGCTGACCCTTGCTTTCTTAAAGGGCCCACACGTGCTAAATTTATTTTCCCCCAGCTTCCCTAAGTATTTAAGTCCCTCCACTTTTCTTGCTCCTTGCCAGGGCAATTTGGCTCTTCTAGTGTTCTTAGTGTTCCTAGAGTCTCAGCTATCTCATTTTTTTAATTTCCCATGTTTTTTACTTAAGCTTGTAACTTGATTATCTGTGCCTGCCGCCTGCCCTGACTTTATGCTTTGTTACCCGTGACAAACTACTGCCGCTTGCTCTAGCCACTAGCTACATTACCTGTTTTGTACTTTGCAACCTGCCCTGACCACGCTTATTTCCCACTCTACCGGTTATGTTGGCAATCACCAAGGGAGACTTCCCTGTGTGTAACGACTTTGGGTTCCCCTGCAGCGAAGTCCATATCCCTGTAGAGGGGTTAAAGGGTGAAGACCAGGGGTTCCCTTAGACACCTCTCCCCAGTTTAACCCCACGTCAATTCCTTAGGTGACAAGATAGCGCATTCCAGAAACCTGGCCAGTTTTAAAGAGGCTCTGTCACCAGATTTTGCAACCCCTATCTGCTATTGCAGCAGATAGGCGCTGCAATGTAGATTAGAGTAACGTTTTTATTTTTAAAAAACGAGCATTTTTGGCCAAGTTATGGGCATTTTTGTAGTTATGCAAATGAGGCTTACAAAAGTCCAAGTGGGTGTGTTTAAAAGTAAAAGTCCAAGTGGGCGTGTATTAGGTGCGCACATCGGGGCGTTTTTAATACTTTTACTAGCTGGGCGCTCTGATGAGAAGTATCATCCACTTCTCTTCAGAACGCCCAGCTTCTGGCAGTGCAGACACAGCGTGTTCTCGAGAGATCACGCTGTGTCGTCACTCACAGGTCCTGCATTGTGTCAGACGAGCGAGGACACCGGCACCAGAGGCTACAGTTGATTCTGCAGCAGCATCAGCGTTTGCAGGTAAGTAGCTACATCGACTTACCTGCTAACGCCGATGCTGCTGCAGAATCAACTGAAGCCTCTGGTGCCGGTGTCCTCGCTCGTCTGACACGATGCAGGACCTGTGAGTGACGACACAGCGTGATCTCTCGAGAACACGCTGTGTCTGCACTGCCAGAAGCTGGGCGTTCTGAAGAGAAGTGGATGATACTTCTCATCAGAGCGCCCAGCTAGTAAAAGTATTAAAAACGCCCCGATGTACGCACCTAATACACGCCCACTTGGACTTTTACTTTTAAACACACCCACTTGGACTTTTGCAAGCCTCATTTGCATAACTACAAAAATGGTCATAACTTGGCCAAAAATGCTCGTTTTTTAAAAATAAAAACGTTACTGTAATCTACATTGCAGCGCCTATCTGCTGCAATAGCAGATAGGGGTTGCAAAATCTGGTGACAGAGCCTCTTTAAATGCGTTTCTTGCAGAATGTGAACCCTCTCCCTGTGCATTGCATAGCTGATCTTTTTTCAGAAGTTTTAAATCTTCTTACATTGAGGGAAGCCAATTTGAATTCCCACACTGACCTATACAGCTAACTAGCTTCCCAATGTAGGGAGTAACAATGCCAAGAGGCACAAACCCTAGATAAGGAGCAGTCTTTCAACAACAGTATTAAGGAGACTGCCACAAGGCTCCTAATCTTTCTAGCTAATAAGAATGATACCCAGACATATTAGTGCGCTCAAGATCTATTCATTTCATAAACCATTAAACTAGGAAAAGGAAAAACCCCTAAAGACTAAGGCATGGCTCTAAAGAATCTTTTTATCAAGCCTCGGTGGGATTGCCTGCTTGTGACCAAAAAAATGGAACATAAATGCTCCTCAAGATGGGAATTGCAACACCAAGAAGCAAAGGTTTTGGAATTGTGGAAATCACAGGATCGATAGACATGTTAACAATATGCAAATACTAATAAAATGGAAACAAAATCTTCCAAACATCTTCATTTATTCAGTATCACATATGAGCGCCACACGCTGAAATACACGCACTTACACGCATTGGCATGCTATCAATAAGGTTATTAATGGTTGTCTGGGGAATGTTATGCCATGCTGAATGCACTTCGGCATGCAAATTATCAAGATTGACTGCTGGCAGCTCCCTTTCCAATTGCCAACCAATGACATCCCAGATTGCTCGATAGGAGACAAGTCCAGAGACACTGCAGGCCATGGTAGCACATTTAGGCCAGGCAAACTGCTCACAGTAGCTTGACCAACATGCGGCCTGGGGTTGTCCTGTTGAAAAACGGCTTCTGGGACACTTTAGAAAAATGGCTGTAACACTGATTCCCCCGACCAAATCAATGTAAAGCCGAGCTATTACTGTACATGAAATGAAGACCAGAGGGGTCCAGCTACCGTACATTATGCCACACCACACCATAATCCTGGGAGTAGGACCGATGTGATGTTCGCTTGTGAAGGCCTCTTCATGACATTGCCCCTGTGGTCTCTAGACCAATCTCCGGCTATCATTGAATCCGAGAGAAAAGCGGGACTCATCACTGAAGAGGATAAACCTCCATTCCAGCCTCCATTGCCGTTTTGCTATGCACCATGATAGCCTTTGACAGCGGTGGCGTGTGGTCAATGAAACACTTGTAGCGGGACGTCTGGCTCATAGCCCAATGTCGCTTAAACACTTACTGATGGTTTGTGTCAATACTGGTTGGTGCCCTAAGCTTGGGATGTGATGTCCAATCTCACTTGCATGTACAGAATGGATTACTACGCGCCATTCTTCCAATCAGACGATCTGTCCGTGCAGAGGTTAGCCTCAGCGCACTTCTTCCTGTCATTTCCGTCTACTGTTCTCCTAACCTCCGGGACACGCAACGTTGAACAGTGCTGACATCTCGGCCTAGAAGCGTAGCAATCTGCTGGAGTGATAAACCAAGGTCTCTCAGAGAGGATTCTGTCCCTCTCAGTTTGCGACAAGTGGTGATAACTGGCACATTAACAAACAAGAGGCATCGCACAATCATCCCACACCATTTGACCCGATTTTTGAGGTTTCATGTGGCTAAAAAACTTTGCTTTCAATCTGGCTTTTATGTTCCTCCCACATGCCAGAGATTGGAGCTAGGTGCTTGAAAATATAATCATTTGCAGATCTTAGCGACACCTGCTACTTCCTCGATTTGCTTAACCTTACAGATTGCCCTTCTTGGTGTTGCAATTTCAACGTTGAGTAGTGTAGCTGTAAGTCAGCTATATGTGCCCAAACCAAGCCAAACGCGATTACAGATACCAGGACCCTAGACGTTGGGTTGTGAGCTTTGCGTATTTTGGCCAAAATAACAACTAATACCCCATGTTCCATGGATATTTTTACTATGTATACTTTTTTTCAGGACGCGGCCAGGTCTTATATGCTGGGAGGGCATGATGTGCTGGTGTTTGGTTTGGCATGCAGAGCAGCTAACAGTATAGGCGTTACAAATAGGCTGTGATTCGGCAAGATATGCTTTGCCTTACGACTAGCACATTATCCCTCCACGTATTACACATAGTACTGACACCCCATGTACTTGTTAGGGATCTGCCAGGTACTTCATCTAGGTATACTCCTGGGATTAATCAATCCACACCTGAGGCCAGACCTGTTCGACTGACACCATCTCCCACCAACCAGGGTGGCAGGCTCAGGAGTGGGAGAGCCTATCGCGGCCTGGTCTGTCGGAGTTAGCTCCGCCCCCTGTCCTTTATTACCTGCCCTGTTCTCTCCCTCAGTGCTTGTAATTCTTTTGGATTCCTGGCCCCACTGCTGCTTGCTCCAGCCTGCTTCTGCCGTGCTTCTGCCTTGCTGCAGTTCTGCTTGACCTGCTTTGCTTTGCCCCTGGCTTGCTTCTGTCTCCTTGCCCGCTTGGGTGTACTCACTTCGTCCTGGTCCTGACTGTCCGTTCGCCGCTCCGTTTCCTCGTGGCGTTCCGTGGCTACTGCCCCTTCCCTTGCATGTTCCCTGTTTGTTTTCCTGTGCACTTAGGCAGTGTAGGGACCGCCGCCCAGTTGTACCTCGTCGCCTAGGGCGAGTCGTTGCAAGTAGGCAGGGACAGGGCGGTGGGTAGATTAGGGCTCACTTTCCCTTCACCTCCTTCCGGCTTTTACATAATTACAAGCCCTTACCTAGTCTACCATTTCTCCTACGCTGACGCTATCATGGACCCCCTTGAGACCCTGGCCCAGCAGATGCAGGGCCTCTCCCTACAGGTCCAGGCCCTGGCCCAAAGGGTCAATCAGGGTGACGCTGCTTTAGTAGTACCCCTCACCTCACCTCTAGAACCCGACCTCAAGTTACCTGACCGGTTCTCAGGGGACCGTAAGACGTTTCTCTCCTTCCGGGAGAGTTGCAGACTGTATTTCCGCCTAAAGCCCCACTCCTCAGGTTCCGAGAACCAGCGGGTGGGTATCATCATATCCCGACTCCAGGAAGGGCCCCAAGAGTGGGCCTTCTCCTTGGCTCCTGACGCCCCTGAACTTTCCTCTGTTGATCGTTTTTTCTCTGCCCTCGGACTCATTTACGACGAGACTGACAGGACTGCCTTAGCCGAGAGTCAGCTGGTGACCTTACGTCAGGGTAGGAGACCGGTTGAGGAATACTGTTCTGATTTTAGGAAGTGGTGCGTAGCTTCTCAGTGGAACGATCCGGCCCTAAGGTGCCAGTTTAGGTTAGGATTATCTGACGCCCTGAAGGATCTGCTGGTTAGCTACCCCTCGTCTGACTCCCTTGACCAGGTTATGGCCCTAGCAGTACGACTTGACCGACGTCTCAGGGAACGTCAGCTAGAACGCTTCAGTGTGCTCCCCTCTGACTTTTCTGCGATCCCCCCCGAGGTCCCGTCTCCTCGCCCCTCCACGGAGGACTCGGAGGTACCTATGCAACTCGGGGCCTCCATGTCCCCTCGACAACGTAGGGAGTTTCGCAGAATGAATGGTCTCTGCTTCTACTGTGGGGACGACAAGCATCTACTGAACACCTGTCCCAGGCGCAAGAATAAGAAGCCGGAAAACTTCCGCGCCTAAGTGATCATCGGGGAGGTCACTTGGGCGCACAGGTATTTCCCGTTAATGTGAAACGCAATAAAATTTTGCTTCCCTTTCAGGTCTCGTTTGCTGGCCGCGCTGCCACGGGCAGTGCTTTCGTGGATTCAGGGTCATCTGCTAATATCATGTCTGCGGAATTTGCTATGTCTCTAAAGATGCCTTGTATTGATTTACCTTATCCTATCCCTGTAGTAGGAATCGACTCAACTCCCCTTGCTAATGGTTATTTTACTCAGCATACTCCTGTTTTTGAACTCCTTGTTGGCTCCATGCATTTGGAGCAGTGCTCTGTACTGGTGATGCAGGGATTATCGTCTGATCTGGTTTTAGGCCTTCCCTGGTTGCAGTTGCATAATCCCACGTTTGATTGGAATACTGGGGATCTCACCAAATGGGGTAATGAATGTCTTATGTCATGTCTTTCTGTTAACTCTATTTCTCCCCGGGAGGAGGTAAACACGCTTCCTGAGTTTGTTCAGGACTTCGCCGATGTGTTTTCTAAGGAGGCCTCCGAGGTGTTGCCCCCCCATAGAGATTACGATTGCGCTATCGATTTGGTGCCTGGTGCCAAGCTTCCTAAGGGGAGGATATTTAATCTTTCATGTCCTGAACGTAAAGCTATGAGGGAATATATCCAAGAATGCCTGGCCAAGGGTTTCATTCGCCCCTCGACTTCTCCTGTAGGTGCTGGCTTCTTCTTCGTGGGGAAGAAGGATGGTGGTCTTAGGCCGTGCATTGATTATCGTAACCTGAATAAGGTCACCGTAAGGAACCAGTACCCACTTCCTTTGATTCCGGATCTTTTTAATCAGGTTCAGGGAGCCCAATGGTTTTCTAAGTTCGATCTACGGGGGGCATATAACCTTATCCGCATCAAAGAGGGGGATGAGTGGAAAACTGCGTTCAACACACCCGAGGGTCATTTCGAATACCTGGTCATGCCCTTTGGGTTGTGTAATGCCCCTGCTGTCTTCCAGAATTTTATTAATGAAATCCTGAGAGAGTACCTGGGTAATTTTCTTGTTGTGTACCTTGATGACATACTGGTGTTTTCCAAGGACTGGTCCTCCCACGTGGAGCATGTCAGGAAGGTGCTCCAGGTCCTTCGGGAGAATAATCTGTTTGCTAAGACTGAAAAATGTGTCTTTGGGGTACAGGAGATACCATTTTTAGGGCAAATCCTCACTCCTCATGAATTCCGCATGGACCCTGCCAAGGTTCAGGCTGTGGCGGAATGGGTCCAACCTGCCTCCCTTAAGGCGTTACAGTGTTTTTTAGGGTTCGCCAACTATTACAGGAGATTTATTGCCAACTTCTCGGTCGTCGCTAAGCCTCTTACGGACCTTACCCGCAAGGGTGCTGATGTCCTCCATTGGCCCCCTGAGGCCGTCCAGGCCTTTGAGACCCTCAAGAAGTGCTTTATCTCGGCCCCCGTGCTGATTCAGCCCAACCAAGAGGAGCCATTTATTGTGGAGGTTGACGCTTCCGAGGTGGGAGTGGGGGCCGTCTTGTCCCAGGGTACCAGCTCCCTCACCCATCTCCGCCCCTGTGCTTACTTCTCTAGGAAGTTTTCGCCCACGGAGAGTAACTATGATATTGGCAACCGCGAACTTCTAGCCATTAAATGGGCTTTTGAGGAGTGGCGGCACTTCCTGGAGGGGGCCAGACACCAGGTAATGGTCCTTACGGATCACAAGAATCTGGTTTTCCTAGAATCGGCCCGGAGGCTTAATCCTAGACAAGCTCGGTGGGCACTATTCTTTACCAGATTTAATTTCTTGGTTACCTATAGGGCTGGGTCCAAGAATATTAAGGCTGATGCTCTGTCACGTAGTTTCATGGCCAATCCTCCTGAGAAGGATCCTGCTTGTATTTTACCCACTGGTATAATCGTCTCTGCCACGGATTCTGATTTAGCTTCTGATATCGCGGCTGATCAGGGTGCAGCTCCCGGGAACGTCCCTGGGGACAAACTGTTTGTTCCCCTGCAATACCGGCTGAGGGTACTCAGGGAAAACCATGACTCCGCTCTATCTGGTCATCCTGGCATCTTGGGCACCAAACACCTCATTACCAGAAACTATTGGTGGCCTGGGTTGCCTAAAGACGTTAGGGCTTACGTCGCCGCTTGTGAGGTTTGCGCTAGGTCCAAAACCCCTAGGTCCCGACCTGCGGGCCTACTACGTTCCTTGCCCATTCCCCAGAGACCTTGGACCCATATCTCCATGGATTTTATCACCGATTTGCCTCCATCTCAGGGCAAGTCGGTGGTGTGGGTGGTAGTCGACCGCTTCAGCAAGATGTGCCACTTTGTGCCCCTTAAGAAGCTACCTAACGCCAAGACGTTAGCTTCTTTGTTTGTGAAACACATCCTGCGTCTCCATGGGGCCCCAGTCAATATCGTTTCTGACAGAGGGGTACAATTTGTTTCCTTATTTTGGAGAGCTTTTTGTAAAAAGTTGGAGATTGATCTGTCCTTCTCCTCCGCCTTCCATCCCGAAACTAATGGCCAAACGGAAAGGACCAACCAATCCCTGGAACAATATTTAAGGTGTTTCATCTCTGACTGTCAATTCGATTGGGTCTCATTCCTTCCCCTTGCTGAATTTTCCTTGAATAACCGGGTCAGTAACTCGTCAGGGGTCTCCCCGTTTTTCTGTAATTTCGGGTTTAACCCAAGATTCTCCTCCGTCTCCCCTGGTTGTTCCAATAATCCTGAGGTAGAGGATGTTCATCGGGAACTGTGCACCGTCTGGGCCCAGGTTCAGAAGAACCTAGAGGCGTCCCAGAGCGCACAAAAGATTCAGGCGGATAGTAGACGTTCTGCTAACCCCCGGTTTGTCGTCGGGGATTTGGTCTGGTTGTCGTCCAGGAACTTGCGCCTTAAGGTCCCGTCCAGGAAGTTTGCTCCCCGATTTATTGGACCTTATAAGATCATTGAAGTCCTCAACCCTGTATCCTTCCGTCTGGAGCTCCCCCCATCATTTCGCATACATGACGTCTTCCATGCCTCCCTCCTTAAACGCTGCTCCCCGTCCTGGTCCCCCTCGAGGATACCTCCTGTTCCCGTTCTCACCCCTGAGGGGGTGGAATTCGAGGTGGCCAAGATTATGGACAGTAGGATGGTCCAGGGCTCCCTCCAGTACCTGGTCCATTGGAGAGGATACGGGCCGGAGGAGAGGACTTGGGTACCTGCCCGTGATGTTCACGCTGGGGTATTGATCAGGAGGTTCCACCTTCTCTTCCCCACTAAACCGGGTCCCCTTAGTAAGGGTCCGGTGGCCCCTCATAAAAGGGGGAGTACTGTTAGGGATCTGCCAGGTACTTCATCTAGGTATACTCCTGGGATTAATCAATCCACACCTGAGGCCAGACCTGTTCGACTGACACCATCTCCCACCAACCAGGGTGGCAGGCTCAGGAGTGGGAGAGCCTATCGCGGCCTGGTCTGTCGGAGTTAGCTCCGCCCCCTGTCCTTTATTACCTGCCCTGTTCTCTCCCTCAGTGCTTGTAATTCTTTTGGATTCCTGGCCCCACTGCTGCTTGCTCCAGCCTGCTTCTGCCGTGCTTCTGCCTTGCTGCAGTTCTGCTTGACCTGCTTTGCTTTGCCCCTGGCTTGCTTCTGTCTCCTTGCCCGCTTGGGTGTACTCACTTCGTCCTGGTCCTGACTGTCCGTTCGCCGCTCCGTTTCCTCGTGGCGTTCCGTGGCTACTGCCCCTTCCCTTGCATGTTCCCTGTTTGTTTTCCTGTGCACTTAGACAGCGTAGGGACCGCCGCCCAGTTGTACCTCGTCGCCTAGGGCGAGTCGTTGCAAGTAGGCAGGGACAGGGCGGTGGGTAGATTAGGGCTCACTTTCCCTTCACCTCCTTCCGGCTTTTACAGTACTATTAACAGCACTGACCCCTATTCATCACACTTATTTATTTTCTATTACATTATCACACAGTTCTGACACTTCCATACATACACATTTCTTTTTTACCATACATTCACACCCTTGCACTACACTAACACTGACACTCATTTATCGCACACTTGTGAGCACTTAGTTCGCCACTCCCCTCAAGACTAGTGGGAGTGGCTATTACTATTTAATGCACCCTCCTTCTGCAGCATTTTTGACCTGTCTGCGTCCTGCTGGGAACGGGTTTTCACCAACCCACTTAGTAAGTATGGCCTTTTTTGTGGTTTTGAAGTTATCTATGTCCCATTTTTTTCTGCTGGCGATTACAGATAGGACCAAAAAACTCCCTGCTATAATATGACAGGACCTGAAAATATCTATTGTGGTTAATGCAATTAAGGCAACAAATTAAGGTATATTCTGACTGAAGCTGGCAATGGACTCTATCTTCCTCCTCGCCATCGGACCTCAGGAAGGGCACAATTGTGGTTATGAGCTGTAGAATAAAGCCTTGTGGTGGGAGATCCACAGAGATGCCACGACATGTAGCCGCAGCTAGAATTATTTTCAAATGTAAATCTAGGGCTGTATGACTGTACAGGGGATTTGTAACTCTGTCCCAGAAAAACATATCTCCAACTTTTGTAAAGATATATTATGAAATTAATCAGAAGAGAATTTTTTACCTAAAAATTTAATGAAATGGTGTTCATGGTTGGCGTTAAATGTTTATTTTCAGCACAGGTATAACTCAACTAGTTTAGATAAGTACTTTTACCTACTAACACATTATTTGACCTACTTAGCTGTGCTGTGTTATTTTTGGCTGAAGGAAGGAAATATTTTCTTACTTGCAGATTCTTTGATCCATTCCTATATTTGCCCAAAATAATGTACAGAGGTAATAGGGATCAAAACTACAGAAGCTTTACTTTAGATGTACAGTATATAAACGGAGATTGTTCCAAACTTATAGAATTCCATGCTGAGGTAACACACCAAATATAGACCAGAAAGTGATCAGCGAGTGCAGTTTAGGTGCTTTGTCTAATAAGAGATTGAGGTAGTTAGAAAGCCACCTCCTGTCTGAATAGAGGCTATGTTCACCTTCTAACATCATGTCATTTCTTAGTATATATGTATAGTGGTCAGAGCTCTGTTATTCTGATACGAAGCACCAAAACCAAGTTTCTGACTGCCAGCGACCACCAATGGGGAATAAGAGTTTTCTCAATACTCTTTCTGTATTAATATGTAGTAAGCTCCCAAACTCCCCCTAGTGGTGGCTGTAGTCATCCAGAATTGTATCATTTAACATATACATTACGAAATCAATTTTGTTTTCAGGAGAACTTAACACAGAACATGACGTATTTAGAAAAAAAGAAAAAAACATTCAAGGTTTATCATTCACTTTATGCTATTGCTTTGTTCCTCACCAGTGTTTTACAGTTCTGTTTATTCAGATTGGCTGCTTTATATGGATAGAATTTCTTAGACTTTAGATTAAAGTGAATGGCAACCTTTTTACACCATTTCATTTTAAGATCAAAATTCTGTGGTGATTATTTTTTTCTAATATATTTTTTTAAGAGTCATAACATTTTCTGATATAATTTGAAATCTCCTGCATAGACATAGAGTAAAATGAAAAAATCTGGACCGCCTGCAGCCAGCATTTACTGTATATGACTTATACATTGCACTCAATAATTACACAGTATGCAGTAATATCCTAATCTCCCTCTAGTGGTGGCTGCATGCAATCAGAATGTAAACATTTAGCAATGCAGTAAGTCTACGCAGGGGATTTGGCACTTTGTATGTGAAAAACTGAGCTCTAACCCCTATAAATGTATATTAGGATTATTTTTTTCCGCACAGAATATTGGATGTATTTAATTAGAAATGGATGATTTTTAACTGCTTCAACATATACTGTTTTTATTTTATAATGGAAACCATAAGCAGAATATTCTGACCCCAAACTACAGCTCAGGTCAACTACATTTCCTTTCCATCATCAGCTGATCTATTGCTGACAGGTTTATTTTATCTAGTAGTTCACACTTTCAAGCGTTATATTTTTGGCTAGAATGAAAAATTAAATAGCAAAAGTTAATACAGTATATAGAAATATGATATAATATTTCTAGAGAAACTAAACACACTATCCAATCATTATGAATACCTATAAAATATTAGAATACTCTGGCTTAAAAAAGAAGAAATAGAGCCCTGTTAATAGTGAGGACAGTTTGATGTCTATAATGCAAAGCCAGTGTGGATCTTCCTTGACCCAAAGATTTCAGTGTTCATTTCTTTCAGGAAAGGGCACTTTGGAAAATGTGTCATTTACCATCTAGCTGAAGCGAAAAAATCACATTGATTTTTTATGTGATAGACGTTTCTTTACTCTTGTCAGTAACAAGCACTTTCCAAGGATAACATGAAATTAAACAGCATGTTAGACATGGAAAGAATAGGTTATGATGGATAGTCATAGAAATAAATTTATATTATTCTGGCTCTGACAGCAGAAGTAAAACTTTATCATTCGTTTGGTGAGAAAGTACACATTATCTAAGAAACATTTTGTTTTGATGTTACTTTTACAGTGAGTGATGCTTTTACAATACTGTATCTAAACTAAACAAAAAAAAAATCACATAGTGTGTGGAATGTATTTGGGTGAAGACAGCAAAGTGTCATTTAGAAAAAAAAAATTGTTAATGAATGTGTAGTTAAGGGTGTGTTCACATCAGCGTCACCCTTCTGTTCATGGGTTCCATTAGACCTTTCTGTCGGAGGAACCCATGAACGGAAAGGCAAACTGAAATCATAGCATCCATATGCATTACCATTGATTTCAATGGTAACGCTTCTCTTGCAAATGATTTCCGTCTCTTTCTGTTCCGTAAGGTTTCTGTTTTTTTGGCGGAAACAATTACGCAGTCGGAAACCATTTGCAGTGGAAGCATTACCATTGAAATCAATAGTAATACAAACAGAAGCTATGGTTTCCATTTGCCTTTCCGTTCATGGGTTCCTCCGACGGAAAGGTCAAACGGAACCCATGAAAGGACGAATGACGCTGATGTGAATAGGCCCTAACACAGTGTCATTTTATATATGTGTAACTAGATTATTCCAACAATAAGGTATTTAAACAGAAAGTTCATGCCTCAATTTTACATAGTAGCGGAGCATATAATAAGTAGGGAAAAATTAACCCCTTCCCGCTGCAGCCACATTTGACCTTCCTGACAGAGCCTTATTTTTCAAATCTGACATGTGTCACCAGGGGCGTAACTAGGAAAGACTGGGCCCCATAGCAAACTTTTTACTGGGGCCCCCCCTCCCGTGGGTGTCACACACCCCGCCCCCCCTTGTAGATAGTGCCTTTTTTACAGCCCCCCCTGTAGATAACGCCATACAGTCCCCCTGTAGATAACGCCATACAGCGCCCCCCTGTAGATAACGCCATACAGCCCCCCCTGTAGACTGTATGGCGTTATCTACAGGGGGGACTGTGTGGCGTTATATACAGAGGGGGACTGTGTGGCGTTATCTACAGGGGGGACTGTGTGGCGTTATCTACAGGGGGGACTGTGTGGCGTTATCTACAGGGGGGACTGTGTGGCGTTATCTACAGGGGGGACTGTGTGGTGTTATCTACAGGGGGGACTGTGTGGCGTTATCTACAGGGGGACTGTGTGGCGTTATCTACAGGGGGGCTGTGTGGCGTTATCTACAGGGGGCTGTGTGGCGTTATCTACAGGGGGGACTGTGTGGCGTTATCTACAGGGGGACTGTGTGGCGTTATCTACAGGGGGGACTGTGTGGCGTTATCTAAAGGGGGGACTGTGTGGCATTATCTACAGGGGGACTGTGTGGCGTTATCTACAGGGGGGACTGTGTGGCGTTATCTACAGGGGGGCTGTGTGGCGTTATCTACAGGGGGGCTGTGTGGCGTTATCTACAGGGGGGACTGTGTGGCGTTATCTACAGGGGGGACTGTGAGGCGTTATTAACAGGGGGGACTGTGTGGCATTATCTACAGGGGGGACTGTGTGGCGTTATCTACAGGGGGGACTGTGTGGCGTTATCTACAGGGGGGCTGTGTGGTGTTGTCTACAGGGGGGACTGTGTGGCGTTATCTACAGGGGGACTGTGTGGCGTTATCTACAGGGGGCTGTGTGGCGTTATCTACAGGGGGGACTGTATGGTGTTATCTACAGGGGGACTGTATGGCATTATCTACAAAAAATTTTTTATTTCCACAAGAACTAAAAGAGAAAATGCAGTTTTTGTAGATCAGTTTCTCCCGAGTACAACAATATCCCATTTGTGGTCATAAACAGCTGTTTGGACAGACGGCAGGGCTCAGAAGGGAAGGAGCGTCATTTGACTTTTGGAGCTCAAATTTAGGTGGAATAATATGCAGAGGCCATATCGCATTTGCAAAGCCCCTGAGGGGACAAAACAGTGGAAGCCCCCACAAATGATCCCATTTTGGAAACTACACCCCTCAAGGAAATTATTTTTACAGAGGTGGTTGTGTATGTTGTGCTTTTACACGTGTATATCAAATTTAAAAGGACAAAATTTAAAAAGGAAGAGAAGAAAAAGAACAAAAGAATAAGATAAAAATTTTGTTAAGAGACAAAATGTACTGAACTTTCAATATAAAACTGTAATAAAACCTAACTACATGACACTAACAAATTAACCCTAAACTGTAAAAAAAAATTGAGCCACAACTGTGTCACTACGCTATAAAAAATTTAGTGTCCGAACTGCAGTTAAAGAAAACCTGAATGTCCTTCACTAACAGACGCCAACAATAACTCTGTAAATTTACACTAAAACTGTCGCTATGATATCAAAAAATTAGTAAACTAATTTCACATAAAAAATATGAATGTCCGTCACTAACTGACGCTAACTATAACGCTGTACATTTACTCTAAAACTGTCGCTATGCTATCAAAAATGTAGTGAACGGACTTCAATTAAAAGAAACTGAATGTTCGTCACTAACTGATGTTAACTGTAAGGCCCCATGCACACGACTGTAAAAACTCTCCGTAATTGCGGACTGTAAAATGTTTTGCAATTACGGATCAATTCAGTTCTATTGGCCGGGGACACCTTTCCGTATTGCTATGGATGGGTGTCCGTGCCATAAAAATGTTCTGAAAATTATGGAACATGTCCGTTCTTTTGCATTTTACGGGCCGTGCTCCCATACCAAATGCAGGCGGCCGTGTGAATGGGGTCTAACTCTGTAAATTTACACTAAGACTGTAGAAAAAATATATAGCTAAAACTTCTGCTATATATTTTTTTTACAAAACGGACGTCAGTAAACGTCAGGTACTCTAACGCCCTACCTATGCAGGTACGAACTACACCTAACTATTATTTTTTTTAACTCTTTTTTACAGTTTCATATTAAAAAATGGCCCAAAAAAACCTGCGTTAACAAATTACCACTGAGGCTTATTATAGACTCAGCACTCAGTGGCCGCAGCGCACACACAAGAAGATGGTTCAGTAAAAATAGGCCAAAAAATATAACCTGCGCCATAAATGAGCACAGATGCCAATCAGTGATAGCAGTCACTGATGAGCGCTCAGTGGCCGCAAGACACACACAGGGAATTTGTGCAGGTTGAAAAATAATTTAAAAAGAAGGCCAAAAAAACCAGAGTCAACAAATTACCACTGAGGCCGATTCTAGGCTCAGCACTCAGTGGCCGAAGGGGCGCACACAGGTAAAAAGAAAAAGGCAAGAAATTTAAAAACCTGCGCTAAAAATTTAGCTCAGGTGCCGATCAGTGATGGCAGTCACTGATCAGTGCCCAGCGGCCGCAGAATGCACACAGCGAGTTGGGGCAGGCAGAAAAACACGAAACAAAACCATGCATTAAAAAAATGACCACAGATGCTGATCAGTGCTGGTGGTCACTGATCAGTACTCAGTATCCGCAGGGTGCACATAGGAAGACTGTGCAAAAAACAGAAAAAAATAGTCCAATGCAAAAATGTTAGCACACAGGCCGATTAAGTCATGGCGAACTCAGCAGCTGCAGGATGTAAAATGGGGAGGGGGAGGGGTACAGGAACAGGGACTGGGAAATTTATGGACAGAACTAGTGCTGCTGCTAAAATAAAAATAAATCAGCAGCAGCACAGATGATGGTAACCACAGCAGCAGTGATCACACAGCAGCAGGATGTAGACGACTCAAAATCGCAAGACCAAAAGGTCTCAGAACAGGTAAGTATTGGCTCACAGACGGTCACACGAGCTCTGTTTACCGTTCATAACTGGAATGAGGTGGGCAGAGCAGGTGCAGGGTCTTAGAAATACCCGCTATGGCTGCAATTAGTCGGTCTATGCAGAACGACCAATCGTAGCGATCGGGGGTTGGCACCATCGGCACATTCTCATCAATACATGCTAGGGATTGGCGCTGTCCTAGACAGCACCCATCACCACCATAACATTGTGCCCTGTGGCACAGTGATTAGTTAAAGCCGCAAACAGCTGGAATTGGCCGGTCTGAATTGACCGACCAATCGCAGCGATCGCCCATACGGGGGTTGGGAACAACAGCCATCTTTAAGAAAAGACAAAAAATTGGATCCAGCGCTGAGTTTTTTAAGTCTGTTTAAAATAGGAATCTTCTTCCAAGTTTTATTGGCAAAGGATAAAAAAACAAGTGCGGTGAAGTAAGAATAAGAATAATGACAGCAGCCATGACTAAGGACGCAGCTAGCGTCAGAAACGCGTAGGCATCGCTCACATTGCTGTACCATTCCTCTATTTGTACTTTGGAAATTATTCTTACTTCACCGCACTTGTTTTTTTATCCTTTGCCAATAAAACTTGGAAGAAGATTCCTATTTTAAACAGACTTAAAAAACTCAGCGCTGGATCCAATTTTTTGTCTTTTCTTATGCTTGCACGTGTGCCGACACGGGGATCCGTGCGTGAGTGACTCTACACATCCATAATAAGGTGAGCTGGAGGAACCCTCCTATTTTTTCAACAGCCATCTTTACTTAGTAACGTTCTACTTTTACATAGTAACCGCTTCCCTGTTTGTCGTAGGGATATGGCAATTTGCGGGAAGCACTGGCTTTCCATGACATATTCATACCACAAATGTCGGGAAGGGGTTAAAATGTGGTACCAGTCATGGTGCAAGCCCTAAGTCGGCAACCCAAACCTCCACATCTCCTTTCCCATGTGCAAGCTCTCTATGCCTTACTTTCCCCCCGTCAATTGAGATCACTCTATGAGAACCATGTAGAATGAGAGCAGGGTAGATAAGCAGTTTAGTGCCACAGGATAAAACAGAAAAAAACCTTCAAGCCTTATTCCGGTCCACATAAAAGCGTTTACAGAATCATTTGCAGAAAGACACCACCGCTTATGTGTCTCGAACGCAAAACACGTTCTTAATCATAAGCAGCAGGTTCAAGGTGCAGTCACATTTTTAAACAGACCTTAACCAATAAAAAACGTCAAATAAATTGTGATTCATTGCCATGTCAATATCATATATGTAAAGTAGATTGCGATTGTGCAAATAATCTTACAGCATGACAAACACATAGATACAATACAATGTTGTAGGCAAAACAGTTATCTATCTGTTACAGTGTTACAAGTGCAAAAGTACCTGCATTAAGTATATATCAATATTCAGATCCCAAACCGGTAATAATTTCCTCAGGGATCATTAAATATTGCACTCTTTTCCAGAAAAATGAATATTTGGGAAATAACTGCATAATATATATGTGTTATTAATAGTGGAACATCATTTCTCTCCTTAAAAATAACCTTTCACCTGGCCATACATGTGCAGCTGAGTGCACCATGTAATAGGCAGGGCTGCACAGAACCTGGGGCACTTTACATTTTTTTCCTATCCTCCCCTGTTATTTAGATATCGGTGCCGTTATATTTGGCGCCCGATATATAAATAACCCCTTGAACTGTCAATGGGGCGTGTAATTGCCAAGGGGGCATGTAACCTCGCTGTGATACTCTCCAATTAGCTACAGACACCTGGAGAGAGGAGAGCATGTGCGAGAGATCACACGGTCCTGTCGTCCCTGTCTGCCGAGAGCTGGAGTGAAAGCTTGCACGTGCATGCTCGCACAGCTCCGAGCTGTGTGCGCACACGCTCTCCTCTCTCCAGCTCTTGCTGTGACACTGTCCGTAGCTGATTGGACAGTGTCACAGTGATTTTACATGCCCCCTTGCCATTTACACGCCCCATTGACAGTTCAGGGGGTTATTTAAATATCGGGCGCCAAATATAACGGCAGCGATATCTAAATAACGGAGGAGGATAGGAAAAAAATGTAAAGTGCCCTAGGGTTTGTACAGCCCTGCCCATTTCATGCTGCATTCAGCTGCACATGTATGGGCAGGTGAAAGGTTCTCTTTATTGGCACTTCAAAACTGAACTGGTCCACAAAAAAATCGGTTTTGGAAATTTTCTTGAAAATGTGAGAAATTGCTGCTTAAAGAGGCTCTGTCACCAGATTTTGCAACCCCTATCTCCTATTGCAGCAGATCGGCGCTGCAATGGAGATAAGAGTAACATTTTTTATTTTAAAAAAACGAGCATTTTTGGCCAAGTTATGACCGTTTTTATATTTATGTAAATGAGGCTTTCTAAAGTACAACTGGGCGTGTTTAAAGTAAAAGTACAACTGGGCGTGTATTGTGTTCGTTACATCGGGGCGTTTTTACTTCTTTTAATAGCTGGGCGTTGTGTATAGAAGTATCATGCACTTCTCTCCACAACGCCCAGCTTCTGGCAGTGCACAGACACAGCGTGTTCTCGAGAGATCACGCCGTGACGTCACTCACTTCCTGCCCCAGGTCCTGCATCGTGTCGGACCAGCGAGGACACATCAGCACCAGAGGCTACAGTTGATTCTGCAGCAGCATCGGCGTTTGCAGGTAAGTCGATGTAGCAACACTCGTCCCATTAACTCTGACATCTCTTTCCATAGGGTCCCCAATATTCCGCAGGACCAAAACATGTGAAAAATATCCGCCTTTTCTTCCGGACACCGAGGACACCTGCCATCCGCCCGTAAGCCCATACTTTTCAGAACCCAGGGGGTCCTATAACCCTATGTATCAGAAATAGTTGGGACCTCCTTTGCGCTACATTAATAGGCAGAGTACATGGTGATGCCAAGACAGCCTCCCAGTGGTCCTTGGGGATAGGACCCACATCTCTTTTCCCATTTAGCTTTAACTGGTGCCATAAGATCGCCCAGATGTTCCGACAGTAACCTGCGATAGACCAACGAGATCAACCCTCTTGATGTAACTGCTTTCGCAATATGTTCCAACACTCCCGTTGCATGGATCGTCATGTTCACCCTAGCAGCTTGTGGGAATCCAGCAAAAACCCATTCCTTAGTTGCTGAAATTATTTGAGTATGTCCCCCTCGTACAACTGACTCAGTCTTATAACGCCTCGCTGCTCCCACCCCTGCATCCCTTCCAATTTTGTACAATTCCCACAGATACGGATTCCGCCAAAGCGGAGTATATTTATTGCATTCCCCTATCTCCAACAATTGCTTACACTGCCACCACACCTTATGTATGAGAAGCAGGGTGGGTCGATTACTCGCTAGCCTCTTATAACTGTGTGCTTCCAGTCCTGCCAGCGGATTATCCCCACCCCCCAGATATGATAGAATACGTGCACAGGACCCCCAGGTTTCCTCCCGCTCCCACCCCCAAAAGTGCTGGCACTGAGCAGCCAAGTAATACACCCATGCATTGGGCAGAGCCAAGCCCCCCTCATCCTCAGGCAATTGCAGCTTCTCCAGTTTAATCCTGGGCAATCCCCGCTTCCACACTAGGTCTCTAAAAAGGTTATGCAGCCTCCTAAACCAATATTTGGGGATCCACACCGGGTAATTATGGATGACGTATAACACTTGAGGCATAAGCATCATTTGGATCAAATTAGTCCTACCCAGATCAGATAGTGGGAGCTTGTTCCAAGCCTCCACTTTGGCCTTTATCTTTGGTAACATTGGCAACACATTAAGGGACATATAATCCTGCACTTTCGCCGTCATCTGAACCCCCAGATATTTAAACTCTGTGACCACCGGTATCACAACTTCCCCATCCCCAGTCTGGATAACCCCCGGATCCATGAACATAAGTGCAGATTTCGACCAATTTATTAGTAATCCAGAATATTTCCCAAAGCGTTTAATCAGGGCCATGACTAATGGTAGGGTGTGCTCGGTATCCGCCATGAACAACAACATATCATCCCCATATAATGCAATTCGCTCCTCCACTCCCCCATATCTCAACCCCTGCATGTCTTCATGTTGGCGGACCGCACATGCCAATGGTTCCACCGCCAGCGCAAATAACAATGGTGACAAGGCACAGCTCTGGCGCGTTCCCCGTGCCAGCGCAAACCGATCAGAGGAGGCACATTTCACCCTTATTCTTGCAGTTGGGGCTACATATAACAGCCTTACCCATTTTATAAAATTAGGACCGAACCCCATTTTATCCAGGACTGACCATAAATAACCCCACTCCACGCAATCGAAAGCTTTAGCAGCATCTAATGAAAGAATGGCTCTCCCCCTAGGATTATCCGGAAGCAGCTGCAAATTCAAGAACAACCGTCTCAGATTCACTGCCGTTGACTTAGATGGCATAAAGCTGGCCTGGTCTCCATGTACCACCCCAGCCACTGCTCTAGAAAGTCTAAGTGCCAAGACCTTCGCCATAATTTTAATATCCTCCGTCAATAGGGACACTGTTCTATAGGATTCCGGCAGCTAAATATCCTTACCCTCCTTAGGCAGAACCACTATAGTAGCCTCATACATTGAATCCGGGAGCTGCCCCCTATCAAAACTTTCCAGCAGAGTAACTAGTAACTGAGGTGTTAGCTCCTCCCCATATTCCTTAAAAACCTCTACCGGAAGACCATCCGGCCCTGGAGCCTTTTCGTTTGCTAGTATCCCTATGGCTGCCTGGAGTTTCTCCAGAGAAATAGGCTCCTCCAATGTCGTTCTCTCCTCCCCTCCAAACCTGGGAAGACAAACCTCCCCTAGATACTCCTCCAACTGTTGAGATGTGTGCTCTGCTCTCGAGGCATATAAATCTGAATAAAACTGCTAAAAGACTTTCAATATCCTTCCTGTATCAGTCTCTGGCCTTCCCCCCTCCCCCTTATGGTATGTATATAATTATTCTCCATCTGGGCCTGTGCCATTTTGGCTAACAACCTTCCTGTTGTTTCCCCTTCCTCATAATATTGGCGCTTCAGAAACATCCTTTTGTTATCCGCCCTCACCAACTGGTGCTGTTTTAACAACCTCTGCGCCTCCACCCAATGCCTCAAAGTGTCCGGCGTATTATCCACGATATGTAACCGTTCTGTCTCCGCCACCCTTTCCAACAATGTGTCCCCCAACTATCTAGACCTCCTGGTTTTTACCGCCGTAATGTGCTGGATGAACACCCCTCTCAACTATGCCTTCATTGTGTCCCACAGT
The DNA here is from genome assembly GCF_050947455.1 of Rhinoderma darwinii. Taxonomy (NCBI): domain Eukaryota; kingdom Metazoa; phylum Chordata; class Amphibia; order Anura; family Rhinodermatidae; genus Rhinoderma; species Rhinoderma darwinii. The sequence continues at coordinate 124,547,533 of NC_134691.1, read as the reverse complement.
ATCTCTTGTGGCACTGTACCAGAGTTGAACTGAAAATATTCCTTTATTAGGTCTAGAATCTTTTTATTATCTATCAACTTCAGCCTAAATGCATTGAGCTTCCAGTACCCCTGACCCCGCCCTGTCCTCCCCTCCGTCTCTACCTTCAGTAACAAAGGAGAATGGTCCGATAAAGCTCACTGTAGGTACTCTATCTGGGCAACAAAGGGTACCGCTGTAGGCGGGCACAAAACTAAGTCAATCCTGGAGAGAGACTGATACGTTGAAGAAGCACAAGAGTACTGATACCGGCTTGGATGCTTATCTCTCCATATATCCCGCCAACCCATCTCAGCAATAAGACGACCAAACGCTGTTATCCCTCCCCCCACCGTACCAAATTTATCCATACCAGTATTCATCACAGCGTTAAAATCCCCCATCAAAAGTAAAGGCACCTCCGGGAATCTAGACAGTTCTTCCACTACTTTCCTATTACACCCACTTGAAAAGGGAGGAGGAACATACAGCACCACCAACACACATTCCCAATGATAGAGAGAACAATGCACCCCTACATACCACCCCTCCCCATCCTGGAAGGAAGAATGATAAATAAATGGTACTGCCCTATGTATGAGAAGACTCACCCCCCTGGAATAAGTAGTGTGGTAGAAATGAAAGCTATGGCCTATCCAGGCCCTATGTATCATGGAGGCAGAGTCCCTAGTCATATGCGTCTCCTGTAATCCAATCACCCGTGCCTCCTGTTGCTTGAGAAGTTCAAACACCGCCTGCCTTTTCCTGGAGTCACGGAATCCCCGAACATTCCAGGACAGACAATTAAGTGATCCCATCAACCCTCAACATAACCCAATACTTCGTACCCTGTAGCTGTATTTGTGCATATCTGACCGGCTGAGTCAAACTCCCCCCACCTCTTCCCTACCTCCCCCCCCTGTAACAACCCAAATAAACCTACCCCCTTCAAAGGGTCGGGGAGACAGATAGTGTCTGTCATAGCCCATAACGACAAGCATCGGCAGGCCATCACCGCCCACCACACAATCAGTGATACCATATCCTGCATTCCACTCACCATACTCAACTGACCATTACTCCCACTGCCCTTTGCAAATAATCAGCAATCCCTTCAACATATTATTTCCCCTCAATGTCCATAGACAAACCCCCCCCCTCAGTATTTACAGCAGAAAGGCCCACAGAGGCAACCAGATATCCCACCAGGAAACCATACACAGCCATGGGCAGTCAGTGCCAGTTCTTGCAATAGTCTACGGCACCTGCCATAGTCCCGTATCACCGGCCTCGTCGTCCCAGCCGGTCCACTCCAGATCAGCGCTGTCTCTACGCATCCTCCAGTCTCAAATGGCTTTCATGGCTGTCCAAACATCTAACCGCTTCTCTCGGTGTCTCGAAAAATGAAGTCGTTCCCAGGGCCACCACTCTATGCCTGGCAGGATACATCATGGAGTATTGCACTTGCAACGCCCTGAGGCGCCTCTTTATATCCATAAATTGCGATCTTTTCCGTTGCACTTCCATAGAGAAATCAGGAAAGAAGGATACTCTCACCCCATTGAAGGAGATATCTTGACGTTCTCTCGCTTTCCTCAGGATCTTGTCTCTATCCTTGTAGTGTAAAATCTTTATGAGAACGGGTCTCGGTGATCTCCCGGAGGACCGGGTCTGGTCGGCACCCTGTGCGCTCTCTCCACTGCAAACAGAGGAGTCAATTCCTCTCTGCCAAATGTTTCGATCAGCCATTTTTCGAAGAAATCATCCGGATTCGTGCCCTCCACTCGTTCCGGAACCCCCACTAGGCGAACATTGTTCCGTCTCAGCCGATTTTCCATATCGTCTGTCTTTGCTAGTAAGGTAGCCACAGCCTGAGAATGTGCTTGTACATCCAGCCGTATGTTAGGAATAGCATCCTCCATATCTGATACTCTCTCCTCCACAGCAGTGGTGCATTCCACTACTTTTTGCAGATCATTTCTAAGCGACAAAATGTCCTCCTTCAATCCACCCATCTGGCATGATAAGGCAGTAAGGACCATGGAATTCTGCTTTACTGCAGCAAAAATGTCCTTTAATGAGGATTCCCCCTTTCTTGCTCCACTCTGCCCCCCAGCACCTGGCTGACTCCGCATGGCACCGCACACCTCCTCATCCTTACTCCTCGTGTCCCCTGCCAAATGGGAGTACCTTGATCCATATGAGGAACCTCCAGCAGCCTGATCTCCTGCCGATTTTCCCTGGAGTGCAGCCGCACCCCCTGCTCTCGGCGTGCAGGCGAACCGCTCCAGCTTCTCTGCTGCTTCCTGAATGAGGCCTCTGGTCCGGCTGTCCTTCTCGCCGGCACCATCTTGGGATTTCTGTTTCTTCGAGCGGGTCATCACGGCCGGGCACTCCAACACCACCACCTCCAGATCGAGGTTAGGCACAGGGGAGAAAGTTTTCCCCGAATTCATCGGGATATAAAGGATGGGTACAACAGGAGCTCCGGTCAAAACACGTCCTCTCACATTCACCACTAGGCCACGCCCCCGGATCTGGTCATTTCTAATAATGCAGATCTTGTTGGGAATGTCAATGTTCATGAAAACCTCGGTAACAGTGATCACAATATAGTGACGGATGGGCCTATGCGATGTCACACAGGTACCTGTGGGACATACCATATCCCCATGCGTTACATGTAAACACAATATCAAGAATAGCATGTCCCCTGGCAACATAGCAAGGTGTGATGGATGGGGCTATGCAATGTCACACAGGTATCTGTGGGACATACCATATCCCCATGCGTTACATGTAAACACAATATCAAGAATAGCATTTCCCCTGGCAACATAGCAAGGTGTGACGGATAGGGCTATGCGATGTCACACAGGTATCTGTGGGACATAATATATCCCCATCCGTTTAAATTAAACACAATAGCATGTGACATTTGACATAATTGTATACTTACGGTCCAATGTCCATCACAGCTTTCAAGAACTGTAGTTGTTGCGTAAATATGTACGCCTTTCAACACCATCTCGCGGCGGAATTGGTCGCGACAGGTGCTCCATCGTGCCTTAGCATTAGACACTGTGGGAAAGAAAACAAAGAGAATTGGAGTATACATTTGCATTAAAACATAGCGTGATTGCAATAACATTTGGGGGGAGGGGGTGGCAACTTACCTAGTTTGCGATGCTCCCTCACCCTTGCCGACTCCCATTCCTCAGGATGGAGGGACTTCACCACCTCATTCCAGGCTTGCTCCTTTGCCACGGTATCTTTATACTCCTCCAGGCGTTTGTCCCATATCACTGGGTAGTCTTGGACAAAGGAAATGAGGCTCACCACTTGTACTTTTGTCAGTGCCATCTTTCTCTTCATCCACTCTTATAATAAATGAAGACGGTGGCCTGCAGACAGGGAAATCCCCTGACGTCGCCTAGCAACGGTCCCGTAATTACGGGTGCACACACGTAGCTACCCGTAATTACGGGAGCCCCATAGACTTCTATGGGCCTGCCCGTGCCATAATTACGGCCTGAAATAGGACATGTTCTATATTTTTCAACGGCACGGGCACCTTCCCGTAAGCAAACTGGGAGGTACCTGTGGCCAATAGAAGTCTAATTACGGGCGTTTTCACATTCGTGTGCATGGGGCCTAAAAATGTAATAAAATTAGCAAACATACAAAATGAAAGGCAGGTGGCCAAGGATAGTAAAACAAATTCGAAAAAAATCTTCAAGTATATAAATGCAAAAAAGCCAAGGTCTGAACATGTAGGACCCCTAGATAGTGGTAATGGGGAGTTGGTCACAGGGGATCAAGAGAAGGCAGAGTTACTAAATTGGTTCTTTAGCTCTGTATATACAACAGAAGAAAGAGCAGCTGATGTAGCTGTGCCAGTGCTGTTAATATATCAGTTGATATACTGAATGGAATGAATGTAGATATGGTCTAAGCTAAATTAAATAAAATAAATGTGCACAAGGTCCCCGGGACCAGATGGGATACACCCTTGAATTCTTAAAGAGCTTAGTTCAGTTATTTCTGTCCTCCTTTTCATAATATTCAGAGATTCTCTAGTGACTGGTATAGTGCCAAGGGACTGGCACAGGGCGAATGTAATGCCTGTTTTCAAAAAGGGCTCTAGGTCTTCCCCGGGTAATTATAGACCAGTACGCTTAACATCCATTGTGGGGAAAATGTTTGAGGGGCTATTGAGGGACTATATACAGGATTATGTGACAAAAAATAGTATTATAATTGACAGCCAGCACGGTTTTACTAAGGACAGAAGTTGTCAAACTAACATGATGTGTTTTTATGAAGAGGTGAGCAGAAGCCTAGACAGAGGGGCCGCTGTGGATATAGTGTTTTTGGACTTTGCAAAGGCATTTGACACTGTCCCTCATAGACGTCTAATGGGTAAATTAAGGACTATAGGTTTAGAAAACATAGTTTGTAATTGGATTGAGAATTGGCTCAAGGACCGTATCCAGAGAGTTGTGGTCAATGATTACTACTCTGAATGGTCCCCGGTTATAAGTGGTGTACCCCAGGGTTCAGTGCTGGGACCACTATTATTCAACTTATTTATTAATGATATAGAGGATGGGATTAATAGCACTATTTTTTTTTTTTCAGATGACACCAAGCTATGTAATATAGTTCAGACTATGGAAGATGTTCGTGAATTTAAACAAACTAAGTGTTTGGGCATCCAGTTGGCAAATGAAGTTTAATGTAGATAAATGTAAAGTTATGCACCTGGGTACCAACAACCTGCATGCATCATATGTCCTAGGGGAGCTACACTGGGGGATTCACTTGTTGAGTAGGATCTGGGTGTACTTTTAAATCATAAACTAAATAACAGCATGCAGTGTCAATCAGCTGCTTCAAAGGCCAGCAGGATATTGTCGTGTATTAAAAGAGGCATGGACTCGCGGGACAGGGATGTAATATTGCCACTTTAGAAAGCATTAGTGAGGCCTCATCTGGAATATGCAGTTCATTTGTGGGCTCCACATCATAGAAAGGATGCCCTGGAGTTGGAAAAAATACAAAGAAGAGCAACGAAGCTAAGTTATGAGGAAAGATTAAAAGAATTAAACCTATTTAGCCTTGAAAAAAGACGACTAAGGGGGGACATGATTAATTTATATAAATATATTAATGGCACATACAAAAAATATGGTGAAATCCTGTTCCATGTAAAACCCCCTCAAAAAACAAGGGGGCACTCCCTCCGTCTGGAGAAAAAAAGGTTCAACCTGCAGAGGCGACAAGCCTTCTTTACTGTGAGAACAGTGAATCTATGGAATAGCCTACCACAGGAGCTGGTCACAGCAGGAACAGTAGATGGCTTTAAAAAAGGGTTAGATAATTTCTTAGAACAAAAAAGTATTAGCTCCTATGTGTAGAAATTTTTCCCTTCCCTTTTCCTGTCCCTTGGTTGAACTTGATGGACAAGTGTCTTTTTTCAGCCGTACTAACTATGTAACTATGTAACGTCCTGGAAAAATAAAAGGATGTTCAAAAAACGATGCAAAAATAAAGTAGACAAATGGGAAATGTTAATTAGTAACTATTTTGTGTGGTATTACTATCTGTTTTACAGGCAGATACATTTAAATTTAGAAAAATTTTAATTTTTGCAAAGTTTCTCAAAAATGTTGGTGATTTTCACAAATAAATACTGAATTTATCAACAAATTTTTCCACTATCATAAAGTAGAATATGTCACGAAAAAACATTTGCATAATTTCTTGAATAGGTAAAAGCATTCCCAAGTTATTACCACATAAAGTGAGACATGTCAGATTTGAAAAAATTGGCTGCGTCCACAAGGCCAAAACAGGCTGTGTCCTGAAGGGGTTAAGCAAGAATATTTGCAAGTTGCTTCATTTTTATTTTAAACGGATTGTTACAACATAAAAAAAAGTGGTTGCAAAGGGGTATTCTAAAAACTAACATTTATATCATAAATGTCCTATTGGTGGGGGTTTCAGCGGTGGATTGCTAGAATAAGTCTAGACAAAAATAAGAATACAAGTATATGGGAAATGCAAATGTATTTGGTCCCTGTTCACCTTACTAGTGGGGTCCCACAGGAGTTACCCCATCAATCTTCAATTTATTGCATATGCTATAAATATCTGTTATCAGAATACTCCTTTAATGTTAGGAAATCACTTAATCTTTTCACTAGGAAATAGCCTTAATATGTTTGTTGCCATACTCAAACTGCTGATATGCCTCATATTTCCTGAAAATCATTTATTTCATCTACACTGAGTTGCTCACCTCTTACACACGTACAATAACATATTGGTGGTACCATGGCAGAGATATTGAGGAGCTGCTATATGTTCAATACAGCTGATTCACTCCCACTATACATATGGCAACTGCAGGGAAATCAAATTCCCCACAGTTGTATTAGAATCCTGTCAGTAGACTACAGATCAATTTTTATAGCAATCTATAGTCCTCCTTTAGAGTACAGACTATAGACTAAAAATAATCTATAACCTGATGGCAAACTCAGGAAAAACTGCTAGGATATAAAATTTCCAAATGGCTTCCCTTCTCCAGCTCATTCAGGCTTGCAGTAGGAGTAATTCGACTAAAAAAAGTATTTAAAAAAAAAATACTTATAATGCAATTCCCTACTATTTTACTCAAGGTATCTCCAAATCAGAACTACATTTTAAAGGGTTTGTCTCACCCAGACAACACTATATTCTATTGAAATCCGCTTGGCTTTCAGTTCATCATTGGACTTCCATCTTTGCAAACAGTTGTTATTGCTGGGGGCTTCCCAAACATTTCTACTACATTGGCCACTGAGGGGAAATGAAGTATTACAGGCCGACAATAGAAATAAATAGCTGTCCATGAAATACATTGACAGTCATGATCCAACAGAGCGATACTCTTTGTCAGTCAGCAGCTCGCCACTCTGGCTTAAACATGGGGATCCCAAAAGATGTGGTGAGAGAGCACATTTAAGTTAAGGTGGTGTACCAGAAGGTCCTGAACTACCACTTTTTTAAAGGTTACAATTCTCTTTAATTATCGTTAGTACAAATATATTTTCATGTATCATGTACACCCATAAAATGGTTTATAAATGCAAAAACAAATTTGCAATATTACAGCTGGTTAAGCTACTAAAGCAATAGGATAAGGACCTATGTTGCTCAGCAACAAAGGTTAACACAAGAATAGCAATACTCAATAATTAATAAGGGAAAACAGATAAAGTAAAAGAAAAATCTTCAAATTAGCAAATCATCCGTGTAGCAATTCTTGTTACAGTGAATAGTGTCTCTGCTGGCAACCTCAATCACTACTTTCTAATTAGGTTCCAATTTTGTTGTTAGCGCACTAATAGGAATGGGAAAGTTTCGAGCTAACCTATAGCGTTGCTGCGGCAACTTATTACTGGTGGACATCATCTTTGATGTATACAGAAGTGCATACCATTTTATGCAGCTATTTGCATGTACACTTTGCAGATGTGAATAAGTGTTTCCCTTGCCCAAGATCCCCGAGCTGTTTTGTCAAACGCATTTCTGTGCCCATATCTCGGATTTAACTATTACTTTATACTTTAACGAGCATCTTATATCTAAAGTATATGTATATTGTACTTAAAAAGAAAGACTTGTTTTGCTTACGTTTGTGTAATTCAGTAGTACAGTATTAACTGCTTTGTAAAGAAAAATGTATTTTCAGACTGGCATTACATTGCAGAGCCATTTCTCATTTGAGTGGTAAAGATATTATATAAAAAGCAAAGATGTCCTGATCCTGAACTGAAAGCTATTCGGATTATAGCACAAAAATAACTCATTATTAATAAGGCACATTTTACAAGCATGTATTGCTGGAATCACTTTTATGGCTAGTCCCAGACTTTTTGCAATACCATTTCAGTAAATTTTGTCTCAGAGCCTATGGGAGACACATTTAATGGAGTACAGAGGACACCAACGGTAAATTACCATCTTATGGATGACTACAAATCTGTCCTCTTTGTTGTTAACTGCAAAAACAACACTTTGTCTCAATTCTCTGTGTCCTTGTTAGAATAGATGCTAAAATGTGCAAACATTCATATTATTTATCAAAACAACAGTGTCACATGAACATGTTTGAGTTTAAAGGCTATGAAAACTTTTGATGGCATTTTTTTATGTAATGAATGTGTTTGGACATAATAAAAAATGTTCTAATATAGTTTTATTACAAATTTTATTTTGTTCCAGCGCTGCAGCTTCTTTGTATCAGCTATGCATAGACACTGCATAACACTGCTGTAATTCTAATCTGTCAGTCTGCTGGACTGACAGCTCTGCTCACAGCAGTTCCTGTGTGCCTCTGACACACAATCTAACCCTGTTATGCCCGCAGTCACTGACCACCGACCTCTCCCTCTTTCCGGCAGCCGCATCTTCCTCCTCAGAGACGCCGACACATATGGCTGCAGCGCTCTCCTGTGTCCCGTAGTGTGCGCGCGCGCTCACTTCTGGCCCTAAAGTTTCCAAACCAACCCAGTGACACCCTGATCTTTAAAAAGGGCACTGCCCTTCCTCTCCTTGCCTGAGCAGTGTTAGTCTTCCTGTGTTCGTCTATGCAAATGGTCCCTTAATTGTATCCTGCTCCCAGTGTTCCCGTTTCCTGCTTCCAGTATCCTGTATCCTGTTGCTGTGTTTCGTTCCTGCTCCTAAGCCTATTGTTGCAGTCGTGTGTGCCTCATCTGCCACGTCTGATATCATCTGCCACGTCTGTTATCACCTGCCATGTCTGATATTATCTGCCACGTCTGATGTCATCTGCCACATCTGGTGTCATCTGCCACGTCTGGTGTCATCTGCCACGTCTGGTGTCATATGCCACGTCTGGTGTCATCTGTTACATCTGGTATAATCTGCCATGTCCTGTGTCATCTGCCACTCCAAGTATCACCTGTGCCATGTGTTTGCTACTCCGAGCATCTGCCTGAACATCCTCCCAGGTACTCCTGTCCGAGTGACTGTTATTGACTATTGTTTGGCCAGCTGCTTCTCTGCTACGGCGGAGCGGTCTAGTGGGTCCACATACCCCACAGCCGTGACAAATCCTAGTAATGATCAAATCTAAGACTAGGGAACTTTTACTTCAATATTTTATTTTTAACCATAGCGTAATGTCAAATTTCTATATGACATTACATTATTGCCTGTGCATGTAAAATGCACATGCATTTGTTAGGAAATACCTAAGGTATGCACTAACAGGCTACACTAGTGTACAGCTCAGTCAGCCTCTGTTACACCAGGGTTGTCAGTAGTAGACCACCCTGCAATCATGATGCCAAGGCTGACGGGCACAGTACATACCGTCTCATAAAATTCCAATGGAGCTCCAAACAAACTTCTTCTCACCTGGTCATTTGTATGAGGCAGAACTCAGGAACTCCATTCTCGTAATCTAGCAATTAAATATTTGTGGATATGTGATAAATGTATTTGGTTGGTGAAGCTTCTGAAGGCTCATATACTCGTAACCATTGCAATTCATAGGTTTGTAAGCAAGAATTGCCCAGTATAATTCCAGAAAATCATAATCAATAAAGTATAATTTATATATTTTGTACTGTAAATAGGTGTTGCCCAACTTACCATATAGAACTAAATTTCTAGTATCATACTTGCATATAGAATTGTCCTATAATGTTTAGGTATAATGATGTGAGTATCCATCTTGGGGGTCATAATGATTTTGTGTGTTGGGGATCATTTATTGGTGGTTTAGAAAAATTGTGACACATATAATAATCACTGGAATAGTTTCAATTGTGTGCAAATTCACCTGTAACTGGAAGGTTCAGCTGCTGAGGAATCAGTTTCCTGACAAAATGTATACCATAAAGACAAAATAAAACACGCCAAACAACTGTGTGACAAAATTATTGAAAAGTACCAGTTAGTACTGAATAGCTCTCAGAGTACAGTTAAGCCAATCATTTAAAAAATATAATGAATGTGGCAGAGGTGCAAAGGTCGCCATTAAGCTAATATAGTTATCGTCCTTACATAATTTGGCGACAGATAATTTACCCGCCTCACCACAAAAAAATGCCTTTCTAGAATGTAATTTCTATGGAAAGAGATAAGTAGCTGAATCATCCTGAGGGCGATGCTTCTCCGATGCGAGCGTTAAGAAGCTTGTAAAGGTACAGTGTAAATATAAGTAGCACAAAACAAGGACTTTGAAAGAAACCCTGCTGCAGTCTACAGGGGAACTGAGAACTGTGCCACATAAGACAACTTACCCACATATACAGCCAACGCTATTTAGGATTGGCTTAAATATGACAACTCAGAGTCTAGACCAAAAATCATATGAACATTGTACTGTTTTGCAATTAAGTACAAGTACAGAGCTGATAGAGACCTATCCATACAGGCTGATATTACTGCCTAAGGTGCCTGTACTAAATAGTGGCATAAATGGGTAAACAGTTAATTTAATTATTGAATATTTTTAATCTATGCATTTAATGGTTGTAATAAGTGTAGCTCACGGTAAATAAATTTGTTTTTGCTTAAAGAAACATTAAAATGGCAGTTTAGTTATACTCTCCCGCTCGAAGTGACATCTGGCACGCTTAGCAGTACTGTTATCATGGCAACCATACGACGGCCGGTGAGTATCGAGCACGGGTCCAATTCGAATTACTTTGACACATACACGATACTCTCTGGCCGTTGCACGGTTGCCTCGACAACAGTACCGCCCAGTGTACAGGAGGATCTCTCCACGCCTGATGTTAATTTGGGCAGGAGAGTAATAACTAGAGTAACACATTAAAGAAAGTTACCAAAGTAATGCATAAAAGTAAAAGGTAGAAGTGAACACACTTTATGGACAATTAGTCAGATTTGTGTCTGCATCTAGAAAGTGTCAGAAAATGCGCCAAATTTTGGTGCATTTTGGCACATTTTCCTAGACACGCTAGACACTTTTCTCTACCTTATACCAACACTTTGTTGGCCTATATTTCATTTTAGACTAACTTAAGAACAGATGTTTGCCTCCCACTAGACACATTTAAAAAGTGTCTAGAAAAGGGGCGTTGTTTAGTAATAAGGGAGAGTGGCTTAAAATGTTGTCAAATCCGCCAAAAAATAAGCCAACCAAGAATTGGTATTAGAAAGAGAAAAGTGCCTAACATGTCTAGCAAGATGTACTACATTTATCATACAGCGTGCACCACTGTGATAAATTCGGCACAACTTGCGACTGCCTATTTTAAGTTTAGGATGTCTAAATCTTACACAGCATTAGTAAATTTGTCCCAATCTGTATTATTACATTATGGTATAAGCAAGTCCCTGATAGACTATGAAGAGTAACATTAAAAAATGTGCCCCTGTGTCTTGCGTTTATACACTTGTACATGCTGCTTTGCAACCTTTTTGCGAAATACATTTCATTTTTATACTGATGTTAAAAAGACATTAATATGATGCGACTGAGCTAACTTTATTTCATAGTATATGAGGAAGTGCTTTAGAAAATAAGCAGATGCCCTTTTGAAGATGAAGGCACACATCTGTGGGAATGTGATTTAATTTGATTTATGTGCATGTTATAGAGCGCTTCCATTGTGAGATCATTTAAAATGGTTGTCATGTCAAACAGACCCTTTTCAAATACCCTATTTGAGTTTATAGATGGATGTACCCCTGTTGGGACCCCCTTCTATCAACCAAAGCAGAATGCTGTTACAAGCAGGAGGTCCTTTTAAGGTAAAAGCGGTTATCCATGATGGACTAATGTAATACTTATTAAATTAGTAAATTTCCTAAACTGTCTCTCTGCTAAAGTTTTCACTACAGAAAATATCTGGTTGTGAGCTTAAAATTGAAATGGAAGGCCGTACTCAGTACCTATAGGTGCTGCTTACCTGATATTGATTTTACTCAGTGTTTGCTGCTTGGCTGCCTATTAGCTCCACTCCATTAGAGGATGATCTATGAATAGAGCTTAGCTAGAGTGCCTACAGGGAGTCTGAGGTAGTCTGAAAATCCGCCTCCTGCCTCATCATTGCGTCAGAATAGTTGTTTTCCATTTTAATTATGTGGCCCAGCATTCTTGTTTTCATTTTGCTAGGGGTTGAAGTCCAGTTCACATTATTCCTCTCCCCCTCTCACAGACATTGACATTTATTTACAGCTGCCTGCATGCCTCTCTACTACAAGGTGTGAAGATGTGTGGTAATTACGCACTGTTTGCTGCTATCTGCTGCCCAGCATGTGAAACATAATCCCTCCAGAGACAGGGTGGGGGGAGATTTGGGCGCAGAGGAGATAAGATGCATGTGATGTGTAACATACACTACAGAGAGGGGGAGAGGGGAGATAACCTCATGTTCAGTGTACAGAACGCCACACAAGCAGTATCCACTTCTGTCTTCGGTTAAAGAATAAATATAGTTATTCAACCCCTGTACCATGCTAAAATCTCGCACATGCTCAGTATAAGCTGCCGTTTCCCTGACTCTGCAGGAAGAGCCTGTCTACCAGCAGCAGTATTAGTGTAGAATTAAAGCTTCTTACTCCATCTGCTGCTTTCTTTTACTGCATAGCCAGGGAGACTGCAGCTTGTACTGAGCATGTGTGAGTTCAGCATAGAAAGGAAGAACGAACACTAATAGGAGCTTGTCTTTTTAGGTGAGGGGTGATTGAGATTACAAATACTTGGTCTCATAAAATGCTTATATTAATATCAGGCAGGAAAATTTGAGAAAGGATTATACAGCCATTCTTACACAGATTTTCAAAGTAACTACAACAGCTTCATCAGGTCTAACAGATGTATTTAATAATGTATGCCGTTTATATTGTGAAATCTGGTGACAGACCATCTGGTCATGAGCATAATGCAAAAAACAGCATTTTAAATCAACTTGAAGTTAGAAAATGTACATTTTAACCCCTTCAAGACTGAGCCTGTTTTGGCTTTCATGACGAAGCCGATTTTTCAATTCTGACATGTATCAATTTATGTGGTAATAACTTCGGAATGCTTTTACCTATCCAAGCGATTCTGAGAGTGTTTTCTCGTGACATATTGTACATTATGTTAGTTAAAAAATTTGGTCAATAAATTCAATATTTATTTGTAAAAAAACACCAAGATTTGAAGAAAATGTGGAAAAATTAGCATTTTTCTAAATTTAAATATATCTGCTTGTAAAACAGATAGCAATAGCACACAAAATACTTACTAGTTTATATTTCCCATATGTCTTCTTTATGTTTGCATTGTTTTTTGAACATTCTTTTCTTTTTCTAGGACGTTACAAGGATTAGAACGTTAGCAGCAATTCCTCATATTTTCAAGAAAATGTTAAAAGGCTATTTTTTTCAGGGACCAGTTCAGTTCTGAAGTGGCTTTGAGGGCCTTATATATATTAGAAAGTCCCCATAAATCACCCCATTTTGAAAACAGCATCCCTTAAAGTATTCAAAACAGCATTCAGAAAGTGTTTTAACACTTTAGGCGCTTCACAGGAATTAAAGCAATGTATAGGTGCAATTTACAAATTTCCATTTTTTTTTTTCCAAAATTCATTTGTAATAAAAAAAAAAATTCTGTACCACAGAAGGTTTTACCCCAGAAATGCAACTCAATATTTATTGCCCAGATTCTGTAGTTTTTAGAAATATCCCATATGTAACCCTAGTGTGGTAATGGACTGATACACAAGCCTCAGAAGCAAGGGTTGGGATTTTGGGGCCACCTTTTTTAGAATATATTTTAGGCACCATGTCAGGTTTGAAGAGGTCTTGTGGTGCCAAAACAGTGGAAACCCCCCAAAAGTGACCCCATTTTGCAAACTACACCCTTCAAGGTATTTATCTAGGGGTTTAGTTAGAATTTTGACCCCAAAGTTTTTTTGCAAAATTTATTAGAATTAGTATGTGAAGATGAAAATCTACTTTTTTTCGGAAAAAACGTAATTATTATTTTTTTTTACAAGGAATAAAGGAGAAAAACACCCCAACATATGTAAAGCAATTTCTCCCGATTATAGCAATACCCCATATGTGGTAATAAACTGCTGTTTGAACCCACAGCAGGGCTCAAAAGGGAAGGAGCGCCATTTGGATTTTGGATTTCTGATTTTGCTGGAATAGTTTTGAGTGCCGTGTCACGTTTGCAATGTACTGGATGGACCAAAACAGTGGAAACCCCCCAAAAGTGACCCCATTTTGGAAACTACATCCCTCAAGGAATTTTTCTAGGGGTAAAGTTAGCACTTTCACCCCACAATTGTTTTGCTGAATTCATTGGAATTAGTCGGTAAAGGTAAAAATCTACTTTTTTTCCTGAAAAAACCTAGACATTCTTAATTTTTACAAGGAATAAAGAAGAAAAAGCACCCCAACATTTGTAAAACAATTTCTCCCGATTACGGAAATATGCCATATGTGGTAACAAACTGTTGTTTGGACCCATAGCGAGGCTTAGAAGAGAAGGAGCGCTATTTGGCTTTTGGAGCTCAAACTTTGCTGAAATGGTTTTTGGGTGCCATGTAGAATTTGCAAAGCCCCTGAGAGACAAAAACAGTGGAAACCACACAAAAGTGACCCCATTTGGGAAACTACAACACTTAAGGAATCTATCTAGGGGTATAGTGAGCATTTTGACCCCACAATTAGGCCGTGAAAATTAATATCAACATTATTTCAACTAAAATGTTGAATTTTTTCAATTTCACAAAGGATAAAGGAGGAAAAAGCACCCCAACATTTGTAAAGCAATTTCTCCCGAGTATGGCAATACCCCACATGGGTGTAAAGGATCTGCCAGGCACAACTTCTGTGTATACGCCCAGAGACTGACTCCATCTTATACCACTCAGGATGGCAGGCTTAGGAGTGGGAGAGCCTATCGCAGCCTGGCCAGACGGAGCTAGCTCCCGTCCTCTGTCTATTTATACCTGCCTTTCCTCTTCCTCCTTTGCTTGTGATTCTTCTCGTGTGGTTTCCTGGCCCAGCTACAGCTTCTAACTATTTGATCCTGCTCCATACTGACCCTGGCTGACTGACTACTCTCCTGCTCTGTGTCTGGTACCTCGTACACTCCTGCTTTGACTCGGCTCGTTCACCACTCTTGTTGCTCACAGTGTTGCCGTGGGCCACTGCCCCATTTCCCTTAGCTTTGTGTACCCTTGTCTGTTTGTGTACCCTTGTCTGCTTGCACTTACTGAGCGTAGGGACCGCCGCCCAGTTGTACCCCGTCGCCTAGGGCGGGTCGTTGCAAGTAGGCAGGGACAGAGTGGCGGGTAGATTAGGGCTCACTTGTCCGTTTCCCTACCCCCATCATTCTTTTTCGTGTGCTTTCCTGGCCCAGCTACAGCTCCTGCTATTTTTGATCCTGCTCCATACAGACCCTGGCTTACCGACTACTCTTCTGCTCTTCGTTTTGTACCTCGCACACTCCTGGCTTGACTCGGCTCGTTCACCACTCTGGTTGCTCACGGTGTTGCCGTGGGTAACTGCCCCTTTCCCTTGCTTGTGTTCCCTTGTATGTTTGTCGTGTTTGTCGTGCACTTACTGAGTGCAGGGACCGCCGCCCAGTTGTACCCCGTCGCCTAGGGCGGGTCGTTGCAAGTAGGCAGGGACAGAGTGGGGGGTAGATTAGGGCTCACTTGTCCGTTTCCCTACCCCCATCATTACATAATCACAAGCCCATATACCTAGTCTACCCTGGTCCCTGACACTACTATGGACCCCCTTGATACCCTGGCCCAGCAAATGCAGGGTCTCTCCCTACAGGTTCAGGCCCTGGCTCAGAGGGTCAACCAGCCTGACGCTACCATGGTAGTGCCCCTCACCTCACCTCTTGAACCCCACCTCAAGTTGCCTGACCGGTTCTCAGGGGACCGGAGGACTATTCTCTCCTTTCGGGAGAGTTGTAGGCTCTACTTTCGCTTAAAGCCTCACTCCTCAGGTTCTGAGAGCCAGCGGGTGGGTATAATTATGTCCTGGCTCCAGGAAGGGCCCCAAGAGTGGGCCTTCTCCTTGGCTCCTGACGCCCCTGAACTTTCCTCCGTTGATCGTTTATTTTCTGCTCTCGGACTCATTTATGACGAAACTGACAGGACTGCCTTTGCCGAGAGTCAGCTGGTGACCTTACGTCAGGGTAAGAGACCTGTTGAGGAGTATTGTTCTGACTTTAGGAAGTGGTGCGTAGCTTCTCGGTGGAATGACCCTGCCTTAAGGTGCCAGTTTAGGTTGGGTCTGTCGAACGCCCTGAAAGACCTGCTAGTTAGCTATCCCTCTTCTGACTCCCTAGACCAGGTTATGGCTTTAGCGGTACGACTTGACCGACGTCTCAGGGAACAACAACTTGAAAGTTTTTGTGTTTTCCCCTCTGACTCCCCCATGATGCCTCCCGAGGTCCCGTTGCTTCGCTTTTCCACGGAAGACTCGGAGGTACCTATGCAACTCGGGGCCTCCGTGTCCCCCCGACAACGTAGAGAGTTCCGCAGGAAGAATTGTCTCTGCTTCTATTGTGGGGATGACAAGCATCAAGTGAACACCTGTCCTAGGTGTAAGAATAAGCAGCCGGAAAACTTCCGCGCCTAAGTGATCATCGGGGAGGTCACTTGGGCGCACAGGTATTTCCCGTAAATATGAAACGTAATAAAATCTTGCTTCCCTTTCAGGTTTCTTTTTGTGGTAGGTCTGCTACCGGCAGTGCCTTCGTGGATTCAGGGTCTTCTGCTAATATCATGTCTGTGGAATTTGCTATGTCTCTAGCTATGCCTTTGATTGATTTGCCTAAACCTGTCCCGGTAGTGGGTATCGACTCCACTCCTCTTGCTAATGGTTATTTTACACAGCATACCCCTGTTTTTGAACTCCTTGTTGGCTCCATGCATTTGGAGCAGTGCTCTGTACTGTTGATGCAGGGATTATCGTCCGATTTGGTTTTAGGCCTTCCCTGATTGCAGTTGCATAATCCCACGTTTGACTGGAATACTGGGGAGCTTACCAAATGGGGTAATGAATGCTTGACGTAATGTTTTTCTGTTAATTCTATTTCTCCCCCTGAGGAGGTGAACACGCTACCGGAGTTTGTTCAGGACTTCGCTGATGTTTTCTCTAAGGAGGCCTCCGAAGTGTTATCTCCTCATAGAGAATACGATTGCGCTATCGAATTGGTACCAGGAGCTAAGCTCCCTAAGGGTAGGATATTTAATCTTTCTTGTCCCGAACGTGAAGCCATGAGAGAGTATATTCAGGAATGCCTGGCCAAGGGTTACATTCGCCCCTCTACTTCTCCAGTAGGTGCTGGCTTCTTCTTCGTAGGGAAGAAGGATGGTGGTCTTAGGCCATGCATTGACTACCGTAACTTGAATAAGGTCACTGTAAGGAACCAGTATCCCCTTCCTTTCATTCCTGATCTCTTTAATCAGGTTCACGGGGCCCAATGGTTCTCTAAGTTTGATCTACGGGGGGCGTATAACCTTATCAGCATCAAAGAGGGGGATGAGTGGAAGACTGCGTTTAACACGCCCGAAGGTCATTTCGAATACCTCGTCATGCCCTTTGGGTTGTGTAATGCTCCTGCGGTCTTTCAGAATTTCATAAATGAGATTTTAAGAGATTACCTGGGGGTATTTCATGTAGTGTACCTTGATGACATACTGGTGTTTTCCAAGGACTTGTCCTCCCACATTGAGCATGTCAGGAAGGTGCTCCAGGTCCTTCGGGAAAACAAACTGTTTGCGAAAACCGAAAAATGTGTGTTTGGGGTGCAGGAGATACAATTTTTGGGTCAAATCCTCACTCCTCATGAATTCCGCATAGACCCCGCCAAGGTCCAGGCTGTGGCGGAATGGGTCCAACCTGCCTCCCTGAAGGCGTTACAGTGTTTCTTGGGGTTCGCTAATTATTACAGGAGATTTATTGCTAACTTCTCGGTCATCGCTAAGCCTCTTACGGACCTCACTCGCAAAGGTGCTGATCTCCTCCACTGGCCTCCTGAGGCTGTCCAGGCTTTTGAGGTCCTTAAGAAGTGCTTTATCTCGGCCCCGGTGCTGGTTCAGCCCAACCAAATGGAGCCATTTATCATGGAAGTTGACGCATCCGAGGTGGGAGTGGGGGCTGTCTTGTCCCAGGGTACCAGGTCCCTCACCCATCTCCGTCCCTGTGCCTACTTCTCCAGGAAGTTTTCGCCCACTGAGAGTAACTATGATATTGGCAACCGCAAACTCTTGGCCATTAAATGGGCATTTGAAGAGTGGCGCCACTTCCTGGAGGGGGCTAGGCACCAGGTAACGGTCCTTACCGACCACAAGAATCTGGTTTTCCTAGAATCTGCCCGGAGGCTAAAACCGAGACAAGCTCGATGGGCGCTATTTTTTACCAGATTCAACTTTTTGGTTACCTATAGGGCTGGGTCTAAAAATATTAAGGCCGATGCACTGTCGCATAGCTTCATGGCCAGCCCTCCTTCGGAGGAAGATCCTGCTTGTATTTTGCCTCCTGGTATAATCATTTCTTCTATTGATTCTGATTTAGTCTCTGAAAGTGCGGCTGATCAAGGTTCAGCTCCCGGGAACCTTCCTGAGGACAAGCTGTTTGTTCCCCTGCAATTCCGGCTAAGGGTACTTAGGGAAAATCATGACTCCGCACTATCTGGTCATCCAGGCGTCCTGGGTACCAAACACCTCATTGCCAGAAACTATTGGTGGCCTGGGTTGCCTAAAGACGTTAAGGCCTACGTTGCCGCTTGTGAGGTTTGTGCTAGGTCCAAGACCCCTAGGTCCCGACCTGCGGGCTTACTACGTTCTTTGCCCATTCCCCAGAGACCTTGGACCCATATCTTCATGGATTTTATCACCGATTTGCCTCCATCTCAAGGCAAGTCGGTGGTGTGGGTTGTAGTAGACCGCTTCAGTAAGATGTGCCACTTTGTGCCCCTCAAGAAATTACCCAATGCCAAGACGTTAGCTACCTTGTTTGTCAAACACATCCTGCGTCTCCATGGGGTCCCTGTCAATATTGTTTCGGACAGAGGGGTACAATTTGTTTCATTGTTTTGGAGAGCCTTCTGTAAAAAGTTGGAGATTGATCTGTCCTTCTCCTCGGCCTTCCATCCTGAAACTAATGGCCAAAGTGAGAGGACTAATCAATCTCTAGAACAATATTTAAGGTGTTTTATTTCTGACTGTCAATATGATTGGGTCTCATTCATTCCCCTCGCCGAATTTTCCCTTAATAACCGGGTCAGTAACTCGTAAGGGGTCTCCCCCTTTTTCTGTAATTTTGGGTTTAATCCACGGTTCTCCTCCGTTTCACCTGGTAGTTCCAACAATCCCGAGGTAGAGGTCGTTCATCGGGAACAGTGCACAGTCTGGGCCCAGGTTCAGAAGAACCTAGAGGCGTCCCAGAGCGTACAATAAACTCAGGCAGATAGAAGACGTTCTGCTAACCCCCTGTTTATGGTCGGGGATCTGCTGTGGTTATCGTCTAGGAACTTGTGCCTTAAGGTCCCGTCCAAGAAGTTTGCTCCCCGGTTTATTGGGCCGTATAAGGTCATTCAAGTCTTCAATCCTGTCTCCTTCCGACTGGAGTTGCCCCCATCTTTTCGAATACACGACGTGTTTCATGCCTCCCTCCTTAAACGCTGCTCCCCGTCCTTGGCTCCCTCGAGGAAACCTCCTGTTCCCGTTCTCACCCCTGAGGGGGTGGAATTCGAGGTGGCCAAGATTGTGGACAGCAAGATGGTCCAAGGCTCCCTCCAGTACCTGGTCAATTGGAGAGGATACGGGCCTGAGGAGAGGACTTGGGTACCCGCCCGGGATGTTCACGCTGGGGTATTGGTCAGGAAGTTCCACCTTCGTTTCCCCAATAAACCAGGTCCACTTAGAAAGGGTCCGGTGGCCCCTCATAAAAGGGGGGGTACTGTAAAGGATCTGCCAGGCACAACTTCTGTGTATACGCCCATAGGTAATCAGTCTGCACCTGAGTCTATGTCTCTGAGACTGACTCCATCTTCCACCACTCAGGATGGCAGGCTTAGGAGTGGGAGAGCCTATCGCAGCCTGGCCAGACGGAGCTAGCTCCCACCCTCTGTCTATTTATACCTGCCTTTCCTGTTCCTCCTTTGCTTGTGATTCTTCTCGTGTGGTTTCCTGGCCCAGCTACAGCTTCTAACTATTTGATCCTGCTCCATACTGACCCTGGCTGACTGACTACTCTCCTGCTCTGCGTTTGGTACCTCGTACACTCGGCTCATTTACCACTCTTGTTGCTCACGGTGTTGCCGTGGGCAACTGCCCCATTTCCCTTAGCTTTGTGTACCCTTGTCTGTTTATCTCGTGCACTTACTGAGCGTAGGGACCGCCGCCCAGTTGTACCCCGTCGCCTAGGGCGGGTCGTTGCAAGTAGGCAGGGACAGAGTGGAGGGTAGATTAGGGCTCACTTGTCGGTTTCCCTACCCCCATCATTACAATGGGGTCATAAATGTTTTTCATTAGAAAGTAATTAACCCTTTCCAGATTGATCTATTTTTGCTTTTTCTTTTTCGTTTTTCCCTCCCCGCTTTCCAAGAGCCATAACTTTTTTATTTTTCCGGTAATAGAGTAGTTTTTTGGTAGAGCTAAGGTGACCAAAAAACTGTGATTTTGCAGTTTTAAATTCTTTTTTTTTTCACGGCGTTCGCCGTGCGAGTTAAAAAATGCTATATTGTAATAGTTTGGACTAGTTACAGACACAGCAATACCAATTTTGTGTATTTTTTTAAATTACTTTAGAGAAAAAAAATGAAAAAGCTTTTTTTTTGGACTAATATTTAATATTTGATATTTAATTTTATATTTATTTTAAAAAAATCACTAATAATAATTTACTTTTGTTTTTACACATTTTATTAGTCCCCCTAGGGGACTTGAGCCAGCAATCAGTAGATAGCTGGTACAATACACTGCAATACTAATGTATTGCAGTATATTGTAATTTTTACAAGATCCTGTAACAGCGCGACCGCTGTTCCTGTCCGTTAGTCCCGGGTGTTAGCTGTAATACACAGCTGACACCCACAGCGTATGGCGCGGGCTCAGTGCGTGAGACCGCTTCATACATCACCCCCCACACCACGACATGCTATTAAGTCGTGGTGCGCAAAGGGGTTAATGCGCAACGGATGGGGCGGAGTGAAAATTCACATTTTCCGCCGATATGCCATTTTAATGCACAATATGTTATGCCCAGTTTGTGCCACTGAAGACAAATACCCCATAAAATATTAACCGGGTTGTCCCGGGTATGGCGATGCCATATCTGTGGACATAAACTACTGTTTGGGCACGCTGCAGGGCTCAGAAGGGAGGGAGCGGCATTTGGCTTTTGGAGCGCAGATGTAGCTTGGTAGTTGTTCTGTTTAGCGTTTTGCTGGTATTACAGTTTATAATGTGGGGGCATATGTAATCTGTGCAGAGTACATCAGGACATAATAAGAGGGTATAATAATGGGGTAATTAAATAATAATCCACAGATATGTGACCATCTTCGCACTGATAAATGGTGCCCAATCTTATCCGCTTTTGGAACACTCTGCACATTTTTCATAGCCTAAGGCCTCATTTACACGAGCGTAATATACGCGCGTGCGACGTGCGTGCTTTTCACGCGTGTCGTACGCACCTATATTACTCTATGGGGCAGTGCAGACAATGCGTGAATTTTGCGCAGCGCAAGTGCGTTACGTAAAACTCATGACATGTTCTATAATCGTGCGTTTTTCGCGCATCACGCACCCATTGAAGTCAATGGGTGCGTGAAAACCACGAAGGTCGCATGGAAGCACTTCCGTACGAACTGCGTGATTCGCGCAAGAGTTGTCAAACTGAATGTAAACAGAAAAGCACCACGTGCTTTTCTGTTTACAAACATCCGAACGGAGTGTCTTAGAGATGAGCGAACCGAACTTCACCGGGTTCGGCCGAACTCGTTTTGACCGAACCCGGCAGGAGACAGTCACTGTCCAGGGTGCTGAAAGAGTTAAACTGGTTCAGCACCCTGGACAGTGACTTCCGATCCCAATATACGTGAACGTGTAAAAAAAAAATAGTTCTGACTTACCGATAACTCCCGGCTTCTTCCTCCAGTCTGACCTCCCGGGATGACAATTCAGTCCAAGTGACAGCTGCAGCCAATCACAAGCCAAGCACAGGCTGCAGCGGTCACATGGACTGCCGCGTCATCCAGGGAGGTGGGGCCACATGTCAAGAGAGGCGCGTCACCAAGGACGTGTCTCCAACGGCCGGGAAGTTCTCGGTAAGTATGAACCTCTTTTTTTTTTAAACAGGTTACTCGATATGGTGATCGGAATTCACTGTCGAGGGTGCTGAAAGAGTTACTGCCGATCAGTTAACTCTTTCAGCACCCTGGACAGTGACTGACTTCGACTAGCCTCATCTCTATGATGGCGGCTGCGCGAAAATCACGCAGCCGCGCATCATACACTGATGACACACGGAGCTGTCAAGTGCATTTTGCACACGCAAAACGCTGCGTTTTTTTGCGTGCGCAAAACGCACACGCTCGTGTAAATGAGGCCTAATTCTGAGAGCCAGAACTTTATTTTTTCTTCACCAGAGCTGAGTGAGGGCTCATTTGTTGCGGAACTATCTGTAGTTTTCATTGGTACCATTTTGGGATACATGCGATTTTTTTGATCACTTTTTAATCCATTTTTTGGCAAGCCAGGTGACCAAAAACCATCAATTCTGACAATGGTTTTTATTATTAGTTTTTTACGCCGTTCACCCTGGGCTATAAATGACCATTTTACTTTATTCTGTGGGTCTGTATGATTACGGTGATACCATATGTATATAGTTTTTTTTAATGTTTTGCAGCGTTTGCGGAATAAAATCACTTATTCATAAAATAATTTATTGTTTGTGTCACCATATTCTCAGAGCCATAACTTTTTTATTTGTCAGTCAAAAAAACTGTGTAAGGGCATGTTTTTTGCGGGACGGGTTTTAGTTTTATTGGTACTATTTTGGCATGCAAGCAAATTTTTGATCACTTTTTATTGTATATTTTGGGAGGGGTGGTGACTAAAAAATAGTGATTCTGGCATTGTTTTTTTACTTTTTTTTTTGCGGTGTTCATCCTGCAGGAAAAATAATTTTATAGTATTATAGTTGGGGTCGTTACGAACGCGGTGATACCAAATATGAGTACTTTATTAAAAGACTTATTATAGGAAAAAAAGCATTTTTTGTTTATGTAACTTAAAACTTTTATTTTTACACTTTTTTAAAACATTTTTATCTTTTTTTTTTCTTTTTTTACTTGTCCCACTAGGGGACATTTAGACTTGCAGCTCTGATCGCTGCTAGAACACATTACACTACCTACATCATCTTGAAGATTCGGATCAGGTACAGGGGGGGTAGATGGGGGGAGTTGATCGGGGGTGTAATAAGGGGGTGCTGGCCCTTATTTAGACCATTTCTCTCTTCTCTCACAGAATATATTCTGTGAGGGAAGAGAGAGAACGAACCGCCGCTGTTTTTACAGCGATCGCCGTTATTCGTTGAATAACGGTGATCACGTGACCGGTGACCGGACAAAACGGTTTAAGCGCCTCCCGGGGGCGCTATCTTTGGCATAAGTACCCTTAATGGCCGCCGTGAAAACACGTATAGGCGGTCATTAAGGGGTTAAATATTTAAAAGAAAGAAGGAGAGGATCCAGTGATGTATAATAAATGTGGGGAAACTCGGTTTCCACTTTTATTAGATGTGAACAATAAATAGCGAACACTGGAAGAGTAACAAGGTGGTTAGAATGGCAAATAGGTGGAAGCTTCCACCTATTTGCCATTCTAACCACCTTGTTACTCTTCCTGTGTTCGCTATTTATTGTTCACATCTAATAAAAGTGGAAACCGAGTTTCCCCACATTTATTATACATCGCTGGATCCTCTCCTTCTTTCTTCTGCATTGTCTGCCGTGTGCCGTCGCGGAGATCCGGGCGAGATCCGAATACAAGAACGTGGAGCTGGTGAGATGGAGGTTTCCTCCTACCCTCTCTTTCCCCTCTACAATTTCTGTTAAATATTTAAAATTCGGCCTCCATTACACATTCCAGTCAAAACTTCAGGCACAGAGGGATCTGTTAGGCTCTAATGGTATCTGGCGTATGCTGGATCCGGTTGTGGTTTATAAACAGATATGAACAGAGCCTTAAACATATTTACTGTAAAAAAGCGTTGCTAGTTATTGGGGACAGAGCTCAGGCCACCACCAGCTGTGGACTATACACTTCACCAAACGGTAACTGAATATGACTCTTCTTTATAGCAAAGTATGAATCAGTAAAAACAGTACATGACTTGGATGGCTTGATAGTTGCCTGCAAAAAATTGCTATATTCAGAATTTTTTTTAATAGATGCACAAAACTTCAGTAAAATTATTATAAGAATGCAACAATTAAAGCTGAACGTATATGAAATTCTGGTTACAAATTGTATTGCTGTGCTTAATAATGCTATATTCAACTAGACTACAGTATATTACTGAGGGATGTGTCTGTGGCTTGCTCACATGGAGTAAAGCAAATCATTGGGGAGAATAGAAGGGTAAAAAAATGTGTAGGATGATAAATGGCCTCCTTAGTCTTGTCAAATGAACCTTTAGTGGATCCTTTCAGAGTATGACTGTATTCCAATTAGTAAATCCTATGAATATGTGAATATGTTGATACCGAAAACATAATTAAGGAAAGTCGTTCTGACAGTGCAAGGATGCCCTCTTGTGTCTGTGAAAGTCTCTAAGTCTCCAAATGTTTGCCCTGCGTAGAATATTACAATGTTAATTATGTTTGATGATCATGTTTTACAGCCAAATAGAAGCACTTAAATACAGATAATAGTGTTTTTAGAGTATACTTAGACGTGAGAGACTGTACAACTCCCCACATCCCCTATTGTCAGTACTCCCTCTTACAATAGAGGATGTCGGGAGTTGTAGTCAAATGGTAGGTATAAAGTCAAAGCCCTGTAGAATACTTTCCATTGCAACATATGATAAGAGCAATGCATTCGAAATCAAAGACTGATCGACTGCATACAGCTGTAGGTACTTCACACACAGACTGTGCTGGGTATGATTTTTTTTATTTTTGAAACAAAATATTAAAATCTAAAAAACAAAGGTGCTTCATTCTCCCTAATTATTCGTTTAGCATCTCGAACTGTGAGTTAGACAATGTTTCAAAGCCTTTGAACATCAAAGTGATAATTGTAAGGAAAAGCAAAACAAAGGATGAGAAGTGCGGCTTCACAACTTTACAGAGTAGGCATCTTTCATAAAAAACATATTTTAATTGCTTCTACAGTGAGCTTTCATGCATAGACATAAGGCAGATTGTAGTTACGGCTTTACATGGCTTTGCTGAAAAAATGGGATGTGTATATATAAATGTAATTGATATTGCTGGAGTAATTATGACTCTCATTTACACAATGAGTGGATGGGACTGTTTTATGTCTTAGATTATTTTCCATTTATACAAATATACAGTGATAATAGCACAGATATGCTTATAGCATCAATACAGTGGGGGTTTTCTTTTAAACAAGGTTTGCTAAGTATGAGTTGTGTTTTTTTGTGAGTGCAACCATGTTTGAATGCTCACAGAAATGAACATTTGGTTCTAAATTTCAGGGAGTTGTGCAAAGGATGGGAAAATAAGAGCAAGCTCTGAAAAACATTTTCTAAAAGATGCACCACCCCGAATGTCAGGACATGGCGTTGCCGTGCTGTGATGTCCTGGTGCCATCATGGGGCGGCAGAAACATTTATCAAGATGATCTCTGGGCCGTTCATCCTGGCGCCAAGCAATTTAGAACTTCAGCCAGTCAACCATCTGCTGCACCTACCATAGAAAAGAGTAACGTTACAGTGCAATAAACAGCAGCACAAGTACAACAGGCCATACCGGCTACTTCTTCTGAGGAACGCCACCTGGGGAATCAAAACCTCATAAGCAGCACACATCAAAGGCAAAGTTCACAATATTAGGTATCTTTACTGCTGCATAAATATTAAATAAATCTAAGTCCCCCAAAAGTTGTTGAACCATAGGTTGTTGATCTAAACATAGAACCTATATAAGTATTCCTAATATAAAAAAAAGCACCTCCAAACTACAAAGATGTACAAAAAGGCATTCAAGTTTATTAATTGGACCATATAATATTTTACATACAATGCACATAAATAATCATGTAATAAGAAACCAGGGCCAAGATGACACTGCCCAGACACTATAAGAAACGGAAGACACCTCCTTAATGTCAGACCAAACAAGATTGTCCAGCCCCAGTATAAGCCAAAGTTTTTTGATCATACCTAGGCAAAGAAATATAGATAATAGTATGGTGATAGTAGGTCAGAGATTAAAAATGAATGTATCAATTTAATATACATATTGTGCTTTCATCATAGAAATATTTAATAGATGACCAACAACTCCAGTCCCCTAACAACATAATGCTGAGTGTATGTGGATCAAAAATGTTCAAGTATCTCACCCCTGGACATGGTGTCCGTGAGATAACTTGGTCATAAACTTTTCAATAAACTTTGAATAAATCAATAGTACAAGTCAATATAAGAATCTTTTTAATATATACCATATAGAGAAAAGTATTGGGACACATCATTGAATTCAGGTGTTTTGTTTAGTCCCATTGACACAAGAGTATAAAATCAAGCACCTTGCCATGCAGTCTGTCTTTGTATATATGAATGAATGAATGAATGGGTCTTTCTAAAGAGCTCACTGAATTCAAGCGTGCTACTGTAATAAGATAAAACCATTCATTGCAAGAAGTAAGTTTGTGAAATTTCTTCCCTCTTAGATATTCCATGATCAGCTATGAGTAGTATTATTGCAAAGTGGAAGTGTTTAGGAACCACAGGAACTCAACCACAAAGTGGCAAACCAAAGTTGCTTAGTGCTGAGGTGCATATTACATAAAGGTTGCCAACGCTCTGCTGACTCAATAATTGCAGAGTTCCAGATATCCTCTTGCATTAACATCGGCACAAAAACTGTGCACCGGCATCTTCATGGCCAAGGAGCTGCCTGCAAGCCTAACATCACCAAACACAATGACAAATGTCGGATGGAGTGTTGTAAAGCGCGCTGCCACTGAACTCTGGAGCAGTTGAAACGTGTTCTGTGGAGTGACAAATCACGCTTCTCTATCTCACAGTCTGATGGACAAATCTGGGTTTGGAAAAAGCCAGGAGAACGTTACCTGCCCAACTGAATTGTGCCAGCTGTAAAGTTTGATGGAGGAGGTATAATGCTATGAGGTTGTTTCTCAGGGGTGGGCCTAGGCCCCTTAGATCCAGAAGGGAAATCTTAATTATTCAGCATACCAAGACATTTTATATGCTTCCAACTTTGTGGAAAAAGTTTGGGGAAGGCCTTCTTCTGTTCCAGCATGAATGTGCCCCAGTGCACAAAGCAATGCCTATAAATGCAAGGTTGGGTGAGTTTGGTGTGGAAGAACTTGACTGGCACAGACGGAGCCTGGACCTCAACCCCATTGAACACCTTTGGGATGAACTAGAATGGCTTTTGTGAAACGGGCCTTGTCCAACATCAGTGTCTGACCTCACAAATGCTCTTCTGGATGAATGGGCAAAAATGCCCACAGACACAGTCAAAAATCTTGGAGAAAGCCTTACCAGAAGAGTGGAAGCTGTTTTAGCAGCAAACAGGGACTAATTCCACATGAATGCCTGTAGTGTCCATGGCCACGGACCATCGTGTTTACTCACCTCCCGATGGCCGCAGCTGTGGATCTGTGAGCGCTGTCTCGCATCTCCTTCCCAGGAGACACCAGCGCTCACTTCTGCTCCGGTCCGCTGTGTCCCGTAGGGTGTGCGCGCACGCTCGTGCCCAACCTTAAAGGGCCAGCGTGCGCACAAGTGGAAATCATCATCATCAACTGCCCATTAATTCCCAGACTATAAGAAGGGCCCTGCCCTTCTGATCCTTGCCTGAGCGTTGTTAGTTACCTGTGCCCTGTTATTTTTATCCTGTATCCCATGCTGTGTTCTTTTTCCTGAGCCTATTTGTGTTGGTGTCGTGTCCTACTGCACCTGCTGTCATTTGCCATGTCCAGTGTCGCCTGCCACGTCCAGTGTCGCCTGCCACGTCCAGTGTCGCCTGCCACGTCC
Organism: Rhinoderma darwinii; assembly: GCF_050947455.1. Lineage (NCBI taxonomy): Eukaryota > Metazoa > Chordata > Amphibia > Anura > Rhinodermatidae > Rhinoderma > Rhinoderma darwinii. The sequence continues at coordinate 124,519,219 of NC_134691.1, read as the reverse complement.
AGTATCGTCTGCCGTGACCAGCGTCCTCTGCCACGTCTAGTGTTATCCACCATGTCTGGTGCAACCTGCTGCACCCACCTCCATCCATGCTGAAGCCTCGGCCTCTGTCTGGACTTTCCCTTGTGTTACGAACTGCTAGAGACTCTTGTATAGACTGTGACTAGGCCAGCTGCCTCTCCGCTACAGCGGAGCCGCCTAGTGGGTCCACATACCCCGTGACAATGCCTATGGATGTCATAAAAGCTCCTGTAGATGTAATGTGGACGTTTCCCAATATTTTTGTCCATATCATGCATTTTTTTGAGAAAAATGCCTCTTTTCCACTATCAATCTCTCCCCCACTGATCAATCACTCTGAATTTACTGCTAAATCCATCTCCTCAAGACGAAAATGGACTATCAGATCACTGAGGGATCAGGTTACATGCTGTCTAGAAGCCTATGGAGAGGGAGGGCACAGGAGGGAGGAGTAGAGTAAGAGAGAAGCAGAGAGAGACACAGATACACTGCTGCAGCTTCCAGTAAGTGTTATAGCTAACCCTGGTGCTGAATTTACATCTACACTGCTTATTACTGCTGCATAATCTCCTCCATGTTGCTACTGCTTCAATGGACAAAAGTATTGGGACACACCACTTGGTCTTTTATTGTTTTATTCACTCCCATTTCAACAGGTAAAATCCAGCACCTAGCCATGCAGTCGGACCTTCAGACATTTGTGAAAGAATGAGTCGTTCTAAAAAGCTCACTGAATTCAAACGTGGTTCTGTAATAGGATGCCACCGTTGCAACAAGTCAGTTCATAAAATTTCTTCCCTCCTAAATATTCCAAGATCAACTGTGAGTGGTAATATTGACAAGTGGAAGCCACAGCAAGTGGCAGACCACCAGGGGCTGGCTGGCAGATTTGACCCTTGGGGCAAGCACACAGCAGTGGCCAATGAGTAGCGGCGCCTCAGTAACCTGCTTACCTCTGATTGCTGTATAAAGGCGGCAGAGGTAACTGGGCTTTATATCCAGCCGACAGCTGGAGGTGATGTTCTTACGTTGGGATCGCACACGCACGTAAAGTTTTACATAGATGATTGAGATGTTAGCAATAGAGGGACTAGGAACTAATAACTATTGGTTCCTGACTCTGTGATTACTGTAATAACAAATCTCCCCCTTACTATATATTACACGCAGGCTAGAGACCCTTCTCCTCCATTACTATAGATTACATGCATTCTGGAGACCCACCATTAATATATATTACCTGCTGGCCAGAGACCACTTCCCCATTGCTATATATTGCATGCAGGCTAGAGACCCTCCTTATTATATATTACATTCAGGCTTGAGACCCCCCCCCATTACTATACAGTATATTACATGGAGGCTAGAGACCCCCATTAATATATAGTAGATGCAGGTTAGAGACCCGCTATTACTAGATATTACATGCAGGGTAGAGACCCCTCCTACCCCTTACTATATATTACATGCAGGCTAGAGACCCCTCTCCTCTCTTACTATATATTACATGCAGGCTGGAGACCCACCTTACTATATACTAAATGCAGGCCAGAGACCCCTTCCCTCTTTTACTATATATTAGGCTGGGTTCACACAACCTATTTTCAGACGTAAGCGAGGCGTATTATGCCTCGTTTTACGTCTGAAAATAGGGCTGCAATACGTCGGCAAACATCTGCCCATTCATTTGAATGGGTTTGCCGACGTACTGTGCAGACGACCTGTAATTTACGCGTCATCGTTTGACAGCTGTCAAACGACGACGTGTAAATGGACTGCCTCGGCAAAGAAGTGCAGGGCACTTCTTTGCCACGTAATTCGAGCTGTTCTTCATTGAACTCAATGAAGCACAGCTCAAGATTTACGAGCGTCTCAGACGCCTCGCAAAATGCGAGGAGGAGCATTTACGTGTGAAACGAGGCAGCTGTTTTCTCTTGAAAACAGTCTGTCTTTTCACACGTAAATGACAGCTAGCATGTGAACATACCCTTACATGCAGGCTAGAGACCCCTCCTTACTATATATTATATGCAGGCTAGAGACCTTACTTATTATATATATTTTTTGCAGACTAAAGACCCCCCTCCTCCATTACTATATATTATATTCAGTGTAGAGACCCCCAAAGGTCAAATTAAAAGTGTGTCCCCCACTTTAACAAGGGTCAAATTGTTATGTCTAGATGACTGGGTCAGAGCATCTCCAAAACGGGCAATCTTATGAGCGTGTTCCCGGTATGCAGTGGTTACTAGAGGGGCGGATCAAGGATTGAAATCTATGGGGGGGAGAGCAATGTACGCCGCATCGAATTTCACTTTATTTGGTTACGCCACTCCCTTAAATATGTAAACCACACCATCATAACAAGGAGGAAAATAAAAGTGGGACTTAGAAACACCTAATCACACAGTCAGGGACAGACCTACACTATAGAAACACCAATATATTTCCGATAATACCGCCATACAGCGACCATACAGTGGTCAGACACCAGTTATACATGGTGCTCTGCAGAGTATTATCATGCTGCAGACCATACAAGAAAATATAGAACTGATCAGACACAGTTACAGGCAAAATACCTAACAATTAAAGAGGACCAGTCACCACTCCTGGCATGTATTTTTTAGTAAATACTTGCATTCTCCATAATATAAGAATTCTGGAGTATTTTTTCTTAGAACTTTGTATTGTGCCGTTACTCTGTTATTCCTACGGGAAATGTAGGAATAAATTGACAGTGGGGTTTTACCATTCCCCCTGTAAAAATGGCTGTGTTTCTACACACTCTGACAGTCTCCAATCATCGCTGGCTGTATGTTTAGGGAAACTTCCTATTGACAAGGGGAATGGTAACACACAGTTGTCAATTAGCCCTGGAATACAGCCTCGTCAAAAGAAGTGCAGGACACTTCTTTGGACGTTTTTGGAGCTGTTTTCTCATAGACTCCAATGAAAACAGCTCCAAAAACGGATGTAAAAAACGCCGCGAAAACGGCGTGAAAACGCCGCGAAAAATGCGAGTTGGTAAAAAAAGTCTGAAAAGCAGGGTCTGTTTTCCCTTGAAAACAGCTCTGGATTTTCAGACGTTTTTGTTGACTACGTGTGAACATACCCTAACCTCTACAACATGGGCAAGACCAAAGAGCTTTCTAAGGATGTCAGGGACAAGATCATAGACCTGCACAAGGCTGGAATGGGCTACAAAACCATAAGTAAGACGCTGGGTGAGAAGGAGACAACTGTTGGTGCAATAGTAAGAAAATGGAAGACATACAAAATGACTGTCAATCGACATGGATCTGGGGCTCCATGCAAAATCTCACCTCGTGGGGTATCCTTGATCCTGAGGAAGGTGAGAGCTCAGCCAAAAACTACACGGGGGGAACTTGTTTATGATCTCAAGGCAGCTGGGACCACAGTCACCAAGAAAACCATTGGTAACACATTACGCCGTAATGGATTAAAATCCTGCAGTGCCCGCAAGGTCCCCCTGCTCAAGAAGGCACATGTACAGGCCCGTCTGAAGTTTGCAAATGAACATCTGGATGATTCTGAGAGTGATTGGGAGAAGGTGCTGTGGTCAGATGAGACTAAAATTGAGCTCTTTGGCATTAACTCAACTCCAGTGTTTGGAGGAAGAGAAATGCTGCCTATGACCCAAAGAACACCGTCCCTACTGTCAAGCATGGAGGTGGAAACATTATGTTTTGGGGGTGTTTCTCTGCTAAGGGCACAGGACTACTTCACCGCATCAATGGGAGAATGGATGGAGCCATGTGCCATCAAATCCTGAGTGACAACCTCCTTCCCTCCACCAGGACATTAAAAATGGCTCGTGGCTGGGTCTTCCAGCACGACAATGACCCGAAACATACAGCCAAGGCAACAAAGGAGTGGCTCAAAAAGAAGCACATTAAGGTCATGGAGTGGCCTAGCCAGTCTCCAGACCTTAATCCCATCGAAAACTTATGGAAGGAGCTGAAGATCCGAGTTGCCAAGTGACAGCCTCGAAATCTTAATGATTTACAGATGATCTGCAAAGAGGAGTGGGCCAAAATTCCATCTAACATGTGTGCAAACCTCATCATCAACTACAAAAAACGTCTGACTGCTGTGCTTGCCAACAAGGGTTTTGCCACCAAGTATTAAGTCTTGTTTGCCAAAGGGATCAAATACTTATTTATCTGTGCACAATGCAAATAAATATATATAATTTTGACAATGTGATTTTCTTTTTTTTTTTTAATATAATCTATCTCTCACTGGTAAAATTAACCTAGCCTAAAAATTCTAGACTGTTCATGTCTTTGACAGTGGGCAAACGTACAAAATCAGCAAGGGATCAAATACTTATTTCCTTCACTGTATATTGAGAATTGGGGTTCCCTAATTCTGTCACCGTCCGCATCCAGGCGTAGACTCAGTGGATAGATGGCCGGGATTACGGAAACAGCCGAAATCGCTGTGCTAGGCCGTTCCAATAAGGGTATGTTCACACACACTAATTACGGACGTAATTCGGGCATTTTTGCCCCGAATTACGTCCGAAAATAGCGCCTCAATAGCGCTGACAAACATCTGCCCATTGAAAGCAATGGGCAGACGTTTGTGTGTTCACACGAGGCGTAATTTACGCGCCTCTGTCAAATGACGGCGCGTAAATAGACGCCCGCGTCAAATAAGTGACCTGTCACTTCTTTGGCTGTAATTGGAGCCGTTATTCATTGACTCCAATGAATAGCAGCGCCAATTACGTCCGTAATGGACGCGGCGTTCAAGCGCCTGCACATGCCGTTACGGCTGAAATTACAGGGATGTTTTCAGGCTGAAACATCCCCGTAATTTCATCCGTTACGGACGCCCTCGTGTGAACATACCCTAACTCGCACAGAAGAGAATAGGAGTTATAGAAGCGGCATAATTCCCGTCACCTCTCCACGGAGTCTGCGCCTCGATGCGGGGGAGGCTGTCTGCAACTGACTTTAGGAACATTCTATCTATACAAACTATTGCCTACAACTTCTGTATCTATTATACTTGCCTAGAAGCCACAAATAATTATTTCAATTTCATATGTATATTTTCTTAATTCTTTTTATCTTTATTATCTAGTAAAGTGTTCGTGATTTTATTTATATATATTATGTCCCTCTTTTGCTTTATACCATATCCATTCCCTTCACTCTCAAATATGTTAAAACTCAATAAACAGCGGAAAAAAAATTATATTATATTAGCATATATATAAATATATATATATATATATATATAATATTTATTATATCAAAATATACAATAAAAATGTGACATTTGCAGAAGGTTTTTTTGTGAAATTGTCAAGGACAGCTGACTAGTATAAAATCCATGTGAAGCATCCCCGAATAATGTGGCTGCAGTGTGAACAGACGTCACAGCTCCACTAGTAAAGTTACAAATCTCCCTCCTTTCTTCCCTCCACAGCAGCATGTATACATTGTCAAACCGTCAGACAGCTGCTTCCAGCCAATAACAGCGCTTCTCTGGTGGAAGCAGATGTAGCGGGGGCGCTGATTGGTCTCTGGTAAGAGATATGCCGATTAGCTATGAATGGATGGGTGGGCGGAGCTTAGAGCAGCCGGGAAGTGTAGTATTTTCATGTTAGTGTGAAGCTTCCTGTCATAGTGGTTGTTCGTTACACTGTGCCTGTGACTACCTGCAGTGTGCTGAGTGATGAGTGGCCCTGACTGGTGGCATACAGCTGTCATTGTTACTGTGTGAGGTAGGTGACGCTTTGTGTTCCATCAGATAATCAGTTTATGTATTAATGCACAACCATAACAGTGTACTATAAAGCCCAGCAAGTCTTCTTGCCACAGAATGTGTGTGTGTGGGGGTTGTAATATATTCTATTACATTGTATGGGGGTGATGTCACATATTTTAATCCGATGTTTATGTAGGTTCTACATCTAAAATCTTCAGCAATTTATAGCACAATACATGTAGATAAGGTTTTCAAAAAGTGGAAAATTCTCTGTGGAATTCTGGGCATTCCGTGGATTTTCAAATGCGCAAAATGTCAATTCTGTTGCAGATTTGTTGTAGTTTTTCCACTGCAGATTTCACGTTTGACAGCGCATAAGGTGAAATCCACAGCAAAATCTGCATTTAATTTGGCTGTGGATTTGTGGTGAAATCTGGGGCAAGGAAAGTCTATTACATGTGGACACGGAAACGGAATCCGCGCCCAAAAAAACGTCCGAAATTGCCTCCCATTGATGGGCAGTCATTAATTTTCCCGGGTGGCTTTTGGCATGTCCTTTCTTGCTGCAGTTTTCGCTTCTGACCTCCCATTGAATTAATGGGAGGCTGTAAAAACCTGCTTCACTCGCTTCTGAGCATTTTCCGTGGCGTTTTCTTGCTCACGGTCCTTGCATCAGCTTAGATGGCCGCAGGTGGAAAAAGCTGCGAAAACCATTAAAAAAAAAAAAAGCGCGGGCAGTTCAAAATTCCTGAAGGATTTCTGAGGCAGATTTTATTCTGCCAGCAAAAAACTCAATGAATCCACAGTGTTTCCGCAGCTAAATCTGCATGTGTTACAGGTAGGGAGGCACGATGCATCGAAACTTCGATACTGTTTCGATACTCTGCATCCCCAAATGGTTTAATACCGTTATTTCGTGTATTTCGATACTAAGCTGTGCGGCCGCACAGCTCAGTATAGTAACACATGAATGTATGAGAGCGGGGCTGCGGGTGTGTGATACAGTCATTGCCCCGCTCCTGAGTCCTGAGGAGTGCGAGCCGTCAGGATGATGCGGCCGGCGCTGCACTAATGAGCGGCGGCACTGAAGACCGATCATGGCGGGCACGCTGCAAAATACCCCCATGTTCTGTCTTCAGTGCCTGAACCGCCGCTCATTAGTGTAGCGCCGGCCGCATCTCCTCAGGCTGACCGCGCACGCACTTCCTGTCAGGAGCGGGGCAATGACTGTATTACACAGCCGCAGCCCCGCTCTATAACGGCGGAGATCAGAGAAACCCCTTATCTCCGCCGTTATTCTCCTGAATGTTGCGATCAAAGCTGACTGCAGCGTTCAAGAGGAAGTGAAATCCTACAATCCTACATTTAAAAGGGTGAAATCCGCAGTGAACATCCGGACAGAACGAGCATGCTGCAGATTTGAAATTCCTCAGCATGATTTAATTTTTGCATTGATAATGTTCTGCATCGTGTGGATGAGATTTGTTCGGATCTTGTTCACATGGCTGGTACTGTAATCCGCTGTGGATTTTGCGTGACATCCGCACAGAAATCTGTATCCTTATAGTTTGGTTCTTGGAGATAAATCAACTCGTCATGTCACTTATGTAAATGCAGTTACCAGAGATGCGTTGTGTTCTTTCTGTACCATTAGGCCCAGTTCAAACTAAGGTTTTTTGGCGCTGATTTTGATGCGGACGCTACATTCGAATCGGCGCCAAAAGTCATCCGAAACATTGAGACCTTGATTTCAAAAAGAGGCGGAGGTGTCCGTGTCATCAGGCCTGCTCTCTCCTTGCTGTAACCCCATGCCGATAATTGACAATAGCGCCTGTCCCCTACGTCCTCCAAATCTCGCTGCAAATCCCATGGAGGGTGGGATCCAATGAGATGGTGTCAGGTGATGTCGCGAGGCCATTAACCCAGCGTATGCGCAGTTTTACCGTGAGGCTACGGTAGACTTGTGTACACTATTCTGAGCATGCGCTGAATAGTATGCTGAATGGGCATGCACGGGATTTCATTTCTAGTAGACAGGGAGACACTCTTAGGGCAATAACGCAATATGAATGGGCCCTAAAGAGGTTTTCCCAGAATCATAAGTGATCACCTATCCACTGGATAGGTGATAGTTCTCTGATCACTGGAACCCCCACCATTCGTGAGAACAGGGTTCACTGTAAACCCCGCAGTGAGGAGGACATTGAATGGATCGGCATGCGGTCGCTGCTACATTCACGGTCTATGGGAATGACGGAAACAGCCGAGCGCTGTACTGGGCTGTTTCAGTTACCATAGACTTTGAATGGAGCGGTAGCACGCATGCTCGACTGCCGCTCCATTTAACGTCCTCCTCACTGCAGTCGAGCAGTAAGGAGGAATGTTGAGTTTGGGGCCCACGTTCTCACGATCAGTGGGCCTCCAGCGATCAGAAATCCTGTGGATAGAGGATTGTTTATGATTTTGGGAAGCACTCTGGCTTTCTTTTCCCATAACCTCCCATTTGAAAATATAATATTGTGTATTGACTTACCTGGGGCTGTATTTTATGGGACACTGCTCTGAGCTGAGCCGCCGTGGGTCACGTGATCTTCTTTCTGACGCCGTCTATCCTACAGGCTGTGAGAGCCTCCATGTGAGTAATAGACTCTCATTGAGAGACTGACCTATTTCTACAGTAGACCCCACGGCAGCCCACAATCGAGCGGCGTCCTATGAAATACATCACCAGAAAAGTCAATATACATAACTACATTACATTTTCACACCGGAGAGGAGGGGTCCTAAATGATGCGCTAGTTTTTTTTACTTTTTTCCTCTCCGCATTTCAGCAGACATAATTTTTTTCATTGATGTGGCTATATGAGACCTTGTTTTAAGTGAGAGAATTAATTTTTTTGTTGCTGGTACATATATATTACTGTGAAATTTCAATAATTTGCACACATTTTAATCTACGGATTATTAGGCCCCGTTCACACAGTTTCTTGGCACGATTTTTGACGAGGAAACTGCACTAAAAAACATCCGAAATCGCCTTTCAAGGCGGAGGTATTTTTTTTCCTGCCAACCAAAAAAAAACGCTCGTGGGAAAAAGAAGCGTCATGCCCTTTCTTCAGGCGTTTGTCTCTCAAATCCCATTAACATCAATGGGAGGCAGAGAAAGTGGCTTTCGCTGCGTTTTTTGACGCGGCGCTCAACCGCTGCGGCCAAGAAACGCTGCAGAGCGTGCAGGCAGGTCAAAATCTGCCTCAAAATTCCTGGACAAATTTTGAGACTGATTTTTCCTCCTGCGAAAAACTCTGTGTGAACAGGGCCTTGCAGTGGTTTGGATATATATATTTTTTTAATCATTTTTTTTTTAATAAACAGATTTTTATTGATCCAGTATACATCTAATCATTACATACAGCAATGAAACATTGCAAACAAAGCATTGGGATAAGGATCACATTTTTTACAGAAAAAAACAAAAAAGAAACATACAAACAAACAAAACTCCGGATCCAGACACAACAAATTGACCACATATTAGACTAAGGTAATCATAAGAGTATGTCGGAGTAAGTAGAGTCAGTCCATTGATCCCATAAGGAAGTACGAGCGTAGGACCCTTGAATAGAGGCTAAAGCGCGTTCCATAACACAATTATTGTTATCATATAAAATCACTTCACTCATACTAGGCACTTTTGTAGATTTCCAGTATTTTGCAATCAATATTTTTGCAGACCGCAATACATGAAAAAGTACGTTTCTGACACCCGGAGAGAAATCCACCAATCCCACATGCAGTAGGGCTATAGCAGGGGCGAGCTGAATGTCAACCCCTAAAAGAGATCGTAAGAAATGTTCTACTTGCTGCCAAAAGCTGGACAATACTGTACACTCCCAGAAAATATGGAGGATGGTACCCTTAGAAGTGAGGCACCTCCAGCACCTATCTGATGATGTTGGATATATTCGCGACAAACGACTAGGAGTGTAATACCACCTATACATTATTTTCCTAGACGCTTCCAAATGTGTAGCGCACTTAGAGAGAGAGAACAAGCTAGATTGAAAGTGGCTTCCCAATCCTGCGTACTTATAGGGATTCCCAGATCTCTCTCCCAATGCCCCAGACAAGGAAATTCCTCCCGAAGCAAACCCTCACATAATACCTTATAAATTTTTGATATCCCTTTGCATGTTTTATCCAGATTAGTGAATGACAATTCAAAAGGCGTTTCAGGGGAATCAATCAGAGGAGGCAATGTACTCAACAAGTGACGTATTCTGAGGGATTTATAGAAGTCCCTACGGGGTATGTTGTACTTCAGACATATATCATTAAATGCCAGTAGATGAGTTCGCTCCATAATGTCAGAAATACACTCAATGCCGGACAACAGCCAATTTTAGATATCAATATCAGGTATCAGAAGCGGAAGCAGTCGAAGAGGAAGATCAGAAAATCTCACCGGGATTATAGGGTGAATAACAGTCAATTTTTTCCAGACCTGGAGCCCTGCATCAATCGTTAAAGAAGATTTCGATATTTTAGCACCAGTAGACAATAGCCACATGCGCGCTTCTACAGAAGATCCATCAAGTAATTCCTTTTCCATAGAAATCCAATGTTTCATAGGAACTTTAGTCTTCCACATTCTGGCTTGATCCAAAATTGCTGCATAATAATAATGAGCCAAGTTCGGGAGACCCAAACCCCCTTTAATAATTGGCTGGTATAATACCTCCGCCGCTACTCTAGGGCGGGAGTTTTTCCATATATATTTATTCATTATACCTTGGAGTCTTTTAAGATAAGATACCGATAGCAGAATAGGTACATTTCTAAATAGATATAGTATTTTTGGGAGGATCATCATCTTAACCGCAGAGATTCTCCCTACCCATGATGCCTCATACTTTATGTACTTGGATAAGTCTGCTTCTATCGCAGATACCAATGGTATATAATTGTAATCATTTTTTAATATTTTTTTTTTTTTGGCCTGTTTTTATTGATGTCTATGGAAATTTTTATTTCTAACTATCCCAAATTGGCTCCTGGACTGGTCTAAGGGTATGTTCACACGCTTAACCAAAAACTTCTGAAAATACGAAGCTGTTTTCAAGGGAAAACAGCTCCTGATTTTCAGAAGTTTTTTAAGCCACTGGCATTTTTACTGCCGTTTTTGGAGCTGTTTTCAATAGTCTATGAAAAACGGCTCCAAAAACGTCCCAAGAAGTGACCTGCACTTCTTTTTCACGGCCGTTTTTTTACGCGGCCGTTTTACAAAACGGCTACGTATAAAACAGCCCGTCGGAACAGAACGCTGTTTTTCCCATTGCAATAAATGGGAAGATGTTTGGAGACGTTCTGCTTCCGATTTCTCGGCCGTTTACGGGCCGAAAAACGGCCGAAAATAAGCCGTGTGAACATGCCCTAAGGAGGCGTTCACACAGAGTTTTTTGAAACCGCGTCAAAAAATGGCCGAAAATGCCTCCCCATTGATTTCAAACTGAACTTTGAGGCAGATTTTCCTCCTGCAAAAAACTCAGGGTGAACTCACCCTAAGGCCTTATTCACACGAACGTGTGCATTTTGCGCGTTGCAGTTCCGTGTGTCATCAGTGTTTGCTGCGTGATGCCATCCTTATGACACGCGGTTTTGATGTTTAGAAAAATAAATGAGGGAAGTGCTTTTATTTTTTCCTTCATTTCTTTATCTACTGTTTCCGCGAATCACGCGCGACACACGGAAGTGCTTCCGTGTGCGGTCTGTGATTTTCACGCACACATTGACTTCAATGGGTGCGTGATGCGCAATAAACGCACACGTATAGGACATGCAGTGAGTTTCACGCTGCGGACACGCTGCGTGAAAAACACTGGCTGAATGGCCCCATTGAATTGCATAGGTCCGTGTGACGTCTGTTATTTTAACGCACGTAACACGGCCATGAAATACGCTGGTGTGAATAAGGCCTAATATGTATGGCCAGCTTTAATCTGAGAGGTTCTTTCTGCTCTGTCTTCTGCCTCAACATTATATTGCAATTCTATGCTGGGAACAAGGGTCAGATTATCAGACTTTCTGGAGTATTTACTGTATTTTTTCTTACATCCTTTCTTAATGCTACTGTAGCACTAGGTCATATCTATAATTGTGATATACGGCTTACATTCGGTTACAGTCATGATCTTTTTGTCTTTTTTACAGAACATATTACAGTGAAAATAGAAGATTTAATAACTCATCATGGATCTATCTTCACTGGTGAAGAAGCTTGGTAATATTTTATCTACAAGTATGCATGTTTATAGGGAAGTCGTAGTGAGCCCTCGGCCGATGATCTCATGTGTATGGCCAGTTTTCACACTCCCAGTCGACTGCGCTATTGCTTCTGTCAAGAACAACGGAACCCTGTCACAACGGTGACAGACGGAAACCATTAGCTAGGTTTCCGTCACCATTGATATCAATGGTGTGGGAAACGGAAGCTGAGGTTTCCGTTTGCCTTTCCGTTGAGGGGTTAACACGACCGAAACCTCAGATGGAAACCCCTCAACGTTGATGTGAACAGGCCCTGAGCTGTGCGGACCACAATTTCTTCTTTTGTGTTTACTATATATTTTTTGTGCAGAAAATACTCCTTTTGGTTATGTTGCTCGTGTTCTCATTTTGATCCTCCCTGTTAGGCTCTATTCACATTATGTTTGAGCCTTCCGTCAGAGGTATACATCACAACATTTCCCGACGTAGACCACTGTATAGTTGGACATAGAGTAGCATTGCAAAAAAAAGTATACATCACAGTATATGACTGTTTGCGGGATGCCTCTGTGTAGTATAGTGTAGTCTTTGGTGTGTCATGAATTCTTATTTGTTTTTCTAGGATCCTTATTTTAGGTCGGCAGATCTACAGTAATGTAAACAAACTACCCGCTGACCATGATTTTAATAATGTACAGTCTGCCTTATTTTCCATAATGCTTGAGCTATAAGAATGACCTCTCTTAGGCCTCATGCACACGAACGTAAAAACGCCCATAATTACGGGCCCATAGACTTCTATTGGCCACGGGTGCCTTCCCGTTTGCTTACGGAAAGGTGCTCGGGCCGTTGAAAAATATGGAACATGTCCTATTTCAGGCCGTAATTACGGCACGGGCAGGCCCATAGAAGTCTATGGGGCTCCCGTAATTATGGGTGGCTACGTGTCTGCACCCGTAATTACGGGAGCGTTGCTAGGCGACGTCAGGGGATAGTCACTGTCCAGGGTGCCTAAAGAGTTAACTGATCGGCAGTAACTCTTTCAGCACCCAGGACAGTGACTACCGCTGGAGTTAATAGTATTAAAAGTTAACTTACCTGCTTCTTCCTCCAGTCTGGCCTCCCGGGATAACGTTTCATCCCTTGTGACCGCTGCACCCAATCACAGGCTGCAGCGGTCACATGGACTGCCGCGTCATCCAGGGAGGTCGGACTGGATGTCAAAAGAGGGACGCGTCACCAAGACAACGGTATGTATGAACTTCTTTTTCTTTCAATGGCTGCGGAAACTCTGCCCGAAAGTGCTGTCCCTTCTCTCTTTCCAGCACTGATAGAGAGAAGGGGCTGCCGATTAGTGCAGAGAAAACGGGTCCGTAAATACGGGTGGTATACTGGTGACACCGGACCCGTATTGACTGGCACGAGTCTGTAAATACTGGTGGAATACGGATCGAATACGTGTGACAAAGGACCCGTATTTACGGGAGGAAAAAAATAAGTTCGTGTGCATGAGGCCTTACTCTGGATTACATATTAACCCCTTCCCGACATTTGCCGTATGGGTACGCCATGGAAAGCCATGACTTCCCGCAAATTGCCGTATCCATACGCCAAATGTTTGGCACTGGCTCAGAAGCTGAGCCGGTGTCATGATCGCCGGATCTCAGCGGTATCCAACAGCTGACATCCGGCTGTAAGGCCGGATTCACACGAGCGTGTGGGTTTTGCGCGCACAAAAGGTACTTAACAGCTCCGTGTGTCAGCCCCGTATGATGCGCGGCTGCGTGACTTTTGCGCAGCCGCCATCATTATGACGCTCCGTTTGGATGTTTGTAAACAGAAAAGCACGTGGTGCATTCCTGTCTTCATTCATAGTTTTACAGCTGTTGCGCGAATCACGTGCATCCCACGGAAGTGCTTCCGTGTGGTGTGCGTGATTTTCACGCACCCATTGACTTCAATGTGTGCTCGATGCGAGAAATACGCACAAAGAACGGACATGTCGTGAGTTTTTCACAGCGGACTCGCTGCGTAAAAATCACGCAACTATCTGCACGGCCCCATAGACTAGTATAGGTCCGTGCGACACGCGTGTACCACGTTCGTCTGAATAAGCCCTAATGGTGGGGACCGAAATTAGCTTTGATCCCTGCCATTAACCCCTTAAGTGTTGCTTTCAAACGTGATCGCTGCACTTAAGGTGCTTGCAGCTCATCGGAACCCCAGCAATGAAATTGCCGGGGTTCCGGTGGGTGCAATGGCAACTGGAGGCCTAATACTTGCCTCCCGGTCTGCCTAGCACGGAAGCCGGTCAGGACCCGCCCGGCGGCGGAGCCTGATCGGCTTCCGTAGCCGCCGGCAAGATGGCGCCGGCTCAGGAGCTGATCCGGCTTCATCAGAGGTGGAAGTCAACTGGAATGTTACAGCTGACATCCACCTATAACGACTGGAACCGGAGCTAGCTCCGATTCCTGCCATTAACCCCTTCGATGCAGCAATCGAAAGCGATCGCTGCATCTTAGTGGTTGCAAGGAGATCGCCAGCCCTGACAGGCAATCAGGACTGGCGACTGCTGCTATGGCAACAGGAGACAATGGCCTCCTGCTCTAGCATTGCGGAAGCCGATTAGGCCCCGCCAGGAGGCGAAGCCTAACCGGATTGATGTCAGTGAATAACTGACAGATTTAATACATTGCACTACGTAGGTAGTGCAATGTATTAGAAAAAAAACATCAGACGGTTGGACCTTCAAGTCCCCTAGTGGGACTTGAAAAAAAGTGTAAAAAAAATATAAAAAAAGTGAAAAAATAAAAGTTTGAAAACAATAAAAGTTTAAAGTAATAAAATAAAATACAATCGCCCTTTTTCTCTTATCAAGTCCTTTATTATTGAAAAAAAACAATAAACCATACATATTTGGTATCGCCGCGACCGCGACCGTAACGGCCTGAGGTATCAAAATATTCTATTATTTATTGCACGCAGTGAACAGCGTAATAAAAAAACCTCGTAAAAAAACTATACCAGAGTTTCTGTTTTTTGGTCACTTTGCCCTACAAATATTGGAATAAAAAGTGATCAAAAAGTGGCACGTATCCAAAAATGGTACCTATAAAATCTATAGCTTGTCTCCCAAAAAACAAGCCCTCATACAGCTCAGTCGATAAAAAAGTTATGGTTCTCACAACTTGGCGACAGAAAAAATACATTCCTTTTACAAAAGTAATTTTATTGTGCAAAAAGTTGTAAAACATAAAAAAGTTCCCTAAATTAGGTATCACTGGAATCGTACTGACCCGCAGAATAAAGTTAACATGTAATTTATAACGCGTGGCGAATGCTGTATAAAAAAAACTATGGCAGAATTGCGTTTTTTTTGTTTACCTGGCCTCCCAAAAAATAGGATAAAAGGTGATAAAAACGTCGCATGTACCCCAAAATGGTACCGATAATAACTACAGCTCGTCCCGCAAAAAAACAGCCCTCATGCCGCTACGTCTATGAAAAAATAAAATTCGTTATGGCTCCAATAAGTCAGGAAATAAAAAATATGCAGTTGTGCAGGTCCGAGGGGAACTTTTCTTCTGTTTCAAGAGGCGATTTATCAAGGGCCTAAAATTAGGGAACGAGGAAGGGGAGAGCCCAAACATATCTGCTGGAAGCGACGATGCCTGTATTATACCAGGACAACACTTCCCAGCAAAATTCCCCAAACTGCAAAGGCGCGGAGTGTGGATCAAAAGGGGGATAATAAAGGACGCCATATATCAGTGCGACACCGGCCTGTGCAGAAAGGATTGCTTCACAGCGTAACACACATCTATGGATCATTTTATTGTTTTTTACCCCATTATTATACCACCTGACTATGTCCCTGATATACTCTGCCCAGCTTACATGTACCGCCACATTATAAATGGAAACACCAGCAATGCTCCAAACAAAACTACTACCAAGCAAAATCCGCTCTCCAAAAGCCAAATGGCGCTCCCTCCGCTCTGAACCCTACAGTGTGCCCAAACAACAGTTTCCTTCCACATATATGGCATCGTCCTACCTGGGAGAACCCTTTTAACATTTTTTGGGGTGTGTTTCTCCAGTGGCATAAGCTGGGTATGACATATTTGCCACTGAAATGGCATATCTAGGGAAAAATAGACATTTTTAATTTGCACCATCCGCAGCGCATTCAATTATGGAAAAGACCTGTGGGGTGAAAATGATCATTACACCCCTTAATAAATGCCTTGAGGGGTGTAGTTTCCAAATGGGGTCACTTCTCAGGGGTTTCTTTTTATTATTTCACATCTGAGCCTCTGCAATTGTGAACCAATTCTTTGTAAATCGCCAAATTAGGCCTCAATTTTACATGGTACGCTTTCACTCCTGAGCCTGGTCGAATGTCCAGGCAAAAGATTAGGGCAACATGTAGGGTGTTTCTAAAACCGGGAAACACCGCATAATAATTAGAGAGCAGTCTAGTTATGATGGCACAAGCTGGGCACCACATATTGGCATATCTATGGAAAAAAATCCAATTTTCACTCTGCAACATCGAGTGCACACTAATTTCTACAAAACACCTGCAGTGTTAACATGCTTACTACACCACTAGGTAAATTCATTGAGGGGTGTAGTTTCCAAAATGGTGTCACTTCTGGGGGGTTTCCACTGTTTTGGTCTCACAGGCGCCCAGAAACCAATCCAGCAAAATCTGCACTGCTAATGGCGCTCCTTCTCTTCTGATCCTTGCCGTGTTCCCAAACAGCAGTTTATGACCACAAATGGGGTATTGCCGTACTCCAGAGAAGTTGCTTTACAAATGTTGGGGTTCTTTTTTTCCTTTATTTGTTGAGAAAATGAAAAATTTTGCTCTAAAGCTGCGTCTTATTGAAGAAAAAGGATTTTTTTTATTTTCACTGCCCAATTCTAATAAATTCTATGAAACATCTATGGGGGTCAAAATACTCACTACACACCTAGATAAACTCCTCAAGGGGTGTAGTTTCCTAAATGGAGTCACTTTTCCGGCGTTTTCATTGTTTTGTCCCCTCAGGGGCTTTGTAAATGCGACATGGCCTCCGCAAACCATTCCTGCTAAATGTAATCTCCAAAAGCCAAATAGTGCTCTTTCCCTTCTAAGCCCCGCCGTGTGTTCAAACAGCCGGTTATTACCACATGTGAGGTATTGTTTTTGTTGCAGTGCTTTTTCTACTTCAGTCCTTGTGGAAATTAGAAAAAATTAGCTAAACCTAAATTTTCTTTGAAGAAATGTAGATTTTTATTTTCAGTGCCTACTTCCAATAATTTATGCAAAAAACCTGTGGGGTCAAAACGCTCAATATACCCCTAGATCATTTCCTCAATGGGTCTAGTTTCCAAAATGGGGTCATTAGTGGGGGGTTTCAGCTGTTTTGTCTCCTCCGGGGCTTTGTAAATGTGACATGGCCTCCGCAAACCATTCCTGCTAAATGTGAACTCCAAGAGCCAAATGGCGCTCTTTTCCTTCTAAGCCGTGCCATGTGTCCAAACAGCCATTTATTACCACATGTGGGGTATTGTTTTACTCGGGAGAAATTGCTCTACAAATGTTGTGGTGCTTTTTCTACTTTAGTTCTTTTGGAAATGGAAAAAAAAATAGCTAAACCTACATTTTATTTGAAAACATGTAGATTTTCATTTTCATGGCCTAGTTACAAATTTTTTTTCAAAAAAACTGGCGGGTCAAAATGCTTGTTACACCCCTAAATAAATTCCGCGAGGGGTGTAGTTTCCCAAATGTGGTCACTTTTGGGGGATTTCCACTGTTTTGGCGCCGCAAGAGCCCTTCAAACCTGACATGGTGCCTAAAATATATTCTAATAAAAAGGAGGCCCAAAATCCTCTAGGTGCTCCTTTGCTGCTGAGGCCTGTGTTTCAGTCCATTACCACACTAGGACCACATTTGGGATATTTCCTAAAACTGCAGAATCTGGGCAATAAAATATTGAGTTGCATTTCTCTGTTAAAACCTTCTGTGGTTCAAATAAAATTGATTCAAAATGAATTTCTGGAAAAAAATAATGAACTTTGTAAATTTCACCTCTACTTTGCCTTAATTCCTGCGCAATGTCTAAAGGGTTAAGAAACTTTCTAAATGCTGTTTTGAATACTTTGAGGGGTGCAGTTTTTAAAATGGGGTAACTTATTGGGGGTTTCTAATATCTAAGGACCTCAAAGCCACTTCGGAACTGAACTGGCCCCTGTAAAAATAGCCTTTTGAAATTTTCTTGAAAATGTGAGAAATTGCTGCTAAAGTTCTAAGCCTTGTAATGTCCTAGAAAAATAAAAGGATGTTCAAAAAACGATGCCAAACTAAAGTAGACATATGGGGGATGTTAATTGGCAAAATTTTTGTGTGGTATAACTGTGAAAAATGCTAATTTTTGCAATTTTTCACTAAATTTTGGTGTTTTTCACAACTAAATCCTTAATGTATCGGGCAAATTTTGCCAGTAACATAAATTCCAATGTGTCATGAGAAAACAATCTCAGAATCGCTTGGATAGGTAAAAGCATTCCTAAGTTATTACCACATAAATTGAAACATGTCAGATTTGAAAAATGAGGCTCTGTCAGGAAGGTCAAAATGGCCAAAGAGGGAAGGGGTTAAAGCAAACGTTGAAAACATAAAAAAAATCAGAAAAAAGTGGCGGAAATTAAAAAAAAATTCTCTCTCCCCTGGAAATAATGAGTAAAATATAATCAATAATTTAAATGCACCCCAAAATTGTTCGAAGAAAAACCAGCCCATATAAAGCTACATCGACAAAAAGTTATGGCTTCTGTAATGCAGCGACATGAAGTGTGCTATTATTGTGCAAAAGTAGTAAAACATATCCATATTTGGTATCGCTGTAATCATACCGACCCATAGAATAATAATAATAATAATAATCTTTATATAGCGCCAACATATTACGCAGCACTTTACAATTTAGAGGGGACATGAAACAAACAATATCAGACATTATATAGTGACAAAGCGAATTTACAATTCAAACCTGGGGAGTGAGGACCCTGCTCGCAAGAGCTTACAATTTATGAGGAAGTAAAGGAGACACAAAGTGTAACAGTGTTTGTTCTGTACAATGGTCCGGCCATTTTTATACACATGCGGTGGTAACATAAAGCTGCATGAGCCGGTCACCAGCCAGTATCCGTGTATGACGGACATGAAGAGAAGGAGTGTGAGGGAATCTTATTCTGATGACTAATCTAAAAGGAGGGCCATGGAAAGGAGTCAGATTAGGGAATGTTATAGGCCTGTCTAAATAGATGTGTTTTCAGGGCACGTTTTAAGACTGTGGATATTGGGAATTAATCTGATTGTCTGGGGTAGCACATTCCAGAGGACGGGTGCAGCACGAGAGAAATCCTGGAGACGGTAGTGGGAGGTTCGGATTATGGAGGATTTTAATCTAAGGTCGTTGGCAGAACGTAGAGCCCGAGTAGGGTGGTAGACAGAGATGAGGGAGGAGATTTAAGGAGGTGCAGCACTTTGTGGGTGAGAGTAATAAGTTTGAATTTTATTCGGAAGGGGATGAGCAACCAGTGCAGTGACTGGCACAGATTAGAGGCGTTGGTGTAGCGGTTGGTCATAAAGATGAGCCTGGCTGCTGCATTGAGGATAGATTGGAGAGGGGAGAGTTTAGTGAGGGGAAGACCGACTAGTAATGAGTTACAGTAGTCAAGACAAGAGTGAATCAGAGCAACAATGAGAGTTTTAGCAGTTTCCTCCGTAAGAAAAGAGCGGATTCTGGAGATGTTTTTGAGGTGAAAATGACAGGAGCGTGAAAGTGATTGTATGTGAGGAGTAAAGGAAAGATCTGAGTCAAAAATAACCCCGAGACAGCGGGCGTGCTGCTTAGGAATGATGATAGTGCCACACACAGAGAGGGAGACATCAGGTTTAGGGAGGTTAGTAGATGGTGGGAACACAAGGAGCTCAGTTTTAGAAAGATTCAGTTTCAGATAGAGAGAGGACATGATGTTAGAGACAGCGGACAATCACTGGTGTTCTGTATTAGAGCAGGGGTGATGTCACGGGAAGAGGTATATAATTGGGTGTCATCAGCGTAGAGATGGTACTGGAAGCCAAATCTGCTGATGGTTTGTCCAATAGTAGCTGTGTAGAGAGAAAAGAGCAGCGGACCTAGGACTGATCCCTGAGGAACCCCGATATCAAGGGGAAGAGCAGAAGAAGTGGAACCAGCAAATGACACACTGAACAAGCGGTCAGAGAGATAGGAGGAAAACCAAGAGAGTGCCGCGTCCTGGAGGCCAATAGAGTGGAGCATGTTAAGTAGGAGTTTGTGGTCTACAGTGTCAAAGGCTGCAGAGAGATCCAAAAGAATCAGGAGAGAGGATTTACCGTCCGATTTAGCCGCCAAGAGATCATTTGAGACTTTAGTAAGGGCAGTTTCTGTGGAGTGTAGAGTGCGGAAACCAGATTGTAAGGTGTCAAGAATGGAGTTAGCAGAGAGATAGCGGATAAGGCGAGAGTAGACCAAGCGTTCCAAGAGTTTGGAGATCAAGGGCAGATTAGAGGCTGGTCGGTAGTTGGCAGCGCTGGATGGGTCAAGAGTTGGTTTTTTCAATAATGGGTTTATAATGGCATGTTTAAAAGCGGAGGGAAAGATACCAGAGGAAAGAGAGAGGTTAAATATTTTAGTCAGGTGACTAGTGACAGCTGGGGCGAGGGACTGGAGGAGGTGTGAGGGGACAGGATCACTAGGGCAGGTAGTAGGACGAGAAGAAGAGAGGAGCCTAGAGACTTCTTCTTCAGTTATTGGGTCAAATGCTGAGAGTGAAGAAGAGGGAGTGCGGGAGGGAAGGGGATCGATGTTACTAGGGGACTGGGAGAGAATATCATGCCGGATGTTGTCAATTTTAACTTTAAAATAATTGGCCAGGTCTTCAGCACTGAGATCTGTGATTGGCGTCTGCACTCTAGGACTAAGGAGGGAGTGAAAAGTATCAAAGAGGCGTTTTGGATTATTGGAGATGAGAGAAGTGAAGTAGACTTGTTTGGCGCGGTGAAGGGCAGAGTTGTAAGTTTTGAGCATAAATTTGTAATGGAGGAAATCTGCATCCAAATGCGATTTTCTCCACAGTCGTTCGGCACATCTCAAGCACCGCTGAAGAAAGCGGGATTGAGGCGTGTGCCAGGGTTGTCGTCGTCTTTGTCGGGTGGTACGGAGTGTAGGGGGGGGGCTGCTTCATCCAATGCATTTTTGAGAGTGTTATTGTAAAGTTTGGCAGCCAGATTGGGACAGGAGATGGAAGAGATAGGGGACAATGAGGACTGTAGACTGTCTATGAATTTCACAGTGTCAATGGCATGTAGATTTCTGTATGTCTGATACGTAGGGAGGACCTGAGGAGGCAGAGAATATTTGATAGTAAAGGAGAGAAGATTGTGGTCAGAGAGCGGGAGAGGAGAGTTAATAAAGTCAGAAACTGAGCAGAGCCGGAAGAAGACCAGGTCAAGTAAATGCCCGTCTTCATGTGTAGGAGAGTTAGTAAGTTGTGACAGACCTAGGGAGGAGGTTAAAGATAAAAACTGGGAGGCAGCTAGGGAGATTGTGTTATCAATGGGGATGTTGAAGTCACCCATGATGAGAATGGGTGTTTCAGAGGATAGAAATTGTGGAAGCCAGGCAGCAAAATGATCCAGGAATTGGCGGGGTGAGCCCGGGGGGCGGTAGACAACTGCCACTCGGAGGGAAAAAGGGTGAAAGAGTCTGAGGGTGTGGACTTCAAAAGAGGGAAATGTGAGTGAGGGGACCGGGGGAATGACCTGGAAAGTGCAGTGTCAGACAGGTGTAGCCATGTTTCTGTAAGAGCCAGGAGGTTGAGAGAGTTAGAAAGGAATAAGTCATGAATAAAGGTGAGCTTGTTGCACACGGACCGAGAGTTCCAGAGAGCACAGTTAAAAGAGACAGGAGAAGACATACAGGGAATGGTAAGAAGATTTGCAGGGTTTCTATGTGTGGCAGGTAAGTGGTTGAGCTTGGCAGAAGAAAAGGGAGGCCCAGGGTTGGGAGAGATGTCCCCTGCAGCTAATAGCAGGAGAATGGAGAGAGACAGCAGATGGTTCTGTGATTTATGTGAGTGTTTTTTATGTTGGGCAGTGGGATGAGATGGGTTAAGTTGACTGAGGAAAGTGAATAATGAATGGGAGCTGTACATGGGCGAGGCAAGGAGAGAGGAACTGATGTGGACTGTTTTTTTGGCAAGGCTTAAATGGGCGATAGGATTGTAATCCAAGAGCAGCTATAATGATGAGAGCAGTAGCAAACATGTTTGTTTACAGATAGTTAGTATTCTAATATTTAGAGCGTGGGCTAGTTTGTTTGGTTTGGTAATGCAGCTTACCTGTCACTGACCCTGTCCAACTGCCATGTATAACTGCCATGTATAACTGCCATGTATAACTGCCATGTATAACTGCCATGTATAACTGCCATGTATAACTGCCATGTATAACTGCCATGTATAACTGCCATGTATAACTGCCATGTATAACTGCCATGTATAGCTGCCATGTATAGCTGCCATGTATAGCTGCCATGTATAGCTGCCATGTATAGCTGCCATGTATAGCTGCCATGTATAGCTGCCATGTATAGCTGCCATGTATAGCTGCCATGACACTTAGACAGAGATGACTTCTGCCTTTGTGCCCCCCTGCACGAGTGCCTTCCCCATATGCTACATCTAAATTTATAGGGGAGTAGATGCTCAGATCTAGGCCTAATTAAGCTCGTTCAGCTATTCATCAAATCAACTAGACACATGAGGTGAAAAGCTCTGCAGAGATAAACAAACAAACTAGCAGGTCTGGATGATCATAAAACTTAACGACGATCAAACACTTTGACAAAACTTAGAGATAACATTAGACTATATAGCAAAACATAGCATGCTATTTGTGCCGCATGGTCAGTGAACGGTGTGAACTTAAAACGCAGAAACACAATGGAGGATTTGATGTATTTTTTTTGCAGGTTGTATTTTTTATTGGCACACATTATACAGCTAATGGAGAGGAAGGTTGTTCTTCTGCCCGCCGAGTGCTTAATTGCCTTTGAAGGATAGTGGAGGAGAGACGTGTGGAGGCGCTGGGCATTGCTGTATTTGCAACAACGGTGCTTGAGGAACTTTTATTTTAAGGAACTTTTGTTTTTTTTGCAAAGCAAGTAAAAAATAACTCGCTCACGCGCCCTGTACACGGAGCACTCCCTCTACCTGCAAATAGAAGATCTTCGTTACACAGGCTTTAGAGGAATCATGCAGCGTAGGGTCAAGAAGATCTGCTAGCATCATACAGTAGGTGGCAAACGTATGTGCAGATAACGTTTCTTAAATATTTAATACCGTTTTGCTCTGGCTCGTATGTGCGGCTCGCTGAAGATACTTCTCTATATGCTAATTAGAAGCAGGACTCGTGACAGCGCACACTGCCCAAAGGCAGTCTGGGAGATGTAGTCTCCCGTGGATGAATGCGGTCATGTGACTTCACACTAAATGCCTCGCAAAGAGAACAGATTTGCAGTGCTCCTACAAGACCAAAGTTAAAAACAGTAGTTTTATATGGAAAACAACTAAAAATGACAGTTTAGTGGGAAAACCTCTTTAAGTAGCGCGTTCGTAGAGGTTGTATGGACCTATGGGTATATATAAACAAAAGCTGCACGTACATATAGCCCAGCTGAAAGACCAAATTTTCAATGCAATTCTATTAGTTTGCGCGTCTTGGAGGGTTTACACCTAAAATGTGTAATGGGCCATGGATTAGTAAATCAGAAGTCAGAGCAGTATTCTGTTTGCTAATTTTGTTTATTTCACATTACATGCAGATATTAGAATTTTTCTGTTGTGTTGCAGCAGACAATTTTTCGAAAAGTGACAACAGGAAGTGCAGACAATTTGGTTGTCACCTTTGAATTTGCTCCTGAGGGTAAAATATCTCACAAATCTGTTCAGTCAATAACAGTCACAATTTACAGAGCAGAAAATTCAGTGATGACAACCAATATGGTAACTTTTTTTAGGTGATGTCCCTCTAATTTATGGAGATCCTTTCTTTGAGTTACAGATTTTTTTTTTCTCTTTTAGGCCACCACCTTGCCGAAATTAGAGAGCGAGCACTAAAAAACATAATTTGTAAACTGGACCATAACCTTCTTATTCCTGCGGATCTAGTGCAAGAAAAGTCATTGTTTGTATGTCTTCTAGACTGGTTCAACTTCCCTAAAGTTCCAATGAAGGAAGAAGTTCTACAACTTCTAAATAACTTGGTAAAGGTGCGTATTTAACAACATATGTATGCATTATGTCAGCACATTGTTAATGCTTCTGTATATGTGTAGTATTTGATGACTGATAATTAATTGTCTTTCGTTTTCTATAATTAGACTTTATTAGGCCCTGTTCACATGACGGGTTTTCCCTATGTTTACCGTATACACCAGCAAAAGCTCCCGATGTTTGTTAACCCCTTAAGCCCTTGAGGACCAAGCTCATTTTGGCCTTCAGGACCAGACCCATTTTTTCAAATCTGACATGTTTCACTTTATGTGGTAATGACTTGGGAATGCTTTTACCTATCAAAGCGATTCTGAGATTTTCTTGTGACATAGTGTATTTTATGATAGTGGAAAAATTTGGTCGATAAATTCAATATTTATTAGTGAAAAACACAAAAATTTTGTGAAAGCATTTTTCTCAATTTAAATGTATCTGCTTGTAAGACAGGCAGTTATACCACACAAATTTGTTGCTAATTAACATCCCCTATATGTCTACATTAGATTGGCATATTTTTTTGAATGTCCTTTTATTTTTCTAGGACGTTACCAGGCTTAGAACTTTAGCAGTAATTTCTCACATTTTCAAGAAAATTTCAAAAGGCTATTTTTACAGGGGCCAGTTCAGTTGTGAAGCGGCTTTTAGGGCCTTATATATAAGAAACCCCCAAAAAGTCACTCCATTTTAAAATCTTCACCCCTCAAAGTATTCAAAACAACTTTTAGAAAGTTTCTTAACCCTTTAAACATTTCACAGGAATTAAAGCAACGTAGAGGTGAAATTTTTCACATTTCATTTTTTTTTGCAGAAATTAATTTTTTATCTATTTTTTTTTTTTGTAACACAAGGTTTTACCAGAGAAATGCAACTCAATATTTATTGCCCAGATTCTGCAGTTTTTAGAAATATCCCACATGTGGCCCTAGTGTGGTAAAGCACTGGCCTCAGAAGCAAAGGATCACAGTGGATTTTGGGCCTCCTTTTTATTAGAACATTTTTTAGGCACCATGTCGGGTTTGAAGGGCTCTTGCGGTGCAAAAACAGTGGAAATCCACCAAAAGTGACCCCATTTGGGAAACTATACCCCTAGATAATTTCCTCAAGGGCTGTAGTGAGCATTTTGACCACACAGGTTTTCTGCAGAAATGATTGATAATGGGCCGTGAAAATGAAAATCTACATTCTTTCAAAGAAAATGTAGTTTTTGCTAATTTTTTTTCTAATTTCCACAAGGACTAAAGGAGAAAAAGCACCACAACATTTGTAAAGCAATTTCTCCCGAGTAAAACAATACCCCACATGTAGTAATAAACGGCTGTTTGGACACACGGCGGAGCTTAGAAGGGAAAGCGCCATTTGGCATTTGGAGCTCAAATTCAGCAGGAATGGTTTGCCCATGTCGCATTTCCAAAGCAAGTGAACCAGTGAAAACGCCAAAAAAGTGACTCCATTGAGAAAACTACACCCCTTGAAGAATCCATCTAGGGGTGTAGTGAGAATTTTGACCCAACAGGTGTTTCATAGATTTTATTAGAATTGGGCAGTGAAAATAAAAAAAATCCTTTTTCTTCAATAAGACGTAGCTTTAGCTCCAAATTTTTCATTTTCTCAACAAATAAAGGAAAAAAAGAACCCCAACATTTGTAAAGCAACTTCTCTGGAGTACGGCAATACCCCACACCTGGTGATAAACTGCTGTTTGGGCACACTGCAGAGCTCAGAAGGGAAGGGGCACCATTTGCTTTTGGAGTAAAGATTTTGCTGCATTTGGTTTCTGGTCGCTATGTCGCATTTGCAAAGTCCCTGTGGGACCAAAACAGTTGATTCCCCCCCCCCCCCCCAGAAGTGACCCCATTTTGGAAACAACACCCTCAAGGTATTCACCTAGGGGTGTAGTGAGCATGTTAACCCCACAGGTGTTTCGCAGAAATTCATGTGTACACGATGTAGGAGAGTGAAAATGGGATTTTTTTCCATAGATATGCCAATATGTGGTGCCCAGCTTGTGCCACCATAACTAGACTGCTCTCTAATTATTATGCGGTGTTTCCCGGTTTTAGAAACACCCTACATGTTGCCCTAATCTTTTGCCTGGACATTCGACCAGGCTCAGGAGTGACAGTGTACCATGTAAAATTGAGGCCTAATTTGGCGATTTACAAAGAATTGGTTCACAATTGCAGAGGCTTTGATGTGAAATAATAAATGAAACCCCTGACAAGTGACCCCATTTTGGAAACTGCACCCCTCAAGGCATTTATTAAGGGGTGTAGTGCATTTTCACCCCACGTGTCTTTTCCATAAATGATTGCGCTGCGGAAGGTGCAAATTAAAATTTTCCCCTAGATATGCCAATTCAGTGGCAAATATGTTGTGCCACTGCGGACACACACCCAAAAATTGTTAAAAGGGTTCTCGCGGGTATGGCGATGCCATATATGTAGAAGTAAACAACTGTTTGGGCACACTGTAGGGCTCAGATTAGTGGGAGCGTCATATGGCTTTTGAAGCGTGAAATTTGCTTGGTAATAGTTTTGTTTGGAGTCTTACTTGTGTTTCCGTTTATAATGTGGGGCATATGTGAGCTGGGCAGAGTACATCAGGGGCATAGTCAGGTGGTATAATAATAATGTAAAAAAAATAATAAAATAATCCATAGATGTGTGTTACGCTGTGATCGAGCCTTTCTTCACAGGCCGGTGTCTCACTGATAAATGTCTTTCCTTATCCCTGTTTTGGTCCACACTCCGCACCTTTGCAGTTTGGGGAATTTTGCCAGGAAAGTATTGTCCTGGTATAATACGGGCGCCCTCGCTTCCAGCAGATATGTTTTGGCCCTCCCATTCCTGGTTCCCCAATTTTAGTGCCTTGATAAATCGCCTCTTGAAACAGAAGATTTGTTCCCCTTGAGCTGCACAACTGGATATTTTTCTTTCCTTACTTATTGGAGCCTAAACTTATTTTATTTGTTCATCGACGTAGTGGTATGAGGGCTGTTTTTTTGCGGGACGAGTTGTAGCTTTTATCATACTGGGGTACATGCGACTTTTTGATCACTTGTTATCGCCTTTTTGGGAGGCAAGGTGACAAAAAAAACAGCAATTCTGGCATAGTTTTTTTAGTTTTTTTTTTTATACAGCGTTCACCATGCGTTATAAACTACATGTTACCTTTATTCTGCGGGCCAGTACGATTACGGTGATACCTAATTTATAGAACTTTCTGTCGCCATGTTGTGAGAGCCATAACTTTTTTTTTTAATTTTTTCGTTGATGGAGTTGTATGAGGGCTTGTTTTTTGCGAGACGAGTTATAGATTTTATAGGCACAATTTTTAGATACATGCGACTTTTTGATCACTTTTTAGTTCAATTTTTGGAAGACAAAGTGACCAAAAAACCGCAATTATGGCAGTGTTGTTTAGTTTTTGTTTTTTTTACGCCATTCACTGCGCTGGATAAATAACATAATATTTTTATAGTTTAGGTCGTTACGGTCGCAGCGATACCAAATATGTATGGTTTATTAGTTTTTTTTCAATAATAAATGACTTGATAAGGGAAAAAGGGAGAGATTGTGTTTTTATTTTATTACTTGAAACTTTTATTTGTATGTTTTACAACTTTTATTTTTACTTTTTTTTACACTTTTCTTTAGTCCCACTAGGGGACTTGAAGGTCCAACTGTTTGTTTGATGTTCTAATACATTGCACTACCTATGTAGTGCAATGTATTGGAACTGTCAGTTGTTCACTGACAGCAAGCCGATCAGGCTCTGCCTCTGGGCGGGGCCTAATCAGCTTCCGTAATGGCAGACAGGAGGCCATTGTTAGGGCTCCTGTTGCCATAGTAGCAGTCGCCAGCCTTGCCATCGCATGGCAGGCTGCCGATTTCCTACAAAACTCTAGGATGCAGAGATCGCAGTGGATTGCTGCATTGAAGGGGTTAATGCCAGGAATCGGAGCTAGCTCCGGTTCCTGCCGATAGATCGGGGTGTCCGCTGTAACATACAGCGGACACACACTGCTGATGACGCCGGCTGAGCTTCTGAGCCGGAACCTGAGCCGGCGCCATCTTGCTGATGGTACCGGAAGCCTTTTAGGCCCATCCGCCGGGCGGGGCATAGGAGGCTTCCGTTGCTGGCAGACCGGGAGGTAAGTATTAGGCCTCCGATCGCCTTTGCAGCCACCGGCAACCCAGCGATCACGTTGCTGGTGTGCTGGTGGCTAAAAACTCCTCACATGCTGCGATCTCTATTGAACGCAGCATCTGAGGGGTTAATCGGCCGAATCGGATGCTAGCTCCGGTCCTGGCCGATACCTCAGGGTGCCAGCTGTAACATACAGCTGTCACCCGGCGGTGATGGTGCGGGCTCAGCTCCTGAGCTAGCTTCATCTCCATCACGTACAGTAACGTGAAAACGCGTTAAGACACCAGTTTTCATCACGTTACTGTACGTGATTGGGCGGGAAAGGGTTAAGGACACAGACAATTTTTTCAAAACTGACGTGTCCCTTTATGTGGTAATAACTGGAATGCTTTTATGTATCCAAGCAATTCTGAGATTTTATCGTGACACAATGTGCTTTGTTAGTGGTAACATTTGGTCGATTTTATATTCAGTGTTTATTTGTGAAAATCCTCAAAATTCAGAGAAAATTTGCAAAAATTTGCATTTTTCTAAATTTAAATGTATCTGCTTGTAAGACAGATAGTAATACCACACAAAATCGTTACTAGTTAACATTTCCCATATGTCTACTTTGTTTGCATCGTTTTTTTAAAAATATTTTTTTTTTTTTAGGCCATTACAAGGCTTAGAACTTCAGCAGCAATTTCTCACATTTTCAAGAAAATGTCAAAAGGCCATTTTTTTTCAGAGACCGGTTCAGTTCTGAAGTGGCGTTGAGGGCCCTTATATGTTAGAAAGTCCCCATAAATCACCCCATTTTAAAAACTAGACCCCTCAAAGCATTCAAAACCGCATTCAGAAAGTGTTTTAACTCTTTAGGCGTTTCCACAGGAATTAATTCAAAGTAGAGGGGAAATTTTCAATTTTCATTTTTTTTGTCAAAATTCATTGGTAATAAATTTTTATTAAACTTAATATTTATTTCCCAGATTCTGCAGTTTTTAGAAATATCCCACATGTGGCCCTAGTGTGCTACTGGACTGAAACACAGGCCTCAGAAGCAAAGGAGCACATAGTGGATTTTGGGGCCGCCTTTTTTAGAATATAATTTAGGCACCATGTCAGGTTTGAAGAGGTCTTGTGGTGCCAAAACAGTGGAAACCCTCCAAAAGTGACCCCATTTTGGAAATTACACCCCTCAAGAAATGTTTCTAGGGGTATAGTTAGCATTTTGACCCCATAGTTTCTTTACTAAACTTATTGGAATTAGTCTGTAAAAATGAAAATCTACCTTTTTCGAAAAAAACTTTTCATAAGGAATAAATGAGAAAAAGCACACCATCATTTGTAAAGCATCTTCTCCCGATTACGGCAATGCAACATATGTGGTATTAAACTGCTATTTGGACCCACGGCAGGGCTCGCAAGGGAAGGAGCACCATTTCGATTTTGGAGCAGATTTTGCGGGAATAGTTTTCAGTGCAATGTCGTGTTTACAATGCCCTGGAGGGACCAAAACAGCGGAAACACCCCAAAAGTGACACATTTTTGAACCTACACCCCTCAAGGATTTTTTCTATGGGTATAGTTAGCATTTTGACCCCACACGGTTTTTGCAGAATTTGAGAATTATGCCGTGAAATTGAAAATATGAATTTTTTCTAATAAAATTTAGTTTTAGCTCAGATTTTTTCATTTTTACAATAGATGAGAGAGGGAAAAGCACCCCAACGTTTGTAAAGCAAACTCTTCTGAGCACAGCAATACCCCATATGTGGTAATAAACTGCTGTTTGGACACACGGCAAGGCTTAGAAGGGAAAGTGCGCTATTTGGCTTTTGGAGTTCACATTTAGCAGGAATGGTTTGCGGAGGCCATGTCGCATTTACAAAGCCCCTGAGGGGACAAAACAGTGGAAACCCCCCACAAGTGACCCCATTTTGGAAACTACACCCATTGAGGAAATGATCTAGGGGTATATTGAGCATTTTGACCCCACAGGTTTTTTGCATAAATTATTGGAAGTAGGCCCTGAAAATAAAAATCTACATTTTTTTTCAAAGAAAATGTAGGTTTAGCTAATTTTTTCTCATTTCCACAAGGACTGAAGGAGAAAAAGCACCGTAAAATCTGTAAATCAATTTCTCCCGAGAAAAACAATACCCCACATGTGGTCATAAACGGCTGTATGGACAGACGGCTGGGCTTAGAAAGGACTGAGCGCCATTTGACTTTTGGAGCTCAAGTTTTGCTGGAATGGTTTGCGGCGCCATGTCACATTTGCAAAGCCACTGAGGGGCTAAAATAGTGCAAACTCCGCAAAAGTGACCCCATTTGGGAAACTACACCCCTCGTGGAATTTATCTAGCAGTATAGTGACCATTTTGACCCTACTGTTTTTTTGCTGAATTTATTTTCACAAGGAATAAAGGAGAAAAAGCGCCCCAACAATTGTAAAGCAATTTCTCCCGAGTACTGCAATACCCCATATGTGGTAATAAACTGCTGCTTGGACACACGGTGGGTCTCAGAATGGCAGGAGTGCTACTTGGCATGTAGATTTTGGTTGATTGTTTTTTGGGCGCCACATTGCATTTGCAGAGCCCCTGAGGTACCAGTACAATAGAAACCCCTAGGAAGTGGCTCCATTTTGGAAACTATACCCCTCAGGGTAATAATCTAGGGGTGTAGTGAGCATTTTGATCCCTCAGGTGTTTCATAGATTG
The DNA here is from genome assembly GCF_050947455.1 of Rhinoderma darwinii. Classification (NCBI taxonomy): domain Eukaryota; kingdom Metazoa; phylum Chordata; class Amphibia; order Anura; family Rhinodermatidae; genus Rhinoderma; species Rhinoderma darwinii. The sequence goes on along the minus strand of NC_134691.1, from coordinate 124,487,984 downwards.
TATTAGAATAAGGCAGTGCAAATGAAAAAAAAAAATGTTTTTCCGAAAAATATGTAGTTTTGCACCCAATTTTTTTTCTACAAGGAGTAATAGGAGAAAAAATTTGTTATTCAATTTCTCCCGAGTACGGCAATACCCCATGTGTGGCCCTAAACTGCTGTTTGGGCACATGGCAGAGCTCAATATGGAAGGAGAACCATTTGGCCTTTAGAGCGCAGATTTTGCTGGACTGGTGTACGGGCGCCATGTCGCATTTGCAGAGCTCCCTGAGAAGTGACCCCAATTTGTAAACTACACCCCTCAAGGCATTTATCATTTGCCTGGACATATGACCGGGCTTAGGAGTGAAAAGCGCATGTGAAGTCTATTTTGGTGATTTTCGCAGCATTAGCCCACAATGGCAGGGCTCTGCGGTCAAATAGTAAAACAAACCCCCCAAGTAGTGACCCTCATTTTGGAAACTGCACCCCTGAAGGCATTTTATTAAGGGGTGTAGTGAGCATTTTGTTTTTTTTATTAGAAATTAATGCTCAGTGAATGGTGCAAAGTGAAAATTGCACATTTCCACAGGTATGTGACATTTTAGTGCACAATATGTTGTGCTCAGATCGTACCACTGAAGACAAAAAAATTCAAACTGTTAAGCGGGTTCTCCCGGGTATTGCGATGCCAGATCTGTGGATGTAAACTGCTGTTTGGGCACGCTGCAGCGCTCAGAAGGGAAGGAGAGACATTTGGCTTTTGGAGCCCAGATTTTGCTTAGTCGTAGTTTTGTTTGGGGTTTTGCTGGTATTTCAGTTTATGATGTGGGGGCATATATAATCTGTGCGGGGTACATCAGGGCATAATAATGGGGTAAATAAATAATATTTCATAGATATGTGGCCAGCGTCGCACCGATAAATGATACCAGATGTTATCCACTTTTGGACACTGCACATTTTGTATCGCCATATTCTGAGAGTCTTTATCTTTTCTCCACTGGAGCTGTGTGAGGGCTTATTTGTTGCAGGACAATCTGTAGATTTTATTGGTACCATCTTGGTGTACATGCGATTTTGTTTTATTTTTTGATTACTTTTTATTTCATTTTTTGTCAAGCAAGGTGACCAAAAACCAGCAATTGTGATGTTTTTTATTATAGATTTTTTTTACGGCGTTCGCCATGCGCTATGAATGACAATTTTACTTTATTCTGCGGGTCGATACGACTACGGCGATACCATATGTACCCTATTTTTCTAACTATAAGACGTACCTGACCATAAGACGCACCCAGGTTTTAGACAACAGAAAATATGAAAAAAATTATTTGTTAAAAAATAATTTAGTCTTCACCACATTCTGAGAGCCAAAACTTTTTTTTTTATATTTGTTTTTATCGATTGAGCGGTGTGAGGGCTAATTTTTTGCAGGTGAGCTGTAGTTTTTATTGGCACCATATTCACGCTGTGCAGTGAAAGAAGCTGGGCTGGAACAATGAGAAGTGTATGAAGCTGATTGGTCAGCATCATACACTTCTCTGTACAAGGCCCAGTTGGTAAAAAGTAAAAACACGCCCAGTTGTCTATTAAGAAACAAATTAGCATAAATCTAAAATTGCTTATAACTTGCTCAAAAATGATCGTTTTTCAAGATAACCACTGTTATCTACATTAGATCGCCGATCAGATTATGTAGGAGATAGGGCACTTCTAATCTGGTGACAGAGCCTCTTTAAATGCAGGCTGTTACAGATGCAGAGCAATAGCATCCGTCACTCCTAGACTATTAGGGGACATATTAAATGGATATGTCATAAACTCATACAGCATACGTTAAACAGCTGCCTTCATCGCCTATGGGAGACGGATGCCAATGCTAGGCCTCGGTCACAGCCATTCGTCACCCATAGGCTATTATGGTATCTGTGCAATGGATACGTCATGAAAAGCTCATGACATATCTGTTTATCGGATTCCTGTCATACAGTGGCATCTGTCACCCACTCGTCCCATGTTGAGAAAACGTAACTTTTTTTATTTTATTTTTATGGAATCCCGTTATAGCGAATAGCCCAGTCTACTACGCTATTCCATACCTCTAAAACAAAAAAAAAAGGAAAAAGGTAGACCCACATATACCAGCCCTCTTTGCCTACGTCGGGCTGATGGAGCCCTATGGACACGTTTAGCATGTACTTTAGGAACTTTTCTGACGTACGCGCTAAACGTAGGGAAAAAAGTGATGTGAATGGGAATCCATAGTGCTGTGAAAAACTCCATAGTGAGTACTCGATATTCATGAGGTGCGGGAAGCCCTGTCCACCAGCTGCTGATTTTTAGCTTTCTCCCAATGAACAATACGGGGAGAAAGTGGTCATCGGCCGGTCTGCTGGGCTAGCAGCAGCTAAAGATTACTACCGATTGCTGGCAAGTATGTAATACAGCGTTGGGAAACCTTGTGAAAGACTCCCTTTCAGGTGATTCAGGAAAGTGAATATTGCATGTGAGCTGCACTATTTGTGTATTTCTCTTTCCTGACAACCACTCTGATGACACAACCTGTGGATATACTCGTCCGGTGGAGGAAAATCATTGCCTTTGTACAAGCGTATATTCGTTTTGCCAAACTTTTCAGATATAAACTCAACCAATACAAAAATACCAACCCCAAGCTTCCAAAGTGTCTTATTGAGAAAATTATATATATTTTGCCCCAGCCTTCTGACTTCACCAGTTAACTTTCTTGTGTAACTTAATTTTTCATGAAAGCAGTAATCTAATGGAAGTATGATTGCACTAATACAGATTAGGACTCTTTGTGCTAATCCTAAATGAGTATTAACTGTATAGAGAGCAGATCTGACTGATGCATCTCCTTTCTTTTGTGTTTGACTCAAATAACTGAGCCAAAAGCTGCCACAAAAACTGTATCAAATCGATTTGTGTAATCCTGGCCTGAGGCCCTGTTCAAATGGAAACCACGGCAAATTCAGAGACAAAAAAAAAACAGCCGTAAATCTCCCTATATTGATTTCAATGGGAAATAGGTCTTTTTTTTTTCCTGGATGTTTTCTGTCCAATTGCGGAAAAAAAAGCGTCATGCCCTGTCTTGGAGTGGTATCTTGAAGTGGAAATCAATGGGAGGTGGGAAAAACCGAAGCCGTTCATTTATAGCGATTTTTGTTGGTGTTTTTTCCATTTGCTAAATTTCGCCTCAAAAGAGCGCTAAAAAAAGCTTGCATTTTACAATCTGCCTTACAAGTTCAGAAGGAATTTTAAGGAAGGATGCAGCTGTATACTTCAACCTAAAATAATCTGTCTTTGAGGTCTGCTTTCCGAAACCAAATTCAGAAGTATTAATATTGAAAAAATGTGAGCACTTCTTCAGGTTCTTAGTATAGTGGGCCCTGTTCATTAATTCAAGTGACCCTCCGATATACATTTGACCTCTTCTCAACATGTACGACGGAAGTCAGACAGGGAAGTATAGATCGGGGTCACAGGCTGAGCCTTCTCAGTACGTTGTTGGTGTCTGTTGTGTATTACAGCTGACTTACTGCATTAATGTCCGTGATCAGAGATCATCCTGTCCGTTTAACTGCTTAGTCAATAGCTTCATCATAACTTTAGATGGGGAGGGACGTTCCCGCTGTCGCCAAATCGGCAAAGCTTAGCCCCTTAAGGACGCAGCCTACTTTTGGCCTTAAAGAGGCTCTGTCACCACATTATAAGTGCCCTATCGCTTACATAATGAGATCGGCGCTATAATGTAGGTAACAGCAGTGTTTTTTATTTAGAAAAACAATCTATTTTCACCAAGTTATGAGCGATTTTCGCTTTATGCTAATTACTTTCTTAATGCCCAACTGGGCGTGTTTTTACTTTTGACCAAGTAGGCGTTGTGGATAGAAGTGTATGACGCTGCCCAATCAGCGTCATACACTTCTCTCAATTCATGTAATCCGCACATAGTGATCCTGCGTTGTTCACTATGTGCAGTCACATACACCCACATTAACTTTACTGAAGTGTTCTGACAGTGAATAGACATCACTTCCAGCCAGGACGGGATTTCTATTCACAATCCCGACACTTCGCTAACGTTTCTATGGGACTTACAGCACAGCAAGCGTGATCTCGCGAGATCACGCTGTAAATGACAGCTTACAGCGAGATTACGCTTGCTGTGCTGCAAGTCCCACACAAACGTTCGAGAAGTGTCGGGATTGTGAATAGACATCCCGTCCTGGCAGGATCCCTATGCGCTGAGGAAATGAATGGAGAGAAGTGTATGACGCTGTTTGGTCAGCGTCATAAACTCCTCTGTAAAACGCCCACTTGGTCAATAGTAAAAACACGCCCAGTTGTGTAAAAATATTTTTACACCACTTTTTAACTTTTGATTTTTATTTTGTCCCATTAGGGAACTAGAAGGCAGGAGGCCCTGATCACAATTCTAATACACTGCACTACATGCGTATTAGAGCTCTCAGCTACTTGCTTACAGCAAGCATAGTGGTTCCTGACTTTGTCAGGACCCACTAGGCTTCCGTAGGTGTCATAGCCGGAGGCCATTGTAAGGCCTCCGGTTGCCATACCAACCATCGCTGCCCGCTATCATGTAGCAGGATGTCGATGGTGGTTAAACCCCCTAAGAAGCCGCGATTGCTATCGAACGTGGCTTCTAAGGGGTTAATCAGCGGGGACACCGCGATCGGTCCCTTCTGAAGGTGCTGCGGCAACTGCTGTGCGAGTCAGCAGTTGTCACAGCTCCTGTATGTACCGGGAGGACGGCCGAAATGGAGGATCCTCCCGTGATGTACTGTTAGGTCATGGAGCGCGAACGATGCAATTACCATGACCTAATAGTACGTCAAGGTAATGATCGCTTGTTCAATTCCCCTAGTAGGTTTAAAAAATGAAATAAGGTTTTTAGGAATATACAAAACCTTAAAAAAATAAAAATAAATTAAAAGTCCACAATCCCCCTCCCATGTCTTATTTTTCCACGAATGTTATGAAAGCAATGAAAAAATAAACCTAATTGGTATTGCCAGGTTTGCAAAAGTCTGAACTATTATAATATAGCGTTATTTTCCCGCACAGTAAAAAATATATAAAAAGCGAAAGAATTAGGCCTCATGCACACGACCATAGCCATGTGCACGGTGATTTTCGGGTCGGCCGGCAGCGGACTGTCAGCCGCAAGCCGCCTGCAAATCGCGGGCAATGCACATGGCCGCGGCCATTATTTTCAATGAGCCCGGACCACAGAATACGGCCATAATAAAACATGTCCGTTCTTACTGCGGTGCGGGCTCCCGGGCCATGCACAGACCGTAAAAACTACGGTCGTGTGCATGGCCCCATAGAAATGAATGGGGCCGCAATTCTCCCGTGGATTTTCGGGGGAATTGTGGCCGCAAAAGCATGTTCGTGTGTATGGGGCCTTACTGTTTTGTTTTTTTTTGTCACCTAACCTCACAAAGTGGAATAAAAAGGGTTCATAAAGTCGTATGTACCTGTAAATAGTATAAATAAACACTACAGCAAAAAAAACCAAAAAAAAAACCTTATAGAGCTCCATTGATGGGAAAATACGATATGGGTCTCAGAACATGGCGACACAAAACAAATTTAATAGGTAAAAGAAAGTCAATAGGTCGGCACTACTCACAGGCTTCGCTTTATCTTAGGAGCGGGTATGTCTTCAGGGGGATGTTTGAATAACAGGTCACGGTGGTGCTCGGCTGAAGAGTAAGTATCTGGCTATCCATCAATACAAAGAAAAGGCGGCAACTCCCCATCCTGTATAAAATTCTGTTTATTTCTGCTCATGAAATGTCCATATACAAGGGGTAAGGGAGGATGATCCCAGCGGACAACAGCCTGTTTTGTGTAACAACACTTTCTCTGGCCCAATCATGGTGATTTTCTTTGTATATAATCTTTATCCGTAATATATTTTCTGCTTTTTTATTTTTTGCAGTATTCTGTAGCAGCTCAATGGTTGATTGATATGGGGGCAGTGGATTTCTTCTCTCAACTTCGTCCAAATTTAGAGCCAAATCTCCAAGCTATAGTGGATGATATCTTGGATGGTCTTTTTCTTCTTCCTACAGAAATACCATGTGATTCATCATGGCAAGCACAAGACTATCCAGGTAATTACTGATATCGTCAAGTCTTTCCTCTACAACTGTATTTTTACAGATAAAGCAAGGGGGGGCTGTGTGGCACTGCCTGCAAGGGGGGGGGGGCTGTGTGGCACTGCCCACAATGGGGGGGGGGGCGCTGCCCACAATGGGGGGGGGGCTGTGTGGCAGCATCTACAGAGGGTAGTGTGTGGCAGAAAATGTACAAATTAAATTCATCCGTTTATCAGTTAAAACGGACAGGGAATAAATCTGATGCAAAATGGGTCAAAATCGCTTGTTAAAAACGGAAACACGGCCTGTAACGGAAACGGAAAGCATGCAAAACGGCCGAGAAAAACGGACCAAAACGGCCGTTTTTATCGGCCGACACTCGGACCCTGTCGTGTGAATAGAGCCTTATTTCAGGAAATTAAGTATCCGAGTTCAGTCTTTCTGATGCAGTGTGCCAATCCCTGCATAGGCATATATTTTATACCCTAATATTCTGGAAGCTTAATAATAATAGCAATAATAATCTTTTTATATAGCGCCGACCTACTCTGCAGCAAGAGTAAGAAACAAGTCCAACAAGAGGAGTGAGGACCCTGCTCGCAAGAGCTTACAATTTATAAGGAAATAGGGGTGGCACAACATGTAAAAAGTGCTTGTTTTGTATAATTGTCCAGACATTTTTTATTAACATAGTGTAGAACACCTGAGCCAGCCACCAGCCAGTATCTGTATAGACGAGAAAAGAAAAAAGCAACAAAGCGCACATAGGGCATGAAACAGTAACAACCCTGATATGTAGTAGGTTCAAGATATGCTAACCTTGAAAAGTTATGCTGGGAGCATAACATCCAAAATCGTGTGGTCCAGTAGTCCTCTGGGGCTTCAGTATTTTTGGTCTGGGTGCAGCCGGAGATCCGATTCGAGGGCTGGAGGAGTCTCGATATTTCAGTAGGAAGAATACACAGGAAAATGTGGATATTTCCTCTGGCACAGCCGCTATTGGTTTTGTTTGTTCCACCCAGTCACAAAGCAAGGTGAGTAAAAAAGGTTTTTTATTTCGTGCAAGATACAACCACAAAGTGTTTCAAGACCGGACTGGTCTCTTCCTCAGGTGGTGTACAAATAGTCAGTGTAAACCAGATCCATGATATATAACCGAGAGAGGAGTCGGCTAAAATAACGACTACCGGGTCATGGTTACACGTCATATTAACGGGTAAACACGTAGAAAAAAATAATATATATATGATATAGATAAGAACACATTTAAAAAATAAGTATACAGTTTAAATCACATTTTGTAATATCTCTTATATTAGAAAACTATTTTTTAGAGTTAAATAGGTTAAAATTTAATAAAATACGATCTTTAGTGGCATAAAAATTCATGGATTTAAAAATCTATATAAATACATCTACATGGTTGTGTGTCAGAGTAAAATAAGAAACCTGATAAAGTTGACTGAAATTTGGAGAAAACTATCTGCAGATTTTAGCTTTCATTGCAACGCGTCGCTGGTTGTCATGGTGATGTACCGCTGTATTTCTAATAGGATTTTTATTCGAGTCTTGTTTGAAATAATTACCACAGTAAAAAAAAAAATAAGTAAGAAAAAAATGGACTTGGATAATAAGATAAGGAAAGGGAAACGAGGATAAAAATGTACTGGCTATATAGGTCATTATTTTGGTGGTTTGAGCGATGATACAAGCCGCAAATATTCGGCTGAAAGTTTTTATATAGATATAGATATATATATATTGTATTTTGTAGAGGCACGATTTTCTAAAATAATAATTTAATCAATATATCGATCTTTGGTATAAATTTTGGAACTCTCTTAGAGATTGCCCTTTTGTAAAAATAATAATATTATCTAATAATAGTTTTTATTAGTTGCAGTATTCCTTCTGATTAGAATATATTAGATACATTTTCTCATATCAAATGATTGTCTCCATTACTTCATTATTAGGGTTTTTAATTTATATATCTAAAAAAAATCTCTCGTTTACAGAGGAATCAAACCGATCTGCTCTAGATTCAGCTATTTGTTCAATTGGTATGATAGCAAAACATTCAAAATTATTATTGTGTACAGTGTTTTGAAACACTGTGTAACAAAAATGTATTTTTACAGTTTAATCGACGTTTGTTAACACGACAATGTAGGGGTTGTATTGTTCTACCCACATATTGTAGACCACACTGACAGTTGATTAGGTAGATTACATATTTTGATTGACAGTTCAATTTTGTGTTGATTTCCAGTTTGATTTCATTCAAAGCAGTCAGTGTTAGGGATCTTGCCACAACAAAGGCACCTCTCTGTATAAAGTGCATTAGGGTGCAAGGAGTGTGGGGGACACTGCTGACTGAAGGAGTCAGGTTCTGATGACAAATGTAACAGGGGGCAAAGGGAAGGAGTCAGATTAGGGAATGTTATATGCCTGTCTAAATATGTGTTGTCATGTCACTCCTAAAACTGAATGTTGGGAATTAATCTGTTTGTCCTGGATAACGCATTCCGGATAACTGTTTCAGCACAAGAAAAGTCTTTGAGATGGGAGTGGGAGGTTCGTAGTCTTAGATGGTTGGTATAATGTACAGTAGTCAAGATGAGAGTGAATCAAAGCAGGGATGAGAGATTTGGTTATTTCCACAGTAAGAAAAGGGCGGATTCTGGAGATGTTTTTGAGGTGAAAGTGACAGGAGCGTGAATGTGTGAAGTAAAGGAAAGATCTGCGTCAAAAATAACCCCAAGACAGCGGGCGTGTTCCCTAGGAGTTATGCTAGTGCCACACACTGAGATGGAAATATCAGATTTGGGTAGGTTAGTACATGGTAAAAACACAAGAACCTCTTATTTTGAACGATTCTATTTCAGATAGAAAAATAACATGATGTTATAGACAGCTGACACACAATTAGTGGTGTCTTGTAGTAGTTCAGGGGTGATGTCACAGGAAAAGGTATATAATCGGGTGTCATCAGCGTAGAGATGGTACTGGAAGCAAAAATCTGCTGATCGTTTGTCCAATAGGGGCTGTGAATAGAGAAAGAGGAGAGGACCTACTGTAGGACTAAACCTTGAGGAACCCCAACAGCAAGAGGAGAAGTAGAAACAGCAAATGATACACTGAACGAGAGGCCAGAGAGGTAGGAGAAAAACCAAGAGCGCAGTGTCCTTGAGGACAATGGAGTGGAGCATACTGCGTAGGAGTTGATTGTCTACAGTGTCAGACTCTGCAGAGAGATCCAGAAGAATCAATAAGTGTAGTTGCCGTTTCAGGAGATCATTTAAACTTTAGTATGGGCAGTGAGTGCATTGTGCAGAAACTGTATTGTAAGGAGAGAAAAAAGATGATTAGGCGAGAGTAGATCAAGTGTTTCAGGAGTTTAGAGATAAAGGGAATATTAGAGACCGGTTGGTAGTTAGCACCGCAAGAGTTGTTTTTTTCAGTAATGGGGTTATAGGGACATACTTGAACAAGGCTAAATATTTTAGTTAGCTGACTAGTGACAGCAGGGCGGAGAGAGACTGTACGCGGTGAGAGGGAATAGCAGTCCGTGTAGGGATGCTCTGCTTCATCCAGGGCACTTTTGAGCACTTCATTGCAATGTGTGGCAGCCAGATTGAGAAAGGAATGGGAAGAGATTGGGAACAATGAGGACTGTAGACTGTCTACAAGTTGCTCAGTTTTCATGGTATATCGATTTCGGTCTGTGTGATGGGTAGGTATAACCTGACCAGGAAGATAACTTTTAATAGTAGAAGAGAGAAGGTTGTGGTTAGAGAGCGAGAGAGGAGATTTAAATAAAACAAAAACGAGAAACTCAGCAGAGCTGGAAGAAGACTAGATCAATTGAATTCCCATCCTTATGTGTAGGAGAATTAGGAAGTTGTAAATGGCCTAGGGAGGAGGTTAAACATAGAAACTGGGAGGCAGATGAGATTTGGTGATGTTAGTCACCCATAATGAGAGTGGATATTTCGTAGGCTAGGAAATAAAGCCAGGCAGCAAAATGATCCATGAACTGGCAAGTTGAGTCAGGGGGGATGGTAGACAATCGCCACTTGCAGGGAGCATGGGTGGAAGTGACTTAGGGTGTAGACCTCAAAGGAGAGAAATATGAGCGAGTGGGTACTGGGGGAATGAACTGGAAAGTACATTATGGGAAAATAAGTATTCCTACTTGTGGAACCTGCTTGTTCTCAGGTCTGGTGATATGAGAAGTGTAAGATAGAGCATCAGCGGGAACAGTGTCAGACTGTTGATGCCATGTTTAAGAGATTCAAAGAGTTGGAAAGTCATTTACGCCTTCCTGCCCAATGCCCCCTATTGCGTCATGGAAATTAAGTGGTTCCCGTAAACTGACGTAACAGTACGTCGTGGTGATCTTGCGGGTACGCCATCACTTGCAGGTGTTGGCTCTAACGGACAGGATCGGTGAGAACACCGTTGACGAACGTTTAAAGAGAACCTTTCACCTGCACATACATGTGCAGCATGTAACAGGCAGGGCTTCACAAACACTGTCTCACTTGAAATAATTTTTCTAACTTCCTCCGATATTTACATATCGGTGCCATTATATTTGGCGCCCGATATGTAAATAAGCCCCTGATCTGTCAATGGGGCATTTCTATCTAAATGTCAAGGGGGCCTGATGTCTTTGCTCTGACACTGTCAACTCCGCTACGGACAGTGTCAGGGCGGCTTGCACTGTTTAGCCTCACATGAATCCAATACTTTTTTCGTTTTTCAGCTAAGTGGCTCTGTTGCAGCGATAATCAATTTATTCCTTAAATGCAAATAATATTTTTGGAGCAACGAGGGCATCACTGTTGCTTAATACAGCTCTACCTTCTCTGCACAGTCCGATACTCCCTCCCTCCCTTCCTTCTTTGATTGACAGGGGACAGGCCGTATAAAAGCCGTGATCATGCCTGGCCTCGTTTTCGCCTCAGCGTGCCCGTGCCTCTGCTTCCAAATCGGCGCATGCGCAGTACATCCCTGAAGTTTCACAGGTCTAATCAGCTGCATGCCTGGGCATAGTGTGACATAATCGTTGCTCCAAGAAGCTCATTTGCATATAAGGAAAAAAGTGATTATCGCTGCATCGGAGCTGAAAAATTAAAAAAAAAAAAAAAAAAAAGAATTGGATTGAGGTGAGGCTTCGCTATATTACTGTGCTGCTGGTTTGATAGGCACGTTTCTGGTGACAGACTCCCTTTAAAAAAAAAAAAAGTTAAAATGTTTACAAATATAAAAACAAGTAAGTACACAAACCCCCCCCCCCATTAAATTTTTTTTGTTATATCAAAACGTATAAAGAAAATAAAGCGTGTATATACTAGTCCTTCTCAATTAATTAGAATATCAAAAATGTAATTTATTTCAGTAATTCAAAAAGTGAAACTCATATATTCTATAGATTCATTACACACAGAGTGATCTATTTCCAGCATTGTTTTTCTTTAATTTTGATGATTATGGTAACAGTTAATGAAAACCCAAAATTTAGTGTCTCAGAAAATTAGAATATTATATAAGCCCAATTTAAAAAATGACTTTTAAAACCGAAATGTTGGCCTACTGAAAAGTATGTACAGTATATGCACTCAATACTTGGTCGGGGCTCCTTTTGCATGAATTACTGCATCAATGTGGTGTAGCATGGAGGTGATCAGCCTGTGGCACTGCTGAGGTGTTATCAATGCGGCGTGGCATGGAGGCGATCAGCCTGTGGCACTGCTGAGGTGTTATGGAAGCCCAGTTTCCTTTGATAGCGGCCTTCAACTCGTCTGCATTGTTGGGTCTGGTGTCTCATCTTCCTCTTGACAATACCCCATAGATTCTCTATGGGGTTTAGGTCAGGTGAGTTTGCTGGCCGATCAAGCGCAGTGATACTGTGGTTATTACACCAGGTATTGGTACTATTGGCAGTGTGGGCAGGTGCCAAGTCCTGCTGGAAAAAGAAATCAGCATCTCCATTAAGCTTGTCAGCAGAGGGAAGCATGAAGTGCTGGAAAATGTCCTGGTAGACGCTGCGCTGACTCTGGACTTGATATAACACAGTGGACCAACCCTGCTGCTCAGTGGTCCAAAGTCCTGTTTTCAGATGAAAGTATATTTTGCATTTTATTTGGAAATCTCGGTCCCAGAGTCTGCAGGAAGAGTGGAGAGGCATCAATCCAAGTTGCTTGCGGTCCAGTGTGAAGTTTCCACAGTCAGTGATGGTTTGGGGAGCCATGTCTTCTGCTGGTGTTGGTCCACTGTCTTATATCAAGTCCAGAGTCAACGGAGCTGAAATTTTAGAACACTTCATGCTTCCCTCTGCTGACAAGCTTTATGGAGATGCTGATTACTGAAATCAACTTTTTGATATTCTAATTCTAGTGTATAATGGGTATCGCTGCATATGTAACAACCTGTCCTATAATATTTTTACATTATTTAACCCGCAATAGGAACGTCGTATAAGAAAACCTTAAGCAAAAAAACAGCAATTCTGTCAAAATGTATTATCATGCCTCACAAAAAAAATTGAATAAAAAGCAATCAAAAAGTCATATGTACAACAAAAGGGTACCAATTAAAACATCAACTTATCCCGCAAAACCAAGCATTCATACGGCTATGTTTAAAGAAAAATATAAAAAAAATGATGGCTCTGAATGCAGCGACTAAAAAGCATGAATTAAAAAAAAAAAAGTGCTTTTACTGTGCAAATGTAGCAAAACATAAAAAAAATTATATAAATTTGGTATCGCCATAATCGTACAGAGGACCTGCAGAATAAAGTTAGCATGACAATTATACCACATCGTAAACGTAAAAACCAAACAAAGGCTTGCCACCCTTGGATCGCCACTTGTTTTTCCTCCTCGTCACAAATGAATCTTTTTTTTTTTTTTTATATAAGGGCAGATTCACACGAACGTTGCGTTTTTGCGCGCGCAAACAACGCAGCGTTTTGCGAGCGCAAAAACCATTTGACAGCTGCGTGTGTCATGCGTGTCTGATGCGCGGCTGCGTGATTTTCGCGCAGCCGGCATCATAGAGCTCATGCTTGTCAACGCCCGTCACTGTCCAAGGTGCTGAAAGAGCTAAATCTTTCAGCACCCTCGACAGTGAATGCCGAACACAACAGCGAAAAACCTGTAAAAAAAAAAGATAAAGTTCCTACTTACCGAGAACTTCCCGGCCGTTGCCTTGGTGACGCGTCCTTGGTGACGCGTCCTTGGTGACGCGCCTCTCTTGACATCGGGCCCCACCTCCCTGGATGACGCAGCAGTCCAAGTGACCGCTGCAGCCTGTGATTGGCTGCAGCCTGTGCTTGGCCTGTGATTGGCTGGAGCTGTCACTTGAACTGAAGTGTCATCCCGGGAGGTCGGACTGCAGGAAGGAGACAGGAGTAATCGGTAAGTTAGAACTTCGTTTTTTTTTTACAGGTTAATGTATTTTGGGATCGCAAGTCACTGTCCATGGTGCTGAAACAGTTTAACTCTTTCAGCACCATGGACAGTGACTATCTCCTGACGTCGCGTACCGATAATTTTTTTGCCGGGATCGGCCAAAACGAGTTTGGCCGAACCCGGTGAAGTTCGGTACGCTTGTCCGGCTTCGCTCATCGCAAAGACACTCCGTTTGGATGTTCGGAAACAGAAAAGCACGTGGTGCTTTTCGGTTTTCATTCATCCTTTTCACTGCTGTTGCGCGAATCACGCTCGTCCCACGGAAGTGCTTCCGTGTGGTGCGCGTGATTTTCACGCACCCATTGACTTCAATGGGTGCGTGATGCGCGAAATACGCAGAGTTATTGAACCTGTCGCGCTTTTTGCGCAGCAGACAAACGCTGCGCAAAAAGCACGGACTGTCTGTACTGCCCCATAGACTTGTATTGGTCCATGCGTGCCGCGTGAAAACCACGCGGCCCGCACGGACCGAATACACGCTCGTGTGAATCCCCCCTAAAAGTTACACTATTAATTATATTTAGACCAAAATGGTGCCATTAAAAAATACAACTTATCAAAAAAACAAACAAAAAATACGGCTGTCGACGGAAAAAAAAAAGTTATTGCCTTTTGGAATGAGTTGATTTAAAAAAACAATAATAATAATTGACGCGTCTTGAAGGCCAAAACAGGCGGCATTTTTAAAGGCTATGTGGATCTTTTGTAGCTTTTTTTTCTTTTTTAGTTAATATATGTGCTGGCCCCCTCTCCTCCTCCACATGGGTTAAAAGGAGATCTGCAAATATATGCAGCTGCCACTTCAACTTGCTCTAACTTAGGCTAGGTCGCAGCTAAAGCTGCAATCCAGGAAGATGGGAAAAAATAATTGTATACCATAAATTAAAACTTGCAGTGATGAAAATAATGGTTTAGCAGAGAGAAAATTCAATGACACAATTTGAATAATTAAAAAAAAAATGGTTTCAAGGTTGAGTATTCACTTTAAGAAATAGAAACCAAGATGCTTTAGATATAATTGTATTTATCCTCCTTGATCAGCACACATAAATTTACATGTATAAAATCGGGGCCATTTGTATAAGATTTGATTTCTAGTTCATGCTTCCATAGATATAATAGTAATTTTAGCTGTTAGAATACAATCCCTCCTGTACATGTTGTAACCGTTTAGGCTTAACCTAAAAGTATTACCGCTAGTAGTTTCACTCGGATATTACCTGGCAGAATGTCTGCTAAAAATATACTTTGCAAAATACAATGTATGGCTAGAAGTCTGTGCCAGGGGACAGGATGTACCGTTGCAGTCACAATTTGTATTTTTCCCTCTCTAGTTATACAGCAAAAGGAAGCTCTTTCTGTTGGATATTTTCAGCAAGACACTTTAAGGCTTCAACCCACCGAAATGTGTCAAGAAAAAAACAGAGGTATGGATCATGAAACTTTTGTCATTTTAAATAACTTGATAGTTGTGCCTATATATTTTCTTGTGTACATAGGTAAAAACATAAGACCAGAGCAGGAGGACCTGAGCAAATTGATAGGTACTGTATTTTTCGGACTATAAGACATAACTTACTATAGGATTCACCCAGATTTAGACAACTAAAATTGGAAAAAAACATTTCATACGAATTAAAACTTCTCTGGTGGTCTACGAAAGTGGCGATCTTAATATCCCTTACTTTGGTAGTCCTTACTATTTAACTTTTTAAGTTTTCCTTTACGTTTTTTAGTTATCTTTATGCATCCCACATCCCTGCTCTATTCCGCATTTTCACATCCATATATTAGTGCACACCATTCTGCCAGTGCTAATCACCCCCAACACCCGTATAAGGAGCAGCCTTCCAGGAATCGGGCATTACTCCTGTACACACTGTATATCTAGGCAGCCTCTAAGGTACAGGGCCTCCATCATCCGCACACAGCACTAGGTACTGTGTACTCAGCATTATCCAGGAGTGTGGCAGGTTGTAATCACTGCAGACCCAGAGGTTCCTCCTACCCGACTCCCATAGCTTCCAGCCCCGTGGAGGCGGCAGTCCGTGTTGGATGTAGTGGCAGTATCCTTGCTTCCTATACCGGGACACATCTCTCTTCATTTACCGCTAAACTGCTTCCTTTGCTCTGCCTTGAACTTATTAGCAACACGCCATCCCCTTTATTCTGCCACCCCAGTAGCAAATATGGCTCGGATGTTCAGAGCACTTTTTGAGCACTGTGCCTGATCATTAAAGGAGTGGTTGGGGGGGGGGGGGGTCTGGTGCTGCCAGGCCCCCCCTGACTGTGGACTATAAGAGGCAGGGACTTTTTGGTTCTGTACAAAAAGATTCAGGATAGACAGTAATTTATTCAGTTTAAAGGGGTTATCCGGGGACCAAAAATTGCATTGCAATAATCTATTTGTGTGAAACTAAGTAACTTACTAATATACTTTAATTAAAAATTCTGTGCTAAATGGTGCAGTTCAAAGCTGATGAATTATTCAGGAAGTGCTGGAGCTTTTCTAAAAGTGATGACGCTCCGACGCGGCCCCACGTGACTGAGCTCTTGCTTCATGTTCTGTTCGTGAACATGACCGCAAGGGGCTGGCACATTTCCTATTGCTTGAGTCCCAAGCAGATCATCAGCTAGCGCTTTTTTTGGGACTCCAGCACTGCTCCCGATGTCCATATTTGGTGAATTCAGGGGTTTCCTATCGCTGGAGTCCCCAGGCAGAGCATCATCTGATGCTCTGCCTGGGGACTCCGCAACTTCTGCCGACGGCACTGTCCATATATGGACAGTGACGTCGGCAACAGTACTGGAGTCCCGGAGCAGAGCATCAGATGATGCACCGGATAGGTAATCAGTACATGATCTGTGGGGGTTCGACAACCGGACCCTACACAGATCAGCTGGTCCGGCGCCTCCGTGCACCAGACGTACTGGCCGGAAGCAGTTAGCTCTGGCCACGGAACAGCGGCTAAGCTGCACTACTGCAGCTATGCTCCTATTCAAGTGTATAGAAGCAGACCTGCAGTTCTGCAGCACAGCCGCTATGCTATGTAAGGAGCCAACTGCTTCCGGGCTCCGTACATAGCATTATGTGCCACAAAATCCCGAGGGGTGTCGGACCCGCACTGATGACATACTGGTGACCTATCCGGTGGATAGGTCATAATTTGTCTGGTAGTGGAAAACCCCTTTAATAGATAATTCATTGACAACAATGTTTATGAAAATCACACAGTACATTTCTGTTTATCAGTTTCCATACAGTACATTACTTACTAGCTTTTACCATTACCTTGTTTTGTTTATTTTAACTTTTTTTTGAAAGGAGCTATGGGATATATGAGATATAATAAGCATTGCAGCTTTTATCCTGAAACAGCACCACTCTTGTCCATAGGTAATATCTGGTATTGCAGCTTAGCCCCATTGACTTTACTGCAATACGAGGCAAAGTTCATGGACAAAAGTGGCACTGTTTTTGGCTAAACCTCTGATCGCCGCCGCTATTCTCTTGAATGCCACGATCAAAGCTGACCGCTTCATTCAAGGTGAAAATGCGAAGGGGAATACCCCTTGGATCCCGTCAGAGGACATACCATATATGGGCAGACAGCCCAGGTCCATTGAAGGACCCCAGGGCTGTCTGACCATATTTCCTGTTGTTAGGGCATACTTCGGTATGTCCTAACAACTGCTTGTGTAGTATAAGTCTCAGTACATAAAATATACATATATTCGGTATCGTCGTGACCATAATAACCTGCACAAGAAATTTATAGCGTCATTTATGTGTACGATCTAAAAAAATAAAAAACGGCTTTCGTTTATTAATGTGAGGCACGAGGTGTGATGAATTTAGTACCTCCATGTGCCTCACATTAATAGTAATTAACCCCATCATGATCCTCACACTTTAACCCAATGTTGTCTATTATGACTGAGAAACATCATGGGGTTAATTACTATTAATGTGAGGTGCATGGAGGTTCAAAATTCATCACACCACGTGCCCCACATCAGAAAATGGAAGAAATTTTTTCTTTTTATTAGGCCTTGTTCATACGGCGCTCGAAAAAAAACTACTTGTAAACACGTAAAAAACGCTACAGTTTTTCAAAGTGCTATAGTACAGGCGTTCTCGACGCATTTTCTTCGTCGTATTTTACCGAGTTTTTGGTTGCGTAATTAGGACTCCCATCGACTATGGGAATTAGGCGCGTCTTCTGACCTTTTTTTTTTTTTTTCCCTTTTACGCACCAAGAATTGACCTGAAGCTGCTTTTTTTTACATGATGCGTTTTTTAAACACTTGTTTAAATGCGTAAAAAAAAACACCTCGTATGCACTACTATGCATTTTCCAATTGATGTCAATGGGAAGCTTAAAGCAAGCATTTTTGACTAGTTTTTCGACGCATAAAAAGCTTTAAAAACGCGTTGAATATACGGCGTGTGAACAAGGCCTAATTATTGTTGGCAAAGTATTGTTTTGGTATCGAGAATCGCAATACTATACAAAGTATCGGTATCCGTCTAAATTCTGGTATCATGACAACCCTGGTGCAGACAGCACAAATTTCACTGTGCAAAGAAATGTAAAGCAACTGGTGAGGCTACCTGCGGCCATTACCCCATCAATCAGCAAGTTACATGCCGTCACTTGCTGTGGCTTTGCGCTGCCAGTGGTTTCGGGACAATTTTCACACATTTTACATACACAAATAAAACCTACATTAGAAAATAAAAAAGTTATATTATACCCCGATACCCATATGTGCTCTGAAAGGAGACACTTGGCACATTTTGAAAATACCAGCCAGCGCTTTTTATACGTAACGTTTTGAACAAAATGCATAAAAAAAGAAAAAATCATGTTTGTGGCTTCATCAATGACATTTTATGCCTATTTAGTTTTTGTTTTTTTTATTATCTTTTCATACATTAGTAGAAAATCCCCAGACTGGGGAGAAAAACAAACAAATATAAGTGTATGTAACACCCCCCCCCCCCCCCTTACAAAGCCCAGGCTGAAGTGGGAAAACAAACCCAACAAAACACAGGAAAGGGAACCCACGTTTTCTTGTCCCTCTCTCTCTCTACCCTCCGATACCTCACCCTCTATTTACCCCTAAATTTACAGTTTTTCTAATGAAAATCAAACCTCTAAACCAAATTTATGCCTATTTCTACATGTACATTTTGCAAAAATCCGCGAAACATGTCTGCAATCCATATGGCAGTAAACATTTCAGACATTCAGTTGAATTTGCCATGATAAAGCGCAGGGGGTGGTGATTAAATAAATAAGTGCCCTATATGTTAGTCAGAGAGCACATATTCTTTCTAATTGATAAGGGGTTGGGGGGAGATATAATGTATCACATTCCTGGAGTCACTAGAAGGCTGTTCAGAGGGGAAGATCACAGTAAAGGACTCTATTCTTCTAACTTGCAGCTCCCCACTTACCCCTTCCCCTATATCTACACACACATAACCAGGAGGTAAATCTTTTCATCCTGCTCCCTGACGTCCTACATGTGCTGCGCCCTGATTTATTGCAGCTTTTATTTTGGTTCTTAAATAGCCCTTCTATTCTAGATGCGGCAATCCTTTTAAGTCATGATGTCTTATCCGTCCTCGGCAGTGAAAGGGTTCATATTAAGCAATGTATGTGAAATCGTGTTTCGTATCATTTTTGATATCACGAAGTTCTCCAGCAGAAGTTCAAAAAGTAATGATATCCATCTAAGATTGGCAAGGAATGTGTCTTCTGTCCGTTGTTATGCCGCCTACAACACACATTATTTGTGGTCTTCTTTTGGTATTTGGTGCGATTTTGAGATAATGATATATCCTATTCCTAAAATAAGGTTTTTGTCTTTTTTATAATTCCGACTATCAAAAGGAATATTGTTGAAATAATATAGTGAAATTGTTGATGAGCATACAGAAAAGCGTCCTCGAATATCTATTTTATTTTTTGCTTTCTCCTCACAAAATGGAGCTCTGTTTGGTTCCATAATTTCAGGCATTATTTTTATGATCGCAATTCCTCTATGACCGGTTGGATGAAAGGGAACATTGTGGTGACTATGTCTTCATGTTTGCTCTTCTATGCTTTTCTATCAATGAAATCTATACTTTGTATCTTCTATATTTCCACAACCAGTACTTCATGGTAAAACCACATGTTTGAAGTTCTCTACATTTCCCTGGTTGACATTGACTACGACAGATAAGCATGTGCTGTCCTCAAATGAATCGTAAGTAAAGCATTTTTTTATGAAGGTCATACTGGACTGGGAAGACATATTGCCAATTATTTAAGGTTTTCACTTTGATATTATAGGTAATATCAGGATGAATGTAGATCAAGGTAGAATGTGATTTACCTACCTTCTAACCACTGCTAGTGGCCCATGGGCATACATAGAACTCTTCAGTGCTGACTTTAGGGGGCATAGGGGCAGCCGACCATCGTTTTAATCACAGACCCTGATATGCCCAATAAGCAGAGACGTTTCCTTATACAGGGCATAAGATTCATCCTGTTACAAAACACCTTTAGCTTCAACGCATGTATTTATCAATGAATTAAAGGTTGTGCTATGGGGTCGTGCTTCGCAACGGCTTATGCAAATTTATACATGGGATTCTTTGAAAGTCAATTCATCAAGAACCGCCACAAGTACAGAGAACATATTTTATTATATTGTAGGTATATTGACAACATTTTCTTTTTTTGTCAACGGAGTGAGAGCGAAGCCAACAAATTCATTAGGGCCCTCGATAATAATCTTTCACTATAATTTACACACCAACTCTCACCTGATGACAAAATTAAATTTCTAGTCCTAGTGATCGGCAAGGATTGCCAGGGTAATCTGACCACCAGCACCTTTTCTAAATCAGTAGACGTGAATCGTTTTCTGAATTTTTGTAGTGCCCATTATCCACCATGGCTTAAAATTCAAGTGTATCAGGAAAAAAGTGTTCCGTTGAGAACACCTTTGAGAAACAATGTGAAACACTCCGCAATCGTTTTCAGGCTAAGCATTTTCCGGACAGCCACATTAAGGGTATGTTCACACGATTAACAAAATACGTCTGAAAATACGGAGCTGTTTTGAAGGGAAAACCGCTCCTGATTTTCAGACATTTTTTGAGCAACTCGCGTGTCCTGCACTTCTTTTGACGAGCCGTCATTTTACGCGCCGTATTTTGACAGCGATGCATAAAATGACCGCTCGTCTGCACAGAATTTCATAAGACCCATTGCAAGCAATGGGCAGGTGTTTGCCGACGTATTGGAGCTGTCTTTTCAGGCGTAATTCGAGTAAAACGCCCCCATTACGTCTGAAGAGAGGTCGTGTGCACATACCCTTTAGCCTCACCCAGGGGGTCTTTAGCCTCACCCAAGGGGACGGTCTACTCCAAAGGGGAGAGGGGACCATAAAGGACAACGCATAATTTTATAACGACCTTCAACTCTAGGCAGAAGGACCGTGAAAATACTGTCCCGGTACTGGCATATCATCTGCAACGACCCCTATCTGTAGGCGACAATACCAAATAAACCACAGCTGACGTACAGGAGATCGGTAACTCTGAAAAATATCATCGCACCTAGTAGATTGCGTACAATAAGACCAAATGTACAGAATATGTTCCCCCCCACTGTGGTTGGCTCCTACAGATGTGGCGAACATAGATGTTTGTGTTGTCAAAGTATTTTGCATGGAGTGGCTACGTTCCAATCACTAAGCAAGTTGGAAGAGTTTTCCATCAAATCCTTTTTAAATTGCAGCAGCGATTATGTAATATACCTACTTTGTTGCCCCTTTGGACTACAATATGTAGGGCGTACTATACAGGCTTTGCACATCAGAATCAACAAACCTAGATCTAACACCGAGCTGGGGTACCTCAAGCACAGTGTGTCACGACACTGCACAACCGCTTGTAATTGAACCTTCGCTGGGGTTAGTGTAACCCCAATTGAACATAATTGGGTCGCCACTCCAAACAGATTCATTAAGCTCAAGCAAAGATAAATTTTTGGGGATATAAAAACTGTCAACATTACATTCAAATGTGCTCGATTATTACGCATCTCTACACACGCACACGCATGCACACACGCACGCGCGCAGAGACGCAGATTTTCCACCTTGTCATTTGCGGCATGCCATGTCAAGTGTAATTTTAACCCATCCTGTCGTATGTGACAAACAATAGTGTGACTCCCGGTAAACCTGGAGACAATTAGGTTTTTAGCCTCCTACGGTTGGTAATGACTTTTCATTTTAACTCCTGTGCACTGCCGTAATAACTTGTGCTGTAACCCCCACCATGTCCAACGTGATGATGAATCTAGTGGTTTTCCCCATAATCCGAATACATCTCATCATTTTATTGTGTTTTACATTTACAACTTCTCCTTATTATTGCCAAGATGTGCTGAGTTGTAGTAGATTTAATGCTATTGCAGATAAACTGCAGACACCAGAAGAACTAAGAGATTTCACAGTTGGTGCAGTACACATGCGTATATTCCTCAACTCCCCTGAGCCGAACAAATGGGCAAAAGATATGTAGTTATCAGGCAAGCGATAGAAGGCATAAATACTCCGAATATAGAAGCTTTGTTCCAGTCCACTGAGAATTTAGCGCTGTTCATAAGCCTTTATTCCCAGATCTGTTTTTGTTTAGCCTTGCTATGTGGTGACATTTAAGGCTGCATCATGTAAAAAAGCAAAGTCAATGGAGGTTTGAAGTGCAGTTTAATTTCTCTTTTCCTCAAGTCACCGATGGCATCGCAATCTGCTGAGATGATTGAAATCTTTGTAGCTGAGTACAGTTTAAATTGTCACTTTGTAAGCGGCGGCTCGTGTTCTTGACCAGAGTACTACGCAGGTGTCTTGAGGAGCGTTCCATAGTGTCTCATTTTTCCTGTTTTTGTTTTGTTACTTATATTAATTTAGTAACGGATTCCAGTAAACGGTTCAGTACCTGAGTCATTTTCATTAATGGAGGAGCTTTGTTCCACTCAAAAAACATGTGTCTGCTTGATACAACATCTCATGTAGTACAAACACTATTGTAAGTGCTTTTTAATTGCTTAGCCACTTGATCAGTCAATTGCATTTCAAAATTCATTTCCATGTTCAAAGACGACCAAACATGAATCATTCTTGGATTAGAATTAAACAGGTTGAAAAAAAAAAAAGCCACAAAAGCCATGAATAACATACAGAGTTTTCTAAAATGCCCCTCTTTTCCATTACATTTCAATTTGTGCCTATGAATGACGTCACAGTAACATGATTCATGTCCGACATGAAGAAATGTTAGGGTTTTTTTTGTGTAAAAAATAAAATGCAAAGCAAATTGTAGTTTTATATTTTTTAGATGATGCCTACTGTAAGCGTTTTTTGAGAAATAATCAAATATTTCGAGATAAGTATTTAGTATAATGGCACATGCTGAGAAAATGAAGGCGAGATGGTGTGTTTGTAAGAATGTAGGCCAAATAAAATGACTGTAATTTTAGCTATTACTCTTTGTACAGTGCTCTATGCCGCGCTGAAAGAATCGCTAGAACAAGATTGTTACTCGGCAGTCCTCCGGTTCCATGAATTGTACACAGAATTGTTTGTCGCATATCTTTCTAATTTAGGAAATCAAAGGGAGTAAAGTAAATAAACTCTGGTAACATGTTTTTGTCATTCTTCCATTAGCTATTTTTTTTGTGGAACCTTTATCTTACCCCTTTTTCATTTCTAGACCTGTTTTGTCAGTCATTTACTAAAAAGGGAAGATTTATCAAAACTAGTGTAAAGGAAAAGTAATGCAGTTGCCAAAGGGGAGCTGGGGGGGAATCGGTTGCTGTGGGCAACCGCAGCACTTTTTTCTTTGCACTAATTTTGATAAATCTCCTACAATGTGTCCAAGGCGGAACCCGCACCTATCACACATTTATGGCACATCCTGTGGATATGCCATAGATGTGTGAGTTGGGAGTACTCGAAGCCTGAGGCTGCACTACTGAAAAATTCTAATAACATGCTCCCTTTATGATGTCTGTGAGGTCTACATTGTTGTAAAAGAGACCTTGTGCAAACCCAAATCATCCGTTTTTCTGCATGAGACACATTGTGTGTGGATTTTAGAATGAAACCTTTTTGTATAATTCTTTACATGAAATGTCAGTGTTGTATGACACATAAATTCTGATAGAGCATGGGCATTTTTACACTGTTCATATAAGACCTATATCAAAGTTTATGAAAAGTTTGCGTTATACGGTATGCTGTTAAAATATTACTATTTTTAGCTCTCTGAGAAGCAAAGACCATGGTTTAATATGGAGAAGTTGTCATCTACTACAAGATGTTGTAATGGAAGATTTTCCATCTGAAATCTTTCTTCAAAGACCGAAGATTGTGAAGGTTAGTCAAAAACTGATAATGTTTATGGGATTTTAATTGTTCTATTTAGTTCTCTAAAAGGACCAGCTTTACAAACCATTATTGTATTGCTTCTAAAATGAAAAATGAAGCAACTTTGCGATTTTAGTCTTCTTGAAAATTTCCTCCTATCCTTTTGTGTTTACAGCTCCTATAGAGAACTGTGTGTCTCCATAGTAACAGACTGCAAACTAACCCTGTGTAGACTGATCCTCATATTGCCATCTGCTATCCCCTACTTCTTACTAACATACATTTGGTAGTTTAGCCAGAACTGGTCACCAGCTCAATCTAGTGAATCGTGGGCTCACTCAGAATGATGAGGAGACAAGGAATTCCAGCTGTGGGCTGCTGTTTTGTGCCATAGTGAGGGCACACTTGTTTGCAACTGTTTTCATCTGTGATTACTTATTTAAACATTTTATTATTGCTAAGACAGGCGTTTTACTTGTTGTAGTTTTTATTTTCTTGAAATATAAGACTATTATAATAATTTACGTATTAGTAGTTTTGCGTATCAAATCACTTTCATTAATACGTGCTAAATGTATTACACCCTTTAGAGCCTTTTGTCTTTGCTGAGCTTTGCTTTTGAAAAAGATGGGCAACAACATTTGGCATTTCAGTCTGCTTCCTGTTTACATCGCTTGTGTGTACTGCTAAGAAGCCGACTGAACTTTCACAGCGATCCTGGCTTCTTCAGTGCTAAACAAGGTACTTTTTTTTTTTTTCAATAATTAGAAAGTGAGTTTATTAAAGTATTGTTTTTAATTTAATATAAGATTGCAGATTTGTGAGTCATAGGTTTTGTATAATATTTTTCTAAATCTAGTATTAATGGTTGAACCATCATGACAATCCGTGTCTACATGCTCTGTTCGGGAATAGGAAGGTCATTAAGAGGGTTCTTGCTCTTGCGGACTCATTCTGACTGGCCATTCATCTGAATAGAAGCCATGTAATATTACATTTCTGAAAGGTTTTCCCTTTGGAAACATCTGTTTTTTTCAGGGAAAGCCGCAGTCAGCCAGAGGATTTCCCTACTGTGGCTCCCATATTAAAGTGGTTGTCTGTGATGACCCAATCCCTTTAAATGGAATCTCTAGATGTAATTTACAAAAAACCTTAATGAATTTCTACTTCCCGAATACAAGAGGCTCTACTTTCGTCCAGGCACATAGTTCCCCAATGTATTTTATTGCCCCAGCAAAAAGGTCAAGCCTTGTATCCTTCCTGTTCCTCAGTCATACTTCCAGATTGTCTTTTTTCTTTTTACCTCTTTTCTTTTTATTCCTGTTTTCCCTTTTTTATTGTGTTTTATATTTCTTTTTTAGCTTCTAAAACCTGTGTCTATAACTCTAAATGCTGGTGAATGGAGATAAAATTCATAAAACATTGATCACCGCTTTAATTGTTGATGATCACTGAGACTTTACCGTACATATTTGAATATATTTTTGCATTGGATATTTTGCAGATGTCATTTCCCAAAATTCCTCTGTGTCATACCATACTCCAGCAGCTCGAATTTCACAGAATGTTTCGCCTGAAAATGAACATCTCCGACCTTCTGCGGTGGGACGAGCTAACCAAAGGCTTAGTGGAGATGGGCAGGATTGGGATGCTACATCCTCCAGGTAAGCGACTATTAGACTGTGAGCCTTCCATACGTTTTTTCATAACTAGATACATGTATGACTTAAAATATTCTTTTTACTTTACAATATGTAATACATTTGTCGCAACCCACGGGACATTAGACTTTTACAGAACACTAGACCCATTTCCTATGCCACTTCTTATGCCACCTCATAACCATGTGTGCCATTGTAGCAACTTTGTTGCATGTGTTATGGTATATATTGCAGATCAAGAATAAATATTGCCCACACTGTAATGTAATGCACGCCACTTTTCTGGTGCATTTTGTTCAATATTTTACTAAATCAGTCACATTTATCATTGTATGTATTTTTCAGGGAGAAATTATATTTATTGGTACTTACCTTTTAACTGGGTACAGTCATGTAATACGGTTTTCTTGCTCGGTCTTTACTTATTTCTCTGAATATTAAATTTAAATTGAGCTCTCCTTTTTTTTGCTGCTTTTTGGGGTTTAGGAAATGTGTTCCACAAAAAGTATTTTAATCCCTCCCAGCCTTCCAAAAGCCATAACTTCTTTTTTTTTTTTTTTTTTTTCTCCGTCAACATAGCTATGTTAGGGCTAGTTTTTTTCGCGGTGCATGTTGTCATTTTTAATGGCACCATATAATGTACTGGGAAATTCAAAAAACTTCTTTTTGGGATGGGGAACCCTGCGATTCCTCTTGTGTATTTTGGTTTCATTTTACAATGTTCACAGTGCTGTCAAAACGACGTTACCTTCATTCTGCGGATCAAAACAATCCATACCAAATTTATGTATTTTTTTTATGATGCACTAAAGAAAATCTGTTTTGTGTCTCTATTCTGAGTCGCAACTTTTTTTAATTTATCAGTCAATGGAGCGGTGTTTTTTTTATTTTTTTACACACACACACACACACACACACACACACACACACACACACACACACACACACACACACACACACACACACACACACACACACACACCTATCTGTCTGGACCCTCAATACAGTCTTTCAGCAGAGCAAACAGGCACATTTAGGCAGATGTAAAAGTTCAATTTGTGCAGGATTTATTGAAAATAGAATAACCGCAAACGTGCTTAATTCAGCAGATAATCAGAAATTGAATGTCCTTAATGTCAGCCTTTAAACCTGAACTCAAAAAACAAAACTTCTCACCAAACTTTGGCGGTTTAGTTCCAATGGGCTTCTCACTTTGCAGATTGATTATTTCCAGCTCCGCTTTCCCAACTCCTCAGACCAACACACATAACTCTGGTGTCCGGCAGTTTGTTTTTTCTTAATCCTTGTCCAAGCCACACCTCGGCTATGGCAGGGGCCTTCCCACCCAGGCTCTTCAGTCACTCCTAAATCCCGGACCCAAAATCCAGTATAAAAACTAACTCGGTGATAAAGCACCACTGGTCACAAATTTCTCCAGGACTAGATCACTGAGACAAGAGTCCTCTATGACACACATCTGCCATCCACCACTTTGCCACCTGGCTGTTCTTAAAGTTTCTGTTTATTATCAGATTCACAAAAGCATTCTATTGGTTGCAATTTATTATGTTTGGTAAGGCCTCATGCACACGACCGTAGCCATGTGCACGGCCGTGATTTTCGGGTGAGCCGGCAGCGGACTGTCAGCCGCAAGCCGCCCGCAAATCGTGGGCAATGCAGAAGATGCCCGGACCGCAGAAGATGGCTGTAATAAGACATGTCCGTTCTTTCTGCGGTGCGTGCTCCCGGGCCATGCACAGACAGTAAAAACTACGGTCGTGTGCATGGCCCCAAAGAAATGAATGGGGCCGTGGATTTTCGGGGGGAATTGCGGCCGCAAAAGCACGTTTGTGTGCATGGGGCCTAAATGTTCCTTTTTTTTTTTTTTTTCGTTTTTTTCTTTAATATCTGAGGTTGAGTAACAAAAATATAAACCCTTCTTTTAAAGCGGAACCAGTATTCAAGCACATGCAAACTCCAGGACCTCACATTGGTCCCCATTGGACAGAGGCCATTCAGACCCCGCAGAACTTGAAAATGAAGATACATTAGATCTGCAATTTCAACAGCTCAGTCTCCCTCAGTTTTGTGTTCTAGTTTTGGAAAATACAGCATCTCTACTAAAATCAGGTCAGTTTTACATTTTGGTCACATTGTAAAAAAATATATGGCACCACCAGATACATTATGGTTTACATATTTACCCATAAAATCTGAATCTAGGATTGAAATGTTTAAGAGACCCAGACAAATTTTCTAGCAAAATTCTGAGATTCACTAGTTATATACAGAAGATGTGTGGGTTATAGACTAACCTACGCTATATGGACTAAAGCATTGGTAAACCTACAGGAGCTTTTACGACATCTTCTATATTTATAGGCATCAATATGAAGGGTGTCCCTCCCCCCCCCCCCTATCCGCTAAAGCAGCTTGCACTCTACTAGGAAGGCCTTCTACAAGATTTTGGAGTGTGTCTGTAATAGAAAGTATAAATTGCACAGAATCAAGTGGGAGAGAAGAGGAGATGGGGATAGGAGAGGTGACAGTAGCATAGGAGAGGTGACTTTGGGATAGGAGAGGTAATAGTGAGATATGAAAAGTTTTTAATTGCACATAGCAGGGCAATGGATAGATTGCATTGAACTATAACAACAACATTGTCAGGAGACCTGTGTGCCCTCTTTACTAAACTTCTCTTAAGCGTGGGATTATGCCCTGCCCTGTATCCCATGACCTCCTTACCTACTGAGCTTTGTGGTAATTTATTCTTAATGATGTCCTTGCTTCTCCGGTTGTGCCAGCTTTGTCAGATGCAGCTTTCATTGTGCCTGACTCTCAATGCTCCCTGCTGAGTGCCCCCTGTGGAGCCGCTCTACTTCTTCTGTGTTGCCTGGCAGAGGTGGTGCTATGTTGTAACGTCATCACGCCACCTATGTCGGGGCGCCTAGGTCCTTAGCCTCTTGTAGGCTACAGGCTGATAGTGATGTGTTGCCTACTAGAGTGAATGGTGGAGCAGGGAGCTGATGGCTCCACCATGGTTTTCAACCGTTTATATTGCCATAGGATGCAGACACAGGTAAAAATGGTGCCCCTGCCAGGGGGCCTATACTGGAGCACCATTTGCCCCTGTGGTTAAAGCGGCCCTGATGACAAGACTTATAAATAATTATTTTTTTCATCACTTCTCATAATTTTATTAAAAAACCTCACGTGTAAATATAGCCTAACTAAAAACCTTTTGAATGTTTTATTTGACTAAACAATTATTCTTCATAACTAGGCAGATTACCTGAGGAACTGTTGAATTATTGTATGTACAGTAGATCAAAGCATAGCCTGGTATTAATAACAGTAGATTTCTCAGCCTGGTATTAATAACATAGTAGATTTCTTAGCCTGGTATTAATAACCTAGTAGATTTCTTAGCCTGGTATTAATAACATAGTAGATTTCTTAGCCTGGTATTAATAACCTAGTAGATTTCTTAGCCTGGTATTAATAACATAGTAGATTTCTTAGCCTGGTATTAATAACCTAGTAGATTTCTTAGCCTGGTATTAATAACATAGTAGATTTCTTAGCCTGGTATTATTAACATAGTAGATTTCATAGCCTGGTATTAATAACCTAGTAGATTTCTTAGCCTGGTATTAATAACAGTAGATTTCATAGCCTGGTATTAATAACCTAGTAGATTTCTTAGCCTGGTATTATTAACATAGTAGATTTCTTAGCCTGGTATTATTAACATAGTAGATTTCATAGCCTGGTATTAATAACATAGTAGATTTCTTAGCCTGGTATTAATAACATAGTAGATTTCATAGCCTGGTATTAATAACATAGTAGATTTCTTAGCCTGGTATTAATAACATAGTAGATTTCATAGCCTGGTATTAATAACATAGTAGATTTCTTAGCCTGGTATTAATAACCTAGTAGATTTCTTAGCCTGGTATTAATAACCTAGTAGATTTCATAGCCTGGTATTAATAACATAGTAGATTTCTTAGCCTGGTATTAATAACATAGTAGATTTCTTAGCCTGGTATTAATAACCTAGTAGATTTCTTAGCCTGGTATTAATAACCTAGTAGATTTCTTAGCCTGGTATTAATAACCTAGTAGATTTCATAGCCTGGTATTAATAACATAGTAGATTTCTTAGCCTGGTATTAATAACATAGTAGATCTCTTAGCCTGGTATTAATAACATAGTAGATTTCTTAGCCTGGTATTAATAACCTAGTAGATTTCTTAGCCTGGTATTAATAACCTAGTAGATTTCATAGCCTGGTATTAATAACATAGTAGATTTCTTAGCCTGGTATTAATAACATAGTAGATTTCTTAGCCTGGTATTAATAACATAGTAGATTTCTTAGCCTGGTATTAATAACATAGTAGATTTCTTAGCCTGGTATTAATAACATAGTAGATTTCTTAGCCTGGTATTAATAACATAGTAGATTTCTTAGCCTGGTATTA
This sequence comes from Rhinoderma darwinii, assembly GCF_050947455.1. NCBI lineage: Eukaryota > Metazoa > Chordata > Amphibia > Anura > Rhinodermatidae > Rhinoderma > Rhinoderma darwinii. The sequence goes on along the minus strand of NC_134691.1, from coordinate 124,457,775 downwards.
ATAACATAGTAGATTTCTTAGCCTGGTATTATTAACATAGTAGATTTATTAGCCTGGTATTAATAACATAGTAGATTTCTTAGCCTGGTATTAATAACATAGTAGATTTCTCAGCCTGGTATTAATAACCTAGTAGATTTCTTAGCTTGGTATTAATAACCTAGTAGATTTCTTAGCCTGGTATTAATAACCTAGTAGATTTCTTAGCCTGGTATTAATAACCTAGTAGATTTCATAGCCTGGTATTAATAACCTAGTAGATTTCATAGCCTGGTATTAATAACATAGTAGATTTCTTAGCCTGGTATTAATAACCTAGTAGATTTCATAGCCTGGTATTAATAACATAGTAGATTTCTTAGCCTGGTATTAATAACATAGTAGATCTCTTAGCCTGGTATTAATAACATAGTAGATTTCTTAGCCTGGTATTAATAACATAGTAGATTTCTCAGCCTGGTATTAATAACCTAGTAGATTTCTTAGCCTGGTATTAATAACCTAGTAGATTTCTTAGCCTGGTATTAATAACCTAGTAGATTTCTTAGCCTGGTATTAATAACCTAGTAGATTTCTTAGCCTGGTATTAATAACATAGTAGATTTCTTAGCCTGGTATTAATAACATAGTAGATTTCTTAGCCTGGTATTAATAACATAGTAGATTTCTTAGCCTGGTATTAATAACCTAGTAGATTTCTTAGCCTGGTATTAATAACATAGTAGATTTCTTAGCCTGGTATTAATAACCTAGTAGATTTCTTAGCCTGGTATTAATAACATAGTAGATTTCTTAGCCTGGTATTAATAACATAGTAGATTTCTTAGCCTGGTATTAATAACCTAGTAGATTTCTTAGCCTGGTATTAATAACATAGTAGATTTCTTAGCCTGGTATTAATAACATAGTAGATTTCTTAGCCTGGTATTAATAACCTAGTAGATTTCTTAGCCTGGTATTCATAACATAGTAGATTTCTTAGCCTGGGAGCACCAATCACACAAGTTGTGGTGCTTTGAAATCTAGAATGTATAGCTGGTATCGTGCTGCGTGGACAAACAAGAGGAAGGGGGGGCTCCACGTACCCAGAACTTACTAACCATACATTTTGTTTGCATAGTCTTTGTTTACATGCTGCCAGCGATTACTCCCTGGCAGCCTGTAAACAAAGACTGCCGGGGCCGCCGAAGCATCTGCGCTGCATCAGCGAGGGATTGAAGAGGTGAGTACTGATTATTTTGATATTTTAGAACATTTTGCTGCTTCTGTTTTTTGTTTTCTCCCAAATTCTCGGACAATGCCTTCATCTGTGGGATGTAGTAATTGCAGAAAGTAGACAAAGTGAGAATTATTGGGGCTGGAGGAACAAGGGGAATCTTGCCATCTTTTTTGTGTTCACCAATTCGCTTGTAAACCTCCCTTTTTGAAATACAGTGGTTTTGTACATCAGATGTATTATGTTATAAATAGAGTTTATTTTAGGTGCAAATCTACAACATAACTTCTATTGTACGTAATTTACATAATTTTGTTATTTATGGTAGTTCTCCATCATTTAAGTAAAAATCTTTTTTTTTTTGTGACTGTTACAGAAAGACGTAAGCTTCTAATCTTGATCCTTGAGCTGCTCACTGAAAACTTGGTTCTGCTTGGTGGGGCCATTTCAGAAAATGTTTGGGAGGATGAAAGTCTCATAGGACAAGAGCTGGTGAGGGAGCACTATTGTGATTATAGATAGATTAATGCATGTGTAAAGTATCTCCTCGTCCGGGAATTAAATGATGATATTGGTTGTCATCCTATATTAAGTTTGCATCAATAAAAACATGCTTTCAAAGCACTTCTTTGCTCATCATGAAATAAAAGGTCTAGCCAGCCGTCGGCGTTGCTTTGGTAACCTTAGAAGGCAAGCAATAAGACAATGTCAATAACACCTTTTATTTCTCTATTTCCTTTTTTTTTCTAAAGGTTATGCATGGACAACAACGCTGCAGAAATCTGAACTTAATTAGGAATGATTTTTTCGGAGGGGGTTTTTTATATTTTTTTTCATCTTTTGCTATAAATTGCACATTTCTTATAGGATTTAAACCTATTTCAATAATGTAATAAGAACTCAGTTTGCATTTTCTTTTTTTCCCAGAGATGTAAACTGCTTTTCGTGCTTGATACACTTGGGGAGACTATATTGTATCATAAAAATAACAATAGTTCTGAGAAGCCTGACTCTTCTCTTGTGAACCACAGAATGGCATTTATCAGCATCTCTCTTTTTACAATGCGACTACTGCAAACACTTATCCCAGTGGAAAAGGTAAGAGATGAAGAGCAATCCTGAAAAGTAGAAACCTTTTAAAGGCTTCTTTCTCAAGATTGTTTTGGTTAATATTAATGCCCCAGGTTATACTTTGCAATCTTCACTCCTCAGCTACACTTTTCAGTTGAAGGTGTACAGCGACCACTCTTTAGACCTAAATTTACAGTCGTGACTTGTTTATCTATACACACTATTGATCTGTCCATTAACCAGTGTGAAATAATGCAGTGCCAGGACATATGATTTACAAGTATAATACACAGTAGTTGATTTCTCTTTCTTTTTTAATGTCTAAAAGTGCATTGTTTAAAGGGAACCTGCCACCAGCATTTCACCTATTGAACTCTACTCACCCCTTGCAGGCCGCTGCTGTCAAAAGTTAATCGCCGTTATCCCCTCTCCTAAATTCCTCCGCCGACCGTAAATAACAGTTTGCAAACATTTTGCACCCTTTTACGGTACTAATCCTGCAGTCTCGTTCGTTCCTCTTCTTATCCCTGCCCATCGACAAAAACTGGCCCACCCTGAATGACAAAATGTTATCTGAGAAAGCACGCATTCGCCTGTCATGTATGGTCCGCCACCCTTCCCTGCTTCGTTTGGGCCTCAAATCTAGTTATTGACGGTGCCCCGCTATGGTGTTCCGTGGTGCGCATGCACCAGAACAGGACATCAATGCGCAAGCACAGAATTTTGTGTGTGCTGTGGGGAGGCGAGGAGCTGTCAATCAAAAGTAAAGAGGCGGGGGAAACTCGGAAAGGCTCGAGGAATGAAGATATGACTCTTTTCAAACGAAGATATTACTATTTTATGCTCATTAGCATACAGCACAGGAACACTAAAAAACTGAATACTAAAGCTACAGAGCTACTCTGTCACCACATTATAAGTGGCCTATCTTGTACATAATGTGATCGGCGCTGTAATGTAGATTACAGCAGTGTTTTTTATTTAGAAAAACTATCATTTTTGACAGAGTTATGACCTATATTCGCTTTATGCTAATGGATTTCTCAATGGACAACTGGGCGTGTTTTACTTTTTTACCAAGTGGCCGTTGTGGAGAGAAGTGTAGGACGCTGACCAATCCGTGACCAATCAGCGTCATACACTTCTCCCCATTCATTTATACTGCAGATAGCGATATAGCTATATCGCTATGTGCAGCCACATAAACACACTTTAACATTACTGCAGTGTCCTGACAATGAATAGACATTACCTCCAGCCAGGACGGGATGTGTATTCAGAATCCTGACCACTTCTCTGCACTTCTCTGTGAGTTACAGCATAGCAAGCGTAGTCTCGCGAGATTACGCTGTAAACTGTAATTTACAGCGAGATCTCGCTTGTAGTCTCACAGAGACCCTACAGAAGTGGTCAGGATTCTGAATACACATCACGTCCTGGCTGGAGGTAATGTATATTCATTGTTAGGACACTGCAGTAATGTTAGTGTTTGTGTATGTGGCTGCACATAGCGATATAGCTATATCGCTATTTGCAGTGTAAATGAATGGAGAGAATTGTATGACGACTGATTGGTCACTGATTGGTCAGCGTCATACACTTCTCCCCACAACGCCCACTTGGTCAAAAAGTAAAACATGCCCCGTTGTCCATTGAGAAACTCATTAGCATAAAGCTAATATAGGTTATAACTCCGTTAAAAATGATAGTTTTTCTAAATAATAAACACTGTTGTAATCTACATTACAGCGCCGATGACATCATGTACAATATAGGCCACTTATAATGTGGTGACAGAGCCTCTTTAAATGATAATTATAGGTTACATAAAAATGATTTTTCACCCACTTCCACCAGGTATTGCTGGTTTACTAGGTAAAATGCTGGTGACCGGTTCCCTTTTAAGGTGAAAAATGCTTAATTAATTAACTTGGAGACTAGAGCAGAGTGTCAGTAGATCATGTCATGGTGAGTTGTAAGCTTGTACCTCTGCTGATTTCTAAAGCATCCAAACTCATTTGGCACCATTTAGATATTTTCCCAAATAAAAATCTATATCGCAATATTCTAAGGAAACTGCCCCTGATGTGAATGTCCCTTTTGTTTAGAATGTTGTGCAAAAGATTTCCAGTAAGTAAGGGATGCTGAATAGGCCACAGACCACAGACCATTCTCCCTGAAAATCCATAGAGGTACGGGCTTATAGACTACCTTGTTATCTTCTGACACATATCTATTACATGCAAGAAGATCTCAACCAATGATCGCCTTCCCTGTAGAAGTTTGAATACAGAAATAGCTGTCCATCAATGTGTAAGACCGCCCACTGGACTCTTAAGACCAGAGTTAGCAGGGATTTAAAACCGTAAATTACAGATCATTCTAAACTTTTACCTACACAACTATATATCATTCTGCTAATCTCCTCTTGCTCTATTACATGATGACTGCAGATCGGGCTGCATGTTTGTTGTGACAGGTTTCCTGTAATGGGTTGCTGTGTATTACATAATATACAATTTCTTCTGTAAGGTCTAATATCTTCTGGTTCGAAAATATCTACAACTGCACTTGTACTAGTACATAGTACTAGAATACTGATTGGAGCACGGGGAACGTTTATAGATGTTTTATAGGATTATGTCATGTTTTTTGGATGGTTTTCCATTAAACCTTATTGCAATCATAATCCACAATACAGATTTTTTTATTTATTTTTTTTTTTTAAACAGCTAGACGATAATTAAATTTTAATTTCCAGTGTAATACTGTCTTAAGTCTTGTGGTTAATATCCCAGTAGCCGCGTATGTATCTCCGGTTTCTCTTCAGTGACAGTCATGTAGATGTAAAACTGCTTCTCCTATCATTCCTGGGTGTCTGCTGCCCTCTGCCTGTCTCCAGATGTATGCTTAATCCCTTTAGTTTATAGTATCTGCTTTCTTTCCCCTTATATTGTGTTTTGATAATTTTAAGCTTTACAAAATTTCTATCACGGCAATATACGTCACACTATACATTGCAATACAATATTTAGCAGGTACATTCTCAAGGCACCCTCGAGTCCCATTATCATGGTGTTAATTATCAAACCCTGGACCACTGTGTTTGGTGTAATGTCTTAGTAATAACACCAATTTAGACGATCAAGATTTCAGAAACCGCCAGATTTAAAGAAAACTAAACACCTTTTGTTATAGAGATGCGCTTCACCCCAGTGGCTTGAAAATAATGAGGACAGAATGGATAGGTTGATATTCTGCTCATATTCCTAGTCATTGAAAATACATGCTGTGCTAAGCACATTAAGTCACAAAAGTGACTCCCTTTAGTAAGTTTGATTTCTGAAGACATTACAGTAGAGCTAGGAATTCTAATCAGCACAGGCACTATTCCGTAGAACGCTGGAGAGCTCACTGAACAAGCTTCTCCAAATTGGTCCTTTAGGGAACTGCACTGGGCACATTGATGGCATGGTTTTATGTCTTTGTGTCTCTCAATGAAATATTTAAATATAATGTGTCTCGATGAAATATTTAAGTATTTGTACAGTTGGGACTTTAGCTTAAGGTTGTCATGGTGCAAATAAAGTCTTGACCTTTTATGCATTGCATATGTGTGTTTTTTACATGTTTTTTGTTCTTTTCTCTTTTCCAAAGGCAAATCATGTGTTGCCGGAGAGCTCGATGAATGCTTTGTTTCTCTTATCTGTCGACCTGCCGTTCCGTACTGCATACCCCAGTGTACATGAATCTGTTATAGCTTTTATGGAGCAGCTCAATTCTGAAGACTTTTGGGTTTATAAACAAGCCTCGGAGACCGCCTATTCAATTGAATGTACAACTTCTTTCATGTCCTGCTCCACCAAAGAGGTTTGTGCAGCGTGTATTTATTTGGGGCCACTACATATATAATGTGCAATCCCGAAAAAAAAAAAATATATATATTTGTGTCTATATATAATCATATATGTACACACTTAATATTGCATAGCTTCCGTTTTTTAGCCAAAATATATTAAAATGGTGTTCCAGGGGAAACCTTTTATCACCTGTCCAGTGGAGCGCTCACGCAGCGGTTTCCGTTGGTCCCATAGAGTTTTATAGCATGGCAGTACACATACTCTAACTTCACTTCATACAAACTCCTCCTCACTGCTGTCATGTAGGTGGAAGGATTGGGAACAAGAGTCCCTCAGTCTAATAATTGTTCGGGGTCCTAGCGATCAGACACCCACCAATTTAACATATATCACCTATCCAATGGATAGATGACAAATATGTTTCGCTGCACTGCTCCTTTAACTCGCATTGTAAAACATTATGGCGTATCGCTAGGATAGGCCACAACCTTTCCATCGGTGGGTGGCCAGGACCACCATTGTGCTGGGAATTGCAACACAGCCCAATTCAAGTGAGGGAACCCCGGTATTCATGTTGAATTTAATGTAATTGGGTAGTCTGGTTTATGAATTATTTGGTTTATAAATTAAGTGACTGCTGTGAATTGGGGAAGGGAAGATTTTAGGGGATAGCATGAAATCCGTCACCTGTGAACTCCTGCATTTGATGACTCTAGTGTTGACTACACTGCAGATTCTACTGCAGCCTGGAGTCAGAAGCCCATCATAGGTGAGTACAGTATGTTGACAATGGGGATGTGTTCTTATGAAGTAGCTCGGGGTAGAATAATTTAATTCTAGCTTGTTTTAAGAGTTGAGTTAGAGCAATTTAAAAATGTCATTACTATAAGAGTGCAGCTACTCATTATAAAAGCAAAAAGAACTAAGGTAAAGTTGTGACAATCTTTCAGTCAAGCTAACTTGGTTTTAATAAATGTAATTAAAAAAAAAAACAACTAAAGTGTTCCTATCACTTCTCTTTTTTTGAAATTCTAAATAGTTACAAGATTCTGTGCTTCATAACAAATCTTTTATGGGGATCACTGCTGTATTTTCCTGGTGAGTTTTCCCTACTCACAAATGAAAACGTTCTGTCTGCCTGCAGCCACCCCAAGGGAGAACATAGGAGCTTCCTGAATACGGATTTAATATGGAGTTGAATGGGAGCTGTTTAAAGGGGACCTGTCACTGGGTCATAACTCGTTTACTGACCTGAATAGTGCTGTCTCCCTGATTCCAGCACTGCCTGTTTTTTTTTTTTTTTCTGGACCCGATTTCCAGAGATATGGCCCACTGTTGTTTTGGCTCCATCTATGCTAATTTGCTATAGTTAGCCAACAGGACGTGAGGTTGCCTCGCACTCGTTGGTCAACATCAGATGCAGGGAAGCTAGCTCCAACCTGTTGGCTATCTATGTAGCAAATTAGCATATCGAGAGCCAACACAACAGTTTGCTGTATCTCTGGAACCGGGGGGTCCAGGAAAAAAACCAACAGACCTTGAATCAGGGAGACAGCGCTATTCACGTCAGCTAACCAGTTCAACTTATATGACCTAGTGACAGGTTCTCTTTAAAGACTTTGTACACCTTTTTGAAAACTTTATTTTTTCGTTTTTTAAAAGCAGGATATACCTGTTATCGATCATGTAAGTTATGGACTTAGATGTGAGCGGTAACCGCTCGATCCTGCGTGTCCGAGACAAGCCACTGAACCCGTCAGTGCCGCTGATCTGACGGATACAAGTTTCAGCACAAGATACAGCTGCTCTGTATACAGGATACAAAGCAGAGGTATCTCAAAAAGTAAGTCATTTTTAATCATAAGTAATTAGGAAGTTGCACCAAACACACTGAAAAACTTTTTTTTATATATATAAATGTGTATCAAAGTGTAAATAGCCTTTAACCCCTTCAGGACCAAGCTCATGTTGGCCTTCAGGACCAGTCCAATTTTTTTTCCAAATCTGACATGTCACTTGGTGGTAATAACTTTGGAATGCTTATCCAAGCGATTCAGAGATTTTCTCATGACATATACTTTCTTAGTGGAAAAATTTGGTCAATAAAGTCATTGCCTATTTGTGAAAAACACAAAAATTTGTAGAAAATCTGAAGAAATTATGATTTTTCTAATCTTAAATGTCTCTCTAGATACATTTAAGATTAGAAAAATCATAATTTCTTCAGATTTGTAAAACAGATAGTAATACCGCACAAAATAGTTACTAATTAACATTTCCCATATGTCTACTTTTATGTTTGCATCGTTTTTTGAACATTCTTTTATTTTTCTAGGACGTTACAAGGCTTAGAACTTTAGCAGCAATTTCTCACATTTTTAAGAAAATATCAAAAGGCTATTTTCAGGGACGAGTTCAGTTCTGAAGGGGTTTTGAGGGCCCTATATATTGGAAACTCCCCATAAAACACCCCCTTTTGGAAACTGCACCCCTCGACGTAATCAAAACAGCATTCAGAAAGTTTTAACCCTTTTAGGTGTTTCACAGGAATTAAAGCAAAGTAGTGGTGACATTTCCAAATTTAATTTTTTTTGCTAAAATGTATTTAGGTAAGGGTATGTTCACACGGCCTATTTTCAGACATAATTCGGGCATTTTCCGCCTCGAATTACGCCTGAAAAGACTGCTCTATTATGCCTGCAAACATCTGCCCATTGCTTGCAATGGGTTTTACGATGTTCTGTTCAGACGAGGTGTAAATTTACGCGTCTCTGTCAAAAGACGACGCGTAAAAAAGACGCCCGCGTCAAAGAAGTGCATGTCACTTCTTTGGACGTTTTTGGAGCCGTTTTTCATTGACCCCATTGAAAAACAGCTCCAATTACGTTCGTAATGGACGCCGCGAAAAACGCGAGTACTTGCAAAAACATCTGAAATTCAGGAGCTGTTTTCGCCTGAAAGACTTTTATGGGCCTGCCTGTGCTGTAATTACAGCCTGAAATAAGACATGTTCCATATTTTTCAACGTAATTACGACCCGTGATTACGGACGTTTTTACGTTCGTGTGCATGAGGCCTTACAATGACTACAGGAGCAAAATGGTAGTAAATTTTAATGACGACGATTTAGAAAGTTGATACGTTTTTCATTTAGAAAGCAAATGAAAACGTAAAAAATATATATTTAGCATAAATGCAGACCAAGGGTTAGTGACTATCAGGCTAGACTACATCGAATTCTAGTCTAATTTCTATCAAACTACAGGAAGGTTTTATTTTAACATGTTAATAAGATTTAGGCCCCATGCACACGAACGTGTTTTTTGCGGCCGCAATTCCCCCGAAAATGCACGGGAGAATTGCGGCCCCATTCTTTTCTATGGGGCCATGCACACGACCGTAGTTTTTACGGTCCGTGCATGGCCCGGGAACCCCGCAGAAAGAACGGGCATGTCCTATTACGGACATCTTCTGCGGTCCGGGCTCATTGAAAACAATGACGGCGGCCATGTGCATGTCCCGCGATTTGCGGGCGGACCGCGGCTGACAGTCCGCAGCCGGCCGACCCGAGAATCACGGCCGTGCACACGGCTACGGTCGTGTGCATGAGGCCTAATTCATTAGTTTTTATTGTTGCCATTTTGAGGTACTTGCGAATTTTTGAGCACTTTTTAATTTCATTTTTTTGGGGATACATCGTGACCAAAAAAGGAAATTCTGCCATTTTGTTTTTTATTTTATCTTTTTACAATTTTCACCTTATGGGATAAATAATATATTTTTATAGGTCAGGCCAATACAAACGCAGCGATACCTGTTATGTATAGTTTTGTCTTTTTTTTATTTATTTTTTGTTTTTTTTCTAATTATAAAGGACTTGATCAGGAAAACAGGGCGACTTTATTGTTTTTATTACATAAAACTTTTTTTATTTATCTAAAACATTTTTTTTACTTTTTCACTTTTTTTTTTTTTTACACTTACCTGGGGACTTGAAGATCTGATCTTCTCATCCCCAGTACAATACACTGCAGGATTTATGTAGTGCAGTCTATTGTAACTGTCATTTTACAACTGAGAAGCCTATTACGTCCTGCCTTAGGCAGGACGTAATAGGCTTCCGTACCTGGCAACCACGAAGCCGTTGCTAGGCTTCCTGGTTGCCATAGCCACCATAGTCACCTCGTGATTTTTCGTGGGGTACAGAGGGAGCCCCCTCCCTCTGTGCCAATTACTAAAATACTGCTGTTGCTATTGACAGCGGGATTTAAGGGGTTAAACGGTGGCGATCGGAGATCACAATGATGGCCGCCGTTGCAGTGGGATGTCGGCTGTATATTACAGCTGGCACCTGCTGAAGATGTAGCGCGCACAGCTTCTGTGCCCGCTTCATCCTCAGGGCATTACTGTACACCCATTGCTGGAACGCACCGCTAAAAAGGACGTACAGTAACGCCCATTTTGTTATATACTTTTTCAGTTAGCTCCCCCTAGTGGCTGCTGAAGGAAGCCTGAGTTGTTTTATTTAACTGCATGGGTAAGTGAAGAGAAGCAGAGGACTTGGAGCTCTGTATCAGAATGAAGCTCCCAGCTCCATAAAGATATATTATGATGTTATGCCTAGTACATTGCCTGAGGAGGAGGTGCATGACACAGGAATTCTCTCTGATCTTCTTTGAATCTTTGTGTCAGGCACCATCCCTCAAACCTTATACTAGGCATAACAGATTGTATAGATTTTTGCCTAGTTTGTTCCTTCACAATAGCAAGCAGTGGATTTCTATATCAGAAATAAGGAGACCCGACTGCTTTGCAGATATATTAATCACCATAAAAAAAAAAATTTTCGCTGTGTTTTTCGCCTGCGGCCATTGAGCACTGCGGGCATAAAACGCCGCAAAATACACTTTCTCTGTCTCCCATTGATGTCAATGGGAGGTCAGAGACGTAAACGCCCGAAGATAGGGCATGTTGCTTCTTTTACCTGCAAGACGGTTTTTCCGCTTGCGGGAAAAAAACGTCTCCGCCTCCCATTGAAATCAATCGGAGGCATTTTTGGCGCGTTTTCCGACGCGGTTTCAGTGACAAACGTGTAAAAAAACTCTGTGTGAACTGGCCCCAAGGCTTCATTCACATCTTCGCCGAGACTCTGTTCATGGGTTCCGTCTGAGCTTTCCGTCTGAGCCTAACTGGATTTGCCGGACTCCTTAATGTTCGATACATACTGATTCGGTGCTTTATAGATTCCTTCAAATAAGCTGGGTTAAAAAAATCTATTATAGGATTAGTCCTTTTGCTTTTCAGCATTCATAGGGGAAATGTTCAAAATATAGGCTGTTAGGGCTAAGTAATCTAGCCCAAATAATACAGTAGGTATCCCCTGACTTTACATATTGGCCATTTGCTGCAATGTGCCTTAATGGTAGCAAGGTGTTCTTTTGTTTGATGCATAAATGACTAAACTGCACTTCTCACTGCCTTAGTGACCATTGATCTTTGGAAATAGTGCCTTCTTTTGATCAGGCTATTGCCATGCTGTCAAGTGGTGGGAACTTTCCCTCGGCACCTATGAAGCATTTTATTATAGACCTAGGAGCAGAAATGAAGGATTTCATCCCCCTCCCACACCTACACAATCCGTTTACTGGCAGACCTCTTCTAAATATAGTGTATTTACTAGTATAGAGCTTCTGCATGTGAAAACCGGCGTAGATGTGGTTATAATTAATATGATGTAATATTTCTCTCTCAATATCCTTGCATAACAGCTAGGATTCATTCAGAGTCTCCGTTGCTCCATTTACTGTTTATCTCTTGCTGTAGATGTAACTATCAGGTCATTAACAATATTCTCATTACTGCTGCAGAGATAATAGGGACTGCATTGTGTACTGGCAGTTAGTCCATTAATGAAAAATGGGACCATAGGGAAAATAGAATGGATCCGTGTAAGATTTTTAAAGCGGTCTATAAACACTCACAGTACAATTGATGCTAGATATAGCATATCTTAAATTTTAGCTTTGTAAAAATAACACATCTAGAATGTAATCTCTGCTGGGTAGTTTTCTAAGTGTCTGACTGAGCGCATGCATTGACTATAAATGCTGACTTGGTGTAAATGATAACATTCAAAAACATTAATGGAGCTGCCAGCTGAGGGGATGTTTAATAGGAGCTTCCCAAGCCAATTGATGCCCATCGGGTGAATGATATCAATTAACATGACTTTTTATGAAATCAAGAAGTAACATTTTTCATCCTGCTCCACAAACAAGTGCTCTGCCCCAAATATTAAACCTGGAATGTTCGTCGTATTTGAAAGCTAAGATTCTGTTCTTTAACCCTTTCATGACCAAGGGTCATTGATGCCCCTGTGTCCAGGTCAAATTTTTCATTTTTGATATGCACTTCTTTAAACGATAATACCTTTGTAACTGCTTTGAATATCATAACGACAGTATTTTTACTTTGTTTTTGTTTTTTTACAAGACTTCTAAGGGTTTTCTTTTTTTAGATTCATTTATAATTAATTCCATGTTTTAAGTTTTTATTATTTTTTATATATATCTAACGTGTGTGTGTGTGTGTGTGTGTGTGTGTGTGTGTGTGTGTGTGTGTGTGTGTAAGTAAATAATATACAGCTCTATAACAATTAGTCCTCTTCTCTCTCAGTCAGCCTGGATCGCTGTGAGTGAAGAGGGCTATATTCACACAACAGTGAAAAAAAGGGCAGTTAACAATGGATCAACTGTCAGTTTTTCATGGCTGTTTTGCATGAGTGTGTCTCAAAATTTGAATTAATTTCCTGGCCGTCTGAGCATTTTTTTTTTTTCCCCAAAAATAATTTTTATTGGGTTTTTAAGAATAGTATACAACCGTACATAATAAACATTGCATAAAGAAAACAGCAATGTTGCTATGGCCTAGGAACAATCCTGGCTTAATATGCTACCCGTTGTAAAAAAAAACAACTCTACAGGGTACAACACCTGCGGACAAAGAGCTTTTATGCAAGTAATAACAAAACAGTCAATTACCACACTGAACATTGATGAAGTGTAAAGTAATGATATCAACACCGCAATGAAATATATCCAATTACATAGGTAACCACAAGTAACCTGAAAAAAAAAGGGCAAATCGGAAGGAATAAAACAAAATAATAAAGATCTAGTGGCTTGTGATATAAGTGCAGTTATAAAACCTGAGTTAAAAAATGGAGTTAAAGCCCCTGTAAGTACCCTTCTTTTACTTTGACAATTGTTCACAGTTTTTTTTGTAACTGGGATAATGGACAGCAAGATTCAAAGTTTTCTTCAGTGCACAGTTTGCCATATGTATGCATGACTGGAGCTGGAATTCCAGGGTGAATACCTCTATGGCAGATGTGAGCATGTTGTTCACCTGGAAGCTCGCATTAGAGATCTGGAGGAGCAGAATGCAACACTGAGGGCGATAGACAATCTTGAGCAGAGCATGCTTCTGACTGAGCAAGCAGTTAGTGGGGTAGAACTGGAGGATGCAGACATGGGTCAGCAGGATCAGGCAAGTAGCGTGCTTAATGTAGTTGGGGGCAGTACAAAGGGGTCCAAGAAAAGGAAGGCCAAACCTGTTTCTGATATTCCAAGCAAAATTGCCAAGTTGCATGATGATGCGAGGGTGCCGGTCTCAGAAATGGCAGCCCTAGTGGATACTGATCTCCCTAACAGCCGGGAGAACAGCCCAGCTAATAGTCAGCGGGATGGTAATGTAGGTAAGGCAAAACAATTGGTAGCTGTAGGGGATTCTATAATCCGGAAGACTGATAGAATCATTTGTCGCCAAGACCGCCTCAACCGAATGGATTGCTGTCTCCCTGCTGCCAGGGTTCGGCATGTGGTGGAACGGGTGGATAAATTACTGGGAGGGGCTGGTGATGATCCAGCTGTTGTGGTACATGTAGGTACCAACGATAAAATAAATGGTAGGTGGAGGAGCCTTAAGAATAATTTTAAAGAACTAGGCTACAAGCTGAAGGGAAGGACCTCCAAGTAGTATTCTCAGGAATACTGCCTGTGCCATGCGCATCACAGGAAAGACAGCGGGAGCTCAGGGAGTTAATTGCATGGCTTAAGTCTTGGTGTAGAGGAAAATGCTTTGTGTTCCTAGAGCATTGGGCTGACTTTTCATTGGAGTACAAACTGTATTCTGCAGATTTGTACCTAAATGCAAGGGGGTCGGCTGTGCTGGGGGAGAGAATTCTAGCTGGGCTGGCAGAGTATTTAAACTAGGGCTGAGGAGGGAGGCCAATGTAAGAAATAAAGGGGTAGTTAGGTTAGAGAGGGGTCAGACTATATTGGTGGCGGGAGAGGACTAGACAATAGGATATGGAGATCATTTCGTTACAAAACAGCAATGAAAATAAAAATGCCCAAATAATGTCAAAAAACATTTCTGATACTGAAAGTGAAACGTGTAAAGGCAAGTTAAAGTGTATGTTCACAAATGGCAGAAGTCGAGCAAGAAAAATGGGGGAGCTGGAGGTTTTGGTACTGGAAGAAAATTTAGATATACTGGGTGTCGCTGAAACATGGCTAGGCTCTTCACATGATTGGGCTGTAAATCTACAGGGTTTTACACTGTTTCGGAAAGACAGGGCGAATAGGAAAGGTGGTGGTGTATGTCTGTATGTGAGAAGCGATATGAAGGTGAGTGTGAAAGAGACCATAGTGGGGGAAGATTGTGAGGAGGTTGAAACCTTGTGGGTGGAATTACAAAGAGAGGTAAAAAAATTACTTTTGGTGTAATCTATAGACCCCCCAATATAACTGAGGAGATGAAAGGTCAGCTATATAAACAGATGGCGTGGGCTGCACAGGGGGGTACTGTAGTATTAATGGGAGATTTTAATTACCGGGATATTGATTGGTGTCATGGTTCGGCTTCAACTGCAAAGGGGAGAAATGTCCTCAACCTGTTGCAGGAAAACTTTATGGGCCAGTTTGTGGAAGACCCGACTAGAGGTGAAGCTCTGTTGGATCTGGTCATTTCTAATAATGCAGAGCTTGTTGGGAATGTCAATGTTCGTGAAAGCCTCGGTAACAGTGATCACAATATAGTTACATTTTACCTATACTGTAAAAAACAAACACAGGCTGGGAGGGCAAAAACACTTAATTTTAAGAAGACCAATTTCCCCAGGATGAGGGCTGCAATTCAGGATATAGACTTTTGTAAAAAGGTAATAAAATCCGCAAAAATGCAAAATGAAAGGCGGGTGGCCAAGGATAGTAAAACAAATCCCCAAAAATTCTTCAAGTATATAAATGCAAAAAAGTCAAGGTCTGAACATGTAGGACCCCTAGATAGTGGTAATGGGGAGTTGGTCACAGGGGATCAAGATAATGCAGAGTTACTAAATGGGTTATTTTGCTTTGTATATACAACAGAAGAAAGAGCAGCTGATGTAGCCGGTGCCAGTGCTGTTAATATATCAGTTGATATACTGAATTGGATGAATGTAGAGATGGTCCAAGCTAAATTAAACAAAATAAATGTACACAAGGCCCCGGGACCAGATGGGTTACACCCTAGAGTTCTTAAAGAGCTTAGTTCAGTTATTTCTGTCCCCCTCTTCATAATATTTAGAGATTCTCTAGTGACTAATATAGTGCCAAGGGACTGGCGCAGGGCAAATGTGGTACCTATTTTCAAAAAGGGCTCTAGGTCTTCCCCGGGTAATTATAGACCAGTAAGCTTAACATCCATCATGGGGAAAATGTTTGAGGGGCTATTGAGGGACTATATACGGGATTATGTGACAAAAATAGTATTATAAGTGACAGCCAGCAAGGTTTTACTAAGGACAGAAGCTGTCAAACCAACCTGATTTTGTTTTTATGAAGAGGTGTGCAGAAGCCTAGACAGAGGGGCCGCTGTGGATATAGTGGTTTTGGACTTTGCAAAGGCATTTGACACTGTCCCTCATAGACGTCTAGTGGGTAAATTAAGGACTATAGGTTTATAAATTATAGTTTGTAATTGGATTGAGAATTGGTTCAAGGACCATAGCCAGAGAGTTGTGGTCAATAATTCCTACTCTGAATGAATGGTCCCTGGTTATAAGTGGTGTATCCCAGGGTTCCATGCTGGGACCACTATTATTCAACTTATTTATTAATGATATAGAGGATGGGATTAATAGCACTATTTCTATTTTTGCAGATGACACCAAGCTATGTAATATAGTTCAGACTATGGAAGATGTTTGTGAATTGCAAGCGGATTTAAAACAAACTGAGTGTTTGGGCGTCCACTTGGCAAATGAGGTTTAATGTAGATAAATGTAAAGTTATGCACCTGGGTACGAACAACCTGCATGCATCATATGTCCTGGGGGGAGCTACACTGGGGGAGTCACTTGTTGAGAAGTATCTGGGTGTACTTGTAAATCATAAACTAAATAACCGCATGCAATGTCAATCAGCTGCTTCAAGGGCCAGCAAGATATTGTCATGTATTAAAGAGGCATGGACTCACGGGACAGGGATGTAATATTACCACTTTACAAAGCATTAGTGATGCCTCATCTAGAATATGCAGTTCAGTTCTGGGCTCCAGTTCATAGAAAGGATGCCGTGGAGTTGGAAAAAATACAAAGAGCAAAAAAGCTAATAAGGGGCATGGAGAATCTAAGTTATGAGGAAAGATTAAAAGAATTAAACCTATTTAGCCTTGAAAAAAGACGACTAAGCACACGAACGTAAAAACGCCCGTAATTACGGACCCATAGACTTCTATTGGCCATGGGTACCTCCCCGTATGCTTACGGGAAGGTGCCCGTGCCGTTGAAAAATATAGAACATGACCTATTTCAGGCCGTAATTACTTCACGGGCATGCCCATAAAAGTCTATGGGGCTCCCGTAATTACGGGTGACTACGTGTGTGCACCCGTAATTACGGAAGCGTTGCTAGGTGACGTCAGGGGATAGTCACTGTCCAGGGTGCTGAAAGAGTTAAACGATCGGCAGTAACTCTTTCAGCACGCTGGACAGTGTCTTCCGATCACAATATAGATCAACGTGTAAAAAAAAAAATAGAAGTTCCTTACTTACCCAGAACTCCCTGCTTCTTCCTCCAGGGATGACGTTTCAGCCCATGTGACCGCTGCAGCCAATCACAGTCTGCAGCGGTCACATGGACTGCCGCGTCATCCAGGGAGGTCGGGCTGGATGTCGAAAGAGGGACGCGTCACCAAGACAACGGCCGGGTAAGTATGAATTTCTTTTTTTTACTACGGAAAGGGCTGCCCCTTCTCTTTATCCTGCACTGATAGAGAGAAGGGGCTGCCGATTTAGTGCAGTGCAATTTTACAGCGAAAACGTGCCTGTAAATACGGGTGGAATACTGCTGACACCGGTCCCGTATTTACGGGCACGGGTCCATAAATACTGGTGCAATACGGGTCGAATACGTGTGACCAAGAACATGTATTTACGGGACGAAAAAATACGTTCGTGTGCATGAAGCCTAAGGGGTGGACAGGATTAACTTATATAAATATATTAATGGCACATACAAAAAATATGGGGAAATCCTGTTCCGTGTAAAACCCCCTCAAAAAACAAGGGGACACTCGCTCCGTCTGGAAAAAAAAGATTCAACCTGCAGAGGCGACAAGCCTTCTTTACTGTGAGAACTGTGAATCTATGGAATAGTCTACCGCAGGAGCTGTCACAGCAGGGACAGTAGATGGCTTTAAAAAAGGCTTAGATAATTTCCTAGAACAAAAAAATATTCGCTCCTATGTCTAGAAATGTTTTACTTCCCTTTTCCCGTCCCTTGCTTGAACTTGATGGACATGTGTCTTTTTTCAACCATACGAACTATGTAATACCAGGCATTTAAGGCTGAGCGTGGGGAATCCTAGTAATGAGAGGGAAAAAAATATATAAAAAAATGTAGAAATGACCGGACACATCTATTCTCCTCCACTCTAAAATGACAAAAGATAAACACTCTCCACCACAACTCTAAAATCTCAAGTCTTGAGAAAGGTGTGATTTGAGAAATTCCGGGACCCAATGTTTTAGAATGTCCCCCTCCCTGCATTGCCTGAGCATTGTTGTCATACCTTAGTCTGCCTAAGCAAATGGTCTCCTAGTGTTTCCCAGTGTTTCCCGTTCCTGCTACCTGTATCCCTTGCTATCCTGGTCAAGTACCGTGTTGAAGAAAGAAAGCAAAAAACACACGGCGCCACCTTGTGCAGGTCAAAAGGTTGAGTGGGTGAGACAGGGGGGCAATTGTCATGCTCACCTAGGTAGGATGTTTTGAAGCGTGAGGATATAACCACAGTGCTGCTGCCAGATCCGAGTCGGTACCCCGAAGGGACCGCTTTGTTGACGGAGAGAGAGGGAGAAAAAGTTGGATCTTGTGGGGGCGCTGCTGCGTGGCGAGATTTATATGAATGAAGTCCAGGGTATGATAAATAGGAATAGTTTATTTCAATAAATGGCTACGCGTTTCAACGCTGAACAAGCGTCTTCCTCAGGCCATGTACACACTGTGCTTGCAATACTATGTAATACTATGTAAGGCTACCCAAATATCAATGGAAGGAATCATAGAGTTAAGGTAAAACAGAGGCATGCTATGAAGGGTCACAGAGTCAGAGCTATTAGCTACATATTTACTCCATGCTAAAGTCGTAGCTTTGCCGTCTGACCATTTTTAACTGCCATTTAACATCTATTTTTTATGGCTGTCAAAAAATAAGTAAAATGTATGCATTTTATTTCTTAGGTTTTTTTTGTCCAAGCCACCTGAAAACACCACAGTGCCGATGTACAGGGTGGGCCATTTATATGGATACACCTAAATAAAATGGGAATGGTTGGTGATATTAACTTCCTGTTTGTGGCACATTAGTATATGGGAGGGGGGAAACTTTTCAAGCTGGGTGTTGACCATGGCGGCCATTTTGAAGTCAGCCATTTTGTATCCAACTTTAGTTTTTTCAATGGGAAGAGGGTCATGTGACACATCAAACTTATCGAGAATTTCACAAGAAAAACAATGGTGTGCTTGGTTTTAACGTTACTTTATTCTTTCATTAGTTATTTACAAGTTTCTGACCACTTATAAAATGTGTTCAAAGTGCTGCCCATTGTGTTGGATTGTCAATGCAACCCTCTTCTCCCACTCTTCACACACTGATAGCAACACCGCAGAAGAAATGCTAGCACAGGCTTCCAGTATCCGTAGTTTCAGTTGCTTCACATCTCGTATCTTCACAGCATAGACAATTGCCTTCAGATGACCCCAAAGATAAAAGTCTAAGCGGGTCAGATCGGGAGGCATTTCTTCTGCGGTACCTTCCTGTTTGCTTACGGGTAGGTGCCCGTGCTGTTGAAAAATATGGAACATGTCCTATTTCAGGCCGTAATTACGGCACGGGCAGGCCCATAGAAATCTATGGGACTCCCGTAATTATGGGTGGCTACGTGTGTGTACCCGTAATTACTGGAGCGTTGCTAGGCAACGTCAGGGGATAGTCACTATCCAGGGTGCTGAAAGAGTTAACTGATCGGCAGTAACTCTTTCAGCCCCCGGGACAGTGACTACCGCTGGAGTTAATAGTATTAAAAGTTAACTTACCTGTTCTTCCTCCAGTCCGGCCTCCCGTGATGACGTTTCATCCCATGTGAGCGCTTCAGCCAATCACAGGCTAATTACAGGCTGCAGCGATCACATGGACTGCCACGTCATCCTTGGAGGTCGGACTGGATGTCAAAAGAGGGATGTGTCACCAAGACAACGGCCGGGGTACGTATGAACTTCTTTTTACTTTACTTCTTTTACTTTCAATCGCTGCAGAAACTGCCCGAAAGGGCTGCCCCTTCTCTCTATTCAGAACTGACAGAGAGGAGGCTGCCGATTAGTGCAGAGAAAAAATGGCTGTAAATACGGGAGGAATACTGGTGTCACCGGACCCGTAATACGCCAGGATTTACGGGAGGAAAAAAATACGTTCGTGTGCATGAGTCCTAACTCCTTTACCGAGCTGGAGTCCTGCAAATTCTGACATAAATCAGAGAGAACACGGTTCCTTTTAGGGGCTGATGTCATATGCTCTCCCCCTCCCTTCTCTTAGTGTTACAGATGGCAGCAGGGAGGAGGAGGTTGTACACAACAAAGCAAGCTGTATTCGATAGGGAGGAGAGAACCCAGAATCGGCAAGGGGAGGGGGAAGATCAAGCAGATTGTACATAGGGAGTAGAGAACCCACAGCAGAGTACAGATGTGTCCTTCCATACCTTTTCTTTCATTTTAACACATTCTGAGATATGTGGTGCAAGATTACCAGCTTTGGTTAAAAATAAAATCAAAACGCTATCTTGCGATTCTCAGACTCATATGGTATAGAGTTCTCATAACAATGTGTGGCCACTCAGTGGATATGATGCAAATTGCAGTCTGTGAAGGGTTTTTCTAGCATGTCACAATAAGGTAAGAGTGTTCACATTTGTATGCAAGGGGATCACAGTCTATCGTGATGACACCATCACAATCTGTACTGTAGCACAGTGTGGACAGAATGATACACTCAGGCAGCATCAATGTCTGTTTCCACACAGGAGAGAAAAGATCACACATGGGTTGTATAACTATTTCTAGGAGGGAAAGCAGTACAGGAATGAAGCTGTGCTAGTAGATGAGAGCTAGTGAGGGCAGCAGCATCCCTGATTAACATACAGCATGTTTTACTGGGAGGGACATGTTCACATGAGAAAATTCTGAAACTAGGAGCAGGTTATAAACTGAATATCCAGGGTCTGAAAATTAATGCAGAGAAGATTGCAGCCTGAAACTCCTGGCAAGCAGTAACTATGTAAAAAACATTTTTTCATGTCAAAGTTGTCCATGGCCTTTAAGCTCTTGTAAAAATCCATATAAATATACAGTTGCAAGAAAAATAAGTGGAATTACCTGGATATTTGCATTGAGTACTAATAAAATATGGTCTGATTGTTATGTTATAAAAATCTAAACTAATTAAACACATAGTTGTACTATTCATGTCTTCTATTGAGCACATTGAGTAAACCTCCATAGTGCAGAGAAAAAAGTAAATAAACTTCTCTGTGTTAATGATTTCTTAAGGGCGAATGGCAAAAGGTGTTTCACTTTAAAGGTTTTTTCTACGTTCTGACAACTGATGACCTATCCACCAGATAGGTCATCAGTATATGATTGGTGCGTGTCCAACACCCGGACCCCGCACCGATCCGCCACTCTGGCTGCTTGCGGGCAGCGGGCGATATTGCTGGAAGCAGATTGCTCTGGTCAAAAAATAGCGGCCGAGCTGCAGCTCTGCTCCTATTCGAGTGAATAGGTGCAGAGCTGCGGTTCCGCCGAACGGCTGCTATGCAGTGGTTGGAGCCATTTGGTTCCGGCTCCAACTACAACATACCGTTCAAAAACATCCGGTGCACGGAGGCAGCCGGAGTGGCGGACCGGTGCAAGGTTTGGTTGTCGGACATGCACCGATCATATACTGATGACCTATCCGGTGGATCATCTGTTATCAGAAAGTGGAAAACCCCTTTAAGGAGATGAATTTGGAAGTGTGGGTTGAACACTTACTTTGCCCATTAAATAAAGGCACGCCAAAGTATTGGTGCTTACAATTATGTTCCCCTCAAGAAAGATTGGTTAGTGTGAACCAAGCCTCGAAGCAAATAACTTCCGGAAAACGTGTTCCACGGTTAAACAAAATGTCTACAAGTTGAGAAATTTCAGAACTGCTGCTACTCTCCCTAGAAGTGGGCATCCCATTAAGATTACGCCAGTAGCACAATGGGTAATCCTGAAAGAGGTGTGAGGGAACCCATGGGTAACAGCAAAAAACCTACTAATGACTACAAACTGCTAAAACTTTTTTCCACGTGTCTACTATTAAAAAAACTGATCAAGAATGGTGTTGCTAGTCACTGTTGTCCAGAAAAAAAACATTGCGTCTAGTCTAAGTTTGCCCGAGGCCACCTGTATTTTCTACAATAATTCTGGAAAATGTTTTATGGACAGATGAGACAAATGAGACAAAAGTGGAACTTTTAGCACAAATGTACAACACGATGTTCGGAGGAAAAGAACACTGCACACTCAAACCTCATCCCAACTGTGAAGCATGGAGGAGGGAGAATCATAATAAGGAATTCAAAGGTGTTTTTAAAAATATTTTACAGAAGAATGTAATGGCAGCAGGGATGCAGCAAGATAATGACCTAAAGCACACAAGTAAATCCACTAAAGAATGATTGAACAAGTAGATTTTGGTTTTGTAATGGCCAAGTTAGAGTCCTGTCTTTAAGGGTATGAGCACACACAAACTCAAAAACGTCTGAAAATATGGAGCTGTTTTCAAGGGAAAACAGCCCCTGATTTTCAGCCGTTTTTTAATCATACTCGCGCTTTTCGTGGCGTTTTCAACGGCCGTTTTTGGAGCTGTTTTTCTATAGAGTCTTATGGAAAACCTCTCCAAAACACGGCTGAAAAAGTGACATGCACTTCTTTTTTGCGGCCGTTTTTTTATGCAGCCGTTTAAAGGGGCAATTGTCCAAACTTCCTTCACAATGTTGTCCAAATCTTATTTGCAGCTACAGGAAACATTTGGTGGAGGTGATTGCAGCTACAGGGGGATCTATAGGTTTTTAGATTCAAGGGTTCACTTACTTTTTCTTCCTGCACTGTAAATTGTTTATTCAATGTGTTTAATAAAATACATGCACAGTACAACTGTTTGTGTGTTATGAGTTTATTAAGTTTTCTGTTTGTCTATAATTGTAACTTCAATAAGTCAGACCCCATTTTAATAGTACTCGATGCAGAAATTACAGTTAATCCCAAAGGGTTCACTAACTTTTTCGTGTGTGTGTGTGTGTGTGTGTGTGTGTGTGTGTGTGTGTTCCTGCAGAAACGCCACAAGTGTATAAGATGGAAAAACCCCTTTAAGTAATTGAATAAATACATGATCTACCAATCCCTCCATGGTAAATTGTTTTAATAGTTACCTTTTTATTTTTTCTTTAGGGTGCAAACTTTTTGGAATTGGTGGAACTTGCAGAGAAAGCCATCACTAGCCTTCCTTACCACAAATATTTCCCTTTGGTTCGAAAATTCATCCGTATTTGTTCAAACATGTAAAGTATATATTTCTTTGTTGCATTCTGTCATTGATATATACTGTATAAATACTGTATTTCTGCACAGGTAGAAAACCAGAATTGCCAAACAGAAGTGTCTCTTACTTTTTCATATATATATATATATATATATATAGCTAACAAGAAAGCAGCAGCACTCACACGGAATCAATCGATCAGGTGCCCAGCAAAACGTCCCGATCCTCGGACGTGTATTGATATACAAAGAAAGAAGATTTGCAGCACTCCAATGTGAAAAAAGTGGTGGTTTATTCAATCCAAGAACAACAGCAACGTTTCAATCCTACAATAGGATCTTTCTCAATAGGATCTATTATTTTACTTTTTTCATTAAAATATATATTTCTGTTTTCATTTTCTAAAACCGTTTTTGCCTGATAATAGTTTATAAAAAAAAAAATATAAAAAGAAAAACAACGCTGCACAGCAGAGCTCTTTGCGTTTGAAGCCAGCAGAGGTCAGGCAATACCAATTAAAGGAAGTCCTTCTTTATATTTAGCTATTATTTTCCTTGCATCGTTCTTCTTACATGCATGTGTTTATGCAGAGAATGTGCGGTTTCTTCCTAAAAATCTAAAAGTTCAATTAATTTACTAAGTCTTTGAGTTCATATGTTAACTTCAGTTTGATAATTTGATTTTTTTCTTGTTTTTTATTTTTTCTCTCAACTGTATTCTATAGTATACTGGTAACATTAGTTTTCTACAATATCTTGTGTCAACCATTGGCACTACTATTAGTACTACTTCCTCACCCGATGAATAGTGCAAATATAATAACATTGTTCTAATACTAAAACTAACCACAGAAAGGACTACTTTGTCAATTTATCAACAAATTTATTAAACGCGTATGTTCACCTTTTTTAGATAGCATTTTATATTTTACATCTAATATTACCGCATTTTTCGGACTATAAGACGGACCTGACTATAAGACACACCTAGGTTTTAGACAACAGAAAATACTGTTCATTTTTTTTGTTTCACTACATACTGAGAGTCGTAACTTTTTTTATGTTTTTTCATTGATTGAGCGGTGAGAGGGCTTATTTTTTGTGGGATAAGCTGTAGGTTTTATTGGCACCATTTTTTGGTACATGCACTAAGGTGACTAAAAAAAACAACGATTCTGGTGTTTTAAAAATGTTTTTTACGCCGTTCACCGTGCGAGTCAAATAATGCTATATTGTAATAGTTTGGACTTTTACGAACGTAGCAATAGCAATTTTATTTTTGAATAATTTTTTTTATTTATTTATTTTACATTGTGCTTGGGGAAAAAGTTTTTTTTTCTTCAACTTTTAATGTTTTTTTTACACTCCTGAAAATGTATCTAACTTTTTTTGTTTTTACACATTTTATTAGTTCCCCTAGGGGACTTGAACCAGCGATCGTTAGATCGTTTGATCGCTGGCACAATACACTGCAATACATGGATGAATTACAGAAACTGCGTAACTCGCTGAGCTACGCTGTTTCTGTAACTCCCATAGTAGTGAATGGCAGTTAGGGCATGACCACACGTGGCGGATTTCCTCCGCAACTGTCCGCATCAATGCCGCACAGAATCTGCGTTGCAGATTCTGCTGCGGATCTGCACAAAATGTGCAGTACATTGATGCGGACTAGCTGCTGCTGACTGCGGGAAAAGTGCTTCCCTTCTCCCTATCAGTGCAGGATAGAGAGAAGGGACAGCACTTTCCCTAGTGAAAGTAAACGATTTTCATACTTACCGGCCGTTGTCTTGGTGACGCGTCCCTCTTTCGGCATCCAGCCCGACCTCCCTGGATGACGCGCCAGTCCATGTGACCGCTGCAGCCTGTGCTTGGCCTGTGATTGGCTGCAGCCGTCACTTAGACTGAAACGTCATCCTGGGAGGCCGGACTGGAGACAGACGCAGGGAGTTCTCGGTAAGTATGAACTTATATATTTTTTTACAGATACATGTATATTGAGATCGGTAGTCACTGTCCCGGGTGCAGAAACAGTTACTGCCGATCGCTTAACTCTTTCAGCACCCTGGACAGTGACTATTTACAGACGTCTCCTAGCAACGCTCCCGTCATTACGGGAGCCCCATTGACTTCCTCAGTCTGGCTGTAGACCTAGAAATACATAGGTCCAGCCAGAATGAAGAAATGTCATGGTAGTAAAACCAATACGCTCCGCAGCACACATAAGATCTGCGGACTTCATTGCGGAATTTTGACTCTCCATTGAAGTCAATGGAGAAATTCCGCCA
Organism: Rhinoderma darwinii; assembly: GCF_050947455.1. Classification (NCBI taxonomy): domain Eukaryota; kingdom Metazoa; phylum Chordata; class Amphibia; order Anura; family Rhinodermatidae; genus Rhinoderma; species Rhinoderma darwinii. Next base: position 124,432,175 of record NC_134691.1, on the reverse strand, counting down.
TGAGTCCGCCACTGCTCCGCAACAGACAGAGCATGCTGCGGACACCAAATTCCGCTCCGCAGCCTATGCTCCGCAGCGGAATTTTACGCCTCGTCTAAACGAACACTGCTAAATTAAAGTGTAAGTCAATGGACAAACGGCTCCGCTGCGGATTAACGCTGCGGAGTGTCCGCAGCGGAATTTAAGTGAAATTCCGCCACGTGTGAACCCAGCCTTACAGAAGAAGCGTAGCATGCGAGCTACGCTGTTTCCGTAACTACTATTCAGTTCGATAGGGGTTACGGAAACAGCGTAGCTCAGCGAGCGCTCAGCTGTTTCCGTAACTCCGACTACCTAACCAGGAAGTGGATGGATGGCAGCGGAGCCGAGTAAGATGGAACGGGGTTTAGGGGTTTAAAAAACAGCTGACACCTGTAGTGTATGGTGCGCGCTCAGCAGTGAGCCCGCTCCGCTCCAAACATCATCCCCTCCCTGCCGGCACATCATGGGTCGGGAAGGCGTTAAGTACTTTTTAGCAAGACCTATTCTTGCGAAAAACTGCATCGTATAGTCTGAAAAATACGGTAATCTGCATAAGGATTTGGGTAAATAAATACATTGCTTTACTTACTTTTTCTTTTTTGTACAATTTCTTTTTTCATAGCAAAACACAAAGATATAAAACAATCATATTATCAACCACAAATAAAAGCCAGAATTACAGCAAAAAATAGATTGATTTAAAGCAAACTGGATCGGTACACCTCAAAACATGTGTTATTTTGCCATCTAGTACAAATTTATTTTCTCAAGTCTGGAAAGATCAGTCTTGATTTTCTGACAACAATTAATTTCCGTTTATTTCCCTTGTTTTATTTGTCTTTTTGTTAATGTAAATCTCTACGTAAAAGTACCTATTCCAAAGTTAGTGTGTTTAAAATCCCTTTGTATTATTTTTAATAGTATCCAAATCCGTAATTAATGGCAGTAACAATGGTTTATTTAAAAAAAATTAATACTCTCGTATAATCTTATTTATATAATGTTACAGAGACAATGGGATAATTTATGGATAAAATAATCGGCATAGAGTGTGAGTTTATAGTTATCTAGATCGGTCTCTATACCTAGAACTGTCTCCCTTTCTCTGATTTCTCGATGAAAGACAAGGGGTAAGACAAGGACATGAGTAGTGCCATTTGTAATGTTTAAGAGGACCTGTCGCCTCTCTTGACATGTCTATTTTATTCTCCATAAAACAACCGGTCTGGAGCTCGTTTTCTTAGAACTCTGTGTTGTGCTGTTCTTCTGTTATCCCTCTACGGAATTTATGAATAAGTTGACGCACCACCACCTGGTAACACCCAGTTGTCTTAAATTCACAGGAGGAATAACAGAGGGACTGACACAATGCAGAGTTCTAAGAAAAGATGTCCTAGAATATTTATATAATTGGGGCTACAAGTATTTACTATAACAGACATGTCTGGGGATATGATCGGTTCTCTTTAAAGCTATTAGACATTTTTCTTTTATATTGGACTCTTGCTTGAGGTGTAGAATACAAGGACAGGATTGCTCTGGAGCACGGACCTCATGAAGCCCCAGCACACACTCTGTGAAATGCTTTCTCTGCATCTGGTGCACTGGGGTATCCAAGCTGCCTGGCAAATAGAATTAAGTCGATGGCCTTGCGAGTGGCATCCCTTGCTTGCCTGCTTGCGATAAATACTTTACTTATCTTGTCCTGATCTGGAGGTACAGCTTGTTTTATAGTTGCATTGACAATTCTGCAGGTTTTAGAGCTGAAGTTTCCTAGTATTTTTTGCTTTCTCAGCAGGTTTGCATTCTTGGAATGAAGTCTTTACAAGCACTGTATAGTAACCCAGTGTTGTAAAAACTGTTTCACTGCGTTATTGGAGCTCAGCTAAGTTATTAGGGGTGTGTCAACAAGTTTGACTGTTTCCCATAACAACCAGCAGAATGGTTAAAACCGCTCCAGACCACGGTATACAAACTGCGATTCAGCATGAGGGCACTGCAATGTGTTTACAAAGTTACTCCAGTTGATCTTCAAATGTGTGCATTGTCTTTTTATGATGATCTTTGTCTTTAAACAGCTACAGTTCTGCGCAGAGTGGCCCTGTATTACTGGAGGAAAGTCAGAAAGTTCTCTTGCGAATGATGTCCAATTGGGTGCCTGCAGTGAGAGCAGAAGCTTATAACTGCTGTCTTGAAATTGTTAAGGTATAAATGCCAATTTTATTTTATTTTTTTATTGCAGGAAGTATGTGTAATCCGAAGAAGCCGAAGAGGGCTTTAATGTTGTAAGAAAACTATTTTTCTTATATAGGTGCCATAAGCGTAATCCCTATTCATGATTCCAACATCATTCATGAAGTATAAAATAGGTCCCACTGTTAACCAGTAGCTTGGGAGCCGCATATGGCTCTCCGATGCCATGCATGTGGTTTGCTGCTAATATTGTGCATTATGGCATATTTACACCTTCCAATTTTGTTATGGGTGCGAAACCAACAAGTAAAAACCTACACAGAAATGTTATACGTGGTACCACATGTGGCCTCCTAGACCACTAAATCTTTTTATTTATTTCATGAACGAAGGTCACATGTAAATCATTAAGCTGCAATTGTCTTGGTGAAAAAGGTCAGGAGCTGGTGCTACAACTTAAAACATATTATATGTACTAAACACTACACCTCTACACCTATTAGTACGTGAAATATGTTTTTGACTAAAGTATTAGAATAGGGTGGCTTTGCTTGATGCCTGATTCAGTCAGAACAGTAGGGAACATCTCCACTATCCCCCAGCCAGAGAAAAATCAATCTAAGCCCCATCTTTCCTTCTTTATCCATTCTCTTAGCTGGTAACCTAAACATAGGAAGGGGAGATCAATGAACGTGACATAGAAGAATGAAATTATTATTTTTTTTAAACTGGTTTTGATTAAAATTTGCAATAGAATACTAGAATAGTATCAGGGGAGAGTGGATATTCAACTAGGCAGCTGGTATTACTATCTTTTATTTATTTTTCATTTTAGTGCCTCTATAACCCTTTCATGGTTATATCAAAGAGACCTGTTTTTAAAGTAAATATGTTTTATAGTAATAAAAAAACAAACTCTTATTTAAATGTTTTATTTATCCTTTATTTTGTTGTCATTTTAGGATTCTTTAGGGGTTCACAATGTCACCAAGCCCGTGTCCTCTATTTGCAATGGTATACATTTTCTTCTGCAACCAAAAGTTCTGTATGAAATCACTACATTTGGCCTACAGGACTCCAACAATGAGGTGCTCCCTTTACTTTTGTCTTCTACGAAACATGTTCCAAACACATACAATATGCGTATGAGATGTTTATAGTGTTTTACTTGTTTATTTGTTTTCTGACTTCATTTTTCCACGTGGAACGAGCAATAATGGAAGGTATTTAGGAGAGGCCAACGTGATGGCAATAGGGAGACTGGTTACTGCAAACCCAATTAATCATTGTATGTACCACTCTATTATTGACTCCCCCCCCCCGACTGCTGCATCACTGCCACCTTCTTTTTACATATTTACCATTAAAAAATCTAACATAATGGATATCTTCACTTGCAAACACTAGACACACATTACTGATAAATATTGAAATTTACGATACGATACCTGACTTGCGCAGTACAGGCAGTACGTCTCATGCTGTCCTGGCAAGCTCTCGCTAGTGCGCGTGCTTGGCTTTCTTGCAGAGGAGCAGTGAGAAAGCAGAGTATGATTCCGAGGCAGAGATCAATACTCCACTAGGAGCCCTGAAGATCCTTGGTACACTCCTGTCTGCGGGTCCTCCAGCTATAGCATGGTCTGATGGACGTGCAAAGAGTGTGACTTGGCTACATCAGGGGGCGCTAGTTTAAGTAAATACTTCCTATCTCCCAGACTAGCTAAAGGCTTTTTCTTTGTTTTTAACTATTTCAATTGTAGAAAGAGTTAGTTTCCTATAAGGAATAGGATCCCATGCACACAACCATATTTTTCATCCATCCATAAATACTGTCCTTAAATATCCGTAGTCATCCGTAAATCATCAGCATACATTGAACGGTGTCCATAAATAAGGTCCACAGTGCATCCGTATATACGGATCCACAAAAAAAAAGAGGAATCTTGGCTAATCACATGGCGTCGCATAGCAACGCTTCCGTAATTACGGACGGCTACAGGTACACATCTGTAGCCGTCCATAATTACATAAGCGCCCATGGACTTCTATGGGGAGTCCATGCCGTAATTACGGATAAAAAAAGGACTCATTCTATAATTTAGACGCCACGAACACCCATCCGTAAAAATACGGAAAGATGTCCGTAACCCATTGAAATGAGTGGTTCCGTAATTACGGTCCATAATTACGGCTGAAAAATACGGTCGTGTGCATGGGGCCTAAGAAGTTGTTGCGGGACAACCCCTTTGAAATAACTTGCATAAATTAATATTACCAATTTTTTAATCTGTTTAAAGTTCTCCTGAACATGTCAGCATTTTATAGTAATACAATGAAATAACAATGTAATATATTGCATAACCAGCAGAAAAATAAACAAATATATAAACTTCTATACATTTTTGTGAGTATGTAAAGGGGATTTACAATATTGCTGTGTGCATTGATCTCCTAGTAAGCTGTCAGAATGGGACTGGAGAGCAACTTGTCTATTTGACCGCAGTCCTGCCCACATTCAGCTGCTGTGTTATATGCAGTGTATTGTTTCGCCTGGACAACCACTTTCACATGGATCTTGGATTATTTTTTATGTTCTATTACAGTAGACAATCCAGTTTATTATGATTGGTTTACATTTGATTATGGATAAGGATTATAAAATTTGGTCAGCAAAAATATTTCTCACGGAAGATCAATTTATTAAAGTTTTTAGAAATGTTTTACATTCTGAAAAAAATTGCAGAAGTCTCATAACTTTTCTTTGCTTACAGGTTTGTTTGGCTGCTAAAGCTGTTCTAACATATTTCCTACAAGGGCGTCTTGTGATGACTGCATCATCTTGGAATATGTTTATTGAAGCACTATATCCAGTAATGCCACTTTTACAGGTAATATGCCCACCTATGAATAACTTGAAATGGTTTATGCTGAGAAAGTAGAAACGCTGGCTGCCTGAATATTGCAATATTGAATATTACATGCTCTAGTGAATAAATGACTTTTGTATTGTACTGAGGCTGTAATACTATTAAATGTTTTGATTGCTTTATTTTCAATATTAACTAGAAGTAAATTTAAAATTTTCTGTCGTGACCTAGTGGATACTGATCTCCCTAACAGCCGGGAGAACAGCCCAGCTAGTAGTCGGTGGGATGGTAATGCAGGTAAGCCAAGACAATTGATAGTCGTAGGGAATTCTATAATCAGGAAGACGGATAGAATAATTTGTCGCCAAGACCACCTCAACCGAATGGTTTGCTGTCTCCCTGGTGCCAGGGTTAGGCATGTGGTGGAACGGGTGGACAAATTGCTGGGAGGGGCTGGTGATGATCCAGCTGTCGTGGTCCATGTCGGTACCAACGACAGAATAAATGGTAGGTGGAGGAGCCTTAAGAATAATTTTAAAGAACTAGGCTACAAGCTGAAGGGAAGGACCTCCAAAGTAGTATTCTCAGGAATACTGCCTGTGCCATGCGCATCACAGGAAAGACAGCGGGAGCTCAGGGAGTTAAATGCATGGCTGAAGTCTTGGTGTAGAGGAGAAGGATTTGGGTTCCTAGAGCACTGGGCTGACTTTTCATTGGGGTACAAACTGTATTCTGCAGATGATTTGCACCTAAATGGAAGGGGGTCCGCTGTGCTGGGGGGAGAGAATTCTAGCTGGGGTGGTGGAGTATTTAAACTAGGGCTGAGGAGGGAGGTCAATGTAGAAAATAAAGGGGTAGCCAGGTTAGAGAGGGGTCAGACTATATTGGTGGGGGGAGAAACAGAATGTGGGGAGAGGACTAGACAACAGGATAAGGAGATCCTTTCGTTACAAAACATCAGTGTAAATAAAAAGGCCCAATTAATGTCAAATCACATTTCTGATAATAAAAGTGAAAAACTGACTGGTAAGTTAAAGTGTATGTTCACAAATGGCAGAAGTCTGGCAAGCAAAATGGGGGAGCTGGAGGCCTTGATACTGGAAGAAAATATAGATATAGTTGGTGTTGCTGAAACATGGCTGGACTCTTCACATGACTGGGCTGTAAATCTACAGGGTTTTACACTTTTTCGGAAAGACAGGACTAATAGGAAAGGTGGTGGTGTATGTCTGTATGTGAGAAATGATATGAAGGCGAGTGTGAAAGAGACAATAGTGGGTGAATACTGTGAGGAGGTTGAAACCTTGTGGGTGGAACTAGAAAGGGAGGTAAACACTGAAAAAATTGCTTTTGGTGTAATCTATAGACCCCCCCAATGTAACTGAGGAGATGGAAGTTCAGCTATATAAACAGATGGAGCGGGCTGCACAGGCGGGTACTGTAGTGATAATGGGAGATTTTAATTTCCGGGATATTAATTGGTGTCATGGTTCAGCTTCAACTGCAAAGGGGAGACATTTCCTCAACCTGTTGCAGGAAAATTTTATGGGCCAGTTTGTGGAAGACCCGACTAGAGGTGAAGCTCTGTTGGATCTGGTCATTTCTAATAATGCAGATCTTGTTGGGAATGTCAATGTTCGTGAAAACCTCGGTAACAGTGATCATAATATAGTTATATTTTACCTATACTGTAAAAAACAAACGCAGGCTGGGAGGGCAAAAACATTTAATTTTAAGAAAGCCAATTTCCCCAGGATGAGGGCGGCAATTCAGGATATAGACTGGGAAGAACTAATGTCAAATAATGGAACAAATGATAAATGGGAGATTTTCAAATCTACTTTGAGTTATTATAGTGCAAAATTTATTCCTACAGGTAACCAGTATAAACGACTAAAATTAAACCACACATGGCTTACACCTTCTGTGAAAGGGGCAATACATGACAAAAAAAGGGCATTTAAAAAATACAAATCTGAGGGTACAGCTGTAGCCTTTGTAAAATATAAAGAGCTTAATAAAATCTGTAAAAATTTAATAAAATTAGCAAAAATACAAAATGAAAGGCAGGTGGTCAAGGATAGTAAAACAAATCCCAAAAAATTCTTCAAGTATATAAATGCTAAAAAGCCAAGGTCTGAACATGTAGGACCCCTAGATAGTGGTAATGGGGAGTTGGTCACAGGGGATCAAGAGAAGGCAGAGTTACTAAATGGGTTCTTTAGCTCTGTATATACAACAGAAGAAAGAGCAGCTGATTTAGCCGGTGCCAGTGCTGTTAATATATCAGTTGATATACTGAATTGGATGAATGTAGATATGGTCCAAGCTAAATTAAATAAAATAAATGTGCACAAGGCCCCGGGACCAGATGGGTTACACCCTAGAATTCTTAAAGAGCTTAGTTCAGTTATTTCTGTCCCCCTTTTCATAATATTCAGAGAATCTCTAGTGACTGGTATAGTGCCAAGGGACTGGCGCAGCGCAAATGTGGTGCCGATTTTCTAAAAGGGCTCTAGGTCTTCTCCGGGTAATTATAGACCAGTAAGCTTAACATCCATCGTGGGGAAAATGTTTGAGGGGCTATTGAGGGACTATATACAGGATTATGTGACAATAAATAGCATTATAAGTGACAGCCAGCACGGTTTTACTAAGGACAGAAGTTGTCAAACTAACCTAATCTGTTTTTATGAAGAGGTGAGCAGAAGTCTAGACAGAGGGGATTTAGTGTTTTTGGACTTTGCAAAGGCATTTGACACTGTCCCCCATAGACGCCTAATGGGTAAATTAAGGACTATAGGTTTAGAAAATATAGTTTGTAATTGGATTGAGAATTGGCTCAAGGACTGTATCCAGAGGGTTGTGGTCAATGATTCTTACTCTGAATGGTCCCCAGTTATAAGTGGTGTACCCCAGGGTTCAGTGCTGGGACCACTATTATTCAACTTATTTATTAATGATATAGAGGAAGGGATTAATAGCACTATTTCTATTTTTGCAGATGACACCAAGCTATGTAATATAGTTCAGACTATGGAAGATGTTCATGAATTGCAGGCAGATTTAAACAAACTGAGTGTTTGGGCGTCCACTTGGCAGATGAAGTTTAATGTAGATAAATGTAAAGTTATGCACCTGAGTACGAACAACCTGCATGCATCATATGTCCTAGGGGGAGCTACACTGGCGGATTCACTTGTTGAGAAGGATCTGGGTGTACTTGTAAATCATAAACTCAATAACAGCATGCAGTGTCAATCAGCTGCTTCAAAGGCCAGCAGGATATTGTCATGTATTAAAAGAGGCATGGACTCACGGGACAGGGATGTTATATTGCCACTTTACAAAGCATTAGTGAGGCCTCATCAAGAATATGCAGTTCAGTTCTGGGCTCCAGTTCATAGAAAGGATGCCCTGGAGTTGGAAAAAATACAAATAAGAGCAACGAAGCTAATTAGGGGCATGGAGAATTTAAGTTATGAGGAAAGATTGAAAGAATTAAACCTATTTAGCCTTGAAAAAAGACGACTAAGGGGGGACATGATTAACTTATATAAATATATTAATGGCACATACAAAAAATATGGTGAAATCCTGTTCCTTGTAAAACCCCCTCAAAAAAACAAGGGGGCACTCCCTCCGTCTGGAGAAAAAAAGGTTCAAGCTGCAGAGGCGACAAGGCTTCTTTACCGTGAGAACTGTGAATCTATGGAATAGCCTACCGCAGGAGCTGGTCACAGCAGGGACAGTAGATGGCTTTAAAAAAGGGTTAGATAATTTCCTAGAACAAAAAAATATTCGCTCCTATGTGTAGAAATTTTTCCTTCCCTTTTCCCGTCCCTTGGTTGAACTTGATGGACGTGTCTTTTTTCAGCCGTACTAACTATGTAACTATGTAACAAGGGCATCTATAAATTGCCCTCGAAGGGTTAAACCTACTATACAGAGATCAGAACCAGAGTGCGTGGGGATGCATACTGTGTCTGGAATCCAGCTGAAGAGAACAGATGGGAGAAGCCCTGTCCAACCCAATCGGCATAAAACAGAGTGTTCTAAGCAATGCTGATCGGCCGAGCGTAGCTGACAGGGCTGTACTCACAAATGTTCTTTTTAGCTCTATGCCAAGTACAGTTTACAGCCCTTCCACGCAATGGTCCTGTATAGTTGGGGACTCTAGCTCAACCCATCATGGACATCTTATAAAGTGTCACAATCGGAGTTACTCTTTAACTTGGATATGCTACACTAGCTGCAGTCCACGATGTCTCCTTTTCATTCTCGCAGCCTCTTTTGTGTATAATGGGATGGTCTTCACTGTGATTTTATATTGTTTGTGTTGTGCACCGCCATCAACTAAAATTCATTTTGTCAACTCAGGGTTTTGCTGACACGGAGGAAACGCTAGGCACTTCAATTGTGGCTTTATGTGAAACATCGGAAAGTGGGGAGGGAGTTTTGCCCAAAACAACTCTGTTAAAAGCAGCAGTACGGTTTCTATTTGCCAAAAAACTAACGTAAGTGAAGAACTTTTTCTTAATAAATTTTGTAATAGTTTTCAATTCTCTGGTTTGTTTTTAAATCAATAACTCTTTCAGCATCATATCCAAAAGTAGTAGTTTGTGATATTTCACACTTTTGCGCCTCTTGATAATATAGACATAATGGGCCAACCTGTGGGGTTTATTAAAACATGGCAACAACAGAATGAAGTAGGTTGGCACTCAGTGACTTCATCAGCTGTGCCTGCCCAGACTGTTGGCATCTATTACAAGCCCCGGCACCGTCTTAGACTACTGCTTCCTCCCATGTTGCCACTGAAGGCAAACGGCAGTAGCGCAATTCTCGTGAAATAATCTAAATAAAACTACTCAGCCCTGACATCACATTTAAAATGAATGCACACTGTTGCTATGAAGAAAACACCTGTCCATATTATTCATTAGGGCATATGGACGTCATATAGGGGATACACCGCTCGGCCTCCAATGAGCCAAAACTCTGGAGGACTTGAGCTGACCATGTATTACATGGCCGGCCATTCCTCTGAATTGCCACCATGCAATAATACATTTCCCCTAACTGGCTGTGGTGATGCCGGGAGCCAGACCTCTAATCTGAAATGTGTTGTCTGTGATAAGTCAACACCTTTAAAGAGGTTTTCCGGACATTTTAGATTGATAATCTATCCTAAGGATAGACTGTCAATATCAGATCGGTGGGAGGTTTCATAACGGCTGTGCCTGGGATTGTAGTTCCGGATTGTAGCCGCAATCTAAGACACAGTCGCTATAGAAGTGTACGATGCTGTGCCTGGTAAACACTAAAAAGGCTGCGGTTACGAGCGCCGCACCCCGATCAATCAGCTGATCGGTAAGGGTGCCGAGAGTCGGACCCCCACTGATCAGATATTGATGGCCCATACTAAGTATAGGCCATCAATATAAAATGCCTGGACAACCCTTTTAAGTATCTTGGCAAATACTTTTGCTTTAGTGTTTTTGTATGATTTCAAGTTATTTCGCGCTATTTTCCTTATTCATGCTGCTTTCAAAATTCTTCCTGTTGACCTTGAAATCAGACAGCAAGTCTTTCTTCCTCCACTGTCCGATAAATAATCGACTATCTTAACTCTTCTCTTTATAAATCTGTTCATTAGTTTTGTTATACTTGAATTTACCATTGGTGTTGGTAAAGAAGCTTCTCTATAGTATGATCACTTTTAAACGTTCTGTTGGAGCTCGAAGTACTGCAGCAAATTGTTATAGCTGTCATAAAAATGGGAATAGGTTATTCCAGGTTTTTGTGTCTTCTCTTATCAACTATCAATATACTTCTTTATAAGTCACTTTACAGTTTTTCACCTGCTTTTTATGGTCTTATTTTTCTAGGCTACGTTCATTGGGCATTAAGTGGTTATCAGTCCATTTAATGAATGAGAAGGAGTCGAATTGCAAGCGCCCCGAGCTGCAAGGACATTTAATATCTAAGGCTGTCAGTCTTTATATCGCTGAGCGACCAGTTGACTTAAAGCTGGATGACAAAGGAACATCTTTTTTCAAGGTAATATTGGTATTAATCACATTATATGAGATCACTGATGTACATTCGGTGTAAAGCTCTTATTATGTGCTTGTATGCATACACAAGTATACACATGGATTTTAGTGTTGGGATTCTTTGTGCATCTAGTTGTGCGTATTTGTATTTATTGTAGTTTAACTTGGATGAGTTGTTGAATACATCTCGCCATTATCGCTCTGAGCAGTGTGCTTTTATTGCCGTGTGCCAGGTTTTTTTTTTTAATCAGTATTCAATGTGCATTGAATCTGTAGGCAGACACTGTCAGGAAAGTGGCTGAAGTCTTTACTTCGGAAACTGTGGACATGGCACTCCGCAAATCAGCAGCTGAACAGCTGGCAGTTATAGCACAAGGTAAGATAAGCAAGATGTTTGTTTTTATTCCTCGTGTCACCTGAGAATAATCAGTTAGATTAACTTTGCTCCTCTACAGAAAAGATACATCAGCAGGTCGCACGGAATCCATTACATTTGTTCTTGTAAACTTGCCGGTTATTAGAATTCCTTTTGGAAAGTTAATTTAAATGGATTTTTTAAAACATGAGATGAGCGTATATAAACCACACACGGCCTATAAAACAGGCTAAAGAATGGGTCTTTTTTGGAGGACAAGTGACCACTTATTATAGAAAAAAAATTCATAGCGGCCGGTGTTAGGCCCTGTTCACACGGCAGATTTTGCGTGGCGGGAAGATTCAACCACCCGAAAATCGAGCAGGGCGCTTATTTTTCCCGCTATCTGAAAAAAATCAGCTATCGGGGAAAAAGAAGCGTCCGCCTCCCATTGAAATTAATGGGAGGCGGTTTTTTGCAGCGGAACGTGTAACAGGGCCTTAGTGTGATACGTTTATTTTGTGTGTCAAACGTGTTTTCAAAGTGTCTTTGACTAGATCTTAATATACATTTTTCAGTATATCCCATGATTTTAAGTATATGCCTGATTATCGTCACTTAAAGAGGACCTGTCGCCTCTACTGAAATGTGTCTTAGTAAAGAATTGTATTTCCCATGAAATGAAAATTCCGGACCATCTTTTCTTAGAACTGTGTTTATTCTGCTGTTCCTCTATTATTCCTCTTAGAAATGTATGAATAAATTGACAACTGGGTGTTAGAAACGTATGACTAGTCATACGTTTCTAAGAGGAATAACAGATGGGAACGGCACAATGCAGACTTCTAAGGAAATAAGTTCCAGATTTGTCTTATAGGGAAAACAAGTATTTAGAGGGGACAGGGTCCTCTTTAAGTGATCGTGCACCCTCTCAGACATTCTGCACATGGCCAGTCTAGCTCTTCTTAATCGGTCATTATATCCATTCTTCACCACTATGGTTTGTCACCATTTCTAATTTCAGGGAATTTACATGGAAGAGCGATGTGCATTAAGCTGTAGATGGTATTTAATAAGAAAAATAGGATTGATGTTATAACAATTATTTAATTCTAGATGACTCTTTTATTTACAGACGTGGCGATGCACAGTGTTTTTAAGGAACTGGGGATTGTGCGAAAAATCTGTAGCATATTACAGAAATGTGTGCATCATAGTGGAGAGGTAAGTGCAGCTACTATGGAAGAATTGATAGTGAACAGGCTAGCTGTGATAGAATCAAAGGGGTATTCCCATCTTGGGCATGTATGGCATATTCACCGAATACCCCTTATAGAATACCCCTTTTAAGCCTAATTTGCTTTGCTGTAAAAGTTCAACTGTAGAGATGTATTATAGGACTTTTTCTACCTACAATAAAACCACCTGTTCATATAAGTTATTTTGTCCTCTTTCTTTCTTAATAAATAGTCTAATTTGATAGTTTAATAAGTTTCTGGGAAAGCTGGGTGACTACCAGTATGGCAGATTCCAGAACAGCAAATCAGCCTAGTTATGCAATAAAATATATACCTTTTCTCTACCATATTGCAGAACATTCTTTAAAGGTTGACTAACCAAGACCACCCCTGTCAATATGCCTGTTAGGGCATGTGGACGTCATAGAGGTCTCCTGCTCTAGACCTCCCTGTGTCGGAACGGACACAGAGACCCAGCAAGTCAATGCATTACATGGACGGACGTAAATATTTGAATGGACAGCATTTAATGCTACGTAACCGATCGTGGCTTCCCCCAGCATAACAGCTGATCTCCAATGGTAGAAGAGCTGGACGCTTATAGTTGCGCCAACTTCTTTTTAAAAAGGAGGAACAACCCCTTTAAGTACTTAACAAGTTTTTTCAACCACTTTTTATCGTAAAAAATAAAATATATATTTTTTTAATGTTATGGGAGAAATGCAAGGAACAGCTTGAGCTCATTGCAATAAACATTGAGGGAGTTTCATGACAACTGTCTAACAGAAAATCATAGCAACCGATCACAGCACAGTTTTAATTTCTTAAAGAGCTCTTAAAAAAAATAAATCCTGGACTGTGGTTGATTTTGACAACAAAGACCGTTTTTCTGTTAGACCGTTTCCTTGAATCTTTGAGTGTAGTTCTGCACTATTTATTATCGTTCTTATTCTTTATTATTACACAGTGCTATATATATATGTGGGTGTATATCCAAAGGAGAAGCGCGCAGCACTGTAGAACAGAAAACCTCCAGAGTATTAGGATGCAGGCCTCCAGGCATCCGACTCGTAAATCCACAAATGCAGACAAAATGGAAAAAGAGGCAGCACTCCACAAGTCAAAAGTAGCAAAATGTATTCACCCATCAGTGAAAAGGTGCAACGTTTCAGCTGCTCATTGCAGCCTTTGTCAAGCAATGTAAAACAGATGGTTCAGTACATTTATACAACCCACAATGGGATGAGCCATAATCAGAGGTAAACATCTTCGTAAAAAGATTTTACATTTTATAAGCGCATAATTGATCATACAAGATCCATAGTGTCAATATCATAACATAGAAGAACCACGTATTTGTGAACATATGAACAGCAATAAGAAGTGACCTAATAAAAATAACATCGCAATATCCTAAATCAGACTCAAAGTTTAATATTCACCAGCTGTAAAGTTTCAGGTGTATGGAGGAAATACATATAAGTGTATAATCACTGGCATTCACCCAAAGCGAAGGCACATAGCACTCACGGGTCCAACGCATCACACTACTCCGGCATCCATGAAACGCAACTGCGCATGCGTGGCCCACAGTCACGTGATACTAATGTCAGCCGTATAGCCGTACTCGGGCGTAATTGCTTTACAAATGTTGGGGTGCTTTTTCCTCCTTTTATCCTTTGTGAAATTGAAAATATTCAACATTTTAGTGGAAATAATGTTGATCTTAATTTTCACGGTCTAATTCTAATAAATTCTGCAATAGACGTTTGGGGTCTAAATGCTCACTATACCCCTAGATAGATTCCTTAAGTGGTGTAGTTTCCCAAATGGGGTTACTTTTGGGGGGCTTTGCAAATTCGACATAACACCCAAAAACTATTCCAGCTAAATTTGAGCTCCAAAAGCCAAATAGCGCTCCTTCCCTTCTAAGCCCCGGTGTGGGTCCAAACAGCACTTTATTACCACATATGGCGTATTTCCGTAATCGGGAGAAATTGTTCTACAAATGTTGGGGGGGCTTTTTCTCCTTTATTCCTTGTAAAAATGAAAAATGTCTAAGTTTTTACAGAAATTAGATTTTTACCTTTACAGACTAATTCCAATGAATTCAGCAAAACAACTGGGGTATTGCTATAATCGGAAGAAATTGCTTTACATATGTTGGGGTGTTTTTTCTACTTTATGCCTTGTAAAAATACTAATTCAAATTTAGCAAAAAAACTGTGGGTTCAAAATGCTAACTATACCCCTAGATAAATTTCTTGAGGGGTGTAGTTTCCAAAATGGGGTCACTTTTGGGGGTCTTTACTGTTTTGGTACCACAAGACCTATTCAAACCTAACATGGTGCCTAAAATATATTCTAAAAAATGGAGGCCCCAAAATCCACTGGGTGCTCCTTTTGTTTCTGAGGCCGGTGTTTCAGTCCATTGGCACACTAGAGCCACATGTGGCATATTTCTAAAAACTACAGAATCTGGGCAATAAATATTGAGTTGCATTTCTCGGGTAAAATCAGTGGTACAGAAAAAATGTATTACAAATGAATTTTGGCAAAAAAATCAGAAATTTGTACGTTTCACCTCTACTTTGCTTTAATTCCTGTGAAACGCCTAAAGGGTTAAAATACTTTCTGAATGCTGTTTTGAATACTTTGAGGGGTGCAGTTTTCAAAATGGGGTGATTTATGGGGACTTTCTAATATATAAGGCCATCAAAGCCACTTCAGAACTGAACTGGTCCCTGAAAAAATAGGCTATTGAAATTTTCTTGAAAATATGAGAAATTGCTGATAAAGTTCTAAGCCTTGAAACGTCCTAGAAAAATAAAAGAATGTTCAAAAAACGATGCAAACATAAAGTAGACATGTGGAGGATGTAAACTAGTAACTATTTTGTGTGGTATTACTATCTGTTTTACAAGTAGATACATTTAAATTTAGAAAAATGCAAATTTTTGCTAATTTTATCTAAATCTTGGTGTTTTTTACCAATAAATATTGATTTTATTGACCAGATTTTTTCACTAACAAAGTACGATATGTCACGAGAAAACAATCTCAGAATCGCTTGGATAGGTAAAAGCATTCCGGAGTAATTACCACATAAAGTGACACATGTCAGAGTTGAAAAATCGGCTTCGTCCTGAAGGCCAAAACAGGCTCAGTCCTGAAGGGGTTAATATAAAAACGTATCAGAGTAACAGATTATACAATACAAGTGTGAACTTGGCCTTAGCACACAGATTCTAAGATATAAACTGCGTCTTATAGTCCAAAAAATACAGTAGATGTTTTCAGTTTCTTACTGTATTTGGTTAATTATGTTTCTTATTGAAAGAGAAAAGAAATGATGGGCTTCCAAATATGTTTAGTATGTATAGTATTGTTAGTATGCTCAATCTGTCTTTTTTTTTTTTTTTAACAATCTGCAGGATTTTGAGTGTTTGGTTTTGCCATGTCTGGCTTTACTACGGAAGATGGTGTATGCAGATCCTGTATTGCGCTTGTCACTGGCACAGGATGCAGAGTTCTTCTTAATTTTAACTAGAGGTAGATAAAAACTTGTTTTCATTCTGACACGTGTAAATTAGATTTTTTTTTTTTATTCCAATATGAATTCAAAATATTGATCCATTTATTAAGGTGCAAAGGGAAGACCTAGTTAACTTGTTATTAGACATCAGTCCAGTACGATGACCTTTATTTATGATAATTTTTATGCAGGTCACATTGTACTTTAAGGTTCTTGATAAGTTTGACTTTCCCTTCTCTTCAGTTTAAAGCTATACATCATAATCTTGACTCTTAAGGTATGTTCACACAGAGTTTTTTGCAGGCTGAAAATTCTGCCTCAAAATTCCGTCTGGACTTTTGAGGCAAATTTTGATCTGCCTGCACGCCGTTTTTCATGGCGTTTTTTGCCCATTGAGTGCTGCGGGCAAAAAAACTTGTCCATATGGCTCAGTTAGCCCAATGGAGGCCAAAAGAGTATCCCTCTGTCCGTTGGACTGTTATACGTCTGGAGCAGCACCATATAGATAAAGAGAGATGCGGATGCAGGCCCTGTAGGATGAAGGCTATATCCTTGGTAGTAGATTCAAAAAAATAGGGCAGCACTCAGGGATTTCAAAGTGAAAAAATCAAGTGATTGACTATATTTCATAAGCGACGTTTCGGCAGTTGCAACTTTCACGTATGCTTGAAAAAGGCAGTTGCATCTGCCGAAACATTGCGGAGCCCGCAAAAAAAAGTATGTACCGTGTGGTATACTTTTTGTTTTTTGTTTTTTTAACATTGGAAACTATGGGTGACATATTCCACTGTATGCCATATTTCATAGGCATCCTTTTAACAGATACATAATGGATTTTCCAATAGCTTTTCGTGACGTATTAACGGATACATCATTAAAGGGGTTTGCCCATCAGGGACATTTATGGCTAATCCTCAGAAGTGAATTGCCATTCACTTCTATGGGAGTTACGCTGTTTTCCTGATTACATAGTCAGAAATTACGAAGTGGCCCAGGGGAGGCGGAACTGAGAAAGGTAGAACGGGGTTTAGTTTAGGGTGCCCCGTTCTAGTGATAGGTGCTGGTCCCAGAGGTGGGACCCGCATCTATGTGGCCTTTATGGAATATCCTGTGGATATGCCATAAATGTCCCCAATGGGCAAACCCCTTTAACTCTCATGACCCCATTTCACTATGTATCCGTTTAGGGTTACCATTAAAGTCTATTGTGTCAGATGCCATTGTTGGGCATCTGTAAAAGCCTATGTTTAACGTATGCGTCAGGAGCTTTTTCCCAACGTATGTGTTAAAGATAGGTTGTGTTCACATCACATATTTTTGCCTAACTGTGAACTATAAACTGAAATTCAATGCATATTCTATTTATTTTCAGCATCCCTATTGTTACAAAATGACAGTGTTTTACTGGGTGAAGCAGCAGCTGTGATGTGTCTTCTTCTGTTTGATGAAGTCTCAAGAATGGACACATGGTAAGATCACGCTTTTTCAGAGCTCCACTCTTTCAGAATACAAATAACAACACACTTTAGGGTTGTATTAGAACTGTCTTTTAACAACCAAGCAGAGCTCTGCTTTTTTTTCCCTGACTTGTTCTTGTTGCTCATGGTAACCAACCAATTTTCTCTGAGATTGTTCTAGCAAGAAGTAGTTCTGATTGTGCTCATATTCTTAAATGCAGGGCCAGCCTTAGGGGCGTGCGACCTTTGTCCCTGCTTAAGGGGGTGCCACCAATGGCTTGACACAGGAGGTCTGTGACCTCTGTAAATCTGAAATGGGTCTTCTGGGATTTTAGCATTGATGGCCTAGGTTTTTTGGCAAAAACAGGAGCTGATTCCATCAGTGGAAAGCGGAAACACACTATCACATCTTTCAGATGAAATTCCATTCTGTTTTGAGAATGAAATATACGGATGTAACAAGGATTGAATATACGCCCAAATTTATACAATTTCATGTCTGGTCTAGGTTATCACATGTCATGAAATCAGTAAAGTGGATTTATTTGAGTAGATGAGAATGTTTTAATGATGCAACTATATATATATATATATATATATATATATATATATAT
The DNA here is from genome assembly GCF_050947455.1 of Rhinoderma darwinii. Taxonomy (NCBI): domain Eukaryota; kingdom Metazoa; phylum Chordata; class Amphibia; order Anura; family Rhinodermatidae; genus Rhinoderma; species Rhinoderma darwinii. The sequence goes on along the minus strand of NC_134691.1, from coordinate 124,413,836 downwards.
ATATATATATATATATAATATGGTTTCATATTGTGAACATCCATAGCATGCGAGTAGGTTAGCGGTAGTTTGTTCTCTCAAAACTTTAGGCAGGAAAGTGGTTACTTAAAGGGATTTTCCACTGGATAGATTATCGGTATATGATCGGTGCCTGTCCGACCACCGGACCACGCACTGATCCGCCACTCCGGCTGCCTCCGGTCATCAGACAATTTTCCGGAAGCAGATGGCTCCGGAAGCAGAATACTGGCCGGACTGCAGTATTGCAGCTCTGCTCCTATTCAAGTGAATGGGAGCAGAGCTGCAGTTCTGCCGAACGGCTGCTATGCGGTGGTCGGAGCCATCTGTTTACCGGCTCCAACTATTGCATTGCGTTCAAAACATCCGGTGCATGGTGATAGCCGCAGTTGCGGATCGGTGCGGGGTCCGGATGTCGGACACGCACAGATCATATACTGATGACCTATCCGGTGGATAGATCGTCAGTTTTCAGAAAGTGGACAACCCCTTTAAGTTTCCCGTTCTCCCTAATGTCACACTTATAGGGATCCAGGAAGTCGGGATCTAGAGAGTTGCTTGCATGATTTTTTTTATTGAAGCGTTGTTTAAACTTTTCTTTTTTTTTGCCTGTTAAATGGAGAGGGAAATATGATCAGTTTTAAATAAAAAAATAATAATTTTATATATATATATATATATATATATATATATATATATATATATACACACACACAAAAGATCTTGCAGCACTCCGAGTTAAAGGTATAAAACTGGTTTATTCAGGCAACATCAAAAGGTGTGACGTTTCAATCCTTAAATCCCACATTGGGATCTTTCTCATGCTTGAGAAAGATCCCAATGTGGGATTTAAGGATTGAAACATTGCACCTTTTGATGTTCACTGAATAAACCAGTTTTATACCTTTTTAACACGGTACTGCAAGAACTTTTTTGTATGTTTATACCGTCCCTAGGATCGGGATTACTTGCTGGGCACCCAGACTTCATATGCCTTTTTTGTTATTTATTATATATATCGCATAGTGGACTTCTACAAGATATGCTGCAGATATGTGAGGTACTTACCGCTGACATGAAGAGGTCAGGAGTAATTATGTACTAGTCGTGGTTAATTATTTGCGCTTTGTACTATATTCATAGGTCGGAGGATGTACCTACCTCTCCACCTCCATTCAGCTTGCCTGTATCTGTAGTTAGACGGTAAGTAACCTGTGAACTTTTTATAGTGTCTTATGAAACACTTTTTTTCTGCGACTTTTCCTGTTCTAGAGCAAACCAGTCCCGTCAATATTTCTTGAAACTTAATTGACTTGGGTTAGTTCACCAATGTATCAAGTTTGCGTATGTAAATGGTACTTCTCTTAACATGGAGCATTGATAACTCGGTAAAAACTTTTAAACTCAAGTCGTCTGGAAAAATGTGCACCTACAAAACTATATTAACTGGTTAATGCATCTGAATGAACATATACTAGTCCTTCTCAATGAATTAAAGAGGCTCGGTCACCGGATTATAAGTGCCCTATCTCCTACATAATCTGATCTCCGCTGTAATGTAGATAAGTGGTTTTTATTTTTGAAATTTTTTTAGATTTATGCTAATTAGTTTCTTAATGCCCAACTGGGCGTTATTTAACTTTTGACCAATTGGTCATAGTAAGGAGAAGTGTATGATGCTAACCAATCAGCGTCATACACTTCTCTCCATTCATGTCCATTTGTATTCACAGCACATCGTGATCTTGCGAGATCACGCTGTGCTGTCACATACACCCACATTAACTTTTTACTTTAGTGTCTTGAGAGTGGACATTGCCTCCAGCCAGGATGCGATGTCTATTCACACTCCCGACACGTTGGTAAAGTTACTGTGGGACTTACTCATGGCACAGCGTGATTTCGAGAGAGCAAGCTGTGCTGTGTGATTAAGTCCCACAGAAACTTTACCGAAGTGTCGGGAGTGTGTATAAACATCGCATCCTGGCTGGAGGCAATGTCCACTCTCAAGACACTAAAGTAAAAAGTTAATGTGGGTGTATGTGACAGCACAGCGTGATCATGCGAGATCACGCTGTGCTGTGAATACAAATGGACATGAATGGAGAGAAGTGTATGACGCTGATTGCTTACTACGCCCACTTGGTCAAAAGTTAAACGCCCAGTTGGGCATTAAGAAACTTATTAGCATAAATCGAAAATTGTTCATAACTTGCTCAAAAATTATCGTTTTTCAAAATAAAAAACACTTATCTACATTGCGATCCGATCAGATTATGTAGGAGATAGGGCACTTATAATCCGGTGACCGAGCCTCTTTAAAGAGGCTCTGTCACCACATTATAAGTGCCCTATCTCCTACATAAGGAGATCGCCGCTGTAATGTAGGTGACAGCAGTGCTTTTTTTATTAAAAAAAACGATCTGTTTTCACCACTTTATTAGCGATTTTAGATTTATGCTAATGAGTTGCTTAATGCCCAAGTGGGCGTGTTTTTACTTTAGACCAAGTGGGCATTGTACAGAGGAGTGTATGACTCTGACCAATCAGCCTCATGCACTCCTCTCCATTCATTTACTCAGCGCATAGGGATCCTGCTAGATCCTTATGTGCTGTCTTATACTATCACATTAACGATACTGAAGTGTTTAGACAGTGAATAGACATTCCACGGGATGTCAATTCACAATCTCTGCACTTCGTTACTGTTTCTATGGTAGTTACAGCAGAGGAAGCGTAATCTCGTTGTAACCTGTCATCTACAGCGTAATCTCGCGAGATTACGCTTCCTCTGCTGTAACTACCACAGAAACAGTAACAAAGTGTAGAGATTGTGAATAGACATCCCGTGGAATGTCTATTCACTGTCTAAACACTTCAGTATTGTCAATGTGTTCGTATAAGACAACACATAGCGATCTAAAAGGATCCCTATGGGCTGAGTAAATGAAGGGAGAGGAGTGCATGACGCTGATTGGTACAACGCAAACTTGGTCTAAAGTAAAAACACGCCCACTTGGGCATTAAGCGACTCATTAGCATAAATCTAAAAACGCTAATAAAGTGGTAAAATAGATTTGTTTTTTTAAATAAAAAGCATTACTGTCACCTACATTATAGCGCCGATCTCCTTATATAGGAGATAGGGCACTTATAATGTGGTGACAGAGCCTCTTTAAAATATCATCAAAAAGTTAATTTATTTCAGTAATTCAATTAAAAAAGTGAAACTCCTGTATTATATGGATTAATTACACACAGAGTGATCTATTTCCAGCATTTTTTCTTTTAATGTTGATGATTATGGGAACAGTTAATGAAAACCCAAAATTTTGTATCTCAGAAAATTAGAATATTATATAAACCCAATTTCAAAAATTATTTTTAATACAGAAATGTTGGCCTACTGAAAAGTCTGTACAGTATATGCCCTCAATACTTGGTAGGGACTCCTTTTTCATGAATTACTGCATCAATGCGGCATGGCATGGAGGCGATCAGCCTGTGGCACTGCTGAGGTATTATGGAAGCCCAGGTTGCTTTCATAGCGGCCTTCAGCTCGTCTGCATTGTTGGGTCTGGTGTCTCATCTTCCTCTTGACAACACCCCATAGATTCTTTATGGGGTTTAGGTCAGGCGAGTTTGCTGGCCAATCAAGCACAATGATACTGTGGTTATTACACCAGGTATTGGTACTTTTGCCAGTGTGGGCAGGTGCCAAGTCCTGCTGGAAAATGAAATCCGCATCTCTATAAAGCTTGTCAGCAGGAGGAAGCATGAAGCACTCTCAAATTTCCTGCTAGACGGCTGCGTTGACTCTGGACTTGATATAACACAGTGGACCAACACTGTTGCTCAGTGGTCCAAAGTCCTGTTTTCAGACGGAAGTAAATTTCACATTTCATTTAGAAATCGGGTTCCCAGAGTCTGGAGGAAGAGTGGAGAGGCACTTAATCCAAGTTGCTTGTGGTCCAGTGTGAAGTTTCCACAGTCAGTGATGGTTTGGGGAGCCATGTCATCTGCTGGTGTTGGTCCACTGTGTTATATCAAGTCCAGAGTCATCGCAGCCGTCTACCATGAAATTTTAGTGCACTTCATGCCGGGAAAAAGAATGCCTCTGCCTCCCGTTTAAATCAGGGGCGGTTTCCGCATCAAAATCGGTGCCAAAAAACACTGTGTGAACTGGGCCTTACTGTATTGTGCTCGGTGGTGTTCACATTTTATATACAGACAGTCTGAATCTTTTGAAAGGAGACAAAATCTTTCTTGTTATAGTAATTGTCAAGATATACCTGAAGTAGAGTAATAGGACTAATAGTATGTTAAAATATTTCCAAATAAAGTTAAAGAAGCACTCTTTTTTTTTTTCTTTTATTAGTTACCCATCCCCCCCAATATATATACTCCAGTATTACCTTTATTTAGTTATCCCTTTTAATCTGAATTATTCTCTTCAGTTAGGTCATGTGATGTCGCTCTGACCTGATAAAATCTACGGCAGTTAATGTAAATAAGAGTCAGCTTTCCTGACTTATGGATTGTACCAAACAGGTTCTCCACATAGGGCATACAGAAACCACTGTCACTAGCTACTGATGACACATAACTACCATGCAGTTATAATGAAGGAGGTTGCAGGTCAGCCTCTTCACTTATTACACTGATGGTTATGTGTCTGCTCATCAGAAGCTTTTTTTTTAAAATAGTTTATTCAGTTATAATTAAAAATAACAGATATTACCATACAGGTTATGAAAATAGATATATTTATTCCCCACAGGCTTACAAAAGCAAATCCCCCTTACATGAGCACAAAGATACAAGCCCTAAGATTTTAATAAAAAAACATATATATCTTGTTTGTCAAACAAGCGTCTCATTAATCTTTCAAATATTGACTCTGATATCCTTGTTTCTGATAGATATGAAGCCATTCTAAGGTAGTGTAAAATGTAAGTGTACTTAGAAACTCTGACTAGGGCGGTGTACCAGATTTTGACCATGAGTTCAAAATGATCTTAGCTGTCAATGTCAGTAAAGAAATAAATCTCCTGGTTTCTATTTCATATATTGCTAAGTCTGAGTTGAAAACAAGTGTCCAGGGATCTAGAGTTACAAATTCGAACCAATACGGTGTTTATAAATCCACTGATCGCCGAAACCTGTGGACCTTTGGGCATCTCCAGAGTGCCAAAGTCCAGCCTTAGGAATTGCACATTGTGGACAGAGATCAGTAGGATATTGTTTCTCAAGAGTTACTTGATTCCCAGTGGTTTTAGGTGTAAATGCAACATTAAAAGCGCCATAAACTGAAACTTATCATCCACTGAAGTTCCCTCAGTATCTACGACTTTAGTGCTAGATTGTTCTACCCGTCCTTGTATATTATTTTTCTGGATCTGAGGTGCTGATATTTTAATATCTGGGGAGATCTATTTTACCCATTTATTTAAACGATTATTATTTAGCTTCTTATTAATTATTTGTTTCGTATATAGTATATGATAAATACGTGATATTGAGGGTCTCCCTTCTGTTTTTAGGTATTTTATAAAAATCTGTCGGATTCCATAAATTGGCATGCTTTATGCAAATCCAATTTATTGAATGTCTCAACTGGTGATAATATAGGTAGTCCTTTGGTGTGAGCGAGTATTTATTTAATATTTCTCAAAGTATAGATAAGCCCATTTTCTCGATGTATCACTTGTGTGATCTGCTTCAGCCCAAGTTCTTGCCATTTTAAAGTAACTCTTTTGTGTATAATAGCAAGCAATGCCGGATGTTCTCCTACTACCGAGAGTCTGGTAATATGTGGAGAAATTTCAAATATTGTAGTACACTTGCCCCAAACCTTCCAGGTATCTCTGAACAAAGCCCTATTCCTCTGTACTAATTACATGTCTTTGTTCCTTGCCAGAATCATAGAATTTAGTGGAAACGGCGAGAATAGAAACTTCTCAAGTTCAGTATCTACAGGATATGGTGGCCTCATGCACACTTCCATCACCGTTTTCTCGGCCGTTTTTGATGGATCCGTGTGTCCGTTTTGGTTTCCGTGTGTACTCATTGTACGTTCCGTGTTTCCGTTTTAAACGGACGGTGTGCTTCTGTTTCGTTACCGTGTTTCCGTTAAGAAAACGGAAGGTATTAAACTTTAAACTTGTCACATGTCCCAGTCTGTGAACTTTGTCACGCCCTGCCATTGCTATGGCAACGGATCTGTCAAAAACGGACGGCACACGGAACGCTTCCGTGTGCCGTCCGTTGTTTTTTGACAGACCCATTGACTTCTATGGGCCTTACGGTCACGGAATCACTGACCAAAGTAGGACATGCTCTACTTTTGACGGAACTAAACAGATCCATCAAAAATAACGGAAGTGTGCATGGGCCCATTGAAATGAATGGGTTCAGGCTGCTATCAGTGACAAAAACGGATAGAGCCCTGAAGGAAAAAACTGAAGTGGGCATGTGGCCTAAGAAGTTTTTTTTAATCCATTTTAATAGGATATCTCCTAATACATGCCCAGTTGTATTTTTTTAATTCGGGAAGGATATGACACCTCCGGGCTTGGTGGCCTATAATATCTCAAGAGACATTTTATGCCTTTTCCCTATACTAATAAATTGGAGAGAGGCTCTTACCAAATGTTTTTTTTCTTTATTTTTAATTAGAAGTTATCATTTGAACTGTATATAACATTTTTGGAAGTATTACCATCTTCACTAGTGACATTCTAACAAACATAGAGAGTGGCAAGTCCTTCCATTTCTGTAGATTTTTTTCAGTATTGACTACTTTGTCTTGCTTTGCGATAATTTTTTTTACATTTTTTTTAAATGTACTTATTTATATTCCCGGTCTTTGAACTTCCAAGTGTCCTTCAGCGTATTGTATTTAATCAATGAACAGAACCTCAGTTTTATCATGATTTACTTTAAAACCTGAGATAGGGCCATGTTCATCTAAGATATTCATTCCTTTAAAAAGGTCTTTGTCTATGTTATCTAAGGAGACAAGCAGGTCATCTGCAAGCATTGCCGAATATATATACAGTACACTTAAAGAGGCTCTGTCACCAGATTAGAAGTGCCCTATCTCCTACATAATCTGATCGGCGCTGTAATGTAGATAACAGCAGTGGTTTTTATTTTGAAAAACTATCGTTTTTGACAAAGTTATGAGCAATTTTAGATTGATGCTAATTAGTTTCTTGATGGACAACTGGGCGTGTTTTTACTTTTTACCAACTGGGCGTTGTGGAGAGGAGTGTATGACGCTGACCAATCCGTGACCAATTAGCTTTATACACTTCTCAATGTTCCAGCCCAGCTTCTTTCACCGCACAATCACGCTGGGCTGGAACAATGAAGTGTATGACGCTGATTGGTCACCGATTGGTCAGCGTCATACACTCCTCTGTACCACGCCCAGTTGGTAAAAAGTAAAAACATGCCCAGTTGTCTATTAAGAAAGTAATTAGCATCAATCGAAAATTGCTCGTAACTTGCTCAAAAATGATAGTTTTTCTAAGTAAAAACCACTACTGTTATCTACGTTACAGCGCCGATCAGATTATGTAGGAGATAGGGCACTTATAATCTGTATATATACACGCACACTCACTAGGTATCCAATGATAGAAAATTAAATAAACTTCATTGAATTAATGAACCCCATAACTATAGTGACCTGTACAATAAAGTTATCTATAATAATGATTGGTAAGGGGTGTAGCAAATGAAATAAATAACAATGACGGAATAGCTAACCCACAGTGAGGTAAAAAAGTGCTGCTTGTCCTCCAAAAACAGCTATATTCATCTAAAAAGAAGTTATGACTGCTGCAATGCAGAAAGATAAAATCAAACAAACAAAAAGTCTTCTAATCCTCAAGGCCAAAATAATATCCTTAAGGAATTACATGATTAGCAGCTCCTTGTTATCTTATCCGAATGATTCCCCTTGGGAGCAGGAGCTTTATGGGAATACTGTGGAGAATTGCCAGCATTTTTCCTGCAGATCTGTCAGCAGGCTTGTAGTCTGTGGATGGGACATAAACTGTGTGAGCCTATCCTAGCTGTATATTTATAAATGCTAAAGGTTAGCAGAGTCTGATCATTGAGAGATGGCGAAGTTCTGCGCTGCTCCAAGAGCTTCTATAATTCCTTATCCAATGTTATTTTCTATAGGTTTCACCTTCCTGTTTCTGCAAGTACCCATCATGCAGTAAGTCCATACACAATGGCTTCTCCTTTGTGCTCAGAGTGGATAACATTGAAGCCAGTATCAGATATGCTGCGCATCGCATGGAATCTGTCATGGAACCAAGGAATGGATAACTTTTTGAATAATCTAGCAAAAGAACCAGTTGAAAATGAAATGTAAGGCACTACATGTAGAAGTTTCTTATGTTTCTTACATACTTTCAATTGTATGTCACCCGTAAGTGTTTGTTTTTTTATTTAGGAGTGTGGTGATTATATATATATATGTGTTCATATACTGTTGGGCATTTATGGACTATTCTGTACGCTGATGAGGGCTTTGTAACCAGAACAAATTACATTAGACTGTAAATACCTTATAAAGAAGGAGCTCCAAAATAACTTTAAGTGGCGGCAGAAATTAAGATAATTATTTTGAGCCATCCGTGATTTAGTCACAGTAGCATTTAAAGGGGTTGTCCCAAGATGAAAAGTTATCTCCTAACCACAGGATAGGTGATAACAAGCAAAACGGTGGGGTCTGACCGTTGGGACCCCCACTCATCACGAGAACGGCGGTTCCGTTCCTCCGGATGAAAGGAGCGGCTAGTCGCCCATGCACCCTGCTGCTCCATTCATTCTCTATGGCACTGGCAGAGATTTTCAGCTGAGATTTTCCATGTGGATCAGTGTAAGAAATGCTATAAGTTTTCCATATGACAGACATAACACTGCATTCATACAGGACTTTTTTTCCCAGCGTTTTTTTACTTTGCACAGCAGGCTGATCTGCGATCTCAACAAATGGGATGGTTTTTGAAGGACGGTTTCCTGGTGTTAATATGCTAATTTTGAGTAAAGATACAGAGGAGACCTCATCTCTCCTCAGTATGCGTTGCCTCCTGTAGCACTGTGATTCTATCCAATCAGAGCAGACCGCCTCAGTGATGCAGAAGACCCGCTGTGATTGGACAGCGGCACAGTGATGCAGGAGGAGATAAGCTCTCCTCCTCTCTGTACCTTTACTCAAAATTAGCATATTAGGCGAGGAGCAGGGGCAGTAGCGGGACAACTGGAGGGCCAAAAAAAATTAAAATTACAGCGCTGGAATCGAGAGGATGCCAGGAAAAAGGGAAGGTATGTGGTTTAAAAAATAAATAAATCTTTGACGGGTACATTTTAAGGGAATTAATGTACCTATAATTTCATTAGCTGTAGTCTAAATAGGTACACCATTTTTTTTGTATAGGGGTCAGAGGACTGTTTTTTTTTTTTTGTTTTTTTTTCTCTGATACAGAGCTCCTAGTCTTTTGCTTCCCTTCACACAACAATAAAGTTAGGCTGGGTTCACAGAGTTTTTTTCAGGAGTAAAATCAACCTCAAAATTCCATTTGGAATTTTGAGGCAGATTTTCCTCTGCTGGCACGCCGATTTTCGCGTCGTTTTTTGCCCACGGCCATTGAGCACCGAGGGCATAAAACGCCGCAAAATACGCTTTCTCTGCCTCCCATTGATGTCAATCGGAGGTCAGAGGCGTAAACGCCCGAAGATAGGACATGTCCCTTCTTTTTCCTGCGAGCTGGTTTTTCCGCTTGCGGGAAAAAAAACTCCTCCGCGTCCCATTGAAATCAATGGGAGGCATTTTTCAGCCGTTTTTTGGCGTGGTTTCCGCGTAAAAAAAGTGTCAAGTCTCTGTGTGAACTGGCCCTTATATTATAAAATTCTGCTGTCTACAGCTACCACTAGGGGGAGCGCACTACATAGAGATTTATACAGCTCCCATTAAACTCTATAATAAATCCATATGCATTGAGCTTCCCTTGTAGTGGCAGAAAGAGTTAGTGTTTAATCCTGCTTCTCATGAATGATTCAGATTGAGGTGTTCATGTTGGGACGGTGCAGTGTCAGATATGACAGAACCATTAGGATGCGTTTTATATATCCTTTATGGTTCTTTCCCCCACCCCTTACATTGACTTCCAGTGGATCTAATGGGTTGGTTTTTTTGTTTGTTTTTTTTTTTTGTATGCTACTCTTCAGACGGACAAATGTGATCAGAGCCTAAAATATAAACGTGCAGTTTAATTTTTTTTTGGTCGTTTTTCCCTACATTGTTTGACACGATAATGTGTGAATGTAAGGCTAGCTCTCCTATCGGAAAGGCATGAGCTTGTTTAACTACCTGATGTTCCAGTGTTTAGCTTCCTATGAGGCATTAATATGACACGCAGCTACTCATAGCAGCTACAAGGTTTTTTTTATTGCTGTACCTGTGTGTATAACATTTCAAACTGTGACTATTTTTTATTTTTTTTCCTCTCCCAAGTTTTTCAGATACATTAAAGTTATCCCCAGAAGAAGTCCTGACATTGAGGATGACACACTCAACCAGTGGACTGCAAGATTGCCTGAGTTATATCATTCAGGCTGTGTCTCATGGGGAAGTTCGTTCTGCTGTTGCTAGGATGAATTTTTATCTCCTAAATGACAGACTGGTTCTAAACTGCCTCACCGACTATAACATGTCTTCCTTGAAGTGTTTGCCTTGGCATTCTGCATTAAGCAGGTAAGACTCGCTGCACAATTTCTAATATAAAATATGCCCACACGATTGATGATTAAAGTGGCCCGTGCAAGCAGATTTTTACATTCCACAATATTTATTTAGATATTCAGGAATCATAAATATTTATTTCTTGAGTAAAGTATTCATTTGGGGACATCTAATTTCTTTAATAAATCCTCATTCTACACTTACTGCTGCTTAAAATAAATATGTAATATTTCTATTTATACTGGTTCTCCCAAAATTGTCCATTTTTCCAGAACTCCAGGTACCTTCCTGCATATATAAAACCTATAGAATCATGCCCTCAAACTTTCTTTGTAATTTATTTCTATACTTTTGGCCTCTGGTTCCTCCGTTCAACTCTATGCACGGATGGCCCTGATGAGCATCCCACATGACTATTGATCCAACGTGATATACTGCATTTGGTCCGTCGATCTTTACGTTGACAATTGAGGAGCTTTAAAACATTTTATTTGCTCTCTTCACCGTTCAGCCATAACATTAAAATCGCTCACAGGCGAAATGAATAACATTGATTATCTGGTTAAAATTCCCTCTATCAAGGGGTTGGATCGATTAGGCAGCAAGTGAACAGTCAGTTCTTGGCGTTAATGCATTGCAAGCAGGAAAAATGGGGAAGTGTAAAGGACCTTTTACACTGGCCAATTATCACAGAACGCTTGTTCCCGATAATTGCCCAGTGTAAACAGGGCAACGGTCAGCCGATGTACGAACAAACGCTCATTCATTGTCTGATTTCATAGGTTTAAATGCTGAAACTATTATCGTTGTTTGCAGCACATCTCCCTGTGTAAACATGGAAATGTGCTGCCGACATGATAAAAATGTATGGGGACGAGCGCTCGTCCCCATACTAGCTCCTTGTGATAGCAGTAACCGAGCTGTTTGTCTCGTTGATCGGCGCTCGTTTACACTGCCCAAGTCGGGCCGTGTAATATCACCTTAAGGACCTGAGAAAGAGGCCAATCTTTGGAAAGAGGTCAATTGTGATAACTAGACAACTGGGTCAGAGCATTTTCAAAACGTCAGGTCCTGTGGGGGGTGTTCCCAGTATGTCGGGGGGGTTAGTACCTACCTAAAGTGATAGGTGAACCTGCGTCAGGATCATGGGCTCCCAAGGCTTATTAACACCATTGGGGAGCGAATGATGGCTCACCTGGTCTGATCCTACAGATTAGCTACTGTGCTGAAAAAGTTAATCCTGGCAATGACAGAAAAGTGTCAGGACACACATTGCATCACATCTTGCTGCATAGCTGCAGACCGGTCAGAGTTCCCATGTTGAACCCTGTCCACCGCTGAAAGCGGCTACAGTGAGCACATGAGCATCAGAACTAGATAGTGGAGCAACGGCAGAAGGTGGCTTGGTCTGATGAATCGCATTTTTATTTTCTCGTTAAATCGTTCATTGGGGGACATAGCACCATGAGTATATGCCCGGACACTAGAAGGCTAACATTAGGAAAAAAACTAAAAAAGTGTTGGCTCTGCCCAGTGGGCTATATCCTCTCCTGTTACACCAAGCTACTCCGTTTTAGCCTAGTGTCTGTAGGAGGCAGACATTACCTGCATACAGGCCTTTTGCTTTTTATTTTATTTTTTTCAGGTTGCAGGGGGGTCGTCAGCGTGTACCTCCCTGCGGGCGCTGGGTGCAATTTATGTTTCCTCACTTTTTAGGTCATCCAGTCCCCAGCGGCTGCAGAGGCGGCAGGCATGCTGGTGATCCTATTCAGTGTAAGACCACCGAAGGGGTGACAAGGCATGTGCCCGAAGACCCAGACGGGTAAGTGAACATTCCCAACCCCCCCGGCGTCTCATCATGTGGCCCCCCTTTGAGGTTCCCCTTGGGAGGCTGTGCCTTATACTGCTGCTGGGGCTGTTTTCTCTATTATTGCTGTTATGTGATGTACTTGCTGCTGGTCTGATGCATGTTATCTCATGCTGGGCCCTTTTTCTGTACACTCCGGCAAGGATATGGCTTCAGGAGCTCCCCTTCTGTTTTTCGGCATTCCCGGGCATCCGTTTTCGGTCGCGCTGGTGATGCACGGTTTGCGGCAGGCTTCATAACTTTAGTACCCAGCCTAGGCTGCGATTATGCACGCCCCCTTTCATTCAGTCTCAGGATTCCTCAGCCTCCCCTTGGTCGCAGAGTGGGCTCTGGTTACATGGTCTTGATCGGTCTTATCTACCTCTTTCCGCCTTTTCCCCTCTTGCCTCAGGTCCTCAAGTCAAGGACACGGGGGTTCCAGCCATTCTAGTGGCTCCTGATTGGCTGCGCAGGGTGTTGTATGTGGATCTCCTCTTCCTGCTCGCAGACGTGCCTTGGCCTCTCCCTCGGTGGCACGACCTGCTTTCCCAAGGTCCTCTGTTCCACCCTATTTCACCTCGACTGCGTTTGACGGCATGGCTGTTGAAGCAGCGGTTCTGAAGTTTTGCCGTTTCTTTGAATCGGTCATTCAGACCATGATAAAGGCTCGAAAGCCTCAGTCCCAGAGGATCTACCGCCGCACGTGGTGGGTGCATTTCAGGGGGCGTGAGCTTTAACGCTTCCACCCCCTTCGCTGTTCTGGCCCGTGCATCCTGTCCTTTGTTCGGTTGGGCATGGACAAGAGACTTAGTCTGGCGACACTGAAGGGTCAGATTTCTACTCTGTCGATTCTTTTTCAGCACGGGCTGGCTTTCCGTGCTGCAATTAAAACGTATTTGAAGGGGGTCACCCACTGTGCCCCTCTGGAGCCCTGGGATCTCAACTTGGTCCTTGGCACTCTTCAGTCGCCGCAGTCTCACGCCGTGTCTTGTCCTGGAAGATTGCTTTCTGGTGGCCATCACTTTGATCCGCAGGGTGTCTGAATTTGCCGCTTTATCTTACAGACCCCACTTCATGGGCTTCCATAAGGACAAGATGGTACTTCGGCCAGTTCCGTCCGTCCTTCCTTCCACCACAATGAGAACATTGTTCTGCCTTCGTTCTGTCCTAACCCCTATCATCCGCGGGAGCGTTCTCTGCACCAGCTGGACATGGTCCAAGCACTCCGAATCTATCTATTGGTTATGGAGTCTTTACGCCGCTCTGACTTTTTTTTTTGTGGTTCCTGAGGCTTGGTTTAACAGCACAGAACATTACCCTCTGGGTGTAGCCAACACTTTTTTTATTAGTTTTTTTCTAGTGTCAGCCTCCTAGTGGCAGGGGCATATACCCATGGTGCTGTGTCCTCCAATGAATTAAACAAGAAAATTATACAGGGAATACAAAAATCACATTTGACATCACGTGCATGGCTGAGTGCGTGTGTGTCACTTACCAGGTCAAGATAAAGCACAAGGATGCATTATGGGAAGAAGGCAAGCTGGCGCAGGCAGTGTGATACTCTAGGCAATGTTCTACTGGGAAAACCTGGGTCCTGACATTTATGTTCATGTTATTTTGACACACCTACAAAACATTGCCTCAGACCTTCTATGACAACGGTATATCCTAATGGCAATGGCCTGTCCCTGCAAGATAATTATTTCTCCCCTCTAAATGATTTCAGTTTGTTTTTCAATGGAATTGTAGAGATTATGGGTCACATTAAAGGTGGAAAAAGTTCTGAAATGATTCATCTTGTGCTGATTTTTTAACATGAAAAAAACGTGGCATTTTAACAGGGGTGTGTAGACTTTTTATATCCACTGTACATCGCAGAGCTGAATTTGTTGTTTACTTCAGAACTGAATTGATTGTGCATACTACAGTAGTTTAAGTTAAAAAAAAAATCGCTGCAGAATATGTAATGCAATGTTCATAATTTACAAAATCACTGCTTTATATCAACAAATGTAAAACCTATTTTTTAATGTGCATTTAGAGGCTAACAAACCTGTCCTGAACATGTCAAACTGACACAGGTCGATTTGTTAAAGCATACCTCCATTAAGCCACTTCAATATCTCTTAGGATATGCACCTTAGTGTGTCAATTCAAGTTTCTAATCTAGAATTGAATTGTGAATGCTCTATCATGGTTATTAGCTTAATTAACTTTTGGATGGCACACCCCAGTAAAGCGTATCTGTCATCATACTATGCTGCTCTGGTCAGCATAACATGGGGACAAGTCCGCTCTGCTATTAGCCCTAACGGCATGTGGGGGTAGTGCTTCCTTCATGGACTTCCTTCATTTATTAGACTCTTTTAGCCAGTAGAGTGGACCACACTATGCTGCCCTTAAACAACACAGCATGGTATAACAGATCTGCTGTCATTTCACTATGGCGCAGAGCAGGAGGAGACTTGAATTACTGCAGCGCTTTGCTGAGGAAGATAGACGGCTAGATAAATAGTGAGAGTGGCAAAGAATACTACAAAGTCAAATAACTTTAAAGTCTACATCAAATAAGCTGTATTTATCATACATAAAACAGAAAAACTCCTCTAAGGCCTCATGCACACTTCCATCGCCGTTTTTGACGAATCAGTGTGTCAGCTATGGTAACAGTGTGGTTTCCGTGTGTTCTCCGTGTCCGTTCCGTGTTTCTGTTAAATAAACGAAAGGTATTAAACTTCATTTGAACTTGTCACATGTCCCAGGAAACACCCATAGGAAGACCACAAGTTTTTAGTGCGGTTTCTAGTGAACTTTGGCACGCCCTGCTGTTGCTAGGGCAACGGATCCGTCAAAAACGGACCCATTGACTTCTATGGGCCTCACGTTCACGGAATCACTGACAAAAGTAGGACACGCTCTACTTTTGACGGAACGGAACAATGGATCCGTGAAAATAACGGAAGTAGGCATGGGCCCATTGAAATGAATGGGTCAAGGCGCTATCAGTGGAAAAAACTGATCGCACCCTGAAGAAAAAATTATCGTGTATGTGTGTGTTTTTTTTATTGCATGTATACATTCTTTTATATTTATTCATACACGCACTAATATATTCTCACAAACCCGCACGTTTGTTTTTTTGTTGCATAAAGTATATAAATACAGGCTTTAGTTTGCCGTCAGAGTTTACTTTGCCCCAAGCAGCAGAAAGGTTAATGTTTGTTCTTCTTCCTCTGTAGGTTTTTGCTGGTTCAACCAGCGTGTGCTGAAGATGAAAAGCTACTGGCAGATGTGATAAGTTTCTTAAACAAGATCCTGAGAGAACAGAGGAGAAGCTCAGACTCGCTGGATCTCCAATGGATACTAGAGATGCTACTTAAACAAGTAAGAACAGTACCTTAGAGTATTGCAATTGCCACTTCTGTCAGATGATACAGCATTACCATCCATGGCCAATAAAGATAATTTAGCTGTAAAGAGTATACATTTATTTTGTTCACCTGCCAATGGAATTCTGATGGGACCTCTGAATCTGTCTCACACAATGCTCTGGGTCTCCATAAAACAGCACATACTGCAGCAGGAGTGACATTGTATGATGATCAGAAAAGATTATTATTTGGTTGCTGGCGCCCCGAGTGTACTTACTGGTCTTATTCTGCCTTGCATTTATGGACTAATGCAGGACCGGGAAATTGGACCTTCGTCGTGGCTTTTTACATTCTTTCTGTCTCTCATCTTAACATTACTGACTCATTGTCTGCTCTTCTTTCTAAAGGTTAAAGTTAGGTTAGTAATGCATTTTATGACCACTTAAGGATGCATTCACAATATATTTCTCATGTGAAGTGACTTGAGTGGCATTTAATTGAATATTTCTTTCACATCACCTTGCGGACATTGCAGTAAGATATCTGCAGGAACATTACCACTGCAGGGCTGATCCTGAGCGCTGTGTACTGTACTACTTATTGCATTGCAGTGGTTTGTAGTGTTTATTCTCTTTCAGGGAAACTTGAATTGTATAGATTTAAAGGGGTTGTTCAGGATTAGATAAAAATCCTGTCCATGTGCTGTGTTTTGTATTACAATACCAGACACAGCCCTTCCACGGATGTGGTGCTGTTTGTAGAAGAAAAATAAGAAGATCCTCCTTTTTTTTTTTTTTTCTCCTAACCCTGGACAACCCCATAATTGTCCATTGCATTGTATTCTTTCAATAGATACCTTAGGAGGTCTAAAACCTTAAGATAACCCCATAGGTTTAGCTGCATTCTACAAAAAGAAACACCGATAAGACATTGTTTATCATAATGCGTTGTCTGATAATACCCTCCTGCATTGTAAAACGCAAGTATTCTAAATCGGTATTTACTGTAGTCTGTGTAACGGGGGCAGACATTCTACTCTAACTTTACAATATTCTTTGGATTTGGTCCCCAAGTGCTGAAGTCAGGGACTGCGGCTGAACACTGGAGATTGTTAATTTAGAAGTAGATTATCCTCTTTATATTTATCATGTCCATTAAGAAGTCAAATAAAAACAAATCTCAGTCCGCTGCCTTGTCCCCACGATCATGGACCAAACATTTTTGTGCCCAATGCTATGACGATTTAGAAGCACTTTAAAGCGTACGATGTAGCTACATGCTGAGACCGTTTTACAGAATGTGAATACACCTTCTGTGAAATGCAGAAGAATGGAGTTACAATGCGCTTGGGTAAATGAGCCCCTGCTATTAGTCTTTTGTAACGCTTGGAGGATATGTAGAAGTTCACATTGCTGTATTTTCAAGTTCCTTCGATATCCGTTTTAGTAAATTGTCCTACATGCTAGCAGGTAACTTTTTAGGTCTCCGCATTTGAGAACAAATCCGCCATATAATTACTGAAAACATAATATCAAATAAAAAAGTTGAGGCTTGTCTTCCTAACCTGACTTTTCTCTTTTACTTTGTTTATCTTCAGTTATAATGGAGCTATGCAGGCTGATAGACCTTATTAATGATGTATTGCTTACTAGCTAATGATGAATACTTTGTAGCACTTAGAGCCCTGCGGCTACAAGCATTTTAGAAAATTTGGCTGCCGAACTAAGATTTTGGTTTATGCAAAGTAATTAACGTTATTGATATTACATTGTTATAAAAATGTGAAAAATATAAGCATATGTGTTGCTCTTTTATAGTTTTATCTTGGCTTTAGTAATTTGTGAGAATAGGATGCAAATGTCACCTTGTAATTCACCGTTCTGTGCTGTTAATTTTATCTGCTTGTTTATAGACCACTGATGTCAATCACAACTTTCCATCATTACATAATACTTGGGCAAGTACCGTGTATCACCAAAGCACACAGTTAATTTTAATGTTACTTTTTTAGAGTCCAAGTCCACTACTAGATCTAATCGTCCAGAAAGAGCAAACAGCCAAAAAGGACTTGGATGATACACAAGCAGCTGTGAGGCAGCATCTGCAGAAAGAGCTGATGGTGTTTTTTAACACGCTAATGCTCTGTTTAACTTCAGTTACTGATCGGTAAGTGCCAACTTGCATTTTAAATCCAGATTTTGAGTGTGCCGGATTAGTCACACAGGGCTTTAAGGACATTTGACTTTTGTGTTGATTTATAAACCATTAAGATTGGAACATTTTCTTTGCTTACTTGTTTTCTTTTCGCCAAGCATTAAATTAAGAACTGTTCCTTTTATGTAGAAGTTTAGTGATCCTTGCAGCTTTTGTTTTTTTAAAACTTCATATTTATGGGGCTTGAAAATATAATGATTCTCTTTAGTCCAAGTAAATATGAAACCACTTTCTCAGTCTTATTCAGAGTTTTACGGTAAAATTCACCCCTGTAATGGTGCGGTTATATTAGGTTTTTCTGTAATTTTTCAAAAATCGAGATATGTCCGCAGTGTGTGAATACACCATAATTCTGTTAAATTAAAGTGTTTTAACCCCTTAGTGACCAGCCCATTTTAGGCCCTAATGACCAAGCTATTTTATTCGTTTTTCTATAGTCTCATTCAAAGAGCTATAACGTTCTTATTTTTTCGTCTACATAGTTGTATGAGGACTTGTTTTTTGCGGGATTAGTTGTGCTTTTTAATGGCACCATTTTTGGGTACATATAATTTTTATATTAACTTTTATTAACCTTTTTGGGGGGGATTATAAAAAAAAACTGAAATTCCGCCATTGCTCTATGCGTTTTTAAATTGACGCCGTTCACTATGCGACGTAAATAACAGGTTACCTTTATTCTATGGGTCGGTACGATTACGGCGATACCACATATGTAGAGGTTTCTTATGTTTTACGACTTTTGCACAATAAAAACACTTTTGAACTAAAATTATTTGCTTTTGCATCGTCGCTTTCCAAGAGCCGTAATTTTTTTATTTTTCCATCAATGTAGTGATTTTTTGGGCTTGTTTTCTGCGGGACAATACGTAGTTTTGAATGGTACTGTTTTGGGGTGCATGAGACTTATTGATTCATTTTTATTATGACTTTTTTGGGGGGCAATGGAAAAAAATTGCAATTTCGCCATGGTTTTTTCCGTTTTTTTTTTACGGTGTTCACTTTGCGGTTTAAATTACATATTAACTTTATTAATGGAGTCATTACGGTCGCGGCGATACCACATATGTGTACTTTTTTTTATTTTTTTACACTTTTACTAAATAAAACCACTTTTTATGGAAAAAAATGGTTTTATTTATTTTTACTGTACTTTTTATTAATAATCTTTATTTCACTTTGATGACTGATTTTATTAGTCCCACTAGGGGACTTTACTGTGCGATATTCCGATCGCTGCTATAATGCTCTGGTATACTTCGTATACCAGAGCATTATTGCCTGTCAGTGTAAATCTGACAGGCAATCTGTTAGGACGTGCCTCCGGCGCGTCCTAACAGGAATATGTCCAGGGCAGACCTGGGGGCTTTTATCAAGCCCCCGGCTGCCATGACACCCCATCGGAGACCCGCGATTTCATTCGTGGGCCGCCGATGGGTGACAGAGGGAGCGCACTCCCTCTGTAAACAAAGTTAAATGCCGCGGTCGCTATTGACGGCGGCATTTAACGGGTTAAACGGCATTGGAGCAGGAGCTCAGCTGTCATCACGGGAGACCCGTGCAGGACTTCGACTAGGCTGACGTGAAAAGGCGTCAGCCTAGCCTAAAGCCCTTTAGTGACCGACGTAAAAAGGCGTATTAGTGGTCACTAAGGGGTTAAAAAAAAAAAAAAAAAAAGCAGGCTTTGTACATTATAATTATCTAAGTTTTGCTATGAAATGAAGGGTACCAGGATTATTTCCAAGATAATCACACCCTTTCTTTAGCGTAAAGCCAACTGAAAAAGTGAATCTGGGCACGCGCACACACATACGTTTTCTTTACAGATTCCCAAGCAGGGCATGACTACTACTGCTTAAGGCCTTAGCGCAGTATTAGACTGCAAGAGCGGCATGCAACAAGTCCCCACAGTACTTTTCCAGGAAAAATCCCCTTATCCACTGTATTTCAAGAGAGAACTTGTCAACTGTGCTCAGTGATGGGTATGTTTGTTAAAAAAAAAAAAGTAAGCAGAAGGTCGATGCACAACTCCCTTCAAACGTTTTATCGTAAAAATAACAAATATTGTAGATAGGACAGCCCTAACAGAATGTTTGTCCTGAAAAGGATATCTGGACAGATGTTCCATTAAGTTCAGAGGTAGATTTGATGGGACTAATAATATTTGTAGCAGTAGCGTAACTACCGCGGTAGCAGCCGTAGGGGCTGCTACGGGGCCCGGGGCTTGAGGGGGCCCGTGCCGCCAGCCGACACGCCCACCCAAATGCCCGGTGGCGCCGCTAGCAGCCGTTATGGCTGCTACAGCGGTAGCGCCGCTACTGTGCGGCCTGCGCCGCCGAGCCTTACACAGGCCCTCTCATGCCTGTAGGTGTCGCTAGCACCGGAGGGGG
Organism: Rhinoderma darwinii; assembly: GCF_050947455.1. Lineage (NCBI taxonomy): Eukaryota > Metazoa > Chordata > Amphibia > Anura > Rhinodermatidae > Rhinoderma > Rhinoderma darwinii. The sequence goes on along the minus strand of NC_134691.1, from coordinate 124,393,232 downwards.
CACCAGTGCTAGCGGCAGCCAAATACATGTATTAGCACTGAATGGTCGGGCATGTTCCGTGCCTGACCATCCAGTGCCTTACAATTACAATGATTGGCTAGCGGCGCGATGACATCATCGCGCCGCTTCCATGCTTGGAAGGTGCTGATTGGCGGGGCAAGTCATTCTGCCCCGTCAATCAGCGTCATTGGAGGACGCTCGTTCAGCTCCTGCAGACATGCTCAGAAGAGAGCATGTCTGCATCGCCAGTGAACAGCGTGGGAACGGGATCATGCGAGTATGTCAAGTTTATATATTTTTTTCCTCATAAAAATGAGAATGGCATTATCTATAGTGGGGGATCTATCTACAGGGGGGGGTCGTCTTTATGTGGGCTGTTATATATAGGGGGGTCTATATGTGGGGCAGTAGCTACAGGGGGTCTATATGTGGGGGTGTGGGCCACTATATACAGGGGGCTCTATATGTGGGCCATTATATACAGGGGGGTCTATATGTGGGGGTGTGGGCCACTATATACAGGGGGCTCTATATGTGGGCCATTATATACAGTGGGGTCTATATGTGGGGGTGTGGGCCACTATATACAGGGGGCTCTATATGTGGGCCATTATATACAGGGGGGGTCTATATGTGGGCCACTATATACAGGGGGGGTCTATATGTGGGGCACTATATACAGGGGGGGTCTATATGTGGGGCACTAGCTACAGGGGAGGTCTGTATGTGGGGATGTGGGCCACTATCTACAGGGGGGTCTATATGTGGGGCAGTATATGTGAGACACTATACAGGGGTGGGCTATATGTAGAGCACTATCTATAGGGGAGCTATATTTTAGGGTACTTTTTATAGGGGTGGGCTATGTGTGGGACACTATATACAAGGGTGCGTTACCTGTGGGGCACTAGCAACAGGGTGGCTATATGTAGTGCACAGTCTACAGGGGTGGGCTATATGTGGGACACTATATATAGGGGGAGCTATATGTGAGACACTATCTACAGAGGTGGGCTATACGTGGAGCACTAACTATAGGAGAAGCTATATATAGGTCAGCACAGTGGCTCAGTGGTTAGCACTATTGCCTTGCAGCTCTGGAGTCCATATGTGGGCACTATCTACAGGGGCTTCTATGTAGGTCACTATCTACAGGGGGCACTGTGTGTGTGTGTGCGCGCGCGCGTGTGTGCGCGTGTGTGTGTGTGTGTGTGTGTCAGTTATATTTAGAGGTGTTTTGAATTTTAACTTTGTTTATAGGTGCAGAAATGTTTTAAAAGTGATAAGCTGAAGACATCTGAACGGAAAACTGCAGAAATGGGTCATGGCCGGGAGAAATCCATCATAGATGTCTGAACCGGAGAGAGAAGAAAAGAACTAGAATCTGAGACGTCACCGGTGAGTCACTTAATGTAAATGTTTATTCTGCCTCTAATCAGTATTGTAGTCACTGTATGATCTGCAGCGAGATGATGGTGGTATGATTTTATTTTTGTGAAACCGCATCTCCCAGCATATCCTTACCATTGTTCCGGCCATGCTGGGAGCTGTAGTTTTACGCCGTACAAACCTATACACAGTGGCGTAACTACCGCTATAGCAGCCGACTTCTACGGGGCCTGCAGTATGAGGGGGCCTGTGCCATCCGCCGGCACGGCCCCCTCCCATGGCCGCAGGCTCCGCTAGCAGCCGCTATGGCTGCTACAGCGCGACGCCACTGAAGGGGTTGTTCCTACAAAATAAATGTATCCCCTATCCACAGGATAGGGGATACATGTGGGATCGCTGGGACGCCCAGCGATGAGGAGAACGGGGGACCGAAAGTCCGACCTAAGTTCTCCATGACAAACCTCGGACTTCCGGGGTCTGTGTCGGCAGCTCCGTAGAAATGAATGGAGCGCCGGTTGCGCTTGTGCGCATGCGTGACCAGCGCTCCTTTCATTTTTATTGAGCTGCGCAGACGCCGGAAGTCCGAGGTTAGTCATGGAGAACTTCGGGGGACTTTCAGTCCCCCGTTCTCCTTATCGCTGCCAGCGATCACACATGTATCCCCTATCCTGTCGATAGAGGATGCATGTCTTTTGTAGGACAAACTATAGGCCGTTTTTTTTGGGGGGGGGGGCTATATGGCGTTATCTACAGAGGGGGGCTGTATGGCGTTATCTACAGGGGGCTGTGTATGGTGCTATCTATAGGGGGCGCTGTGTGGTGGAATCTATAGGGAGGCACTATCTACAAGGGGGGGGGTTGTGTGATACCCAGCAGAGGGGGGCCCCAGTCAAACGTTTGCTATGGGGCCCAGTCTTTCCTAGTTACGCCCCTGATTTGTAGTGTTTCTAAAGATGCAAATTTAAATTTAGCTGTTTTTATGCTTCCCCCTAGGATTTGAGAAGGTCAAAAAAGTATACGTCTTAGGGCCTGTTCACATCAGCGTTGCTTTACGTTGAGGGGTTCCGTCTGAGCTTTCTGTCGGGGGAACCCCTCAATAGAAAGGCAAACGGAAACTTTAGCTTCCGTTTGCATCACCATTGATCTCAATGGTGACGGAAACTTTGCTAATGGTTTCCGTTTGTCACTGTTGTAACGGTTCCATTGTTTTGGCGGAATAAATACCGCAGTCGACCATAGGCTGAACTATACTACATCGCTGGGTGTCATCTGCAAAGATTACATAATCCGATCCTCTATATCATTAATTAATAAGTTGAATAATAGTGGGATACCTCACTTATAGCCGGTGAGTATTCAGAGTAGGAATCAGCGTCTGAGGGACAGTGTCAAATGCCTTTGCAAAGTCCAAAAACATTATATCCACAGCGTCCCCTCTGTTCAGGCTTCTACTCACCTCTCAATACCTATACCAAACCCGGCCAAAAGAATACATATGATATGCGTATATCAAAGCTTAGAGATGATCCCTATAGTATATACGTCGACACTACCATATTGAGACTGAAATAACACAATAGCACACCATAGGTATCATACAAAAATACTTTTATTATATTTTAATCAGATATTTAAGAGCAATGGCCATCAAGACCTAAAATAACACACAAATTAAAACCACATGGTGGTGGTGGGAGGGACTACAATACACAGAACCGCATATCACACCAATAGTAGAACAAGAAAGTACTAGTAATATAAATATATCTCATAGAATATCACCCTCTATACAAATTAACATAGTTTCAAGAGACAAAGAGTATACACTCAGTATAATACTGAATATCAGTGCGGTCTCCAAGATAAAAAGCCATTCAAAACATAGATACTGCCAAGGTGGAATACCAACCACTGTACTCCATAATGAGTCCCAAATCACACCAGACAACCACCACAGAACCCCAACGCACATTTCGCCGTCGGCTTTTAATTATTATTTTTTTTGTGTGACAGTTTAGATCACACTTTTTAGGAACCACAAAGTCAGAATGACATAAATCTTGAACATGTTCTCAATATTTTAAAATTAATTATTATTACTATATGCATACCTTATTACAGAATTGTAACCCTAAATACGATGATAGATGTGTGTGTGTGTGTGTGTGTGTATATATATATATATATATATATATATATATATATATATATATATATATATATATTAGTGTGTGTTAAAGGGCTGGTATAATAGTGGGGTTGACTGGCTCGTGTCACCCACTCTTACTACTGATCAATACATATAATAACTTAATATGTACTATGTATACTAATACTACACGTGGCACAGTACCTGTACAGTATACAATATAATGGACTCACACTTCTGTGCCCCCCTCACCTGGCTCCACCGGTTACTAAAGGGTTAATCTTGAACACTAAGGGGAAAGACAGAGGGCAGAGGGTAGGTTGTGTTTGCAGCTGTATTTTAAGGGTTCGTGTAGTGTAGGGTTAATACAATTACTGCTGTATTTGTGTGTATTCTAAGTAATGTTTGAGGGTGTAGGTCCAGCGGAAGTTGCAGGGCCAAGACGGGAGGTTTGTAGGGGTTAAATGTATGGGGAGAAGGGTAGGATAATGACCAGAGAAATGCTCATTGTATAGGGGAAGAGAGAGTTCACATGGAGAGGGGGCGGATACTTAAAGGTGCATCGGGTCCTTCCTTTGTAGAGATCCTCCTCTGGTGGGAATCACGGAGAAAAAGAGGGAAGTGTAGGACTGTGTCCTTTTTTTTATTCCTTGCCCGTGCACTTCTTTATGACATCACCGTGCCAGACTCGTGCAGGTGGGGGGGAGGCGGCAACAACTAAAATTGCTCCAGCCCCCCACCCCCTGCTGAGTGGGGAGACAAGAGAATATAAGGATTGTAAACAAGACCATGCAGTCGGCTGGAGCCAACTCTTCCAAAGGGCATATGTGTGAATACAAACCTATGTCTGATGGGACAATATATATCTACATACACATGCATTTAGATATAAATACATAAAATCCTTCCCTTTACTCTATATATCCAAGTATCTTCCTTTTGATGTTTTCACTCTTTATTATTTCTTGTAGATGAACCATCCCTTGTGGTGTAATGCAGTTTTGAGTTTTGTAATGATTACATTTTTCTCTGACCTGCATTGTTCGTAATTTAGTGCTCATTGCTAGTTTTGTATGAAAAGATAAAAGACTAAAACTTTATTAAGACCAAAAAACTAATTGTTGGTTATTACACTGTAAAATAATGAATCCTCTTAACTTTAATAGTAGAATGCATGCGGCTAAGGAGTCGAAGACATATCTTTTTCTCCACTGCAATATTGGCTAACCACAAACCTAATGATAAAATGGCCTCACCTGAATGCCGGCTGTTCTTTTCACTTCAATCTTAATAGGATTTTTCATGGTTGATATGTTTTCTAATGGTAATTATCCTTTAATGAATGCTGTGTCAAAAATTAAGTTCTATCTATCCACACAGAGCCTAAAAGGTTCATTACCCGTTTTCTTTTCTCTGCCTTCACTTACGGAGCCTGGATATGTAAAGTCAATCGGTCTCCATTTGTGTCAATAGAAGTCCTGCTTTGTTTTGGACTGTTAATATTTAGACGCAAACCCACCAAATGAAAAAAGAAACGAGTGCATACAAGCCAATATGTAGTAAAAATAAGAACAATGTTTCATTGGATGTACATAAAAAATTAGTCCCACAATAACGGGGACGCCAATCAGTAGTGTGTGTATTACACTTATAATTTTCTATCTTAATGTACAATATCCCCAAATAACCAGACTATTGAACATTATTACATAATAAAGTGCCACTGTACAAGAATCTGATAGCTATAATCATATAGTCAAACAGTACTGTCTATGTACCCATGTTAATTCTACCACAGCATTTCGGTTTAGGGCCTTCATCTGGGGGTGGTGCTCAATAGATGAGTCACTCCATTAAAACCCCCCTTCCACCAATCATGTAAAGGGGTTTAAATGGAACGCTATCTTTTTGCCTAATTGTTGCTAGTTGGAGGCTTTGCTTACTTAGGACTCACTTTTTTTTGTACTAAAAACATTGATCCTTTCGCTAACAGAGGTTTTGGGTTGATACAATGAACAAAAGTTAATGCTTTTCAACCCTGGGACCACTGGAAGGGCTGTACACGAAGCGTTCTTTGTTCCTGCTCTTGATTGGAGCTTTCTCCGTCCCTCCTTTGTGTTCACACCTGTGTTGGAGGCTCCGTTACGGGCCTCCGTCGCAGATCTGGCAGGTTTTGCTGGAGTTTACCGGAGACAGTAGCACAGTATGATGCGCCATTGTGTCCGGTGAAATCACGGACACGCCGACGGAAGCCATTAAAGTAAATGGTTTCCGTCGGCAACCGGCAGTATCCATTGTGCAATGGAACCGTTGTTTCCGTCGTTCCCTTGTTCTGCTCCTCTGAGCAGAACAACGTAACACCAACGCATGTGTAAACCCAGGAAACTCCTCCTGCTCTCCAAATATTGCACTTAATGCTTTAATTTGAAATCTAAGATTCTCGGCTTTACAATTATAATCAAAGCTCTTGTATTCTAGCCAAAACGTACAATCCGTGTGTCTGTATTTTGTATCTGTATTTGTAAGCCAGGTGTGGGTCCAAAACATAGAAGAGGTACAAATCTTTCCATTATAGTATTTTCTGTGTAGGTTTCTCTCCTGGTTTAGACTTACATGTACTGAAGTAAAATACTGACCAGAATACAGCCGTGTAAAAGTGGCCTATGTCCTTCACCGCTAAGCTGCTAAGTTACTTGAAATCTATGGTCCTAGTACTGCAGTAGTATAAACTACTGAGACACAGTGCCACTTGCAATCTGAGACTAAGCCCATATAATGCAATTATAAGACCTTGTGATATGCCCAGTTGCAGATAAGTAACATATGACAACTTCCAACTAAAGTAACACTCGCAGATTATTGTAATTGTAAAACCTAAACAGATTTTATTTGTCACATCTAAAGGTCCTTTTACACCAGCCAATTTTAGGACAAACGCTCGTTCATAGCACGTTCGTTGCCGATAATTTCCCTGAGCAAGTAAACACGGCAGCGATCAGCAGATGAACAAGCAAATACTCGTTCATCTGCTGATCATATCGTTTTAAAAATGAAAAATATGTAAACAGGGAGACGTGATAATAATGTATGGGGACGAGCGATCGGAGTAATGAGCGATCATCCTCATACATATCTCCTTGTGAAAGGACTGGCAGTGTAAGAGGAGGCTCTGTCACCAGATTTTGCAACCCCTATCTGCTATTGCAGCAGATAGGCGCTGCAATGTAGATTACAGTAACGTTTTTATTTTTAAAAAACGAGCATTTTTGGCCAAGTTATGGCCATTTTTGTAGTTATGCAAATGAGGCTTGCAAAAGTCCAACTGGGCGTGTATTATGTGTGTTACAACTGGGCGTGTTTACTTCTTTTACTAGCTGGGCGTTCTGACGAGAAGTATCATCCACTTCTCTTCAGAACGCCCAGCTTCTGGCAGTGCAGACACACAGCGTGTTCTTGAGAGATCACGCTGTGACGTCACTCACTTCCTGCCCCAGGTCCTGCATCGTTTCGGCACCAGAGGCTACAGTTGATTCTGCAGCAGCATCAGCGTTTGCAGGTAAGTAGCTACATCGACTTACCTGCAAATGCCGATGCTGCTGCAGAATCAACTGTAGCCTCTGGTGCCGATGTGTCCTCGCTCGTCCGACACGATGCAGGACCTGGGGCAGGAAGTGAGTGACGTCACAGCGTGATCTCTCGAGAACATGCTGTGTGTCTGCACTGCCAGAAGCTGGGCGTTCTGAAGAGAAGTGGATGATACTTCTCGTCAGAACGCCCAGCTAGTAAAAGTAGTAATAACACCCCGATGTACGCACATAATACACGCCCACTTGGACTTTTACTTTAAACACGCCCAGTTGGACTTTTGCAAGCCTCATTTGCATAAATACAAAAATGGTCATAACTTGGCCAAAAATGCTCGTTTTTAAAAAATAAAAACGTTACTGTAATCTACATTGCAGCGCCTATCTGCTGCAATAGCAGATAGGGGTTGCAAAATCTGGTGACAGAGCCTCTTTAATACTCTTAGCCCTTTAGCCTAAATTGAAAGTGCATGTCACCATGGATTAAGATTTGTTAAACATCCTGATTCTGTTATTCCAAGCAAAATTGACAAGTTTGGTGATGATTCGAGGGTGTCCGTCTCATAAATGGCAGCCCTAGTGGATACTGATCTCCCTAATAGCCGGGTGAACAGCCCAGCTAGTAGTCGGCAGGATGGGGATTCTATAATCGGGAACACGGATAGAATAATTTGTCACCAAGACCCCCTCAACCGAATGGTTTGCGGTCTCCCTGGTGCCAGGGTTCGGCATGTGGTGAAACGGGTGAATAAATTACTGGGAGGGGCTGGTGGTGATCCAGCTGTCGTGGTCCATGTGGGTACCAACGACAGAATACATGGTAGGTGGAGGAGCCTTAAGAATAATTTGAAAGAACTAGGCTACAAGTTGAAGGGAAGGACCTCCAAGGTTGTATTCTGCCTGTGCCATGCGCATCACAGGAAAGACAGCGGGAGCTCAGGGGGTTAAATGCATGGCTTAAAGAGACTCTGTCACCACATTATAAGTGGCCTATCTCCTACATAAGGAGATTGGCGCTATAATGTCGGTGACAGCAGTGCTTTTTATTTAGAAAAATTATCTATTTTTAGGAGCGATTTTAGCTTTATGCTAATTAGTTTCTTAATGCCCAATTGGGCGTGTTTTTACTTTAGACCAAGTGGGCGTTGTACAGAGGAGTGTATGACGCCGACCAATCAGCGTCATGCACTCCTCTCCATTCATTTACACTGCACTAGCGATATAGCTATATCGCTATGTGCAGCCACATAAACACACTATAATGTTACTGCAGTGTCCTGACAATGAATATACATTACCTCCAGCCAGGACGTGATGTGTATTCAGAATCCTGACACTTCTGAATCTTTTCTGTGAGATTTCCTGCAAGGCGAGATTACGCTGTAAACGGTCATTTAAAACGATATTTCGTTTGCCTTGCTGGAAATCTCACAAAGATTCAGAAGTGTCAGGATTCTGAATACACATCACGTCCTGGCTGGAGGGTAATGTATATTCATTGTCAGGACACTGCAGTAACGTTAGTCTTTGTGTATGTGGCTGCACATAGCGATATAGCTATATCGCTATCTGCTGTGTTAATGAATGGGGAGAAGTGCATGACACTGATTGGTCAGCGTCATACACTCCTCTGTACAACGCCCACTTGGTCTACAGTAAAAACACGCCCACTTGGGCATTAAGAAACGAATAAGCATAAAGCTAAAAATCGCTCATAAAGTGGTAAAAATAGATCGTTTTTCTAAATAAAAAAACACTACTGTCACATACATTACAGCGCCCATCTCCTTATGTAGGAGATAGGCCACTTATAATGTGGTGACAGAGTCTCTTTAAGTCTTGGTGTAAAGGAGAAGGCTTTGGGTTCCTAGAGCACTGGGCTGAATTTTCATTGGGTTACAAACTGCAGATGATTTGAACCTGAATATAAGGGGGTCCTCTGTGCTGGGGGAGAGAATCCTAGCTAGGATGGCAGAATATTTAAACTAGGGCTGAGGAGGGAGGTCACTGTAGAAAATAAAGGGGTAGTTAGGTTAGAGAGGGGTCAGACTATATTGGTGGGGGGAGAAATTATACCGAACGTGGCCATTTGAAATGCAAGTTAAAGTGATTGTTCACAAATACCAGAAGTCTAGCAAGCAAAATGGGGGAGCTAGAGGCCTTGGTACTGGAGAAACCTATAGATATAGTTGGCGTTGCTGAAACATGGCCAGACTCTTTTTATGACTGGGCTGTAAATCTACAGGGTTTTACACTGTTTTCGAAAAGACAGGGCAACTAGGAAAGGCTGTGGTGTATGTCTGTATGTGAGAAGTGATATGAAGGCGAGTGTGAAAGAGGCAATAGTGGGTGAAGATTGTGAGAAGGTTGAAACCTTGTGGTTGGAATTACAAAGGGAGGTAAACACTGAAAAAATAAATTTTGGTGTAACCTATAGACACCCCCCCCCCCCCCAATATAACAGAGGCGATGGAAGGTCAGCTATATAAACAGATGGAGCAGGCTGCACAGGCTGGTACTGTAGTGATAATGGGAGATTTTAATTACCGGGATATTAATTGGTGTCATGGTTCGGGTACAACTGCAAAGGGGAGACATTTCCTTAACCTGTTGCAGCAGGAGAAATTTTATGGGCCAGTTTGTGGAAGACCCGACTAGAGGCGAAGATCTGTTGGATCTGATCATTTCTAATAATGCAGAGCTTGTTGGGAATGTCAATGTTCGTGAAAACCTTGGTAACCGTGATCACAATATAGTTATATTTTACCTATTCTGTAAAAAAGAAACGCAGGCTGGGAGGGCAAAAACACTTAAATTTAAGAAGGCCAATTTCCCCAGGATGAGGGCTGCCGTTCAGGACATAGACTGGGAACAACTAATGTCAAGTAATGGTACAAATGATAAATGGGAGATCCTAAAATCTACTTTGGGTAATTATAGTGCGAAATTTATTCCCATTGGTAACCAGTATAAAAGACTAAAATCAAACCCCACATGGCTTACACCTTCTGTAAAAAGGGCAATATATGACAAAAAAGGGCATTGGAAAAATACAAATCTGAGGGTACAGCTGTAGCCATTGTAAATTACAAAGTGCTTAACCCCTTTCCGACATCCGCCAAATATATACGGCGCTGTCGGGAGGTGCTTCCCGCAAAGCGCCGTATAGGTACTGCGCAACGGGAAACAGTCATCGGTGCTATTTGCACCGTGACAAAGTAAAGACGTCTGCTGTCCCTGACAGCAGGCCATCTCTACTACTCGCCCAGGGTGCCGTTTCGCCCCTCCCCCCCCCCGCGCATCGTCGATCGCTGCTATTGGTCAGTGAATTCTGAACGGCCAATAGCAGGGATTTTTGTTAAAACTGCGCACAGTTAGGGCACAGTTAGACAGTGGCGATTGGTGCTGTCTAAGACAACACCCATCGCCACAAACGTCACCTAGGGAGGTGGCAGTGATGCCACCTCTAGGAGCGCTCTGATTGGTCGGTCTGTAATGACCGACCAATCAGAGCACTGGGGAGTGTTGTGAACATAGATATTGATGCATAGCGGTTGAGAGATTGTCTGCTGCAGATTTCCTGGGATTTGTAGTGCGTCCTGCACTACTGTGTAAAAAATAAGAGAGCCCTTTTGCTACATCTGTCTGATCACCAGTCTTTTTTTTTTTTTTTTGTGATCAGACAGATTTTTTTGGGCCTGTCCCTGTCCCAATCCACCCCCTCCCTGTCCCAATCCACCCCCTCCCTGTCAATAAGTTTGATGTCACATGACCCTCTTCCCATTGAAAAAACGAAAGTTGGATACAAAATGGCCGACTTCAAAATGGCCGCCATGGTCAACACCCAGCTTGAAAAGTTTCCCCCCTCCCATATACTAATGTGCCACAAACAGGAAGTTAATATCACCAACCATTCCCATTTTATTTAGGTGTATCCATATAAATGGCCCACCCTGTATAATAGTAGTTAGGTGTAGCTAGTAGGTAGGGAGTTAGGTTAGTATGCGCCAGCGTTAGAAACGTTCATTTAGTTTTAGATCTAGATAGATATTTCTAGCAACTTTTTTCTGCAGTTTTAGTAGAAATTTACCGTAGTTCAGTTAGACTACAGTTTTTTTTAGTAATAGATAGCGTCAGTTACTGACAGACATTCAGTAGTTTTTTTTACTGACGTTCGTCCAGTAAATTCTATTCTTTTTTTCCTTTTCGTCTCTTCTTTCTTATCTTCTAATTTCTGTACACTATACACGTACATACACACCCCCCTGTGTAAAAATAAAAGTTGATTAGACGTGTAAAAACACCACACAACCCCCTGTAATAAATCAAAATGTCTCAATCGTCCAGAAGGATGTATTCAGTCGAGGAGGCATACGCCATCATTGCCTCTGTCACTGATTCGGCCAGCGAGGGAGACGAGGAATATGCCCCACTCCTTTTAGTTTCCTCCTCTTCCTCCTCCAGTGATGAGGAACCCCCCCCAAAGGCGACCGAGGAGATAAGCTGATTGATCCCATGTGGACTCCACTCCCTGAAAATTATGAGCCTCAAATTCCTGATTTTTATAGGCAGCTCACAAATTCAGTTTGAGACTGAAGGCCTCACAGAAATTGACTTTTTCAAGGTTTTTTTCTCTGAGGAATTTGTTAATTTAATGGTGGCCGAGACGAATCTGTACGCCCAACATTTTTTAACCCAAAACCCCACTTCATCATTTGTTAGGTGGACCCCAGTAGATGCAGCGGAGATGATGACATTTTGGGGCCTTGTGCTGCATATGGGACTAGTGAGGAAGCCAGAGGTTAGGCAATACTCGAGTGTGGATATTTTGTACAATACTCCAATTTACCGCATGGCCATGACCCGGACTCGCTTTGAAGCGATTTTAAAATTCTTGCATTATAATGATAATGCACAGTGCGCGCCCAAGGACGACCCCACATTTGACCGTCTATTTAAAATCAGGCCACTCATTGATCATTTCTGCACCAAATTTTGTACAAAAGTGTACACCCCCGATAAATATATTTCCATAGACGAGTCCCTTGTTCATTTTAAGGGGAGGCTTAAATTCCGCCAATACCTGCCCAATAAAAGGGCAAGGTATGGAATTAAATTGTACAAACTGTGTGAGAGTACATCTGGGTATACACACAGGTTTTCGGGTTTACGAAGGGAAGGACTCTATTATTGAACCCCCAGAATGCCTCTCCGTCCTGGGAGTTAGTGGGAAAATAGTGTGGGATTTAATACACCCATTGCTGGGCAAGGGTTATCACCTTTACATAGATAACTTCTATACCAGCATCCCACTATTTAAGTGCCTTTCTGCCAGAAGTACTGTAGCATGCGGTACTGTGTGCAAAAATCAGAGAGGCATCCCTAAAACACTGCTTAGCCAAAGCCTCAGAAGGGGTGAGAGCAGGGAACTATGCAGCGAGAACATGCTGTTCGTCAAATATAATGACAAGAGGGATGTCCTTATATTGACCACAATTGATGGCAGCGGCAGCACCCCTGTCCCTGAACGAGGTACCACCACAGTGACCCAGAAGCCAAATTGCATCCTGGGCTACAATAAGTACATTGGCGGGGTTGATCTTTCTGATCACGTACTGAAGCCTTATAGTGCCCTACGGAAAACAAAGACATGGTACAAAAAGCTGGCCGTGCACATTATAAAGATGGCATTGTATAATGCTTACGTACTATCCCGATGTGCAGGCCGGACAGGGACATTCCTTAACTTTCAAGAGGTGGTGATCAAGGCAGTTCTATTTGGGAACCAGTCAGGGGCGGGCATAAGCACATCTGCTGGTAGCGATACTCAACGTATTATACCAGGGCAACATTTCCCCAATGAAGTGCCCCAAACGGCAAAGAAGGGAAGGACACAAAAAAGGTGCAGAGTGTGTTCCAAAGGGGGAATAAGAAAATACACTATTTACCACTGTGAAACCTGCCCCAAAAAATCAGGCCTGTGTATCAAGGATTGCTTCAAAGAGTACCATACATCAATTTCATGCTTCATTAACCCCTTTATTATGCCAAAAGCAACATTGCGTCCACACACGTATCCAGCTAAATCCTAGTTCCAAAAGTTAAATGGCGCTTCTGAGCCCTGTCGTGTGTCCAAACAGCAGTTTATGACCATAGGTGGGGTACTGTTTTACTCGGGAGAAATTGCTTTACAAATGTTGTGGAGCTTTTTCTCCTTTAGTCCTCGTGGAAATGAGAAAAAAATTAGCTAAACCTACATTTTCTTTGAAAAAATTTAGATTTTCATTTTACTGCCTACTTCCAAAAATTTCTGCAAAAAACCTGTGGGGTCAAAATGCTCACTACACCCCTAGATAATTTCCTCAAGGGGTGTAGTTTCCAAAATGGGGTCACTTTTGTAAGGTTTGCTCTATTTTGGCCCCTCAGGTTCTTTGCACATGTGACATGGCCTCCCAAAACCATCCCTGTCAAATTTGAGCTCCAAATGCCGCTCTTTCTGTTCTGAGCCCTGCCATGTCTCCAAACAGCTGTTTATGACCACATGTGGAGTATTGTTTTATGCGGGAGAAATTGCTTTACAAATTTTGTGGAGCTTTTTCTCTTTTAGTCCTTGTGGAAATGAGAAAAAATAAGCTAAACCTACATTTTCTTTGAAAAAAATGTAGATTTTCATGTTCACTGCCTAATTCCAAAAAATTCTGCAAATAACCTGTGGGGTCTAAATGCTCACTATACCCCTAGATAATTTCATCAAGAAGGGGTGTAGTTTCCAAAATGGGGTCACTTGTGGGGGGTTTCCACTGTTTTGGCCACTTAGGGGCTTTGCACATGTGACATGGCCTCCGCAAACTATTCCTGCTAAATTTGAGCTCCAAAAACCAAATGGCGCTCTTTCCATTCTGAGCCCTGCCGTGTGTCCAAACAGCCGTTTATGACTACATGTGGGGTACTATTTTACTCCAGAGAAATTGCTTTACAAGTGTTGTGGAACTTTTAGTCCTCGTAGAATTGAGAAAAAATAAGCTAAACCTACATTTTCTTTGAAAAAATTTAGATTTTCATTTTCACGGCCTACTTCCAAAAATTTCTGCAAAAAACCTGTGGTGTCAAAATGCTCACTATACCCCTAGATAATTTCCTCAAGGGGTGTAGTTTCCAAAACAGTGCCACTTGTGGGGGGTTTCCACTGTTTTGGCACCGCAAGAGCCCTGCAAACTTGACATGCTGCCTAAAATATTTTCTAATAAAAAGGAGGCCCCAAATTCCACTAGGTGCTCCTTTACTTCTGAGGCCTGTGCTTCAGTCCATAAGCACACCAGGGCCACATGTGGGATATTTCCTAAATATGCAGAACCTGGGCAACAAATATTGAGTTGCGTTTCTCTGGTAAAATCTTCTTTGTTAGAAAAAAAATGTATTCAAAATGAATTTCTGCAAAAAAAAATGAAATTTGTAAATTTCACCTCTACTTTTGCTTTAATTCCTGTGAAACGTCTAAATGGTTGATAAACTTTCTAAATGCTGTTTTGAATACTATGCAGGGTGCAGTTTTTAATATGGGGTGACTTGTGGGGGTTTGTATTGTGTAGGCCCCTCAAAACCACTTCACAACTGAACTGGCCCCTGTAAAAATAGCCTTTTGAAATGTTCTTGAAAATGTGAGAAATTGTTGCTAAAGTTCTAAGCCTTGTAACGTCCTAGAAAAATTTAAAGGATGTTCAAAAAACTATGCCAATCTAAAGTAGACATATGGGGGATGTTACTTAGCAACAATTTTGTGTGTTATAACTGCCTGTCTTAAAAGTAGATACATTTAAATTCAGAAAAAAAGCAAATTTGTGCGATTTTTCGCTAAATTTTGGTGTTTTTCACAATTAAATACTGAATGTATCGAGCAAATTTTGCCAGTAACATAAAGTCCAATATGTTACGAGAAAACACTCTCAGAATCGCTTGGATAGGTAAAAGCATTCCGACGTTATTACCACATAAAGTGAAACATGTCAGATTTGAAAAACGAGGCTCTGTCAGGAAGGTCAAAAGTGGCCAAAGCGGGAAGGGGTTAATAAAATCTGCAAAAAAAGTAATAAAATCAGCATAAATACAAAATGAAAGGCAGGTGGCCAAGGATAGCAAAACAAATCCCCAAAATACTTCAGGTATATAAATGCAAAAAAGCCAAGGTCTGAACTTGCAGGCCCCCTAAATAGTAGTAATGGGGAGTTGGGCACATGAGATCAAGAGAAGGCAGAGTTACTAAATGGGTTCTTTAGCTCTGTACATACAACAGAAGAAAGAGCAGCTTATGTAGCTGGTGCCAGTGCTGTTAATACATCAATTAATATAGTTAATTGGCTGAATGGACCAGATGGGTTACACCCTAGAGTTCTTAAAAGGGTTTTCCAGCGTCTGACAACTGATGACCTATCCACCGGATAGGTCATCAGTACATGATCCGTGGGGGTCCGACACCCGAACCCCACACAGATCAGCTGGTCCAGTGTCTCCGTGCACCGGACGTACAAGCCGGAAGCATTTGGCTCCGGCCACGGAATAGTGGTCGAGCAGCAGTACTGCATCTCTGCTCCTATTCAAATGAATAGGTGTAGACTTGCAGTTCTGCAGCACGGCCCCTATGCTGTGTACGGAGACAACTGCTTCTGGTATCCGTACATAGCATTATGTGTCAAAATATCTGGTGCCCGCAGGCCACCGGAGCGGCTTATCGGTGCGGAGTCCGGGTGTCGGACCCGCACGGATGACATACTGATGACCTATCCGGTGGATAAGTCATCAGTTTTCAGAAGGTGGACAACCCCTTTAAAGAACTTAGTTCAGTTATTTCTGTCCCCTTCTTCATTATATTCAGAGATTCTCTAGTGACTTGTATAGTGCTTAGGGACTGGCACAGGGCAAATGTGGTGCCTATTTTCAAAAAGGGCTCTCGGTCTTCCCCGGGAAATTATAGACCAGTAAGCTTAACATCAGTCTTGGGAAAATGTTTGAGGGGCTATTGATGGACTATATACAGGATTATGTGTGAAAAACGAGTATTATAAGTGACAGCCACCACGGTTTTACTAAGGTCAGAAGTTGTCAAACCAACCTGATTTGTTTTTATGAAGAGGTGAGCAGAAGCCTAGACAGAGGAGCCGCTGTGGATATAGTGTTTTTGGACTTTGCAAAGGCATTTGACACTGTCCCTCATAGACGTCTAATGGGTAAATTAAGGACTATAGGTTTAGAAAGTATAGTTTGTGATTGGATTGAGAATTGGGTCAAGGACCGTATCCAGAGATTTGTGGTCAATGATTCCTACTCTGAATGGTCCCTGGTTATATGTGGTGTACCCCAGGGTTCTGTGCTGGGACCACTATTATTCAACTTATTTATTAATCATATAGAGGATGGGATTAATAGCACTATTTCTATTTTTGCAGATGACCCCAAGCTATGTAGTATTGTTCAGTCTATGCAAGATGTTTGTAAATTGCAAGTTGATTTGATCACACTGAGTGAGTGTTTGGGCATCCACTTGGCAAATGAGGTTTAATGTAGATAAATGTAAAGTTATGCGACTGGGTACCAACAATCTGCATGCATCATATGTCCTGGGGGGAGCTACACTGGTGGAGTCACTTCTTGAGAAGGATCTGGGTGTACTTCTAGATCATAAACTAAATAACAGCATGCAATATCAATCAGCTGCTTCAAAGGCCAGCAAGAAATTGTCATGTATTAAAAGAGGCATGGACTTGTGAGACAGGAATATAATATTACTGCTTTACAAAGCATTAGTGAGGCCTCATCTAGAATATTCAGTTCTGGGCTCCAGTTCATAGAAAGGATGCCCTGGAGTTGGATAAAAAAATACCAGGAAGAGCAACAAAGCTGATAAGGGGCATGGAGAATCTAAGTTATGAGGAAAGATTAAAATAATTAAACCTTTTTAGCCTTGAAAAGAGACGACTAAAGGGGGACATGATTAACTTATATAAATCTATGAATGGCACATACAAAAAAAATTTTTTTTAGTGGGTTTTACATGAAACAGGATTTCACAAGGGGACACTCCATTCGTCTGGAGCAAAAAAAGTTCAATCTGCAGAGACGACAAGCCTTCTTTACTGTGAATCTGTGGAATATCCTACCGCAGGAGCTGGTCACAGCAGGAACAGTAGATGGCTTTAAAAAAGGCTTAGATAATTTCCTAGAACGAAAAAATATCCGCTTCTATGTCAATGTGTAGAAATTTTGTTTCTTTCCTTCCCTTTTTCCCATCCATTGGTTTAATTTGATGGACGTGACTTTTTTTCATCCGTACTATGTAACTACAGTATCTGAACTGAATAAGCATAATTTTGACCCGTATACGGTAATATATTTTTATTGAACCAACATTTTAGAATCCCTTTAAATTTTCATAAATGATTAATTTTTATCAAAAAATTGCTAAGTAAATGCAGATTGGGAAACTTAGACGCTCTTTATCTAAATGTATAAAAATATTAGAAAGTCTGCTTAACATTACAGCTTTAAATTGGGACTGGCATGGCATCACGGCTGTCAAGCTCCTTCTCCCATTCTTTTCTCTGTCAGCACATTGGGGGATCATATTTTAATTGAAGAACTGAGTAATGTCTGACTGTCAGGATATTAGAGAGAGGGTGCATTTACACATTGTGGGTTTATCGAATTTTTTTTCGTGTGCTTTTTTGTTAAAATCTTGTCCACCGCTACTAGACCAAGGGCAGAAATTGACCGAGGTTTGGCCGAGCTTGAAGTGTACCTATCAGTCCATAATTCTGTGCTGAGTGATTTCTTATTCATCTTTATAGAGGTCAGATCTCCTTTTTTTCTGTTATGCTATTTTCACACAAGACAGAATTGCTGCATTTTCCTTCCGGATTTATGAACGGAAAAAATCAGATGCGAAAACACTGCATAAGTTGACCTTTAGTGGGGATTTTGTTTTCGCAGCATGTCAATTTATAAGGTGGAAAAATTGCACATTTGTTGCGATTTTTGCGTCAGAAAAGCTGTAAATCTGCCGCTATAATCACAAATCTAAAAATAATTAACCTTTTTCATGTTTACATTTAATTAAAAAGTCAATACTTTCCTTACTGACGTTACTATAGTTGAAGGGTCTTTGTTCCCCTCGCTTTTCATTGTGTTGCTAGCATCCATGCTTTTCCCCTCTCCAATGCTGCTGTGCATCCATTTCATGCCCCTCCCCCAATCAAATGTAATGCTTTTGGGCATTTTGTCCCTGCCCTCTCACCTAACAATTTCAATTCTGTTGAGCATTCTTTCTTGTCGTCCTAATCAAATTTAAAGCTGCTGGGCTAGCACAATAAAATCGATTAGCAGTTTAAAGAAGCCCACTTGGCTCCCAAACCTATTGACTAAAACACGCTGCCTATAAGTTCCAAGCCACGACAGGGAGAGGGAGGGAGACCAGCATTGTTTCTCTCTATCGTCTGCAGCTAAGGCCTCACCCACACGACCGTAGTGGTGTGCACAGGCCGTTACTTGCGGCGTGGACGGCCGCGGAGTGTCACCCGCGGCCACCCACAAATCTCGTGCTGTGCACATGGCCGCCTGCATTCATTTCTATGAGCTTGGACCGCAAAACACGTCCGTAATAGGACATGTCCTTTCTTTTTGCGGTCCAGGCTCCTGGGTAATGCACGGACCGTGGAAACCACAGTCGTGTGCATGGGCCCATTACAATGAATGGGGCCGCAATTCACCCTCAGATATGCGGGTGAATTGCGGCCGCAAAAATATGTTTGTGTGCAGTTAGTGCTGATTGAACCTACGTCCATAGATACACCAGTCCAGCCTCCAAATAATATTCCCTGTCAAAACCATATATATGTAATGTGCACATATAATAGTATAACTAGCTAATACCTCCACACCACTATGACATATAACTACCATAAAGACCAATATTACCACAATACGGTGACCATATAGTAGAAGATTCAGTTCTACCCTGATGCACTGCAGACCATGTAAGTGATTACAGTACAGTAATATCCAGTGGCTCATAGGTGACGTCTTCTCTGATTGGAGTCGTTTGCTTTACCTTTTATTCTCCATCTGACCCAAAAAAAAATTCGGACACAACTTGTTTCTGCAGAGTTTGCTGCTCAGATGTGCTTGGCTTTTTGCTTTTCCAGCACATCCTTTCCATCCTACTGTCCTGTCAACATGGCTCTCCAGCTGCAAAAATAGTGCCACACAGATAGTGCCGCTAAAAGTTATAATGGCTAACTGATAGAGCCCCCTTAAGTGCTCCTTAGTGCCGTATATAGTAATAGTGCCCCCACACAGTAATAGTACCTCCCTTTGTTGCAGACACAGTGATAGTGCCCCCTTAGTCCCTCCCACACAGTAATAGTGTCCCACATATTCATAGTACCCCTTAGTGCTGACGGTGTAATAATGCCCCCACTGTAATAGTGCTCCCCACACTGTAGTAGTGCCCCCCTGTAGCCCTAGAGTTATAGTGCCCTTACATAGTAATGGTGCTCCCATTTAGCAACACACAGTATCCGTACCTCTTTTTGTACCCCACACAGTAAGTTATTTCCTCCAACCAGTAATAGTGCCCTCCTTTTGTGTCCCATGCAGATTTAGTGCTCCCTTAATGCCCTCACAATGTAATAATGCCCCCCACTGTAATAGTGCCTTCCTTTAGCCTTCTACAGTAATAGTGCCCCCTTCATATCAATTGTTCTTCCCTTTAGCCCCAGACAGTAAAAGGGCCCCCGCACAGTAATAGTACCCCTTACCCTCTTTATTATCCCCTCACAGTATTGATGTAATGGGTCTCTTTAGTTTCCCCCACCAGGAAATCATGTCCCCTTAGTGTTTCAAGCAGTGTAATGGTGTCCCCCACAGAATTGGTGCACCCTTAGTGCACTTTAGAATAATAAAATGTATATTCACCAAGACCCATTCCCACAACGAACAGAGCAGTAGTCTACAGGCTTCTTCCAGCATGTACAGTTGGTGGCGTGCCAAGCCGCCGGTGGAGTGAATGGTGGAGCAGGAAGCAGATGGCTCCCTGCTGTACTATAAAGCACCAACTGCCGCTCAAGCACCTTCTGTCCATGGTGCTACTGTGCCTGTGAGCTAGGAGGTTGTGCTCATGAAAGAAGAAGTGCCCTACTTACCAGAGGTTATCATGACCAGCTATGCATCTAAATAAAAGACTGGGTAGTTTATTAAATAAACTACTCAGTTACTATATGGATGCATAGGCGACCGAGAGCGAGGCTGTGGCGAGAGCACAGTGTAGGCTTGGAGGGGCGGGCTTTGACTACACAAAGAGGTGCACTTCTTGGTTTATGGGCCTACTAGGGAATTCACTGGCTCCCGGTTGGGTCAATCCGAGCCTGGGCACTCTGCATTTCTGTAAGTAGCGTTCCCTGGCATCCGCCAAACCCAGATTCGTCCATCAGACTGCTATACAGTAAAATGGGATTCATTACTCCTGAGAACATGTCCAATGGCGGCATGCTTTTCACTCCTCCAGCCGACACTTGACTTGTTCATGGTGATCTTAGTCTTGTGTGCAGCTGCACGAAGACCATGGAAACTTATTTCATGAATCTCCCTACGCACAGTTCTTGTACTGATGTCACTTTCAGAGGCAATTTGGAACTCTGTAGTGACTGATGCAACAGGGGAAAGCCAGTTTTTACACGCAACCTGTTTCTCCACTCGGCAGCCTTGCTCTGTGAGTTTGTGTGGTCTTTCACTTTGTGGATGAGCTGATTTTCCTCTTACACGCTTTCACTTCACAATAATAACCATTACAGTTGCAGAAGAGGCATCCTATGACAGTGCCACATTTACTGGTGTCTGTACTATGGGTCAATAAAATGATGTGCTTTTTTGGAATGCTGACGTCATTGCTGCTTCTTCCAGTGCCACATTTTAAGTCACTGAACTCTTCAATATGGCCCGTACTGCTAGCAATATTTGCCTATGGGGATTGAATGGCTATGTGTGTGATTTTACATACCGCTTTGCAATGTGTGTGGCTGAAACACCTGAGCTCCATAATTAGATGTCCACATCCTTTTGATCATAGTGTATATTCATATAGTGTATATTTATTTGATCTACGTACCTAGGATTTTTTTTTGTGTCTTTTTTAAACTAATAGTCTGATAAAACAACTGCATAAAACCAGTAGGCTGGTAAGATTATTTGATTCTGCCAGTGTGTCAGCCTGCCAGATCTCATCCCGTTTTCTCTCTTTGTTTTTCCACCTCCACTTATTGCCAAATTGGACAACAAATCTGGCATTTGATCAACAGGATCAGCCCATCTGTTGCAGTCATAAAGAATTTCTACCATGGATTGTGTATAGGGAGCATGTTGTATAATGTTCTGTCACTGGGGGAACATGTCACTGGTGTAAGGTCACTGGAAAGGTTCTTTAGAAACCTATAATTCTTTTACACTATACGAGGCTTTGTACAGAGTAAAGTAATGTATGACTTGAATGTAATTTATGCTTCATAACAGACATTACAATTTGGCTGCAGCTTTGTTTGCTGCAGAGAATAGACTGGAATACAGATCTCTGTACATCATTAAACAGATGTGTTTCCATCTCGGTGTATCGGCTTCATATTAGTCTAACATCAGAATTTGGCTGTTAATTTAACCGTAAAATGACTACTGGTGTTCCGTTCAGGTTTGTGATTTATGTATGTTTGCTAAAATATGTTATTTTCTTACGTTATTTTAAGGCTTGTTATACGCTATAGATTTTTAGAAATATTGCCATTTTGATTACTGGTCAGTGACCAGCTGTGTCTTATTATTTATTTGCTGACTTAAGAAATTTTCCTGTTCTTGTTGCTAAGTGTTTAGTGATTAACCCTACATGTGGGACCGGTGCATCGTTGCAGTTTATTGCCTAAAATAATTTATTAAATATCATGGGACTCCTCTCAAAATATAGTTATTGGGCCCCATGTCTGTCTGACCAATGAGCCGCTCCTGTTTAATCTGTATGGAGTTTTTTAGTAGCCCATCTACAGATCTACAGCCAATATCTACCGAATATTGCTGCGTATAACATAACAAAAATAGTTTTCCAATAATCTTTTAATGCAAGCGGGACTACGTCATATAGGAGAGGGAAATCACAAGTTCAACACACTGACCAATGGCCACACACACCTAGGTGGATGAATGCTCAGCTTTGCAATGACACAAAGTACACAAGCACTTGGTCACATACTATTAAATCAGGCAGGAATCCCAGCACCTTGCATACACCGAACAGTGCTGCAAGTTTCCAAACTTCAACATTTATATGGCAACTCCGTGAGGGCTCGCTTTCTACCGACTGCTATCATTTAAAAGTCAGTGGCTCAAAGTTGAAGAGAATGTCTACTCGGACCTCCTGAGATCAGCTGTAATCTATGAAGAACAGAGTAGCAAGTGTTCAATTGCACTGCAGAGAAGGAGCACTATACAGTACCTGTTGAAATCCATGCACCGTGCAAGTAATGCACAGATGTAGATCCTCTAAATTGAGAGACACATTTTCTAACTGCTCCTCTCTCTGTCTAATAGATGAGTCCTCTGTTCATGTCTCTTATCGATTACCTCAGAAACCCCAATATGGTAAAATTCAATTTATTTTGCAGGCAGCATGGCGCAATCTGGTCTCTGGTGCCTGCATGGTGACGTGTGTGCATACGTACATTTTTCTATCCGGGCCGTCTCACGGACCTTTGTAATTCAATGTGGTCGTTCACGCAGCAGTTGTTTCAACGGACGGTGTGGAGGGTCCATGACATGTCCTATTTTTTCACGCGTCACGCATCCCTCCATAGACTCCTCTTTTGGGGATGGGAGACATTGCGCCCCGCAGCACAGAGCACGGATGCACCTTGGATGTGAAAAACTACAGTTTTTCACGTCCGAGATGCGCCACGCTCGTGTAAATAAGGCCTAAGGCTCCTGAGACACTTTTACAGTGTGCCTATCATTTAAAAGAAATACACTATGCAGTTGAAGATGTATATTAAGTGCAGCCACAAATTGTGGGTGTAACCTTTTTTGTCTTTTTCCATCCCACTGCTTTATTTTTTTAGGAACTGCATCTTGCTCTCTCTATGCCCACCTAGTAGGTGGGCACTTCCTGATTTGATACTCCTACACTCTGATCCAATCCGATATCTCCCCACTTCTGCTATCCTCTTGGCCTGCCTCATACACATCAAGAAATTGCAGCTGCATCACCTTAATTTTTCTATCTATTCCTATTGTGTTTACTGTATAACTGCAGATGGGTTTTTGGGGACTAAGTTGACCTTTTTTGATAATGAGATATATTACATAATATAGTTACATATACCACAGGTTTATGCAAAACAAATTATACAATTGGACACATGATTCGCACTGTTCAGGTGCATGTGACTGGCACTGTTAAATGGCCAACTGTAACATGGATCTCTCGTCAAACATTTTTTTGCTGCAGAACATCTACTGTACAGTGTATTTACCATGTTAAATGTCAAGTTACATTTTGCTACATCTGTATAAAATGTTTACCAGTGCTTCTCTCAGGCCATTAAGAGTAAAATGTGTATTTTGAAATGTAAAGCGTTCCATTCATTCTAACAAGATAATGAGATGTGTTTCTTTGGCATGTTTTTATTTTTGGTCTGAAATATTCAACACAATATAGTAACATTGTAGAAGTATAAACCTGGTAGATACAATGAGTAATAAAATGTCTCTTCCTGTGATTATTCTACCTCTTGATCTAATTTTATTCTCCAGGAAGTGTTTAGCCCTTGCTGGATCCTTCCGGACGCTACTTTCCTTGCAGTTGATTCACTGTTTAAAAGTGTCGGATGCTCCCCATTTTTATGGACTTCCATCATTGGCAAGAACTCTTAAAGGGATGGTACATGTGACATCACTGCCTGGTTGGAGCTCACATTGTTCATCTTCTGAACCAATGACAATATGTGTGAAAGCACTGACCAGTCTTCTTGAGGTATGGGACTATAGTGGTGTTACCTAAGAAATAATCTTCACTAATATATCACAGGCATTGTGTTTACCGGTTTAATGACTTTATTTGACTCTATGATCGCATCCTTTTGAAAAGGCAAAACTTTAATGGCACATGTGGGGAGATTTTTGGGGAATTTCTCAAAGCTTTAAGGTTATGCATTTATATTGGAGATGTGTACAAATAGGTAAAACAAACCGTCTCAAAAATGTATCTTAGGCCTTGTTCACATCTGCGTTAGGGCATTCCTTTGTTCTGCTCCATCAGAGGAGCAGAACAAGGGAATGCCAGATGCGATGGGTCCGTTGCAATACGGACACCACTTTAATGGGTTCCGTCGTTTTTGCATTGCTTTAGCAGAAACATTAGCACAGCATGTCGCGCTATTGTTTCCGGTAATTTCTGCTGGATCTGCGACAGAGGCCCCTAACGGCGCCTCCAATGCAGATGTGAACAGTCCCTTAATGGTTATCTGTGCTGGTCCTTAGTTTTAACGGATCCGTCAAATTTAACGGAAACGTATGTACGTATGTTTAGAAGCTGAGCCAGCCCGCGCCATCACCAGCTATTGTCAACTGTATATTACAGCGGACACCCTGCTATAACGGCAGGGACTGGAGCTAGTGCCGATCCATGTCTTTAACCCCTCAGATGCCGTGGTTAAAAGCGACCTCGGCATCTAGGTGGTGGTTAGCCAATCGGCACCCTCTGACGCGATCGCGGCGGTGCCAATGGTTCCTATGGCATCTGTAGGCCTAACCAGGGTCTCCTAGTCTGCTAAATACGGAAGTCTATTAGGCCCTGCAGGAGGAGCGGCATAATGGGCTTGCTGTCAGCACAATACAGATGGTGCAGGCTCCGCTCCATCAGCTGCGGGTGTCAGCCCTATGTTACATTTGATACCTTGCTGTAATGGCAGGGACTGGAGCTAGCTCCGTTCCCCGTCGTTAACCTGAGATGCAACGGTCGCTTTTGGTCAAACGTATCCGCTGCATCTAGGTGGTTTGTAGCCGATCGTCACCCCCGGTCGCTATGGCAACCGGAGGCCTAACAATGGCTTCCTGGTCTGCCAAGTACGGCCCATTAGTCCCTGTAGGAGGCAGGGCTTAATAGGTTTGGTTTCAGAGTGACACTGACCGTTTCTAATGCATTGCACTATGTAGATCATGCAATGGTTTAGAATAGAGATTAGTGATACAGATCTTCAAGTCCCCTAGTGGGTCTAAAAAAAAAGTTAAAGTGAATAAAAATGTTGTACACAAGAATAAAAATAAGTTTCAAGTTAAAAAAACAAAAACCGCCTTTTTTCCCATAAGCCTTTTACTATAGGGAAAAAAGTATTAAAAAGTATACATATTTGGCATCGCCGCGTTCGTAACAACCCAATTTATAGTACTATCATGTTTTTTTTCCCACACGGTGAACAATGTAAAAAAAAAAGCCAAATTTGCTGTTTTTTGGTCATTACCCCTCCCAAAACATAAAAAGTGATCAAAAGTCGCATGCACCCCATAATAGTATCAATAAAAACTATAACCGTCCTGCAAACAACAAGCCCTTACACAGCTTTTTTTTATATAAAAATAATTATTGCTCTTAAAATATGGTGACACAAAAAATGATGGCTCCTAAAATATGGTGACACAAAGAATAAACACTGTATCACATTAAAAAAAACGATATACATTTGGTATCGCTTTAATCGCATCAACCTGCGGAATAAAGTAAAAATTTCATTTATAGCACACGGTGAACACTGTAAAAAATAAAATAAATTAAGACTAAAATACAATGTCAGAATTGCTGGTTTTTAGTCCCCTTGCTTGCATAAAAAGTGATGAAAAATTCACATGTCCCTTAAAATGGTACCAATGAAAACTACCACAAAAAATAAAGTTCTCGCTCTCAGAATATAGCGGCACAAAATGTGCAATGTTCAAAAAGGGAGGTAAGATCGGGCACCATTCATCAGTGCGACACTGGCCACACATCTTTGGATTATTTATTTACCGAATGACTATACCACCTTATTATACCCTGATGTACTCCGCACAGCTTGCATATGCCCCACATTATAACTGAAATAGCAGCATAAATCCCAAACCGAACTACTACCAAGATAAATCTGCGCTCCAAAATCCAAATGGTGCTCCCTCTGTTCTAAGCGCTGCAGTGTGACCAAACAGCAGCATATAGCATATTTGTCATTACCGTATCCGGGAGAACCCGCTTAACAGTCTGAGGTATTCGTCTTCAGTGGCACAAACTGGGCATAACATATTGTGCACCAAAATGGCATATCAGTGGAAAATTTGCAATTTTCACTTTGCACCATCCGCTGTGCATTAATTTCTAAAACAAACAAACAAACAAACAAACAAACAAACAAACACCTGTCTGGCCAAAATACCCACTACACCCCTTAAAAATCCTTTAAGGGGTGTAGTTTTCAAAATAAGGGTCACTATATGGGGGTTTGTTTAACTATTTGACCTTAGAGCCCTCTAATTGTGGGCCAATGCTGCAAAAATCACCAAAATAGTCCTCGAACGGGAATTGTGCTTTTTCACTTCTAAACCCTGTCCTATGTCCAAGCAAGTGATAAATACCTTGAGGGGCGTAGTTTCCAAATTGGGGTCACTTCTAGAGGATTTCCATTGTACTCTGATACCTTAGGGGTTTTGCAAATGCGAAATGGCACCCGAACATCCAGTAAAATCTGCGCTCCAAATGACGCTCCTTCCCTTCAGAGCCCTGCCATGTGCCCAAACAGCAGTTGATGGCCACATATGGGGTATTGCTGTACTCTGCACAATTTTTTACTCAATTTCTTCCGTGTATTTTCTACTATTACTACTTGTGATAATAAAGAAAAATGGTAGATTTTCACTGCCTAATTCTAATCAAATCTGTGGGGTAAAAATGCTCACTACACCCCTAGATGAATGCCCTGAGGGGAGTAGTTTCCAAAATGGAGTCACTTTTAAGGAGTTTCCCCTGTACTGGTACCTCGGGGGCTCTGCAAATGCGACATGGCGCACAAAAAACAATCCAGCAAAACCTGCATGCCAAATAGCGCTCCTGCCTTTCTGAGCCCTGCCTTGTGTCCAAACAGCAGTTGATGGCCACATATGGGGTATTGCCGGACTCGGGAGAAATTGCTTTTTCAAATGTTAGGGTGTTTTTTTCTCCATTATCCCTTGTGAAAATGAAAAAATGCAACAGTTTATTGGAAAAAAAAAATATTTTAATTATTCAAAAGGCCTGTAGGGTCTAAATGCTCACTATACCCCTAGATAGATTCTTTGGGGGGTGTAGTTTCCGAAGCGGTCACTTTTGGGGGGTTTACACTGTTTTGGTTACGCAGTGGCTTTGCAAATGCGACACGGCATACAAAAGCCATTCCCGCAGAATTTGAGCTCCAAATGGCGCTCCTTCCCTTCTCAGCATTGCAGTGTGTCCAAACAGCAGTTAGACCACATATGGGGTATTTCCGTACTCTGGAGAATTTTCGTTACAAATGTTGGGGTGCTTTTTCTCCTTTAATTTTCTGTGGAAATGAAAAAAGTCTGTTTTATTGAAAAAAAATATATTTTCAGGTCCCAATACAAGTGTATTCTGCAAAAGCCCTGTGGGGTCAGCATGCTCACTCTACCCATAGATGAATTCCATGAGTGGTGTAGTTTCGTCAGTTTTCGGGGGTGTCGCACAAGACCTTCAAACCTGACATGGTGCCTAAAATATATTCTAATAAAAAGGCCCTGAAATCCACTTCGTGCTCCCTCATTTCTGAGGCATCTGTTTGCGTCAAATAGCACACTGGAGCCACACGTGGGATATTTCTAAAAACGATAGAATCTGGGCAGTACATATTGCGTTTCATTTCTCTAGGAAAACTTTGTGTCACAGAAAGAAATGGATTAAAAATGAATTTCTGCAAAAAAAACAAATTTTACCTCTACTTTGCTTAACCCATTTACGACGAAGGCCATCTTATGCAGGAGATAGCGCTCTCCGATTCTGGCAGTTTAACCCATTAGATGCCGCTGTAAATAGCTTCAGCGGCACCTAATGTGTTTGACAGAGGGAGGGTGCTCCCTCTGTCATCCCATCGGCACCCCCCACAAAAATTGTTGGGCGCCGTTGGGTTACCATGGCAGCCAGAGGCCTGACAAAGGCCCCCAGGGCTGCCTCCTGTAACTGCCTATTAGGCCATGCAGGTCAGTTTAAGGGCCCATTCACATGAGCGTGAATAACGTCCGTGTGCTGCGCATGAAAATCGTTCACAGCCTACGGACCTATTGATTTCAATGGGGCCGTTCACACGTGAGTTTTCACAAAGCGAGAGTCCACTGCGTGAAACTCACTGCATGTCTTTCACGCACCTATGTGCCCATTGAAGTCAACGGGTGCGGGATAAAGGGTTTTTATTGTGCAAACGTAGGAAAACATATAAAACCTTTCTATAATTGGTTTCCCAGTAATTGTGTCGACCCATAGAATAAAGGTAACAGGTTATTTATGCTGCATAGTAAACGGCGTAAATTTATAACGTGAAAATCAATGCTAGAATAGCTGCTTGTTTTTAATTCTCTCCAAAAATAAAGTTAAAATAAGTTTAAAATCTGGTTATTTATGGAGTGTTTCTAATATATAGGGCCATTAATGGCACTTCAGAACTGAACTGGTACCTAAAAGAAGATAGGTACTGGAAAATGTGAGAAATTGCTGCTTAAGGCCCCATGCCCACTTCAGTTTTTTCCTTCAGGGTGCCAGCCGTTTTTCTGACGGCTAGCACACTGACCCATTCATTTCAATGGGGCCATGCACACTTCAGTTTTTTCCTTCAGGGTGCCAGCCGTTTTTCTGACGGCTAGCACACTGACCCATTCATTTCAATGGGGCCATGCACACTTCAGTTTTTTTGAAGGTCCCATTGCTCCGTTCCGATCCAAAGTAGAGCATGTCCTACTTTTGGTCCGGGATTCCGTGACTGTGAGGCCCATGCAAGTCAATGGGGCCATCAAAAAAACTGAAGGCACACGGAAGGCTTCCGTGTGCCGTCCGTGTTTGACGGAGCCGTTGCCTAGCGGGCAGTAACACATAACAGAAATATTACACTAATCGGCAGCCACTTGTCTCTATCAATCACTGATAGAGAAAAGAGGCTGCTGATTAAAACTAAAATAAAAATCAGTTCATACTTACCCAGTCATTGTCTTGGTGACGAGTCCCTCTTCTTCCTCCAGTCCGACCTTCCAGAATGACGCGGCAGCCTGTGATTGGCTGCAGAGGCCGCTGCAGCCTGTGATTGGCTGCAGAGGCGGTAACGTGGCATGAAGCGTCATCCCTGGAGGCCGGCCTTCTGACGTCATCCTGACGTGCGTGACCGCCACTACAGCCTGTGATTGGCTGCAGCGGCGACATGGATGAAACGTCATCGCTGGAGCCGAGCATGGTACTGTCCAGGGTGCTGAAAGAGTTACCGCCGATCAGTGCAGCCCTTTAACTCTTTCAGCACCCTGGACAGTACCATGCTCGGCTCACGAAAATGGAAACACGGAGTGCACACGGCCGATAAAACGGACACACGGATCCATCAAAAACGGCCGTGAAAACCGTGTCGGAAGTGTGCACGAGGCCTAAGTTATAAGCCCTGTAAAAGCCCTCCAAAAAAATGAAGCAAACCTAAAGTAGACATACGGAATGTGTGAACTAGTAACTATTTTGTGTGGTATTATGATCTATCTTACAAGCAGATGCATTTAAATTTAGAAAAATGCTAATTTTTGCAAATTTTCTCTAAATTCTGGTGTTTTTCATAAACACTGAATTTATCGACCAAATTCACCATTAACATAAAGTACAATGTGTCATGAGAAAACAATCTCAGAATCGCTTGGATAAATAAAAGCATTCCAAAGTTATTACCACATAAATTAACTATGTAACTCAGATTTGAAAAAATTGTCTGTCCCCACATGGCCAAAACAGGTTGCCGCCTCAAGGCTGGGATCACAGTTTTTTGCAGGTAGAAAATCTGCCTCAAAATTCCGTTTGGAATTTTGAGGCAGATTTTGCTCTGCCTGCGTGCCGTTTTTCGCCCCCGCGGCCATTGAGTTCCGCGGGTAAATAAACACTGCGAAATACGCTTTCTCTGCCTCCCATTGTTGTCAATGGGAGGTGAGAGACGTAAACGCCCGAAGATAGGGCATGTCCCTTCTTTTTCCCGCGAGCCGCTTGTTTCCGATCATGGGAAAAAAACGCCTCCGCTTGAAATCAATGGGAGGCATATTCCGCAGTTTTTTGGCGCGGTTTCCGCGTCAAAAAGTGTCAAAAAAAACTCGGTGTGAACTGGCCCTAAAGGGTTAACCCCTTAACGCTCCAGGACATACTATTATGTCATGGTAAGTGCATCGTTCGCGCTCCATGACATAATAGTATGTCATGGAGTAAACACGGCGCCGTTCGCGCGGGGCGCGTTCATGAGCTGTGATAGCTGCTGTTTCCGACAGCAGACTATCATTGCTCAATGTGCCGGGACCGATCGCGGAGCTCCCCCGCCGATTAACCCCTCAGAAGCCGCGTTCAATAGCGATCGCGGCTTCTTAGGGGTTAATCCGCCATCGCCGGCCTGCTACACTATAGCGGCCGGCGATGGTGACTATGGCAACTGGACACCAAACAATGGCGTCCGGCTATGCCATAGACGGAAGCCTAGTGGGTCCTGACAACGTCAGGACCCACTATGCTTGCTGTCAGTGAGTAGCTGACAGTTCTAATACACTGCACTACGCATGTAGTGCAGTGTATTAGAATTGCGATCAGGGCCTCCTGCCCTCATGTCCCCTAGTGGGACAAAGTAATAAAGTAAAAAAAAAGTCAAAAAAAGTTGTGTAAAAATAAGAAAATAAAAGTTTTAAAGGTATTAAAAGCAAAAATCCCCCTTTTTACCTTATCAGTCATTTATTATTAATAAAAATATATAAACAAACAAATAAACTATACATAATTGGTATCGCCGCGTCCGTAACGACCTGAACTACAAAATTATTTTGTTATTTATCCCGCACGGTGAACGCCGTAAAAAAAAATAATAATAAACCGTACCACAATAACAATTGTTTGGTCACTTCACCTCCCAAAAAATGGAATAAAAAGAGATCAAAAAGTCGCATGTACCTAAAAATGGTACTGATGGAAACTACAGTTCGTTACGCAAAAAATAAGTCCTCGCACGGCTTTATTGATTGAAAAATAAAAACGTTCTGGCTCTTAGAATAAGGTAACACAAAAAGTGAATGATTGTTTACAAAACGTATTTTATTGTGCAAAAGCCATAAGACATAAAAAAAAACTATAAACATCTGGTATCGCTGTAATCGTATCGCCACGCAGAATAAAGTGAATAAGTCATTTATAGCGCACGTTGAACGCTGTAAAAAAAATTGAATAAAAAAACAATAGTAGAATTGCTGTTTTTTAGTCACCACGCCACCTAAAAATAGAATAAAAACTGATCAAAAAGCCACATGCACCCCAAGAAAACTACAATGGATTCCTCAAGGGGTCTAGTTTCCAAAATGGGGTCACTTTTGGGGGGTTTCCAATGTTTTGGCACCACAAGACCTCTTCAAACCGGACATGGTGCCTAATAAAAAAGAGGGCTCAAAATCCACTAGGTGCTCCTTTGCTTCGGAGGCCGGTGCTTCAGCCCATTACCGCACTAGGGCCACATGTGGGATATTTCTCAAAACTACAGAATCTGGGCAATAAGTATTGAGTTGCGTTTCTCTGATAAATCCTTTTGTGTTATAAAAAAAAATGGTATAAAGAGGATTTTCTGACAAAAAAAAAAAAGTAAATTTCACCTCTACTTTGCTCTAAATTTCTGTGAAACACCTAAAGGGTTCATAAACTTTCTACATGCTGTTGTGAATACTTTGAGGGGGTCTAGTTTCTAAAATGGGGTGTTTGATAGGGGTTTCTAATATATGGGCCCCTCAAAGCAACTTCAGAACTGAACTGGAACCTAAAAAAATAAATAAATGAGGCAATACTTCGCTTCTTACATTATACTGATAATGAGCCGTGCCAACCCAGAGATGACCCCAGTTTTGACCGTTTGTATAAACGGAGACCCCTATTAGACCGTTTCAGTGCCCGGTTTTCCCAAGTATACACCCCCGAGAAGTGTATTTCTATTGAGGAGTCCCTGGTACATTTTAAAGGGAGGGTTCAATTCCGCCAGTACCTGCCGGGTAAGAGGGCAAGGTATGGCGTGAAGATGTATAAGCTGTGCGAGAGTGCATCAGGGTATACCTACAGGTTTAGGATATATGAAGGAAAGGCCACCCCCAAACCAGACTGCATCCTGGACTACAATAGGTACATGGGAGGGATGGACTTGTCAAATCAAGTCCTGAAGCCCTACAGCGCCATGCGGTGTGGTATAAGAAGCTGGCCGTGCACATCATACAGATGGCTTTGTACAATGCGTACGTGCTACGTCGATGTGCAGGCCAGAGGGGAACTTTCCTGGAATTTCAAGATCTAATCTTTAGGGACCAGGAAGGGGGGGCACCCAGTACTTCTGGAAGCGAGGCCACACGCATCGTACCAGGGCAACACTTTCCAGGAGAAGTTCCCCAAACCGGTGGAAAGGGAAAGAATCAAAAGAGGTGCAGAGTCTGCTTTAAGAGGGGGATAAGGAAAGTCACAATATACCAATGTGACGCGTGTCCCGAAAAACCAGGGATCTGTATAAAAGATTGTTTTAAAATGTATCATACATCCCTTGATTTTTTATTTACCCTGATGCACTCCGCACAGCTTACCCCCCTCATCTTTCCCTTCTGAGCCCTGCTGTGTGCCCAGGCAGCTGATAACAGCCACATGTAGGGTATTGCCGTACCCAGGAGAACCCACATTACAATTTAAGGGGTGTATATCTCCGGTGGCGCATGCTGGGCACACTATATAGGACACTGACATGCCATATATATATATAAAATTGCAAATCTCACTCTGCACCATCTGCTGCGCATTCTTTTACACAGTACCTGTGGCGTCAAAATGCTCACTACACCTCTAGATGAATGCCTTAAGGGTGTAGTTTTTAAAATGGGGTCACTTCTCGGGGGTTTCAACTGTACTGGTACCTCAGGGGCTTCTGCATACATGACTTAGCACCAGAAAAGCTCCAGTAGGCCAAATGGTGGTCCTTTCCTTCTGAGCCCTCCCATGGGCCCAAACGGCAGTTTATCACCACAAATGGGGTATTGCCGCACTAAGGACAAATTGGGCAACAAAATGGGGTATGTTGTTCCCTGTGAAAATAAGAAATTTTGATCAAAAATGACATCTTATTGGAAAAAATATCATTTTTTTTCATTTCACAGCCCAATTCAAATAGGTGCTGTGAAAAAACTGTGCGGTCAAAATGATAACAAAAACCAATAATGAATTCCTTGAGGGGTGTAATTTCCATTGTTTTGATACCTCAACACCTCTTCAAACCTGGCATGCTGCCTAAAATATATTCTAATAAAAAAGAGGCCTCAAAATGCACTAGGTGCTTCTTTGCTTCTGGGGCTTGTGTTTTAGTCCACGAGCGCAGTAGGCCACATGTAGGACATTTCTAAAAACTGCAGAATCTGGACAATACATATTTAGTAGTGTTTCTCTAGTAAAACCTTCTCTGTTACAGAAAAAAATTTAATAAAATTGAAATTCAGCAGAAAAAATGAAATTTGCAAATTTCATTTCCACTTTTCTTTAATTCCTGTGAAATGCCTGAAGGGTTAAAAAACTTTCTATATGCTGTTTTGAATACTTTGAGGGGTCTAGTTTTTAAAATGGGGTGTTTTATGGGGGTTTCTAATACATAGGCCCCTCAAAGCCACTTCAGAACTGAACAGGTACCTTAAAAAAAAGGCTTTTGAAATTTTCTTAAGAATATGAGAAATTGCTGTTTATGTTCTAAGCCTTGTAACGTCCAAGAAAAATAAAATAATGTTCAAAAAACGATGCCAATCTAAAGTAGACATATGGGAAATGTGAACTAGTAACTATTTTGGGTGGTATAACTGTCTGTTTTACAAGCAGATGCATTTAAATTCTGAAAAATGCTATTTTTTGTAAATTTTCTCTAAATTTTGCAATTTTTCACAAATAAAGACTGAATATATCGACCAAATTTTACCACGAACATGAAGCCCAAAGTGTCACGAGAAAACAATCTCAGAATCGCTTGGATAGGTTTAAGCATTCCGACGTTATTACCACATAAAGTGAAATATGTCAGATTTGAAAAATGGGCTCTGAGCCTTAAGGCCAAAACTAGGCTGCGTCCTTAAGGGGTTAAGGATCTGTCTGTCTTCTATTTATTTCCTTTTTTTTTTTTTTTTGCCTTATTTGGATGTAGTGAGTGATTTGCATAACAAAAAACTAATCTGTTAAATGGAATAAATAACGAATACAAACGGAACACATTCTGTATGAATCAGTCATTCATTGACATCCATGTAAAAGAAAACAAAAAAACAGAAGTCTCTCTTCAGTCAAGTTTCTGTCATTTTGGATGGAAGAAAGTGGCTCCGCAAATTATGCAATTGTTTCAAACAAAAAGATGGAAACCTGACGGAACGGAGCCAAACTGAGCACAACCGAGGTAAAAAAACGAAAACCTAATTGAATTCAGTTGGTACCTTGTTGGAAGCGTTTCTCCGTGAAAAGAGGTGGTGGTGTTTTAGTAGCTTTCCTTTTATATTCGGATCCCTGTATAATGACTGCGGCTGTACCTAAGAGTCAAGGCTGCACGGTTTCCTGAGAGAGGCTCACAGTGGGGTGGAGTATCTGTGACAAGTTATTCTACAGCCCCCCCCCCCTCTCAGATTTGACAGTTTTGGGGTCTGTTTAGTGAGCATCATACCAAAACCCAAGCTTCCTTTAAACCATGCAGTCCGCTGTATTGACTATTAACTTATACTAGGTATTGAGTAGACTCAAGTATACATAGTTTAAAGCGGTATTGTGCCATTTTATTTTGTACTGCGATGACTTGAGTCAAGCTACCATGAAATTGTTTTTCTCTTATCAGATCATCTCATCTTTTTATGTCGAATGGGGAGGAAATGCTCTTTCCTATATGGGGAAAGGTGTCACAAAGAGCACAGTATTGTGCTTGCTTCACTTGTCCCATGAGATGACAGCTGAAGCCAGGAACACGGTAAGCAAGGAACGGCACTCTTTGGTACATGCGATGTGTGGTAAGAATTTTCTGTGAAGTGGCCGAGATGTAAGAATTCATTTTCTCGTTTGTCCTGTTTTATTGATGTAATGTTTGCGCTTTGCTGCAGCAATTTCCTCGTTCTCGAATGCTTTTAACATGGGTACTGTTCTGAAATAAGCGGTTTCTTTCAACCACTACTATTATGCTAACCATGCAATTAAACACATGTGGAAAATATAATTTTTTTTTCTGATAGCTGAAGAAGGATGTTTGTTGACAACAATGGTTCAATAGTGTGGTTTACAAAAATATATTCATCCTTTAGAATCTCTTCCCTACCTATCCGATTATGTGCAGATGGCTGTTTGAAACTGTATCTCCTTTGAGGCACTGAAGCAAAATACCAATTAATTCTGCCTTATGGCGTACTTTTTGCTTTTTCAACGTTCTACAGCTTTGTTTTGTTCCTTATTTGGATTTTTTTTTTCCCCCTTGTAAATATTGTCTACGCAGCCATATATATTTTGACATATTGGATCCTTATTGGGTCATTTTAAGTTCATGAATCTAGCAGATGTGGAACATTAATAGAAGCAATTCTGTTTATGCATGTCCTAGTACAAATCATTTGCATAATCTATATATCTTTTTCACAGGAATGAATCTATAATAGTACGTATGATATATGAAACAACTACTGTTATCTGTCTTACAGGACTGGGTAAAACTTTGGTCTTTACCTTACGACCATGGCAGTGAAGAACAAGTCATATCAAGGTTGGGTTTAGAGTGGTTGATACCCTTGTGGGTGGACAGAGATCCCGAGGTTAGTACAAATTGTAACCTTGGGAGTAAGGCCCCATGCATACGACCGTAGTTTTCATCCGTAATTACAGATGAAATTGCGGACCAATCTATTTCTATTGGTCACGGACACCTTTCCGTATATTTATAGATGGGTGTCTGTGACGTAGAAGGCATCCGCAAATTATAGCCAACGTCCATTTTTTTTGTCCATAATTACGGCACGGATTCCCCATAGAAATCTATGGGAGCTTCCGTAATTCTAGGCGGTTACTGATGTGCATCCGTAGCCGTCCGTAATTACGTAAGTATTGCTATGCGGCACCAGCGGATTACCCAAGATTCCTCCCTGTTTTTTTTGCGGATCCGTATATATAGATGCACTATGGACTGTATTTGCAGACACCGTCCCGTATATGCATATAAGTTGCGGGTGACTGTAAATTACGATGGATCCGTATTTGCGCATGGATGAAAACTACGGTCGTGTGCATGAGGCCTTCGCGTTATTTGAGTTCTTGACCTTGTGGATGTTTATGTATTAATTGTAATGAAGTATTGTTGTGTAATGTAGATTAGGTGGCAAGCAATGAATTATTTATCTTGCTTATTTGACATCTGTTTGCCATTATCATTATAGTAATGGATCTTTCTGTCCTTCTACTGCCTGGGTACATTTGATTTTTTTTTATCTTAACACCAATTATTTTATAATGCCTAGAGTCAATAAGTCCTCAAATACAGTCTTTAAAAGTGTATTCTAAAACACTCCATCTTTATATAGTTATTCTACATCTTCTCATTTCTTATGCTAAAGATTAAGGACAACAATATATAGTGTATTTAACATGTGAAGACTGAATTTTATTTACCAACTTCAAATGATAAAGAATACAAATGCTAAAATATACCAATGGCCTCCTATGCACAGATCACATCGTATAGGTAGCCTTTGTGAAACGGTTACTGGTAATATATTTAGGCACATTACATTCAGCGTGTTATCTGCAGTTGTTCTGCTCTGTTTTTAAATAAATGATGTGATGGTTCTCTGATGTGTGTGCTGTTCTTCTCCGCAATGCTCCAGGGAACCGTCCACACAGAATATAGAATGTAACTTTAATTTAGTTGGTAATTAAATGTCATTGACTTGTTTCTGACCTTTCATGGTAGGATCAGCTACAGTGAACATCTGCTTTTCAATTTCTTGGTATTAAATAGTTTAAAACACTGAAAGGTATCATCAGTCCAGAGGGAAGATTTTTGAAGAAAAACTATGTAAAGCATTAAAGTGCTGCTTTCGGTTTAAACTACTTGTTGAAATATATTAGAGAATTGTTTTTTGGTTTTTTTCCACTTCTCCATAGTGTAATGTGATAAATAAAAAAGCTACTGTTAGATAGTTTTTTTTTTTTTTTGTTTTTTTTTTATCCCTTCCCTCCACCTCCTTTTGGGTTATGGGTGGGGGTGGGTTTTCTGGGAATCAAAAAAAGGAAAATAATTGAAATATTTTTCTGTGACCGCTCCATTCTTCTGTATAGCCTGAAAATAAGGTTATATACCAGCCTGTGGTCTTCTAATGGATAGTATGAATAGGGATGTTAATTCTGTAATAAAATCACAGGCTCCCCCTTTACCTGCATAACTAACTACTGTATATTTGGTAAGTACAGTAGAAAGGCAATGCTGTTATCCAGGTGGGCGATACAGACTTTTATGGCCATATAAGAAAGAATGGTTGGGATCTGAGAACCCAACTAGATCTGAGAACCCAACTAAATCTGAGAACTGGGATTATGGTTGGGTCACCCTCCATTAAAGTCAATGGAACATACTGAAACCCAGAGTGTCTCAGTATGATTAGTTTGCATGTTGAGTGCTTCAAATGCCCATATGACATAGCGGTAATTACTGATAAAATATCAGGTAAACTATGACATTTATTAAATACTGTTTACCTATTTTGGGCTTGTAAATTATTTTATCAACCAATATATTAGCAAAATCCAAAAACATTCAAAGCTAATATATCAAAAATATTCCACTGACTGGGAGAACTTCTTATCCAGTAAAAATAAACAGAAATAAATTAAGTCTCAGGAGTGGCTCGGGACTAGTTAATAAGTCCGTAACCAAGTGTCAAACATTACACTAGCAGTGTACCTTAATAAAATAAGATCAACCTTATCAAATAAAAATTTGAATGTCCGGAAACGTACGGGGTAGCCGCACAAAAAAACGACTGCATTAAGTCTAGAGACCCTGTCCTTTGTACAAATGTGTTCCCTACAGCAGTCTTATAAAAATATATGGAGCATTTGCCCTGAAAAAGTCACCCCACTCACCCTTTAACCCCTTCGCGCTCTACGACGTACTATTCCATCGTGCTGAGCACATCGTTAGCGATCAGTGACGGAATAGTACGTCCTGGGGAAAATGCATCGCCATCTTTCCCCGGCGTTTCATCGAGCTGTGATGCCTGCTGTTTCCGACAGCAGGCTATCACATCTCAGTGTGTCGGGACCAATTGTAGTAATCCCGCTTCCGCGATCGCTGCTATTGGTTAGTCAGTGACGACCGGCCCATAGCAGCGATCGCATTCATAATTTCCTGGTCTGACCTCAGATCCGGCCGCACCTGCTCTCTGTTGGAGTTAGTTAGTGGTAGAGAGCGGTTGTGAAGAGTCAGTCAGAGCAGATTTAGAATAATAACAAAAATATCAGGGTTTTTTTGCTTTTACCAACTTTTATCCACTGCCCACTCCTGTCATTGTGTTCTTCTTGTGTTCCCCTTCTTACCCACGTTTTTGGTCAGTGATCTCTATCACTGACCACTTTTGAGTCTTCAGGGCCACATTTCTTGGTCCCTGTGGATTATTTTTCTTTTTTTTTTTCTTTATACAATATAATGAAAACTATTTATTTATTTTTTTAAAGTTTCGTTTAACAGCTAGTTAGTTTAGTATTAGGGTTATTTAGTGTCAGGGAACCGTCAAAAAGCGTAGTTAGGTATAGCGTCAGTGAATTTAGCGTCAGGAATGAGTCACCGTAGTTAGGTTTAGCGTTAGGGATCCATCACTGTAGAGTTCACATAAAATAAGTTGTTAGTGTCAGGGAAACGTTCGGTATAGCCTCAGGGAATTTAGTGTCACTGTAGTTAGGTTTAGCGTCAGGGAATCGTTGCCGTAGTTTGGTTTAGTGTCAGGGAAGGTTCACATAAAATCTAGTTAGGTTTAGTGTTAGGAACCCTCGCCCTAGTTGGCTTTAGTGTCAGGGAAGTCTACTAGTTCTATAAAAACAAAATTAAAAAATATATATATATAAAAAAAAGTTTAGATACTTAGTTATCTGCAGCATCTCAGCTAGTATTAGGGTTTGTTCGTGTCAGGAAATCGTTTGATATAGCGTCAGGGAATTTAGTGTCAGAAATCCGTCACTGTAGTTAGGTTTAGCGTCAGGGGAGCTTGGAATAAACTAGTTCGGTTCAGTGTCAGGGAATAGTCTCCGTAGTTTGGTTTAGTGTCCGGGAAGTTCACATAAAATCTAGTTAGGTTTCGTTTTCGAGACCCTTGCCCTAGTTAGGTTTAGTGTCAGGTAAGTCCACCCGTTCTATAGAAAGAATTTTTTTTAGCAGTCTATTGCTTCTAGTTGGGGAAGTATACTTTT
This sequence comes from Rhinoderma darwinii, assembly GCF_050947455.1. NCBI lineage: Eukaryota > Metazoa > Chordata > Amphibia > Anura > Rhinodermatidae > Rhinoderma > Rhinoderma darwinii. Next base: position 124,353,337 of record NC_134691.1, on the reverse strand, counting down.
ATATTGTTCTTGTCATACTTTCTAATTTTTTATTTTTTTACTGTATACACAATACACGTGTCTAAGATGTCCCAAAGGTAATTTTTTGCCGAAGAGTCCTATACGTTTCTTGCCTCTGACAGAGACTCGTCGGATGGCGAGACCATTTTATTTGTCAACCTCCTCATCCAGTGATGAAAAGGAGAGACCCCCTAGGAGATGCCCCAGGACCACCACTACAGTTGAAACCCCTGAGAGAAGTGACCCCATTTGGACCACCACACCAGACAATTATGAGCCCCAAATCCCTGAGTACATGGGCAGCCCAGGGATAAAATTTAATACAGCAGGGCTCAGTGAGATGGAATTTTTCAAGATCTTTTTCGCGGATGAATTTATAGAGCTTATGGTGTCCCAGACAAATTTATATGCCAAACCGTATATAACAGAGAACCCCACATAATTTTATGCCCAATCCCACAGGTGGGCTCCTGTAGACGCAGCAAAGTTGGGCAAGTTCTGGGGACTGCACTTGAACATGGGGCCTCTGAAAAAGCAATCCATTAGGACCTACTGAAGTACAGACCTCTTATACCACTCCCCGATGTACCGCATGGTCATGTCCAGGATGCGTTATGAGGCAATACTTTGCTTCTTACATTATGCTGATAATGAGCAGTGCCCACCCCGAGATGACCCCAGTTTTGACCGTTTGTATAAACTGAGACCCCTATTAGACCATTTCAGGGCCCGGTTTGCCCAAGCATACACCCCCGAGAAGTGTATTTCTGTGGATGAGTCCCTGGTACGTTTTAAAGGGAGGCTTCAATTCCGCCAGTACCTGCCTAGTAAGAGGGCAAGGTATGGCGTGAAAATGTATAAGCTGTGCGAGAGTGCATCAGGGTATACTTACAAATTTAGAGTATATGAAGGGAAGGACACCAGTATTCAGCCCCCAGAATGCCCCCCCCCCCCTTACTGGAAGTTAATGCAAAAATTGTGTGGGATTTGGTGCACCCACTGCTGGACCAGGGTTACCACCTCTACCTGGTTAATTTTTATACCAGCGTCCCACTCTTCAAGTGCCTCGCTTCCAGAAGTACTGTGGCATGCGGCACTGCTAGAAAAAAATCTGAGAAGCCTCCCTGAGACTCTGCTTGGGCAAACACTCAGAAGGGGTGAGAGCAGGGCACAATCTAGCAACAACATATTGTGTGTCAAGGACAAAAGAGATGTCCTTGTATTGACAATACATGGCCACACCAGTACCCATGTGCCTGTACGAGGTACCAGTACAGAGACCCCCAATCCATACTGCATCCTGGACTACAATAGGTACATGGGAGGGGTGGACTTGTCATATCAAGTCCTGAAGCTCTACAGCGCCATGCGGAAATCGAGGGTGCGGTATAAGAAGCTGGTCGTGCACATCATACAGATGCCATTGTACAATGCGCACGTGCTACATCGATGTGCAGGCCAGTGGGGAACTCTCCTGGAGTTTCAAGAGGTGGTTATCATGAACCTAATCCTTAGGGACCAGGAAGGGGGGGGGGGCACCCGGTACCTCTGGAAGCGAGGCCACATGCATAGTATCAGGGCAACATTTGGCAAGAAGGGAAAAAGTCAAGAAGTGCAGATTCTGCTCAAAGAGGGGGATAAGGAAGGACACAATATACCAATGTGACACGTGTCCCGAAAAACCAGGGCTCTATATGAAAGTGTTTTTAAAATGTATCATACATCCTTTGATTTTTAATTTACCCCAGTTTTACTTACCCTGATGCACTCCGCACAGCTTATCCCCCTCATCTTTCCCTTCTGAGCCCTGCTGTGTGCCCAGGCAGCTGATAACAGCCACATGTAGGGTATTGCCGTACCCGGGAGAACCCACATCACAGTTTATGGGGTGTATGTCTCCGGTGGCACATGCTGGGCACAATATATCGGACACTGAATTGGCATATATGTATAGAAAATTGCAAATCTCAATCTGCACCATCTGCTGCGCGTTATCTTTTTACACAATATCTGTGGGGTCAAAATGCTCACTACACCTCTAGATGAATGTCTTAAGGAGTGTAGTTTTTAAAATGGGGTCACTTCTCGGGGGTTTCAATTGTTCTGGTACCTCTGGGGCTCTGCAAATGTGACATGGCACCCGAAAACCAATCCAGCAAAACCTGGACTCCATGGGCTAATACTCCATGGGGTATTACCACACTCAGGACAAATTGGGCAAAAAAATTGGGTATTTTATTCCTTGTGAAAATAAGAAATTTTCTATATATTATTGGAAAAAATTAAACATTTTTTAAGTTCTGTGAAAAAACTGTGGGGTCTAAAAGGTCATAACACCCATAAATGAATTCCTTTAGGGGTGTAGTTTCCAAAATGGGGTCACTTTTGGGGAATTTGATGACCTTCATTTAACTTTATTAAAGAGCACACAGCTATAGTTTTGGAAACACTGCATTAGGATGCGAAAATTGTTAGTCAATGAAAATGCGTTCAGTTTCCTGAAACCCATCTTATTTGGTACTTTTAGCAAAGTAATATATATAGTAGTTTATATTTTGTATGTTTGTTTTTGTAACTGCATTTTCGTTTTACAAATCGTGATAATAATAATAGGTGAAAACAGTATCTTTAAATATGTGAATAAATATAAATAGCCCTATTTTTATATCTAAAATTTTTTTTGTATAAAATCAGTTATAAGATACATTTTTTTTACATTTTTCTATTTTTTAAACTATTTGTAGGTGAGGTTTGCAAGCCTAGCTATTGGGTCAGCACTGACATCCATTAAAGAAGGCTGTGTTATCTTGTCTGACAGCTGTCAGAACATTTCTGGAGGCTTATGGGGAACAGTTCTAAGTATCTTTGTCGACCAGTATGAATGCAGCATGGTGCGCAGAGAGGTGAGTCATTCTGTTGCCTAGCTAGGATTTGATTTTATAAAGAACAACTTCATCGCATCAATTTTTTATGTTTACCAGGACAGAAATACAAAGCAGCTTTGAAACTAATATATGGGAAGTAGTAATGTTGGGAATGTTCAGTTGATATTGATCGGTTACTATTAGAGCTGTCCATACATCAGAGGTGCTGGAGACAAATGAGAGTAATTTACATAATCCAGAAAGAAGCCCATTAGCAGGTTTTAATCAGTGTTTACGGTGGAATCTTCAAAATATTCTAGATTTATTACTTGAGATCAAACCCTACCTCAGACTAGTGGATGAGCCATGAATGTTGTCTGTATAAAGCCCGACTATGAAAAAAGGGGTCATGCGCTTTGGACAATTCCTTTTTGCTAGAAAGCTCTCCTGATAAGCTAATTGCTGAGCATCCCGCAATTGTTTAAGGCATACCTCCAGTTATAAATAACTAAGCATAAATCAACAGTACAAGTGAGTATAAGAAACTTTTGTAATATATGTTTTTCAAGAAAAAAAGCTTCTTATCAGACTCTCTTCGTCATCACCCCATTTTCTTAACTCTACTCAGAATTCACTCTTGGAATCCATATTTAGTGAAGCAGAGAGGATATGGTTTCTAAGCTCCACTGAGAGATTAGGTTACAGCTGCCAATAGAAGTCTATGGAGAGGGGAGGGGAGGGGAGAGCAGGAGGAAGCGAGCAGCTGCAGATTGGGGACGTGCACACAGACACTCCAGCTTTTGGTACGTTTTTTTACTTTCTCACCCCATTGCTGGATTCACAGTTAGACTGCTGCTTACTGCTGGATAAAGGATATTTTCTGTATGCTGTGTTCGCTATTATTCTGCTTCTGCCTTCCCTATCCATAGACTTCTATGGGCAGCTGTAGCCTGATCTCTCAGTGAAGTAGTAAATCTGTCTCCTCTCTGTTCTAGAGATTGTATGAGTGACTTCCGAGTAAGCGCACAGGGGGGAGTCTGCACTCTGGCAAATAAATGAGAACCTTGTACTGGGTGCCTCCATCTATTAACTCTGTATTCTCTAATAAAGCATTTTAAGCATTAGTTTTCAAAATCAGACATCCCTTTAAACTAGTTTGTGATGGAAGAGGATAGGCTAACATTGGAGAAAATGTTTACTACAGTACTCCTTTATGTTAATTTCCTCGCTGTATAGGGGGACTGGCCTATATCAGTAATATGTAAAGCCTGTAATTCCACAATTTAAATGTAGCCGTTAGTATTTTTCATCTTTTTACAAGTTGCTATTGTATAATTGGATTCAGTCATACAGCTGTATTTTCTATAAATGTTTTGCATACAATGTGCAAAAAATAACAAACACCATTCTAATATGGCATTCTTTTTAGGTTATGTTCACACGCACAATTAAAAATGGCTGAAAATTACAGCGCTTTTTTCAAGTGAAAACAGCCTCTAATTTTCAGCCATTTTTGAAGCAGAAAACAAGATTTGAGGCTTTATTTTGGGACTTTTTGGAGCTGTTGTTTAATTGACCCTATGAAAAACAGCTCCAAAAACTGCTCAAGAAGTGACATGCTTGAAGGATCCTCTCCGCACTGCATCAGCAACTGTCAGCGGCTACTACCTCCCCTCACACCGTCACCTGCCCTCCAAAGAGTAGTTCAGGTGCCCAAGATTCCCAGGAAACGAAAATCGGCGTCCAACCCGGCAAAGCTAATGGATTTTTATTTCCCTCATGATCGGTGGGCAGACCAAGTTGGTGCCTATGACTGCTCTCAAGCGGGATCTTTAACATCAGACCCGGGCTCTCCCGAAGACCTGTTACAGCACCTCCGCCCCGGTGTTATCACCATACGCACTAGCGGACACTCAAAGCTCTCCTTCAGAACAGCTTGTGTCTCCACACCCCGTGCTGCCAGATCTTCGAGGTCGCCATTTTGAGGAACGCTCACGAGGCCCTCTACCTTCTTCACCGCTGTTTACTGAGTCCAGGAGCCCAGCTAAACCAAAAAAAAAAAAAAACACCTGCACACTGCCCAGCACTTGCTGGAGCAGGTAGGAGAACAAATAAGGGATGACTGTCTACCTTCTGTGCAGAATGACATGTTTGATTCTATCCCGTCAACATCTTATCCTGTCACAGGACATACTCTTTAAACTATGCTACAAGCTTTCCAACACTGTCTTCACTCAGGATTCGCTCAATTACTTAAACCTATGTCTGCAGCTGTTAATGCCATAGAAGACCAGGTACAATATGCAGAATTCAAAGTGCCTTTGCTTCATCTCACAACAGACTTATTGACGGTCATTATGACCTAGAATCAGACCTGTCTCAAATGAAAGCAAAAATTGTCGATATGGAAGACATATCTCGCCGAGGCAACGTTAAATTTCGGGGTATCCCTGAAGAAGTAGCAGCTAAAGATTTGACTCCTTACATTTAGCCATTCATCAAAACTCTTCTTCCTAAATGTTCACCCAGAGATCAGATAATAGACAGAGTTCATAGGTTCCCAAGACCAAAACACTTAGCAGATGATGTCTTCGCTTGCTTACATTTTTACCACATTAAGGAGCTCTTCATGGCGGCGTCAAGACAAAAGAAAGTATTACCCGCTCAGTATAACGTGATCACTGTCTATGCAGACCTATCCCCCACCACTTTGCAGTTCCGGAGACAACTCTATCCATTACTACTGCACTCAGAGATAACAAGATTCTTTTATAAATGGGGATTTCCGGTCCGTTTGCTGATCAACAAGAATAATTCTATGCATATAATTGGATCCTTGGAAGATGGGATTTTGTTGCTAAAACAATGGGACATAACGATCATCCCCTCAAATCCTATCCTCAGGGCTTCTCCGCAACCTTTCAGAGATGAATGGCAGTCAGCCAAAACCCTCACCCGTCCACATCGCTGAGGTAACTTGTATGGAACATGCAGTGTTGTGCTTGATACCTGAAAGTCTGGTTTACTTTTCTAAGTCCTGTCCACTCAAAACATGGAAAACAGAATTGGGTCGTTCTTTAGAAGACAAAACTTGGATGGCTTCCTTTAAACTTCTACATGCTTCTCTTCCGTGTATTCAACATGTAGAAGCAGCCATTAAAACATCTTTGTGATGGGACTTTACTTCGGACTGTCTACACAGGATGTTCCCTGAATCTTCACCTATATGCTGGAGTGGTTGCGGCCACATAGGCACTCTTTACCATATCTTATGGATATGTCCTAAATTAGATGTATACTGGACCCAAGTGTTTGACCTTCTATCGCAAACTCTTCAATGTCAACTTCCACAAACGCCCCAATTTGCATTGCTCTTTATAGACCTGGGCAAAATACCTGTTAAAACACGGTGTCTGGCTTGCAAAATTCTTGTAATGGCAAAACCAGTTCTAACTCGACACTGGAAAGAGGTTGATACTCCTCCGCTGAAAGAACTAATATCCCTAATTAATACCACATATGCATATGAAAGACTCTTAGCTTTAGGCAATTCCTCGTTCCACAAATTCATTAGTATATGGAATTCCTGGTCTCTCTGTGTTTATCATAAAAGCTGCTATTGATTTGTTTTGTCTTTCCATATTACCATGTATACTATAAAGCTGTGTATAAATGATATCTTGCAGAAGTCCAACTAATCTCAAGTTCTCGCCGATTTCTGCCCAAGTTATTGTTTTTTCGTTCTCTACTGTTTTTTATTTGTTGTACTTACTATTCCAATCGTGCCAGTCACGGCTTTCTTCTTTGAATGAGATGCTTTCTTTAACGCAATTGTACTTCATATGTACAAAACCGGTTTTCCCATTGATTACAATAGGAAGATGTTTATCGGCGTTTCACTGGCCTTTTTTCAAGGCGTATTTTGAGGCGTTTACACCCCGAAATATGCCTGGAAACTCTGTGTGAACATACCCTTACTCTGAACATTTTGACCTGTCCGAGTAAGCACTGAAATATATTCAACTAGATTGATGGAAGCAGTATTATTTTCAATCTCCTTCCCTTTGACTGTAAAATCACTGAACAGGCTATACTTGCTCACAAGGGCAGGTACACACACCACTTCCCAGCAAGACGCAGATAAACTACAATACTACATAGAGGGAGATTGCACAGGTGCAATATACTGATGAACAGACACTCTAAGGCTATGTTCACACGGGGTCTTTTGCCGAGTTTATTGACGCGGAAACCGCGTCGCAAAACTCGGCAGAAACGGCCCGAGAACGCCTCCCATTGATTTCAATGGGAGGCGTCGGCGTCTTTTTCCCGCGAGCAGTAAAACTGCCTCGCGGGAAAAAGAAGCGACATGCCCTATCTTCGGGCGCTTCCGCGTCCGACCTCCCATTGACTTCAATGGGAGGCAGGAGAAAGCGTGTTTTATGCCCGCGGCGCTCAATGGCCGCGGGCGAAAAACGGCGCGATAATTGCTATTCACACGGAGTGTTTTGGGGGAGGAATATCTGCCTCAAAATTCCGTTTGGAGCTTTGAGGCAGATATTCCTCCCCCAAAATACTCCGTGTGAACATAGCCTAACGCTTACTGTTGATGAGGGGGGTGGCTGCTTGGTGTTATCATTGTACACAGATATAGCTTTTAGAAGTGTGTCAGTCACATGGTTACATGTAGTGCACCGTTCTTGCATACAGCCTATTCGTTACCCGCATACTATTAGACCAGGCCGGCTGCCCAGCAGCTTCCAAATGTACCACACAATATACTGATACACTATTCTCCCCCAGCACTACAAGGCCTGACTGCATCCTGAAAAGATATCCATGATAAACGATAAATATCCATGATATTGTTGACTGTACTTGCAAGCAATTTCATCTAGATGGCAGTATTGAGATTTTTTTTTTTTTTGTTTCAGACTGCATTTATTCTGCAAAACATGCTTGTTATCAAAATGTCAGAAAACACAGAAGATTCTAAGGAGTCAACTTTTCAGGTTTGTAGCATTTTATGTACATAATGCAGTAAAAACAAAACATAGTATCTACTTTACTAACCAAATAATAATAATAATTTCTAACATCAATTTACAATATGGTATTCTATGTAATTATGCTCATTCACATTTTTCATTGCCTCATGTTAACTAGCATTCTAACTTCTCCTCTGCTCTAATAGCGGAAAAAGTCATTAACTGTACACCTAGAGAAAAGCTATAACAACTTACAAAACTACAGGCAACTGGCATCCTGCAGCTTAGAAAGATCCAGAAAAGTAATAAGCTCTTTAGCTCTGGCTTTCATGCACATGTAGGATTAAGGAAATCAACAAAAAAGGATTTCGTTTTTATCCTAATGGATTTTAAAATAACTAACCTCTTCATTACTAGTGGTTATTTCTGTCCTTAAAGGGTTTTTCCCATAATCAATATTTATGACCAATCCACAGGATAGCTGTTAAATATTTGATCGGTGGAGGTCCCACCACTGGGACCCCCACCGATCACGAGAACGGGCTTACCTGGGAGCCCCATAGGAATGGAGTGGTAGTTTGCGTGCTCGGCCACCGCTTCATTCAATTCTAAGGGTCTGCCGAAGATAGCGCTCGGCAGCCCCATAGATATCGAGCTATGGTTGACCATGCACACTACAGATCCATTCCTATGGGGCTCCCAAGAACGGCACAGTAAACCCGTTCCGGTGATCGTGGGGGTCCCAGCAGTCGGACCTCCACCGATCAGATATTTATTACTTATCCTGTGGATAGGTGATAAATAATGATTATGGGAAACCCCCTTTAAGGGGTTTCTGTAATTGGGGTGAGGCTAGTAGGAGACTTAATAGGAGCAGCAGCAGTGTCTGTTTTTGTCATTCTGCAGCAGCTCCCTCACCTCTCCATAAACATCTTTGGGCAGCAGCTGTAACCTGATCGATCAGTGAGGCTGATAATCAATCTTCATCACTGCCTCACTAAATTCACTGGTAAAGTGCGTTTTCAGAGTCCGTGTACAGTGCATAATGCAGAGGTGGGGGCAGAAGGGCCTGATAAGTGGAGAAAGAAGAATTTTTCAGTAATAAGACATATTCCAACTTTTGTCATCTAGTCTTGTACTATTAATTTATGTCAAATCAGTAATGCTTTAACCCCTTAACGACGAGTGACGGATATATCCGTCGCAAGCAGTTGTTCCCGCATAGCGACGGATATATCCGTCGCTCTGACCGTGTGGGTACTGTCCGTGTACCCATGCGATCAGCGGCAGGATCACGGCTGTTATACACATACTGGCTCCTGCCCCAACTGCCGGAATCGAAGTGCGCTCCGATTCCGGTAGTTTAACCCATTGGATGCCGCTGTCAATAGCGACAGCAGCATCTAATGTGTTTGACAGAGGGAAGGAACTCACTCCGTCACCCCATCGGCACCCCCCTGGGTTTCCTTGGCAGCCGGGGACCTAACAAAGGCCCCCCAGGTCTGCCTTCAGCAACTGCCTATTAGGCCATGCCTCTGGCATCTCAGTTTTACACTGACAGGCAATGATGCTTTATATAAGCGATCAGCAGATTGCATGGTAAAGTCCCCTAGTGGGAAAAAAAAAAAGTAAAACCAGTTAAATAAAGATTATGGGGAAAAAAAAATCAAATAAAACCACTTTTTTTCCCCAAAAAGTTGTTTTATTCAGTAAAAGTGTAAAAAATAAATAAAATAACACATATATGGCATTGCCGCGATCGTAACGACACAAACAAAGTTAAAACCTTAATTAAACCACCAGGCAAATGGCGCCCAAAAAACAATGGCAATATTCCTTTTTTTCTCCTATTCCCATCATAAAAAATAAAATAAAAGTTAATCAATAAGTCCCATGTACCCCAAAATACTACCAATGAAAACTACACCTTGTCCCGCAAAAAAACGGGCCCACATATAACTACATTGACAGAAAAATAAAAAAGTTACGTCTCTTGGAATGCAGTGATGCAAAAACAAACAAGTTATTTTTTTTATTTTTTTTTTAAAGGGTTTTTATTTTGCAAACGTAGGAAAACCTAAAACTGTTACATATTTGGTAGCTCCGTAATCGTGCCGACCCATCGGATAAAGGTAACATGTTACTTATGCCGCATAGTGAACGGCGTAAATTTATAACGTGAAAAACGATGCTGGAATAGCTGTTTATTTTCAATTCTTTTTTAAAATAAAGTTAATAAAAGTTAATCAGTTTATTACATGCACCCAAAAATGGTGCAATTGAAAAATACAACTCGTCCCGCAAAAAACAAGCACTTATAAAGCTATGTCGATGGAATAAAATAAAAGTTACGACTCTTAGACTTCAACAGTGAAAAAACAAAAAATACTCCTTGGTCATTAACACACAAAATGGCCTGGTCAGTAAGAAGTTAATATTTATAATTTAATATTAATGTATAATGTTACGCCATTCACCAATCACCTCAAGTAATGTTACAGATTTATATCTCAGCTTGTTACATTTACAGTGATATCTACTATGTGTGGATTTGTTTTGTAACTGCTATATAAAAAAAGTTATTAAATGTAAAAATATTGCTGCTCTTATTTTTTTAATTAATTTATGTGATTTTTGCTATCCATGATTTTCTATAATAATGTACTTGTACTTAAATACATGTATAAATGCATCAGCCTGTGCACTAATAAAGCAACCTGCATTTGTTACGGCTTTATAAACAGACAGCCATAGGGTCCTTTAATGGATCCTTGTCCTTCTACCTATATAAGGTATGGGTATAGATCAAGTCAGACTTTATCACACCATGACCGTGTCTAACCAATCAGAGCAGTGTAATGGTACGGCACAGGTCCACTGAGGAGTTAAATATTGCATTAGGGGATTTCATAAATGAACGGTTTCATTATCTGATGTTGGAACCTGCTCTTTTACAGGGAATTTGTTTCCCTGCAGGAGCTGTCATTTATGGCATCCTGTATATGTTAAATGCATTGCAGAAACATGATTATGTAAAACTCCGTCGTTATCGTTGCCTTACTCTCACTTCTTCTGAAGGCAGCAATTCCGATAATCATATTTAATTAGTCCTATGTGATATGTCGTCGTTTTGTGACCACATCCAGGTGGGCAGCAATTCACATGACATGTCACTACATAAGTATATACACAGACCTCAATAGGGAGCTGTGCTGGCAGTAAAATGTTAGGCCTTTTTCATTCCCTGGAAAACCCTTTAGGAAAGGTTCACACACAGTTTTGATGCAGTATTTGTGGCAGTTTTTAGTCCGTTTTTTTGAGCCAAACACAGAAGTGAACACAAATGAAAGGAGATACATAAGACTACATTCAGAGTAACGTAGCCAACCTCACATGTGAAAAACTGCTGTTTTCCGCGTCCGTGGTGCACCTGTGCAGGAAGCGTTATCACGCATCCCTCAGACTAGAGTCTATGGAGGGCTGCGTGAAGCACAAAAATAGAGGACATGTCCTATTTTATTACGGACCCGTCACACGCTCCGTTGAAACAATGGTCGTGTGAACGGCCCCTTTGAAGTACATGGGACCACATATACTCTCGTCTGGATGAGCCCATAGTCTTTTCTTTATACCTTTCCTTTTCTTTTAGATTCACTTTTTTGGCTTTGGCTCAAAAAACAGCCAAAAACGGCATCAAAATTAGGTGTGTGATCCTGGCCCTTAAAGTGGTTGTCTCATGACCCCTAATGACCGCATATTGCGAAGATAAGCCATCAACGTCCTAACAGCAGGGATCCTCTTCATTTGCTAGAATAAAGTTCCGACAGTGCCAGGGAAAGCACCATACCAGTTTGTCTGTCACCTATCAACTCTGATTTCCTTTTTTTTGGAGGCTACATAGTTGGCCCATTGTGCCACCAGCAAAAGTGTAACTAACTAACAAAGTTTCTCATGTCACCCTCTAAGTCAACCAAGCAGAATATAATCAATGTTTGCAAATGTACTATCCTCCTTCCCAAATATCTGTGTAGTTGAGTTTCTATTCTATAACAAGTCTATGCAGGATTTTAGTTTTTTTGTATGAAAATAAATTATTCTGTAGCCTAAAAGTGTTTGCATCTCCACAGCCAAACAATAGTCCGCGTGGTTAATAAGGAGCTCCTCTGTCATAGACAATTCTTTTTGTTAAGCTTCAATTACACAGATCTAGTGATTCAGTGTTTGTCTTTTAGCAGTCAAGCACAAAAACTGCTTATGTTGATATTTCTCTTAATAACTATGCAAAGTTCCAGTTTTTTCACTTTCTTGATTTACATTTCCTTGCAATAGAGATCGCTTAGTCTGCATTTGTATACCACGCAAAGTAGAAGAACTTGTGTTATATAATTCTTAATTATATTGCTAACGTTATTTTTGGCAGCACTCCGTAAAGCATAACAGGAATGAATAGGAATTTAAAGCAGGTCCAATATTTTTTTATTGTTGAAATGATCAAATCTGTTCACTATTATAAGACTTCTAGAAGCCTATAGAAATGGTGACAGCCGCAATGAACAGCGTTTTTCATGGAGATTAGTAGAAGTTTGCGATTTACGCTAATGTATAGAGTATGAAAATGAATATACGGTATAAAGTAAAATTCATTCAATCCAGTTTTCCATAATCTAGAGAATCGAATAGTCTGGCTTGTTTTCAGGAAAGGATTTTACAAGGATGTAAGAGCAGAATACTGAGCAGAGATATCTAATTGGGACTTTCCTGTAATATAAAAACAAAGATATAGTTGCAGATTTTATGTTGGCAGTTTTTATTTTAGGCTTTCCTAATGAAGGTTTTGTACCCTTACAAGTGACATACCTATACTTTTTTATGACTGCTCAATATCCCAGAAATTTCATCGTGTGTGCATAATAAATAAATATATATATATATATATATATCTCCCAATATGTTTAAACAACATGTATTTTATTACAATGGTTTGTGAAACACTTAAGTTTCCATTTCAAAAAGATAAATTTTTAAAAGGTTGATAAAAAAAGAAGGGTAGAATTACATGGAAGTTGGCTATGTTATGTTGTCATAAGCTATATGCTCACGTTTTTGAATATTTCATCATGCTTAATACATTTTTACTAAACGTATAATATTTTACTATGTATTATTACATTTTTCACGTTTTTTAAATATACAGAACAATATGTGGGATAAAACTAGAACAAGATCCCATAGTCATGATATGTGACTTTAAAAGTGGTGGTAAGGCCGGTAGAACAACGATCTGCAAAAAACGGATCTGCATTTTCTGGTTTTTTTATCGGGGGGGGGGGTGGAATAATAAGCATTGCAGGAATGTTCACTACAGGGTGTGGTAATGTGAGGGGCTACTTGTTTTCCCGGTGCAGAATGGATGTGGGTTGAGAGGATTTGATTGAAGAAATGACAAAGCTCTGAGGAAAGTGAGCAGAAAGAATCTGTTGCATCTTACTGCATCTAAAAACATTGAATGAAATGTTTTATTTTCTTTACATACATTTCTAGTGTGTCACGTATTACTTGAGTTTTTTAGTTTGTACAAAAGCATTGGATATGATTGAATATGATTTATTAGGGTTCATAAGGGACAGAATTGTATTCACTGGAAATAAACAATGAATGTTCCTACTGAATAACAAGCAGAGATCTTGAAAACCATGAGGAATTAATACAAAAATTATATTGGAAAATTGTAGAACTTTTAATTATATAAAAAATATTGTGAGAGTGCATCCTTTAATCCTGGGAAGTAATTAGAATATACCGTAACATACAGTATTCTAAGTAAAAGTTATGGTGTGATTCCTATTTGGATATAACAAAACACACATATGGGTATGTAAATGGGAAACGGACTAAATAGTCACTACAAAATTACACAGAAATAAGTTTATTTAGAAATGAGCACACTACATAGACATGTTTAAAATCATTTAAAACTGCACATCATGCTTGACAAAAATACAAAGGGGGGGGTTGCCACCTTGATAAGCAACCAAATATATAATACCCCCAAAACCACCTAAAGCCCTCAGCTTGTATAGTTAAAAAGACATAAGAAATGTTGCATCAAACCGTAAACATGGGGACGACATGGATATCAAATAGCCAAATGGTTTGGATGAAGGGGTCTGACTGCCCCACGTGTATCGCCACAAATGTGGCTTCCTCGGGGGTGATTCCGATTTGGACTTATCAACATTTTTTAACTATTTCATTGCATATGTGGTGAGTTGTTGTTTGATTTTTGAATTGCTACGAGATAAAGAGGATCTTATTACCAAGTATGCTTATTCAGTGCTACTATACTTTAGTTACATTGCCACCAGTTGTAGTTGTGCTAACTGCTTTACTAAACTTTTTTAGTCCTGGCAAGCCCTGGTCATAGAGCATTGTTCTTTAGCAGCAAGTTTGGTTCTTTAAATACTTCCCTATTTCAAACCAAGAAAGATATGAGAATCTCAGACCCTCAAACAGCAAGATCAGCAAACCGCGAGTGACTTCAGTCAAAAACCTGGTGAGGAGTAAAAAAGTGGTTGGTGCAACGTCTAAGATTGCTTCAGAGATGAGCAACGTGACCGGCTTGATGTTTGGATGGGTACAAATGCATCTTCCACTTCCTAAACGATGACACTGATAGTATGTATGTAATTACAGATGGAAAATTAGCTGAATGTTATTAGTTCTCTGATTGTTAAAAAATAATTCTGTTTATTAAAAATTGCACGGTCTAGTTGATTTGTGAAAAATGACTGAACAATACTGTCCGGTTCCGTGCGGAAATCCTTCACACTATATAATAAATAACACCGTACTGTATTCAAACAATTGACACATGTAAAAGTGGATCTGTCCGCTTAATGTGCTGCCCTGTGGATAGCTACAGGTCCGTATTGGTGGTCAGTTTTAGTCATGTGTAGCTTTTTTTTTTTTGTCCCAGGGCCCAAGCACACAAGACGAAGAGTCAGGAATGGCTTTAACAGGAAAACCTGCAATTGTAGCCCTTTTTAGAGACTACCACTTCTATGAACATGTGATCCAAATGGCCAAGAACTGCTATCTTGGGCGTTTTACTTTTGACCTGGATAATTCCATGGAGGCATGTGAAACTCTAGAAAATGTTAATTGTAAGTATTCTTAACCTTTATTAAATGATTATTTTCCCTTGGCATTTAAAGGTTGGCAAATGAAGAAAGAATTTAAAGACCTAAACATATAACCTTTAGAAAGCGTGATGTCATGAAAGTGATATCAACTAGACTAAAGGAAGACTAAATGTGATGTTCTATATCATGCACCTGATTGCGATGCTTTTCCAAAGACATTCAGTCTTCACTATTTACGTGTACTCTATTCGGGGGGGGGGAATGTTCACCCAGTTTAAAGAATTTTAAAATCCAGTCAGATTAACCCTCGGATGTCATAGATGCACATGAGAATATGACATTGGTGTAGTCTCTGATCTTGGACCACCGAAGATTTCCAGTGCTTACCTCCTGCAGTGCCATGTTCTGGAAATTCTAGGCAGTTCAATATCAAAGTTTTCCCTGTGTGTGATCTTCTCGCATGCATTCATTACATATCACAAGATTAGGCTCTGTTTACATAATTTTTTCCTTGTACGTTCAGCATACACGCGAGGGAAATCTCCCGGCACATTCAGCAAACATATAGCCTCAGCTGCATATATTGCCTATTGACAAAAACGTATGCAGTACATTACTTTGTAGAATCTCTATATATCCGATTATATATCTCTACATAGCCGATTATACTGTACAATAGAGTAAAAATGGGACATTATTTTGGCATATGTCCGCTCCATTATAGTCTATGTATACAGTAAATTTCCTGACCTTACTTTGATGCTTGAAGAAGGTATTAAAACAAGACACACACACCTCCTACTGAGTCTATACCTACCATTCACCCAGAACCTCTCCTCTTTTTTTTTTTCCCCTCTTACAATCTTGTTATGCTTATTTCTTATTTGTTGTTGAATTGATTGATAGTACAAAACCTAAAAAACATGAGCCCTGAGGTGGTATCATTGATTTTGTATTTGTATCGTCTTAGTATTTCAGTATTATACCTATATGATCTAAATTTCAGGCTCTGAAGATTCGCTTTATGTTTGGAATAGTGCTACCAATGTTTCCAGCACATCTGGTTCAGAATCGACACTAAGCACAATAGTAAGTAACCTTTACTGACTCGTGTACACATATATTTGTGTGTGTATGTATGTATGTATATATATATATATAATTAATTATTATTATTATTATTCTATATATATATTTTTTATTTTTTATTTTATTTGACTGGTCTGTCTAGATGACTAATGGTAAACCATCTCGTCCTGTACAATTAATATCTAGTTCTAGTTCTATTTTCACACTTCTATATATTTCTGTTTCTCTATTGGTCAAGTGTAGCTCTAAATCTATTCACTTGATATCAAATTGTAGACTTTGTTTAGTGGTCAAATGACTGAGCTTTATTCAAATTCTAGAACTTTATATTTATATAAGGAAATTATTTTAATGTCCTCTCCCTATTTAGAGTTCCTACCTAAACCTGTTTTAATAGTGAGCTACCGCTCTGCTTTATTTTGTTGTATTTTATTACTTTTAAATATTTCATCATATATAAACTAGGAAAGCCAGGGATTACACTTCTTTTTGAGGAGAAGTAGAACTGCATTTTAAACAAGTCCGTGGTTGTCAGTCAGCAGCTTTCTCCAGCCATAACTGCACAGCCCTTATCACAGTGCCAAAGAAGATAAGCAGACACCAGGCTGTGACACAGTGACCGTGCAATCTGTTGTACAACACATAGCGGCCAATGAGGAAAATAAATGATTCAACTCGAGTCATGTCAGTACACGGCCTTTATTTAATGGTTAATTGATCATCTTCAAAGAAATTGTGTGTCCATGTAAATCTATCTCATATCTATCTATCTGAATCATATCTATATCTATCTCATGTCTATCTATCTGAATCATATCTATCTATCTGAATCATATCTATATCTATCTCATATCTATCTATCTGAATCATATCTATATCTATCTCATATCTATCTATCTGAATCATATCTATATCCATCTCATATATATCTATCCATCTGTTTCTAATATAGCTACATTGAAATGTTCTACTGCTTTTTGAATGAACTGCTGTTGGAAGCAGAGGTCACGATGAGGTCTCTGCAGGCAATTTAGAGGATCTGTCACCACTTTATCAATTCCCATCTCCTAACTAATCTAATAGGCGCTTTCCTGCTGATAACTACTGTGTGATTTGTTTTTGTTTTTTAAATGTTTATTATTTGCAAAGTTATGAGCATTTTTCTAAATATGTAAATGAGCCTTTATTAGACAAGTGGGAGGTAACCGCAGCGATTCTCCTGGGGTGGAGCTACCTCACAGCCTCTGACGCTGTCCTATCAGCATGAAGATGCTTCACACAGTGTGAGAGACTGAGGGTAGAGGGAAGGGGGAATCACTTCAAACAGCCATCTAGAACAACGGTACTGGTGGCATATGAAAGAGTAGATTCTAATTTTTCATATGACACCAGGATCTAGCTGTGACACAACCGGAGATATCGCCAGTTGAAAACACAGTCGAGAATGGAAGCTGTATACTATATGATCACACAGTGTTGATGGGTAGGAAGGCGGAGAAGCTGTATGCTGATTGGACAGTGTCATACAGAAAATATAACACCACCCAGAGTGAAAAGAGTCACCTCCTATTTGGCTATTAGAGTTACATTAGCATATATAGAAAAATGCTCATAACTTTGAAAATAAGTTGTTTTTTTTTTTAAAACAAATCACACTAGTTAGCAGCAAAGTGCCTATTAGACTAGTTAGGAGAAAGGGAATTGATAAACTGGTGACAGAGTGCCTTTAACTCTCTCTTTCATACCGGAGCTTTCAGGAACCCTGGTCTGCATGAGTAGACATCACCGCTGAGCTGGTGACGTGTATTGATGCAGCGCCATGGTATCGACACCCGTGCGGCTGTTAGGCAGCTCTGCTATGAGGAGACACTTCCTCCAACATGCTGGCCTACTTGTCTCCATTCTGGGGAGTTAGGGAAGGTGGCGCTGCCCGTGCTGTGTGGCATCAGCTGATCATGTTTTCCTCACTTCCATTAAGGAAAAAGCTTTCGACTGACAGTGGTATGCATCACATGACCCCTGATGACTTTCACATACGGGAAAGCATTGATGATGGAGCAGGCAGGGATATGTGTGGATTGGCCGCAGGTGCAGGGCACTGACATAGAGTTGTATAACTGCTAACATGGGGGATCTCACTACAGCATGTGTTTATGCTCTGCAGTTAGCTTGTAATCCTACAATCACTTGTACTGGTGGTTGGGAATCACCACAACATTGACTTCAGGCTGTGTCAATGCACTTGTTTTGCATATGAATAAGGGAATTCATTGGAAACTTAATGCTGATCTGTCACAGAGCGAGAGGTTATTGTGCGATTCAGCAACTTAAGTTATAGTAATGTTTTCCTGCATAAATATCGAGGTTTAACACCACATAATTTGAATTACCCTAAATTACGTACTCCGCCTTGGCTGGAAATACTCCTCAAAAATGCTAAGAGGAGTATTTTTATTCTCTTTGAAAATATATTTTTTTCTTTTTAATTTATTTGTATTACTTCAATTATATACCATTCAATCAGAAAAAAAGAATACAAAAACAGAGAAATCCATCAACAAAAATCAATATACATATTCCCACCCATAACCCAACCAGCCCCCCCCCCCCCTCCGCCAATTCAGCCAACCAGGAAAATAAAGAGAAGAGGAGGGACATCCCTACAACAAGAACGGAGTCTACCAAATTTTCCATCTTTCCTGAAAGAGAACTGGCTCTTGAAGTTTATCGGTAGCTGCAATCTTATTCATCAGAAGCACCCAAGAGGAGACCATAGGTGGTTTATGATCCTTCCGATTTTATACATTTTTGGAAAATATGTAGTTCGTCCTCTGGTTGGCAGTTGTAACTTATAAGATCTGTTTTTCTCTACATTATTCAGGTTTCCATCACACACATTTATTGTGTGGCTTGTTTTCAAAATAGTTTTTGTTTTCTAGGTGGCATTTTTTACATTGTGTCAATGTGAGGAATCTTGATTAACATCATTTGCAATCATAATTTTTTTTTTTTTGTTAAATCTATGGGGAAAAAAGCCACTAAATACTGGAAAAAAAAACTCCAGTTCAAGCCTAGCTGCGATTTTGTGTAAATTCTACCAAAAAAAAAAAAAAGCACTGTTTTTAGTATGTCTAACTACCCCATTACTCCCTACTGACTTCAAGCTAACATCTGACCGTGGTGTTTTTCCTAAAAACGCTGCCCGCGAAGCCTCTCACATTTCCTTTAACATATCTGTTCACTTTTCTGATGGTAGATGCCATCAGTTGGATTCAATTAGCCTCAATTCAGTCAGGTTTCTATTGATTTTGGTGGAAAGAAAAGCATTTTCTACCCAGTAAAAATAAGGCCAAACGTGACGATCCCATTAACTCCTTCCCACTGCAGCCAGGTTTTTTCGTTGTTCTCTCCACACATTCCAAAACTCATAACACTTTTTACTTTCCATCAACATGCCCTATGAGGGCTTGTTTTTTTTCTGCAGTACGAGTTGTATTTCTTAACAGTACCATTTAGTGTGCCCTATAATGTGCTGAATAGAGCTGTGTGAGGGCTTGTTTTTTCGGGACAAGCTTTATCTTTTATTGGCACCATTTTTACGTACATGTATGACAAATGTTGGGCAGGAGTTAAACTTCATGAGATCCAGTCTTGGACTGGGCTTCTTGGACTCACCAGAGGAAATTAACATGACGGCCCACCCTCCATCTATACAGGACACATGTACGTCCTATCATTGCACACACAGGACATATCAATAAGGTCAAATATGTTGTTTGTGAATTAGCCAAAGAGATAGACCCTAGTAGCCAGGGATTGGCTCCAAAGTTCTCTACAAATGGGGTTGTCTTGTGCTCAACGCTTTGTGCCTGTTATTCTATCGGAGCCTGAACCTACTGGAGGATCCTCTGGCACTCTGGTGGGCCAGTCCGACCCTGATGGGATCGATCATGCTTCCCATTCTACCTGTTAAAACCTGATCTGTCAAATGGAAGCCGCGACACAGATGTAAACGAAGCCTTATAAATTTATGAACTACTAACACTAGAAGAAACCGAGCGATATGTGCCCATTGTACACATACACACAGGTATGCCACACAGTGGAAAGTGACTGTCTCTATGATTTGTGTGTAGAATGCAAAAACTCTGGACCCTCAATTGCTTGTTCCGAAAATATGCAGTGTTGCCATATTACAGCTAATTAATACATGTTTGCCAAGTGGAGGATGGCAAGACACAGATTCATGTGATCAGAGGATGGCACACAGAAGTGAAGGCAGATTTACCTTCCAGTTCTTCCCGTTTCTAACTGGAGATTGGAAAATGAAATACTGTGAAGTTTAGTCCTCTGACATAAATAGATTTTCTATGTTACCTGTGTGGCACAATAAAGTGCCAATCATAACTCCCATTCATTCTGCCTCACAAAGTTTGATGAAATTGAAAGTCAAGTCCACCCTGCAATTACAAGTCGCAGTATGATTTTAATTGTATTCTATTGATCAGCTTGAGTTTTTCCAGGATAATATTACAGATGATCCGATATTGAGCCGTATGGTGAATTTTGTTTTCTTTTTCCCCTGTGAGTGACATTTGTTCATTTCATTTGGATGTAATGTATTTGCAGCATTTCTCACTTTTGAGCGATGTCCTTTATTGCCTTAAAGCAATATGTACATCTTTAGAAAGGACGCCGCCTTCATCCTGTAGAAAGCTGAGCATTTTTGCTTTTCCATTAACAGCAACATTGTGTGAAACAAAATTGCCCAAGGTGCACTTCATTGTAGAGGAGATTGATTTTTCAAACCAACAATATTTGTCAATCTCGTTCCTTTCAGCAAAACTTTGTATAATTTATAGTTGGACAACAAGTTGTTTGAGTTTTGGACTGAAGCTGAACATTTTAAGGGTAAAAAGAACTTGATTTGACTAAAATGGCATTTATCTTTGCATTACCTTCTCCTGAATGTTACTAGACTATATAAAGAGGAACGCATGGAGACTATTAGGTTTAATGACATGGCATTCTGCGTTTAGGATTGCTGCACCCGGGGGCTCTAGTTTAAGCTTAGTTACTTCATTTTGCATTCCAATCTTGTTTTATGTTTTCAGATTCTCACTTCATCTGTGAGCAGCTCGGAACGCATGGTTCCAATCTGTGCTTCTTCTGTCTTGGAAAATGCAGCTGATCAAGGTGTGTATACATTGTAATTGTGTCAAGTTTTAGGAACCAAATTAACCCCTTAGTGACCAGCCTCTTTTAGACCCTAATGACCAAGCTATTTTTTTTTTCATAGAGACCTTTTTTTATTTTTCCATCAACATAGCTGTATGAGGACTTGTTTTTTGCGGGATTAGTTTTACTTTTTAGTAGCACCATTTTGGGGTACAAATCATTTTTTTTTTATCAACTTTTATTAACTTTTTTTGGGGGGAATAGAAAAAGCACCTGAAATTCCGCCATTGTTCTATGCGTTTTAAATTCACACTGTTTACTGTGCGGCGTAAATTCTTACAGATATTCTATGGGACGGTGGGATTACGGCGATACCACATATGTATGGGTTTTTTATGTTTTACTACTTTTGCACAATAAAAACTAATTTGAACTAAAATTATTTGTTTTTGTATCGTCTCCTTCCGAGAGCCGTAATCTTTTTATTTTTCCGTCAATGTAGTGATATGAGGGCTTGTTTTTTTGTGGGACGAGACGTAGTTTTGATTGGTACTGTTTTGGGATACATGGAACTTATTGATTAACTTTTAGGCCTCATGCACACGACCGTAGCCATGTGCACGGCCGTGATTTTGAAGTCGGCCGGTCACGGAGTGTCAGCCGCGAACCGCCCGCAAATCGCGGGCTATGCACATGGCCGCGTCCATTACTTCCTATGAGCCCGGACCGCAGAACACGGCCGTAATAAGACTTACCCATTCTTTCTGCGGTCCGGGCTACGGGGCCATGCACGGCCCGTGGAAACCACGGTCGTGTGCATGGCCCCATAGGAATGAATGGGGCCGCAATTCTCCCGTGGATTTTCAGGGGGAATTGCGGCCGCAAAAGCACGTTCGTGTGCATGGGGCCTTATTATGACTTTCATTGGGGGCAATGGAAAAAAATAGCAATTTCGCCATTGTTTTTTGTATTTTTTTTTATGGTGTTCACCTTTGCGGTTTAAATTACATATTAACTTTATTGTTTGGGTCATTACGGTCGCGGCAATACCATATGTGTGTACTTTTATTTATTTTTTACAAAATAAAACCACTTTTTATGGAAAAAATGTTTTTTTGTTTTTTACTGTAATTTTTATTAAGATATAAATGTGAAATAAAAATTTTTTGTTAGTCTCCCTAGGGGACTTTACTATGCGATTTTTAGATTGCTGCTATAATGCTTTGGTATACTTAGTATACCAAAGCATTATTACCTGTCCGTATAAATCTGACAGGCAATCTATTAGGACGTGCACCCCATCGGAGGCCCACGATTGCATTTGCGGGCCGCCGATGGGTGAGAGTGAGCTCTCTCCCTCTTCAAATGATTTAAATGCAGCAGTCACTATTGACCGCAGCATTTAACGGGGTTAAACGGCTACGATCTAAGTAAACTTCGATCGAGGCCATTGAAGCAGGAGCCCAGCTGTCAGACAGCCAAGCCCCGGCTCCAACCCGTGCAGGACTTAGACTGGGCCGCCGTGAAAAGGTGACGGCATAGCCTAAGGCCCCTTAGTGACTGCCGTGAAAAGGCGTATTGGTTGTTACTAATGGGTTAAATGCATTTTTTCCCATATTATAAATACATATTCACACAGCGTTTTTTGTCTGCCAGAAAAAAATCAAGGAATTTTGAGGCAGATTTTGAAACGTCGGTGTTTGTGGTTTTGTTTTTTTTTAAACACTAAGTTTTTTGCAGTGTGTTTGCCGTATTTTTTTTTAGCCATATGAATCTAATGCAAAAAATACGTTAAAAAAATGCTCAAAACAAGTGCTGCAGGTTTTTTCTGCCTCCCATTAATTTAATTGGGATGTCATAGACGAAAACCTACTCAAAGAGCATGCCGCTTTTTTTGTTCCGTGAGCGGTCAACTGCCGCTTAGGTAAAAATATCTCTCCTTCCATTGAAATCAATTGGGGGGCAATATGCAAAATCAGCGCTGTGTGAACTTCACCTTACACTACAATCCGTCCATTGTTTGGCATACCGTTTTCTGTTTGATGTTTTTCTGCTAAATTATTTCTAACTTCGTGTCCTTTCAACTAGAGCAGGGGGTGGAACTACCTTATGTCTGCACCACATATCTATGTGATGATGTATATCTGTAAATATGTATATGTGTCGATTTATCTGTTTGTGTGGGGGGGGCGATGACACTAATCCATGTTTTTCCACATGAGTGCTTCCTTTGTAGTCTATTCAGTTCTAGTGTCTATTCCTGACTTTTCTTCCTTATCAAGCTCTCCAATATGAACGTGTGTTTTAATAGATTCCATATATAATCCGAGGGCAATGTTCTGACATTAGGGTGCGTTGGGCTATATAGAACACCAAATTCCTTTACCGCTAGCAATTTGGAGCATTCTGGGGAGATGTATGTTGATTGTTTCTTAATACCTCAAGTTGTCAACTACAGTATGTATCCAGAAGCGCTAGCATGTAGCACAAATGTAATGCAGATCTGAAACGCTAACATGCCTTTCTAAGCTGATAACTTAGTCATAATTATGCAGTAATAAACTCTGACTGGTGGCTTGTGAATAATATGTATGTACTAGGGGCTGACTTAGATATGTAACATTTCCATTTAGCGTACATTAAGTAGACCAAGACTTTTCATGTTTTACAAGCCTCAGATATTTTTTAATTGGGCACCAGAATGTACATTGTCAGGAATATGAATTATCTGTCAGTGTTTTAATATAATATGGATTATCCTTTTGTCTTTTCACTGCAGGTCAGAATAATAAAGCAAGAACAGCATCTCTGAGCTCAGAAGAGATTTGCGCTGCTGTGTGCATGCCTGACCAGCGATCCTTAGTCACACCGTCTCTCTTGTCAGCAGTATGTGGCTTACTAGAGAATCTGCTAGTAATGAATCCAGAAGACATAGGAATTGCCTTGTCTGAGAGACATTTGCTGGCAGATCTCATTAGGTACAAGAAAGGAGCAGGTCTCTTAATTTTGTGGAGATTTACAATTTTTAATAGTTTCAGCCATCTTCTGAAAAAGAAAAAGACATTCATGACTTTAAATTTGTTCAAAATTGCTTAAACGTGAAAAGTTAAATATTTGTAGGGTGTTATTTTTATATATGTAAAGTTTTTTTTCTGCCTGATTTTAATATGTACCGTGATGGAGTAAATAGTTCCTGAGCATATGCAGAGCTGCTGATATTGACAACATTTTAACCACTGTTGGCTACAGTTGCTCTGGAAAAATGCCTTTACTTAGAGTTAAAGGGGTTGGCCATGATTCATTTTTATTTTTACTTAATGCGTCCATGCCCCCTCCTCTCGCTGCGTTACCCGCCCCGTCTCCTCGCTGCATCCATGCCCCCTCCTCCTCTTGCTGCGTCCATGCCCCTCCTCCTCTCAGGCATTACCCGCCCCGCCTCCTCTCGCTGCGTCACGTACCCCGGCACCTCTCGCTTGGGAAAGCCCTTAACATCACTGTCCATATGTGGACAATAATGTCAGTGGCTCATCCAGGAGCGGAATATCCAGCAATTGGGTTGCCGACGCTCTGGCCAGGGATTCTGCTTCTGGCGAAGCCCCTGGTGCCACTACTCCTATATGGACAGTGACGTCAGGGCTACTCCTGGAGCGGAATCCCTGGCCACAGCGTGGCCGATGCTCGAGCTGGAGATTCCGCTCCCAAAGGGAGTCCCAATGGCGTGATCTACAGGGGGTGGAGCTATCGTCATGGGCAATGTGGCACTGTATGGGTACTATCTTCAGGGACACTGGTGCTATCTACATGGGCACTGTGGCACAATCTATGTGGGCGCTGGCCCCCTTAACCGCCCCTAGTGCATTATACGTAATGGGGCATCTGTATGGACATTGTATGGTATGGGGGCATTACACTGGGGCAGCTGTGGTGGCATGGGGCAGCTGTGGGGGCATCTGTGTGGGCATTATACTGTATGGAGCAGCTATTTGGATATTCTAGTGTACGGAGCCGCTATGGGGGCATTATGCTGTTTGAAGGCAGCTACGGGGTATTATGCTGTATGGGGGAAGCTATGGGGGCGTTATACTGTATGGGGGAAGCTCTGGGGGCATTATACTGTAGGAGGGCAGCTATGGGGGCATTCTACTGTGTGGGAGGCACTATTGGGCATTATACTGTGGGGGGGTTTCTATAGTGTGGGGACACTCTATGGGAGAATGATACTGTGTGGGCTGACCCAAGTTTGTATGGCCGGGGTTAGAGGCGAGGGTAAAAATTGCCGTGCCATGCTACGCTCAACGCATCGGTCTTCCCTCTTTGTGATATTTGACATTTGGGAGGTATGCAGACAGAGACTTACATACGTTTATGGTAAATTATGTAAAAAAAACTTTACTGCCATAGTCTAGAGTAGTGTTTGGTGTTTGCTTCACTGTAATACAGGATCTTTTGGCACAGATCCAGCAGCAGGTGAGGAAGATGTGCTGACTGGATTGTGTGTACCAAGATGTCTCACATAGGTGGAATGGTCGGACTTGCATCTATCGGGCTGTGAAAGGGAGTGGGGGATTGAGCTGGGTGCCTGTGTCTCCATCTGTCCCTGCTCTAATTACACGCACCCAGCTACCTCCCTGCACAGTGTCACAAACACTTACTAATAATCATAATGCTCCTCTGTGTCTCCATCTGTCCCTGCTCTAATTATAGAGGAGCATTATGATGATTATTGGGTGTTTCAGACACTGTGCAGGGAGGGAGCTGGGTGCCTGTAATTAGAGCAGGGACAGATGGAGACAGAGGAGCATGATGATTATTAGTAGGTGTCTGTGACAGTGTGCCTTAACGGAGCTAGGTTGCTGTCATCAGAGCAGAGAGGGACCCTGTAAATATAAAAGGGTGTGGCGGTATTCAGATAGCTGGCCGGAATGCTGTGGAGGGAGGAAGGGAGGGGGGTTTGTAAGCTGTCTTCTCAGTTAGGCTGGGTTCACACGACCATGTTACGTCCGTAATGTACGGAACGTATTTCGGCCGGAAGACCCGGACCGAACACACTGCAGGGGGCCGGGCTCCTAGCATCATAGTGATGTACGACGCTAGGAGTCCCTGCCTCTGCGTGGAACTACTGTCCTGTAATCATGATTACAGTACGGGACAGTTGTCCTGCAGCGAGGCAGGGACTCCTAGCGTCGTACATCACTATGATGCTAGGAGCCCGGCTCCCTGCACTGTGTTCGGTCCGGTTCTACCGGCCGAAATACGTACCGTACTTTACGGACGTAACATGGTCGTGTGAACCCAGCCTTACAGCAAGGGATCATGGGCATGGTGGGTTACAAGACAGGAAATAGCCAGGACCAGAAGTAAGGGATGTAAACAAACCGAGCAGCACTGAGATTTTGATTAACCCCTTTAGGACACAGCCTGTTTTGGCCTTGTGGACACAGATGATTTTTTTCAAATCTGACATGTGTCACTTTATGTGGTAATAACTCCGGAATGCTTTTACCTATCCAAGCGATTCTGAGATTGTTTTCTCGTGACATATTGTACTTTATGTTAGTGAAAAAATTTGGTCGCTAAATTGAATATTTATCTGTGAAAAACTTCAAATTTTAGCAAAAATTTGCAAAAATTAGCATTTCTCTAAATTTAAATGTATCTGCTTGTAAAACAGATAGTAATACCACACAAAATACTTACTAGATAACCTCCCCCATATGTCTACTTTATGTTTGCATCATTTTTTTTCACATACTTTTATTTTTCTAGGACGTTACAAGGCTTAGAACTTTAGCAGCAATTTCTCATATTTTCAATAAAATTTCAAAAGGTTATTTTTTCAGAGACTAGTTCAGTTCTGAAGTGGCTTTGAGGGCCTTATATATTAGAAAGTCCCCATAAATCACCCCTTTTTGAAAACTGCACCCCTCAAGGTATTCAAAACCACATTCAGAAAATATTTTAACCCTTTAGGCGTTTCACAGGAATTAAGGCAAAGTAGAGGTGAAATTTACAAATTTCATTTTTTTTGCCGAAATTCATTTGTAATAAAAAAAAATCTGTAACACAGAAGGTTTTACCAGAGAAACGCAACTCAATATTTATTGCCCAGATTCTGCAGATTTTAGAAATATCCAACATGTGGCCCTAGTGTCCTAATGGACTGAAACACAGGCCTCAGAAGCAAAGGAGCACCTAGAGGATTTTGGGGCCTCCTTTTTTTGAATATATTTTAGGCACCATGTCAGGTTTGAAGAGGTCTTGTGGTACCTAAACAGTCGAAACCCCCCCGAAGTGACCCCATTTTGGAAACTACACCCCTCAAGGCATTTTTCGAGGGGTATAGTTAGCATATTGACCCCACAGTTTTTTGGCAGAATTTAGTGGAATTAGTCTGTGAAGATGAAAATCACCTATTTTTCTGTGGGAACATAGATTTTTTTCATTTTTACAAGGAATAAAGGAGAAAAAGTACCCCAAAATTTGTAAAGCAATTTCTCCCGATTACGGCAATACCCCATATGTGGTCGTAAACTGATGTTTGGACCCACAGCAAGGCTCAGAAGGGAGGGAGCGCCTTTTGGATTTTGGAGTGCAGAGTTTGCTGGATTGGTTTTCAGTGCCATGTCGGGTTTGCAACGCCCCGGAGGGACCAAAACAGTGGAAACCCCACAAAAGTGACCCCATTTTGGAATCTACACCCCTCAAGGAATTTTTCTAGGGGTATAGTGAGCATTTTGGCCCCTCAGGATCTTTTTTAGAGCTAAGGTGACCAAAAAACAGCGATTTTGGCGCTTTAAATTATTTATTACAGCGTTCACCGTGCGCAATAAATTACGTTTTAATTTATGCTGCCGGTCGGTACGATTACGCCGATACCATATGTGTATCATTTTTTTAAAGTTTTGCAGCGTTTGCACAATAAAATTACGTTTCTATAAAACAATTTCTTTTCTGGGACACGCTATTCGGAGCCGTAACTTTTTTATTTTTTCGTCAAAAAAGCTGTGGGAGGTCTTGTTTTTTGCGGGACGGGTTGTAGTTTTTATTGGTACCATTTTGGGGTAAATGCGACTTTTTGATCACTTTTTATTCTATATCTTGGGAGGGGTGGTAACCAAAAAATAGCGATGCTGACAGTTTTCCGTTTATTTTGTTTGCGGCGTTCACCGTGCGGAACAATTAACATTATAGTTTCATAGATTGGGTCGTTATGAACGCGGCGATACCAAATATGTGTACTTTTTTTTAACGTTTTCATTTTTTCCCTATAATAAATGACTTATAGGAAAACAAAACCTTTTATTTTTACACTTTTATAAAACATTTTTATTAACTTTTTTTTACTTTTTACACTTTATATTTTTGACCTGCAGCTCTGATCGCTGCTAGAATACATTACACTACCTAGGTAGTGTAACGTATTCCAACTGTCAGTGTGACGTCACAGTCACTCTGACAGTTGGTCTACGAGGACCAGCAGAGGCTGATCCTCATAGGCTGACATACATGGCAGACCTGGGGGCCGTTGTCTTGCCCCCGGGTGCCATCACAAGCATCAGAAGCCCCCACGATTGCATGGGGGCTGCTGATGCGCTACAAACCCGCTACATGCGGAGATCGCAATCGAGCCCCGCATGTAACGGGTTAATTGCCGAAATTAGCGGCGATGAGCCGCTGATCGGCAACACTGGAGAGTGTCAGCTGTCGGGGACAGCTGATCTCCAAGTTCCCGATGCACACTGTCGCCGACAGTGTGCATCGGGAACGACACATTGACTTCCTGTCACTCTGGCAGGAAGCCTATCAGGACCAGCCGAAGGTTGGTCCTGATGGGCTTCTGTCCATGGCAGACCCGGAAGCCATTGTTTGGCTTCCGTTTGCCATACTAACTATCGGCAGACCCCGCGATTTCGGACGGGGGTCTGCCGATATGTTAGAAACCCCTAAAATTCGGCGATTGCACCCGATCGCCGAATTTAAGGGGTTAATGCGCCGAAATCAGCGGCAAAGGACCGCTGGCCGGCAAGAGGGGAGTGTCAGCTGTCGGCGACAGCTGACCTCCCGGTTCCCGGTGCACACTGTCGCCGACAGTGTGCACCGGGATTAACTCAGTAACTG
The DNA here is from genome assembly GCF_050947455.1 of Rhinoderma darwinii. Lineage (NCBI taxonomy): Eukaryota > Metazoa > Chordata > Amphibia > Anura > Rhinodermatidae > Rhinoderma > Rhinoderma darwinii. Next base: position 124,323,958 of record NC_134691.1, on the reverse strand, counting down.
TACGTCCTCGTGCGGGAAGTAACCTCCCGAACCGACGGACAGTTACGTCCTGGTGCGGGTAGGGGTTAAACAGAAACTGGTTAGAAGTTATGTATGGGGTTTTAGGGAAGGCAATCCAAGGCTGGGGGACATTTTTTTTTTTTTATATTTTTTCCCTAGCCAACCCCTTTAATATTTGTGCACTCTGACAAAATGTATGAATTACTGGAATCACTCAAGGAGTAGAGCGCTGCAGGCAACTCATATTCCCCACTGCTGCCCTTAGTCACAACAAAGTACTGGAAGCTAACAAAATGAAAACATGTATACTTGACTGAACCTCTTGAGTAAATAGTCTCTTTATTATAACATCAGAAAATGCAAAAGACAGAGACAACAATTAAGAACATTAAAAATGCACAAACATGTGCAGGACATGAGTCCTAACCTCTTATGTCCATTTCACACTGAGTTTTTTTTACGCGGAAACCACATCAGAAAACGTCTCCCCGCGAGCGGTAAAAAACGCTGGCGGGGAAAAGAAGCGACATGCCCTATCTTCGGGCGTTTACGCCTCTGACCTCCCATTGACATCAATTTGCGTTTTTGCCCGTGGGCACGTGCTAAATACGAGGCAAACGCCGTGCAGGCAAATCAAAATCTGCCTGCAAAAAACTCTATGTGAACTCAGTCTTATTGGGCTAAAGGAGGAAATAAATAGCAAAGCATAGGTTACAAAGGATATAGAATATAGTGAGTACCCACAATACATGCATATATGAAGGCATAGCAGGTGGTAAAAAAAACAATGCAATATCAAAACGCGTACGGTTAAAAAGTAAAGGATCTTAGGACTAATGCCCATGCTGTGGTTTTTTGTGTGCTATCCGCACATCCATTCATATATATGGATCCATGCACACGATTGTGATCCATGGATCTATGTGGGGTCTGCGAGTCCGGGCCGCAAAAACGAAGCCATTTTTTTTTTGTGGATCTGTGAATACTGATGACACACAGATGCACTACAGAAGGTTTTTTGCAGACAAATGGACCACAACGGATACGTGGTTTGGTGGACCGCAAAATCAGTACGGTCTTGTGCATTAGGCCCTACAATGGCAATCAAAATTTTTTTTTGCTTATGCCTTCATGTGGATGAGAAGACCCATCAAATAACTACCGCCATTTTTAGCACGCTTAGTCTATTATTAATAAAGAAGGCAGAGGTGCTCTCGCCTTAGAGAGGTTTTCGTATAGTAAATTGTGGCATATCTCTGGAAAAGGTGGAAATCTGACCGACCATGATCCCTTATCTCTGCATAGTGCCTTTACCAATCAGAATCTTCTGAGGGAAATTCAGCATACCCCTATACAAACAAATGTGCTAAGAAAAGGCAGACTAGGAATTGTCTGGATTCCTTGCCCAATTTCGGCAACAAGGGTCATGGACCCCTCACAAACCCACAAGATTTTAAATTAAAGTCATTTTTTAAGATTACCAAGTATTGCAAAAGCCCTGACAACCTCCTGTACAAAATAAAAATGCTTTTACTATTCTCAATTCTTGCCTGTTCCCTGCCCCTTTATTTCACTCTTTGGTGAGATAACTAGGCCACAGTGAGGATGTGACTATTGTTATGTCCCGCCACGTGGTCCCATCATTTAACGGCTTCCCTGGGACTTTATATACCTATAGATCCTATGACCATTCTAGCTGCCTGCATATGCATTATACAGTGCCTGATTCTCCAAATGGTCAGTTTCATACATTAATTCATTAACCCATATGTTTGTATAAAAAAAGCTGCAAACATGTTGTTTTTCTATAAACACACATTCCTCTTTTCTTTATAGCCATGTGCACTTTTTTTATATATTTTTTTTTTTCCTATTCAAAAAGTTTTCTTTTTACAAATCACAGTGTAATCGTTTAATGTGAAGCTTCGATTGAAGCGCAAATATGCATATGTCATTATATTTTTATTGCATGAGAAGGAGCTGCAAAACTGAAATGATGGAGCCCAGAGCAGCAATTCTTTGAATATTTCAGTGTCCTTGCTGCATCTGCTGTGTAATGTTATCTGGCCATGTAGAAAAAGCTTCTGATTTTCCTTTGTGTCCTCTCATTTACAGTCTCATAAAGCCAGCTGTGCTAGAAAGATGTTTTTCTGATCTTAAGACTTCATTCATCCCTGAAGGTCGTGCAAGAAATGTAAAGTCACAGGTCAGCTTTTATTCCCGCACATAGGTTAATGTTAGCGCTACACAGTAAATATGTGTTGAGCTCCTTTGTCCCTCTATCGGACAATGTAGTTGACCATATTAAAGTGGCATTACCTGTATTTCACTGGTCTCTGTCTAGTAAAGAGAAGTAAATTTCTCACACACAGGTGTTTACATTAGTCAACAAATTCCGAGGCAAAACGACATGTTTATGACTGGTGATTTCTGTGACATAGTCTCTGGGTGTCTATTGGAGATCCCTATTATGACTGGTAACAATGGTTCAAATCTACATAAGCCATACACAATCATTGACTTTCACGACAACTTTAGATTTTCTTACAATTTACAAGTCACATTAATAAGGCTGAAAATGTGATATTACATGTATCTGTTCATGTGTTCTGTTCACATAATAATCAATAAGATATACCAGTGCAAGCGTAGTCCCACATTAGAACATTTATTTAACCAAAAAATAATCACATTTTCCCAAAGTAATTTTTTTTCTCATCCGTTCCCGTTTTGGAGATCAAAAGCAAGTTAGAGTAAAAAAGATCTTTATTTTATATATTTTTTGGGTGTCTTTTTGTGTTTAACAGTTTTTGTTTTTGTTACATAGGTGCTTATTCTGCTTCAGTTCCTGTCTGCATTGACCAGATTTCTGCAGTCATGTTTGCTGGTCAATGCTAGTTTGCTGACAGAAGACAAGATATGCCCGTTATTGGCAACTTTATTTTCGTTGCTGTTTATACAACACAAGAAAGCTTTTGGTATGTGGTGTTTAATGCATTTTGTAGTTATCCATGCAATGCAGATGTAAAGCACACGTAGGCCTTGTTTACACAGTGCGGATTTGCTGCATATTTTGCATGCTTTTTTTTTTTAAGCCAAAATCAGAATTGGATCCACAAGAGGACACGCTTTAAGGCCTTCCTTTTTAAATTTTTTCCGTTTTAGGTTTCGTTCCTAGTTTTGGCTTAAAAAAATATATGCATAATCTGCACTGTGTGAACAAGGCCGTGTAGTGTTCATATTCGAAAATTAAACTCCGTTCCCAAGATCAGCTTTGAGGAGAAACACTGTTTATGCACACTCAGTAGCACAATTGTATAGTCTTTTAAAGGGACACTGGCTTGTAAACGGTGATCAGTGTACACCGGTCGTCCGTATGGCTGCTGAAATTGATGCCCATAAGTAAACCATGATCAATGAGAACAGACAGAATGAAAATTGTTGGGGACTAAATTTTGGCAATACATTGAATGTACTTGTTTTATTCACTCTTTAAGACATTTCCTGTTCACTTTACAAAAACGTGTATGGAAGCAAAAACTGTGTGGAGGTTTGAAGGGTAGTTCCAAAACTCCTTTACTGGAGAGGCTTCCGACGTCCTACAGTTGTCTAGGCAACCAGACCGCCCGCTCTCCATTCTGTGTTTCCAGCCGACACTTTTTTAAACTTCTGGCAGGAGACAAATCCAAAGCCATATCTAGAATTACCCTTTAAATACCTCATTCTTTCTAATTACTTCACGAGGATTACCTGCTCCACCAAAAATACATAAGAAAAAATTACTACTAAATATATAAGTACTTGAGTTATGTTCTTCACTTTATTTTCATTTTTGAGCTGCTTTTTAACTGTAGCTTTTACCTCCTACTTGGTTTCCAAGTGACAACAAGAAATGACAGCTATTACAGCTCCTACATCGGATGTCACCTGTTTTTCCTAGACTCCTAAATGGCTAATCTGTTTTTACAATGCAGTGATAATGGGGCATGCAAGGAATCACTGCAAACATTACTACGCAGATTAATCATTCCAGGAAGAACAGTTTTAAGAAACCGCTGAACTGAAGAGAACAACTCAAGGAAATATACAGTGTGTGTGTATGTATGTATGTATATATATATGTATATATATATGTATATATATATATATATGTATATGTATATATATATATATATATATATATGTATATATATATATATATATATATATATATATATATATATACTAGTCCTTCTCAATGAATTAGAATATCATCAAAAAAGTAATTAAATTAAAAAAGTGAAACGCATATTTTATATAGATTCATTACACACAGTGATCTATGTCCAGCATTTTTTTTCTTTTAATGTTCATGTTTTGGGTTTTCATTAACTGTTAGCCATAATCTTCGTGTCTCAGAAAATTAGAATATTATATAAACCCAGTTTCAAAAATGATTTTTAATACCGAAATGTCGTCCTACTGAAAAGTATGTACAGTATATGCCCTCAATCCTTGGTCGGGGCTTCTTTTGCATTTATTATTGCATCAATGCGGCGTGGCATGGAGGCAATCAGCCTGTGGCACTGCTGAGGTGTTATCAATGCAGCGTGGCATGGAGGCAATCAGCCTGTGGCACTGCTGAGGTGTTATCAATGCAGCGTGGCATGGAGGCGATCAGCCTGTGGCACTGCTGAGGTGTTGTGGAAGCCCAGGTTGCTTTGATAGCGGCCTTCAGCTCATCTGCATTGTTGGGTCTGGTGTCTCTCATCTTCCTCTTGACAATACACTATAGATTCTCTGTGGGGTTTAGGTCAGGCGAGTTTGCTGGCCAATCAAGCGCAGTGATACTGTGGTTATTAAACCAGCTATTGGTAGTGTGGGCAGGTGCCAAGTCCTGCTGGAAAATGAAATCCGCATCTCCATAAAGCTTGTCAGCAGAGGGAAGCATGAAGTGCTCTAAAATTTCCTGGTAGACGGCTGCGTTGAGTCTGGACTTGATATAAATATATAATATTTATTTTGATTCCAGGTGGAAAACCTTTTTAAATATTTAAGGGTTATGTTCACTCAAAGCAAAAATAACATGATTTTCAAAAAAAAAAAAAAAGGCATAGATGTCCTTTTATCGATAAATAATTCGGACCACAATTATATACCAATCAGATTCTATCTTTCATTTTCCAGAGCAGTTTTTTAAATGGATGAACTGCTCTGATTGGTTGCTAGAGGCAACGCTAACATACTTGTTTCGATTGTAATGCTGGGGATGAAAAAAGTGCAGGCAGCATGAATGACTACAGAACTATGAAACATAATAAAACGTGAATTGTTTGAGAACTACGCATTCAGGCCAGTATCTGGCAGTATAAACCTGGTTAAAATGATTTTGTTGCCTAAATTTCTATATGCCCTTCAGCACAGTCCGGTTGTCGTACCTAAATCCTTTTTTAAACAGCTCAACTCCTTGTTAACACCGTTTATATGGGGGAATTCTAGACATAAACTCAGGATGTCCACGCTCCAAAGGCCTAAGGCATGGTCAGGGACGGCTCTACCAGATTTCTTTTTATATTATTTAGCGGGTCAACTGAAAACTTTAAGTTCCTGGATGCCTGAAAAGGATCTTTCCAACTCCGAGCACCATTTGGCTCATGTACTTGGGAGTCCATGTCTGCTCGGCTCCCTTGAAGTAAATTCTCTCCCTGCTCATATTAAACCCCTGCCCTTACACAAGCTGGCCCGTGTGGTTTGGAGACCAGCGAAAAAGCAGCTGGGTTACAATGATATTGTGTCTGAAATGCCTCTATGGAATAATGCTTCTTACTTTCCTTTAATGCCCCACGGTTATCTCCAGCTATTGGAACTATAGGGGACCTATATGATGATAATGTCCTACTTTCATTCACTCAGTTGCAGACTAAGTATGACATACCACGCACCCATTTTCATAGGTATCTACAGACCCGACATATTTTACAAACCCAATTCCATCACTTGAGAAATAACTTGACAATCTCTTCCTTTCCACTGATAGGGATTCTTAACTCCCAGGGTCCACGAGGCCTGATATCCGCTCTATATACCCATTTGTTATCCGTCACGGTGAATTCCACTCCACTAGCTATAGAGAGTAGATGGAAACGATGAATTCCTACCATTCAGACAGATGAGTGGGATGATATTTTGGAGTCTCATCTTCAGGTTTCCCCATCCGCAAACCATAAAATGATCCAGCTATATATAATACACCAGGCATACTTGACCCCGGTTAGGATACACAAAATGGGACGTTTGCCCTCTTCAGAATGTCTGAGATGCCATGTTCTGGAGGCAGATTTTTGGCATATGATGTGGTTATGCACATAAGGGACTTCTGGAACGACATACTATCCCTGCTATCGTCCTTATTGCATGTAGGCATTCCTTTATGTCCTAAGATATGTTTGTTTGGTATACTGGATGGGGAGACATGGAATCACCACACTAGAATATTCTTGAGAGAAACTCTGTTTCTAGCACGGAAAACAATAGCACAACATTGGATGAATGATCGACCTCCATCCATTGGTTATTGGAAAGGATTGGTAAATTCTGTAATACCTTTTGAGAAGGTCGTATTTCTGAATCGTGGTTGTAGTACTAAATTTTCTAAGGTTTGGGATATTTGGAATAACTCCCCTCTGACAGTTAACCCCGCCGCTGGTTCACCAGATACTGTGAGATAGTAATATAGGTGACCCACAAATTTTTATTATGTATCTCCATGAACTTGCTGTACCAGATTTATCAGTTGCTCGTGGGTAACATGGGTCCTAGGTTGTTTTGTTTTCCTTTATATCTGTTTTTGGTTTGTGTCTTTTTATTGCAATTGTCATACATACGTCCAAGCAAATCAGTCTAAGCGCCATTATTTGTGGAAAATCATCTTTTTGAAATGGTTTATATGTACTCATTACTTGACTTGCTATTTGTACATCTCCTTGATCCAATATGCCATATATTGTAATTAGTGATATGTGACTGATTTTATACATTTTACTGTAACAGTTCTTAATAAAACGAGTTTAAAAAAAAAAAAAAAACTACGCATTCAGGCATATATTTAAGCGTACATTCTTTTAAACTAGCCTTTACCTAATACTGTCTCTTGCTTCTCCTTATTACTATCCCTCTAATGCAATATCCTAGCATGAAATGTAAGTGGAATCTAAAGCCTTCAGTAATGCACCATTAAATCTTCCTGAAATTGTACTTGCTCTACGATTTTATTCAAATTGCCAAGTTTGTTTTTTCGCAATCTAATAAGTGCAGTTGAAAGGAAATTAATGGTAACTCAGCAGTGTACAGAAAAAGGAACCATTGCGTTAATGGATTTTTTAAGAAAAAATATTTGTGTTCACATTTTTCAGAGCATTACACTGTGGATGTTGCCGTATGTTTTGGCCAGCAGAGAGTAGCATGAGGAATCCACCTTTCACTTCCCATGTTCCTGACTTTATTGTATCCGTTTTCCCTGGTGCTTTTTCTGAATGCAACAATAATTCCGTAAAAGTGGAATTTCAGCCAATAATGTGTTATGGGTGGGAAAATGTCTTTACATTGTGATTGAGCCAAGACAAGTGCAGATCTTAAACTCAACAGGACTATGAATAAAATACTATTGCATGATATAATGACATTGCTGATGATAATTTGTGTATATGAGGCTGCATTGCGTCCATTGGTCTTATCCAACCAGAGAAACCGTTTGTTTGGGTGTGTGCATTTCCATTCTTGAGATATTAAAATTTGCTTGAGAGCCCAATGTGAGTGATAGACAAATTATGGATTATAAGTAAATAACTATAGAATAGTCATATATGAGTCTTCAACAGACCACATTCAATAAATTAGATATCTTTTCACTGGATCTCTTGTTATATGAATACAGCCAAGTATATGTATAAATATATATACAGCCAAACCTTTAAACCACTTGCGTAATCTTGTGTAGGTTCCACTCAACCTGACAGAACACCTCTGACCAGTCAAGACATGGACTCCACAAGACCTATGACTGTCTCCTGTGGTATCTGGCACTAATACATTAGCAGTAGATCCTTTAACCCATTAGTGACCGCCAATACGCCTTTGAACGGCGGCCACTAACGGGCTTTATTCTGATGCATATGCCTTTTTACGGCGCTGCATCAGGATAAAGTGAACAGAGCAGGGAGCGTCAAATCTCCCTGCTCTCAGCTGCCAGAGGCAGCTGGGGGCGTCCCTGCACTGCCGTGTGAGATCGATATTAGTACCGATCTCACCCGTTTAACCCCTCCGATGCGGTGCACAATAGCGTGCACCGCATCTAAGTGGTTTTGGAGAGAGGGAGGGAGCTCCCTCTCATCCCACCGACACCCGGCGATACGATCGCCGAGTGTCTGTGTCTCTAATGGCAGCCGGGTGTCTAATAAAGGCCCCCAGGTCTGCCTGGAGCGAATGCCTGCTAGATCATGCCGGAGGCATGTCCTAGCAGATGCCTGTCCGTTTTAAACGGACAGGCAGTAATACACTGCAATACAAAAGTATTGCAGTGTATTATAATAGCGATCGGAGATTTGCTTATTAAAGTCCCCTGGTGGGACTAGTAAAAAAGTAATAAAAAAGTTGAATAAAGTTAATTTTAAAAAAAAATTGAAAAAAGAAAAACCCAGCTTTTCCCCTTACAAAATTCTTTACTATTAAAAAAACAAAATAAAGTAAAAAAGCTAAACATATTTGGTATCGCCGCGTCCGTAACGACCCCGACTATAAATCTATTTTATTATTTAACCCGCTCGGTAAACGCCGTAAAAAATGTAATAAAAAACTATGGAAAAATTGCTGTTTTCTGTGAATCCTGACTTTAAAAAAATGTGATAAAAAGTAATCAAAAAATCGCATCTACTCCAAAATGGTACCAATAAAAACTACAAGTCTTCCCGCAAATAAAAAGCCCTCACACAACCGCATCGGCGAAAAAATAAAAACGTTACGGCTCTTCAAATATGGAGACACAAAAACAAATCATTTTGAAAAAAAAGCGTTTTTACTGTGTAAAAGTAGTAAAACATACAAATTTGGTATCGTTGCAATCGTAACAACCCGCTGAATAAAGTTATTGTGTTATTTATATCACAAGGTAAACGGCGTAGATTTAAGATGCGATAAAGAGTGGCGAAATTTCAGGGGTTTTTCTATTTCCCCCCCCCCCCAAAAAAAGTTAATAAAAGTTAATAAATAAATAATATGTCCCCAAAAATGGTGCTATTAAAAAAATACAACTTGTCCCGCAAAAAACAAGACCTTATACAGCTATGTCGACGCAAAAATAAAAAGGTTATAGCTCTTGGAATGCGACGATGGAAAAACGTAAAAAATGGCTTAGTCATTAAGGTTTAAAATAGGCTGGTCATTAAGGGGTTAAGTGCTGTGTAAACACTGGACATGGAAATAAATTATGTTTATATGTGTTTGTGGTTACCTGGAATTAAAAATTTTGCGCTGAGTTTCAGGTTAAAATCTTTATTCATTTTCTTTCCCCCTGATATTCAGTTTGCAAGCTGACGTAGTTTCAGACTTTTCTCCTGTGGATGCATCCGTCCCAGTAATACATGCTGAATGTCAGGTTTACATGTCCAGGAGGCTGCTGCCTTCACTTTATATTATGTATGAGCACAGCTTTCTCCCTACACTGATAGCCTGTGTGATTCTCCTTCCTATGTACACTCTGATACTGACAGCATGTGTGATCTGCCCTCCCTGAACATTTAGAAGCTTTCCCACATCTCCACTCTCTGATCCGCTGTGTACAACTTCCTCCCTCTACTTCTATCTCTAGCACTGAGAGAAGGGAGAGCGGATTACGAAAAGTGGACTGACGGATTTGAATTAGAAGCAGAAGCGCAGCCTCTTATCTACAGGAGCTTCACGTACTCTTAGCAGCAAAATGGTAGGAAATATTTAGTGAAGACCGTTTAGAAAGTTCCCTTATTTTACATTTAGGAAGCAAATGAACAATAAAAAATTCAGTGCAAAGTTGTCCATAGCCTTTATGTATGGCAAGGTGGGGTACAGATGCTCAATTAAATTAAACTTTTCGGCATGTTTCTTGAACCATTCCTCGACTGTTTTTCAGTGTGGCAGGGCGCATTATCATTCTGAAACAGACCAAGTACACCTCTTCATGGCAAGGGTATTCTCGAATAGAATTGGTCGGCAACAATGTTCAGATAGATGGTACGTGTTAAAGTTATATCCACATGAATGCCAGGACATAAGGTTGCCCATCAGAACATTGCTCTGAGCATCACACTGCTTCCATAGTGCATCCTGGTGCCATATCTGTTCACGCAATATAAAAAAAACTGTGGAAAACGTTATCAGACCTGGTCACCTTCTTGCATTGTTCCATGGTCCAGTTCTGATGCTCACGTGCTCATTGCAGGAGTTTCAGAGGTGGACAGGTCAGCATGGGCGCCCTGACTGGTCTTCGGTAATGTAGGTTAAACGCAGCAAGCTGTGATGTGCTGTGTTCTGACGCCTTTCTATCATAATCCGCCTTAACTTCTTGAGCAATTTGTGCTATAGTAGCTCTTCTGTGATATCGGACCAGACTCATCGATGAGCCTTGGTCGCCCATGACACTCAGATCCTTACTTTTACCCATTTTTAGTGCTTCCAATACTTCAACTTCAAGAACTGACCATTCACTTGCTGCCTAATATATCCCACCCCTTGACAGAGGGCATGGTCACAAGATAATTTCACGAGATAAACTATGTTATTCACTTAAGCTGTCAGTGGTTTTAATGTTATGACTGAATGTTTATTATATAATTGTACTTGTGCAAGTTTGAAATTGATTATCTTATATTAGTATGTTTTTATAGCCCTGAGCTGCATGTAGAATTCTGCTGGTTGCTACTTAAATCTGTAAACACTGTCCACAGACAGAACTCTGGCAGCTATCGACCTAGCTATTAATACATATTATGGTAATGCCCTTTTAAAGAGACTGTCATCAATAAGTGCCCTATCTCCTACATAATGTGATCGGCGCTGTAATGTACATAAGTGTTTTTTTTATTTTGAAAAACTATCATTTTTTACCAAATTATGAGCAATTTTAGATTAATGCTAATTACTTTCTTAATACCCAACCGGGCGTTTTTTAACTTTTGACCGAGTGGGCGTTTTGAAGAGAAGTGTACGACGCTGACCAATCCGCGTCATACACTTCTCTCCATTCATGTCAATTTGTACTCAGCACAGCATGATCTTTCGAGATCATGCTGTGCTGTCACATACACCCACATTAACTTTAGTGAAGTGTCTTAGGAGTACAATACAAAACCCCCATAAATCACCCCTTTCTCAAAACAGTATTCAAAACCTTTAGCATTTAAAATGTTTCTTAACCCTTTAGATGTTTCACAAGATTTAAATAAAAGTAGGGGTGAAATGTACAAATAAATTTTTTTTGCAGAAATTCATTTCTAATCCTTTTTTTCTGTAACACAGAAGGTTTTACCAGAGAAACGCAACTCAATATTTATTGCCCAGGTTCTGCCGTTTTTAGAAATATCCCACATGTGGCCCTAGAGCAGTACTGGACTGAAACACCAGCCTCAGACGCAAAGGAGCACCTACAGGATTTTGGGGCCTTCTTTTTATTAGAATATATTTTAGGCACCATGTCAGGTTTAAAGAGGTCTTGTGCGACCAAAACAGTGGAAACACCCCCAAAAAGACACCATTTAGGTAACTACATCCTCAAGGAATTTATCGAGGGGTATAGAGAGCATTTTGATCCGACAGGTTTTTTCTGAATTTAGTGCAATTAAACCATTAAACCATAAAATTGAAAAGATCATTTTTTTCCGATGAATCGTCAACATTATCATCAACATTATCAATTTTTACAAGGAATAAAGGAGAAAAAGCACCCCAACATTTGAAAAGCAATTTCTCCAGATTACGGCAATACCCCATAAGTGGGCATAAACTGCTGTTTGGACACACGGCTGGGCTCAAAAGGGAAGGAGCACCATTTGAAGCTCAAATTTAGCTGGAATAGTTTTCGGGTGCCATGTCACATTTGCAAAGCCCCTGCATTGCGAAAACAGTAGGAGCCCCCTAAAAGTGACCCCATTTGGGAAACTACACCCCTTAAGGAATCTATCGAGGGGTATAGTGAGCATTTAGACTCCACTGGTCTTTTGCAGAATTTATTGGAATTAGGCCAATTTCCCTAGGGATAAAGGAAAAGAATCACCCCAACATTTGTAAAGCTATTTATCCTGAGTACGGCAATACCCCATATGGGGTTGATAGACACACGGCAGGGCTCAGCAAGGCAGGAGCGCTATTTACATGCAGATTTTGCAGGATTGGTTTTTGGGTGCCATGTCGCATTTGAGGTACCAGAGTACAGTGGAAGCCCCCAAGAAGTGACCATTTTGGAAACTACACCCCTCAAGGCAGTTATCATTTTTCTGGACATATGACCGGGCTCAGAAGTAAAGAGCACCATGCACATTTGAGGTCTATTATGTTGGCTTTCACAGCATTGACCCACAATTGCAGGGCTCTGAGGTCAAATAGTAAAACAAACCCCTTAGACGTGACCCTTATTTTGGAAACTACACCCCTTAAGGCATTTTAAGGTGTGTAGTGAGCATTTTGCCCCCACAGGTGTTTTTCCATGGCAATTTTCACCATTCGCTGCATATTAATTACCAATTTTTCCCCTGATATGCCATTTTAGTGCACAATATGTTGTGCCCAGTTTGTGCCACCGGAAACACACCTCGTAAACCGTTAAGCGGGTTCGTCCAGGTATGGAGATGCCATATAAGTGGACGTAAACTGGTGTTTGGGCACGCTGAAGGGCTCAGAATGGAGGGAGTGCCATTTGGCTTTTGCAGCGCAGATTTAACTTGGTGGTTATTCTGTTTTGTTTTTTTTAGTACTTCAGTTTATATTGTGGGGGCATATGCAGACTGGGCAAAGTACATCAGGGCATAATATGACCGTACAATAATGGGGTAAAGAAATATCTTTTACGGATTTGTGGCCAGTGTCGCACTGATAAATGTTACCCAATCTTATCTGCTACAGCACATTTTGTCGCTATATTCTGAGAGCCAGAACTTTTTTCTTTTGTCTCCGTATTTGTAGTGGGACAATCTGTAGTTTTCATTGGTACCATTTTGGGATGCATGCGATTTATTTATTTTTTTTTGGATTTTTTTTTATCACTTTTTATTCAATTTTTTTGTCAAGCAAGGTGACCAAGAACCAGCAATTCTGACAATATTTTATATTCTTTTATTTATTTTTTTACAGTGTTCACTGTTTGCTATAAATGGCAATTTTACTTTATTCTGCATATAGATACGATTACGGCGGTACCATATGTATAGATTTTTTTTATGTTTTGCAGCGTTTGCACAATAAAATCACTTTTTTTAAAACTTATTTTATGTCTCCATATTCTAAGAGCCATAACTTTTTTTTATTTTTTAGTCAAAAAATATTATTTTTTGCGGGACAGCTTGTAGTTTTTTATTGGTACTGGTTTGTGGTACATGTGTCTTTTTTTTTTTTTATCACATTTTTTTTTCTATGTTTTGGAAGGGGTGGATAGTTTTTTTTTTTGTCCCACTAGGTCACTTGAAGGCCTGCACCTCTGATCTTTATTCTAATGCATTTCACTACCCGTGTACTGCAATGCACTAGAGCAGTCAGTTACTCACTGACAGCAAGTCTATTATTCTCCGCCTCTGGGCGGGTCCTAATGGGCTTGTGTAGATGGCAGACAAAGAGGCCATTGTTAGGCCTCCGGTTGCCATAGCAACCATCCGCATCGCGGCAATGCCGATGGTTTACAATCCCTAAGATGTCACGATTGCTATTGGTATCGGCATCTAAGTGTTTCATGGCATGGAGCGGAGCTAGCTCCGTTCCCTGCCGTTACAGCAGGGTGTTGGCTGTAACTTACAGCCGACACCCGCGGCTGATGGCACAGGCTCAGCTTCTGAGCCTGCGCCATCTTTTTGCGATCGGAGGCCTTACAGGCCCCTTCTCTGGGTGGGGCCTAACGGGCCTCTGTATTTGGCAGACAGGAGGCCATTGTTAGGCCTCCAGTTGCCAAATCAGCCATCAGAACCCTATGATTGTATCGTGGGGTACCGATATGCTAGTAAACCCCATGGATGCAGCGCTCGCTTTTGAGCGCTGCATCGCAGTGATTAATCAGCCAGATCAGTGGTTAGCTCTGGTACTGGCCTTGCAGCAGTGATAGCGTTAAGCTATCACTGCTTTAGAACCGTGTCTGCAGACAAAGTAGCCGGTTAACGCGATGACATAATAGTACATCACTTCGCGTTAACAGGTTAACCCCCGTTCTATAATAGTACAGTACGTCTCAGGGCATTATAGGGTTAAGGATGTGTCCTATTTGGATTTCCAAATGCAGACATTTTATTTATTTTTTCATCCATGCCTTCTGACATTACTTTTTATTTTTTTCGCTTTTTTTTGTGAGGTGGGTTGTATTTGTGGACTTTTTATTTGTGAGGTGGGTTGTATCTTTGTAATACTATTATTGTGGGGTACATATAATGTATTGAAAAAAACCGCAATACCGCCATTGTTTTTGGGTTTCATTTTTACGGCGCTCACCCTGTATTATAAATAACAGGTCGGGTCATTACATACGCAAGATCGTGACTTTTGTTTATAACATAATCCAAAACGCAGTGCCGGTTCCATCGTCCAACCGAGTCCGTTGGGCATCGGTGATATCTATTGACCTATAATTAGTTCCATCACAGTGACCATCGTTTCACGGGAAGATTTGACCTATAGCGCTATTCTTCCTGTCAAATCAGGGTATAGTGCAGTATTGGCTGGAAATATTTAATTTTGTAAGATTTGTTTATTTCAGTCCGCACATCAAAAATTTGGTAAAAGCTTTTATTGTTTTGTGCCCTATCGTTTTATGCAGCTCTTTGCTTTTACTAATTTTTTTCCCAAATGTTTCCTAATGTGGTCATTGCAGGCATTTTTATTTTCTAATATATTTTTATGTTTATTAATATTTCAGATATCGAGCTAAAAGCTGCAGTTTATCAGTCGTGGACAGACACATTTTCATTTTTAACCACCTTGCTAAGAAAAAATGGCCCTGGTGTTATCTCTCCCATAACAGCAGCCTTGTCAAAGTACGGGATTGCATTCTTTGGTAAGGCTTTTCTTTTTTTTTTTTTTTTAACGTACAGACTTTTCTTTCAGTTTTAAACAACATCCTTAGTAGAATGTATACTTCATGCTTTCTTGACCTAATATAACCCCTATAAATAAAGTTAATTTCCACATGTTATAAACCATATTGTTTTAGGTCCAACATTCTGAGCTCCAAATCACTTGCTTCTGTCAGATATTTGGAGACTTAAATGCTAAAATTCTATCTCCCTGCAGCTGTTGCTATAAAGAGCTGTGGAGCTTACTGCAAACAAATATGTTATTGAGTTTAATATATAAATCACATATGTAGTAAACTGCTATGCTCCCCCCTAGTGGTGGCTGCAGGCAACCAGAATTTTAGCATTTAACTGTGGCTATGCAGAGGACTTGGAGCCCTGTATCAGAAAAATGGAGCGGTGACTGCTTATGTCCAGAATTTTTTAAGCACAGAATTTTGAGTCTATTTAGATTAAAAAACAAAATCGTGTCAAATGGTGAACCATCACTTTAGTCATTGTATAATGAATAGTTATGCAACTTAGTCATATACTTTTGTCTTCCAATTCCTTACTGGTTTCTTCTAGAAATGTTGGACATTACTACTTTTTATATTTTTCCTAGACACCATTTCTGAATGCATAGCGCTATCTGGAAAACATCTGAATTTGTACATGGCCAGCCTGCAATTTCTATCAGTTCTTTTAGCAGAAGAAGGAAATCGACAACCTTATGAGGCACATGAGTCAAGTACAACCTTCCCTTCTCTGTTAGATGGAAATCTCAAAATAGGAAGTAGCCTCTGCAAAATAATTGTACAGGTTCGTATCTGTTCTATATACATTCCGTGTATATGTATATACATACATTTGTTATGTATATAGCATGTTCAATATAAATAAAATAATTTTAATAAAAATGACCCAGTCGCGTGTTTCACTATTGCGTACTTTTAGAGTGCAAAATACTGCAAAATCCAATGTAAAGAAAGCAGCCAAGCAGATTTAAGTAGATAGAATATTATGTTATTTATGCTGTGGAAGAATACTTATATATTGTCAGGGAGTTTCTTCCTTTTCACGTCGAGAGCTATGTGGTTTTAGTCATGGGAGATATTCATCTTTTCTGGCTCTGCTCACAAAGAATTTACGGTCATAACATAACATTTCTTGAATTGTGAAAGCTATTTTAATTTTATTTATTTTTTCTCGTCAGAGCTTGCCAGAAGATGAATTTCCTATTTTTGCCGTTGTCCAGACTTTAAAAAAACATGGCTGCGTTCCTCCATTAACAATACCACAAGTAAATGGGGATGAGTTGCTATACCACACACAACCAGGTGTGGTGCTGTTTATGGTAGAAAGCAGCCATGATTTTCTAATCCTGGACAAAATCTTTAACCAGGTTATAAATGTTTGCATGTCTAGTTATATTTTGATTTTCTTAATTCATCCTCTTGATATTTGATGCAGACCTATGAAGATAAATCAACAGAGGACCCTCTAAAACAAATCTGTGTAAATTGTTTAACCTTGTTGTTGGCTGTCAGCAGAAGCGCCCAGGCATACAGTCTACAAGGTGAGCTTTTTTTTTTTAAATTCAATTTAAAGGCACCATAATGCTGTTCGGTTTATTTTATGATTTATTGAACAATAGTTACCTATGAAATGTAAGAGACTGCCTGAAGTTGTATCTCTTCCTAGGACTGTGCTTTAGGCCCCATGCACACGACAGCAAAAAACCTCTGTTTTTGCGGACCGCAATTGCGGTCCGCATAAACGGAGCCATTCACTTTCATTGAACACTGACACCTTTCCGTAGCACTACGGAGGGGTGTCAGTGCCGTGTCAGTGCCGTGGAAATGTTCCGGGAATTATGGAACATGTCCGTTCTTTCGCATTTTGCGGGCCGTGCTCCCATACTTTGTATGGGAGCACGGCCCGAAAATGCGGCTGTCAGTCAGCGGCCGGCCGTGATTGCGGGCACGGTCGTGTGCATGGGGGCCTAACTCCAATATAACCTCCTACAAGTAGTTGGATGACTTCCCAATGATCATAAAATAAATTGGTATCCAAAGCTTGTCTGCCTGGCTGATTGTAAGGAAAAAATATACAGCGGTGACTGTCCCTTTTATTTTATGCAAAAATGCTTTTTTGACTACATAATGTACAGACCCCTTCGGATATCTTAAGGACGACGTTCTTGAGTGCACTCTCTCTTTAAGTTGCTTTCTCAAGACTGTCCTAATGTCACAAAACAATATTTGGGTGGCTGTTTCCTGTACGGCTGCTCCTGTCTGCGTAATGTGATTATAAAGAGTGTACAATTACTTACTATCTGCTAACTGCATTGCTGCTATGAGATTGTTTCATCTGCCATAGGAAAATATTGGGTCCCTGCCTAATGCACTCTTTTCTCAATACTGCATAAGAACGTATGTACTGAGCCTAGATATTAAGTACTGCACCCCGGAGCCGGCATCTCCTCATAGAATTATCATTCTAAGACTGGTAAATTAACATTTGAGTGGCTTTCCATTGCACTTGTGTTCCTGTTTGCATAATGAACCCATAAAGGGAATGCGATTACGCCTTGACCACTCACTGTATCGCTACTATAAAACGCTCTGATTAACGGCTGTCTTTTCTTATTGCACAAAAATCTAGATGTATCTGACCACTCTATCCATGTTGCCTTGAGCATAAATAGTGACCTTACACTAAGAATAGACATCATAATTGTCATATTCCAAAAGGAGTATACCTGCTCATTGAAGTGTCATTTTTAAGACTACCTTACCTGTTGTCTAACAACATTTAGGCGATTTACTTGTTGTACTATCCTTTAAGGCCGCATGTGGTACTAATGAAGGTGGATGACTAGCTGATAAAAGTTTTATTGAATTGTCAACACACGATCTTCTTAATGGCTGCTTAAAAAGAAAATAAAAATGTGGACATATACCCAGTGCATCTGTGACTGGTGATTTGCATAGGGTGCATAAACTGCGCTTCGATATACAGGCCATTTTGATCAACATAAGGCTCCCATTTGTTTGAAATAAGAGCCTGTTGAAGAAGCCTTAATCACTTAATATCAAGAATAACGGCAGAGTTGGCATTTTCTCAAACCGTCTACTTAAAAGCGGAGAGAGGAAAAAAGAGAAGGGGGAGAAAAAAAAGAAGAGAAAGGTCAAGAGGTACATGACAAGGGACCGCATAAACCACAAGATCTTTCTTAAAGACACATACTAAGTGCAGTGCAGTCATGTAACAAAGAAATAATGGCAGTATCCACACAGACCGCCTACATCCACACAGAGAGAGCACTATTTTGACAAGACGTGATTACGATTAGGGACCGTATCAATGAAACAGAGAATTGGCTGAGTATGCTTGAGGATAAGCTCCCCAAAATTAATAAAAAGACCAGGAACTGGCAGAAGAGAAGATTATATGTCATAAACATACGGGTCTAGAATATCGATCACATCTCTATAACAGTCGGCTATGGGGCTTTCCGGAAGTGTCAGAAAGAGGTGACGCTACGAAGATAAGTGGCTTGCTTCTGGATAAGTTTGGAACAGAATCCTTCTCTGAACTATGCCACATAAAAAGAGCCCACAGGATACCAACGTTACCATTACCACCTGGCAGCAGACCACGCCTGATACTCGCTAAACTTATTCTTTTGGGTGACAGAGATACAATTCTGAGGAAAGCAGATCAAACCCAGAACTGACATACGATGGAAATAAAATAAGTATACCCAGCACACAAAAAAAAGCGGACTGCTTTTTAGAAAGTTAAAAAGGATCAAAAGAGATTGAATATTTAGTACACATCTTTGGAAATGCTAAAAAAAAAAGGCTTGTGACTAGCAAGATAACGCTTTGAGGAACGACCGCCTCACATTAGGAATATTGTTCAGGGGAGGAGATCAGGTGGGGGTGAATGCTGCAATGACGGTCTATTCATGGATTGGCAGTACGTAATAGATAGTTGAGGATTAGGACCACGGCACATAGACGAGGGCCTTACTTTCCTTATTTTTTTTCCTATTTTTTTTCCACTCTTTTTTTTTTTCTTGTGTTTTTTGTGAATTCTAAAATAACAGCATGGAATGTCCGTGGGATAAATGACAAACTGAAAAGAACTGCTGTATTTGACTTATGTGACTCTTTTCTGGGCTTTTATCCTTATTTTAAGGCTCATCTCCTTATCTATACATTATGTGCAAAGACATTGGGTTAGAGCAAGTTATAATGCAGTTTTCTCTACTTAACAATTATTATGGGGAGAGGGGAAAGAAGTAGGAATTATGTGGCTCCAATGATTGAATTGTGGAAATAAAATAAAAAATTCTTTCTTTTATTGAAGTAAGCAAATTATTAAAAAAATCCAATGTCAGTGATCGCAGATGTGCAGATGTCCCCTAACTCTGCACTAAGGACAATGTAGTCCAGATATTTAAATTGACTCTGTAATTCCAAATAAACCCTAGGACAAATGAGTCCAATAATCGAAGTTTTGCTAGTGTTTTATTTAAATGGTTGAGAATATAAACTTCATAGTGAGAGGTCCCCCTTTTATAGCCATTATGGGAATAAGCTGCAAAGTGAGGATCTGGTGAGCTTAGCACAACCTTGTAGTAAATGGTCATCCATTAATTGAAATTGGTGCCATGTAATTCTATACACAAGGGAAAGTGTGGCCAACAGCACAGTTGGGATCACCCTTTTAAGCCTATGCAATTTCGGTTTTCATAAAGCTGTTTATATTTCTTTTTCTAGCTAACCTTATAGACACCTGCATTGAGAAGATGAAGCATATTCATGCACAGCTGACTCTGGAGTCCTTGAAATCCGGAAAATCACAGAAAAAAAAGGTATTTACTGTAGTTTTATATAGAAATGAAAGCTCTAAAAATGATACAATGTTTTCTCCTTGTATCGTTAAAGGGATTCAGTATTGAAATAAAATACTGAAGGGGAGTGTCATCTGTGTAGATACAGGAGATCACATCCTGGAAGTCTTGGCCATGAAGTACTCCCGTGTCTACAAAAGTGCCTATTCTATAAGATGTAGACAAGACTCCCAGGTTCTCCTGTATCTGTATATTAGAAAATAGTAGAATCCCTTTAAATATCATGACAAGTGTAAGTAAATATTATGCAAAGAGTTAACATTCAGCAGCTGGTCCTTTTGTATTGCACGTCTAAGAAGTGTTCCTGTATGTCCAGGGCAGTTTGATGAAAATACAAACTGCTTAATGCATTTTATAAGCTCGCCAACAAGTTTCCTGAGGAAGTAACTGAAGGAAGCAAGTATATTAAAGATTGAATGTGGTTAACCTGTGAAACTGTTGCTCTATCGGTAATGATGACAGGTTTCTAGGTGCTGAATCCGAGGCATCCTGTTCTTTAGTTTCATCTTATGTCCATCTCACAAATAATGAGTGTACATAGTTACTGTATTTACACACCAACTGAGCGATCACTCCATTTGAGATTATCAAATATTATCAAATATTTAAGAGAATGCAAATGCATAACCACCTGAAAATAAAGAAATTGCAGTAAATTTATTTTTTCCCAGGTTTTTTGGCCTATATAGTGCAGCATAGGCTGTTGTTAAAGAATAATCTATAGGCTCTTGTGTTTTTATTGTGTACACTTGTTTTAGTTAATGTGCCATTTATGGGTTGTCTGCCATTTTGGTTCCTTCTTCCCCATCTGATATGGTTTCCCTAATGCAGTCTAAATTTCACATAATCCTTCTGGCTTTGCAGAGGGGTGAAATCTCCTCACACTGCACTTGCTCTCCTATCTATATCGGTGACATAGAACTTCTGTACGCTCACTGCAGAGTCTGTGTGTTCCTGTGAGATGCAGCTCTGCTTGTCTCCTTCTTGTCAGTCTTTACACTGTAGGCAGTGAGGTGTAGCATCTCATAGAAATACACTGGACTCATTGACTCGCCTATTATATCACTGCACTCCTGGTCCCTTAAATAGGGCAAAAATTATCTCTTCAGCAGGATCATACAGATGTAGCCGTCTTTATCTTGACTGTTAACACATTAAATACACAGTGGCAGGATCCTTTATCTTGACTCTTTCAATTACTTTTCAATGGCTTTTGTTGTGTGATATCACGCTGCAGCAAGTTATCAGTCAAGATAAAGATGGGTTCATCCGTATACATGGGGGATATACAGAGGAACAAGACTGGTGGTGGTGGGGGAGGGATCTCAGAGCTTCAGGTGGGATTTGGTAGGTGGTGATGTAATCCTGTAGTTCACAGGAAGTCTGCTACACAGGAGACCTGTCTACACATGAGAGCATGGTCTATTTTGGTGGTCCGGCAGCTATCACATGACACAGCTGCCAATAATGAAAGGGATCAAAATCTATAGAAGAAACACATGACACGGCTAGAATATTTCTGGTGAGTTAACGTGATATATGGGGGGAAAAAAATCCCAGAGTTCTATACATTTTAAAACCATTTCTATAGCTTCTCTACAGGGCTTTTCACCAAGAGTTCTGCATGAAATGAAAATCTTCCCAGTCCTAAACACTGTATAACATGACAAACTTTGTGTTCAAAAGTCTTGAAAAGCTGTGTGACAAATGTGGCACGGTACATTACAGCCATATTGTCACTCGGCTTTCCAAAACATTGTAAATTACCCAAGGAAGTGTACAGATGTAGCCAAGTCTGGACTCTGATAACTTGCTGCAGCCTGATATCGCACAACAAAAGTCATTGAAAAAGTCAAGTTAAAGTTCTTGCTTATTTAATTCTTTAAGTCGAGATAAAGATGGCCACATCTGTACTGTAAGTGCAAGTCATTTTGTGTAAGGTGAAAATGCTCTTTAAGGAGATCACAGACAATGCATTTTCAATTAAATGTTTGACACTGGTTATTAGTGAACGCGACTTCTCTTCTATTACAGGAGGAAAATCTTTGCAAGCAGTTAAAAGTTAATATGCATCTTTTGAGGAACTGTATTTACAAAAATGAAGAGTGCAAAGTAAGTAGATATTGGTTGATATGACCTGAATGAGGAGTGTCATGTGTATCCTGCATTGTGAGTAAACACATGGAAAACCCCTTCTCCAAGCGTGACGGCAGGGGAAGCATTTTAGAAGTGTATGTTCTGGCAGGGATTTGTCATCTGCACATACATGGCAATGGGTGAGATTTATCAAAAGTGGTGCAAAAGACAAGTAGAGTAGCTGCTCATGGCAACCAATCAGATTTAAAAGGGGGGGGAAGGACAACTCTGGATCACAATGCTGAGTACGACTCGCCCCTACGAATAATTGATATTTAAGCTGGAGAATTACAATGTAAATGGGGCACCCATTTGTTTCAAGGAAACCCTGTAATACTGTACTCCCTGAAATTAGTGGGCGTCCATTGTTTTCAGTATATGTGATAACTGTGCTGGATGTAGTGGTTTGTAGCTTCATCTTGTAGATGGGTCCTGACCAGCAGAACATTCTGTTACCTCGCCATGTCCTAATAGGGCAGGTGACAAAATATTTGTAGTTCACTTCTCAGTGATAGCGCTTGAGTTCTTATTATATTTATTCATTTGAGTTCTTCAGTCAGAATAAAAATTAACTTGGAAAATATAGAATTGATAGTGGGCACCGCTAGAAGGCATAAGAAGGAATATAGAGGAGATAAACCGTTTTCCACTCACTCCATGTGTATTATATCTGTATTGACAGCTGCATACCTAAATCTTTTAGATATGTTATCAGTTTTGTAACAGATTGCTGGAAACACTTGTTTCTTAATCATAATGAAAATCATTGCTTCGGGCTGTGTAAGAATGTAAGAGCTGTGATATGATTCACATAGTGTCTATTAGAAGTGCAGTCTCTTCACTGAAAATACCATTTCATGATCTAGGTAGAAGGTTGGAGCATGAGCAGTCTTGGTTTCCATAGAGTTGACTTTATATCCTCCAGAATTTGCACATGTAATTGACCATGAGAAAAGGGTCACGCTTTTGTGTTGATATAATTTAACAGCAAATTCTGTTGTGATATTTAAAAAATATAAAAAAATGTAAGCTTTACTACAACCAGATAAAGGCGTAGTGGTTCAGATCGCACAAGACTGGGTAGGTGCACAAATAGGGTCCCAACCCAATCGTAACAACAAAAAAAAAAGTATTCGGCACACAGGTATGAAGCTGAAGAAATGTCGTTTTTTGTGTTTGTAATTATGCCTGGGGCTTAGTTTCGCGTGACGTTTCGGTCGTAAATGACCTTTATTGGGCACTGAGCTGTACTGGGAATTGGTATAACCTGTAACTGCCGCTGTTTTTGGAATGGCGCTGGCATAATTCCAAAAATAAATAACGATACCTCTGTGCCGAATACTTCTTTTAGCTACAACCAGATAAACTCAGCCACAAAGTATTATGGATAAGACTACAACACCCATCAGTGAGGTTTTTTTTGTTTGTTTACAGCATTTGTAGCAGAGCATTAAAGAGCAGATACACTTAAAGCTAATCCCTTTTACACGGGCAGATGATATGAACACTCGTTCCCGATCATTGCCAATGAAAAAATGATCGTTTGTCGACAGCATATCTCCCTGTGTGAACAGGGGATGTTTTACAAACTGTATGGAGAAGAACGATCAGATTAACGTTCGTCCATCATTGTTCCATGTACATTCCCAGATAGAAAATATGACCCTTAGGCCAGCCTTTTACACAGCAGTTTTTAGTCCGTGTGATACGGACGGTATGTCGACCAGATTTCTCAGACTGAACACAGTTAAGGGATCCGGGATCCTAGCATAATAGTTCTCTATGATTCTAGGAGTCCCTGCCTCTTTGTGGAAATACTTTCCTGTACTGAAAACATGATTACAGTACAGGACAATATGCCTGCTGGGAAGCCGGTACACCTGGCATTATAGAGAACTATGATGCCAGGAGCCTGGCTCGGTGAACTGTGTTCGGTCCGGGAAATACGGCCGACACATGGTCCGTATCTCACGGACTGAAAACGGCTGTGTGAAGCAGGCCTTAGTTAAAGAGTCTTTAAAGATCCCTCACAAACCGGATCAGCGGCTGCAGCCTGCTTGTAAACGTTGTCTGTATAATGCAGCCTAGCGCTTTGTGCGCGTCATATCAGCACATTGAATTACAGCGTTGCTGATGGGTGCAACAAAATCTTAATGTTTTTAGCAAGAACTGACACAGAATGTTGAGTAACTCAATGCATAATAAGCTAATATGAAATAAATTATACATTAGATAAATTCAAGTAAAAAAATGTAAAACAAGTCCATGCACTACTAATGCTTAGTTCTTAGACTCTTTAGTGTGTCAATACTTTCCCTGCCAACAATGATAATAGTTTCAGCATTTAAAACAATGCACAGGGCAATTATCGAGAGTGCTCGTTTGCCCCATAATTGACGGTGTAAAAGGGCCTTTAGTCTTTATACCAGAAAATTCTTGAGACAAATGTAAATCTCTTCAGCAGCTTAAGCTGGAACAAAATTTGGTCATGCAGCAGGACAATGATCTCAAGCACTAGGAGTCAAAGTCCAGACCTCCATCATTGGGATCATGCTGAGGTGGGATCTTTAGAGAACTGCATAAAGGAACTCCCTCAAACCTAAATTTACTGAAGCAGTTTTGTGGGCCAAAGTATTTCCAAAACAATGTGAGAAACTGATCAAGGCGGTTGGTTCTACATGTTACTGAATTACAGGGTGTACTTCTTTTTTCCCACCTGGTTTTTGAATGTTACTTTACATTTAGGAAAAAAAATTACAAACATGTTGAAATCTGTTTGGGTTTTTTTCACCAGAGGTTATTTGTTTGTAGAAATTGGTCAGCACATAATTGTTATTTAGGCCCTGATCTATAATAACCCAGAGGTAAAAAATTAACTTTTTTTATTTTATTTTCTTTAAAGTGCCCGGCCAATTTCAATCTGTAGCGTTATCTACCACCAAATGAACCTAAATGACTCATTATATACCAAAATAAAAGTAGGGTAGGGCAGACGCCTTTTTTTTTTTTTTTTTTTTTTAAAGACCGTTTTAGGGTTTCTTATCTGTAAAAAAAAAAACAATTGCAAAGATTCCATCACAGCAAAAAGTTTTAACCGTTAAACCAGTTTTTACTAAAAAATAATTGAATAGTTTAAAAAACCTCTGTAGATAAGATCTGTTCAGTCAGTGTTTTTTTAATGTCTTGCGAAGCCTCATGTAAAAGCAATAACTCATAACTATATTGATAATTAGAAGTGTACATTCTGCAGTCCTTGGCCTCTTCAGTGTTTTCATAGCTGTAGTTGACAGATCTCTTCGTATTTTCAGCATTTCTCATGCTTTTAAGTAGCTGTACAACTGGCAGCCGTCAATCAGCGGTGTACAGGGCAGGGGAGCAGGACCCCCAGGTACACTGGCAGTGAATAAACAGCTTTTCATATGAAAGTATTGACAGGTGTAATTTGGCAACTACCCAATACTATAAAACTTGTTTCCAATAACTTCCCGAAACCATATCACTCCCACTCACCATACTGCTTCCAGTAACCCCCTCCCTTATCCATTGGTTTTTTTTAGTGGCCCATTGACAACACTACTAGTGATTTTTGTGCGCCAGGCCATGTTATATATTCAAATATATTAAAACAAGCAAATTCAAATCACCGAGAACTGTACACCCTCGAGTTCACCATACCCCCCCTTATCTGATGCTGAATAGGGTGACATAGGGGAGTATAGGAGATATCATGACCAATTTTTCATAATAAACGGACAATGGATATAAAGCAAAAGCGAGAAAATAACACATTTTAATTACGTTTTTTACATTTGTATTACAATGCTACTGATGTATTTATCAAAGTTCCTATGTTTTTGTGTATATTTTATCTTCATACACTCATATAATTATTATACTAGGCTTTTACATGTTATTTTGAATGTGGAGATAAATTATGATTTTTTTGAGGCAAGCTGGACCACACATTCTTTTTTCAATGAGCTTTTCCGTTGGCAGGCAGCTGCCCTCGAGTCTCAGTTTGTTCCTGTGCTGTATTCTCTTTGGCCGTGGCTTTTGATGGATGATACGCTGATGCAAGGTGCTCTGCAATTACTTTGTGTCTACACAGCAAACTTTCCCTCAGGTATGGAAAAAGATGAACAAATTCTCCTTGCCCATATATCTAGAATGCCTAAATTTCATAACTGTAACTGAAAAGATGATCGTTTCAGAAGTTCTTCATTTTGCTCTATGCTTAGGTATTGAAACGCTTTATATATGTATTAAAGGTTGTGACTGTTTGTACTGCCCTTACAACTCTCTTTGTAGTACTCGTAGTACTCACTCATACTGTTCCTCTATTTCCAATTCCCCTTTCATTTATAGCGGGAAAATGTAGTTTTATTGCATTATAATAGGCTTTTTTTTGGGGGGGTGGGGGGGTCAAAATTGGTTTATTCAAAGGTTTCCTTACAAGTCTATGAAGTCCGTGAGGACTCGTCCGTATATGTTAGAAAACATATCCAGCGTTGCTGTCATCGCTTTGTTATGCACAGAAGCCATGACGCTAATGTAAACAGAGCCTTAAAGGGAATATATAATTGTATATTTTTCTTTTACTAATTAAAACCAGATAGTGAAACATATATATATTTTTTTCTAATCTTTTGGGGTTTTTTTGGTTGTAATTTTTTTAATTCTATTTTCTGCACATGATTATGGGGGCAGCCATCTTGCTTGAGCTGCTGTTAACAGATGCTTTACAGCAGCCACATGGACCATAGGAACTTGTAGACTGGAGATTGTCATTGACTTCTTTGAGAGGGTTTTCTAGGCATGCTTTGTGATCTGTGCAGAGATCATTGTGCAGGAAGGGAACGGTGTCCAACAGCGCCATGACACAGTGGCCAGCCGCTATCCGCACCACTAGCGCTCGTCCATGCAGTTTTCCAGCACGGCTCAGTGCCTAATGAAGGTCGCTTAGACCGAAACGTCGCACTCTGCCACTGGCATTAAAAACAAAATAAAAATGCCTTTGTTTCAAAATTGGTGTGCCGGATACTCTTTTAGAGCTTATTCAGACAAACATAAAATACGTCCGTGCAACGCGCGTGATTTTCACGCGCCTCGCACTGACCTATGTTAGTCTATGGGGCCGTGCAGACAGTCATTTTTGCGCAGTGTGTGTCCGCTGCGTAAAACTCACGACATGTCCTATAGTTTTTCGCGCATCACGCACCCATTGAAGTAAATGGGTGCGTGAAAAGCACTTCCGTGGGACGCGCGTGATTCGCGCAACAGCAGTAAAAAGTATGATTGAAAACAGAAAAGCACCACGTGCTTTTCTGTTTACAAACATAGAGTGTCATAATGATGAAGTGTCATATGGTGAAGTGCCTTTTGCGCGCGCAAAACACACACGCTCGTGTGAATCCGACCTTATACTGTAGAGACAATTACTATTATGCAACATTAAGCAGAAAGATTTTTTTTTGTCGCTCAAGGTTTTACTAAATGATGTAATTTTTCCTATTGTCAAGCATCTAGTTCATTGTGCTGGAGTAACACCGCCGCAGTCTCCACCCAGCCATCACCAAAATCTCCAACAAGCAACTCCATGCTGCACAATGTTTTAAAGATTGCTGCAGACCCATCATCCTGTAGCAGCCATGTACAACAAGTGGCGTTTGGGCTCCTTTCTAATGTTGCAGATACTCAAGACTGCAGGTGTATTATTCAGAAGGTATGGATAATAGGAAGACTGAAAAGTAATAATACTGTATGCAGCATACTTACTGGTAATGATTCTGTCAATGGCTGCCTGCTTGATTGGTGGATATTATCAATGATGGTTCTAAATATGGAATTAATAAAGTTATGTAGGTTAAAAAAAAACAAGTCGATTTTGTGCAGCCATTTGTCTTCTAGCAAAAGATCAGATATAAGTTGACCTGAGTTGTATCCGCTAAAAGTTGATACTGCACGCTTAAGGTATGTTCACACGACAACGCCAAATACGTCTGAAATTACGGAGCAGTTTTCAGGAGAAAACGGCTCCTGAATTTCAGACGTTTTTACAAGTGCATGCGTTTTTCGCGACGTCTTTTTCGGACGTAATTGGAGCTAGTTTTCATTGGAGTCAATGAAAAACGGCTCCAATTATATCCCAAGACGTGTCCTGCACTTCTTTGACGTGGCCGTAAATTTACGTGCCGTCTTTTCACAGCGACGCATAAAATGACAGCTTGTCTGCACAGAACATCGTAAGACCCATTGCAAGCAATGGGCAAATGTTTGCCGACGTATTGGAGCCGTCTTTTCAGGCGTAATTCGAGGCGTAAAACACCTCCATTACGTCTGAAAAGAGGTTGTGTGCACATACCCTTATATATTGTGTGATTTCCACCTGTACTACATTTTATTACGTGAGCGCGGAGTGCTATGAAAATATATGGGCAGGAGTGTCAGATCTGCATAACAAACATTGAGTGTAATTAGGTATACACAGTGTTCCAAATTATTATGCACATTGGATTTAAGTGTCATAAACATTTAATTATTAGTTTTTCAATTACACTCATGGATGGTATTGTGTCTTGGGGCTCTTTGGATCATTGCAATCAATCTCAGACACCTGTGATAATTAGTTTGCCAGGTGTGCCCAATCAAAGGAAAACTACTTAAGGACATTCCACATTATTAAGCAGGCCACAGGTTTCAAGCAATATGGGAAAGAAAAAGGATCTCTCTGCTGCCGAAAAGCGTGAAATAGTGCAATACGTTGGACTAGGTATGAAAACATTGGATATTTCAAGAAAACTTAAGCATGATCATCGTACTGTGAAAAGATTTGTGGCTGATTCAGAGCACAGACGGGTTCATTCAGATAAAGGCATAATGAGGAAGGTTTCTGCCAGACACATTAATGGGATTAGGAGAGCAGCTGCTAAAATGCCATTGCAAAGCAGCAAACAGGTATTTGAAGCCGCTGGTGCCTTTGGAGTCCTGCGAACCTCAAGGTGTAGGATCCTCCAGAGGTTTGCAAGTGTGCATAAAGCTATTATTTGGCCACCCCTAAACAATGCTCACAAGCAGAAACGGTTACAGTGGGCCCAGAAATACATGAAGACTAATTTTCAAACCGTGTTGTTTACTGATCAGTGCCGTGCAACCCTGGATGGTCCAGATGGACGGAGTAGTGGATGGTTGGTGAATTGCCAGCATGTCCCAACAAGGCTGCGACGTCAGCAAGGAGGTGGCGGAGTCATGTTTTGGGCTGGAATCATGGGGAGAGAGCTGTAGGCCCCTTTAGGGTCCCTGACGGTGTGAAAATGACCTCTGCAAAGACGTAGAGTTTATGACTGACCACTTTCTTCCGTGGTACAAAAAGAAGAACCGTGCCTTCCGTAGCAAAATTATCTTCATGCATGACAATGCACCATCTCATGCTGCAAAGAATACCTCTGTGTCATTGGCTGCTATGGGCATAAAAGGAGATAAACTCATGGTGTGGCCCCCATGTTCCCCTGACCTCAACCCTATTGAGAACCTTTGGAGCATCCTCAAGCAAAATATCTAAGAGGGTGGGAGGCAGTTCACATCAAAACACAAGCTCTGGGAGGCTATTCTGACATCCTGCAAAGATATTCAAGCAGAAACTGTCCAAATACTCGCAAATTCAATGGATGCAAGAATTGTGATGGTGATATCAAAGAAGGGGTCCTATGTTAACATGTAACTTGGCCTGCTAAGTTTTTGTTTTTTTTATTGAAAGAGCTTTTGATTTCCGTAAATATGACCACCTGATGCTGCAAATGCAACAAATTACCATTTTAGTTCTCTTTACAACCTTTAAAATGTTTTGATCTCTGTTGTGCATAATAATGTGAAACAGTGCATTTTGAGTTTTTTACTTCTAAAAAAAAATCTGTTATCATTAGGAGATTTGTTCAATAAAATTTGCATTATACTCCAACGGTTGATGGCTTGAAGATTATACTGACTGTCATTTGCATCGACTATTTAGGAAAATCAGCGAAAAATAACATTTGCATAATAATTTGGAACACGGTGTAGAATCCCTAAATGAATTGTAAATGCATTTTGTTTTTCTAAATTGTTTTTTTTCTTCTTCATTTACAGAGTAATTTTCTACAAAACTTTTTAGCCCTCTCCTTGTCAAAAGGCAGTAACAAGAGCCTTAATGTTGGAGCTAATCTGTGGCTGAAATTTTTGTGGAATTTGTCACTGGGAAGTGATGGTCAGGTGATGATTATGAAGCTGAACGGGAGCTTAGATCTTCTTCTAGAGTTTACGAAATACAAGCAGAAGGTTAAGTTCCCCACTGCCCTGCTTATTTTACATAACATGTGCTTCAATCCAACCAATAAACCAAAGATGCTTTCCAATGGTAAGAAATCATCTAGAAATGTTTGATATTTGAATCCAAAATTGTATTTTTATTTTATTTTTATAACACATCCTCGTGTGGAAGATTTGCCTTTCTTTCTTTTTTTTTTTCCTTCAAATCCATGTTTTTTCAGTATCTATACTCTAGTGTCAGTCTACTAGCAAAAGCTGCATCAGAAATTCTTCCGTGATATTGATCTAATTTAGCACAGTCCAATTACAGAGAAAGTTGCAGAATAAATTAGGCATACATAATTTGGTGAATGACATTAAAAAGAATCTGCCAAGATAGATAGACTACTCCATTTAAAAGTCTATATACTCGTGCCCTGAAACACAGGCTTTGTCTCCAATACAGTGATATAAATTTCCTAGGATTATTTTCTGCCCTAATCGGTAAGATGTTTTGTTTCCACTCATTTTGCATATTGTGCAGACATGAAGTATGGATGATAGATTCTCAATAAATATAAATTATCCATCCTGCAAATTGACTGTACGTCCATTTTAGCGATACATTCCAGCAAATGGACGTTATGGTACGTCTAGAAGATGGCACAGGAGCTGTGCCCGCGCTGTCTGCAGCTAGTTCTGTCTGTGCGGGCTGTCATAGACCGCTAATAACTGGCTGCAACAGCTCTGACCCAACCATTGATCCTGTTCGATGCCGCAGTCAAATCTGACCCCAGCATCTAGGGGGTTTTGGGGGTATGGCTACCCCCGTTCTGGGACCCGCATCTATCAGACATTTATGGCATATCCTGTGGCTATGCCATAAAAGTCTGAGACGGGAATAACCCTTTAAAGAGGACCTATCACTTAATTGGAAACCTCATGAAGTAATCTAAACCGAAATATAAATCCTTTCTCAAATACATAGAATAAGGAAAATCCCCAATTTTTTTTCTAAGTTATGGCTAAAAAATGCTGCCCTTTAAGAAAGGGAGACGACTTCCTGTTTGTGCTGGGAAAGCCCGCTATGAGAGATTAAGGCCTCATGTGTGATACCCAGGAAAATTGCTGTTTATTTACTGTCATTGTACTGTTGCTTTAGTATGCAGGTTTTAATGTGCTTTATTCTGTAATCGTGGTTGGTACTGAATTCACTTCCCTATATGACTCAGCAGAAACATAAATGGGCTGCTTCACCTTTAAGATGTATTCTCCAGAGAGAGGGGAGGGGTGTAGCTAGCTGGGGACACAGGAACAAACCTCAGGCAGTGCAGTGTGTGGAGCAGCGCAGTGCAGAAGTGAGGAGAAGTGTTCAGCAGCGTGCAGGCAGAGGAGAGCAGACAAGTCAGTGTCTAAAGTTGGATTCAGGGAGATGCTGCAGCAGACATGTGGATCTGAGAGGATCAGCTACAGCCATGTGGAAGTGAAAGGAGTGCAGGTCAGTGTGTGTTGCATGTGGCACAGAAGCCAGACATGGAGCTTGGACACTACTGAGAGTGCCTAGAGCAAAGCAAGGAGCTTGCACACAGCCTAGAATCCCCAAGGGACACCATTCCTCTGTGATAGTGCAACTGGATTGGGACAGTCAGCAGCACACCTTCCAGCACAGTATAGAGAAGAAAGAGGAGCAGAACTCACAGCACACTTGGAGGAATTACAGACAGAGTCAGGGAGGTGAAGCAGGTACCACCATTTGCAATACCCTGTGATATGTTTATACTAATTAAAGACATTGCCTCTGTAACAAAAGTAACCACCAAGCATATTGTGCCCAGTAAAACTACTGTGAAAGTTTATTGAACCCTGTCTCCTGGAACATCCTTATTTTGGGGTACACCACATAACATCCCAGGGGATAGAGAACAGTGTATCCTACAAGCACCACTTATTTCACTGGTTCTGCGGCCCGAGGCGCGGGAGAGAGAAAGTGCGCCACCGTGACCAAAGGGCGCGAATACCAACTTCAGCTCAGAGAGCCCCGCCCACCGCGACTCGGCGCCCGCGTTACCACACATGCACACACACTTTTTTTGCGTCCTCCGGTCATCCACCAAAATGCGCATTATTTGCGGACCCATTTATTTCTATGGGCCCATGCACACGACCGTGGTTTACACGGACCGTGCGGGGGCCGCAATTACAGACCGTAAAAACTGCGGTCCAACACCATTGAAATGAATGCACATCTTTTGGCAATGGAAGATGGATTCCTGTGTATTATGGTGGAGTAGGAGACTAAGAGAAGCAGCAGAGGTCACAGCTTTCTCCTCCGTGACTGTTGCCGGCTCTGTGTGTTTTTTGTAGCGCGTTTTCGCTAATTTGTCGCCTATGACAATGCATTGGCAAATTAATTCAACAGGGTTGAGATTCGCTTAGAGAGAGTTTGACAGAAATTGGGGAATCGATTCTCTCATTGTATTCTATGGACCAGCAAATCAACAAAACAGTGAGATAGACAAATTGATTTGCTTACCCCGAATTCTGACAAGATCTGAGCACAAGACTCCACTTTGCCTTTCATATGCTGTATAGAATCCGCTCCACCCCCTCACAGATTCTTTGGTGCTTAAATTCTAGTTGTAATTTTAATGTTTTCCTTGTACTTGGTACTCCATTAATTACTTTTTTTGTTCTAGATAAACTTGTGACTGCTCTATGTGACTGTCTGGAAAATGAGAACCCCAATATTCAGAGAATTGGAGCTTCTGCATTATGGGCTTTACTTCACAATTATCAGAAGGTGGGTGCAATATGAAAGGAAAAAGTAAGTGTTGTCATTCTTAAAGAATAGATGAATGTTTTGTACAATACAGTGTAATGCATTGGTGTAACTTTTAAAAAAATCTTTATATAGTGGTAGTTAAACCCTTCCCGATATCTGCCGAATATATACGGCACTGTTGGGAAGTGCTCTTGTACACGTACAGCAGGGTGATGGTGCAGGCTCAGAAGCTAACCAGACCCCCACAAGCTGTTTGAAGTATACTATACTGTGTGCTAGCTCAGATCCCGGCCGTTTTAACTTCTTACATCCTGAAGTCAATAGCGACAGCCGCATCAAAGTGGTTTAAACCCCACCCCTACGACGCAATCACTATACTATCACAGCCAGAGGCCTAGCAATGGCCTACAGGTCTGCCGTCTACAGAAGCCTATTCAGCCCTGCCATAATACACTGCAATACATATATACCAGTGATCAGGAAGTTGGGTCTTCATGTCCTCTATTGGGACTAAAAAAAATGTATTAAAATATAAACTATTCTTATTCGGAAAAAAAACTATGCATAATGGGTATTGCAGCGTCCTTAACCCCTTCAGGACCCAGCCTGTTTTGGCCTTCAGGACACAGCTGATTTTTTCAAATCTGACATGTCACTTTATATGGTTATAACGTTGGAATGCTTTTACCTATCCAAGCGATTCTGAGATTGTTTTCTCGTGACATGTTGTACTTTATGTTAGTGAAAAAATGTGGTCGATAATTTTGGTATTTATTTCTGAAACACCAAAATGTAGGAAAAATTTGCAAAAATTTGCATTTTTCTAAATTTAACCCCTTTAGGACGCAGCCTGTTTTGGCCTTGTGGCACAGCCGATTTTTTCAAATCTGACGTGTCACTTTATGTGGTAATAACTCCGGAATGCTTTTACCTATCCAAGCGATTCTGAGATTGTTTTCTCGTGACATATGGTACTTTATGATAGTGGAAAAATTTGGTCGATAAATTCAATATTTATTCGTAAAAAACACCAAAATTTCGAGAAAATTTTCAAAAATTTGCATTTTTCTTTTTTAATTTAAATGTATCTGCTTGTAAAACAGATAGTAATACCACACAAAATAGTCACTAGTTATCATTTCCCATATGTCTACTTTATACTTGCATTGTTTTTTGAACATCCTTTTATTTTTCTAGGACATTAAAAGGCTTAGAACTTTAGCAGCAATTTCTCACATTTTCAAGAAAATTTCAAAAGGCTATTTTTACAGGGGCCTGTTCAGTTCTGATGTGGTTTTGAGGGCCTTATATATTAGAATCCCCCAATAAATCACCCCATTTTAAAAAGTGCACCCCTCAAAGTATTCAAAACAGCATTCAGAAAGTATTTTAGCCCTTTAGGCGTTTCACAGGAAATAAAGCAAAGTAGAGGGAAATGTACAAATTTCTCTTTTTTTTTTTGCCAAATTTCATTTGTAATAAAAAAAATTGTGTAACACAGAAGGTTTTACCAGAGAAATACAACTCAATATTTATTGCCCAGGTCCAGCAGTTTTTTTGAATATCCCACATGTGGCCATAGTGTCCTAATGGACCGAAACACCGGCCTCAGAAGCAACGGAGCACCTAGTGGATTTTGAGGTCTGCTTATTTTTCGATTATATTTTAGGCACCATGTCGGGTTTGAAGAGGTCTTGTGGTGCCAAAACAGTGGAAACTTCCCAAAAGTGACCCCATTTTGGAAACTAGACCCCTCAAGGAATTTATCTAGGGGTATAGTTAGCACTTTGACCCTGCAGCTATTTTGCTATATTTATTGGAGTTAGTCTGTGAAAATGAAAATCTACTTTTTTTCTGAAATAACATAGAAATTTTTAATATTTACAAGGAATAGAGAAGAAAATTCACCCCAACATTTGTAAAGCATCTTCTCCCGATTACGGAAATACCCCATATGTGGTAGTAAACTGCTGTTTGGACCCACGGCAGCGCTCAGAACGGAGGGAGCGCCATTTGGATTTTGGAGCGCAGATTTTGCTGGATTGGTTTTTAGTGCCATGCCCATTTTCTAGGGGTATAGTAAGCATTTATACCACATAGGTCTTTTGCAGAATTTAGTAGAATTAGGCCGTGAAAATAAATATAAACATTTTTGTCCACTAAAATGTTGAATTTTTTTCATTTTCACAAGGGATAAAGGAGAAAAAGTCGCCCTAAATTTGTAGCGCAATCTCTCCCGAGTATGACAATACCCCACATTTGGTAATCATTTATTTTTTTAATAGAAATTAATTAACCTTTGCAGGGCTGATCCTTTTTTTGCTTTTCCATTTTAGTTTTTCACTCCCCGCCTTCCAAACGCCATAACTTTTTTATTTTTCCATGAATTGAGCGGTGTGAGGGCTTATTTTTGGCAGGACGAGCTGTAGTTTTTATTGGTACCTTTTTTGTACATGCAACTTTTTGATCACTTTTTATTACGTTTTATTTAGAGCTTTGGTGGCCAAAAACAGTGATTTTGGCGTTTTAAATTCTTTATTTCTTACGGCGTTCATAATGCGCTATAAATTACAATTTTACTTTATTCTGCGGGTCCATACGATTACGGTGATACCATATGTATATAGTTTTTTTATGTTTTGCAGCGTTTGCGCAATAAAATCACTTCTTTATAAAATAATTTATTTTCTGTCTCACCATATTCTGAGAGCCGTAACTTTTTTATTTTTCAGTCAAAAAAGCGGTGTAAGGGCTTGTTTTTTGTGGGACGGGTTGTAGTTTTTATTGGTACTATTTTCGGCTACATGCGAATTTTTGATCACTTTTTATTCTATATTTTGGGAGGGGTGGTGACCAAAAAATAGTGATTCTGCCATTGTTTTTAGTTTGTTTTTTTTGCGGCGTTCACCGTGCGGTAAAAATAACATTATAGTTTTATAGATTTGGTCGTTACAAACGCGGTGATACCAAATATGTGTACTGTTATTTAACGGTTTAATTTTTTCCCTATAATAAGAGACTTCTAGGGAAAAAAAAGTCTCTTATTTTTACACTTTTGTAAAACATTTTTATTAACTTTTTTTTTTACTTTTTTCTTTACTTTTGACACTTTCTTTCTTTACCTGCAGCTCTGATCGCTGCTAGAATACATTACACGACCTAGGTAGTGTAACGTATTCCAACTGTCAGTGTGACGTCACAGTCACTCTGACAGTTAGTATACGAGGACCAGCCAGAGGCTGATCCTCATAGGCTTGCATACATGGCAGACCCGGGTGCCATCTCAAGCATCAGCAGCCCCCACAATTGCATGGGGGCTGCTGATGTGCTACAAACCTCCTACATGCAGAGATTGCAATCGAGCCCCACATGTAACGGGTTAATTGCCAAAATCAGCGGCAATGAGCCGCTGATCGGCAACAGTGGAGTGTCAGCTGTCAGGAACAGCTGGCCTCCCGGTTCCCGGTGCACACTGTCGCCGACAGTGTGCACGGGGAACCACTCAGTAACTGTACGTCCCTGTGCGCGAAGACACTGGCCACATGGGCGTACTGTTGCGTCGTGGTGTGCCTAGGGGTTAAACGTATCTGCTTGTAAAACAGATCGTAATACCACACAAAATAGTCACTAGTTAACATTTCCCATATGTCTACTTTATGTTTGCATCGTTTTTTGAACGTCCTTTTATTTTTCTAGGACGTTACAAGGCTTAGAACTTTAGCAGCAATTTCTCACATTTTCAAGAAAATTTCAAAAGGCTATTTTTTTCAGGGACCAGTTCAGTTCTGAAGTGGATTTGAGGGCCTTATATATTAGAAAATCCCCAGAAGTCACCCCATTTTGAAAACTGCACCCCTCAAGGTATTCTAATCAGCATTCACAAAGTGTTTTAACCCTTTAGGCGTTTCACAGGAATTAAAGCAAAGTAGAGGTGAAATGTACAAATTTAAAAAATTTTTGCCGAAATTCATTTCTAATACATTTTTTTTTGTAACACAAAGTTTTACCCAAGAAATGCAACTCAATATTTATTGCCCAGTTTCTGCAGTTTTTAGAAATATCCCACATGTGGCCCTAGTGTGGTAATGGACTGAAACACAGGCCTCAGAAGCAAAGGAGCACCCAGAGGATTTTTGGCCTCCTTTTTTTTAGAATATATTTTAGGCACCTTGTCTGGTTTGAAGAGGTCTTGTGGTGCCAAAACAGTGGAAACACCCCAAAAGTTACCCCATTTTGGAAACTACACCCCTCAAGGAATTTAGTTAGGGGTATAGTTAGCATTTTGACCACACAGGTTTTTTGCAGAATTTAGTGGAATTAGGCAGTGAAAATGAGAATAGTTTTTTTTTTTTCTGAAAAAGCATAGAAATTTTACATTTTTACAAGGAATAAAGGAAAAAAAAGAACCACAACATTTGTAAAGCATTTTCTCCTGATTACGGCAATATCCCATATGTGGTAATAAACTGCTTATTGGACCCATGGCAGCACTCAAAAGGGAAGGTGCGCCATTTGGATTTTGGAGCACGGATTTTGCTGGATTGTTTTTCGGTGCCATGCCGCGTTAGCAACGCACTGGAGGGACCAAAACAGTGGAAACCCCCCAAGTTACCCCATTTTGGAAACACCCGTCAATTTTTCTAGGGGTATAGTGAGCATTTAGACCCCACGGGTCTTTTGCAGAATTTATTAGAATTAGGCCGTGAAAATGAATATCACAATTTTTTTCCACTAAAATGTTGCATTTTCTCATTTTCACAAGGGATAAAGGAGAAAAAAACAACCAATTTTTGTAAAGCAATTTCTCCCGAGAACGGAAATACCCCACATGTGGTCAAAAGTTTTTTTTTCATTAAAAATGAATTAACCCTTTCAGGACAGATCCATTTTTTGCTTTCTTATTTTCGTTTTTCACTCCCCGCCTTCCAAGAACCATAACTTTTTCTCTTTCCATCAGTAGAATGATGTGAGGGCTTATTTCTTGCGGGAGGAATTGTAGAATGTACTGGGAAACTGAAAAAAATAGGACTATAGGAAAAAAATCTGATTCCATTTTTTGGGCTTTTCGTTTTTACAGATTTCGCCGTGCAAGTTATATAATGATATATTGTAATAGTTCGGCCTTTTACTGACGTAGCGATACCAATTTTGTTTGTTTTTTTACATTACTTTAGAAGAAAAATGTGAAAAGGTTTTTTTTGTTTTTTTTACTTGAAACTTTTTTTTCTTTCTCACTACTAATAACTTTAATTCTTCTACACGTTTTATACTGCATACTAATGTATTTCAGTATATTGTTATTTTTACAGGCTTCTGTAACCGCACAATCGCTGTTCCTGGTTTAGTCCTGGGTGTCAGCTGTAATACACAGCTGACACCCGCAGCGTATGGAGCGGGCTCAGCACGTGCGCCCGCTCCATACATCAACCCCCGCACCATGACGTGCTATTAAAGGGAATGTTTTTTTTTTTTAGTTAAACAGTTAGTGTATGAATGCTTAAACACTGTCCAAATTTTTTTAATTTTTTCACGAGTCAGGAAATATTATAAATTAGATTCTAATTTATAAAATTTCCCAGTGCTGGTCACTAGATGGAGCAATTCCCAAAATTGCAGCATTGCATGTGGTAAAGCAACCACATTGCTTTATGCTGCAAAATTTTGGAATACTCACTCACTCTAGTGAGCTCACAGAATCCCCCCTCCTTTATCCTGGCTAGTGCCATGAGAAAGGAGGGGATTGAACGGTCAAACCGCCTACACTGTGTGTCGCCATTTTTTGAGCTAACACACAGTGTAGTAGGTTAACATACAGTAGTAAACACACAGTAAAACACGTACATACACAGACCTAACTTACCTGCTCCTGCCGCCGCCGTTCCCTCCGGTCCGTCCGCTCCGGTCTGCTCCCTCCGCTCCTCGTTCTTGCTTCAGAACACAAGTCCGGAAGTCGTCATCTCACAGTCCGGCCACGGCTTACGTTCGACATGTACATGGCGCCGGATTTCGCTCTAGTGAAGACCTGTCTTTTGGTCTGTGTGGGAGCGGCGCATGCGCCGCTCCCAAACAGACCCGGTACGCTATAGTGGATGGAACGGCTCCCGTTCGCATTCTCTATAGGGATGTGTGTGCCGTATTCCATCACTGTATGTGTCGTTAATCGACACATACAGAGATGGCAAAAAAAATGGCAGCCCCCATAGAGAAGAAAAAGTTAAAAAATAGAAAAAAGTAAAACACAAACACACACACAAATAAAAGATTTTATAATAAAACACTAAATGCAAATTGATATGAAATTTATTTTTTTTCGTGACACTCGTCCTTTAAGTCATACTGCGCAAAGGGGTTAATGCACATCGGATGGTGTGAATATTGCAATTTTCCACTCATATGACATTTTAGTGCATAATATGTTGTGCCCAGTTTGTATCACTGAAGACAAATACCTCAAAGCGTTAAGCGGGTTTTTGGGTATGGCGATGCCATATATGTGGGCGCAAACTGCTGTTTGGGCACGCTGCAGGGCTCAGAAGGGAGGGGTGCCATTTTGCTTTTGGAGCGCAGATTTTGCTTGGCAGTTGTTCTGTTTGGGGTTTTGCTGGTATTTCCGTTTATAATGTGGGGGCATATGTTTGGAGAAGATCAGGGCATAATAAGAGGGTATAATAATGCAGTAAATAAATAATTCATAGATGTGTGGCCGGTGTCGCACTGATAAATGGCGCCCAATCTTATCCGATTTTGGAACACTGCACATTTTGCATCGTCATATTCTGAGAGCCAGAACTTCTTTATTTTTTCACCACCGGAGCTGTGGGAGGGCTTATTTTTTGCGGGACAATCTGTACTTTTCATTGGTACCATTTTTTTTTTATCACTTTTTACAGCCCCCTGTATATAGCGCCATACACAGCCCCCTGTAGATAACGCCATACAGCCCCCCCCCCTGTAGATAACGCCATACAGAGTCCCCCCTGTAGAGAACGCCATCCGGAGTCCCCCCTGTAGAGAACGCCATCCGGAGTCCCCCCTGTAGAGAACGCCATCCGGAGTCCCCCCTGTAGAGAACGCCATCCGGAGTCCCCCCTGTAGAGAACGCCATCCGGAGTCCCCCCTGTAGAGAACGCCATCCGGAGTCGTCGTCCCCCCCCCCCCAAATAAAAAACGGCCTACAGTTTGTCCTACAAAAGAGATGTATCCCCTATCTTCAGGATAGGGGATACATGTGTGATCGCTGGCAGCAATAAGGAGAAAGGGGGACCAAAAGTCCCCCAATGTTCTCCATGACAAACCTCGAGCTTCCGGCGTCTGAGCAGTTCAATAAAAATGAAGGGAGCGCTGGTCACGCATGGGCACAAGCGTGACCGGTGCGCAAGTCATTTCTATGGAGCTGCAGACAGACCCCGGGGGGCTGCCGATGTGCTTCAAACCCCTTAAATGTGGCGAACGCAATCTGTCGCCGCATTTATGGGGTTAATTGCCGAAATCAGCGGCGATGGTCCGCTGACCGGCAAGACTGGAGTGTCAGCTGTCGGGGACAGCTGACCTCCCGGTTCAGTGTGCACAGGGAACTACTCCGCAACTGTACATCCTGATGCGGGAAGCAAGCCCTCTGCAGGACGTACAGTTGCGGAGCAGCGCGTGAAGAGGTCGACAAACAAAATTATAAAATAGGCACATTATTTATCCCGAACAATGGATGCCATAAAATAAGCAAATAAAAACAATGTCAATTGGTTTTTTTTGGTCACCTCTCCGCCCAAAAAGTTAGTAAAAAGTGATCAAAGAGTTACATGTAGCCCAAAATGGTTTACAAAAAAACTACAGCTTGAAAACTACAGCAAAAATAACCGTTCTCACACAGCTTAGTTGATGGAAAAGTTATGGCTCTTAGACTTAGATTTTTTTTTTATTTATTTTTTCATTGTGCAAAAAAATAAAATAAAAAGTGATCAAAATGTCATATCTACCACAAAATGGTCCCAATGAAACTATAGCTCATCCTACAAAGACAAAACAAGGCCTCACAGCTCAGTCGACTAAAAATTTAAAAAGTTAAAGCTCTGCGCATATGGTGACACAATTTTATTTATTTTTTTTACGTTTTTATTATACAAAAGTAGTAAAACAAAAAAAAATAAGAAAAACTATATAAATTTAGTATTGCCGCAAACATATGAACCCACGATCGTTGTCGTGAAAACAATACTCAGCAATTTCGCATTTTTTGAGGTTTGCTTTGGTGGTTTTTTTTTCAGTCCCCCCTCCCCCCAAAAAAAAATGGATTACATTTTTTTCAGTACATTGTATGGGACATAAAGTCAAAGTGGTATATCTCTATCCACAAAATCTTTTAGTCAATTTCTAAAGTCGTTTAAAATTAAGGTGTGGTACAATAAGCTGGCGTGCACGACAGACAGATGGTATTGTATAATGCCTACATGCTATCCCAATGTGCAGGCCTGCCGGGAATATTCCTTCAGTTTCACAAGGTGGCTATCAAGGCCCTTATATTTGGGAACCAGGAAGTCCAGTGCCTAAGCACATCTATTAGAACCAAGGCCGCCTGTGTTGTACCAGGAAGACACTTTCCCAGTGAAGATCCCCAAACTGCAAAAACCAGGTCTCTAAAAAGTTGCGGACTGTGTTCCTAAAGGGGATAAGAAAGGATACCATACATAAAAATAATTGCTTTAGATCTTACCGGACATCCATGGATTATTCATTTTATCATTTATTTACCCAATTATATACCACGCTATTATCCTAATGTACTCCGTACAGCTTACCTATGTGCCGGGACCTTTATAATTAACATACTAGTAAAACTCCAAACAAAACTACTACCATGCAAAATCCATGCTCCAAATGGCGTACCTTCCCTTCTTAGCCCTACAGTGTGCCCAAACAGCAGTTTATGTCCACAAGTAAGGCATTACCATACCCGGGAGAACCCGTTAAAAAACAATTTA
Organism: Rhinoderma darwinii; assembly: GCF_050947455.1. Classification (NCBI taxonomy): domain Eukaryota; kingdom Metazoa; phylum Chordata; class Amphibia; order Anura; family Rhinodermatidae; genus Rhinoderma; species Rhinoderma darwinii. The sequence continues at coordinate 124,281,610 of NC_134691.1, read as the reverse complement.
TAGGGTAAGATTCTCCAGTGGCACAAGCTGGGCACACCATATTGTGCGGTGAATAGGCAGATCAGTGGAAAAATTGCAATTTTCACTTTGCATCATCTACTGCGTATTAATTTCTGAAAAATTCTTGTGGGCTCTAAATTCTCACTACACCCCTTGATAAATGCCTTTTAGGGGTGTAGTTTCTAAAAAAAAAAATGTTGTTACATCAGGGTTTTTGCAAATTCAATATGGAGTCCGCAAACCATTCCATCTATGCTCCAAAAGCCAAATAACACTCCTTTACTTCTGAGCCCTTCCATATTTGTAAACTGTAATTATAACCAAATATGGGGTGTTACCATAGTCGGGAGAAATTGCTTTACAAATGTTGGGGGGCTTTTTCTTCTTTATTCCTTTATGAAAATGAAAAATGTTGATCTAAAACTACACCTTATTGGGAAAAAAAATCAATTTTTCATTTTCACGGCTTAATTCTAATTAATTCAACAAAAAACCTTATAGGGTAAAAATTCTCACTATACCCCTAGATGATTCCTCAAGGGGTATAGTTTCCCAAATGGAGTCACTTTAGTAGTGTTTCCACTAAACTAGTACTAGAGGGGCTCCACAAATGTGACATGATGCACAGAAACCATTCCAAAATCCAAATGGTGCTCCTTCCCTTCTGAGCCCTACCGTGTGTCCAAACAGCAGTTTATGACCACATATGGGGTATTGCTTTACTCGGGAGAAATTGCTTTACAAATGTGGTGCTTTTTCTCCTTTAGTCCTTGTGGTCCTCTTTTATATCCCTAGATAATTTACTCAAGGGGTGTAGTTTCCAAAATGGTGTCACTTGTGGGGGTTTTTCACTGTTTTGTCCCCTCAGGGGCTTTGCAAATGCGACATGTCCTCCACAAACTATTCCTGCTATATTTGAGCTCCAAAAGCCAAATGGCGCTCTTTCCCTTCTAAACCCGGCTCGGTGTCCAAACAGCCGATTAGGACCACATATGGGGTATTCGTTTACTCGGGAGAAATTGCTCTACAAATGTATTGGTGGTTTTTCTCCTTTAGTCTTTGTGGAAATGAAAAAAAATTACCGTATTTTTCGGACCATAAGACGCACCCAGGTTTTAGACAACAGAAAATAGGAAAACAATTATTTGTTAAAAAATTATTTTTTCTGTTTCACCACATTCTGAGAGCCAACGTTTTTTTATATTTTTTTTCATCGATTGAGGGCTTATTTTTTGCAGGACGAACTGTAGTTTTATTGGCACCATTTTTTGGTACATACGATTTTTTTGATCACTTTTTTTATTTCATATTTTAAGCACTAAGGTGACGAAAAAACTATTTTGATGTTTTACATTTTTAATTTAATGACTAACTTACCGTGCGAGTGGAAATGAAAAAAAAAATAGCTAAACCTACATTTAATTTAAAAAAAAAGTTGATTTTAATTTTCATGGCCTACTTTCAATAATTTCTGCAAGAAACTGTGGAGTCAAAATACTCCCTATACCCCTAGATAAATTCCTTGAGAGGTGTGGTTTCCCAAATGGGGTCACCTTTGGGGGATTTCCACTGTTTTGGCACTGCAAGAGCTCTGCAAACCTGACATGGTGCCTAAAATATATCCTAATAAAAAGGAGGCACCCAAATCCTCTAGGTGCTCCTTTGCTTCTGAGGTCTGTGTTTCAGTCCAGTACCACACTAGGGCCACATGTGGGATATTTCCTAAAATTGCTAAATCTGGGCAATGAATTTTCAGCTGCGTTTCTCTGGTACTCTTTTAATAGAAAAATATAAAACATTACAAAATAAACGGTTTTTACAAAACAAACACAACAAAACAAAACTTATGTACATTTCTGTACAATTTACCCAGCCTGACCCTTCTTACATAAATCCCCATGCATACATAACTATAATCCCATACTCATTCATACACACACCTAAACCCCCCCAACCCCAAGAAAACATAACTATAACACTATATACAACATACTCTTAAAAACCATGTGCCAACCAATGGCCCCCTAAAAAAAAAAACCACCACATATATAAAACAAAATAAATAATAATCATAATAAAAATAAACAAAATAATAATAATAATAATAAACTCTAAAAATAAAAGTTACCATCTCATGGTGCACTTACTTCAGTGCACCATGTAAATGAAAAGAAAAGAACAAAACATAAAAAACAACAAAACAAACCCCAAAAAACAAAGATTTTTTTTTTTTAATTTTTTTTTTCTTTTTTTTTTTTTTAAATTTATTTTTATTTTTTTTTTTTTTTTTTACATTTTTTTTTAATATTTTTTTTTTTTTTATTTTTTTTTTTTTATTTTTTTTCTTTTTATTAACTTATCCACATTCATACCTAACCCTGTACATACTACCTTATCCATCACCACCCATCACCTCCCCCAACCAGCATCACGCCTCATGTCCTTCCATGTCCGCATAGTTCAGATGCTGGCCCCCACCACCCAACACATCACCCAACCAGCCCGATCCCACGTCTCATGTCCTCCTCACGTCCACGTAGTCCAGAATCAGGCTGGGCACACCCCCAGGCCCCCCACCCCACCTATCTACTGCCCATCTTACCTAAACATTCACACAAACCCATGCATAGACCTATACACCATATCGACACATAACTATAACCAAATACCATACTATATACATAAACCCGAAAACCTAAGTTTGGCTGCTTGTAAGCCCTTTTTCTGTCTCCAAAAAGCTCAAAACAAAAACCTACTTGTGCTTACTCAGCCCATCACCAGAGGAGAGAGAGAGGAAAGCCCCCCTAGAGCACCAGACCAGAGGCCAAAGCCAACCCCCAACCACCACCCCGGTCCCTATCGCTAAACCTATCCTGCTTGCCCTATCTCTATCCCTTATTACTTTATAAACTAATCTGTCCCTCCTGCTGTCTCTCATTCTGTCCCTATCGCTATTTCCCGGTGTCATGGCCAGGTGCAGACCCCCACCTCCAGTCTAATACCCAGGGGCACTCCCTCCCCTCCCCCTGAAGGTTGGTTCCACCTAGGGCACCCTAAAATTGAAGCCCCTCCAAAGTCGAGAGGCCTTGGATGCACCCAGTTTCTCAACCTCCAGAGACCGGACCTTCACCAGGTCACCCATGATATTCCTACACACCTCGTCCTCCAGGAGGATTTTACACTGAGTCGATACTAAGCACCGTGCGTTCCACGTGAAATACCTGATCACTAAACTAACTAAAAAAGAAGTGCAATGATCCCTTCCACCCAGGTCTCCGAATGCCCCATAGGCCCAACCAGCGTAGGAGAGGTTGGTCAGACCGGGCCAACCGATGGAGGCACCCACCCGTTTGTAAACCTCTGCATTGAAGGGACACTGAAGCAAGAAATGGTCCATGCTTTCCAGCGTGTCATCGCACTCCTCCCGAGGACAACCTCTTTCATCGGAGTTTCTAAACTTCAGATTGCCCCTTACATACAGCCTCCCATGGAAGCAGCGCCAAGCCAGATCCCAAAACTTCTGGGGAATCCTCACAGAGTTTAAAAGTTTTAATCCCACCCCGAGGTCGCTACTTGGGCAGTCCCTGAGCGCCAGGGGCTTCTGGAAGCAGGTCAACAAGACCTTTCTGTCAAGAAATTTTCTCGACATGGTCTTGATCTCCCTCGCCTCCAGACCCCACCGACGAACAACCTTCAGAACCGGGGCGGCATAAGCCGGGAGGTGCCCATGGGGTACACGCAGGTCTTTCGCTTGGCCTCCTGTCTCCCATTCCTGGAAGAAAGGCCGAAACCATCCCCTGCAGGAGGATATCCACAGAGGAGCCCTTTCTCTTTCAAAGAGGTTCGCCAAATTAATTTTAATGAAGGTGTTTACTAGAAACACCACTGGGTTAACCATACCTAACCCACCTAGTTTCCTCGGTAGGTAAGTAACCTCCCTCTTGATTAGGTTAAGCCTGTTTCCCCATAACAGTTGGAAGAACAGGCTATAGACCCGAGTCCAGAGAGGCTCTGGCAACATGCACACGCTGCCAAGGTAGAGCAACATGGGCATCAGGTAAGCCTTGGCCAGGTGAACCCTTTCCCTAAGGGACAAAGACCATCCCTTCCATTGGCCAACCTTCTGGGCAGCTATTGATAGCCTACCTTCCCAGTTTTTCTTGGGGTAATCACCCGGGCCAAATTCAATGCCTAAGATTTTAGCAGACCCTTTGGGCTCTGGGAGGGTGTCCGGGAGATCAAAACTAGGATCCCCTCCCCCCAGCCAGAGACTTTCACACTTGTCCCGGTTGATCCTGGACCCAGATGCCCGTGAGTAGCGCTCAACTTCTGACATCACCCACTCTGCCTCCCCTCTCGAGGAGACAAAGATAGTGACGTCATCCGCGTACGCAACCACCCTCTGAGTGGCTTCCGGCTCCTCCAAGTCCATCCCCACCCCCGCCAATGGCCCACGATCGAGCCGCCTAAGAAAGGGGTCGATCGCGAAAACATACAGCAAGGGGCTTAAGGGACAACCCTGGCGGACACCAGACCCAACCTCAAAGGGGGTTCCAGTCCAACCGTTCACCAGTGCAAAAGACTCAGCCCCAGCGTATAGGGTCTGGAGCCAATTAACGAACTCACCCGGTAGGCCATACCTCAGAAGGACTGACCATAGGTACTTGTGATTCACCCGGTCAAAAGCTTTGGCCTGATCCAAGGACAGCATGTACCCCTCCCATCGGCCAGAATGTCCCTGCTCCACTGCCTCTCTGACACTGAGGACAGCACTAAAGGTGCTGCGGCCTGGAACAGAGCAATGCTGGGCCGACGAAAGGAGCCGGGGTGCAAACTTCACCAGCCGATTAAACAGTACTTTTGCGAGAACCTTTCTGTCCGTATTGAGGAGCGCTATGGGACGCCAGTTCTCAATACGGGTCGAATCCTTACCCTTTGACAGAATGATCAAGGCCGACTTGCCCATTGACTTTGGCAGAGCGCCCGAGGAGAGGCACTCATTAAAAACCGCAGTCAAGAGGGGAACTAAGGTTCCCTTAAAAGCCTTATAAAACTCAGATGTTAAGCCATCTGGGCCTGGCGACTTTTTGATGGCCAACCCATCAATCGCCAGCATCACTTCCTCTTCCTTGATCGACTCTGTCAAAACACCAAGCGAGGGGTCTGCTCCTGGCTCAGGGATGGTTTCAGCCAGGAAAGCCGACATTTCGTCTCGGTTTAGATCCTGCTCACCCAAAAGCTGCGAATAAAAGGATCTGATGACCTCCAGGATCCCTGATTTGGATCTCATCAGGGAGCCTGTACTATCTACCAGTCCTGTCACCACCTTACGACTCACTGACATCTTGCAGTTCTTGTAAGGGTCGGGCGAGCGGTACCTCCCGAAATCCCGTTCAAGAACCAAAGACGTGTGCCTATCATATTGGCATCTTTTGAGCAGAGCTTTCACCACGGAGATTTCCTCACGGCTACCTCCGGTTGAGACTAGATGTTCGAGTTTCCTCCTCATGTCTTGATACAGGCGATACCTGCTCATAGACCTGAGGCACGAGATCTGACGGAAAAACTCAGCCACCCGTTCTTTGAACACCTCCCACCACTCAGACTTAGTACCACCTAGATCCAATAAAGGTACCTGGCTCTGAAGAAAATCCTCGAAGGCCTGTCTTATCTCTGCTTCTTCCAGGAGAGTAGAATTCAGCCTCCATATACCTCTTCCCATCTGGAGGGACTCTGCAACATTCAAAGAAAAAATAATCATACAGTGATCGGAGAACTCCACCTCAACGACGGACACTGCCGAAGAGATGGCGTCCTCCTTTAAAAAAAACCTGTCTATCCTGGACCTACGACTACCACTATGATAGGTGAACCCCGAGTGGCCTGGGGTATACCGAATGTGGATGTCCTCCAGGCGAGCATCACTAGCTATTCTATTCAACTCGACACTATCATAGGCCAGTACCTTTCTGGAACCTCCTCTGTCTTGGGGCCTAACGACAGTGTTAAAGTCCCCTCCAAAAATGACTTGTCGGCCTGTAAAAAGGAAGGGCTTAATCCTCATGAAGAGACTTTTCCGGTCCCACTTTGTCTGGGGACCGTAGATGTTGATAAGTCTTAGTTCTTGTCCCCTCATGAGAACATCTAAGATCAAGCACCGCCCCATTTCTAACTCGATCATCCGCCGGCATGTGACCGGTGCGGTAAAAAGTACCGCCACCCCGCTATATGGCTCAGCCGCAAGAGACCAGTAGGAGGGCCCACGTCGCCACTCCCTCCTAGCTTTCACGACCTCTGCCAAAAGTGACAGTCTGGTCTCCTGCAAAAACAAAATGTCAGCTTCAACCCGGCCGAGAAAATCAAAGGCTGCAAATCTAGCCATATTCGACTTAATGCTGGCAACGTTAATCGATGCCAGCGTCAACGGAGTGGGTGCCGCCATCATAAATGATTGAGTTAGACGGTTTTCTTCTTCCCACCCCTTGCTTTCTCCTCTGAGGAGGACCCCTCACCCTCTTTACCTCTTTTTTTTGTTTTTGAGGAGTCCATAACCTCCACCACCCCCCTCCCATTCTCATCTCCTGGGTCCGGGCCGACCCCCTCCCCCGGGGACAGTGGCCCCCGCAGAAGAGGAGGCTCAACGACACCTAGACTCCCTACCGTGCTCTCCCCCCCGGCCTGGGGGTCTGGAATATCCATGAGAACACGGTATCGGTTGGGGGAGCACACCAGGGGGGTGCAGGTTTTGCCTTCCTTGGCCGGGGCAGGGCCAGATGTTTTTAGCCCTGTTTTGATGTTACCCGGTGTCCCCTGTTTTGTTTTAGGCTGTGACCTCCCTTCCTCTTCCACACTTTCATAGTGGGAGGACTGGGAGTCCTCAGCCCTCTGCTCTCTCTCTATCCTCCTTATCTCCTCGTCCAGTACGGCCCCCCCAAGAGCATCAGTATCCTGGGGGGCATCCAGGTCCGAGCCAGAGGAGTCCCCAGTTTCCTGGGTCCTCCTCAGCTCTCGTTCCCTTCTGCGTTTTTCCGCCCTTCTCTGACGAGAAGGGGGTCCCCTCCTGGCGTTCGTCCTTTGCTCTTGGGCTCTATCGTCTCTGTCCACCCCCTCGCCCACGGAGACCTCCCTCCTTACATTCTCCGTAGGGTTGGAACAGACATTGACGACTGAACGCGGACACCGACTGAAAGGGTGACCTAGGTCACCACACAGGTTACACCTAATCTGCTCACACGATGCGGCCAGATGGCCTACCCCCCCACAATGAGCGCACTTCTGCACAGTGCAGCTTGCGCTCAAGTGTGAGGGGTCGCCACACCGGTGACACAGCTTCGGCTGCCCCTGGTAGAAGACAAGGATTCGATCTCTTCCCAAGAAAGCAGATGATGGTATGTGGGACACCGTCTGCCCCAGACGCTTAAGTTTGACCATAAACGTCCAGGCTCCCGACCAGATGCCAAACTCATCGCAGTTCTTCCGTGGCATCTCTGCTACCTCACCGTATCTTCCCAACCAGGTCATGATGTCCACACAGGAAAGCGACTCGTTACGGGTAAGAACGGTCACTTTCCTGAGACCATTCTGGCGAGAGATTGCTTGCGCAGCAAACCCTCGCCAGCCGGGCTCGCTTTTCACCAGCTCATAGTTCCCCCAGAAGACCTCAAGGCCCCCCGGCTGAACAAAGCTGATGTCAAACTCAGCCGTACCATGAGGATGTATCAAGGCGTAGATGTCACTCGCCTTGAAGCCCATCTCCAGCAGCAGCTCCACCACCCTCTTACGAGGAGGGCACGCATCATTGCCACGCCACTGGAGACGGACCACATTCCTCCTGGCCACGGCCGGCCCGGTTGTTGGGAGCGACCACTGATCTCCCCGTCTCTCTCGGAAGGCATCCAGACCATACCTATTTATCCAAAAGGATAGGTCCTTCTGCACTCCCCCTACTGTTATCGTCTGCTTCCCCTCCCTTAAGGCTTCTAGGAGGCGCTGTTGCAAACTGCCGTCCCCGGGCCCAGAAGATGAGGATGGGTGGGCCGACGGTCCCCCCACCACAACGCCCGCATACGACCTGCCGGGCGCTCTGGCAGAAGGAGCAACCGGCCCGCCACTGGTTGACACTCCCCCCACAATATTACAACCCACATTAACATCCACAACATTACCACCACCAACAATATTACCAACACTACTAACATTACCATTAATATTTACATTTTCACTTACATTCCTCTCCACAACTTTCATACCGGCCAGGCTGGTTACAGAGTTCTTCCTCTTGTCGATGGGCTTTTTATAAGTTGTTTTTGTCGTTTTTGGGGTCTCCACATCATCAGGTGCCGCTACTTCTGGGGTGCCGCCGGATATCTCAGGCGGCAATCCCTCAGCACCCTCCGCTTCACCGACCTCCATATCTGCTGCGCCACCAATACAATGTTCGGGAGGAGGGGTGCCGTCACCCCCCGTGCCCGCTAAACCCCTCCCACCGCCTTGCGGCGATGCAGATGGAGGGGCCGCAGGCACCGCTAGAGCCGCTCCCGGCACCAAACCAACCCCCCCTCCCGTCGGGGGTTGGCCAGCAGTGCCGGAGCCTCTCCTACCGCCACTACTCGCTTCCGCAACACTTTCTGGTGCGTCCGCCGGCCGAGTCACATGACCAGCAGACTTCCGGTTTTCCGGCGCCACATCCGGTTTCCGGTTCCCCCCGTCCCCCGGTCTCCGGCTTGCGCCAGAGGCCAGCTTCTGAGGTTCCCCATCCGCCGGACACGGGGACACGCCCCCTAGCGCCACGTGGCCATCGACACCACCTCCTTTACAGGAGACGGCGTCTGGTGCCATCTTGGCCACATTGCTCAAAACCAGCACCATATCTTTCTGCCCACTTACCCGCCACGACCCCACTGCAGAGGCCGGAGCTGGGGGATTTGCGGGGTTTGCGTCCCGAACCGAGCTCTCACCCGGTCCGGAACGCAAGGAAGACAGGTAGGAATATTTGTAAGATACTCCACCTGTCTTCCCCTTTGCATTTTTCCGCCTCAACTTCCATAATTTTTTCTTTTTTTTTTTCTCCTCCTCCGGTGGCAACTCATCTCCAAAAGTAAAGTTCTGGAGGGACACTGGGGACTCCTGCAGCCGTATTTGCGTGAGCAACCCCGGGGGGTGCCCACTGCCCGATTCAAAGTTTTGCACAACTTGGCTGCAGGAAAGTTCCCCACTTGCCCCTCCGTTACTGCCTTCCCAGGGGTCCTCCGAGCCCGTCTCCTCCCGGGTTGGCGTCCTCTCCACATCCACGCTTTCCTCCATTTCTGTGGCCCCCACTTCTGCGGCCTCCACTTTTGCGGCCTCCACTTTTGCGGCCTCCACTTTTGCGGCCTCCACTTTTGCGGCCTCCACTTTTGCGGCCTCCACTTTTGCGGCCTCCACTTTTGCGGCCTCCACTTTTGCGGCCTCCACTTTTGCGGCCTCCACTTTTGCGGCCTCCACTTCTGCGGCCTCCACTTTTGCGGCCTCCACTTTTGCGGCCTCCACTGCCTCTGCACTTTTAACAGCCAATGCCTTTACTCCCCTTTTGCAGGGGGTTTCATTACTTTGCGTGGGGGACGCCATCAGGGAAAACCTTTCATCATTCTCCAATTTCTCCCCGAAGGCTCCCCCACCGACCACAATCTCCATCTTCCTCTCCTCCACCATATTAATTTCCTCCAAAATTGTCTTTACCTGTAGATTATACCGGGACCTCTTGGCGCCTGATGTTTTCGCGGCTCGTCCCCTTGCGACCGCCAGATCTTCACGAAGCCGCCGCAGGGACTTACCGAGGTCCCGGTATTCTTCCAGCCGGGCAGCTAGGCGGGAGCTGAAGGTTTCCACCGACTCTCCCGACCGCAGTAGCCCCCATTCCTCTACCGTGCTCTGGTCCTCAGGTCTGGCATCTGGCCTTGCTGGGCCTTCTGGTCCTCCACCTGGATGATCCGCCATGTCTCTCCTCCTGGCTCCTTCCAGAGCCCCAGCATCAGGGGGGGCCGCACAGATCTTTCCACGGGATGACCTTCTCACCCCTGATGCTGGCTGCACGCTCCCAGCAGGTTGGGAAGACCCCCTACCCCCCGCCTGCATGCTCCAGGGGGTAGAGGTCTGAGGCTCCATGTATGAATGGAGCCTCCTTCAGGGAAGCTTCCTTAGCCCAGGCAGGTGATAGAAACCTGGGCTGGTGAAAGAAAGGAAACTCCCTGGATTCCGGGTGTGGTCCACACTCACAGCACACACTCAGCAGCTCTCTCACACACAACCTCCCTCCTTGCTAGTCACTGCTGGTGTGGCGTTTCTCTGGTAAAACCTTCAGTGTTCCAAAACCTTGCAACGTCCTAGAAAGATAAAAGGATGTTTAAAAACTGATGTAGACATATGGGGGATGTTAATTAGCAACTATTTTGTGCGGTATAATTGCCTGTCTTACAAGCAGATACATTTAAATTTCGAAAAATGCTAATTTTTTTAATTTTTCGCTAAATATTGGTGTTTATCACAAACCAGTAACATAAAGTCCAATGTGTCACAAGAATCGCTTGGATAGGTAAGAGCATTCCGAAGTTATTACCAGATAAAGTGAAATATGTCAGATTTGAAAAATGAAGCTCTGTCAGTAAGGTCTAAAGTTGCCACAGCGGGAAGGGGTTAAAGATGGATCTGTTTGCTGACATGATGACAGATGTGGTTTACAATAATTAGGTAAACTTATTTAGCACAAACCTTATTCAATACTTTTTACTATGCGGTTTTTTTAACATTAAAGTCGATGGGAGGACATGTGCAGCAGTACAAAATGCATGTCATGGATCACATCAATATTTTTATTTTATTATCCCTTTGATTTCAATATAAAAAAAAAAAAATCTTTTGACTTGTGTGGTTTAAATGGGTCAACGGATGGGAAACCGAAGCAATTAATGACTGGTTTCTATGATGGAATTGGTGATGAATCCTGTTCTTCAATGTTTTGAAAAGGGAATGCTGAGGAGATATCTTTTTGTACTATTTTATATCTTTGTTCTTTTTTGTTGTTGTTGCACTTATAAATATTCCTAATTCTGTTAGGTTAATGAAAAAGGTAATTTTTTACATGTAAGCTTAAAATAATTGAAGATACTTCAACCATAGGTGAAAAACGGGTGGCTGTAATGAGACATTTAATTGAATTTCATTTTAGATAATAATGCGATATTTGTTCTGCAAGATATGTTCCAATAACAGATTAAACTCCAATTTGTATTTTAGGCAAAAGTTATTCTGAAGACTCCACTGTTAAAAGGGAGAATAGAAGATGCCATATCCACATTTAGGAAAGGTAACTGACGTAACAGTGTAGATATTTTATAAATTACACATCCCATGAGTTGTGGTTTTCAGATTATTTTTACTATGATATTAAGCTTTCATGTTAATTAATGTACTGCTATTTTTATGGTTATTTACATGAAATACTCCATATATTAGCAAATCGGAAGTTACCGTGTTGCCTTATATTGACATTTTGTTTAACCCTTTCATGACCAAGGGTCATTGATGCCCGTGTCCAGGTAACCTTTTCAATTTTTGATCTGCACTTAAACGATAATATCTTTGGAATCGCTTTGAATATCACAACTATTTTTACTTTGTTTTTTTTTTACAGGACTTATGAGGTTTTTATTTTCTAGATTAGTTTAATTCATTCTGTGTTTTTCAATTTTATGAGTAGACAAATCTCTAAATTTAAAAAAAAACACTTTTTGTAATTTTTTTTATCTATCCATCTATCTATCTATCCTGTAGAGCTCTGTAACAATTAGTCCCCTCTCTGTCACCCTGGATCGCTGTGAGGGGAGAGTGAAGAGTGCTATATACATACGACCATGGAAAAAAATGGCAATCAACAACGAATCAACTGTCAGTTTTTTATGGCTGTTTTGCATCAATGTGTCTCAAAATTTGAATCCATTTCCCGGTCGTCTGACCGTTTTTAACAGGCATTTGCCATCCGTTTTTCATGGGCATTAAAAAAAATTGAATTAATTTTATTTATTAGGGTTTTCTGTCCCAACCCCCTGAAAACACCACATTGCCCATTTAGATAGTGATGCAATACCGTTGTAGATAGTGCAACATTGCCCACATAGACAGTGCCAGTGCCCACATAGTACCACATTTTTCCTTGTAGATAATACCCTCATAGTGCCACACACAGTGCCCATGTAGATAGCACCACAGCTATGGAGCATCGGCAGTTAGAACGTATATAGCCGTATGGCAGTCGTGAAGGGTTTAATTCTGCTTATGGAATTTCTGCTGAAGCGACAACAGTATCCACCACCATATTGAGCACACCAAACTGTGTTTGTAAGGGTATGTGCACACACACTAATTACGTCCGTGATTGACGGACGTATTTCGGCCGCAAGTCCCGGACCGAACACAGTGCAGGGAGCCGGGCTCCTAGCATCATATTTATGTACGATGCTAGGAGTCCCTGCCTCGCTGCAGGACCACTGTCACGTACTGAAAACATGATTACAGTACGGGACAGTTGTCCTGCAGAGAGGCAGGGACTCCTAGCATCGTATATAAGTATGATGCTAGGAGCCCGGCTCCCTGCACTGTGTTCGGTCCGGTACTTGCAGCCGAAATACGTCCGTCAATTACGGACGTAATTAGTGTGTGTGCACATACTCTAACAGTTGTTACTGCTTGAGCAAGACCATGCCGGTGTAATGGGGTGAAACGTTGCTCATCGTTTGTCTGACAATCTGGACACAATAAATATGGAATATTGAATAGGATGCTGTTGCCTTTGCTTCTATTTTGAAGCCATGTTGTATGTAATGTTGCAGAGAACTAAATGTAACTGTTATTAACGGTCCATACTGAGAAAGTTTGTATTGCGGCCACCCACCTGTAACTCAATGGTGGAGAAACAAATGTCAGGCACGTTGAATTTGCCGGATGGTGGTGTGTAAGTCGCTGCCAGAAATGTCTGCTCGTGATTCGTGTGACTGTTTATGGGGAAGTTGGAGGAGATAGAGGTCTGCCAAATTAAGGTTATCAGCGGTCTTTTTATAAATGCTAGGTTATATTTGTAATGGTACTGCCATAAATGTTTTCTTTGCAACCTTGGTTTCTACACTCTGTACCCAGGATGATGTGTTCAAGAAGGGTCATAAGGTAAACCTCACAATCATTGTGTTGATTTGTGGTCTGAGATATATGGTACATTACTTGAGGATATTCTATAATAGCAGATGTTTCTACATTTATGCTTCTCTGTTTACAGACGGTTCTTCTTTCGGTGAAAGGCTTGAAGTTTATCATTTGAAATGTCTGGAGAATCTGGAGCTTGTTCTTGCCAGTTGAAGCTGATGCACTTATGAATAACCCTCAGAAAATGTTTTAAAGATTCAGCACAGGCTTGGCCTATCTTGTACAATGGGAGGAACTGTTTTTGAGAGCCTGTACAGTCATCAGTATACAGTAGAATGTGGTTTCATACTTTGCTGCTTTCTATATACAAATTCTCAGTTAATGTTTATCTAGTTTAGCACACTACACAAGGTTTTACATCTGCATTACACTTTCTGAAATGAAGATTTTCCTTCATAATTTGAGGTAGGACAACATGTTACAGCATATGAAGCTTGTCTTATTTTGAAACTGTAAGGAATTATGTTTTCTGACTCCTGTGGCAGTCTATGAAGTTCCATTATGTTCCATGTAAACCAAGTAATTCACTAAAAGTACAAAAAGCCCATTTTCTCTTTCCATGAGCAATAAAGCTCAAGATCCTGCTGTACATATAAAATAACTACCACATACATCTAGAAATCTCTACCTATACTTCTAAGAATTTGATTTAAGGCGATGACCGGTGGTAAATTCTGGACATGGAAGGTTAAATTAGAAAAGGAATTAGAAGCGGTTTGGTAGTTTTCGTCCTGGTCTCTTAGCTGTGAGGTAATACTGCTGGGGGGCGACCATTGCCTCATTAGTTTGGATTGTCTTTTGTATGCATACATTTATTTTTTTTCTGGTGTGTTTATATTCGCAGTAAGATTTTTTTTTTTTAATTTGTAAGTATGTATTTATTGGTATAATAAAATGATTCTTTATATGTTCGTTTTTCCAAATTTCTTTCATTATTATTGGAAACCATATCTAAACATTTATCTGTCTCTATAGCGCATTTTATAAGTTTAGCTTTTCATTGTCTTTGACTTAATTTGTGCAATTAGTTTTCACATTGAGAAAATTTGTTTTATATTACTCTTTATTAAAACTTCAGTGAGCGCAGCTTCATGAATATATAAGCTTTTCAGTTCATAAGAAGTTGAAGAATGATGTTTTGTAAGTGATGAGAAATGATAAGTTTTACATGGTATAGACAGACATTCTTAACTCACCTTTTTCAAGACTATGTATAACTATAACGCAAGGTGTAGCTTGAATGTCCTGAGTCAGAATGGAAAAGCTCTACCTGGGCCCTCGACCAATCAGCTAATGACATCACATGTCACTGTACCTAATTATGACCGGCTATAAAGAATCTATATACATTATAAAATGTAGTAATTTGTATGGCAAGGTAACTATATACATGTATACATTATTATGCATATAGAAGTGAACAATGTACTACCTTCCTATAATCCTGCTTTCTAATGTGGCTGGGTGAACTATCGAGACCAAAGGTATTTGATCCAGTTGAAATTACTTCCCCTGCGTCCCCTATAGCTTACACTCTAAAGGGTTTCTTTTTTTTTTTTTTAATAGATGGCATACAGAATTGTGTTTGTTCATTTGTATATTATAATCAACATTTTTTGCTCACTCTAATTTTTTTTCATGTGACGGTTAGCGTCTGTTCACATCAGCGTTGCCCTTCCGTTTAGGGGTTCTGTCGGAAGTTTCCGTTAGGTTAACCCCTCAACGGAAAGGCAAACTGAAACCTCATCTTCCGTTTCTGTCCCCAATGAGAACAATGGTAAGGGAAAATTAAGCTAAGGTTTCCGTTGAGGGGTTAACCTGATGGAAACCTCCAACGGAACCCCCTCAGCATAAGCGCAATGCTGATGTGAACAGGCCCTTAGACTAAGATGATTTAAATTGCAGTAGCTAGAAGCTGAAATCCTGAATCTGTTACTTTTTATTATGGATGAATTTATATGAAGACACTATCGTACAAGGACGTTCAAATATAAAAATAAACAAGGTGGCTATAGGAACTAAAAGAAGGCTTGCTCAAAGTGTGCTTTATCTGTTTTCCTGTTTAAAAAGAAATACCCACATAGTCCGAAGACCAAAGTAGCATCATTTCAGGAGCTGATTTGAAGCAGAATTCAGTAATCCGACACTATTATTAGCAGGGTCACCCATTCCACGGGGCTAAGTAGATGTGTGTCGGATTGGGGGACCTGGAAGTCTAGGAAGATCCTGTTATCATTGATTAGAATTGTGTGAATTAAAGAGGCTACAGTATGGAGAGCCAAGGAGGCAGTGCTATCTGTGCCTACATAATTTTGTAGGTAAAAAATTCCCACTACATTATACTAGAACCTAAACACTGAGATGTTGATCACTTTGCTGTCACATGGGTTGTTATGCTGTGGCCGCTAGTCAATAACAGTACAAAGAGAATAAGGTATTACTATTCAAGTACATTAGAAAAAGACAACTTACCTAGAGAAAACTTTTTCATATTAGTACTTCTATATCAAAGCCTTAGAGCCAAATATTCCAAACATGGCACTTAAAATCATGTGATAACTCTGATTATTATTTATTGACTCCCACTGTAGGCACCATAATGCATCATTTACAACTGTTATTTTATAAATGTTACCATTGTTATTTTATAGATGTTACCATGGGCGGATTGCAAATATCTCATGACTGTATGCAACAATAGGACGGATAAAATTTGCTTACCTGACATTTTTCTTTCCTTGAGTCCAAAGGAAGCATGCAAGTGGTTAATGTCAAGCTCTTCCTAATATACAAATACACCAAAAAATATCCCTTACGCAAGAGCCACACGTTTTTAATAATGCATTGCTTCATAAAAGGAGGAAAAATTTGTACTGCCTTTAAAGTCAAAGACAAAAAATTCAGGTAAGCTAAATTTATCCATCCTTATTCTACAGGCAGCACGCAAGGGGATTTGAAAAGTGATAATTAAATAAAAGTGGGTGGGTTATGTTTGTAGCGCTAGAAAGCACTTGTCTGCAGATTTGGGATGGCTGAATCTTTTTCGCAAGTGCAAACCATTCCTGTATTGGGGAAGCAAAGGTGCCGTCGGTGAAGTCAACAGAACACCACCACTGTGATCATCGCTTTTCCTTTTGATGGCACTAGCAGAGAAGCAAAGGAGCTGCTAAAGTTGCAGAATGGAGGCACATACCCTGGAAATTCAGGCTGAGCAGTGTCACACACAGTAAACCTGTAAGGATCTCAGCCGTGCAGAAACAACTCCCAGATGCCCGAAGGCCATAGAAATCACCAAACTCCTGGCTTCAGTAGACAATACATTTAAATTGGAAAAACTTGTGCACTGGGAGCCCAGAAACCATCTCCAGTTCAACGACACATGGCTCTCTTGGGCCACTTTTTGTAGTGTTTCTCCAGGGATTGCTAAACACTGATATAAGAAGACTCAACATAATTCAAGATCAAATTAATATATAAGATATGACCTTTTCATCATAACATCCTAAGGAACTATGTTGACACTTGCACTCACCTAATCCAAACAATAGCATAGTAACTTGATCTGGTCTCGGCCAACTCTTTGTTACCTCACCAACACCGTACTCTAATCACCCAATGCACCTGTTCTCCCCCGGTTCAATGTTATAAGACTGACATCAACGGTAAAGTTACAAGAGGCACCGCACATAGGGTTCAACCGCATTGACATCTAGTTTCTTATCTGACCTCTGTCAAACTAAACCCCCACTTATCCGTCCTACAGTTTGTCTATTATAATTATATACAGTATGTTAATTACTGTAATCCATTTCTAGATTCCCCAAACTGGAAATATCTTTGTAAATATCCCTTTTCCATATGTGTGCTACACTGGCAATGTCTGTTAATGGTAATATCTATTTACTCTTTTAAATTAAAAGAAAATGTATAAAGCTAATTATCAATGTGCTTTTCAAAGAATTTGACATTCTTATTGTAAATAATCAACAGCCCTTATTCTTTTGGGAAGACTTTCTTCATAATCTTGGAGTGTGTCTGTGGAAATTTTTGCCCATTCACCCGAGAAGCATTTGTGAGGTCAGGCACTGTTGTTGGTTGGTCCGTTCTACTTCATCCCAAAGGTGTTTGGGGTTGAGGTCAAGGCTCTGTGCAGGCCACTCCACACCAAGCTCATCAAACCATGTATGTTGTAGTTAGAGATGAGCGAACTTATCAAAAGTTCGGTTCGGCTAGTTCGCCGAATTTCACAAAAAAGTTTGGTTCGGACCGAACTAGTTCTGACCGAACCTGTCACTTACGTGCGCCGAGCATGCTACTGTCCGGGGTGCTGATAGAGTTAATGGGCTGCACTAACTCTTTCAGCAACCTTCACAGTAGATGCTCGGCGCGCGGAAAATACAATTTAAATGTAATAAAAAAATAAAAATTATACGTTCGTACTTACTTTCCTCCTGTCTGGCCTCCAGCGATGACGTTTCATCCCTTTCGCCGCTGCAGCCAATCACAGGCTGTAGTGGCGGTCACGCACGTCAGGATGACGCTTCATCCCACGTGACCGCCTCTGCAGCCAATCACAGGCTGCAGCGGCGACATGGATGAAACGTCATCGCTGGAGGCCGGACAGGAGGAAAGTAAGTATGAACGTATTATTATTATTTTTTGGCATGTATGTATGTTGGCATGTATGTATGTTGTCATGTATGTATATCTGTGCATGTATGTTGGCATGTATGTATATATGTGCATGTTTGTATGTATATTTGCATGTATATATTTGCATGTATGTATGTATGTTTGCATGTATGTATGTTTGCATGTATGTATTTTTGCATGTATGTTGTCATGTATGTATGTATGTTATGTATATATGTGCATGTGTGTATGTATATTTGTATGTATGTATGTATGTGTGTTTGCATGTATGTATGTA
The DNA here is from genome assembly GCF_050947455.1 of Rhinoderma darwinii. Taxonomy (NCBI): domain Eukaryota; kingdom Metazoa; phylum Chordata; class Amphibia; order Anura; family Rhinodermatidae; genus Rhinoderma; species Rhinoderma darwinii. Next base: position 124,263,450 of record NC_134691.1, on the reverse strand, counting down.
TGCATGTTTGTATGTATATTTGCATGTGTGTATATTTATATATATGTATGTATGTATGTTGTCATGTATGTATATATGTGCATGTATGTATATATGTGCATGTGTGTATGTATGTATTTGCATGTATATATTTGCATGTATGTATGTTGTCATGTATGTATGTATATATGTGCATGTATGTTTGCATGTATGTTGGCATGTATGTATACATGTGCATGTTTGTATGTATATTTGCATGTATATATGTTTGCATGTGTGTATGTATGTTTGCATGTATGTATGTTGTCATGTATGTATGTTGTCATGTATGTATGTATGTATATATGTGCATGTATGTATGTTTGCATGTTTTTATTTTTGCATGTATGTTTGCATGTATGTTTATATATATGTGCATGTATGTAATTATGTTTGCATGTATTTATGTTTGCATGTATATTTGTGCATGCTTGTATGTATGTATGTATGTATCTTTGCATGTTTGTATGTATGTTTTCATGTGTGTATGCATGTATGTATGATAGTTTGCATGTATATATGTGTGTATGTTTGCATGTATGTATATATGTGCATGCTTGTATGTTTGTTTGTATATATGTCTGTATGGCCATGTATGATACTGTCTGCTGGCGCCCTGTATCTAAGTCAACTTCACGGCAGGCTTCTATACATGGTATAACAGTCAGTATCACACATTAAACTGAATCTAAGCCTACAACATGTTTTATTTCATTTTTTTTATTTTTTTTTTACAGGTTTGGTGTTTGGACTACGTCGGTTTCGAGGACTACTTAGATGAGGTTATTTTTTTCTACAATAAAATGGTTAATGAGGGTTGTGTTGGGGGTGCTTTATTTCAATAAAATATTTTATCTATATCTTTGTCTTTTCAAATTTTATTACTACCACTTTAGTAATGGCCGCTGTCTGAGTGACCACATCCATTACTAAGGCGAGGCTTAGTGTTAGCCGGTGCAGAGGCTAACACTAACCACCATTTTTACCCCGGTACCCACCACCACCAGGGGTGCCGGGAAGAGCCAGGTACGATCCAGTACCCGACCATCTGTTGTGATGGTCGGGCTCTGGGGCGGCTGCAGGCTGGTATTATGAGGCTGGGAAGGGCCAAAAACAGTGGACCTTCCCACCCTTGTAATGCTAGGCTGCTGCTGCTGTGTTGTATCTGGCTGGTTATAAAAGTGGGGGGGACCCCACGTCATTTTTTTAAATTATTTATTTACATTTTTTTTTTAAAAAAGACATGGGGTTCCACCCAATTTATCATAACCAGCCACATACAACACAGTGTTATTAGCCTGGGAATGGACAAAACCAGTGGCCCTTCCCACCAATGTAATGCCAGACTGCTGCGGCCTTGTATATGGCTGGTTATTAAAAATGTGGGGGACCCGTCTATTGCTAAATTTGTTAAATTAAAAAAAAAAAATGACGTGGGGGTCCCCCCCATTTTTATAACCAGCCCGATACAACACAGCAGCAGCAGCCTAGCATTACAAGGGTGGGAAGGTCCACTGATTTTGGCCCTTCCCAGCCTCATAATACCAGCCTACGGCCGCCCCAGTACCCGACCATCACAACAGATGGTCGGGTACTGGATCGTACCAAGCTCTTCCCGGCACCCCTGGTGGTGGTTGGTACCGGGGTAATAATGGGTGGTTAGTGCTAGCCTCTGCACCGGCTAACACTAAGTACCGCCTTAATAATGGACGCTGTCAATCAGCCAACTACCATTATCTAGGCACTAATAAAGTTTAAAAAAAACCACAAAGACAATTCTTTTTTATTGAAATAAGAAATCCCCAACAAAACCCTCGTTAACCATTTTATTAAAATTTGAAAAAACGTAGATCTACGCAGTAGTCCAACGAATCGAAGATGTAGTCCAATCGGTACATCAAAATCTGCAACAACATAAAAAAACAGTTATCAATGTGAACAATACCAATACTTCTACTCACCTACACACATATATACACGCACACACACACAAACAACCATACACAAACACACACATATATACACAAACACAACAAGATATACACACACACACACACACACACATAAACAGACAAACACACACACATATACACGAACTCACACATATACAAACAAAAACACACATATCCAAACACACACACGAACACATATACACATATACAAACAAAAACACACATACACAAACATATACACAAACACACCCATATATACACACAAACACACACATATACAAAAACACACACAAACATCTACACACAAACATATACACAAATACACCCATATATACACAAACACACCCATATATACACACACACATATACACAAACACACATATAAAAACAAAAACCGACAAAGTCACATACCCAAACACACATATATACACAAACACACACAAACGCGGTTTCTTTTAAATGCTGCTGGGGAACCCGCTCGATCCACTATATAAGGCTGCGCTACAGTGCAGCATTTAAAAGAAACAGGATCCTGACCTGTCCATAGAGTTTAAGGCAGCACAGAGTATTTTAGGAGATGAGCGTGCAGATTCAGTGCTGCTGTGAACTCTGCTCTTACCATTACGTAGCTCTCAGTCTGTTACCTCTCCTCCACTCCTGTCCTCCAGAACACCTTCACATGATTGGCAAGTCACCACGTAATGGTAAGAGCAGAGTTCACAGCAGCACAGAGTATTTCAGGAGATGAGCGTGCGGATCTTGTGCGGGGTGGTGACTTGCCAATCATGTGAAGGTGTTATTGAGGACAGGAGTGGAGGAGAGGTAACAGACTGAGCTACGTAATGGTAAGAGCAGAGTTCACAGCAGCACTGAATCTGTGCTGCTGTGAACTCTGTTCTTACCATTACGTAGCTCAGTCTGTTACATCTCCTCCACTCCTGTCCTCTATAACACGTTCACATGATTGGCAAGTCACCACCACGCACAAGATCCGCACGCTCATCTCCTGAAATACTCTGTGCTGCTGTGAACTCTGCTCTTACCATTACGTGGTGACTTGCCAATCATGTGAAGGTGTTCTTGAGGACAGGATTGGAGGAGAGGTAACAGACTGAGAGCTACGTAATGGTAAGAGCAGAGTTCACAGCAGCACTGAATCTGCACGCTCATCTCCTGAAATACTCTGTGGACAGGTCAGGATCCTGTTTCTTTTAAATGCTGCACTGTAGCGTAGCCTTATATAGTGGATCGAGCGGGTTCCCCAGCAGCATTTAAAAGAAACAGTATCCTGACCTGTCCACAGAGTTTAAGGCAGCACAGAGTATTTCAGGAGATGAGCACGGGCAGCCGTTCGTTTTTCCGAGCCGTGCTCCCATTATGCACACGACCGTAAAAACACCCGTTATTGCGGGTCGTAATTACGACCCGCAATAACGGGCTCATAGACTTCTGTTACCCACGGGTACCTTTCCGTTTTCTCACGGGAAGGTGCCCGTGGCGTTAAAAAAATAGAACATGTTCTATTTTTCTATTTTACGGGCCGTGCTGCTATAATTATAATGACAGCACGGTTCGCAAAAGCGGCCGGCTGCCCGTGGCTGGCCGGCCGGCCGTGCTCGTAGTTACGAGTCGTAATTACGAGCACGGCCCGTAAAATAAAAAAATAGAACATGTTCTATCTTTTTAACGGCACGGGCACCTTCCCGTGAGAAAACGGGAAGGTACCCGTGGCTAACAGAAGTCTATGGGCCCGCTATTTCGGGTCGTAATTACGACCCGTGATAACGGGTGTTTTTATGGTCGTGTGCATGAGGCCCCGTAATGACGGGTGGCTACATGTGTGCACCCGTCATTACGGCAGCGTTGCTAGGCGACGTAAGTAAGGGTATGTGCACACACACTAATTACGTCCGTAATTGACGGACGTATTTCGGCCGCAAGTACCGGACCGAACACACTGCAGGGAGCCGGGCTCCTAGCATCATATTTATGTACGACGCTAGGAGTCCCTGCCTCGCTGCCGGACAACTGTCCCGTACTGAAAACATGATTACAGTACGGGACAGTTGTCCTGCAGAGAGGCAGGGACTCCTAGCATCGTACATAACTATGATGCTAGGAGCCCGGCTCCCTGCACTGTGTTCGGTCCGGTACTTGCGGCCGAAATACGTCCGTCAATTACGGACGTAATTAGTGTGTGTGCACATACCCTAAATAGTCACTGTCCAGGGTGCTGAAAGAGTTAACTGATCGGCAGTAACTGTTTCAGTACCCTGGACAGTGACTACCGATCACAGTACCTGTAAAAAAAAAGACGTTCATACTTACCGGGAACTCCCTGCTTCCTCCAGTCCGGTCTCCTGGCCGTTGCCTTGGTGACGCGTCCCTCTCGACATCCGGCCCGACATTCCATTATGACGGTGCAGCCCATGTGAGCGCTGCAGCCAATCACAGGCGGCCTCTGCAGCCAATCACGGGCTGCAGAGGCCTCTGCAGCCAATCACAGGCTGCCGCGTCAGAAAAGGTCGGACTGGAGGAAGAAGAGGGACTCGTCACCAAGACAACGACCGGGTACGTATGAAATGCTTTTTATTTTATTTTTAATCAGCAGCCTCTTTTCTCTATCAGTGATTTATAGAGATAAGTGGCTGCCGATTTGTATAATGTTTTTGACCGGGTTCGGTCGAACCCGGTGAAGTTCGGATTCGCTGCGAACCGAACTTTTCCGGAAGTTCGGACCGAAACCGGGTTCGGTTGTCCCGGTTCGCTCATCTCTAGTTGTAGTATTAACATGGCCCTTTATTGGAAATAAAGGGGCGAACCAAGACCATTATCCTTCCCTCATCAAATTGTACAGTAGGCATTATGCATTCCAGTAGGTAGCGTTCTCCTGGTATCCGCCCAATCCAAATTGATCTATCAGACTGCCAGATAGTAAAACATGATTTCATCACTCAAGAGAAGATGTTTGCACTGCTCCAGAGTCCAGTGGTGATGTGCTTCACACCACTCTAGCTGACACTTGGCATTGTGCATGGTAATCTTATATTTGTGTGCAGATTCCCAACTATGGAAATATGCAAACCCATTTCATAAAGCTCCTGACGTATAGTGCTTGTGCGGATGTCTGTAGTGAACAATACAGCAGAGGATAAACTATTTTTGTTACATTTTTGGGAAGTGTCATTTTGTTGCTTCTTTCCCCCAAGTTATCATTATGAGGCTTTTGAGACCTAACAATGTCCGGTAACTTTTAAATTTGCAATGACACAAGAGAAAAAAATTAAAACCCGTATAGGGTAAAACTGTTCAGGAGGGCAGGTCATTTTCTTTAAAAAACAAAAAAATATGGCACTTCATGTTGGGGTTTGATTTTTAAACCTTGTGTAAATGCAGGACCATATAGAGCATTGGTGGGGAAATTTTTTTCTGCCAAGGGCCATTTAGATATTTATAACCTGATTCGCGGGCCGTACAAAATTATTAACTTAAAAATTTGCCTGCTATATTTGGTCGACTCTTTGCAATGGTATGTTTTGAAAAGAAGTTCTCGCAGGAGTAAGTTACTTATACCCGTTTTCCCATCAGGGACATTTATGACCTATCCAGTCCCACCTCTGGGATCCGCACCTATCTCTAGAACGGGGCCCCCTAAACCCCGTTCTACCTCTCTGTGTTCCGGCTGATTTCTGACCATGAAGAAGAAACCAGCATAGCTCGCTGAGCTACGCTGTTTCCGTAACTCCCATAGTAGTGAATGGCAGTTATGGAAGCAGCGTAGCATGCGAGTTACGCTGTTTCCGTAACTACCATACAGTTCTCAGCGAGTTACGCTGATTTCTTATTCATGGTCGGAAATAATGAGCTTCAGCCACAACACAAAGAGGTAGAACAGAGTTTAGGGGGCCCCGTTCTAGAGATAGATCTGGGACCCGTACCCATCTGAGATTTATGACCAATCCTGTGGCTATATCATAAATGTCCTTCATGGGAAAACCCATTTATTCACCTGACCTCACTTCATGCGTTTAGGACAGGTCCTATGTCTACACTACAGCTACATTTCTACATTTAGGCCTCAGCTAAGTTTCTAAATTTTTGAACAGGACGAGGGCAGATGGAGCCAAGTACTGTCATTCACTACTTGTGAATGAGAATGCGGTGCTCTGCGTTAGGTGAGGTCAGTGTGTGCTGGCCTCTGGTCAGGTGACTGGACTGGTCCACTCCCGGGCCGTCATGCATCGATCTCACTCAGACCGCTGCCATACTTGGCACTGTCCGCCCTCCTCCTAAATGTGAGTGAGTAGGGTTGGCAGAGCCAAGCAGGGAATGACACGGTGGTGGTCAGAGTAAGGTCGGTGCGTGCGGTTACGGGAGTGGACCAGTCCAGTCACCTGACCTCATGTAGCTGACGTGAGGTCAGGTGATAGGGTTGTGCGGGCCATACTTGGCTCAGTCTGCCCTCCTGCTCCTAAATGTGAGTGAGTAGGGCAGACGGAGTCAAGAAGCTAATGACGCGGCGGCAGCATGGTCTGAGTGAGGTCGGGCCAGACCAAATGATCTTGCAGGCCCGACGTTCCCCACCCCTGATATATAGAAAGGAAACACAAACCACAACTCTTCTGTTGGACACCAGTACAATGAAACCTAGCAGAGAATTAATATCAAAATATCTTTCTACCGAATGGTTTGCTGTCTCCCTGGTGCCAGGGTTCAGCATGTGGTGGAACGGGAGGATAAATTGCTGGGAGGAGATGGTGATGATCCAGCTGTCGTAATCCATGTGGGTACCAACGAAATAATACATGGTAGGTGGAGGAGCCTAATTTTAAAGAACTAGGCTACAAGCTGAAGAGAAGGACCTCCAAAGTAGTATTCTCAGGAATACTGCCTGTGCCATGTGCATCACAGGAAAGACAGCGGGAGCTCAGGGAGTTAAATGCATGGCTTAAGTCTTGGTGTAGAGCAGAAGGCTTTGGGATCTTTGAACACTGGTCTGACTTTTCATTGGGGGTACAAACTTCTGCAGATTTTCACCTAAATGGAAGGGGGTCCGCTATGCTGGGGGAGAAAATTCTATCTAGGATGGTGGAGTATTTAAACTAAGGCTGAGGAGGGTGGTCAATGTAGAAAATAAAGAGGTAGTTATATTAGAGAGGGGTCACACTATATTGGTGGGGGGGAATAGACTTGTGAGAGGACTATACAACAGGATAAGGAGATCCATTTGTTACAAAACGGCTATGAAAAAAAAAAAGCACCAAAATAATCACATTTCTGATACCAAACGTGGCAATTTGAAATGCAAGCTAAAGTGTATGTTCACAAATGCCAGAACTCTAGCAAGCAAAATGGGAGAGCTGAAGGCTTTGGTACTGGAGGAACATATAGATATAGTTGGTGTTGATGAAACATGGCTAGACTCTTCTCATGACTGGGCTGTAAATCTACAGGGTTGTACACTTTCGGAAAGACAGCAAATAGGAACGGTGGTCGTTTATGTCTGTATGTGAGAGGTGATATGAAGGTGAGTGTGAAAGAGACAATAGCGGGTGAAGATTGTGAGGAGGTTGAAACCTTGTGGGTGAAATTACAAAGGGAGGTAAACACTGAAAAAATAACTTTTGGTGTAATCTATAGACCCCCAATATTACTGAGGAGATGGATGATCAGCTATATAGACAAATGGAGCAGACTGCACAGGCTGGTACTCTAGTGATAATGAGAGACTTTAATTACCGGGATATTAGTTGGTGTCATGGTTCGGCTTAAACTGTGAAGGGGAGAAATTTCCACAACCTGTTGCAGGAAAATTTTATGGGCCAGTTTGTGGAAGACCCGACTAGAGGTGAAGCTCTGTTGGATCTGGTCGTTTCTAATAATGCAAAGCTTTTTCGGAATGTCAATGTTCGCGAAAACCTCGGTAAGGGTACGGCCACAAGGAGCGGCACTGACATGGTCGCAATGCGGCCAACAACCGCGCTTGCACTATGTAGGAGCGGCTGTCAAATACCTAGTTAAGGGGTATTCCAGTTGCATACGCACTGCCGCTCCATTCATTCTCTATGGGAGCACCGGAGATAGCCGAGTGCAGTGTTCTGCTTTTTCCGGCGCTGCCATAGATAATGAATAGTGGGTAAGTTGTTGTAATTTGCAAAATCGTGCGGCCATAAAGAGTGTATTAATTCATGGCCGCACAATTTTGCAGATAAAGGGACGGTTTACCTGCGTTAACAATGCGGCCACTAACAGGCTGTTTGACAGCCGCACCGAACATCGTGCCGGTGCGGTTGTTAGCCGCGTTGTGACCGTGTCAGGGCCGCTCCATGTGGCCCTACCCTAACGGTGATCACAATATAGTTGCATTTTACCTATACTGTAAAAAAACAAACACAGGCTGGGAGGGCAAAAACACTTAATTTTAAGAAGGCCAATTTCCCCAGGATGAGGGCTGCAATTCAGGACATAGTCTTGGAAAAACGAATGTCAAATAATGGTACAAATGATAACTGGGAGATCTTAAAATCTACTTTGTATAATTATAGTGCAGCATTTATTCTTCTAGGTAACAAGTATAAACGACTAAAATTGAACCCCACGTGGCTTACACCTTCTGTTAAAAGGGCAATACATGACAAAAAAAGGGCATTTGAAAAATACAAATCTGAGGGTACAGCTGTAGCCTTTGTAAATTATAAAGAGCTTAATAAAAATCTGCAAAAATGTAATAAAATCCAAAATACAAAATGAAAGGCAGGAGGCCAAGGATAGTAAAACAAATCCCCAAAAATTCCTCAAGTATGTAAATGGAAAAAAAAAACAGTCTGAACGTGTAGGACCCCTAAATAGTGGTAATGGGGAGTTGTCACAGGGGATCAAGAGGAGGCAGAGTTACTAAATGGGTACTTTAGCTCTGTATATACAACAGAAGAAAGAGCAGTTGATGTAGCCGGTGCCAGTGCGGTTAATGCATCAATATACTGAATTGGCTGAATATAGATATGGTCCAAGCTAAGTTAAATAAAATAAATGTGCACAAGGCCCCAGGACCAGATTGGTTACATCCTAGATTTCTTAAAGTGCTTAGTTCAGTTATTTTGGTCCCCCTCTTCATAATATTCTGTGATTGTCTGGTGACTGGTATAGTGCCAAGCGACTGACGCAGGACAAATGTAGTGCCTATTTTCAAAAAGGGCTCTAGGTCTTCCCCGGGTAATTATTGACCAGTAAGCTTAACATCCATTGTGAGAAAAATGTTTGAGGGATTATACAGGATTATGTGACGAAAAATATTATAAGTGACAGCCAGCACAGAAGTTGTCAAACCAACCTGATTTGTTTTTATGAAGAGGTGAGCAGAAGCCTAGACAGAGGGGCCGCTATGGATATAGTGTTTTTGGACTTTGCAAAGGCATTTGACACTGTTCCTCATAGACGTCTAATGGGTAAATTAAGGACTATAGGTTAAGAAAATATAGTTTGTAATTAGATTGAGAATTGGCTCAAGGACCGTATCCAGAGGGTTGTGGTCAATGATTCCTACTCTGAATGATCCCCGGTTATAAGTGGTGTACCACAGGGTTCCGTGCTGGGACCACTATTATTCAATTTATTTATTAATGATATAGGGGACTGGATTGATAGCACTATTTCTATTTTTGCAGAGATGACACCAAGCTATGTAGTATTGGTCAGTCTATAGAAGATGTTCGTAAATTACAAGCCGATTTGGAAACACTAAGGCCTTATTCACAAGAACGTATTTAACCCCTTCGCGCTCAGCGACGTAATAATCCGTCGCGCTAACTGTATCGTTAGCGCTCAGCGACGGATTATTACGTCGCGGGGATAACGGCCATTTCGGCCGTCCTCCCGACACATGCAGGAGCTGTGACAGCTGCTGTCTCGTACAGCAGCTGTCACAGCTCCTACAGCGGGGACCGATCGCTGTGTCCCCGCTGTTTAACCCCTTAAAAGCCGTGTTCAATAGTGATCACGGCTTTTTAGGGGTTAAGCTACAATCGCCAGCCTGCTACGCGATAGCGGCTGGCGATGGTGGCTATGGCAACCGGACACCAAACAATGGCGTCCGGCTCTGCCATCGACGGAAGCCTAGTGGGTCCTGACGAATTCAGGACCCACTATGCTTGCTGTCAGTGAGTAGCTGACAGTTCTAATACACTGCACTACGCATGTAGTGCAGTGTATTAGAATAGCGATCAGGGCCTCCTGCCCTCAAGTCCCCTAATGGGACAAAGTAATAAAGTTAAAAAAAAGTTAAAAAAAATGTGTAAAAATAAGAAAATAAATGTTTTAAAAGTATTAAAAGTAAAAATCCCCCTTTTCCCTTATCAGTCCTTTATTATTAATAAAAATATATAAACAAACAAACTATACATAATTGGTATCGCCGCGTCCGTAACGGCCTGAACTACAAAATTATTTCGTTATTTATCCCGTGCGGTGAACGCCGTAAAATAAAATAATAAACCGTACCACAATAACAATTGTTTGGTCACTTCATCTCCAAAAAAATTGAATAAAAAGAGATCAAAAAGTCGCATGTACCGAAAAATGGTGCTGATCGAAACTACAGTTCGTTACGCAAAAAATATGTCCTCGCACGGCTTTATTGATGGAAAAATAAAAACGTTATGGCTCTTAGAATAAGGCAACACAAAAAGTGAATGATTGTTTACAAAACGTATTTTATTGTGCAAACGCCATAAGACATAAAAAAAAACTATAAACATCTGGTATCGCCGTAATCGTATCACCCCACAGAATAAAGTGAATATGTCATTTATAGCGCACGGTGAACGCTGTAAAAAAAATAGATTACAGAAACAATAGTAGAATTGCTGTTTTTTAGTCACCACGCCACCTAAAAATAGAATAAAAACTGATCAAAAAGTCGCATGCACCCCAAGAAAACTACAATGGATTCCTCAAGGGGTCTAGTTTCCAAATTGGGGTCACTTTTGGGGGTTTTCCACTGTTTTGGCACCACAAGACCTCTTCAAACCGGACATGGTGCCTAATAAAAAGGAGGGCTCAAAATCCACTAGGTCCTCCTTTGCTTCGGAGGCCGGTGCTTCAGTCCATTACCGCACTAGGGCCACATGTGGGATATTTCTCAAAACTGCAGAATCTGGGCAATAAATATTAAGTTGCGTTTCTCTGGTGAAACCTTTTGTGTTATAAAAAAAATGGTATAAAGAGGATTTTCTGACAAAAAAATGTTTTTAATTTCACCTCTACTTTGCTCTAAATTCCTGTGAAACACCTAAAGGGTTCATAAACTTTCTAAATGCTGTTGTGAATACTTTGAGGGGTCTAGTTTCTAAAATGGGGTGTTTGATAGGGGTTTCTAATATATGGGCCCCTCAAAGCAACTTCAGAACTGAACTGGAACCTAAAAAAAAAAAAAAAATCAGGCAATACTTCGCTTCTTACATTATACTGATAATGAGCCGTGCCCACCCCGAGATGACCCCAGTTTTGACCGCTTGTATAAACGGAGACCCCTATTAGACCGATTCAGTGCCCGGTTTTCCCAAGCATACACCCCCGAGAAGTGTATTTCTATTGATGAGTCCTTGGTGGATTTTAAAGGGAGGGTTCAATTCCGCGAGTACCTGCCGGGTAAGAGGGCAAGGTATGGCGTGAAGATGTATAAGCTATGTGAGAGTGCATCAGGGTATACCTACAGGTTTAGGATATATGAAGGGAAGGACACCAGTGCTCAGCCCCCAGAATGCCCCCCCCCCCTTACTGGGAGTTAATGCAAAAATTGTGTGGGATTTGGTGCACCCACTGCTGGACCAGGGTTACCTACTCTACCTGGATAATTTTTATACCGGCGTCCCACTCTTCAACTGCCTCGCTTCCAGTCCTGTGGCATGCGGCACTGCTAGAAGAAATCTGAGAGACCTCCCTAAGACTCTGCAGGGCACATTGTAGCAGCAGCATATTGTGTGTCAAGTACAAGGACAAGAGAGATGTCACACCAGTACCCATGTATCTCTACGAGGTACCAGTACAGAGACCCCTAAACCAGACTGCATCCTGGACTACAATAGGTACATGGGAGGGGTGGACTTGTCAGATCAAGTCCTGAAGCCCTACAGCGCCATGCGGTGTGGTATAAGAAGCTGGCCAGGCACATCATACAGATGGCATTGTACAATGTGTACGTGCTATGTCGATGTGCAGGCCAGAGGGGAACTTTCTTGGAATTTCAAGAGGTGATTATCAAGAACCTAATCTTTAGGGACCAGGAACGGGGGGGCACCCAGTACTTCTGGAGGCGAGGCCACACGCATCGTACCAGGGCAACACTTTCCAGGAGAAGTTCCCCAAACTGCCAAGAAGGGAAAAAGTCAAAAGAGGTGCAAAGTCTGCTATAAGAAGGGTATAAGGGAGGACACAATAGATCAATGTAACGCGTGTCCCGAAAAACCAGAGCTCTGTATGAAAGTGTTTTAAAATTTATCATACATCCCTTGTTTTATAATTTACCCCAATTCTACTTACCCTGATGTACTCCGCACAGCTTATCCCCCCTTAGCTTTCCCTTCTGAGCCCTGCTGTGTGCCCAAGCAGCTGATAACAGCCACATTGAGGGTATTGCCATACCCGGGAGAACCCACATTACAGTTTATGGGGTGTATCTCTCCGGTCAAAATGCTCACTACACCTCTAGATGAATGCCTTAAGGGTGTAGTTTTTAAAACAGGGTCACTTCTTGCGGGTTTCAACTGTACTGGTACCTCAGGGGCTTCTGCATACATGACTTCGCAATAGAAAATCCCCAGTAGGCCAAATGGTGGTCCTTTCGTTCTGAGCCCTCCCATGGGCCCAAACGGCAGTTTATCACAACAAATGGGGTATTGCTGCACTCAGGACAAATTGCGCAACAGAATGGGGTATTTTATTTCTTGTGAAAATAAGAAATTTTCAGCCAAAACTACATATTATTGGAAAAAAATTATTTTGTTTTAATTCCAAGCCCAATTCAAATAAGTTCTGTGAAAAAACTATGGGGTCAAAATGGTCACACCACCCATAAATGAATTCCTTGAGGGGTGTAGTTTCCAAAATGGGGTCACTTCTGGTGGGTTTCCATTGCTTTGATACCTCTGGGGCTCTGCAAATGCGACATGGCACCCGAAAACCAAACCAGCAAAATCTGTACTCCAACAAACACATAGCGCTCCTTTCCTTCTGAGCCCTCCCATGGGCCCAAACAGCAGTTTATCATCACAAATGGGGTATTGCCGCACTCAGGACAAATTGGGCAACAAAATGTAGTATTTTATTTCTTGTGAAAATAAGAATTTTTGAGCTAAAACGACATATTATTGGAAAAAATATTATTTTTTTTAATTCCCAGCCCAATTCAAATAGGTGCTGTGAAAAAAGTGTGCGGTCAAAATTGTAACAACAACCATATTTGAATTCCTTGAGGGGTGTAGTTTCCAAAATGGGGTCACTTCTGTGGGTTTCTATTGCTTTGATACCTCTGGGGCTCTGCAAATGCAACATGGCACCCGAAAACCAATCCAGCAAAATCTGGACTCCAACAAAAACATAGCGCTCCTTTCATTCTGAGCCCTCCCATGGGCCCAAACGGCAGTTTATCACCACAAATGGGGTATTGCCGCACTAAGGACAAATTGGGCAACAAAATGGGGTATTTTGTTCCCTGTGAAAATAATAAATTTTGATCACAAATTACATCTTATTGGAAAAAATGAAATTTTTTTAATTTCACAGCCCAATTCAAATAGGTGCTCTGAAAAAACTGTGCGGTCAAAATTGTAACAACAACCATAAATGAATTCCTTGAGGGGTGTAGTTTCCAAAATGGGGTCACTATTCGGGGATTCCTACTGTTTTGGCACCTCAACACCTCTTCAAACCTGGCACGCTGCCTAAAATATATTCTACTAAAAAAAGGCCTCAAAATGCACTAGGTGCTTCTTTGCTTCTGGGGCTTGTTTTTTAGTCCACGAGCGCACTAGAGACACATGTGGGACATTTCTAAAAACTGCAGAATCTGGACAATACATATTTAGTAGTGTTTCTCTGGTAAAACCTTCTGTGTTACAGAAAAAAAATGAATAAAATTGAAATTCAGCAAGAAAAATGAAATTTGCAAATTTCACCTCCACTTTGCTTTAATTCTTGTGAAATGCCTGAAGGGTTAAAAAACTTTCTAAATGCTTTTTTGAATACCTTGAGGGGTCTAGTTTTTTAAATGGGGTGTTTTATCAGGGTTTCTAATACATAGGCCCCTCAAAGCCTCTTCAGAACTGAAGAAGTACCTTAAAAAAAAGGATTTCGAAATTTTCTTAAAAATATGAGAAATTGCTGTATATGTTCTAAGCCTTGTAACGTCCAAGAAAAATAAAAGAATGTTCAAAAAATGATGCCAATCTAAAGTAGACATATGGGAAGTGTGAACTAGTAACTATTTTGGGTGGTATAACCGTCTGTTTTACAAGCAGATGCATTTAAATTCTGAAAAATTCTATTTTTTCCAAATTTTCTCTAAATTTTGCAATTTTTCACCAATAAACACTGAATATATCGACCAAATTTTACCACGAACATGAAGCCCAATGTGTCACGAGAAAACAGTCTCAGAATCGCTTGGATAGGTTTAAGCATTCCGACGTTATTACCACATAAAGTGAAATATGTCAGATTTGAAAAATGGGCTCTGAGCCTTAAGGCCAAAACTACGCTGCGTCCTTAAGGGGTTAACGTCCGTGTTACGTGCGTTTGGACGTCACACGGATCTATGCAATTCAATGGGGCCATTCAGACATTGTGTTTTTAAGCAGCGTGTATCCGCTGCGTGAAACTCACTGCATGTCCTATACTTGTGCGTTTTTTGCGCATCACACACCCATTGAAGTCAATGGGTGCGTGAATATCCCGGACAGCACACGGACGCACATCCGTATGCTGTCCGTGATTCACGCAACAATTGCTAAGGAAATTATGAAAAAAAGAAAAACCCCTCCTTCAGTTTTTTATGCTGACGTAAAAAACGTGTGAGATACGGATGACAAACGCGCGTAAAAAACGCAGACGCGCACCATACACGGATGTCGCACAGAACTGCAACGCAAGAAAAACGCTACGTTTTTACGCACGCAATACGGACACGTTCGTGTGAATTAGGCCTAAATGTTTGGTCATCCACTTGGCAAATGAGGTTTAATGCAGAAAAATGTTTCTGGGACCCAACAATCTGCATGCATCATATGTCCTAGAGGGAGCTATACTAGTAGAGTCACTTGTTGATAAGGATCTGGGTGTACTTGTAGATCATAAACTAAATAACAGCAGGCAATGTCAATCAGCTGCTTCAAAGGCCAGCAAGATATTGTCGTGTATTAAAAGAGGCATGGACTTGCGGGACAGGGATGTAATATTACCACTTTACAAAAGATTAATGAGGTCTCATCTAGAATATGCAGTTCAGTTCTGGGCTTCAGTTCATAGAAAGGATGCCCTGGAGTTGGAAAAAAATGCAAAGAGGAGCAACGACGCTAATAAGGGACATGGAGAATCTAAGTTATGAGGAAAGATTAAAATAATTAAACCTATTTAGCCTTGAAAAGAGACAACTTGGGAGGCATAATTAACTTATATAAATATGGTTGAACTTGATAGACATGTGTCTTTTTTCAACCGTAGTAACTATGTAGCTATATGACATATACAATGTATACATTTACAGTATTATATGCGGAGTTAAATAGGGCTTTGTTAATATGTATGTTTTGCATCTTACGGTCGTGTGTAAAATCAAACCATATGGTCCCAGTAGCCAAGAGTTTTTTTTTAGGGGGTCTACAGGTGAATTGGTTTCCTTAAACAGGCTCTGTCACCACATTATAAGTGCCATATCTCCTACATAAGGAGATGGGCGCTATAATGTATGTGACAGTCATGCACTCCTCTCCATTCATTTACTCAGCACATAGGGATCCTGCTAGATCCTTATGTGCTGTCTTAGGCCTGATTTACACGAGCGTGTGCGTTTTGCGCGCGCAAAAAAACGCTGCGTTTTGCGCGCGCAAAAGGCATTTGACAGCTCCGTGTGTCATCCGTGTATGATGCGCGGCTGCGTGATTTTCACGCAGCCGCCATCATAGAGATGAGGTAGTCGACGCCCGTCACTGTCCAAGGTGCTGAAAGAGCTAACTGATCGGCAGTAACTCTTTCAGCACCCTCGACAGTGAATGCCGATCACAATATACACCAACCTGTGAATAAAAAAAGACGTTCAAACTTACCATGAACTGCCTGCTTCCTCCAGTCCGGTCTCCCGGCGGTTTGCTTGGTGACGCGTCCCTCTCTTGTCATCCGGCCCCACCTCCCAGGATGACGCGGCAGGCCATGAGACCGCTGCAGCCTGTGATTGGCTGCAGCCTGTGCTTGGCCTGTGATTGGCTGCAGCTGTCACTTGGCCTGAATTGTCATCCCGGGAGGTCGGACTGGAGGAAGGGGTCGGGACTTATCGGTAAGTCCGAACTTCTGTGTTTTTTTTCACGTATATGTATATTGTGATCGAAAGTCACTGTCCATGGTGCTGAAACAGTTTAAGTCTTTGAGCACCGTGGGCAGTGACTGTCTCCTGACGTCGCGTACCCGAACATTTTTTGCCGGGTTCGGTCAAAACGAGTTCGGCCGAACCCGGTGAAGTTCGGTGCGCTCATCTCTAATTTGACACTCCGTTTGGATGTTTGTAAACAGAAAAGCACGTGGTGCTTTTCTGTTTACATTCATTCTTTTGACAGCTCTTGCGTGATTTTCGCGCATGCAACGCAGTAGCGTCCGTGTGGCATGCATTGTTTTCACGCACCCATTGACTTCAATGGGTGCGTGTTGCCTGAAAAACGCACGATTATAGAACATGTCGTGAGTTTTACGCAACGCACTCACGCTGCGCAAAATTCACGCATCGTCTAAACTGCCCCATAGAGTAATATAGGTGCGTACGACACGCGTGAAAAGCACGCGCGTCGCACGCGCGTATATTACGCTCGTGTAAATGAGGCCTTATACTAACACATTAACAATACTGCAGTGTTTAGACCGTGAATAGACATTCCACGGGATGTCTATTCACAATCTCTGCACTTCGTTACTGTTTCTATGATAGTTAGGGTATGTTCACACGGCTTATTTACGGACGTAATTCGGGCGTTTTACGCCTCTATTTACGTCCGAAAATTCGCCTCAATAGCGTTGGCAAACATCTGCCCATTCATTAGAATGGGTCTTACGAAAACAGCCCCGTAATTTCAGCCGTTACGAACGCTGCCGTGTGAACATACCCTTACAGCAGAGGAAGCGTGATCTCGTTGTAACCTGTCATCTGCTGCGTAATCTCGCGAGAATACGCGTCCTCTGCTGTAACTACCACAGACGGAGTAACGAAGTGCAGGGATTGTGAATAGACATCCCGTGGAATGTGTATTCACTGTCTAAACACTTCAGTATTGTTAATGTGTTAGTATAAGACAGCACATAAGGATCTAGCAAGATCCCTATGCGCTGAGTAAATGAATGGAGAGGAGTGCATGATTCTGATTGGTCAGCGTCAGACACTCCCCTGTACAATGCCCACTTGGTCTAAAGTAAAAATACGCCTTCTTGGGCATTAAGCAACTCAATAGCATAAATCTAAAATCGCTAATAAAGTGGTAAAAATAGATCGTTTTTTTAAATAAAAAGCATTACTGTCACCTACATTATAGCGCCCATCTCCTTATGTAGGAGATAGGGCACTTATAATGTGGTGACAGAGCCTCTTTAACAGGGATGGAAAAATTTCCCCGGCCAACTTGCTACATAAATTACATCACACATTTTTACATAGGGTAGTTTAGAGGTAAGCGTTAGTATTCCTGTCCTACCCCTGGTGGTTTAGAGTGGATTATCGGTTAATAGCTAATATGATTAATGGCGATGAATGATTTAATACTGATACTCATTATACCTTGTGGTCTAGGGTGATTGTGGGTTATTATCTAATACTCCTGGAGGTCTAGGGTTGTTTAGTGGTGAACATTAAAGGGGTTGTTTCATGTAGGTAATACCTTTCCATATGCCCTACTCGGGCATATGTTAGTGGGGGGCCCTGCTCAGGACCTCCTCTATGAGCCGCCATGTAACACTACTTTACTCCTGCGGCTTCCTCTAGTAAAGTTTGCTGGGATGTGGGTAGGTGCGTTGCTGGGATTTAAACAGATCAGGGGCACAAGACCCCAGGCAAATCTTTTGTCCCTTCACCCACAAAACCTTTTAGAATACAAAGACAGCATAGCTATAAAACAACTTTTAGAATACGATAGGCTTACATACACCATTTTATCAGCACACTGCCCCTGGTAATTACTTTTGTATGGACATCTGTACATATAGTCATGCTGTTACCAAATAATATTTCTATCCACCACAAGGACCAATAACACTACTACTATACAGTGACCATATAATGGTCACATACCCACTGGCGCTCTGCATAGTATTCTCAGTCTCAAGACGTATATGTGTATATATATATGTGTATGTATGTATGTATGTGTGTATATATATATATATATATATATATATATATATATGACAAAACCATAGAAGACTGAACGGCACCAGGACTTCAGTGTAGATGAAAACACGGTTGTTTATTCACCTCAAGTGGACGACGTTTCAGTTCAACACAGAACCTTTCACAAGCTAATGCACTATACAAAGTGTCAGGTATAAATAGAAAGTGCATGTAGTGATTTACAGAAACATAGTTGTCTAAAATTTATATAGAATATAATAAACGATCAGTAATTTCACTCACTAAAAAGCAATCTATTTAGTGTATGAGAAATACGTAGTGAATTAATGTTAAACGAATTTGATCGTCACAATGTACAGTGTACAAAAATATAAAAAATGTGTAATTAACAGTTAAGTTAAATTGGAAAGGTACATAGGCCAATCAAGAACATTTTGCATAGATTACGAAAAAATGAAGCATCACCAGGTATGGAGGCATCGGAAAAATGGCGTCTGCCCACATCTACTGGACATGTCAAAAAAATGGAGTCCAAACCGGAAATCTGGTAGATGGAACGCATAGATCCAAAGAGACACTACTGCATATAAACCAATATGGTGTTTGCGTTTCAATACTCCTGCGCATGCGCCAACTACGGTGCTTACATTTCAGCACTGGGCATGGCAAATGACCCAAATTATTTCTCCCTACACAGGGCAGTTTAATAAATCAGCCATATATAGACCTGCAGCTTGATATTAAATCTGCCAACCAACAGACCACTGTGGAATACAGGGTTTAAACACAAAACAACTGATAATCAAGTTAATACATCCAAACTAATATATGCATAGGTTCAAAAATAGATACATAAGATGTGATAAAAGGTTACCTAGAATTTTTCATGTTAAGAATAACCCTAATAGGAACAATACCAGGGTACCTACAATATATTTTGTCATAGATGGTATCTAACGGAGAAATATGACCGCTCCAAAAAATAACGTTAACTGCGTATCTGGAGTATTTACTCAAAATTAGCACATCATAAATCCCATGAAGTGATTAACCCCTTAGTGACTAAGCCTGTTTTGGCCTTCAGGACCAGCCCCATTTTTGCAAATCTGACATGTGTCACTTTATGTGGTAATAACTCCAGAATGCTTTTACCTATCCAAGCGATTCTGGGATTGTTTTCTCGTGACATGTTGTACTTTAAGATACTGAAAAAATTTCGTCGTTAAATTCAATATTTATTTGTAAGAAACGCCAAGATTTAGAGAAAATTAGCAAAAATTAGCATTTTTCTAAATTTTAATGTATTTACTTGTAAAACAGATAGTAATACCACACAAAATACATACTAGTTTATATTTCCCATATGTCTACTTTATGTTTGCGTCGTTTTTTGAACATTCTTTTATTTTTCTAGGACGTTACAACGCTTAGAACTTTAGCAGCAATTTCTCATATTTTCAGGAAAATTTCAAAAGGCTATTTTTTCAGGGACCAGTTCAGTTCTGAAATGGCTTTGAGGGCCTTATATATTAGAAAGTCCCCAGAAGTCACCCCATTTTGAAAACTGCACCAATCAAAGTATTCAAAACAGCATTCACAAAGTATTTTAGCCCTTTAGGCGTTTCACAGGAATTAAAGCAAAGTAGAGGTGAAATTTACAAATTTCATTTTTTTTCTTCAAAAATTCATTTGTAACAAATTTTTTCTGTACCACAGAAGGTTTTACCCAAGAAATGCAACTCAATATTTATTGCCCAGATTCTGCAGTTTTTAGAAATATCCCACATGTGGCCCTAGTGCGGTCATGGACTGAAACACCGGCCTCAGAAGCAAAGGAGCACCTAGTGGATTTTGGGCCTCCTTTTTTTTAGAATATATTTTAGGTACCATGTCAGGTGTGAGGAGGTCTTGTGCTGCCAAAACAGTGGAAACCCCCCAAAAGTGACCCCATTTTGGAAACCATACCCCTCAAGGAATTTATCTATGGGTATAGTTAGCATTTTGAACCCACAGTTTTTTTGCTACATTTATTTGAATTAGTATGTGAAGGTGAAAATCTACTTCTTTTGTGAAAAAAAATGGGGAAATTTTAAATTTTTACAAGGAATAAAGTAGAAAAAACACCCCAACATATGTAAAGCAATTTCTTCCGATTATAGCAATACCCCATATGTGGTAATAAACTGCTGTTTGGACCCACAGCAGGCCTCAGAAGAGAAGGAGCACCTTTTGGATTTCTGATTTTGCTGGAATAGTTTTCAGTGCCGTGTCGCGTTTGCAATGCACTGGAGGGATGAAAACCGTGGAAACCCCCCAATAGTGACCCCATTTTGGAAGCTACACCCCTCAAGGAATTTTTCTAGTGGTAAAGTTAGCATTTTGACCCCACAGTTGTTTTGCTGAATTCATTGGAATTAGTCTGTAAAGGTAAAAATCTACTTTTTTTTCTGAAAAAAGGTAGCCATTTTTAATTTTTACAAGGAATAAAGGAGAAAAAGCGCCCCAACATTTGTAAAACAATTTCTCCTGATTACGTAAATACCCCATATGTGGTAATAAACTTCTGTTTGGACCCACACCGGGGCTTAGAAGGGAAGGAGAGCTATTTGGCTTTTGGAGCTCAAATTTAGCTGGAATAGTTTTTGGGTGTCATGTCGAATTTGCAAAGCCCCTGAGAGACCGAAACAGTGGAAGCCCCCCAAAAGTAACCCCATTTGGGAAACGACACCACTTAAGGAATCTATGTAGGGGTATAGTGAGCATTTAGGCCCCACACGTCTTTTGCAGAATTTATTAGAATTACGGCGTGAAAATTAATATCAACATTATTTCCACTAAAATGTTGAATTTTTTCAATTTCACAAAGGATAAAGGAGAAAATGCACCCCAACGTTTGTAAAGCAATTTCTCCCGAGTACGGCTATACCCCACATGTGGTCATAAATGTTTTTTCATTCGAAAGTAATTAACCCTTACGAACTGATTCATGTTTTGCTTTTTCGTTTTTCCTCCCCGCTTTCCAAGAGCCACTACTTTTTTATTTTTCTTTCAATAGAGCGGTGTGGGGGCTTATTTTTTGCGAGACGAGCTGTAGTTTTTATTGGTACCATTTTTTGGTACGATGCCATATCGGTGGACGTAAACGGCTGTTTGGGCACGCTGTAGGGCTCAGAAGGGAGGGACGCCATTTGGCTTTTGGAGTGCATATTTTGCTTGGTAGTAGTTCTGGCGTTTTGCTGGTATTTCAGTTTATAATATGGGGCATATGTAGACTGGGCAGAGTACATCAGGGGCATAATAAGAGGGTATAATAATGGGGTAAATAAATAATAATCCACAGATATGTGGCCAGTGTCGCACTTATAAATGGCGCCCGATCTTATCCACTTTTGGAACACTCTGCACATTTTGCATCGCCATAATCTGGGAGCCGGAACTTTTTTTATTTTTTCACCACCAGAGCTGCGTGAGGGCTTATTTGTTGCGGGACAATCTGTAATTTTCATTGGTACCATTTTGGGGTACATGCAATTTTGTTGATCACTTTTTATTAAATTTTTTCGGCAAGCAAGGTGACCAAAAACCATCAATTCTGACAATGATTTTTATTTATTTTTGACGGCGTTTACCCTGGGCTATAAATGACCATTATTCTTTATTCTGCGGGTCGGTACGATTACAGTGATACCATTTGTATATAAGTTTTTTTATGTTTTGCAGCGTTTGCGCAATAAAATAACTTATTTAGAAAATAATTTATTTCCTGTGTCACCATATTCTGAGAGCCGTAACGTTTTTATTTTTCAGTCAAAAAAGCTGTGTAAGGGCTTGTTTTTTGCGGGACGGGTTGTAGTTTGTATCGGTACTATTTTGGCGTACATGCGACTTTTTGATCACTTTTTATTGTATATTTTGTGAGGGGCGGTGACCAAAAAATAGTGATTCTGGCATAGTTTTTCGTTTATTTTTTTTGCGGCGTTCACCGTGCGGGAAAAATAATATTATAGTTTTATAGTTGGGGTCGTTACGAACGCGGTGATACCAAATGTGTGTCATTTTTTTTTACGTATTCATTTTTTTTCCTATAATAAAAGACTTATAATAGGAAAAAAGCAGTTCATGTTTATGTCACTTATAACTTTTATTTTTACACTTTTTTTAAAACATTTTTATTCTTTTTTTTACTTTTTTCACTTGTCCCACTA
This sequence comes from Rhinoderma darwinii, assembly GCF_050947455.1. NCBI lineage: Eukaryota > Metazoa > Chordata > Amphibia > Anura > Rhinodermatidae > Rhinoderma > Rhinoderma darwinii. The sequence goes on along the minus strand of NC_134691.1, from coordinate 124,240,681 downwards.
GGGGACACTTAGACTTGCAGCTCTGATCGCTGCTGGAATACATTACACTACACACGTAGTGTAATGCATTCCAACTGTCATTGTGACGTGACAGTCACACTGACAGGAAGCCTACGACGACCACCCTCGGGGTGGTCCTCATAGGCTTCTGTACATGGCAACCCGGAAGCCATTGTCTGGCGTCCGGTTGCCATGGGTACCATCGCCAGCCCCCGTGATTTCACATGGGGGCTGCCGATCGGCGCTAAAGACCTTAATTGTGGCGTTCAAAATCGAGCGCCGCAATTAAGGGGTTAACTGCCGATATCAGCGGCGACAGGCCGCTGATCGTCAACGGGGAGAGCAGGGCTGACACCCTGCACAGTTAACCACCGCTGCGGTGTAGCGCCGCGCGGCGGTTAGCTGTCAAAGCACTGACGTAACTGTACGTCAAGGTGCGCGAATTTACTGCTCACCATGACGTACAGTTACGTCATGGTGCGTTAAGGGGTTAAATTATGACCTTAATGGGCAAAAACTACAGTTCTAAAATCATATGCAGAAACATATGTAGAAGAGTAAAAAAAAGATCCCAACAATTTTGTTGGTAGTGTTTCTATGGTCTATATTGAAAAAAAATATATATTTTTTTTGCCATCAGAATATCCCCAACATCTGGCAAAAACAGTCTAGGAAATAAACACATAGCCCTACTGAAATGAGTATGAATAAATGTACCAAAAAGCGGCCTCTGTTCCTTTGCAAAAAAAAATAAAATGTCCGTTTCCCAATACAGTAAATATCTGTAAACAAAGAATAAAAATTAATAATAAATCTACAATTTATATAGATAGACATATATAGACAAGTCAATAAAAATATTGAAAATATATATACATGGAAAAAAAATCGAAATTACACTGTATATATAGCACGCAGACAAACTAGCTAAACCAGAGAGAGACACGAAAGGCATATGTCAAGGCCACGGCAAGTCACCTTCTACAGTTCTAGGTATGTGGGCCATACGAATATTCAATATTTAACTCTTTGGGGGACAGAGTATCAAGCCTGCAGATCCACTCCAATTCTTTCCTTTTCAGGGCCAACTCTCTATTCCCACCCCGTCTCATTGTTGGTACTGAATCTATAATTCTAAATCGTAATTGCGATATCCCATGTTTATGTTCCAGAAAATGTCTGGAGACTGGTAAGTCACGTCTCTTTGTAATAATGTTTAACTTGTGATTACTCGTCCTGAGGGTCACTTCTGTTGTGGTCTCCCCTACGTAGTGGAGTCCACAAGGACAGATAAGTAGGTAAATAGCATAGGAAGTATCACATGTGAAAAACCAATTGATTTTCATTTTTTACTTGTCTGTGGATGATCAAATGTATTACCCCTAATCATATTATTACAGACATTACATCCTAAACACAGGTTACATTCTAATTTTGGAGGAGCCAAAAATGTTTGTGAAATACTTTTGGACCCAATGTCAGCCTTAACCAGGCGGTTCTTGATTGTCCTCCCCCCTCCTATATGCCATCATGGTCATTTCTTCAATTCCACAATTTTTGGGAATGCTCTCCTTAAGACACTCCAATCCTTTCTCAGGATAATACCAATCTCTGGGCTAATGGGGGAAAAGGTCAATACAAAGGGTATAAGAGCACCCTTTCTCTTGGTTTTAACAGTACTCAACAGATCATGCATATCTAGTGTCTGTACCTTTCTTTTGTTGATCTCTAACACTGTCTTCGGATAGCATATATATATATATATATATATATATATATACACACACATGAAGTCTTCCCTGACTGGATTCACTTTCCGTTTCTTCTTCTTCCGTACCAGACCTTGATAACGACTTCTTCCAGCCACCACTGGTTTCTGCACAGTTTGCTGCCCCCTTTAGTGCACAGCAGGGTATTAGTGCCCCACACAAAAATAGTGGTTTCCTAGGGCCCGCCATAGCAGCAGTACCCCCACACAGTAATGGTGCCTCCATAGTTTCCCACACAGTAATAGTGCCACCACACACAAAGTTGCCCCCCCAGTATTTTTACCAACTTAGTGCTCTCCACACAGTAACTGTGCCGTCACTCAGCAATTGCGCGCTTTATTGCCTCCACTCAGTAATAGTGCCCCCTTAAAACCCCCACAATAATTATGCCCCCATAATTCCCCCCAGTAGTACTACCCCAATAGTACTTTCTCCCAGTAATGTTGCCCCCTGTCACGGTTGGCGGGTATGTGGACCCACTAGGCCGCACCGCCGTAGCGGGGAGGCAGCTGGCCAAACAAAAGAGCGCCCTAGAAATACTAAGTCCCGTACTAGGGTACCTGGGTAGTCCAGACAGTGGCCGCAGCTCTGGCACGGATGAAGGTGGGTTCAGCAGGTAACACCAGATGTGACGGATGACAGTAGGTGCCGCAGGTTGCGCCAGACGTGGCGAATCACTACGGACGTGGAAGATGATACTGGACGTGGCAAATGACACAGGACATGGCAAACGACAACAGGTGCAGCAGACACGACTCCAACACTAGTAGGCACAGGAACAAGAACACAGCACGGGATACAGGAACAGGTAACAGGGCACGGGTAACAACTGGAACGGGAAACACTAAGGAGCCATTTGCAAGACAGACTTGGGATAAACTAACAACGCTCAGGCAAGGTTCAGAAGGGCAGGGGCCCTCATAGTCCAGGGAATCATGTGAGTTGATGATGATGATTGTTTTCATGTGCGCGCTGGCCCTTTAAGAGCGGGCACGAGCTTGCACATGCACCCTACGGGACACAGCGGACCGTAGCAGAAGTGAGCGCTGGCATCTCCTAAGAAGGAGACGGTAACAAGCTCTCATGGATCCATGGCTGCGGGCGTCGGAAGGTGAGTAAACCCGACGGCCTGCGGCCATGGACGCTACACCCCCACAGTGCCCCTTACTTAATTATGCTCCCCTAGTTAGTAATGCTGCCCCAAGGTCCCCCCCACTCAGAAATACTGCCCCCCACTAAATAGTTCAATGTCCTCCTCACTGCGGTCGACCAGTGAGGAGGAAGCGATGTATGGGACATCTATTCTCGCGATCGGTGGGATTTCCAGGGGCCCCTAGTAATCAGACAATTATTACATATTGATTCTGGTGCAAAACCTTCAACACCGGTTTTGAAACCATAACCATCCTAGAACAACATACAGTTAGGTCCAGAATTATTTGGACAGTGGCGCAATTCTCATGATTTTGGCGCTGCATTACACCACAATTGGATTTGAAATGAAACAACTGAGATGCAATTGAAGTGTAGGCTTTCAGGTTTAATTCAAGGGGTTGAAAAAAATATCCTGTGAAATGTTTAGAAATTGCAACCATTTCTCTACACAGCCTTCTCATTTTAAGGGCTCAAAAGTAATTGGACAAATTAACATTACCATAAATAAAGTTTTTTTTTAAATACTTTGTAGGGAATCCTTTGCAAGCAATGACTGCCTGAAGTCTGGAACCCATGGACATCACCAAATGCTGGGTTTCCTCCTTTGTGATGCTTTGCGCGGCCTTTACTGCAGCTGTCTTCAGTTGTTGCTTGTTTGTGGCTCTTTCTGCCTTAAGTTTTGTCTTGAGCAAGTGAAATGCATGCTAGATTGGGTTGAGATCTGGTGATTGACTTGGCCATTGCAGAATATTCCACTTATTTGCCTTAAAAAACTTCTCGGTTGCTATCGCAGAATGTTTTGCGTCATTGTCCATCTGCACTGTGAAGCGACGTCCAATCAACCTTGTTGCATTTGGTTCAATATGAGCAGAAAGTATATCCCTGAACACTTCAGAATTCATCTGGCTGCTTCTGTCTTCAGTCACATCATCAATAAACACTAGTGACCCAGTGCCTTTGGCAGCCATGCATGCCCATGCCATCACACTTCCTCCACCATGTTTTACAGAGGATGTGGTGTGCTTTGGATCATGAGCCGTTCCAAGCCTTGTCCATACTTTCTTCCTCCCATCATTTTGGTATAGGTTGATCTTAGTTTCATCTGTCCAAAGAATGCTTTTCCAGAACTGGGCTGCCTTCTTTAGATGTTGTTTGGCAAAGTCTAATCTGGCCTTTCTATTTTTTAGGCTGATTAATGGTTTGCACCTTGTGGTGAACCCTCTGTATTTGCGCTCATGAAGTCTTCTCTTTATGGTAGACTTAGATACTGATACACCTACTTCCAGGAGATTGTTCTTCACTTGGGTAGTTGTTGTGAAGGGGGTTTTCTTCACCATGGAAGGGATTCTGCAATAATCCCCCACTGTTGTCTTTCGTGGACGTCCAGGCCTTTTGGAGTTCACAAGGTCACCAGTGCACTCTTTTTTTTTTTTTTTTCCAAGAATGTATCAAACTGTTGATTTGGCCACTCCTAACATTTGTGATATCTCTCGGATTTCTTCAATTGTTTTCTTCAGCCTAACGATGGTCTGTTTCACTTGCATTGAGAGCTCTTTTGACCTCATGTTGTGGGTTCACAGCAGAAGGTTCCAATTGCAAATGCCACACCTGGAATCAACTCCAGAACCTTTATCTACTTAATTGATGATGGATTAACAGGGGAATAGCCTATGCAGCCCATTAAATCACTTTTGAGATAATTGTCCAATTACCTTTTGGTCCCTTGAAAAAGAAGTAGCTACATATTAAAGAGCTGTAATTCCTAAACCCTTTCTCAAATTAGGATATGAATACACTCAAATTAAAGCTGAGGGTCTGCACTTTAAGCTCATATTGATTATATAACTGTGTATTCAATATGTTTTGGTAAACAGCTAAAATACCAAAACTTGTGTCACTGTCTAAAAAATTATGGACCTAACTAGGTATTTCCATTAACACCTTCACCAACCTAGGCCATCATATATATTCAATACTAATACCAAAACCACTGTTGACCACAGGGATAGCCTAAGGGTATGTTCACACGCAGTGTTTTCAGGCGTATTTCGGGCGGTTTACGCCTCGAATTACGCCTGAAAAAACGGCTCCATTATGCCTACAAACATCTGCCCATTGCCTGCAATGGGTTTTACGATGTTCTGTTCCCACGAGCCTTTATTTTATGCATTGCTGTAAAAAAACGGGGTAAAAACACGCTCCGTAAAAAGTAGTAGCATGTCACTTCTTGAGGCGTTTTTTGGAGCAGATTTTCCACTATGAAAAACGTCTCAAAAAACGCCTCAAAAGAAGCTCCAAATTTAATTTTCAGCTTCAAAAATGCCTGAAAATCAGAGGCTGATTCTATTAAATCAGCTCCATATTTTCAGACGTTTTTTGTTAAGCGTGTGAACATACCCTAAGGAGTTCGCTGCAGGGATCTAGTGTTAAAGGTTGTCACAATACATGATGGTACTATCGCAGTTTTTTCATGATTTTTTCAGCGATAATACCTCCAGCAATCTGAGCGGAGAACCAGGTGAAGAAAATAGCTCCCTACTCATAGAGATCCATCCTGGCTCGCAAAGGAAGGACTGAGGACATCTCCTGCTGTGTAAGTGTGCCTGTGTGTGTGTCTATACAGTATGCATATGTGTGTATACATGTGCATGCCTCGCAAACCTTCCTGAATCCAGCAGGACAGTCCTGGATTCTGGGCGCTGCCCCTGGAGACCTGCGGCATGTCCTTAGGATGCATATACAGTTGAATATAATTGCAGGGAGCCACCAACTCCTTGCTTCAATTTTCACCCTGTTACGTTGTCGAAAGAGGGCTAGGTGAGTATTTTAGGGTGCATTATATTGTGTGTAGGGGGCACTTGGGGTGCATTATACTGAGTGTGGGGGCTTTATGAGGGCAGTATACATGTGGGGAGGCACTATAGGGGCTTATACTTTGTGCAGGAATTATAATGTGTGGAAGGCACTATAGGGGCATTATACTGTGTAGTTGGCAGGCACTATGGGGGCAATATACTGTTTGGGGGCATGATACTGTGTGGGAAGGCACTATGGGGGCATTATAATGTGTGGGGAAATGATTTTGTGTGGGAGCACTACGGGGGCATGATTCTGTGTGAGGAATGACAGAAACCACCATCAATTGACCCTCTTTCTGACAATTATGGGGGCTACAGCATCAGACTCCCACCTAATAAACATTTATGGTAATTCCTGTGGATTAATTGTGCATCAATTTAATGATGTGTGGCTGCATTAACAGGTCTGAGGATTACAGTTGATATTAAAATTGTACTAGGGGTAGGTGGCGGCATTAATAGTATTGGGGGTGGGGGCAGCCATTACAAACACTTTTTCAGAACTTGGATAACCCCTTTAATTGGACACTGATTTGCAGAATTAACTGATTAATAGTTGTATAGGCAAAATTAATTGAGTACTGCAATGGGGCACAAAGTAGGAATTAATTGGAGAAAACTGTGAACCTCCACTTTGAGTAACATCAATTCTCTCTTGTGTTGCTTTTTATGCCTTTTGTATTTTATCATTTGTGATTGATGTATGCGTGAATTTACACTAATGACAACACTCCAGTGTAATATGTTGCCTGCTGAACAACATTTTCTTAATAATTCGCACCGATCCGCTGTTCCATCTGCCTCCGGGTACCTGAAGTAGTAGGCGTCAACCACTATATAGCAGCCTAGCTGCAGTACTGAAGCTCTGCTCCTATTTAAGTGACCTGCAGTAAACCAGCATGGCCCATATTCAGTGGTTGGAGCCTTCTGCTTCCGGCACCAGCCCCTGCATAGCTTCCGGCGCCCAGAGGCAGCTGGAACAGCTGATCGGTGCGGGGTCCAGATGTCGGACCCCCACCAATCGTATACTGATGATCTATCCTGTAGCTAGGTCATCAGTATAAAAAACAGCCCCAAATCTGGACAACCCCTTTAAGCTTTATGGGTTTACCGCCTATAGTCACAATTAATTATAGAATATGGTAAGACATTAAATTTTTAACCTTTTGCCGACTAATGATGAGTATGCTTGATGATCTCCTCTGATCTCCGCAATTAACCCCTTGAATGCCGTGATTAAGGCTGAATGCGGCATTCAAATGAAAAAGAGTGGTTGCGTCATAGGAAATCCTTGTTCCTACCTTGTCCCTTGTAACTTGTATGACCATATATTCTCTTGTTAGGGCATACTTAGATATTAATATATGCCAGTACATCATCATTTAAAAAATAAAAATCTAAATTTAAAATACCCTTATGAAATAAAATAAAAAAAGTTTACATTTATTTAAAGAAAATTTAGGTAAATAAAAAAAAAATGTTTAAAAACAAATACACAAATGTATGTTTTACAATAAATAAACTTTAAGTAACAAAACAAAACATACACATATTTGGTATCATTACAACCATAACAACCTTTACAATAAGTTTATAGCATAATTTATGATGATTGGTGTATGTTGCAAAAAAATTAATTTAAAAAAACTGCAGCGGAACTACTTTTTGCCAAAATAGAAATTAATATAAATTGAACGCTGATGTATATGTACCAAAAAATGTCACATACATAAAGCTCAACTCATCCCGCAAAAACAAAACCTCAAACAATTATGTTGAACAAAAAAATAACGTTATGACTGCCGAGATGCAAAGAGGAAAAATAAAGAAATTGTTCAGGTCCTATTGGCCCGGTTCTTAAGAGGTTAAATAAAAATAGAATTGTATTGCTGCACCTTTAAGAACATCAGTTCAAGAATTTTTGAATAAATAGCTGTAAATAAGTTTTTTTATACTATGAACATAGGATTGTCAAATGTAATGCCCAGAGCTGTTACAAGCATACAAGAGAATCAGAAAATAAATATATCTGGTGACTGTATGTTGAAATTGACTTTCAACTTTTATTCTCTAGTTTTCTAAGGAGAGGAAGAGCTATTTTTGAGACCACTTAACTGCTTCACCCTGATAGAACGCTTTCTGTGTCTTTACTGGCTTCCGGAATTAGTTTCAAGAAAGGAAATGATGTTGCTGTGCACAAGCCAAAAGCTGTCTTTACTTTCCTCTTGCTTAGAAGTGCGGAGATCTACATGAGAAGATGAAAATTATCATTGGTCTATTTTTCCTGCACATAATTAAAAGTAAGAGTTTGTATTTAATACCACATTTCTGAATGTGATGAACTGTACAGTGCAAATACCTTGAGATGTTTCTTCTAAGTTTTGTGGTGTTTTTTTTCCCCCTAGCTATTCAAATTGAAGATATAGTGGATACCACTTTAATGCTCAGAAGTACAATAACTTTGGACTGCAAGTATTCAGGAAATGAAACCGTCATTCAGATTTACTGGACAAAGTTCAATGGATCATTTGAAGAAGCAATATGTACTATTCATCAGAATTTTGGAAAATACATTTCACAAAATTACATGGGTAGAATGTCATTTGCAGTTAAGAATTTATCATCAGATCTATCCATAACATTGAGAGAAACATCAGAAGCAGATATTGGGATCTATTTCTGTTACCTGACTTTGTTTCCAACCGGAACCATGAAAAAAGTTATAGCAGTGCAAGCAGGTAAGATTGCGTGTTTCATCACTAATATAGGGATTAACAGCAGCATAAAATAGGTATCAATATAAATGTTTCGCTGCTGTATATATGGTGTATATTTATAAAATATAAATTTTATGCTTTATATACTGTGTTGCATGATAAGCCCTTCCCTCCTCAACCATTTTTGGGATTTTCACTTATGTTTTTTCCTTCCCATCTTCCATAAGCTATAATTTTTTTATTTTTCCATCTATATAACCATATGAGGGCTTGTTTTTTGCAGGACAAGTTGTAGTTTTTCATGGCACCATTTATTCGACAGCATAATGTACTGGTAAGCTGTAAAAAAAATATTTCTGGGATGAAATGGGCAAAAAACAGCAATTACGGCATCTATCAGGCAGTAAAAACGACATATTCACCTCATTCTACAGGTTGATACGATTACGGCGATAGCAAATTTATATGTTTTGTTCTATGTTTTACCAATTTTTTTAAAAATAAAACTATTTGCTAAATTAAAAAATCTTTTGTGTCTCCATGTTCTGAGAATTTTGGAAGAAAACATGGCACTCCAAAAATTCTTTGTTTTTGAAAAATAATTTTAATTGCAATCTACAGACTTGGACAATGTGACGTTTCGGCCAAAATAACCAGACCTTTTTCAAACAGTCTGTAAAATTAATAAAGAAGTTTTTTTCTATTAACCAATAACAATATTCATGTCATCACCATCAAAAATTGAAATTTTAGCTAATATAATAAATGACATATTCTGAAACCATAACTTTTTCATTAATTTAGCGATGTGAGGGCTTAAATTTTGCAGGGCGAGCCGTAGTTTTCAATGATACCATTTTGGGGTATATGCAACTTTTTGATCCCTTATTTATTTCATTTTTTTTGAGCACTAAGATGACCAAAAACCATATATATTTTTACCCCATTCACCGAGCGGGTTAAACAACGCTATATTGTGATATTTCAGACTTTTACGGACACGGCGATACCAGTTCTGTTAACTTTTATTTTTTTTAACATTGATTTAGGGAAAAATGTGAAAAGGGTTTTTTTTTTTTTCACTTTTAATAATTTGTTTTGGAACATAACAAAAAACGTTATTTAACTGTTTTTTAGGAGATTGAAAGCAGCGATCGTTGGACCGCTTGCATGGTATACTGCAATACTAATGTATTGCAGTATATCGTGATTCTAACAGTCTCCTTTGGAGCTTCAAAGGAGTACAAAGTTTGTAGGCCTGGGCGCCTTTGTTAGGCCCCCAGGCTGCCATAGCATCCGTTGTTACCAGCCGATCACGGCGCAGGGGGGGGCGATGGCTTGTTTGAGGGGGCGCCCCCCTGATTCTAACACTTTAAATTCCCACGGTCACGATTGACCGCGGCATTTAAGGTGTTAAACGGGCGGAATCAAAGTGATCTTTGTTTCCGCCCATTGCAGTGAGGTGTCGGCAGCGTAAGACAGCCGTTACCCGCTGTGTATGGAGCGAGCTCAGCCCGTGAGCTTTCTCCATCCTTCCCCTTAAACCTTATCACTAAGGCCTCGTGCACACTTACGTCACCGTTTTCACGGCCGATTTTGACGGGTCCGTGAACCCGTTTTAGCGGCCGTGTGGTGTCCGTGTGCACTCAGTGTTTCCGTTTCCGTGCGCCGAGCATGGTACTGTCCAGGGTGACAGTACCATGCTCGGCGCGCGGAAAATACAAGTTCATACTTACATTCCTCCTGTCCGGCCTCCGTCGATGACGTTCAATCCATGTCGCCGCTGCAGCCAATCACAGGCTGCCGCGGCCTCGGCAACCAATCACAGGCTGCCGCGGCCTCGGCAGCAAATCACAGGCTGCCGCGTCACAAAAGAAGGTCGGACTGGAGGAAGAAGAGGGACTCGTCAACAAGACAAATACCGGGTACGTATGAAATGCTTTTTATTTTATTTATAATCAGCAGCCTCTTTTCTCTATCAGTGATTGATAGAGACAAGTGGCTGCCGGTTAGTGTAATATTTTTCTAATGTTTTTCTGCCCACCCGGCGGTTGCTAGGCAACGGCTCCGTCACACACGGACGGCACACGGATTTTGACGGCCCCATTGACTTGCATGGGCCTCACGGTCACGGATTCTCGGACCAAAGTAGGACATGCTCTACTTTGGAACGGAACGGAGCAACGGGACCGTCAAAAAAACTGAAGTGTGCATGGCCCCATTGAAATTAATGGGTTCAGGGTGCTATCCGTGACAAAAACGGATAGCACCCTGAAGGAAAAACTGAAGTGTGCATGAGGCCTTACAGTTACGTGATTTTGTGTTAAGGGGTTAAGGAAAGAATAAAAGAAGCAGGGGATTGATGGCATTTCAATTTTCAAGTAGGCAGTGACTTATTTCAACTCAAGATGTAATTTGAATCCTATAATTTTATTTCTTCCCATAGAGTTCAATGGAAATCACAATTGTACATGATTCCCTTTGACTTTTTATGAAATGCAACTGTTCTTTTAACAATGTTGGATTGTAAAAATGTTGTAGTTTGCTACAGCTTTTTGTGGCTTCTCCTTTGTAAAGGTATAAGTTTGCCGAAGTAGCTGTGAAAGAAAAATAAATACAAAATATATTTGTTGGAAGGGCAGGCACATAGATACATTAACTGAAAACTTATACTTGTGCTGCCATATGCCAAATGCACATTACCTCAACATGCCTCCATACAAGTCTGACAAAGAAAAAGATTGTAGCATGCTCCATCGGACTCCATATATACAAAGCAGAGGTGTTCTTTCTTAAAAGCATTGTTTTTAGGGAATAATATCTCTGTACATATTCTGCCTAATAGAGACTTGTAGAGCGGGTCACAGAGGCAGTGCGGCTTCACACTCAGGTGACGTACGGCCTCCATGTAATGCCGTACAGATTCCATGCCTATATACATGACCCCTTACTAATATTCATGGCATGGGTGCACAACCAGTGGCCCACAATGCCGTATTTGCACCCCCAACCATCAGGACACAGAAATGCCTGTCTTTGACCTAATAGTTTAGAAAGACATATCTGTCAAGATAGCTGCATCATTCTGATGCAGAGAATGGATTGCCACTATTAGACAGCAGTTGCATTCCGTCTTCCCTGCACTGATCATAGATATCAGTGCAGGTTTTGGAAGATACGTGAGTGTCCCCTTGTGGCTGCTTGTTTCTTCCATGTCAGAAAAAAGAGGAGCAGCACAGAAGCAGGGACAGGCAAGTGCTAATGGTGCACTGTCTGTCTGACAATTTATGGCACTGTCTGACTGGCACTCTTATGAAGGCCACTAGAGGAGAGAATCACCACTGTTGTGGGGTCACTGCAGCGCTGTATTTGTTTTATATTTGAAACAACTTAAAAGAGCCAATCAAGACAAAACTTTTATAGTGTTATGCCTAGTTCAGGTCTGAGGGGCAGTTCATAACAGGTATACTCTTTTTGGTGCTCGTCCCTGTAGCCCGGCACTAGGCATAATACAGTGCATCAGTCTTACGCAGAAGGGTCCTTTAAAGGGTTATTTCCACCGTAGACATTTATGGCATATGCACAGAATATGCCATAAATCTCTGATAGTTGGGGCTTTCATCTCTGGGACCTTCATATATCTAGAGAACCAGTGTCCCATGATCCATTGTTAAACACTGCATAGAAGAGGTGGAGAGGTGGCCGTTCATGTATATCACTCTCTCCATTGTAGTTTATGGGAATTGTGAAATTCTCTGATGTTTCATTGTTCTCCTGATATGTGTGTAAAGGGAAGTGTCCCCTTTTAATGGAGATGGAGGGGGGTATGTGTAGTGTGTGTGTGTGTGTGTGTATATATATACAGTGAAGGAAATAAGTATTTGATCCCTTGCTGATTTTGTAAGTTTGCCCACTGTCAAAGACATGAACAGTCTAGAATTTTTAGGCTAGGTTAATTTTACCAGTGAGAGATAGATTATCTAAAAAAATAAACAGAAAATCACATAGTCAAAATTATATATATTTATTTGCATTGTGCACAGAGAAATAAGTATTTGAACCCTTTGGCAAACAAGACTTAATACTTGGTGGCAAAACCCTTGTTGGCAAGCACAGCAGTCAGACGTTTTTTTGTATTTGATGATGAGGTTTGCACACATGTTAGATGGAATTTTGGCCCACTCCTCTTTGCAGATCATCTGTAAATCATTAAGATTTCGAGGCTGTCGCTTGGCAACTCAGATCTTCAGCTCCCTCCATAAGTTTTCGATGGGATTAAGGTCTGGAGACTGGCTAGGCCACTCCATGACCTTAATGTGCTTCTTTTTGAGCCACTCCTTTGTTGCCTTGGCTGTATGTTTCGGGTCATTGTCGTGCTGGAAGACCCAGCCACGAGCCATTTTTAATGTCCTGGTGGAGGGAAGGAGGTTGTCACTCAGGATTTGACGGCACATGGCTCCATCCATTCCCCCATTGATGCGGTGAAGTAGTCCTGTGCCCTTAGCAGAGAAACATCCCCAAAACATAATGTTTCCACCTCCATGCTTGACAGTGGGGACGGTGTTCTTTGGGTCATAGGCAGCATTTCTCTTCCTCCAAACACGGCGAGTTGAGTTAATGCCAAAGAGCTAAATTTTAGTCTCATCTGACCACAGCACCTTCTCCCAATCACTCTCAGAATCATCCAGATGTTCATTTGCAAACTTCAGATGGGCCTGTACATGTGCCTTCTTGAGCAGGGGGACCTTGCGGCAACTGCAGGATTTTAATCCATTACGGCGTAATGTGTTACCAATGGTTTTCTTGGTGACTGTGGTCCCAGCTGCCTTGAGATCATTAACAAGTTCCCCCCGTGTAGTTTTCGGCTGAGCTCTCACCTTCCTCAGGATCAAGGATACCCCACGAGGTGAGATTTTGCATGGAGCCCCAGATCGATGTCGATTGACAGTCATTTTGTATGTCTTCCATTTTCTTACTATTGCACCAACAGTTGTCTCCTTCTCACCCAGCGTATTACTTATGGTTTTGTAGCCCATTCCAGCCTTGTGCAGGTCTATGATCTTGTCCCTGACATCCTTAGAAAGCTCTTTGGTCTTGCCCATGTTGTAGAGGTTAGAGTCAGACTGATTAATTGAGTCTGTGGACAGGAGTCTTTTATACAGGTGACCATGTAAGAAAGCTGTCTTTAATGCAGGCACCAAGTTGATTTGTAGCGTGTAACTGGTCTGGAGGAGGCTGAACTCTTAATGGTTGGTAGGGGATCAAATACTTATTTCTCTGTGCACAATGCAAATAAATATATATAATTTTGACAATGTGATTTTCTGTTGTTTTTTAAAATATAATCTATCTCTCACTGGTAAAATTAACCTAGCCTAAAAATTCTAGACTGTTCATGTCTTTGACAGTGGGCAAACTTACAAAATCAGCAAGGGATCAAATACTTATTTCCTTCACTGTATATATATATATATATATATATATATATATATACAGTCCAGAGTAGATGAACACAGCACTCCAATGCTATAACAAATCAGGCCATGTGCACGTTACCTGGGGGTGAATCAATTCCCCAAAATCCAATAGAGAAAGATGTAGAGCACAGTAACGGCACCAGGACTTCAAGGTAGATGAAAGCAAAAGTGGATTTATTTCACCTCAACACAGCAACGTTTCGGTTCAACAGGAACCTTTCTCAAGCCAGCCTTGGCTTGAGAAAGGTTCCTGTTGAACCGAAACGTTGCTGTGTTGAGGTGAAATAAATCCACTTTTGCTTTCATCTACCTTGAAGTCCTGGTGCCGTTACTGTGCTCTACATCTTTCTCTATATATATATATATATATATATATATATATATATATGATATGTATATCTTGATGTCCCAGGAGCCAGGTCTGTAGAAACACAGACCTGGTCGTGGGAATCTACTCAAAAGAAGACAATTAGTCATTGTCCTGATTTGATTAGTGAGACAGGAGATACTGTCTTTGATATCCTGTCTCCATTCTCTGACAGGGACTGGGGATGTATCCTGTGATGCACTCTTGTACCACAGGACATCCCCCACTGATTAACAAACCTCCCTCCCCCCTCACCAGGTAATGAGATTCTGGGGGAGCAAAAGATACCCTTGCCTCTTACAATGCCATGCCCCCCCCCTTGCATGTGCATGGGTATGTGATGTCATACAGACGTGCATGGACAAGGTATAAGAGGGGCAACAGGCATGCTGATCCCTCTCTTGGTCCTGCCTCCCTCACCAGACACCAATTCTTGTTTCTGACTCACCAACCTAGGACCACGTGCACCACTAAGTATCCACGTGTAGCAGCAGATAAACGTAACCCTCTCCCCCTACACAATTAACCCTTCACCTCTCTCCCCCTATAAACTTAACCCTTACTCCCCCCTAAACAAGGAGCTGGTGCCCCATCTTACCCTTCTCCCTACACAACACTTCCCTGATCAACCCTTTCCCACCTCCCTGCACATTACCTGCATATCCCCTGGTACCTGTACATCCCCTGGTACCTGTTTAACCCTTTCCCACCATTTACCTGCTATCCCCTGGTACACAGCAACCCATTCCCCTTGTTAACCCTTTATCCTCCTTATCCCTTGTTCACAGGGACAGTTCTAGCTAGGAGGGAGTGGGACAGAAACAGTGAGCGTGTGTATTGTAAAGCAACTTATATGTATGTTAGTTAGAGCTAGGTGGGTGAGGGTATCACAGAAGCAAGCATGATTGAGTGCACTGTAACTTGTATGTATGTTTATTTAAGTGGGTGGGTTTTAGTATAGTATTGTAATATATTGAACTGGTACTGTGGCACGTGTAGTATAGTATACTTAATACATATTAAGTTATTATATGTATTGAGGCGTGCTGATACTATATTGTGAATTATGTTAGCTAAGTGGGGGGTGGTATAGAATAGTATTGTGTTTATACTGCAACAAGTGTATTCAATACATATTAAGTTGTTATGTGTATTGGGATACACTGACACTATACTGTAACTATTAACTTTTTTCTGTGTGTGGTGTTTTATTTCAAAGTGTGATTACTGTGTGTATTAATAAATATTGCTTTATTTACTATACAGTCCTATACACTTACTTAGTAGCAAAGCAATTAAATTGCCCTACCCTGAAAAAGGTAGGGGAACTAGGCATAACCCTAGTAACCCTTATACAAAGGAGGTAGTAGGAGTGGGCGACGCGAGCCAGTGAACCCCACAAATTATGAGCCCTTTTACAACGTGTGAGTCCCAAAAGTGGAACCTCCACCTGAAATGTATGGCTGTTTAAATGCCATACATGTGGGAATATCTTTTTAAGTTTCATTGCCGCCTTTTGGAGTTATACAATCTGACAATGTGGCCATCGGACCAAAAAAGGTTGTGTACCCCTGATTTATGGTAATTACTTTGAAACTAGGAGATTTGATTTTCACCCCTCTCTCATTGGTAACTTCCTACTTTCACAAGTGTCATCTACAATACAGAGTAGTCCGCATATGTTGATTTTTATAATTGTAAATCCTTTATGATCAGACTTCTTTTTGCATTTTTTTGTCACGTGTTGGTTAAAGGCCTGTAATGTATTTATTCTGTCGTTTGATTCTTTTTTTATTTGGGTTTAAAGGGGTTGCCCTATTAGGACAACAACTTTTTTAAATGCAGACCCATTGGCAATCATTGTCGGGGAAAGCTGCAGGTGGCCACTGCACGAGAACTGTATTACATGGTGCACATTTAAGTAAATTAGCAGTTATGTAATACATGTTTGAGCCGAGTCTACCAGGACGGGAGCAACTTTTCTCTCTCGCTACTAGAGAAGGCTCCTGAACGGGAAACTCTCCCACCTATAATATCCAAACTAAAGACAAAGTTTTGTCATAATGAATTATAATATTTTGAAAATGTAAGTTTTTTACTGTGCCTTTATTTTCATTCACAAAAATATGGGTGTGGTAGTATACGTTCACTTGTATTGACTTATATTTAGAACTGCCTGTGTAAACGTTTTAAAACAAATTTTATTAAACATAATTCATTATTAAAAAATGTAGGGCAACAGTTGCCAAAGAAATCAGCTACAGGCGTTGGCAAGCAAATCCGGATTGCACACAATAGATTGCGGTGTGTGAACATGTAGTCAGCACCAAAATAGAAGTGCCTAGCATGTAATAAACACCCCACACATTCACAGCTGCTAGGTGTGCTGGCAAAATATTTGAATGGGTTTGCCTGCCACAGATATAAAAAGACCACTTCCCAACGCGTTTCTGCACCAAGTAGGGGAGCGTCCTCAGGGGTATATCTTGTCTTATTAATCTTTATTGGTAAAGGGCCGGTCAGCATGTATTATGCTGTTTAAATTTCAGTTACGGCACGTATGAGACATCTGATGTCGATCCCAACACGTGCCGGCAGAACCCTGGGATCTTATGCACATCAAGCCCCACCTCCCTGGCCGGAGGCGTGATCGAGCCGTACCAATCAAAACACAAGACGTCAGAACAGACGCCCATTCGATCAGCCGGCCCCCTTGTAACCACTCAGCCAAAGTGATCGATGCAAACAGCATCGTTAGTAACATGGGGGGAGCCAAAGGCGACCGAACCCAGCAAGACGACATAGCACCAAACTGAACGCTGTGATACAGCAAGGGAAACAGAATCGGAAAATGACAGCCCGAAGGCCGTAAATGGATGTGCGTACAGCACAGAGTAGAGAGCCAGGACGACATAGATGCCGGCATCAGTCGCCGACACCAAGGCACAAACATACCATAAAGTACGCACATCAGGATCCAATTAAAATGCAGCAAATACACCGCATAGTAACATAGGCGGAGATCAGACGAGTCACAGAGAGAAAGCACGAATCAGGCCGATAAAGCGAGCAAACCCCCCCCCCCCAATAAAAAAATAAAAAAATAAAAAATAAATAAATAAATAAATAAATAAAAAAAAATAAAAAAATTTAAACTGAAATTTAAACAGCATAATACATGCTGACCGGCCCTTAACCAATAAAGATTAATAAGACACGATATACCCCTGAGGACGCTCCCCTACTTGGTGCAGAAACGCGTTGGGAAGTGGTCTTTTTATATCTGTGGCAGGCAAATCCATTCAAATATTTTGCCAGCACACCTAGCAGCTGTGAATGTGTGTGGTGTTTATTACATGCTAGGCACTTCTATTTTGGTGCTGACTACATGTTCACACCCCGCAAGCTATTGTGTGCAATCCGGATTTGCTTGCCAACGCCTGTAGCTGATTTCTTTGGCAACTTTTGCCCTACATTTTTTAATAATGAATTATGTTTAATAAAATTTGTTTTAAAACGTTTACACAGGCAGTTCTAAATATATGCCTTTATTTTCAGTGACATTTTCATTGACATGTACAGAATGTAAAGAGTCCTGGGATCATTTGATAATATTTTTCAGACAAGGGGTTAATGTGGGTCATGAAATCACTAGAAACAGGATATGGAAGCATGTACTTTGTTTACATTGCATAGTGATCAGAGGCAAGTCTAAGAAAAAGTCCCAAAAGTCTCCTGGCTCTGATGGCCTTACCAATGATTATTTAAAAAAAATTCCATTCCATTCTTGCTCCACAACTTCTCCAATTATATAACCATATACATTCCACAGGAAAGATTCCCCCGGAAATGCCTTGAGCCACGGTAGTCAACTTACGGGGAAACCATCGAACAGGCCGCAGAATTTTAGGCCTATTAGTCTATTTAACACAGACTTAAAGTTGTATTCTAAGATATTGGCTTCCCGTCAAAAACGGTTATTTGCCGATGACGTGCTTATCGCATTACCTGATCAAGGTAATTCCCTCTCACAAGTGTTAGAACGTTTCAGTTCCGTTTCCTAATGTGAAAGTAAGTAAGTCTCAGATTATGAATATGGGCTTATCACCTGAAGTCGCACAAATGTTAGTCAATTTTCCTATTCGTGGACTTCCCGGGGTTTCCAATACTTGGGGATCAAGTTGTTGTATTCTGCACCACGTTTGTATGCACTTAATTATCTCCCACTACTTACCCGGGAACTTTATGACTACCTTAGATTTGAAACCTCCTGGATAGGCCGTATTGCAGCCATTAAAATGCTAGTCTTACCCAAGATTCTTTATGCCTTAAGGAATCTTCCTATACTGGTTCCGGTCTCCTGTTTACATAAACTTCAAAATGTATTTGTGAAATATGTTTGGAAGAGAGGCAGGGTTAGAGTTGGCACTCATATTTTGTATCTTCCTATAGCGAAAAGAGGCTTTTCTCATATTGTAGCATATTATCATTCTTCCATTCTGCACCGAATTAGACAATTGATGACCCCCATAAATCTAAAGCTTTAAAAAATATTGTGGGCATTGTAGTTCACTTGATACCTACTTAGGGGCCTTCGCATTTAAAGAGGCTCTGTCACCACATTATAAGTGGCCTATATTGCACATGATGTGATCGGAGTTGTATTGTAGATTACAGCAGTGTTTTTTTATTTAGAAAAACTATCATTTTTGATGGAGTTATGACCTATATTAGCTTCATGCTAATGAGTTTCTCACTGGACAACTGGGCGTGTTTTACTTTTTGGCCAAGTGGGCGTTGAGGAGAGAAGTGTATGAAAATGTATAGAATTTTTGTGTTGAATGTGGATTCAGTCTGATCGCCATTTGGGTTCAGAAGCAACATTTTTCCTTTTTAGGGCAGATTGGTTCATGCCTCGTGGATTTTTTCCCTTTCTCTGGATCAATAGATGTAAAACAAATTTCTACCCATACCCCTTCCCTTCATCTACGTCCTGTGCCATTCCTTGGTTGAATGTACCATGTATTTTTTTCAAGCATACTAACTATGCAATTATAAAAGAAAGGAAAAACGTGTTTTAAATTAAGAAGATGTCCAATTGTGCTGCAGCAGATAAAAGTCAAGGAGTAAAAGAGTGTATTTTTGTGGCAATAGTGATAGCTGTAGTATGCTTACCTTTACATAGGATAAGCAAACTTAAAGGGGTATTCCCATCTGAGACATTTATGGCACTCTCTCCATTCAAGTCTTTCAGAGTTACAGAAAGAGACGCGCAAACACCTGTTCGATTGGAGGTCAGGGAACCCCCACTCTCCCGATATATGGAACCCTTACCTATTATAAATTTATGGCCTGAACATACCCTAAATGTCTCAGATGGGCATACCCCTTTCAGTCCTGAGCAGTAACAGACCTTCTATAAAGGCAGCAGGAGGGGAACTTTATACTGAACTGTTTATCTCTGAACCCTTGATTACACATTCTAAAACAAGAGCATTGTCTTTTGTAACCTCTGCATGCCTTCTTTTTAGTATCTACAGTACTGCATGGGGTATAGAGGAGAATACATCCTCTGTAGTGATGCTTATCTCAAAAGGAAGAGTGTTATTACTCATCAGGAAGGAGGAACGAGAGTAAGGCTTGGTACACATCTGCGTTGGAGGCTCCGTTAAGATTCTATCATATTTGCCAAACAAAATAGCGCAGCATGCAGCAGTATTTTGTCTGGCAAAATGAGGGGAACCTAATGAAGCCTAATAAAGTCAACGGGTTCTGCTGGGTGCCGCTAATGACATTTGTCATTTGATGCATCTGGCGCTTCCATTATTTTCGTTACTCTGTTCCTATGATGGAACAGAATAGCAGAAATACAAGTACAGATGTAAACAGAAACTTAGCGGTTAGCAGATTGAACACCAGTAAAATGAGCAGTTGGGCCATTTCAGGAAAGTTCAGGCACTAATAGAATGTGCTTCGATTTCCCATCCAAGAAATATACCTGAAATTCCACTGATTTTATAATTGGAAGACCTTTATATATAGAGGAGCACTGTCTATCTGACCTCATTATCACAACACTTAGAGAATTGTAGGATGTTTGTTTGCGCAGGAGTACTAGCGATCTGACCTCCTAACCTGCAGGAGTTTGAATATAGAATTATCTGACATCAAGGTCCAAGATAAGCTTGGAAATGTTGCTGGACCTTGTAGCGTGTCATTTTAGTTCAGAAGCAATGTGTCATTTGATGACCCAATTCCTTATACATACTGTAAACCTATGGTGCTTTTATACAGTAAGCAGCGCCAATCGACAATCAGCATGTCGATCGGCACTTGTTACCTTCATTTACATATATGGGGCGATGGTTAATACAATCGTTCGTCTCGATACATGTTTACAAAGAGAGGTACACTGCTGACAAACTACCATTTTTATTGCAGCATAAAAGATCCATTCAGTCTATTTAATGAACCATTGCTCGTTCTTCAGATGATGTTTACACTGGCCAATGATCGGGAACAAGTCCTCGTTCATCCGATCCTCGGCACATTTAAGAAGGCCCTTAAGAGGACAGCCAGAAAGACCCTTGTCATCCTTATCAGCTTTAAATAGGGAAAGTAAAAGAAATTCTTTATAAGAATAAATTCCTCCCAAGACTTTACGTTAAGTTTTATGTGGAATTTCCCTTTTAGTCCCATACATAGACCAGTTGATACACTAGATGTGATCTTAAAGTTTTTCAAATCTAGCTGTAATATAATGTTTAAAAAAGTTATAAAAAATAAAAAAAAGTGATGTTCAAATTTCAGATCTAGCAGTACAACTGCTACATTACATTTTTCATTTTATCATTTTCAAATAAAGTTTAAAATGGTTGCACAACTTTACAAAGGGAAAGGTACTAAGTATAGGTAAACCATCTAAACAAAGGTACCTAGTATAGTTGCCTTTATTTTTGGTGCATTTGTTGAAAGGCATAATTTTATTTTTTAAACCATGAAAAATAATAGTATTTGTGTGAAAATGATCAGAAAAACAGTAATGCTTTAGTCTTTCTTCAATATCACAAGAACGGTAATATCTGGCAGTAGCTCTACATCATGCCACAGTAAAAAGCAATACATTTATGGAGCAGTTATTCTTTTTCCTTAATGCAAAATACAGTTTAAGATAAAGTAGTTTGAATAGAATAATTGGATACAGATCTACAAAGAAATTGAATTTATAAGGAAAAGCATCAAGAATGATTTAGGAGGTGAGGTGTAAATTACATGTGTTGTAGATTTCATAAACAAAAGGGATTGTTTAATTATAGAAACAAATACATTTCTATGTAAATTTTTCAGAGGCTCCAGTATCCGTTAATAAATGGATTTCAGTGTAAATTGATTAATTCTATTCATTTGAGTTATTTATTGAATGTAATTGCCAGAAAAGATAGATTCTTTAAAAAAAATTACAATCATCATTTAACTTGTACAATGTACTGCTACTTAAAGGGGTTGTATAAGATTAGCAATTATTGCTTCTCAGAAACAGCATGACACTTGACCAAGGACTGTGTCTGGTATTGCAGCTCACTTGAGTGGAGCGGAGCTGCAATACCAGGCACAGCCTATACACTAGAGTGGGACAGGTTTTTTTTTTTTGGGGGGGGGGGGGGGGACGAACCTTATTTCTGATCTTACACAACCTTTCTTCTTTTATTAAACATTAACAACATTTCTTTCCCGACGTGTCCTCTTACATGGGTGGCACATTGATCTAAATTTGGGTCTCACATATGTACTTTTAGTAAAGATTACTTTTGTCCAATATTTGCCTAACATGAGGGGCTGAAAAAAATTAATATATTTATTACAAAAAGTAAAAAATATTTTTGTACCATGTTTGCCAGCAGGTAGAAAAGAAGAAAAGTGTCCGTTGTCATTAAGTATAGTTAACATTTCCCTGCAACCAGAAAAAAAGTAAAACCTGTCCATACATAATGACCACAGGTAAGGTAAAGATTCGAAACACACATTAGGATTACTCGAGTCACATTCAAATGCACCTCAACAAATGTGGTCTACTTACTTCATCTGTACAAAATGGAGGTGAAATAGGACAGAATCTAAGAACAAGAATGAACTCTCATCATCACACAATAAAGGGATTTATGCAAATTAGTTAGAAGAAAACGGTTTCTCTAGACCCAATTATAGATGACTACCCCGTAAGTCAATATACGACCCTATATAGAGCCTTGAAGCATGACTCGGATTAATAGTCGAACCAAAGTCAGGTCATTTTTCAAGACGTGTACAGTTCGAAAAAAAGGGAAATCCCACTGCTCCTCTCCACTGATGTGTTCTTAGCGTTTTCATCGACAGACCATTACTCAAACGATATTGCATATTTTGTATACCATAGAAGCAATACATGAAGCCCTTTCTCTGGGTTATTATTATTATTATTTTTGTTTTATAGTAACAACATCACTAGATAAACACAATTTAATTTATCATACTTACGGGACCCCAAGCCGACCGCTTCTTCTTTTCCATTTTTTCTTTCTTCTTATACATGTCCTGCATAAGATGTTTTTAGACTATATCTATGATATTCCAAAACCCTCTGATGATATTCAGGATGAATCCTTATGAGGAACATTCTGCTTTTTAATGGTTCATCTAGGCTGCCGTCGAGTCTGGTCGGATTACCTCCAGTCCAGGTTGGCGGTTTGACAAAATAAACCGTTCATACTATATGATTACCGAAGGGTCTATCACACATTCTAACGAGGCCTTTGTAAGTAATTAATTAACCCCTTAATGACCGCCAATACGCCTTTACACGGCATAGCCTTTTCATAAGCCCGGCATGGGTGTCCTGTGCTGGCTAAAGCAGGTGTCCGGCCGTCTAAAGACAGCCAGACACCTGTACTAACGAGCGGGATCAATTTTAACATCGATCTCACCCGTTTAACCCCTTAGATGCGGCGCTCAATAGCGAGCGACACGTCCAAGTGGTTTTGGAGGGACCCCATCGGCACCCTGCAATTGCAATCGCAGGTTGCCAATGGCTTCTATGGCAGCCGGGGGCTTAACAAAGGCCCCCAGGTCTTCCTGTAGCGGATGCCTGCTAGGCCATGCCTGAGGCATGACCTAGCAGGTGCCTGTTAGTTTTACACTGACGGGCAATAATACGCTGCACTACAGAAGTATTGCAGTGTATTATAAAAGCGATCAGAAGATCGCATAGTGAAGTCCCCTAGTGGGACTAAAAATAAAGTTATCAAAAAGTTTAATAAAGTTAATAATAAGTAAATAAAAATCCCAAATAAAAAAAAATTAAAAAGCCACTTTTTCCTTTATAAAATACTTGAATATGAAAAAAAATAAATTAAAACATTACACATCTGGAATGACCCCACCTATAAAGCGATTACATTATTTAACTCGCACGGTGAACGCCGTAAAAAATACAATCATAAACAATGCCAGAATTGCTGTTTTCTTTTCATCCTGCCTTCAAAAACATTTAATAAAAAGTCGCATGTACTCCAAAATGGTACCAATAAGAACTAGAAGTCGTCCCGCAAAACACAAGCCCTCATACAGCTGCATCGGCGTAAAAATAAAACAATTATGTCTCTTAACCCCTTAACGGCGAAGTCCTCCTGCAGCTGCTAGTTCGCGCAGGAGGACGGATATATCCATCGCGCGGGTACTGACAATGTACACACGCGATCAGCGGCAGGAGCACGGCTGTTATACACAGCCTGGCTCCTGCCGGAATTTAAGCGAGCTCCGATTCCGGCAGATTAACCCATTTAATGCCGCTGTCAATAGTGACCGCGACATCTAATGTGTTTGACAGAGGGAGGGAAATCGCGGGTAGCCGTCGGGTTTCCATGGCAGCCGGGTGCCTAAGAAAGACCCCCAGGTCTGTCTTCAGCAAATGCCTGTTAGGCCATGTTTTACACTGACAGGCAATAATGCTTTGGTATACCAAGTATACCAAAGCATTATATATGCGATCGGCAGATCGCATAGTGAAGTCCCCTGGTGGGACTAAAAAAAAAATGTAAAGCAGTTAAATAAAGTTTGTGAAATAAAACAAAATAATGTACAGTAAAAATCAAATAAAACTCTTTTTTTTTTGCTCAAAAAGTGGTTTTATTTAGTAAAAGTGCCAAAACAAATAACACATACACATAACACATAACATGAACACATTAATTAAACCGCCGGATGAACGGCGTCCAAAAAAAACACAAAAAACAACGGCAAAATTCTCCCTTATCTCCCATTTCCCCCATAAAAAATGTAATAAAAGTTCATATATAAGTCCTATGTACCCCAAAAATAGTACTAATGAAAACTACACCTTGGCCCGCAAAAATCAAGCCCACATACAGTCACATTGACGGAAAAATAAAAAAATTACGGCTCTTGGAATGCGGCGATGCAAAAACAAGTAATTTTTTTCTAAAAGGGTTTTTATTGTGCAAACGTAGGAAAACATATAAAACCTATACATATTTGGTATCCCCGTAATCGTGCCGACCCATAGATTAAAGTTAACATGTTATTTACACTGCATAGTAAACGGCGTAAATTTATAACGTGAAAATCAATCCTGGAATAGCTGCTTATTTTCAATTCTCTCCTAAAATAAAGTTAATAAAAGTTAATCCATATATTATAAGCATCTAAAAATGGTACAATTACAAAATACAACTCGTCCCGCAAAAAACAAGCCCTTTTACGGCTATGTCAACGGAATAAAAAAAAAGGTTCGACACTTGGAATGTGACCGTGAAAAAACAAAAAATAATCCTTGGTCATTAACGCGCAAAATGGCCTGGTCATTAAGGGGTTAAAACAAGGCGACACAAAAACAAATAATTTTGAAAAAACTGTGTTTTTACTGTGTAAAAGTAGTAAAACATAAAAAATCTATATAAATTTGGTATCGCCACAATCACTGTGACCCACTGAATAAAGTTATTATGTTATTTACACAACACAGCAAATGGCGTAAATCTAAGACGCAAAATTGGGGCGAAATTTATGGGTTTTTTTTCCATTACCCCCCAAAAAAAGTTAATAAAAGTTAATCAATAAAGTATATGTACCACAAAATGGTGCTATTATAAAATACAACTTGTCCCGCAAAAAACAAGACCTTATACAGCTATGTCGACTCAAAAATAAAAAAGTTATAGCTCTTGGAATGCGACGATGGGAAAGTGCAAAAAAATAGCTTGGTCATTAAGGGGTAAATGACCTATACGAATATTGAATAATGAAATTAAATTTTATCTGTATCGATTTCTATTTTTCTGTTTGTTCATTTTTATATATATATTTATTCCTATCTCAATTTTTATTTAATTTTATTGAATTTAATTTCATTGTATCGACTGGCGTGCTGATGGCTAGAATAACAATGCCTTACTAGTAACAGTGTCTAAGTGTATTGTGCCAATACCGAACAGGAGAACTGTTTGTACTTTATCAAATTTATACAACCATTTGTGAACTCTGACCCCGGAACCTCCCTATGGGTTTGTGGCCAGTTATATAAGCAACTGTCAGGGCAGAGTACTGTCCATGTGTTTTTTCAGCCTGATGAAGAGATCGGTCCGGTCTTGAAAAGCGTAGCTTTCTATATTTTAACTTTTAAAAACACAGCAATAAATAGCCAACCATCCAGTTTTTGGTCATGGACCTCATACATTTACGGAATATCGCCAGTGTTCATCCACTGGCGAATCTCGGTAAGAACACATCAGTGGAGAGGAACAGCGCTGATAAGTGGGATTTCCCTTTTTTCCAAATTCTACACATCCTGCCTAACGGAACCCTACGGGTCTCCCTAAGAATTTAGATTTACACTTAAGGCAGGGCGTTGTGCTCCCAGCACAACGCTACCAGGTGAGCACCACCAGATCTCCTCTGACACTGTATTTGCAAACCTCTTGGGATGATGTGCCGTGTGCGCCATGTACTTTTTATCTTTTTCTAAACAGGTCATTTTTCAAGGCTCTATAAAGGGTTGGCCATTGACTTACGCTGTAGTCACCTATAGGTGGCTCTAGAGAGACAATTTTCTTCCTTCTGGAGGAGAGCTATTCTGCATTCTTTTTTCCCCAGGAAGCATTGCCATTAAGACTCCATATAGCTGGTTCTCTGCAAGGAGAATTAGTACTGTCCAATATATTCTCTTAAGACATTATGGGGGCATCACACTCATGGAACAAATCTCAGAGGACAATAAAACTTTCATGCTCATTCCTTATGACCTTCTTCAATTATTTACAGTTACAACTGTGTACTCGCCTACCTATATTGATAGTTATGCTTTTCATCACTTGTCCTATTTACCACACTATTTATTTGTTCTTTTGTGTATAAATATGTGATTCTTCAGGTTTTGTGTTAAGCCATGCCTTATGAAGAGACATAAGTAGCCTGGAAAGCTTGCTATTTGTCATTATCTTTTTAGTTAGTCATTAAAAGGTATCAACTACTGAGGACTCAATTTTCATATTTTTTACAAGAAGTCATACTTTTTTGCTATGTTAGCCTATTTTTGGTTAGGGTGGATTTATGACTGAAATCCTGAATCCATGTGTGATATAGATAAAATGATATGGAGCTTCTGTTAACAGTCAGGAGAAGTATGTGAAAATTAGTTGATCATTTCTCTCTCCATTTCCTTTAAATTATTTAATAGCCCATGGCACCAGAGCTAAAAGTTTGCAATAGATATGTGCAAGACATGCCCTGTAATTCCACTAAGGTAGAACTTCCTTTAACGTGTGTTCAGTGATTCCCATTTTGGAATGTAATGGTATATTGGTAAAATATGACATAACACTATGATTGGTGGGAGCCAACCTCTGGGATCCTTTTAGATCCTGAGTACAATGGGATTGTGGTACCTTGAGCTGTTTCCCTAATGAAGTCTGCTCCCATCCTTCCACTGTGCAGAGAACTCAAGTTAAAGGAGCATGTTGCAGTTTTCTAGAATTAGCACTAGAATTAGCACTATGATCTGTTCATTTGGTGATCTCGTGGGTCCCACCAGTCAGACCCACACCTAGCAGGAAATTATGTCTTATCCTAGCGATATGCTATAATTCTTCTGGTGGTTAAAACTCCTTTAATGGGAATTTATCTAATGTATGCAATTTTAGTTTCATTAATTTAAAGTCTGTAGAAGAGGAATACTGTCATGTGGACTCTATTATTATAACTTTTTTAATGTTGTAACTTTTTTTTTTTTTTTTAGAAATGTCCTTGTTGGCAACCATATTGGAGGCATACATCCTTTCTGTATTATCTTACAGCAGGGTGTGTGCTTTGTGGCAGCTGAAATTAATGGGAGTTAATGTAAATATGAATACAGCCTCCTTGAAGACCTGGAGTACAGCTTTCCTTCCCACCATAGACCAGGGATTCGAAGGGTGAATACATACAGAGCCTTATCTGTGTGTATAGTGTTGTTAGCCTACCTTACCTAGTCCTCAAGCAGTACAAGAGAGCTGTCACCTTTGCCCTCTAATGATAACAAGATGAAGATGACTTTGCTATTCCTGCTTATACATCAAAACTGAGAAGTGAACTGCAGAAAACAGGAATTGTCAGCCTAACTGCAATATTTCATTATATTTTCTTTCAACTCCTAAAAGACGCTACCTAGTTTCATCCATTAGGACGCAGAAATACTGTGCTTTCTCTCAGATTTCCAAGAGCCATGATGGCATAATGTACTCACCTCATCCTACTCCAGTGCTGTCTCTCCCTGCCAGCCACTGCTCCAGTGAGACTCTCGCCATGGCTTATAGGGATACTGGGAAGAGTGCAGGGCCGCCCATCCAATTAGAGAGTAAGGTGCCATACAGATGTAGCACTCTTTGTCTTAACTCAATGCATTAAATACACAGTGGCAAGAAACTGACCTTTTCAATGGATTTTTAATTTGACCTAGCTCATTTAACTCCTCTTCTGCTTTATCCCCGCTGCAACGCAGACTCGGCTCTGCTACATTTCCATTACAGAACCTTGGCTTGTCTGATAACTCTCCTAAATTACCTTCTACTATACCGCATACCTGGCTCTGCTACTTACCATAGGATTAACCACTGGACCAGCTAGAGGCACCAAAGTCCTGGGGCCAGCTGAGTATTTTGACCCTAACTGAAGTCATACGTAGTACTTTTTTTATTTTGCCATCGACTAAACCATATGAGGGCTTGTTTTTTGCAGGACCAGTTGTATTTTTTATTGACACCATTTTGGTGGTTACAATTTCGGCAATACCATATATGTATTTTTTTATAGCTTTTTTGTTTACTATTTTTACTCAATTATTGTGGAAAAAAGGGTTGTTTATTTTTTCACCTGTGGCAGACCTGGGGCCTTTGTTAGGCCCCAAGCTGCTAGGGTAACCCTTCAGCACCCCGCAATCACAGCACAGGATCGCTGATGGGCTAAAAAAAAGGACTCCCCTTCATCTGGCAAAATCCTTAGGTACTGCCGTCGTTATTGACTGCAGAATCTAAGGGGTTAAACGGCTGGAGTCAGAGTTTTTATCATCTACACTGCATTAGTATGACAGTTTGTGGGAATGATCCTTGAACCACAATGAACTATTGCAGCACAGAGAGCGGAAAAGGGTTAAATATGGATAGCTACCATTTAAAAATATGTTTGCAATAAAAACCAGATTTAAAAAATTTCATATATTTTCCGATTGAATATACTGTCACGGTAACAGGGTATGTGGACTCACCAGGCTGCTCAGTCGTAGCAATTCTATAGCAGTTCGTAACACTCGGGTGAACTAGTCCAGACAGTGGCTGTGGCTTCAGCACGGATGGAGGTTGGTGCAGCAGGTTGGGCCAGACGTGGCGGACAGTACAAGATGTGGCAGAAGACCCTGGATGTGGCAGAAGACAATGCACGTGGCAGAATACACTGGACGTGGCAAATGACAGCAGGTGCAGTAGGACACGACTCCAACACTAGTAGGCACAGGAAGAAGAGCACAGCATGGGATACAGGAACAGGTAACAGGGCACGGGTAACAACTGGAACAGGAAACACTAAGGGACCATTTGCAAGACAGACTTGGGATATACTAACAACGTTTAGGCAAGGATCAGAAAGGCTGGGGCCTTCTTATAGTCCAGGAAATCATGTGAGTTGATGATGATTGTTTACATGTGCGCGCACTGGCCCCCAGCGGACCAGAGCAGAAGTGAGCGCTGGCGTCTCCTAGGAAGGAGATGGGGACCAGCACTCACAGATCCATGGCATGCGGGCTTCAGGAGGTGAGTAAACCAGACGGCCTGCAGCCATGGACGCTACAGTATCCCCCCTCTTATGCCCCTCTTCTTGGGGCCAAAGCGAGAGAGGAATTTCTTAATGAGAGCAGGAGCACTGAGGTTCTCTTCCGGCTCCCAGGACCTGTCCTCAGGACCAAACCCTCTCCAGTCCACCAACTAGAAAGTCCCTCCTCCTACCCTTTTGCAGTCCAGGATCTCCCTCACCTCGAACACATCGGAAGAACCGCTGGGAGCAACTGTGGAACTGAAAGTCTTGCTGTAGTGGTTCAGGACCACTTGTTTCAGGAGGGACACATGAAAGGAGTTGGGGATTCTGACGGTAGGAGGAAGCCGCAGCTTATAGGAGACAGGGTTTATCTGTTGCAAAATCTCAAAAGGACCAAGGAACCTGGGAGCAAACTTGTATGAAGGCACCTTCAAACGAATGTTCCGAGAGGACAGACAGACTTTGGTACCCGGAAGATACTGAGGTGGCTCTCTTCTTTTTGTATCCGCTTTTCGCTTCATGCAATCAACTGCCATCAAAATAGAGGACCGGGTCTTTTGGCAGATTTCCAGAAAGTCCCCAAATGCAGAGTCAGCAGCGGGTACGTGAGATGTAGTCGACACTGGAAGAGGGACTCTAGGATGTTGACTGTACACAATGTAAGACGGAGTGGAAGTGGTGGACTCACTTGTGTGGTTGTTCTACGAGAACTCGGCCCATGGAAGAAGCTGTACCTAGTTATCGTGCTGTAAAGAGATGAAGTGGCGGAGATAATTCTCCATGATCTGGTTGATCCTCTCGACTTGACCATTGGACTGGGGGTGATAAGCTGAGGAAAAGTCCAATCTCACATCCAGGAGTTTATAGAGGGCTCTCCAGAACTTTGAGGTAAATTGAACCCCCCAGTCGGACACAATGTGAAGGGGCAAGCCATGCAAGCGAAAGATGTGCTGAATGAAGAGACTTGCCAGTCAGGGAGCAGAAGGTAGGCCGGTCAATGGGATAAAATGTGCCATCTTCGAAAACCGGTCCACCACCACCCAGACAGTGTTGCATCCTGTTGAGGGAGGAAGGTCTGTGACAAAGTCCATCGCAATGTGCTGCCAGCGGGCATTGGGTACAGGTAGAGGCTGAAGCAAGCCGGCAGGCTTGGAGTGAGTAACTTTGTTAGAAGCAAACACCGTGCTAGAAGAGACAAAGTCCAGAACATCTTTACGTAGCGTCGGCCACCAGAAGTGACGAGCAATCTAGTCTCGGGTTTTACGAACACCAGCATGCCCAGCCAGTTTAGAACAGTCCTCCCCGAAGGGATGTCTCTAACCTGCAAAGGATTAGCAGTGACAATGCAGGACGGGTCTATGATAGTTTGATGGGACTCCACCATGTCATCTGTCTCAAATGACCTGGACAGGGCATCGGCCCTCACATTCTTTTCAGTGGGACGGTAGTGGAGCACAAATTTGAAACGGGTGAAGAACAGTGACCACCTGGCTTGACGGGTATTTAGTCGTTGAGCGGACTGAAGATAGGTAAGGTTCTTGTGGTTGGTGTAGACCAAGATGGGGTGAGCTGCGCCCTCTAGAAGATGTCTCCACTCTTCCAGAGCCAATTTGATGGCCAGTAGCTCCCGATCCCCAATAGAGTAATTGCAGAAGAAAAAAGCCTTGAGTAATAGCCACATACTACTGCCTTTCCTTTGGAGCTCCTCTGGAACAGAAGTGCACCTGCACCAACAGAGGAAGCGTCCACCTCCAATGAGAACTGCCGAGATACGTCAGGATGATGGAGGATCGAGGCTGAAGTGAAGGCTTTCCTGAGGCTAATAAATGCGGACTCTGCCTTTGGAGTCCACACCTTGGCGGTCACACCCTTCTTGGCAAGGGTAGAGATGGGAGCCATCAGAGATGAGAAGTTTGGAATAAACTGCCGGTAGAAATTTGCGAATCCCAGGAACTGCTGTATGGCCCTCAGGCCTTGAGGACGTGGCAATTCCAGGACAGACTTTAGTTTCCCAGGATCCATCTTAAGACCTTGATCCGAGATGATGTAGCCCAGAAAGGGCAAAGATCTCTTTTCAAAGACGCACTTCTCCAACTTGGCATATAAGCGATTCTCCATTAGTAGTAGAAGAACCTGACGGACATGCCTCCGATGGGTCATCATATCTGGGGAGAAAATCAAAATATCATCGAGATAAACTACAACACACATATAGAGGAGATCTCGGAAGATATCATTGACAAATTCCTGAAAGACTGCGGGAGTGTTACACAGTCCGAGGGGCATCACTAGGTAATCGTAGTGCCCGTCACAGGTGTTAAATACCGTCTTCCATTCGTCACCCCGGCGAATCCGTATTAGGTTATAAGTCCCTCGCAGGTCTAGCTTAGAAAATTTTTTGGCTCCTCGTATGCGATCAAACAGCTCGGATATAAGTGGCAACGGGTATTTGTTCTTGACTGTGATCTGGTTGAGACCACGGTACTCAATGCAGGGTCGAAGAAATCCGTCACTCTTCTTAAAGAAGAAGAAGCCGGCCCCAGCCGGGGAGGAAGGTTTTCGTATAAAACCCCTCTCCAAATTCTCCTTGATATAGGCTGACATGGATAAAGTCTCTGGCAAGGAGAGAGGATATACCCGTCCACGTGGAAGAGAAGCATTTGGAACCAGTTCAATGGGACAGTTATAATTCCTATATGGACGCGACGTCTCAGCCTCTTTTGCTTGCAGAAGACATCTGCAAAACTGGCATACTGAGATGGTAGATCTGAGAGTGACTGAGGCAGAGGGGACATAACAGGACGAACTTGTGACAGGCAAAGGCTATGGCATCTGGAACCCCATTGAAGAAACTCTCCGGCACTCCAGTCAAGAACCGGGGTGTGTAGGCGAAGCCATGGCAGACCCAGCAGGATAGAATTGATAGCCTTAGGTAGTACAAGGAAGGCAATCTGCTCCGAGTGAAGAGCTCCGACCCGTAGTGTCAACGGCTCCGTGATGAACACAATCGGATCGGGCAATGTTAGACCATTCACAGAGGCAACAGCCAGGGGTCTCTCCAGATGAACTGTGGGTAGATGTAAACAATCCACTAGAACCTGCTGGATGAAATTAGCCGCTGCTCCGAAGTCAAGATAGGCAGAGGAGGGATGTGACGTCTCTCCGGAGACGATGGCCACAGGAATTGATAATTTGGAAGAGGTTTTAAAGTTTGGAGACGTCCCACCTAGAGTTGCCTCTCCAACCAACCCTAGGTACTGGAGTTACCCGGTTTCTGTGGGTATTAGCGCACAAAATGACCCTTAACACCTTCCCGACCGCCCACTGTCTTTTGACGTCAGGCGGTGCGGGTGCTTAGTCTACAGAGACGTCTTTTGGCGTCGCTGCAGATCAGGCTGATGAGCGCTCGTGAGAGCTTGTCCTCTAAGCAGGAGCTGTAACTAACAGCTCCTGATCTTAGAGCAGCCTCCTGAACACAGCTGGGGCCGGCAAACATTTGGACCCCAGCCGTTTAACCCTTTGATTACCGCGGTCCGTGACCACGGCATGATCAAAGGGAATTCCCCTCTTTGATTGCATCACCGGGATTCCAGTGATGTGATCAAACACTGGGGAATCCCTCTGCAGGTAGTGCACTAGGGGAAGGCAATAGTGATCTCTGGACTGAGGGTGCTGGTCTGTGGCCCCTGCTCTCCTGTCGAACCTCTTGAGTGCGCTCCCGGATTCTCATGTCAAGGTAGAAGGAAGGTCGTGGACAGCCAGTTCGTCCTTGATGTGAAAGGATAGTCTCTGCCAGAAGGTCGTCACCAGGGTACGGAAGAAGATAGCATACTCCCCTACTGTGGAACCCTCTTTCTTGAGGGTCAACAGAGTGGCTGCGGCAGAGGATGTTCAACCCAGCTCCTCGAACACGGCACAAAAGGACTGCAGGTACAAGGCTAGGTCCGAGGATACAGGTCCTGTTGCTCCAAGACTGTGTTCGCCCATGCGAGGGCCTTGCCAGCAAGAAGGGAGATGATAAATGCTAATTTGGCCTCCTCGGAGGGGAAGAGATGAGCCCGTAGCCTAAAATGAACCGTGCATTTGTTAATAAATCCTCTACATGCTCTGGGATCACCGTCATA
The DNA here is from genome assembly GCF_050947455.1 of Rhinoderma darwinii. Lineage (NCBI taxonomy): Eukaryota > Metazoa > Chordata > Amphibia > Anura > Rhinodermatidae > Rhinoderma > Rhinoderma darwinii. Next base: position 124,206,884 of record NC_134691.1, on the reverse strand, counting down.
GCTAGGAGGAAGAGGCAGAGGATCTGTGGATCCGGAACAAACAGGAGGAGCAACGGGCAGTGGCACAGCAACAGCCTCTGGAGGAAGAACTGGAGGTGGAACAGTTGATCCAGATGGACCATGATAGAATTTAAAGCCTCAAGGAGTTGATCTTTACGTGTGCGTAGGTCATGCATCTCCGTCTGTATCTTCTGGACTGCGGTCTTGGGCTGGCCAGCGGGTTCCATGGCCTGAGCATACTGTCACGGTCACAGGGTATGTGGACCCACTAGGCCGCTTCACCGTAGCGGAGAGGCAGCTGACCAGGCCTCAGTCTATACAAAAGTCTATAGCAGTTCGTAACACTCGGGTACCTGAACTAGTTCAGACAATGGCTGTGGCTTTAGCACAGATGGAGGTCGGTGCAGCAAGTTGAAAGTACAAGATGTGGCAGAAGGCACTGGATGTGGCAGAAGACACTGGACATGGCAGAAGACACTGAACGTGGCAAACGACAGCAGGTGCAGTAGGACACGACTCCAACACTAGTAGGCACAGGAACAAGAACACAGCACGGGATATAGGAACAGGTAACAGGGCACGGGTAACAATTGGAACGGGAAACACTAAGGGACCATTTGCAAGACAGACTTGGGATATACTAACAACACTCAGGCAAGGTTTAGAAGGGCTGGGGCCTTATAGTCCAGGAAATCATGTGAGTTGATGATGATCATTGTTTACATGTGTGCGCTGGCCCTTTAAGAGCGGGCACGAGCGTGCGCGCGCGCACCCTACGGGACACAACAGACCAGAGCGTAAGTGAGCACTGGCATCTCCTAGGAAGGAGATAGGGACCAGTGCTCACAGATCCATGGCTGCGGGCGTCGGGAGGTGAGTAAACCCGACGGCCTGTGGCCATGGACGCTACATATACCATTTAAAACTGGCAATTGTGGAAAACCCTAATCCAATGCAACCTATTTTATTTATGCATAAGGCAGGTTCCCTTACTTCTTACATACAACCATCCACCAACACATGTTCTTTGTCAACAAGGGCACAGTCTTGCTGTAACAGGAAAGAGCCTTCCCCCTGTGGCCACAAAGTTGGAAGCCTACATTACTATAAAATTTATTTGTATGCTGTAGCACTAACAATACCCTACACTGAACCTAGCTAAATCCCTGAAAAACAGCCCCAGACCATTTTCCAGCCCCAGACCTCCGTCACCATATTTTACAGTAGGCACTATGCATTCTAGTAGGTAGAGATCTCCTGGCATCCGACCGTCAGATAGTGAAATGTGATTCATCACTCCAGAGAACATGTTTCCACTGCTCCAGAGTCCAGTAACGGCATGCTTTACACCACTCCAGCCGAAGCTTGCCATTGATCATGGTGATCTTAGACTTATGTACATCTGCTTATGGATATCGATTTCGTGAAGCTCCCGATGCAAACTTCTTGTGCTGATGTCAATTCCAGTGTCAGTTTAGAACTCTAGTGAGAGATGCAACAGATTACATGTGATTTTTACAGTGAAGGAAATAAGTATTTGATCCCTTGCTGATTTTGTAAGTGTGCCCACTGTCAAAGACATGAACAGTCTAGAATTTTTAGGCTAGGTTAATTTTACCAGTAAGAGATAGATTATATAAAAGAAAAAACAGAAAACCACATTGTCAAACTTATATATATTTATTTGCATTGTGCACAGAGAAATAAGTATTTGATCCCCTACCAACCATTAAGAGTTCAGCCTCCTCCAGACCAGTTACACGCTCCAAATCAACTTGGTGCCTGCATTAAAGACAGCTGTCTTAAATGGTCACCTGTATAAAAGACTCCTTTCCACAGACTCAATTAATCAGTCTGACTTTAACCTCTACAACATGGGCAAGACCAAAGAGCTTTCTAAGGATGTCAGGGACAAGATCATAGACCTGCACAAGGCTGGAATGGGCTTCAAAACCATAAGTAAGACGCTTTGTGAGAAGGAGACAACTGTTGGTGCAATAGTAAGAAAATGGAAGACATACAAAATGACTGTCAATCGACATCGATCTGGGGCTCCATGCAAAATCTCACCTCGTGGGGTATCCTTGATCCTGAGGAAGGTGAGAGCTCAGCCGAAAACTACACGGGGGGAACTTGTTAATGATCTCAAGGCAGCTGGGACCACAGTCACCAAGAAAACCATTGGTAACACATTACGCCGTAATGGATTAAAATCCTGCAGTGCCCGCAAGGTCCCCCTGCTCAAGAAGGCACATGTACAGGCCCGTCTGAAGTTTGCAAATGAACATCTGGATGATTCTGAGAGTGATTGGGAGAAGGTGCTGTGGTCAGATGAGACTAAAATTGAGCTCTTTGGCATTAACTCAACTCGCCGTGTTTGGAGGAAGAGAAATGCTGCCTATGGCCCAAAGAACACTGTCCCCACTGTCAAGCATGGAGGTGGAAACATTATGTTTTGGGGGTGTTTCTCTGCTAAGGGCACAGGACTACTTCACCGCATCAATGGGAGAATGGATGGAGCCATGTACCGTCAAATCCTGAGTGACAACCTCCTTCCCTCCACCAGGACATTAAAAATGGCTCGTGGCTGGGTCTTCCAGCACGACAATGACCCGAAACATACAGCCAAGGCAACAAAGGAGTGGCTCAAAAAGAAGCACATTAAGGTCATGGAGTGGCCTAGCCAGTCTCCAGACCTTAATCCCATCGAAAACTTATGGAGGGAGCTGAAGATCCGAGTTGCCAAGCGACAGCCTAGAAATCCTAATGATTTACAGATGATCTGCAAAGAGGAGTGGGCCAAAATTCCATCTAATATGTGTGCAAACCTCATCATCAACTACAAAAAACGTCTGACTGCTGTGCTTGCCAACAAGGGTTTTGCCACCAAGTATTAAGTCTTGTTTGCCAAAGGGATCAAATACTTATTTCTCTGTGCACAACGCAAATAAATATATATAATTTTGACAATGTGAGTTTCTGTTTTTTTTTTTAAATATAATCTATCTCTCACAGGTAAAATTAGCCTAGCCTAAAAATTCTAGACTGTTCATGTCTTTGACAGTGGGCAAACTTACAAAATCAGCAAGGGATCAAATACTTATTTCCTTCACAGTATGTGCCTTCGCTCTTCAGCACATGGCGGCTCCACTCTTTAACTTTGCATGTTCTCCCGCTTCGTGACTGAGATGTAATTACTCCTAGGCACTTACAGTTGACAATAATAGTACTTAAAGTTGACTAGGCAGATTTAGTAGATCACAAATTGACTTGCGGCCAAGGGGACATCCCATGATAGTGCCATGCTTAAAGTCCCTAAGCTCTTCAGTATGACCAAATGTGGCTATATCACAGTAAATTCCGCAACTATTGGCACTTGTTGCGGAATTTGACTTCCCCCATTGAACTCAATGGGGAAATTTTGCAACAAATGCGTAGCTTTCCATAACATAAATTGACACCCTATGGACTTATCAATTCATGCACATATTTTGTGTGGAATTTGTCCACAGCATGCGGATGAGATTTAACCCGTTAGTGATCGGCCCATCGTGTTTCTACGTCGGTCACTAACGGGCCTTATTCCGATGCCATAGGCTTTTTACGTCGCGGCATCGGAATAAGTAAACAGAGCAGGGAGCTGTCATATCTCCCTGCTCTCAGCTGCCAGAGGCTCTGCCGGGTGAGATCGATATTAGTATCGATCTCACCCGTTTAACCCCTCAGATGCGGTGCACAATAGCGAGCACCGCATCTGAGTGGTTTTGGAGAGAGGGAGGGAGATCCCTCTCTCTCCCACCGACACCCGGCGATACGATCGCCGAGTGTCAGTGTCTCCAATGGCAGCCGGGGGTCTAATAAAGGCCCCCAAGTCTGCCTGGAGTGAATGCCTGCTAGATCATGCCAGAGGCATGACCTAGCAGATGCCTGTCCGTGTTAAACGGACAGGCAGTAATACACTGCAATACAAAAGTATTGCAGTGTATTATAAATGCGATCGCAGAATTGCATATTATAGTCCCCTAGTGGGACTAGTAAAAAAGTGAAAAAAAAGTTTAATAAAGTTAATTTAAAAAAAAATGTGAAAAAAAATGAAAAACCCAGCTTTTCCCCTTTTACTATTAAAAAAACAAAATAAAGTTAAAAAGTTACACATATTTGGTATCGCCGCGTCCGTAACGACCCCGACTATAAATCGATTACATTATTTAACCCGCACGGTGAACGCCGTAAAAAATTTAATAAAAAACTATGGAAAAATTGCTGTTTTCTGTGAATACTGACTTTAAAAAAATGTGATAAAAAGTGATCAAAAAGTCGCATCTACTCCAAAATGGTACCAATAAAAACTACAAGTCTTCCCGCAAAAAAAAAGCCCTCATACAACCGCATCGGCGAAAAAATAAAAACGTTACGGCTCTTCAAATATGGAGACACAAAAACAAATAATTTTGAAAAAAAAGCATTTTTACTGTGTAAAAGTATTAAAACATACAAAAACTATACAAATTTGGTATCGTTGCAATCGTAACAACCCGCTGAATAAAGTTATTGTGTTATTTATACCACACGGTAAACGGCGTAGATTTAAGACGCGAAAAAGAGTGTCGAAATTTCAGGTTTTTTTCTATATCCCCCCCAAATAAAAGTTAATAAAAGTTAATCAATAAATAATATGTCCCCCAAAATGGTGCTATTAAAAAATACAACTTGTCCCGCAAAAAATAAGACCTTATACAGAAAAATAAAAAGGTTATAGCTCTTGGAATGCGACGATGGAAAAACTTAAAAAATGGCTTGGTCATTAAGGTCTAAAATAGGCTGGTCATTAAGGGGTTAAGATGCATGAGATTTGTAAACAAATTTGGAATTTCTGCACAGAAAATCCGGTCGGAAATTCCACAGCATATCTGGCTCACGCTTCGCACGCAAGGTTCCCCCTGTCCCTTGATACAACAAACATTACAAAAAGGGTATATACATTGAGGGCTCAACGAGTAAGGGGCAAACACAAACAGATATTTTTAACAATATGAATAATTTACCCATGGAATTTAATTTCCCAACAAGCATGTACCTCAGATGTAGATACAGTAAATTATAAAACCATGGCACTTATCACTTACTATGAGTACATTTCTGACAGATGAATGATAAATGATCTGACCAATGGAGTAGATTTAATTGGTTGGAACTGGTCATTTTTAGTATTGTTAACAATTGTATAAGTATATTAATTACATCTATGGCCAACTTTACTGAGTGACTATCAATCTACAAACCACTATAAAGGGATAAACCCTAAAATGTTGGTCACTTCTAGAGCAAAATTCAGCAACCTAACACCTAGGCTATTATAACACAAATAGTTTTGTACAATTTCTTTTTTCAACTAAAAAGAGAATTCTATAAGAAAATCCTTGAGAGAAATACTGCTCCTGTTATGTTTTATTTCCATATACAAAAATATGTTGCATGATTCCATACTAAAGTGATTTTATTGAAATTTTTTAATTGTTTTTTTACATTTATACCTTTTATATTATTTCTTTGTAGATGATTTTGGACACATTATTCCCTCATCACATCAGACCTTAAAAGAGAATTCAAGCATTATATTAAACTTCCTATATACCTTATTAGGAGATGTGAACAAAGTTACTGTACAAAGATTTGCAAATGGAAAGATTGACTTTGTTGCTCATTGTGAACATTCAATGAATGGAGGAAAACTAACATACGGTTTTGATTTTATGAAGCGCAGTTTTGTGAACTGTTTAGACCTTAAAAATATTACTTTAATAATCCACCAAGCTGCCATCACTGACGAAGGACTCTATCAGTGCCATTTTTGTTCAGATGACAAGAACCAAACTATTGCAGTTAATGTGCACTTACAGACGATAGGTAAGGTCAGTCTTATTATTATTTATCTATTTTTATTCAATGTTCATTAGAATGCTAAAAAAGTATGTAAAAAACACCTATGTAAACATAGTCTGAACTTATACATCGATATCCAAAAGAAGAATGAGGTCAGCACTGCCACTAGACACATACACAAGAGGGGTAACGCTGTTGTAATGTCTAAAAAGATATCATGTATAAGAGGCAAAGTTAATGACAAAGACACGTCAAAAAATGTAAACAGATCCAACACTTGGGTCTCAGTGTAAATTAGAGACGCTGTTGACAAGGTGTCGAAGATGGAAATTTATCCAAACAAATTGCTGAAAAATTGTTACCCTAAAACCCACAAAAAATAAATTGGTGATTTTTCCCAAAATTCTACAATACATTAGAGGGGCCACCTAGGTGTCCCATAGTATTTGGAGTGAATTTGGTTACCGAACCCTTCTCCTGATACGTGGATTGGTTTTTGTGCCCCCTTTTTACAAATGTAACACTTATGATTCTCAATACAATTTTCTTTTTTTTACGGGTCTTGAGTGATTTAGTGTGGCAAGATAGGTTTAATAGTGATAATTGATGTCTGTATATTATATTATACATGGATTTCCCATGTAGCAGGGAATGTTATGCACAAAAAAATGGGACTGCGATAGGTACGCCATGGGTACGGATACTTTGAAGAAAAATATATCTATACAACATTGATCCGCTTTAGTAAATATATCAATCATTTTTAAGATTTATAGATTATATTTTTATGGTGCGGTCTAGTAAAGCTTAACAGTTTGAGAACTTCAATGCATATAATCAAGATACTGATGAAATTTACAGCAAGTTTTTGGGATATCAAGATGTAGTTCCTTGATGTTTGTATAATGGTTGCAAAGGGTGAAGTAGTAACCAAGAGTTACTACAAGCCAACTGCTACTAATTCCCTTCTACACTATAATAGTTATAACCCCCTCATGTAAAAAAAAAAAAGAAGCACTGCTGTATTGTCAAGTTTCATGACTGAATTGGATCAATAGTGATAATGTAAGTTTTAAACAGCAGGCAGATTTAAAAAAAACTACTAGATATAGAGGTTACCCTAGCAAAGATATGAATTAAACTTACGATAGAGCAGCAGTGAAGGACAGAAAATTACTTTTAAAATTCAAAGAGTTTAACATCACTGTCCTTCGCTTGATATTATTAACCCATTAGTGACCGCCCCATAGTGTTTTTACGGCGGCCACTAACGGGCTTTATTCCGATGCATAGGTCTTTTTACGACGCTGCATCGGAATAAATAAACAGAGCAGGTAGCCGTTAAATGTCCCTGCTCTAAGCTACCAGAGGTAGGGCTGGGGGCATCCCTGCTCTAATGGGTGAGATCGATATTAGTATTGATCTCACCCGTTTAACCCCTCAGATGCGGTGCTCAATAGCGAGCGCCGCATCTGAATGGTTTTGGAGAGGGAGGGAGCTCCCTCTCCGATCGGAGATCGCCGAGTGTCTGTGTCTCCGATGGCAGTCGGGGGCCTAATAAAGGCCCCCAGGTCTGCCTGTAGTGAATGCCTGCTAGGTCATGCCAGAGGCATGGCCTAGCAAATGCCTGTCCGTTTTGCACGGACAGACAAAATACACTGCAATACAGAAGTATTGCAGTGTATTATAAATGCGATCAGATGATCGCATAGTAAAGTCCCATAGTGGGACCACTAAAAAAGTAAAGAAAAAAGTTTAATAAAAAGTTTTACAAAAAAATTGTGAAGAAAAAAAAAGAAAAACCCACTTTTTCCCCTTACAAACTGCTTTATTATTAAAAAACAAAATAAAACAAAAAAGTTACACATATTTGGTATCGCCACGTCTGTAACGACCCGAACGATAAAGTTATTACATCAATTAACCCGCACGGTGAACATCATAAAAAATTTAATAAAAAACAATGCAAAAATTGCTGTTTTCTTTGAATCCTGCCTTAAAAAAATGTGATAAAAAGTGATCAGAAAGTCGCATTTACTCCAAAATGGTACCAATAAAAACTACAAGTTGTCCTGCAAAAAAAAAAAAAAGCCTTCATACAACTGCATCGGCGAAAAAATAAACAAATAATTTTGAGAAAAAAGTGTTTTTTCTGTGTAAAAGTAGTAAAACATACAAAATCGATACAAATTTAGTATCATTGCGATCACAGCAACCCGCTGAATCAATTTATTGTGTTATTTATACCACACGGTGAACGGCGTAAATTTAGGATGGAAAAAAAGTGTGGCGAAATTGCAATTTTGTTTCCATTCCCCCCAAAAAAAAGTTAATAAAAGTTAATCAATAAATTCTATGTAACCCAAAATGGTGCTATTAAAAATTACACCTTGTCCCGCAACAAACTATGGAAAAACGTAAAAAATAGCTTGGTCATTAAGGACTAAAATAGGCTGGTCATTAAAGGGGTTGTCCGAGATGTATTTTTTCAGTAAATTTAAACACACATTGCACATAATATACTTACCCGTGCAATCTTGCTTCTGTTCTCCGCTCTGGCTGTTCTTTTCTTCGGATCACATGACTTCTGACGTCACTATTTCAGGCTCCTCCACTGTCGTGTCGTATCCCGATCACATGGTCTCGCCCCAGAGAGACCTCGGATGGGATACGACACGTCACTGGTGACGTGTCGTTTCGGCGTGTGCTGGTTGATTATTGCCCGTCCAGCCTATGTAGCTTTTCACTGTGAGCGCTCCCATGACCCCAGTCAGAACGCCGTAATTTCTTGGCTCCTAAAGCTGCTGCAGGTGTCCGACATACGGGGCGCCTGTCAGCAGCGATCAGCTGCTCTTCAGCGCGCCCCCCGCGCCTGTCAGCAGCTGATCGCTGCTGACAGGCGCCCCGTATGTCGGACACCTGCAGCAGCTTTAGGAAGAGCCAGGAAATTATGGCGTTCTGACTGGTTGTCTGTGACGGCCAGGGAGTGGACCAGTCCAGTCACCTTACCGGTCATCTGACCTCACGTCAGTGACATGAGGTCAGATGACTCAGGTCACGGGACAGGTCCACTCCCGTGCTGCAGCCTTCCAGCTCTGCCTCTACTCTGTGCTCTGCTGTTACACGCCGAGAAGCAGAAGAGGACGCTCCGCCCACAGCCCGTCCTGACTTGTGAAAGCTGTCAGTAAGGAGACATGGTGAGTGTCTGTGTGTGTGTAGTGTGTATACAGTGTGTGTCTCTGTCTTTGTATGTGTATATGTTACAGTGTGTGTGTGTGTGTGTCTCTGTTTGTCTGTGTCTCTGCATGTGTTTGTCTCTTACATTATTTGTTCTCAGAGAGTTATCACTGTGTTATCTGTGATGATACATAGGACTGCAGGCAACATCTACCACATTATCTGTAATCAGAGAGTTATCATTGTGTTATCTGTGGTGTTACATAGGACTGCAGGTAACACTACTATCTGTACTCAGAGATATCACTGTGTGTTATCTGCAGTGTTACATAGGACTGCAGGTAACACAACTACATTATCTGTACTCAGAGAGTTATCAGTGTGTTATCTGGGGTGTTACATAGGACTGCAGGTAACATCTACATTACAGGGTATCATGGGTATGGTGGGTTACAAGACAGGAAACGGACAGTAAGGGATGTAAACAAACTGCAAGGGATGTAAACAAACAGAGCAGCAGTGACGATGGAAATCAAACAGAAACTGGTTAGAAGTTTAATAGGGGGTATTAGGGAAGGCAAACCAAGGCTGGGGGACACTTTTTAGATTAATTTTTTTCCTGGACCACCCCTTTAAATCTAAAAGTATAACGCTTAAATATATGGATATTTTTATGCACTTTTAACAGTTGGGTATATCAATGTAAATAGGTATTACCCACTGAATCTATATAAAAAATATTTGATATATTGAAATGTTTCCACAAAGATTTTATATATTCTTTCATGAGCATAAACTAAGCGAGCATTTGGGAGAAATTTGGTTATGAGACGTCAGTCCAGTGAAGGCCATTCTGGGAATATAAACAATTTTGATTTGCAGATACCATTTTAGTTATATTACTTACTCTTTAAAAGGTAATTTATCAATTGTTTTGCAACAATATTTTGGTGTAGAAAAGGGGGAAATTCTGGCGCACGCCTTTATTTAATTCGATTCTTTGCTTTTCAGTTTAAAGTCAGAAAATGGCACAAAAAATTGCAAAAATCTACGCCTGCTCCTAGCAGTTATACATTAAATTTTCTGGCTTTAGCACAGCCCAAGAAGTGCCACAGGCATTAAAGCCCCTCCCCGTCAGAGCTGATTAAAATACAGAGAATCAGGCTGGCTTAGCTGATAAATTGAGCCAGGCAACCAGCCCCTTCATCTACACAGAGAAGTGGGGGGTGCTCCTTGTCCCTGGAGACTGTGAAGACGTGTCACAGCTACAAAAGCAACTCCGAACTTCTGGGTCTACGTGATGGGGGCTGAAAACCTGCAAAATGCAAAATAATATAGAGCTTTACCTTTCGTCAGGCAGCCCCTTTAAGAGGCAGGCGCCTCTTAATAAATTTGGCGCATTTTGCTGATACAACACTTCAGAGTAAGACTGGAATATAAAGCACTAGTCTTAATAAATCTCCTCCTTTTGTCTTTCTTGGTGAAAACTATACTGAGACATATAGCACAGTTTCACCTTTTTCCATGCGGTCATATAAAGTCTGGCTAACTATCAAATGACACCTAAAAATGCTAAATTATTTACGTAAAGATAACACTTAAAGACCATATATAATTGCTGACAGACTTACTATGTGGTAAAATCTACCTACTAGGCGCTGAAGGTCCTGTGCTTAGAGTGGCGCTAGTGGAGGGCAGCAGCAGCAACAACTATTAAAAAAAATCCACATATATATTTTTCTATCAGTCCTTTCTTCGCCAGACATAAAAATCGGCGTCTTCCAATTATTTGCAAAAAAAATCTCAGCAAAACTATGATAAGACTGCAACGTGACTGCAGAGTTTGACCTGGACTTCAACTACTCTTTGGGATTAGTAAAGAAAGGACTGGTATCTGGCACACATTCCAAGATATAAAACCAATATCATTTATTTTATCTAGTTAAAACAAGTAAACCATTCCTGGGAAGGACACTTACGCGTTTTGAACAGGAGGTTCTTAGTCATAGCTACAGATGTAGCCATCTTTACCTTGATTTTTAACGCATTAAATAAGCAATGGTTAGATCTCTTATCTTGACTTTTTCAATGGCTTTTGTTGTGTGATGTCACACTGCAGCAAGTTATCAGAATCTGGTTAAGGATGGCTACATCTGTAGCTCCCCTATTATAATATTCCGATTTATATCAGCTGAAGGAATCACATGTGTGTGTGGGATAAATTCAATCCTACAATTCCCTCTGAGTTACATGTTTGCAGAGAGTAGTATATATTTTCATAAAGATCTGGTACTGCTTAATACTCAATAAAAGTATATTAAGTCTGATTTGCGGTTTAAACCCTTGTTAAAATGTCTATCCAATTTTAATATCCATTGGGCTTACCTATTCAATAATAGTTTAGGCCAGTCTCCTCTTTTGGACATGGAGACTCTTTCTATCGCTAGTACTCGTAAATGTTCTGTATTTCCCTGGTATATAGCCATAGAATTGTGTTTGTTAGGATATTTCTGGCCATTATATTACTTTCATCCTGCCATTTTTAGAAGCTTTACCATCTTCAGGTTCTATCTCTAATTCTCATTTTTCCCTAAATTAGTAGATCCTAACTGGGTAGAGCCTAACTGCTGTGTCTTCTATACACAGCATACATAGAGAAGAGAACATCCTTTTCTCCTATCTCTTATCTATCACATATATAGAAACATCATCAACATGGAGAACATTATTCAGCAGTAATAAGGAGTTTAGCTGTGAATCCAGCACTGTGGTGAGATAGATCACGTACTAGAAGCTGCAGAAGCGTCTCTGTGTCTTTGCATGTCTCTTTCACTGTGCTTCTGCTCCCTCCTCCCCCTCCTCTCTCCATTGACTTTTATGGGCAGCATGTAACCTTATCCCTCAGTGAGCTGAAAGTTTGTCTTGTTTTGAGAAGATGGATTTAGTGAGTGAATAGTTAGAAGGGGGTGATTGAGGAAAGGAGCCTGATAAGTGGAGAAAGAGGAATTTTGTTTAAAAAGATATATTAAAAAGTTTCTTATATTTGCTTGTACTATTAATGTATGCTACACACCAAGAGTAGCAGAAACTAGACCTCCCAAGGGCCAAAAGAATGCAAGCCTCCAGGAATCTGACTTTAAGTTCCCACAGTGACAGGCAAAATGGAAGATAGGCAGCACTCCAACATTAAATCGCTAGTGGTTTATTCACCCATATGTGCAAAGAATGCAATGTTTCAGCTGCTCAATTGTCAAGCAGTAATACACAAGTATTCTCACATATGGTCATATGACCCATTAGTTGGTCAGATGACAGTGCTAACATTGAGACATTCGCAGTGGCATGCACCAGATGACGGGTTACGGTGTGTTGTATGGATAAGCTATTATGCTGCTTGGCACGTTTTTGTCTACCATGAGGGTGAGTGATGGCGATTTACATAATACTGGCTATTTGCAGAATGCGATGACGCCTTTGTTTATATTCACTTGATTGTTGATGCTAACATGTGAAACAATGTGTTACTTGTGTAAAGCATGAAATCACATGTAGCACTAATTTATGAATGCTATTATGCATTGATAGTTTGTAATATAATTCTACAATTAGCACTATGAATCTTATTAAGATTTATGTATATATGTCAATATCAATGTATAACTCTGCCCATTGTGGGCAGTGTAAATATGTGGGAACACTTGTGTATTTATGCTTGACAATGGCTGCATTGAGCAGCTAAAATGTTGCATCCTTTGCACATGTGGGTGAATAAACCACTTTCGAATTAATTTTGGCGTACTGCCTCTTTTCCATTTTGCCCATTAATTTATGCTAAGTGTTAAAAAGTTAGTGACCATTTATCTATTTTAACTATTGAGTAAAGAGAAGTTCACTGCATTTAATGTGACACAAAATAATTCTGGGCTGCAGCTGTAATTAATGAAAACTAGAAATTTGCGCTACAGAAGTTGCAATAAGGACCCAGCCTTAAATTAACCCTTGCTCTACAAGTGGAAGTATATTTGATCTAACTTCGGAACAGCTGATCTGTGTGCTAGTGTCTGAGTTCCTAGCTACTGCGCCTGTGCCTGCTACATTCTCTGCTTTGAAGAAAATCTTACAGGCCCTGTATTTGTAAGTCTCTTTTTCCTACTGTCAGCTGCTGGCGTCAGGGTCTAATTTTTCAGTCAATCGCGGTCTCTTGAGCAACTGTAAGTACTAGATTGTGCATTTGTCTGCTTACAAAATGGGCCTAATAATGTTATTGTTTTCTTTTTTATTGATTATTTCTGTCATTTCTGTAATGAAAATCAGCATTCCTTGCACTGACTTCCTGATTAGTTTGCGGTGGGCTTCTGCATATAAATAACAGCTAATATAATGAAGCAGAGCTGCAGTGAACAACATAGCGGAAGCAACCAAAACCTGTGATTCAAAGGTTTGTCTTCAGCAGAGATAATAATAATAAAAAACTAAACAATACTCATTTAACCACAACTAGATGTCACAAGCTATTCTGACTTGATGCAGTTGGAGCACTGATATACTACTCTTGGCATAGTTACCAGCTATTTCTGGATAAACACATTCAAAGAAACTGACCTTAGTTTTCTTTGTTCCGATCAATTACGGGAAGTCTGGAGTGTGTAAGATAATGTTTCACTAGTATTTCTTTCCGATAGATTCTTGTTTTTTGTATAGTGACTTCTATTTTTACATATGTTGTAAAACAATTGGCTTGAACCCTGTTGTAAATTATCACCATACAGAAAAAAGCAGCTTTTTCATGACTATTTAGTAGGTAGTGGTGCTCAGTATTTTCAACAAATTATTTTAGTTGTGAGAAAAACATGAATTAATTCACCATTTGAAGATGAAAATGTCCTTGTAGGCATTAGTGGGCACTTCCGTTTCTCTGCATAAAACAGATCCCCTGCTCTTACAGGAGAGATTACCAGAAGATCTTTTTTTGCATGAACTTTCTTAAAGGAGTTGTCTCATGAAGTCAACCCCTTTTTAAATTGAAGCCAGCATGGTGATAATCTGATCACTGTGGATCTAGCTTCAGAATCCCCAAGTGATCAGCTAGGGGAAGTGTAGTTATACATGGCAGCAATTGAAATGAATGAATCACCATGTAATACATTAAAGGGGTTTTCCAGTTAGAAGAAATGAATGGCCTATCCTCAGGATAGGCCATCAATATCTGATCGGTGGAGGATGACTCTGGGCTCCCCCGCCGACCAGCTGTTTTGAAGGTGCTGGAAAACACCTTTAATTTACCAGGTCCATCAGAGTGAGAGCTGTTCACCACTCTGGCTAGTGGCTAGTAGAGTGTCTATATGGTACAGTAAGGGAAGGTTAATTAAATGATACAAAGTCTGGAATCTAAAAGAAAAAGATAATCAAATGCAAATACAGTATATTAGATGTTAACTTTTGCCATATGCATTATCATATATCTATATTATATAACCGAGAAGGACGTGGTATTCGAAGCTCACATAGAGCTCTGCCCACATAGAGCTCCGCTCACAGCCTAACCGCCAGTTAGCGCCGCCCACAGCCAGAAGACTGAGGAAGGAGATGTGAGTGATTAGTGGCGTAGCTATAATGCCCCCCCTCCCATACACCGTATAATGCCCCCCTCCATCCCATACACAGTGTAATGCTCCCCATCTACGTCCCATAAACAGTATAATGCCCCCATATGTACGGACCTAATAGAAAATAATAACATACATACTTACCTATCCCCATTCCCCCGGCGGGTGGAGGACCCTTCTCCTCCAGTCTGTGCGATGTGAGTGACTCGGTGTAGACAGGCGCGATGACGACACTACATCGTGCCTGCCTTCGCCGAGCCACTCACAGCACACTGAGCACAGTGCAGAGGAGGCAAAGGATCCTCCACCCGTCGTGTGAACAGGTATGTATGTTATTATTTTTCTACTTGGTCCATACATATGGGGGCATTAAACTGTGTATGGGAGGGAGGGGGGCATTAAACTGTGTATGGGAGGGAGGAATGGGGGGCATTATACTTTGTATGGGAGGGGGGCATTATACTGTGTATGGGAGGGAGGGGGCTTATACTGTGGGGGCAGCTATGGGGAGCATTATGCTGTGTGGGGGCAGCTATGGGGGCATTATACTGTGGGCAGCTATGGGGGCATTATTCTGTGTGGGCAGCTATGGGGGCATTATTCTGTGGGGGCAGCTATGGGGGGTATTATACTGTGGAGGCAGCTATGGGGGGCATTATACTGCGTGGGGGCATCTATGGGGGGCATTATACTGTGTGGGGGGCAGCTATGGGGAGCATTATACGGTGTAGGGGCAGCTATGGGGAGCATTTCTATATATTAACAGACCACTGCATTCCTTTTTCTAGCAAACCCGTGTAATAGGTTTTCTGTACTAATTTATCTATGTTTGTATTTATTACATTTTAAGATTTTAATGCTTATTTGCATTTCAAATTTAATTTGCTGATGCTTAATAGATAACATCTTACAAGCACTAAAAGAGAGAAACATAATATTTTATTTTCACACAATAATGTATTTTTAATCAAAGCCTTATTTTCCATTTCTTTTTCTTTTTTTTTTCCAATTAGATTTTTATCGAAGGTTTTGTCAATACATTCACCATAGAAAACTGAGACAAAAATCATGCGTACAAAATTTGCATAGTATTGTCAAGGTGTAGAAATAAACAGGAGGGGAGAAGGAAAGGGAAAAAGGGAAGGATAATAACAAAAATATACCGGAGTACAAAGATAAGGAAGCATACAAGTGAAAAATCAACACTGGTCAATTGTATTTCAATACCTGGCAGTTATATACAGACATATACATGCACATTCATATATACATGCTGTATATATCTATATACATATTTGGCATCCACTAACAAAGAAGACAAAATAAAGAGCACCTTCATATAAGAACCCATCTAAGTGCAGGTACAAGTGGAGGTAGGTATTTACATGGAAGCAATAGCTTAAAAGAGAGTCCATGTGAGTCACACAGATATGTCTGCTCGGAACTTGGGATATCTAGAAAAAATAGCTGTTCCACCTTACAGGAATGAAAACCAGAGTAAATTACCTCTTAGAAAGAGGGAGAAACAGGGGATTTCCAATGCCGAGCAATTACCAATGAGCAGCAAGTAGAATATGACTTATGACCACTGCAAGGTCCTTGGAGAGATGTTTCGCCTCCAATAACCATAGTGCCAATGCTGGGTTAGGTGAGATTGAGTATTTAGTCACTGTGTGTATGAAGGTAAATATTGAAACCCAGAAAGATTTGATTATCAGGCATAACCACATATAGAAATAAGTTCCTTTATAACCACAACCCCTCCAGCAGGCCTCCGGATAGGTGTTATCCATTGTTGCAAATTTAGCTACAGGTTAAGATACCAGCGGAGAAACTGTTTCTGAGCAGATTCCTAGTCACTAATTTCATGAGACACTCTTTTTTTAACCTAGGAGAGGGTATATTTCCAGTCAGCCAGAGAAACCGTCTGTTAAAATCCTGTTCCCAGGTGAGCATGTGTGGAGATTTCAAAAGAGGTTTGAAACATAGAAATTCCCCTAGAAGAACAGGAGGACAAGGAGAAAAAAAACAAATGCCAATTTAGGAAAAACAGGAGCAGTAGTATCTACAGGTAATAATGCATGTCTGATTCTAAGAAACGTATTAAAATCCATGTCAGAGATCTTAAATTTACGTTAAAGAACAGAGAAGTCAGACAAAGCTCAGTTTTCATATAAATCTATAAATCCCCGACTTTTCTAATACCCAAAGATTCCCAAGTGGACAGGTCAACCTGTGGGAGAAAAGTATTCAAAAATCTTAAAGGTAGAACCAAGATTGTCACCATGTCAGAGGAGTTTGAAGGCCATGAAGAGACAAGATATGACCATGCCTGAACTGCAATTTTAATACTTGCTATCTGCGGCAGAGAGTGTGGAGGAGGTGGAGTCAACGGGTTCAGTAGGTAAATAATAGGGGCTTTTACATGTGCTGTTTATGTGTGGAAGAGGACCACCAATGTTTAAGCTGATCTAAGATAGTGGCATAGTAATACCATTTAATATCCTGTGCTCCCATGCCACCAGAAATATATGGTTTACATATTGTGGAAAATGTAATACTATTCTGAGATCCCCCACATATATTTGTTCAAAGGGGATTGAAGTTTAGTAAGAAATTATATAGGGATAGGTACAGGTAAAGTCCTAAACAGGTATAGGATTTGTGGGAGGACCATAATTTTAAGTACTGCTATACGTCCTGCCCAAGAAATAAAAGATATACGAAAGCTAGCTAAAAGTTGAGGGATAGAGGATAATAAAGGAGAATCATTTTTTTGCAAAAGTCAGGAAGCTCGGACTAGTTAAAGAGATGACTAAGTAAGGCATGCAAGAGTCACTCTACTGAAAGGGAAAAGAAGTCCCAATAATGTTCCTAGTATGCGAATATATACCTATATTAAGAAGTAGAGATTTTGTGTTGTTGACTTTGTAATAAGAAACCTGACCAAAATCTAGCAGAAGGGTTTGGGCATAATGTAATGAGGTAACTGGACTTGCCAACGTCAAAATTACATCATCAGCATAAAGGCAGATTTTATGTTAATTTTGTCCCACAGTGACTCCTTGTATTTTAGGGGTAGATCTGACCAATTCTGCTAAAGGTTCCATTATGTGTGCAAAATTAGAGGCGACAGGGGGTCGCCCTGGTGCGTTCCATTTGTGATGCGGAAAGGACTAGAAATACCACCAGATGAAAAAATCTTCGCAGAAGGCGTCGAGTAAAGTTCCATTATAGCAGATTTAATGTGGCCTGAGAAAATCAAACTTTGTCAAAGTTACCTCAAGAAAACCCCAGTAGATGCGATCAAATGCCTTCTCTGCGTCCAAGGTGAACAACAGTGAAGGAGTTCGAGCGAGTTCTGCAGATCTAATAAGAATCAAAAATCTATTTGTGGTGTCAGGGGCCTGTCTATGGGGAACAAATCCCAAATGATCAGGAAAAAGTCAAGTCAGGTAAGATAGTGAAAAGACGGGTAGATTGGAGGAAGCAGCCCAGTGGGTCAACAAATGTGGAATGAAGGGAGAAGGCTACAGAATCTTTAATTGCGATTAGAACTCTTCTCTTCTTTTCTTTTTATATACATCTAAGCCTACAAAAACATAAGGAAGTTTAGGATGAGCACATTTCAGATGTTTATTTTGAAGGAAATTAGTTTCCAGAGCAAAGAATATATTGCAATGTCCATTAAGGGCTTCTTTCCATAACACACTACATTCACATGGGCTGTGTAATGCCTTTACATTAAGAGAGGCAATAGAGATTGGCATAATATATTATAGAAAAAAAATGCTTGGTGGCCATTACGGATCCAACAGCAGAGATAAGGATACATCATATATAGTAGATACCAGATAAAAGCAAACCGGAAAAATACGGCGTATTCAGGTATACATCAAAAAAGGAAATAAACATACAATATAACTATATAACAAAATAGTGAGAGTCACCAGGCATAAAACTCACTGCAGGTGAGAGTTGGGAGTAAATTAACAGTATCTAGAGCACATAGACGGGCTTCCATATGCAGGTTAGTAGGCCAAATTGGCGAACAGCAAAAATAAAGAAAAATATGCATTCAAGAGTGGTGACCATTTCTACTCACAACTGTCCATTCCTGAGGGATGTGAGCTGATGAGCAGGAGGTAATGTGGTAGATTCAGAGATGACATTCCATCTTTTCAGTAGAGAAAGACCTTCTAGATGTGACGGTATAGGAAGCTCCATTTCGGTGGATAAAAAGCTTGGTCGGAAAGTCCCAATTATATTTCATATTGGCATTATGAAGGTACGAGGTACCTGGAGAAAGTCAACGACATAGTTGTAGGGTTGTCGGTGAGAGGTCAGTGAACATAGACACCATGTCATATGAAGCTGGAGGAGCGCCTTTCTTCCCACATTCAGCTAGTAGCATATTTTTGATCTGGTAAAAGTAATTGCACGCAATCACATCACGCGGAGCGGATTCCGGAGCAGCTTTAGCTTTGGGAATTCTATGCACTCTGTCAATGGTGAGGTGCAAAGCAGAACAGGATGGGAGCAACATTTCCATGAGTTATCGTGATAGGTCAGATGGGAGAACTTCCTCCGGAATTCCTCAAAATGTAATATTATTTCTCCTACATCTGTTTTCAGGGTCCACCACTTTGTCTCTCAAACGGCCAACTTCTTCTTCAAGTGTGGAGTGGGCATCAAGCAAATCGTTGTGGCCAATAGAAAAACGTCCCAATTTTTGTTTAATAAAAATCTCTTGGATGAATATTTTTCTTTCTTTTTGCTGGTCGCCAATTTGGCTTACCATGCAAGATCCCAAGTTATCAATATTAGACAAAGGAGGTAAAGAACTGTATCCAGCGCTAGAGTTTGGTGCATGTGTTAAAAACGGGAAGCTTCTTCCAAGTTTTATTTTCATAGGTTTAAAAGCAGTGAAATGTAGAAGGAGCGGATTTAATCCAGTACAAAGGATGAGTGGCAAAAATAGGCAGTAGCTTACGCGTTTCAGACGCTTTCTGCGTCCTTAGTCATGGCTTGTAGTGTCTCTGACTATGCAGTCTAGACATTTATATCCGGTCATTCTGATTAACATTTAATTGCGGTTCAACTGAGGGTGAATCCCTTGGAACGCAAATCATTTCCTCTTTCCTAGGATGTTTATCTAAGGTGGAAAACGCGAGCCGACTACACTTAAACCAGGTAACTTCTCTATGTCTTGTTACATAATCATTTATGTGATAAATGTTGTTAGTTTGGAAATGTTTTGTTTTGATAATGGAAAAAGAAAAGACGGGTTCAAATCCCGTCATTTTAATGATTGATTGCGGTCCAAGTTTGGGGGAATCTCATGGAACGCAAATCATTTCCTGAATCTTGAGAATATTTACCTGAGGAAAGGAAGAAAACAGGGACTAACTTTATTTAATTCAAATAAGATATTTTAATTATTGTAGATCAGTATTTGTCTGATTGTATCGTTAGTTTGTGATGTTTCGCTTTTTATTCAATTATTTGCGTGATAGGAAGAGAATGACTGGATAGTATTTGATCTGATCGTATCATCTGGGGAAATAGAAAATAGACTGATAAAAAACATATGTGTAAATGTAACGTGAGTTTAAAAACTTGTTTCTTCTGCATCAGATATTATTCACAAAGTGTTGCTGGTTGTATTTACGAATGGGGAAAATTGTCCATTTGATATTTACGTCAAACATTGAATCTTGTTTGTATATTTTTTAGTATTATTCATTTTGGGAATAATGATGTGTATTAAACCAAAATATAAATATATTATGGTTGTGGGAACTTTTTCGTCTATATTTATATTTTGGTTTAATACTAAAAAATATACAAACAAGATTCAATGTTTGATGTATATATCAAAGGGATAATTTGCCCCATTCGTAAATACAACCAGCAACACTTTGTGAATAATATCTGCTGCAGAAGAAACAAGTTTTTAAACTCACGTTACATTTACACATATGTCTTTTATCAGTCTATTTTCTATTTCCCCAGATGATACAATGAGATCAACTACTATCCAGTCATTCTCTTCCTATCACGCAAATAATTGAATAAAAAGCGAAACATCACAAACTAACGATACAATCAGACAAATATTGATCTACAATAATTAAAATATCTTATTTGAATTAAATAAAGTTAGTCCCTGTTTTCTTCCTTTCCTCAGGTAAATATTCTCAAGATTCAGGAAATGATTTGCGTTCCATGAGATTCCCCCCAAACTTGGACCGCAATCAATCATTAAAATGACGGGATTTGAACCCGTCTTTTTTTTTCCATTATAAAAACAAAAACAAAACATTTCCAAACTAACAACATTTATCACATAAATGATTATGTAACAAGACATAGAGAAGTTATCTGGTTTACGTGTAGTCGGCTCGTGTTTTCCACCTTAGATAAACATCCTAGGAAAGAGGAAATGATTTGCGTTCCAAGGGATTCCCCCTCAGCTGAACCGCATTAAATGTTAATCAGAATGACCGGATATAAATGTCTAGACTGCATAGTCAGACACTAAAAGCCATGACTAAGGACGCAGAAAGCGTCTGAAAAGCGTAGGCTAATGCCTATTTTTGCCAATCATCCTTTGTACTCTGGATTAAACCTGCTCCTACTATATTTCACTGCTTTTAAACCTATGAAAATAAAACTTGGAAGAAGCTTCCCGTTTTTTAACAGATGCACCAAACTCTAGCGCTGGATCCAGTTCTTTACCTCCTTTGTCTATGCAAATTTGTGTGCCGACACGAGGACCCATGCGCTAACCACCATACCTGTGATAAGGTGAGCTGGAGGAACCCTCCCATTTTTTGTTCCAATTATCAATATTAGCTTGTAGTTGCTTAGCAACAGCATTGAAATCTGAGGGATACATCCCAGTGCAGCAAAAGCAGCATATCTTTTAAAATGCTGGTAGTAAGTGGACCCTAAGACCCCTTCTAAGCACAGAGTACTGATGGAGATTCAGGGATGTAGGGGAACTCAGTGGGAACCAGGCGAGCTCGCCCGTTATGTGCTGGACCTATCTTATTAGGAGATGGCTGGGGAAAGTCAGGGCTAGCCCTCTTACCCAGATCAGTAGACGTGCTGCCAGACATAGATGGAGAGGAGGCATTTGATCCAGGTCCCATCCGGCTGGCAGTGAGATGGCTGGCTTGGGAATCGGCTGGAGGGGAGACAGGAGATGTGGCATGCAGGCGCGGCTTGGTGCCATCTTGTGCAGGCCCGGAGCCGGACTAAAGAAATCAGTCAGTCTCAGAGGAGCTGCAGGTTTTACCTTCCTCCTCGCAATTGCTGAGGAATGAAGAGAAGAAACGCCTGCTGCAAGCAGAATCGTGGGGCCAAATGAAGCGCTGTGAGCCGCTGGAAGCCCTGTTAGTAGCGGGAGATTAGCAGAACGTAGCCATTCAGAGCAGTGGCCAGACTCTGCCCCCTCCATTTTTCATTTCTAATTACTAGTTTCCATGTTGTGGGATTAAGGAAAATATAATAAATGACAAATCAGTTTTAGATTCCATACAAAAAAACACATGTAATATGAGTGCTTTTTCAAGTTATGTATGGAAAGTTAGCCCTTTGAGATAAGTTAGACCTGTGATTAAAAGCTATCATGGCCCATAATTACAGTGTGTAAAGATTCTTATATTTTGTATATACACACTGAATGTCACCTTATTAAAGACACCTATCTAGTAGAGTGTTGGACCTCCTTTGGCCTTAAGAACCGCAGCAATTCCTTGTGGCATAGAAACCACTAGATGTTGAAATCATTCTGCAAGTATATTGTCCCATGCGGACAGGATAGCTTCTCACAGTTGCTGCTAAGTGCCCTCTGCCATAGGGTAAACAGCTGCCATGAAGGGATGAACTTTGTTAGCCACAATGCTTAAGTAATCCCTACTGTTTAAACATCCATCCACAGGTATCAGAGGACCCAGGGTGTGCCAAGATAACATTCTCCACACCACTACAACACCTCCACCAGTCTGGACTGTTGACACCTAACCGGAAGAGTTCATTGATACATGCTGCTTGCGCTAAATTCTGACCCAGCCATCAGCATGGGGCAACAAAAATCTGGATCTGAAACTAGTCTTGCTTTTCTGTTTCCCTTGGAAGGCAATGGAACTCAAACTGGTCATCTGCTGTATAGCCCATATGTGCTAAGGAGCGACGAGTTGTGTGCTCTGACACCACGTTAGTTGGAGCACCAGCGTTGTATTCGGCTGCAATTTACTTCACTGTGCACTTCCTATTCCTTAAAACAATTCTTGACATCCTCCTCTGACTCCTTTCGTTGACGAGTTGTTGATGTCCACAGGATCCTCTTTCGGATGTTTTTCCTCGATCACACAATTCCTGATATACTCTCGACACCATTGCCTAAGAAAACCCCACAAGGTTGGCAGTTTTTTAAGTACTTGCCCTGGCTAGTCTAGCATCGATGCAACTTTTCTTATCAATAATCAAGTTAAAGGGGTTTCCCCACAAACATATGTTGCTGCCTGGGCCTCATCAGTGGTCAAAGTCCATGGCAAGCTTTCAAACTAAAAAATCTTAATTTTCTTTTATTGATCTTCTAAACGTAGTATAACATTGAGCCTGGGGCCAGACCTAGATTTTTTTTTTTATCTCACTCCAAAAAAACAAAAACTGTTATATCGCTATGATATCTTTTCAAAATCGCTCCAGACAAGTGTGTAGCTGTGAAGTCCCAGTATGTAGCGATTAAAAGAAAAAGCGCCTAGCAAATCGCTTGACTGAAGCAATTTTGAAGAGATTTTTAAGCTATTTAATGCATTTCTATGGACTGCAATTTCAAATTTTTTGTAGTGAAATCTTTTAGGCCGCAGCCTAAAATAAACCCAAAAGTCAATTATGTTGCCAAAGCGGAAATTGCTGCAGCCAGAGAAAGACCTTTGCAATTGTATAATCACATCTGTCAAGTCTGTCTCTTCTGCTGGGCCTCACCAGTGAGACCCACCTCACAGTTTGAGAAGCACTGTCTTAGATTATAGCAAGTGTGCCCACGGTGTTGCCTGGACGGCAAAAATAAATAAATCGCCATTTCTACCTGCATGTGGTTTTCTTTTTGGTTTATCCTCATACTTTTGGTTTATCCTCATACTTTTTTTACATACACTGGTAGGAGAGGTGCAGTAAAACTCCTCTAAAATGTATTGCTCACCACCCTGAGGACTAACTGACTCCAGGGGTATAAAATGAGTCACCTTTTTGTGTCCCTCAACACAAGTATCTCCCTCTTACTTTTCTCATTTAGACTCTGTACCTTTAAACAAAACTCTACTTCAACAAAGTCTCCTCCTACTTTGAAATGAATGAAGGGTTTATCCTGCAAGTGAATGAAGCGCATAGAGCACTTATTATTTTTATTCTAGATTGGAAACTTGAATTTACACGCTGAGGTCCATATCCTATGAAGTTTTTAAGTGGATGAAAAAAACTTTTTTTTTGGTTATATCAAGAAATAATAATTTCTTTGCTGATTTGCAAAATAGGTGGAATAGTATTTCTCTATTGATTTGTTTCTGATATAGATATCATTCATTTTATTTTTTTTTAAATCTTATATATTTTTCTTTACCTTTTTTATATAATTTTATAAATAAACTTATCTTATTTTACAGAGAAAATAAGATAAGCTGTGTCTGCAATTGCAGCTTAGCTCTATTTACTTGAATAGTTTTGAGCTGCAAAGCCCATGGCAAAGGGTGGTGATGTTTCTGGAAAATATTATGGCCCTTTTTTTAATCTAAGACAGCCCCTTTAAGGCCATAGAGATTACTGTTGGCCCAAGGGTTGCTTTATAAGTTTTGTTACTGACTGTATATGTGTTTACTGTAAAATTGTCTTTATTAATGTGATATGCTATTTCTTTAGGTATAACAGCAATTAGCACTTTTGCTTTATTGTGTGGGGTGTCGTTACTTGTTATTATTGTGATCTTCACTATAGCAACTTGGTGTCTTATAAGGTAAGTGCCATAATAGTTTCACTGTGGCAACTTAAGCTCATATACTCTAGCAATGAGTTGTAAAATTATATTTCTTAAAAATAAAATAAAACAAAAAATAATTAACTTACACCCTTTTCAGATGAGTTTAACGTTTAGTTATGAAACCTTACATCTGTTCTTTGGCATACCTGTGCTACAAACAGTACAATGTGCATACATGTATAACTAATTCATATTTTTTACTGCTGGAGTTTCAGCCCATGGCCCTTTATTATTTGCCTTCTATATGGCTATCATTTTTTTAAATCTTTAAACATTTTTTAAGTTAAAAAAAAACATTTAGATTACATTTACTAGTGTCATATGGTATGTTGACTTTTATGTGGATCTGGGAGGATATGAAAATTTGGGCTCCTTGTAATGACTCTTGGCTGGCGGGGATCAACAAGCAGAGCATGATGGAGAAAGCAGGATCAGCCAGTGCTGCCCAGCAGACCATGTCCAATCAGATGGAATTATACTGTACCTGGAGGGACTTCAGCCATCTGAAATGGTTAACTATCTGCTTTTGCGACAGTAGGTCATCACAGTACAAATTCGGGAATCAGAATACTTGTTTCCAGGCAGGCAGTCTGCATCAGACAGGGTATAACTAGCAGAAATTACAAGACAAAAGTTGAGACCAGATGAAGCTGGGTCCCAAACAAACAAAAAGCAGAGATGCCACAGGAGAGATGTAAAAGTTGCCATGCAGGGCAGGGATGCCACATGAACATGATACTATTGGGACAGAGGAGGGATGCAATAGGAATGAGGAACAGGATACCACTGGTGCAAAGCAGGATCCCACCAGATAATATGATACACCTGGAATGGATCAATGATGCCCCGAGAACAGGGGTTAGGAATTCTCCACACAAAAATGGCTACTTAAACAGGCACTAGATGCAACAAATCGCATCAGAAGTCTCATTGTCATATCACTGACAGCTGTTCCAAAATCTGATTTTCCAAAGTCTAGCAAGGTACAGGTAGGGTTATGGGTCAGGTATGTGTGGCTGCCAATTGAACTGGCACCCTTGTATCGATTGATGATGTGACTTCTGACAATGCAGAGTGTATTCTGAGGATTGTAGGGCTACATTATATTTTCAGATTCAGCCAAGTGCTTCAAAACTTGTAGGCAAAAACTGAAGTTAAAAAGCCCCAAGAATGAGTAGGAAATGAAGACAACAGTAAAAGCCTGGCAGAGCATCACGAGCGAAAAAACTATTCTTATAACAATAACTGAGTTTTCAAATATTTATGAACCTAACTGTTTGTTGAATCAGAGATAAAAAAAAAAAGTGTGTTATACCAATTCTAAAACGCTGTTGAATTTTTATTGCATTTGGTCCTTTTTTTTTTGCTATTGATGGTTCCATAACAATTAGGTTTTCATCCATAATGGAAGTGTGTTTTAACCTTCTAAGCATTATGGATGTAAGCTTATTCCTATTGCATGGTTCACATTAGCTAGACCTGAAATGTGTTTTTTCATTACAAAAAAGCAGCTGTGCAGGGTCATAAATATATAGATATTTTACCCAGTAGGCAAGGAGACAGCTATAGCAGCTCTACAGTGTGAGAACCCCACCAAACAACTCCCCATATCTAAGCTTCCTGAACCCTTGTGAGTTTGACATGGATGCAAAAAAGGTTAATTAACTGCAGTTTTGAAGGGAACTAGGCATTAAGAAATATTGCCACAAGTTTGTGTATTGTAACTGACAATATCTTCTGTACCAGGAAAAGGAGATAAGAAATTGTTATTTATATCCACATATAAGAAAGCACAAGAGCCACAATTAACCGTTTCCTTTTGGTCAAACTTCTCAGTAGACACTGTCAGTTAATATGCCCCTGTCTAGCCGGCTATCAGAGAGAATTTTCATCTTTTTCCAAAAGAAACCTCTTGACGCATGTACAAATGCTTGCCTGTCCCATAAAATATTTAACAAATCATTAGTCTAAAAAAAAAATTCTAGCGAGTTAGCAGTGGGCATGAACCATAAGTAAAACGTCCATCTGCAGATAAGTGCTGTGTGACCTTCAGTGTTAAAATTGAATATTTTGCTATCAAGGAATACTGTTTTTATGTATGAACAAAATAAAACAGAACACTTTATAATGTAACTAACTGCTCCTTGACCCATGCCTCAAACTTTTATAACTTTTTTTAATTCAATTTTACCACTTGTATCTAGTTTGTAGATGTCATATTTCCTGAATCTTTCATCATTTTGCCTCTCTGAACTAATACTACTTCCAGTTACCAGTTTATACCTTGCCTGAGAGATGACATGTTCTCCTACATCAACCTCTAAGGGCGGGTTCACACGTGGCGGAATTTCACTGAAATTCCACTGCGGACACTCCGCAGCGTTAATCCGCAGCGGTGCCGTTTGTCCATTGACTTACACTTTAATTTAGCAGTGTTCGTTTAGACTAGGCGTAAAATTCCGCTGCGGAGCATAGGCTGCGGAGCGGAATTTGGTGTCCGCAGCATGCTCTGTCTGTTGCGGAGCAGTGGCGGACTGGTTGCGGACTCATGGCGGAATTTCTCCATTGACTTCAATGGAGAGTCAAAATTCCGCAATGAAGTCCGCAGATCTTATGTGTGCTGCGGAGCGTATTGTTTTTACTACCATGACATTTCTTCATTCTGGCTGGACCTATGTATTTCTAGGTCTACAGCCAGACTGAGGAAGTCAATGGGGCTCCCGTAATGACGGGAGCGTTGCTAGGAGACGTCTGTAAATAGTCACTGTCCAGGGTGCTGAAAGAGTTACGCGATCGGCAGTAACTGTTTCTGCACCCGGGACAGTGACTACCGATCTCAATATACATGTATCTGTAAAAAAAAATATAAGTTCATACTTACCGAGAACGCCCTGCGTCTGTCTCCAGTCCGGCCTCCCAGGATGACGTTTCAGTGTAAGTGACGGCTGCAGCCAATCACAGGCCAAGCACAGGCTGCAGCGGTCACATGGACTGGAGCGTCATCCAGGGAGGTCGGGCTGGATGCCGAAAGAGGGACGCGTCACCAAGACAACGGGCGGTAAGTATGAATTTCTTTGACTTTCACTAGGGAAAGTGCTGTCCCTTCTCTCTATCCTGCACTGAATAGGGAGAAGGGAAGCACTTTTCCTGCAGTCCGCAGCGGCCAGTCCGCATCAATTTTCTGCACATTTTGTGCAGATCCGCAGCAGAATCTGCAACGCAGATTCTGTGCGGCATTGATGCGGACAGTTGCGGAGGAAATCCGCCACGTGTGGTCATGCCCTTACAAGGTCTGGCTTTCTGACAGTTTTTGTCCTGGGTGACCTCTATAAAATCTTATTATTCTGCAAGTATTATTAACATAAATGTCCTCAAACGTCCAATCTGTAATTCAATCTAATAAATTGAATAAAAAATACAAATGTATTTTATGATATGTCTCAATGAACTTGCGCAGTATTACAACAGTACTTTAAATGACACAAATGTCTGACGTGTCTAGGGTTGCTATGTGGTCCATTCAGTAAGAGGGGCCCATCCCCACTCAGAAGGGAGGTGCAGTTAGTGATGACTATGAATGGTGGAAGAGGAGAATGGAAAATTGAAAAAAGATCATTGTGATTTCAATGAAAGTACATAATTCATGTACAGCGATATCACATTGTCTGTACTGTGAATTATATTTGTACTGTGACCTCACTCTGCATTATATCACTTCTGTGACATCCATGATTTCATGATTTCTAGGCTGTAACCTTTCTGAGTGATTTATCTCTGTGAAATCACACCACTGTATACATTATGTGTATGCTGTGAAATCAGGTGCATAATTTCTGTATTGTGTTATCGCTAGTAGCATTAGCTTTTCATGTTCTCTATTGGCTTACTACTGAAGGTGGTTGGACTGAATTTTGGACATTACAAATTTGTCCTTATTGGTTTATAATATTTACATACAAGCCCTTGTTGTACCTGAAATACATATTTAGGATATGATAGGTTTCCTAATTTTTCAAATATTGATGGGATTTTGGCAAGAATCACAAAATGATATTACAGTATTTTATATGGCACTAGTCATTTGCTTCATAAAAGTGCCACTATTGAATGTTTGAGAACATGAGATTTAAAATACCCATAACAAAAACATTAGTATTTTTTATCGTTTGTGTGGACTTGAATAGAGGACGTTCTCTACAATTATTGGACTGGCACAGACTAAACCTTAGTATAAAGAAACTTCAGAATAAAGAAACCACTGGTTCTTTACTTGTAAGGAGGCATAGTCTTTTCTGCAAAGTTATCTACAGGTCGTAGCCCTCACATTAGTGTCTGATGAGTGGTGGCTGACAGGCAAGTCAGGAATCTGGATCGTAGATGACATCACAAAAGTATCCTTAGTCAAAATAAAGAATTAGAGTTGCGTCTGAGTAGGGTTGATAGGAGGTTACAGGATGATAAGATCAAAACCATAGCTGAGATGGCATCATCAATAATTGCTTGTTTCTATGCCAACATGATGCCACCTCCAGGAGGGAAGGAGAAGGTGGGAAATGATAGTATCGGTTACTATAATGATGTGAAACAGCCGTCATTGCAGTGGTTGATAATGTCTCTGCAAAACATAAATATTTCCCTTCGGGAACTTTTTTCTAATCTAATTACAGTTGTAATATAATAGAATATACTACAGTTTAATAAAGTTACATTTATATTGTTTATTACAAACATCTGTATTTTTAAATTTAGGACACGGAAAAACAAGAGAATCCAGGCAAAACAAGTTAATGTCAGCTTCAATTCAACATATCCTCAGGTAAAATTACTAATTATAATTCATCTAGGTAGGTGAAGTGAATAGCATTGATTATCTTGTTACAATGATGCTTGTCAAGAAGTGGGAAATATTAAGCAGCAAGTGAAGAGTCGGTTCTTGAAGTTGATGTGTTAGAAGCAGAAAAAATGGTCAAGCATAAGGATCTGGGCGACTTTGACAAGAGCTTAATTGTGACGACTAGACGACCGGGTCAGAGCATCTCAGGGTTCTTGTTAGCTAATGTGGTCCAAGTAAGGACAACCGGTAAACTGGCCACACTGTCATGGGTGCTCAAGGCACATTGATGAGCAGATTTCTGCTTATGGGGCTTTGTAGGCATGTAGTACATAATATTTGACAGGTGGTTTTAATGTTATGGCGGATCAGTGTAGTTATGATGAAAGGCCTTAAGCCCCACCTTCACTTTCTTTAATCTTGTACAGCATTGGATTCTTAAAATGTTCCCATCACAAATCCCTACAAAAAGACTTTCATATCTAATTTTAAGATTATGGAAGAAAAGGAATAATTTGCATAGCTCGGCCCACTATCCTAAAGGGATACATGAATCCCTTGCATTTTGGATTTGCATGAACACCTTCTTTTTTAACCCCTTAGTGACCACTAATATGCCTTTTTACGTCGGTCACTAATGGGCTTTAGGCTAGGCTGACGCCTTTTCACGTCAGCCTAGTCTAAGTCCTGCACGGGTCTCCCGTGCAGGCTGGAGCCGGGGCTCTGCTGTCTGATGACAGCTGAGCTCCTGCTCCAACGCCCGCGATCGAAGTTTACTTCGATCGCGGCCGTTTAACCCGTTAAATGCCGCCGTCAATAGCGACCGCGGCATTTAACTTTGTTTACAGAGGGAGTGCGCTCCCTCTGTCACCCATCGGCGGCCCGCGAATGAAATCGCGGGTCTCCGATGGGGTGTCATGGCAGCCGGGGGCTTGATAAAAGCCCCCAGGTCTGCCCTGGACATATTCCTGTTAGGACGCGCCGGAGGCACGTCCTAACAGATTGCCTGTCAGATTTACACTGACAGGCAATAATGCTCTGGCATACGAAGTATACCAAAGCATTATAGCAGCGATCGGAACATCGCACAGTAAAGTCCCCTAGTGGGACTAATAAAATAAGTCATCAAAGTGAAATAAAGATTATTAATAAAAAGTACAGTAAAAAAATAAATCCATTTTTTTCCATAAAAAGTGGTTTTATTTAGTAAAAGTGTAAAAAAATAAAAAAAGTACACATATGTGGTATCGCCGCGACCGTAATGACTCCATTAATAAAGTTAATATGTAATTTAAACCGCAAAGTGAACACCGTAAAAAAAAAACGCAAAAAACCATGGCGAAATTGCAATTTTTTTTCATTGCCCCCCAAAAAAGTCATAATAAAAATGAATCAATAAGTCCCATGCACCCCAAAACAGTACCATTCAAAACTACGTCTCGTCCCGCAGAAAACAAGCCAAAAAAATCACTACATTGATGGAAAAATAAAAAAATTACGGCTCTTGGAAAGCAACGATGCAAAAACAAATAATTTTAGTTCAAAAGTGTTTTTATTGTGCAAAAGTCGTAAAACATAAAAAAAACTCTACATATGTGGTATCGCCGTAATCGTACCGACCCATAGAATAAAGGTAACATGTTATTTACGTCGCATAGTGAACGGCGTCAATTTAAAAACGCATAGAACAATGGCGGAATTTCAGTTTTTTTTATAATCCCCCCCAAAAAGGTTAATAAAAGTTAATATAAAAATTATATGTACCCAAAAATGGTGCTATTAAAAAGCACAACTAATCCCGCAAAAAACAAGTCCTCATACAGCTATGTAGACGAAAAAATAAGAACGTTATAGCTCTTTGAATGCGACTATAGAAAAACGAATAAAATAGCTTGGTCATTAAGGCCTAAAATGGGCTGGTCACTAAGGGGTTAATAAACTATATATTTGTTTATTTATATTTTTAAACTAGGAGGCATGTTTTACAGTGACTTGCAGGGGTTTTCCGGGAATACAAATTCATGGCCTAGACTTAGTCAAACCTAACAATCACACATTATTGGACAATCCTAGCAGTAAGCCAGCATTGTGTAGTCCTGGAAAACCTCTCTTACTACAGGCTGTTACGATCTGTGGGTATGTTGACCCACTGGGCCATATCGCCATAGCGGGATAGCAGCTGGCCAAGAGAGTACCAAGTCAAAATATAAATAGTCCAAGCACAAGGGTACCTGTAGTGGTTCAGACAGTAGCAACGGCTAGGCACAGATGGGACCTTGACAGCAGACACCAGACGTGGTGTAACACAGCAGGCGGAACCGGTGGCACAACACGACTCCAACATGTTTAAGGCACAGAAAAAAAATAACACGGGATACAGGGTACAAGTAGCAGGGCACAGGAACAACGGGAACAGGATAGCACTAAGGGACCATTTGCAAGACTAACATAGGAAAACACAACAACGCTCAGGCAATGAGCAAAGTGGCAGAGCCCTTCTTATAGTCCAGGGTGATCATGGGTTAATTAATGATAATTCCCATGTGCGCGCGCTGGCCCTTTAAGGCCGCACATTGAGCATGCACACGCACCCTACGGGACACAGTGGACCAGAGCGGAAGTGAGCGCTGACGTCTCCTGGGGAGGAGATACGGGCCAGCGCTCACAGATCCATGGCTGCGGCTGTCAGGGGGAGAGTAATCCTGACGGTCCGTGACCATGGACGCTACACAGGCATTATTATATTTTAACTTTTATATGTATTTGCAAACCCTGAAGATTTTGAACTCAAATATCCGCTGCTTTCATTAAGTGTGATTATTTTTTTACAAGCAGTATAAATGAAATGATCAAATTACTGCAATGTATATTTTATAACTATTTAAGAATATGTGTAACGGTCCATGGCAAATGGGCCCATTTGTTGATCCAAGAAAATTTAATTTCATATTCTATTTGTTCTGATAATATTTCCTTTTTTTCCTTTTAGATTAAAATAGACACCTTGGACGAGGAGCACACGTATGCCAATTTTGTTCCGAATTTTTAATTCTGAGCATCACAGACTTGAAAATTAAGCCTATAGATGCATTTGTTGGTGTTATAAGTGTGCAGCAACAGAACTGTTAAAAATACCTAAAAATGTAATTCTTACCAAATGTGTAGGTAACATATTTGCTGGTTTCTATGATTAATGGCAACCCCACTATTCTAGTGATGTTATACACATTTCCATTCTACAACAATGAGGGTCTGGAAAAAGCTAGATGACAATCCCTAAGGTTACTGTAATGGCTTTCTTTAGAGGGTGCCCTAAAATCTCTTGAAAAAGGTATTGTGTTTAAAAAAGACCTAAAATACATGCACTGGCTGGTGCCATATGATTGTCATTGTGGCATATTAATGTCCAGTTACAGTACTGTGCAAAAGTTTAAGCCAGTTAAGTTGTGAAAAAATGCTGCAAAGTGAGAATGCTTTCAAAAATACTTAATACGTTTTTATCAATTATCAAAATACAAAGTGAATAAACAGAAGAGAAATCTAAATCAACTCAATATTTGCTGTGACCACCCTTTGCCTTCAAAACAGCATAATTTCTTCTAGGTACACTTGCACACCGTTTTTGAAGGAGCTCAGCAGGGAGTTGTTTCAAACATCTTGGAGAACTAACCACAGATCTTCTGTGGATATAGGCTCCCTCAAATCCTTCTGTCTCTTCATGTAATCCCAGACAGACTGAATGATGTTGAGATCAGGGGGGGCCATATCATCACTTCCAGGACTCCTTGTTCTTCTTTGCGCTGAAGATAGTTCTTAAAGGCTATGTACAGCTTTGAAAGGATTCTTTTTTTCTTTTTAAATAAAAAGGTCAATCAGTTTGTTTGGTGCAAACAGCTGTATCGTTCGCTAAGACCTAAAGACGCCAGTCCCGCAGACCTGATGGGTTGTGTCAGGGTGTCAGAGACATGTAAGATCCACCTGTAATCTATCACATCTAAGTTGCATTGGCACGCAGGACCTGCTTTCACTGAACCCGTAAGTCCCACGGATCTTACAGGAGCAGGATTCAGCGTAGGATACAGCTGCTCTATATGCAGTAGCCCGAGCAGCTATATCTTAAAAAGCAAAAATAATTTTTAATAAAAACTAATTATAAAGTTGCACCAAACACACTGATCTTTTTATTAAAAAAAAAATAATTCCTTTGAAAGGTTTACATAGTTTACCTTATGTAGTAATAACTTGGGAATGCTTTTACCTATCCAAGTGATACTGAGATTGTTTTCTTGTGACATATTGTACTTTATGTTGGTAAAAAAACTTTGGTCGATAAATTCAATATTTATGTGTGAAAAACACCAAAATTGTGAGAAAATTTGCAAAAATTAGCTTTTTTCGAAATTTAAATGTATCTGCTTGTAAGACAGACAGTAATACCACACAAAATAGTTACTATTTCATATATCCCATATGTGTACTTTATGTTTGCATAGTTGTTTTGAACATTTTATTTTTCCAGGACGTTACCAGGCTTAGAACTTTAGCAGCAATTTCTCATATTTTCAAGAAAATTTCAAAAGGCCATTTTTACAGGGACCAGTCCAGTTCTGAAGTGGCTTTGAGGGCCTTATATATTAGAAAGTCCCCATAAATTTTGAAAACTGCACACCTCAAAGTATCCAAAACAGTATTCAGAAAGTGTTTTAACCCCATAGCCATTTCTCAGGAGTTAAAGCAATGTAGAGGTGAAATTTACAAATTTCATTTTTTTTTGCTAAGTTCATTTGTAATAGTTTTTTCTGTAGCACAGAAGGTTTTACACGAGAAATGCAACTCAACATATATTGCACAGATTGTGAAGTTTTTAGAAATATCCCACATGTGGCCCTAGTGTTCTAATGGACTGAAACACAGGCCTCAGAAGCAAAGAAGCACCTAGAGGATTTTGGGGCCTCCTTTTTAAAAAAAAATATATTTTAATCACCATGTCAAGTTTGAAGAGGTCTTGTGGTGCCAAAACAGTAAAAAAAAATAATAAAAAAATGTGACCCCGTTTTGGAAACTAAACCCCTCAATGAATTTATGTAGGGGTATAGTTGGCATTTTGACCAAACTGTTTTTTTACTAAATGTATTTGAATTAGTCTGTGAAGATGAAACTCTACTTTTTTTTCTGAAAAAAACGTAGAAACTTTTAATTTTCACAAGGACTAAAGGAGAAAAAACAACCCAGCATTTGTAAAACAATTTCTCCCAATTACGGCAATACCCCATATGTGGTAATAAACGGCTGTTTGGAACCACAGCAGGGCTCAGAAGGGAAGGAGCGCCATTTGGATTTTGGAGCGCTGATTTTGCTTGATTCGTTTTCAGTGCCATGACGCATATGCAATGAACTGGAGGGACCAAAACCGTGGAAACCCCCCAAAAGTGACCCCATTTTGGAAACTACACCCTTCAAGAAATTTATCTAGGGGTATAGTTAGCATTTTGACCCAACAGTTTTTTTTTATAAATGTATTTGAATTAGTCTGTGAAGATGAAAATCTACTTTTTTTCTGAAAAAATTAGAAATGTTTCCTTTTTATAAGGAATAAAGGAGAAAAACAACCCCATCATTTGTAAAGCAATTTCTCCTGATTACGGAAATACCCCATATGTGGTAATAAAATGCTGTTTGGACCCACAGCAGGGCTTAGAAGGGAAGGAGCACTATTTGGCTTTTGGAGCTCAAATTTAGCTGAAATGGTTTCATTTTGCATTTGCAACGCCCCTCATAGTGACCCTATTTGGGAAACTACACCACTTAAGGTATCTATCTAGGGGTATAGTGAGCATTTTGACCCACAGGTCTTTTGCAGAATTTATTAGAATTAGACCGTGAAAATTAATTTTTTTTTGCTTTTTTATTTTTGTTTCTCACTCCCGCCTTCCAAGAGCCATAACGTTTTTATTTTTACGTCAATAGAGTCGTGTGAGGGCTTATTTCTTGTGGGAGAAGTTGTATTTTCTATTGACACCATTTAAAGTACCATTTAATGTACTGGGAAACTGAAATAAAATGCTTTGCAGACTGAAACTGGAAAAAAACGCAATTCCTCCATTGTTTTTTGGGTTTCGTTTTTACGGCTTTAATCGTGCAGTAAAAACTTCATTTTTTTCTGCGACTCAATACAATTTTTTTTATTTTTTAGTCGATTGAGAGATGTGAGGGCTTATTTTTTTGTGGGATGAATTGTAGTTTTTATTGGTACCAGTTTTTGGTACATACAACTTTTTGAGCACTTTATAGTAACATTTTTATTAGAGCTAAGGTGACTAAAAAATAGCGATTTTGACGTTTTAAATTCTTTATTATTTACGGCGTTCACCGTGCGAGTTAAATGATGGTTTATTGTAATAGTTCGGACTTTTGCGGATTCAGCAATACCAATTTTGTGTATTTTTTTTATTTTTTACATTGCTTTAGAGAAAAAATGGGAAAAGGGTTTTCTTTTGGACCTTAAATATTTATTTAATTTTTTTCACTAATAACTTTATTTATTTATTTTTCAGATTTTATTAGTCCCCCTAGGGGACTTGAACCAACGATCATTAGATTGCTGCTACAATACACTGCAATACTAATGTATTGCAGTATATTGTCAGTTTTACAGGCTCCTGTAACAGCGCTGTTCCTGTCCGTTAGTCCCAGGTGTCAGCTGTAATACACAGCTGACACCCGCAATGTATGGCAAGGGCTCAGCGCATGGGCCCGCTCCATGCATGCCCGCCCACGACATGCAATGAAGTCATGGTGCCCCGAAGGGGTTAATGCGCAACGGATGGTGAGGAGTGAAAGTTACAATTTTCAACTGATTAATGAAAATGTTGTGCCCAGTTTGTGCCAGTGAAGACAAATACCTCATAAAACATTAATCGAATTCTCCCAGCTATGGCGATGCCAGATCTTTGGACGTAAACTGCTGTTTGGGCACGCTGTAGGGCTTATAAGAGAGGGAGCGCCGTTTGGCTTTTGGAGCGCAGATTTAGCCTGGTAGTAGTTCTGTTTGGGGTTTTACTTGTATTTCAGTTTATACTGTGGGGCATATGTAAGCTGTGCGGAGTACATCGGGGGCATAATAGAGGGTATAATAATGGGGTAAATATATAATAATCTGCAGATGTGAGGGCAGTGTCAGCGCATGGGCCCGCTCCATGCATGCCCGCCCACGACATGCAATGAAGTCGTGGTGCCCCGAAGGGGTTAATGCGCAACGGATGGTGAGGAGTGAAAGTTACAATTTTCAACTGATTAATGAAAATGTTGTGCCCAGTTTGTGCCACTGAAGACAAATACCTCATAAAACATTAATCGAATTCTCCCAGCTATGGCGATGCCAGATCTGTGGACGTAAACTGCTGTTTGGGCACGCTGTAGGGCTTATAAGAGAGGGAGCGCCGTTTGGCTTTTGGAGCGCAGATTTAGCCTGGTAGTAGTTCTGTTTGGGGTTTTACTTGTATTTCAGTTTATACTGTGGGGCATATGTAAGCTGTGCGGAGTACATCGGGGGCATAATAGAGGGTATAATAATGGGGTAAATATATAATAATCTGCAGATGTGAGGGCAGTGTCACACTTATAAATGGTGCCGGATGTTATCTGCTTTTGGAACACTGAACATTTTTCATTGCCATATTCTGAGAGCCAGAACTTTTAAATTTTTTCTCCAACAGAGCTGTGTAAGGGCTTATTTGTTGCGGGACAATCTATAATTCGTATTTTTTTTTTATTGGTACCATCTTGGGGTACATGCGGTTTTTTAGATCACTTTTTATTTCATTTTTTGGCAAGCAAGGTGACCAAAAACCATCAATTCTGACAATGTTTTTTATTCTTTTTTTACAGCGTGCACCCTGGGCTATAAATGACAATTTTACTTTATTCTGTGGGTCGGTACGATTACAGCGATACCATATGTATATCGTTTTGTTTATGTTTTGCAGCGATTGCGCAATAAAATCACTTTTTTCTATAAAATTGATTTTTTGTCTCACCATATTTTGAGAGCCATAACTTTTTTATTTTTCAGTCAAAAAAGCTGTGTAAAGGCTTGTTTTTTGCAGGACGGGTTGTAGTTTTTATTGGTACTATTTCGAGGTACATGCGACTTTTTGATCACTTTTTAATATATATTTTGGGAGGGGTGGTGACCAAAAAATAGTGATTCTGTCATTGTTTTTTTACCTATTTTTTTTGCGTTGTTCACCATGCAGGAAACATAACATAATAGTTTCATAGTTTGTGTCATTACGAACGCTGTGATACCAAATATGTGTACTTTTTTTAATGTGTTCATTTTTTTCCTACAATAAAATTATTATTATAGGAAAAACTTTTTTTGTTTATGTAACTTATAACTTTTATAAAACATTTTTATAAACTTATTTATACTTTTTTTTTACTTTTCCCACTAGGGGACTACGAGACACAGCTCTGATCGCTGCTATAATACATCACACTACCTATGTAGTGTAATGTATTCTAACTGTCATTGTGACGTGACAGTCACTGTGACAAGACGCCCATGAAGACCAGCCTCCGGCTGGTCCTCATAGGCTTCTGTACATGGCAGCCCAGAGGCCATTGTCTGGCTTCCGGTTGCCATGGCTACCATCGCGAAACCCCATGATTTCATGTGGAGGCTGCCGATCTGCTCTAAACGCCTTAAATGCGTCAATCGCAATCGACCGCTGCATCTAAGGGCTTAACTGCTGAAATCAGCGCTGATAGGCCACTGATCAGGAACAGGGAATGCAGGGCAGACACCCTGCACAGTTAACCACTGCCGCGGTGTAGCGCCGCGCGGCGGTTAACTGTCAAAGTACAGACGTAACTTCTCGTCAAGGTGCGCAAAGTTACTGCTCACCTCGACGTGCAGTTACATCAAGGTGCGGGAAGGGGTTAATGACATTGGCTGTATGTTTGGTGTCATTGTACTGCTGCAGTATAAATTTGGAGCTAATCTGATGCCTGAACATATTGCATGATGGATGAGTATCTGCCTGTATTTGTCAGCATTAAGAACACCATTAATCCTGACCAAATCCCCAAATGCATTTGCTGAGATGCAGCCCCAAACTTGCAAGGAACCTCCACCATGCTTCACTGCTGCTTGAAGACACTCATTATTGTACCGCTCTCCAGCCCTCCGGCAAACAAATTGCTTTCTGTCACAGCCAAATATTTAACATTTTGACTCATCAGTCCAGAGCACCTGCTGCCATTTTTCTGCACCCTAGTTCCTATGTTTTCCTGCATAGTTGTCACTTGGCCTTGTTTCAATGTCGAAGGTATGACTTTTAGCCACAATTCTTCCATGAAGACAACTTCTGGCCACACTTCTCCGAACAGTAGATGGGGGTACCTGGGTCCAACTGGTTTCTGTCAGTTCTGAGCTGATGGCACTGCTGGACATCTTCCGATTTCGAAGGGAAGTAAGCGTGATGTCTCTTTGATCTGCTGCACTGTTTCCTTGCCCAACTACTGCATCTACGGTCCTCAACCTTGCCCGTTTCTTTGTGCTTCTTCAAAAGAGCTTGAACAGCACATCTTGAAACCCCTGTCTGCTTTGAAATATTTGTCTGGGAGAGACCTAGCTGAAGCAGTATAACTACATTGTATCTCGTTGCTGTGCTCAGTCTTGCCAAGGTGAACCTGTCACATGAAACTGTCTTCCACAACTTTACCTTTTGTATTAGAGTTTGGGCGTTCCTCATCCAATTTTAAGCCTCCTACACAGCTAGTTTTGTTACAAATAATGACTTTGTTTCAAACAACATATAAAAATGATGATCATTATCACCAGTTTGGTATAATTGGTTAATCATACACCTGATTATAATACTACAAAATCCATGACTTTGTGCAAGTGTACCTAGAAGAATTGATGCTGTTTTGAAGGCAAATGGTGGTCATACCAAATATTTATTTGATTTAGATTTCTCTTCTGTTTATTCATTTTGTATCTTGTTAATTGATTAAAAAAAAGTATTAACATTTCTATTTTTGAAGGCATTCTTACTTTGCAGCATTTTTCCACAACTGCCTAAAACTTTTGCACAGTAATGTATATGCCATGCGCTTCTAACATACTCCGTTCTGACATAATTCTTACGTTGCTAAATCTAGTACTCATCTTGTTTTAGAGATTCGTCAGAGGATGGCATACTGTCATATTGTCTTCTAGTGCACAATTTCTGCCCCATTGTATCTTAGTCTTTGCTACTTTTTTGGTGTAAACTTAGGGAATATATATTTCACATTGAGTCATAGTTAAATTATAATCACTCCTATTTGGAAACTTTCTATCTTAAGCCTGTTTATTTAAGTGTGTTGTAGTTATAATTTCCTAAATCCTGGATTTATTATGAAAACACGTTTTTCAAAGAGTTCCAAGATCCATACTTCCCTTCAGACACTCCTGATGAGAAGCACCACTCCATAGTATGAAGAGAGGAGAGATGTTCTTCAATCGATACAAGGGTCAATTTATTGTATGTTTCAGACTTGTTTTTTCAAGCTGGGGAGCACCCCACTATCAGGAGTTCCATAAACAGTTCATATGAGAGGTTCTATAATTGTATTTGGTAGACTTACACAATGGGCACTCTAACAAGTTTCAGTTTTCTGTTCTAAGAAAAAATGGCAGTGTTCCCTATAGTAACTAATCAGATCCCTTCTTTAAAGGGAATGTGTCGCTAGAAATTTTTTTTTTTTTTTTTTTTTAGTTAAACAGTTATTCTATAAATGATTAAACATTGTTCTAATTTTTTTAATTTTTTCACGAGTCAGGAAATATTATAAATTAGATTCTAATTTATAACATTTCCCTGTGCTGGTCACTAGGGGGAGAAATTCCCAAAATTGCAGCATTGGCATGTGGTAAAGCAACCACATTGCTTTATGCTGCAAATTTGGTGTAAACACACACGCTCTAGTGAGCTCACAGAATCCCCCCTCCCTTATCCTGGCTAGTGCCAGAAGAAAGGAGGGGATTGAATATTCAAACCTCCTACACTGTGTGTCGCCATTTTTTGAGCGAATACACAGTGTAGTAGGCTTACATACAGTGGTAATCACACAGTAAAACACGAACAAACACAGACATAACTTACCTGCTCCTGCCGCTGCCGCTCCCTCTGGTCCGTCTGCTCCCTCCGCTCCTAGTGCTTGCTTCAGAACACATGTCCGGAAGCCGCGACCGGAAGTAGTAATCTTACTGTCCGGCCGCGGCTTCCGATCCACAAGAAAATGGCGCCGGATGTCGCTCGGCCGAAGACCTTCCATTTGGACTGTGTGGGAGTCCCAAACAGACGGCGTACACCATAGTGAATGGAACAGCTCCCGTTCGCATTCTCTATGGGGATGTATGTGCCGTATTCCATGTCTGTATGTGTCGTTAATCGACACATACAGGGATGAAAAAAAAAATGGCAGCCCCCATAGAGAAGAAAAAGTTAGAAAATAAAAAAAAAGTAAAACACAAACACACAAATAATTTTTTTTTTTTTTAATAAAACACTAAAAGCAAATTGATATAAAAAAAAATACATTTCGCGACACCCTTCCTTTAATTATTACATTTTTTCTGAAAAAAAAATAAAAGCTAGAGTCAGATTGGTTGACAATTTTTGTAAGACTAGTTTTTACATGAGGCTCATGGTGTAAATATTAAGCTCCTGTCCTGTTACACCTGTCATTAGTCTGTGTATGTTAGGCCCTGTTCACATCTGCGTTGTGGCTTCTGTTTATAATAGAAGCTGTAATGCAGTCTGAAGTCCGGTGCGCGGCAGACCTTATTGACTTATAATGGAGACGGTAGGGTACTGCTGAAGTGTCCGTCCTTTTGACAGAAAAAATAGTGTTGCATGCAATTCTATTTTTTGCGTCAAAAACAACAGAATCTGCGACAAGGGTTCCTAATGGAGCCTCCAACGCAGATGTGAACAGAGCCTAACTAGTGCATCCAGTTACATAATTCTGACTTTACTCTTTAATATTTGTATATCCCTTTTCAAGCTGGATCTATAATTTAAAACCCCCAGACTATATTCCAATGAATATGTAAGCTAATGATCATAAACATGAGTGAAATCCATAATCATCATATATTTAATCTGGCTGCAGTTTTGAGACAAATTAACAACATTCAGCTATAAAAGATTACGAATTGTATTTCATAGGTCTCTTTCTTCTTTGATGAAGAAGATGGTTCTTAGATTATTGCTTAGTTTTAATGAGTTCTGTGTTGGCATCTGGTAATGAAATGAGACAGAATGTGGGAAATGTAAAACTCTCATTGCATTATTTGGCAAGTACTGATTGCTCATGCTGTGTTAAAATCAGTTAATCCTTTTGTTCCAGATGTCTTCTTGATTTTGAAAAAACCGAAACAATAAAAAATTACATACATCTGCATTGGTTAATAAAGTTGTTGATGTTTTACATGACGTTATGCTTTATTTTTTTTCTTTCCATTTTAACATCTTATTTGCTAATGTATTTTATGGGTAAGTGGAATGCTCATTGCTAATGCCCTGTTCATATCACGTTTTTTCTCTGCATTTAGCATGTATGCTGGGAAAGCTCCCGACGTACATGCTAAATATATCCATAGGGCTCCATTGTCAGAGACTAAAGGAACAATCGCTGCAGTATACCGCCAAAAGAAAAAAGTATGAAATAGCGTATTAGACTACGGTATTCCATCCCGTAGAGTGCAGTAAAATAAGTATATATTAAACGTATACATTTTTTAACAATAAGAGCCTATGGGTGACGGATGCCACTGTATGCTTCCAACGTAAGCAAATAACGTGATGTGAACAGGGCCTTATTCTGAACTTATAATGATGGGAGCCATATTTACATAGTACAGTTGAAAAAAATCATATGTCCATCAAGTTCAACCAAGGGATGGGAGAAAGGAAAGCGATGAAACAAGAATTCTACACTGACATAGGAGCTGATATTTTTTCATTCTAGGAATTTATCTAAGCCTCTTTTAAATCTATTCCATAGATTCACCGTTCTCACAGTAAAGAAGGCTTGTCGTCTCTGCAGGTTGAACCTTTTTTTCTCCAGACGGAGGGAGTGCCCTCTTGTTTTTTTAGGGGGTTTTACATGGATTTCACCATTTTTCTTGTATGGGCCATTCATATATTTATATGTTTATCATGTCCCCCCTTAGTGGTCCCTTTTCAAGGCTAAATAGGTTTAATTCTTTTAATCTTTCCTCATAACTTAGATTCTCCATGCCCCTTATTAGTTTCATTGCTCTTCTTTGTATTTTTTTCCAACTCCAGGGCATCCTTTCTATGAACTGGAGCCCAGAACTGAACTCTGAACTTCATATTCTAGATGAGGCCTCACTAATGCTTTGTTGCTGGTGGTTGTATAGTAAAAGGCTTATGCAAGTTAAATTAAAGGGAATGTGTCGCTAGAAAATTATTATTATTTTTCTTTAGTTAAACTGTTAGTATATAAATGATTACACATTGTTCTAATTTTGTTAATTTTCTCACAAGTCAGGAAATATTATAAATTAGATTCTAATTTATAACATTTCCATGTGCTAGTCACTAGAGGGAGCAATTCCCAAAATTGCAGCATTGGCATGTGGTAAAGCAACCTCATTGCTTTATGCTGCAAAATTGGAGAATACACACTCGCTCTAGTGTCCTCAAACAATCCCCCCTCCTTTATCCTGGCTAGTGGCAGGAGAAAGGAGAGGGTTGAATGTTCAAACCTCCTACACTGTGTACCACCATTTTTTGAGTGAATGCACAGTGTAGGAGGATTAGATACAGTGGTAATCACACAGTATAACACGAAAATACACACACATCACATACACAAACATAACTTACCTGCTCCTGCCGCTATGGCTGCCGCTGTCTCCGCTCCTAATCCTTGCTTCTGACCATATGGACGGAAGCCGCGACCGGAAGTAGTCATCTTACATACAGGGATGAAAAAAAAAATGGTAGCCCCCATAGAGAAGTAAAAGAAAGAAAATAGAAAAAAGTACAACACAAAAACACAAATAAATCAAATTTATTTTAATGACATACTAAAAGCAATAACATATATAAAAAAAAAATATTTCGTGACACCTTCCCTTTAAGTGTAATAGACAGCAATTATAAAGATAACAAATCTTATGTAAACTTTACCTGAAACAGCATTGTTTCTTCACTTTGGGGATGATTCATAAGCGTTAAAGAGTATGTACACCGTTACAATGCATCTAAAATGAAAAAATAACGTAACTTTGTAAATAGACTACTTTAAAAATATCCCACTATTTTGTGTCTAAAGCTGCTATACATATCCATGGTAACGGACTACAAAACCTGTGAAGACTTATTTTGCAATTTCCTTCTTTAACTGTCTACCAGTCTCTAATATTAACCTGTAGAATTTATTTCAAAACTCTTCCATGGAGAATTTCATAGCTTTCTCAT
Organism: Rhinoderma darwinii; assembly: GCF_050947455.1. Taxonomy (NCBI): domain Eukaryota; kingdom Metazoa; phylum Chordata; class Amphibia; order Anura; family Rhinodermatidae; genus Rhinoderma; species Rhinoderma darwinii. The sequence continues at coordinate 124,162,835 of NC_134691.1, read as the reverse complement.
GTTTGAGAGATTTGCTTGCACAGCTTGATTAAAGAGGCTCTGTCACCACATTACAAGTGCCCTATCTTGTACATGATGTGATCGGCGCTGTAATGTAGATTACAGCAGTATTTTTTATTTAGAAGAACGATCACTTTTGACAAAGTTATGACCTATATTAGCTTTATGCTAATGAGTTTCTTAATGAACAACTGGGCATGTTTTACTTTTTGGCCAAGTGGGCGTTGTGCAGAGGAGTGTATGACGCTGACCAATCAGTGACCAATCAGCGTCATACACTTCTCTCCATTCATTTACTCTGTAGATAGCGCTATAGCTATATCACTATGTGCAGCCACATACACAAACACTAACATTACTGCAGTGTCCTGACAATGAATATACATTACCTCCAGCCAGGACGTGATGTTTATTCAGAATCCTGACACTTCGCTAACACAATCCCGACACTACAGCACAGCAAGCGTAATCTCGTTTTAAATGACAGTTTACAGCATAATCTCGCGAGATTACTCTTGCTGTGCTGTAGTATCGGGATTGTGTTAGCGAAGTGTCAGGATTCTGAATAGACATCATGTCCTGGCTGGAGGTAATGTATATTCATTGTCAGGACACTGTAGTAACGTTAGTGTTTGTGTATGTGGCTGCACATAAGCGATATAGCTATATCGCTATGTGCTGTGTAAATTAATGGAGAGAAGTGTATGACGCTGATTGGTCAGCGTCATACACTCCTCTGTACAACGCCCACTTGGCCAAAAAGTAAAACACGCCCAGCTGTTCATTAAAAAACTCATTAGCATAAAGCTAATATAGGTCATAACTACGTCAAAAATGATTGTTTTCTAAATAAAGAACACTGCTGTAATCTACATTACAGTGCCGATCATATCATGTACAATATAGGCCACTTATAATGTGGTGACAGAGCCTCTTTAAATCCAGGGTTTGACTTTCAACCCTCTGTTTATTATTTTTCAGCTATTCATTGGTGGATTTACTGAAATATTTAGGGTTGTTGTCAAGTTGCAAGGTCTACTTTCGGACTGAGCGTCAATCTTCGTACCATAATGTTTAGCTTTTGCCTCTCTTTGCCTACTCAGGTTAATGTTAATGATGCAGAATAAACCTCCAGATGTATGGCAGCTAATTAACAATGAACGAATTACGTAGTAAAAGTACGTTAGAATAACTTCTTAGAATAACTTGAAAAATGGTGAATATACTGGTTCTATCATTGGTGAATATACTGGTTCTATCATTGGTGAATATACTGGTTCTATCATTGGTGAATATACTGGTTCTATCATTCACAATGTTATTGTATATTGGAAGAAATCCTGAAAAATTGTCTTCCTGCTAGAAATGAAAACTTGAATGAATTCTTATGTGCAGTAATTGTTTGCAGTTTTATTGTAAGCATTTCCGTTTGTTCTCTAGAAATGTTCTGTTTTTAAGAAGAATCTGCTGCTCCCCATCTTCCGTGAGAAAGTCCTGTGATTCCTGTTTCTTGTGCAGGGAAGATCTTTGAAGGGGATACAGAACTAAAGCAGCCTTATAGCGCCTTCATTCTATGAACAAATTTTATTTATTTCAATGTACACCATGCAAGTAGATGAGTTGGGGCAATATACTTATGTGCACATGACCGTGCTTTTCTTCAGTGGGCTATCCACTTTTTTTATGGATAGCGCACTGGCCCATTCATATCTATAGTGCCATGCACACATCAGGCTTTTTTGCTTATCTTTTGTTCCGTTCTGCAAATTATAGAACATGTTTACAGACCGGTGGCGCACATTCAGGTCTATGGGTCTGCAAAAATAACGAAAAGCACAGGGAAGCCATTTGTGTGCTGTCCGCATTTTGCGTATATGTTGCTAGGAAAGTACTCAGAGATTAGATCACGTGATCTTCCTATTGGTGTTTCCAGTGGGTTGGGAAAAATAATGTAAATTTCCTCCTTCCGTTTGTTTTGTGGACCGTGAAATACGGATGACACATGGAAACAACACCCCCTTAGTCTACGGACATATGGAACGGTTGCAGAAGCCACTAGGGTCCAAAGTTTGTGGCCTGATCAACGGCAATGGTCATGAGCATGAGGCCTAAGGTACAAACATTATGTTTTATTTGATACAGTCAATTTCTTTTACTCTCAGTGGGGTTCAGATGTGCAGGAGAATTTCTATCCATGTATCTCCTGCCTGCTGATCATAACCGATAGCTATTGATAAATAATGCTATAAATACTTGTTATTTTTCAATTGGTGGAGTATAAAGTATTTCTGTTTTTACACAAGGCCCACAATACTGTAGCCTACAGGCTCCTTGTAGGAAATTTAGATAAATGAACTGACACCAGCTAATAGTGAAACAACTGTTAACAGACCTTCTTCCTCCCATCTGCTAATATGTGACATCCTGACTGCTCTGTAATAGATGACATGTTGTATTTTGCTTGTTACTGTTAGAGTTCTTTTTAGGCTTCATTTTTCTAAGCCACAAAAGCACTCAAGTGAAAGAAAAACAAGGTCAACGTGACATGAAAAATATATCATATGCCAACATTCCGTATCAGCTGTCAGATGGGACACCTTGTCATTCGGTAAATTGAAGAAAGATCTATGCAAAATGATTGCTAACTGTTGCAGTCACATAACCAAAAATCTATACATACTAATAAAAGAAGGTTCAAAACATGAAACCGTTAATGACAACCTATTAATCCTTAAAAGAAGGTAAGTTACTTAATAATATTGTTACCTAGATACTGTGCTCTGTGCATTTCTATCTTGTACGGCTGAGGTTCTTTAGTTTCAATGCAGGAACAATATTAGCTATCTTTTAGATCCAGCAAATCAATTCTTCATTTCTAAGCAGTGAACAAAACCTCATGTTACCACAGGCAGTTTCGTTAGTCATTCTTTATACTTTATTCATACAGAAAATATCACTTTGAGTATGTTTGTGGCTTATTCTACGTTTCTCACTTGACATTCGGTTTATTATGAGTATTTGTAAATTAAACTTCTGCATTGCTCTTGTGTGCACATCATGACCTCCTGCTTGTTTTTAAAGGATGTGACGAATTGAAAACAAGTCAAATGACTTTTATATGACTTTTATATATTATTTATGTATTTTATTCATTTATACAGACATCTGTATAATGTTCAAAATAGGTGAAATCAGTGGGAAGTCACTGTGCACTTACCCTTGAACAGCAGGAGGGAGTTGAATGTGAGTGAAATCCTTCTACTTTGCTATTGGCCCCTTAACATTGCACAGAACTGTCTCCCAATAATATGCAGAAATTCTGCCACTGCATAGCCTAGATGATTGATACAAGTTTGTGGAAGCATTCTTATAAAGGCTAAGTACACCTTTGTAAGCATTTTTTAATGATTATTAATGTATTTACTGTTGTTAAGAAACTTTCACAATTTTTAAGATTACACCTATGTGTCCAGTATACATAGATAATGTATCGTTCTGTTTCAGCCGATTCCGTCAGTTCAGCTGAACTAACGGCTCAGGTTATAGTGGGTCCTGCGTGTCTCTGACACACAGGAAGCCAGCTAATAACGATCACATGTACGTTCATAACTTAGATGTGATCAATATTAGTTAGATACCCAAAGCCAAATATGCAAAAGATTATATGTAACCATTAAAACATTAAATATCAAAATATATAAGAAATAGTATATAAATAAATAAATTAAATAAAGTGGAAGGGTAGAGATAGGGGATAGTAACCTAGTTAGCCATGAGTCCAGTCCCCTAACGTAAAAAAAAAGTGTAAAGATACATATAATAATTAAGTAAAATAATTAAGTAAAACATAATATTAATAATTACACTATCAAAATTAATACATGCTAATAAGACATAGTATAGTGATGTTAGTATACCAAATACATTTATAACCAGGGAATCCCACCAAAAATAATGAAGAGAAACTCAGCCACGTGAAACAAATGTTGCATAAAGGGAAATGGGTAAGACAAAGTCCTGACGCGTATCGCCATTTATCACATCTTCCTCAGGGGCAATGAACCATAATAACACTTGTCTTTTTATTACGTCCATGTGATCCAGTTTGATGACCTTGACCTGAGTCACGTACTGTGTAATCTGACGCTTAATATATCTATCATCAATCCAGCTACCATAGCTTAAAGTAGCCTCAATGACGTGACATTCACTTGTCTCCAATGCGATCACATTGGACATTATTGGCTGCCAATACAGTACAGCTCATCAATGTACAATGTAGATTCCAATCACATGACTTACATAGTAGATATCTTAAGCCGGGCTAATGGAATAATAATATGAGTAAGTAAACCGCCTACAGTAAATCCCACCCAAATTTAGAAAGCAATAAATATGCTCATAATAATTAATAATATACCTGATACTTTTGGCTGTCCTTTACATGCGTCAAGAAATAAGATACTGTAAAAAAACAAATGTAAGTAGAGAAATAATCACTAAATAACAGTCTATTTTACAATTTGATTTAAAAAAATAAATTATATATATATATATATATATATATATATATATATATATATATATCCAAGAAGAAAATTCAGCAGCACTCCGATGATCAAGGTGAAAAAGTGAAATTTATTGTGCCAACATGACAATGCAACGTTTCCGTCCCACCTTGGGACCTTTCTCAAGCATAGTGATACATACATATTCAGTGGTTTATATAGTGTGTATCCAGTCAGTATCGTCAATCTCATTAAAATAATGAGGTTGATATATACATCTCAAAACAACGTGATACAAACAATAAAAGAGTATCGAAGTGACATAAATCGATACATATTGTGAAAACAATGAATTAATATTAAAAGCAACATAAAACATCCATTTTTCATGCAAGAAAATACATAATTACATGAATCGCAATATTCAACAGCTGGGTGAAAATCGGAGACTGCACGACCACTTAGCCAATCAGAGAGCAGGTATTGTTGTTTGACGTATGAAGCCTGTCATTCACAGCCCGTATCTGTCCGGCTCCAATGCGCATGCGTCGGATCAGTCCGGACCGGATATGACATCTCGCTTTAGTAACTAGGATACCGATCGTTTAGTAAACAAAGTCCTCTCAGCATTCAGTTGTAGGTGATCGATCAGTATATCCCGGAGATGATATGTCGCTCCGAGAATTTAAAATATCGATCGCCAAAAACGCTTGTATGCAATATAGATAGGAAATATAAATCGGATTAGAAAATTGCTCATACTGTCTGTACACAGCACCTAAAGGGTAAATATACCCAAATATTGTAAATGCATGGACATGGGCAGTTTATCGCACATCATAAATAAAAAATCAACAGATTACTTATGATAATATATAAGATAAATAAATCAGAAGAGTCCACACGTGGAAAGAAACGCACACAGCTGTCGTGTACGCGGTCCCAGCCATATCCCCTATAACTCGTGTAACGGACTCAATACCTGCTCTCTGATTGGCTAAGTGGTCGTGCAGTCTCCGATAGGTGTCTTTCGATGTCGTCTCCCTCTATACCTCTATAGGACATGATAGAGGTATTGGGGCAGTGAGACGGAGACTTATGGATTCTGATTATGATACCCCATGCAGGGAATTCATTATGTCTCTTTTGGAGCTTATTTTGACCAATAATTACTTCATGTTCGATGAAAAATTTTACATTCAATTAAAAGGTACGGCTATGGGGTCTAACATGGCCCCTACCTACGCCAATATTTTCATGGACATGATGGAGGAGACATGCGTCTATGTGTCCCACCACTTCACTCATGTACTGGGGTGGTGGAGATACATAGACGATGTCTTTCTCATCTGGACTGATACTGTAACGAACTTGGAATCTTTCCATCAGTTCCTTAATCGGATTGATCACAATATTCAGTTTACTATGACCTATTCCAGTGAGATGGTCCAATTTTTGGATGTCAATGTAATGTTGAGGGATAATGTCCTAACCACTGGGTTATATACGAAAGACACAGATCGTAATACCCTTTTACAATTTGAGAGCTGTCATCCTAAGAACATGATACGGTCTTTGCCATTTAGTCAGATGATGAGAGCAAAACGGATTGTGGATGATCCGAATGATTTAGATACGTCCTTAGACCTCATGATGTCTAATTTTGCACAAAGGGGATACCCCAAACATTTATTATATACTCACAAAATGAAGATTAAGAGTATTCCGAGGGAAACATTGATTAAGACGTCTAAACATATTAAAAATAAACGGATACCATTTATATCCACATACAATCCGTTAAGTGGCAGTGTTTCCAGAATTTTGAACAGACATTGGCCTATCATTAAAAATTGCTATAACCATATTTGCGAACTAAACAACCCGCCTTTAATGTCTTATCGTAGATCTAAGAATCTACGTGATAATCTTGTCAAAACCAGAGTTGGTGAACAACAGCTTAAAGGGAAACAAACCTTGTTAAAATCTTTAAGACCAGGGAATTTCCCATGCCCTAGATGCATCAATTGCAATCTTATGCAGAGGGGGAATACTTTTGATCATCCTGTGACACATAAGGCATTTAAGATTAAACACCATGTACCCTGTTATACAGACTCGGTTATTTATGTACTTTGGTGCCCCTGCCACTTACTGTATGTAGGAGAAACTACATGTGATTTTAAAACGAGGTTGAATAACCATCGGTACTCAATAAGAAAAAAGAAATGTGACTTACCTATAGCAAAACATTTCACTGAGCATGGTCATACTGAAAAGGATCTCAAATTTATGATCCTTGACCACATTCCTTTATCCTATAAGGGTGGTGACCGACATAGGGCACTACACAAATGTGAACTCAAATGGATCTTTTTATTGAATTCTCTGCGACCTAATGGTCTTAATGTTGAATTTAATGTATCCAGAGTTGCTCCCTGAGATTGTTGCCTTCCGATGTGTTTTGACTTCTGGCACTATCCTCCTCTTTAACCCCTTAATGACCGGGCCATTTTGCACGTTAATGACCAAGGATTATTTTTTGTTTTTTCACGGTCACATTCCAAGAGTCGTAACTTTTTTTTTATTCCGCCGACATCGCCGTATAAGGGCTTGTTTTTTGCGGGACGAGTTGTATTTTGTAATTGTACCATTTTTAGATGCTTATAACATATTGATTAACTTTTATTAACTTTATTTTAGGAGAGAATTGAAAATAAGCAGCTATTCCAGCATTAATTTTCACGTTATAAATTTACGCCGTTTACTATGCAGCATAAATAACATGTTAACTTTATTCTATGGGTCGGCACGATTACGGAGATACCAAATATGTAGAGATTTTATATGTTTTTCCTACGTTTGCACAATAAAAACCCTTTTAGAAAAAATGACTTGTTTGTGCGTCGCCGCATTCCAAGAGCTGTAACGTTTTTATTTTTCCGTCGATGTGGCCGTATGTGGGCTTGATTTTTGCGGGACAATGTGTAGTTTTCATTAGTTTTGGGGTACATAGGACTTATAGATTAACTTTTATTTTATTTTTTATGGGGGGATTGGGAGAAAAGAGAGAATTTTGCCATTGTTTTTTGCGTTTTCTTTGGACCCCGTTCATCTGGCAGTTTAATTAATGTGTTCATTTTATTGGTCAAGTTATTACGATCGCGGGGATATCATATATGTGTATGTGTGATTTGTTTTGACAAAGTTTGACAAAGTTTTATTTGATTTTTCACTGTAATTTATTTATTTATTTTTTTCACAAACTTTATTTAACTGATTGTCATTTTTTTTTAAAGTCCCATCAGGACACTTCACTATGCGATCTGTTGATCGCATATATAATGCTTTGGTATACTTAGTATACCAAAGCATTATTGCCTGTCAGTGTAAAACTAACAGGCAACCTATTAGGTCATGCCTCCGGCATCGCCTAACAGGCAGTTGCGGAAGACAGACCTGGGGGTCTTTGTTAGACCCCCGGCTGTCATGGAAACCCGACGGCGACCCACGATTTGTTTGCGGGGGCGCCGAACGGGTGACAGAGGGAGCTCCCTCCCTCTGTCAAACACATTAGATGCCGCTGTCACTATTGACAGCGGCATTTAATGGGTTAAACTGCCGGAATCGGAGCGCGCTTCGATTCCGGCAGTTGCAGCAGGAGCCAGGCTGTGTATAACAGCCGTGCTCCTGCCGCTGATCGCGTGGGTACGCTGTCAGTACCCGCGCGATCACAGGACGGATATATCCGTCCTCCTGCGCGAACTAGCAGCTGCTGAGGACGGATATATCCGTCCTTCGGCGTTAAGGAGTTAAATGAAATGTGTGATACATGAACCTTTGATATATTTTTAACATAAATTTTTCTATTATAGATAAACATGGGACTGCAGGACCACTTCAGATCATCTAGATTGATATAACGATAAACCAATATAAGCTATATTTGTGATGGAATGATGGTTGAATTGTTCTCTTGCTCAATGTGTCTGGTAATCAGCATATTTGATATTATATATATTTCTTTTCCTGTTTTCTCCATGGCTGGGCTGTATTTACAGCACATCTCTCCCTTCCTTCTTGTTTTTATTTTTATTTCTGAATACCTTGAGTCCGTTACACGAGTTATAGGGGATATGGCTGGGACTGCGTACACGACAGCTGTGTGCATTTCTTTCCACGAAACCTGAATGATGGAGACCGCCGAACACATAATGTGATCGGGGTCCCTTCTTCCTCGTGTGGACTCTTCTGATTTATTTATCTTATATATTATCATAAGTAATCTGTTGATTTTTTATTTATGATGTGCGATAAACTGCCCATGTCCATGCATTTACAATATTTGGGTATATTTACCCTTTAGGTGCTGTGTACAGACAGTATGAGCAATTTTCTAATCCGATTTATATTTCCTATCTATATTGCATACAAGCGTTTTTTGGCGATCAATATTTTAAATTCTCGGAGCGACATATCATCTCCGGGATATACTGATCGATCACCTACAACTGAATGCTGAGAGGACTTTGTTTACTAAACGATCGGTATCCTAGTTACTAAAGCGAGATGTCATATCCGGTCCGGACTGATCCGACGCATGCGCATTGGAGCCGGACAGATACGGGCTGTGAATGACAGGCTTCATACGTCAAACAACAATACCTGCTCTCTGATTGGCTAAGTGGTCGTGCAGTCTCCGATTTTCACCCAGCTGTTGAATATTGCGATTCATGTAATTATGTCTTTTCTTGCATGAAAAATGGATGTTTTATGTTGCTTTTAACCCCTTAAGGACGCAGCCTAGTTTTAGCCTTAAGGCTCAGAGCCCATTTTTCAAATCTGACATATTTCACTTTATGTGGTAATAACGTCGGAATGCTTAAACCTATCCAAGCGATTCTGAGATTGTTTTCTCGTGACACTTTGTGCTTCATGTTCGTGGTAAAATTTGGTCGATATATTCAGTCTTTATTTGTGAAAAATTGCAAAATTTAGAGAAAATGTACAAAAAATAGCATTTTTCTGAATTTAAATGCATCTGCTTGAAAAACAGACGCTTACACCACCCAAAATAGTTACTAGTTCACATTTCCCATATGTCTACTTTAGATTGGCATCATTTTTTGAACATTATTTTATTTTTCTTGGATGTTACAAGGCTTAGAACATAAACAGCAATTTCTCATATTCTTAAGAAAATTTCAAAAGCCTTTTTTTGAAGGTACCAGTTCAGTTCTGAAGTGGATTTGAGGGGCCTATGTATTAGAAACCCCCATAAAACACCCCATTTTAAAAACTAGACCCCTCAAAGTATTCAAAACAGCATATAGAAAGTTTTTTAACCCTTCAGGAATTTCACAGGAATTAAAGCAAAGTGGAAATGAAATTTGCAAATTTAATTTTTTCTACTGAATTTCAATTTTATTACATTTTTTTCTGTAACAGAGATGTTTTTACCAGAGAAATACTACTAAATATGTATTGTCCAGATTCTGCAGTTTTTAGAAATTTCCCACATGTGGCCCTACTGCGCTCGTGGACTAAAACACAAGCCCTAGAAGCAAAGAAGCACCTAGTACATTTTGAGGCCTCTTTTTTATTAGAATATATTTTAGGCAGCATGCCAGGTTTGAAGAGGTGTTGAGGTATCAAAACAATGGAAATCCACCAGAAGTGACCCCATTTTGGAAATTACACCCCTCAAGGAATTTAATTTATGGTTTTTGTTATTATTTTGACCACACAGTTTTTTCACAGCACCTATTTGAATTGGGCTGTGAAATGAAAAAAATGATATTTTTTCCAATAAGATGTCATTTTTTATCAAAATTTCTTATTTTCACAGGGAACAACATACCCCATTTTGTTGCCCAATTTGTCCTTAGTGCGGTAATACCCCATTTGTGGTGATAAACTGCCGTTTGGGCCCATGGGAGGGCTCAGAAGGAAAAGAGCGCTATGTGTTTGTTGGAGTACAGATTTTGCTGGTTTGGTTTTCGGGTGCCATGTCGCATTTGCAGAGCCCCAGAGGTATCAAAGCAATGGAAACCCACCAGAAGTGACCCCATTTTGGAAACTACACCCCTCAAGGAATTCATTTATGGTTTTTGTTATCATTTTGACCGCACAGTTTTTTCACAGCATCTATTTGAATTGGGCTGTGAAATGAAAAAAATGATATTTTTTCCAATAAGATGTCATTTTTTATCAAAATTTCTTATTTTTACAAGGAACAACATACCCCATTTTGTTGCCCAATTTGTCCTTAGTGCGGTAATACCCCATTTGTGGTGATAAACTGCCGTTTGAGCCCATGGGAGGGCTCAGAAGGAAAGGACCACCATTTGGCCTACTGGAGCTTTTCTGGTGCTAAGTCATGTATGCAGAAGTGCCTGAGGTACCAGTAGAGTTGAAATCCCCGAGAAGTGACCCCATTTTAAAAACTACACCCCTTAAGACATTCATCTAGAGGTGTAGTGAGCATTTTGACACCACAGGTACTGTGTAAAAGATAATGCGCAGCAGATGGTGCAGAGTGAGATTTGCAATTTTATATATATATATATATATATATGGCATGTCAGTGTCCGATATATTGTGCCCAGCATGCGCCACCGGAGATATACACCCCTTAAATTGTAATGTGGGTTCTCCTGGGTACGGCAATACCCTACATGTGGCTGTTATCAGCTGCCTGGGCACACGGCAGGGCTTAGAAGGGAAGGACCACAATTTGGCCTACTGGAGCTTTTCTGGTGCTAAGTCATGTATGCAGAAGCCCCTCAGGTACCAGTACAGTTGAAACCCCCGAGAAGTGACCCCATTTTAAAAACTACACCCCTTAAGACATTCATCTAGAGGTGTAGTGAGCATTTTGACCCCACAGGTACTGTGTAAAAGATAATGCGCAGCAGATGGTGCAGTGTGAGATTTGCAATTTTATATATATATATGCCATTTCAGTGTCCAATATATTGTGCCCAGCATGCGCCACCGGAGATATACACCCCTTAAATTGTAATGTGGGTTCTCCTGGGTACGGCAATACCCTACATGTGGCTGTGCATACGGCAGGGCTCAGAAGGGAAAGATGAGGGGGGTAAGCTGTGCGGAGTGCATCAGGGTAAATTAAAAATCAAGGGATGTATGATACATTTTAAAACAATCTTTTATACAGAGCCCTGGTTTTTCGGGACACGTGTCACATTGGTATATTGTGTTCTTCCTTATCCCCCTCTTATAGCAGACTCTGCACCTCTTTTGACTCTTTCCCTTTCCACCGGTTTGGGGAACTTCTCCTGGAAAGTGTTGCCCTGGTACGATGCGTGTGGCCTCGCTTCCAGAAGTACTGCTTGCCCCCCCTTCCTGGTCCCTAAAGATTAGATCTTGAAATTCCAGGAAAGTTCCCCTCTGGCCTGCACATCGACGTAGCACGTACGCATTGTACAAAGCCATCTGTATGATGTGCCCGGCCAGCTTCTTATACCACACCGCATGGCGCTGTAGGGCTTCAGGACTTGATTTGACAAGTCCATCCCTCCCATGTACCTATTGTAGTCCAGGATGCAGTCTGGTTTGGGGGTGGCCTTTCCTTCATATATCCTAAATCTTTAGGTATACCCTGATGCACTCTCGCACAGCTTATACATCTTCACGCCATACCTTGCCCTCTTACCCGGCAGGTACTCGCAGAATTGAACCCTCCCTTTAAAATCTACCAAGGACTCATCAATAGAAATACACTTCTCAGGGGTGTATGTTTGGGAAAACCGGGCACTGAAATGGTCTAATAGGGGTCTCCGTTTATACAAACGGTCAAAACTGGGGCCATCTCGGGGTGGGCACGGCTCATTATCAGTATAATGTAAGAAGCGAAGTATTGCCTCATTTATTTTTTTAGGTTCCAGTTCAGTTCTGAAGTTGCTTTGAGGGGCCTATATATTAGAAACCCCTATCAAACACCCCATTTTAGAAACTAGACCCCTCAAAGTATTCACAACAGCATTTAGAAAGTTTATGAACCCTTTAGGTGTTTCACAGGAATTTAGAGCAAAGTAGAGGTGAAATGTACTTTTTTTTTTTTTGTCAGAAAATACTCTTTATACCATTTTTTTTATAACACAAAAGGTTTTACCAGAGAAACGCAACACAATACTTATTGGCCAGATTCTGCAGTTTTGAGAAATATCCTACATGTGGCCCTAGTGCGGTAATGGACTGAAGCACCGGCCTCCGAAGCAAAGGAGCGCCTAGTGGATTTTGAGCCCTCCTTTTTATTAGGCACCATGTCCTGTTTGAAGAGGTCTTGTGGTGCCAAAACATTGGAAACCCCCCAAAAGTGACCCCAATTTGGAAACTAGACCCCTTGAGGAATCCATTGTAGTTTTCTTGGGGTGCATGCGGCTTTTTGATCAGTTTTTATTCTATTTTTAGGTGGCGTGGTGACTAAAAAACAGCAATTCTACTATTGTTTTTTTATTCTTTTTTTTTTACAGCGTTCACCGTGCGCTATAAATGACATATTCACTTTATTCTGCGGGGCGATACGATTACGGCGATACCAGATGTTTATAGTTTTTTTTATGTCTTATGGCGTTTGCACAATAAAATACGTTTTGTAAAAAATCATTTACTTTTGGTGTTACCTTATTCTAAGAGCCATAACGTTTTTTATTTTTCAATCAATAAAGCCGTGCGAGGACTTATTTTTTGCGTAACTAAATGTAGTTTCGATCAATACCATTTTTAGGTACATGCGACTTTTTGATCTCTTTTTATTCAATTTTTTGGGAGGTGAAGTGACCAAACAATTGTTATTGTGGTACGGTTTATAATTATTATTTTTTTACGGCGTTCACCGTGCGGGATAAATAACAAAATAATTTTGTAGTTCAGGCCGTTACGGACGCGGCGATACCAATTATGTATAGTTTATTTGTTTGTTTATATATTTTTATTAATAATAAATGACTGATAAGGTAAAAAGGGTGATTTTTACTTTTAATACTTTTAAAACTTTTATTTTCTTATTTTTACACAACTTTTTTTAACTTTTTTTTTACTTTATTACTTTGTCCCACTAGGGGACTTGAGGGGAGGAGGCCCTGATCGCTATTCTAATACACTGCACTACATGCGTAGTGCAGTGTATTAGAACTGTCAGCTACTCACTGACAGCAAGCATAGTGGGTCCTGACATTGCCAGGACCCACCAGGCTTCCGTCTATGGCATAGCCGGACGCCATTGTTTGGTGTCCGGTTGCCATAGTCACCATCACCGGCCGCTATCGTGTAGCAGGCCGGCGATGGCGGATTAACCCCTAAGAAGCCGCGATCGCTATTGAACGCGGCTTCTGAGGGGTTAATCGGCGGGGGAGCTCCGCGATCGGTCCCGGCACATTGAGCAGTGATAGTCTGCTGTCGGAAACAGCAGCTATCACAGCTCATGAACGCGCCCCGCGCGAACGGCGCCGTGTTTACTCCATGACATACTATTATGTCATGGAGCGCGAACGATGCACTTACCATGACATAATAGTATGTCCTGGAGCGTTAAGGGGTTAATATTAATTCATTGTTTTCACAATATGTATCTATTTATGTCACTTCGATACTCTTTTATTGTTTGTATCACGTTGTTTTGAGATGTATATATCAACCTCATTATTTTAATGAGATTGACGATACTGATTGGATACACACTATATAAACCACTGAATATGTATGTATCACTATGCTTGAGAAAGGTCCCAAGGTGGGACGGAAACGTTGCATTGTCATGTTGGCACAATAAATTTCACTTTTTCACCTTGATCATCGGAGTGCTGCTGAATTTTCTTCTTGGATATGCGTATGGTCTTTGGATCGGGACTATCAGCTGGCACCCTTCATTACTTGAATTTATACGTGGAAACAGAGTGCTGCCGTTTTTCTACTGGTGTATATATATATATATATATATATATATATATATATATATATATATATAAATATACGGCAGTGGTAGAAAAGAAAAACATGCGGCACTCACCCAGATGCAGTAAAAGTCATTTATTATGGCATCAAACAAGGACTGTGGAGGGGGATGAACAGACCAATGCGGTGTCTTGCGGAACTCCTGACACTTGAACTTCAGTGTTGATGTTTGTAACTTCCATGTATATACAGTTCGCTCTCACTCAAAGTATAAGGCAAAAGTAAATAAAGTCTATAATATACTTTATATATCCAAACAAAATCATGTATGTATATACATATATTAAGCGTCTGAGCCGGCCTTGCTGCAATGGAGGTATTGGGAGGGATGTTGCCAAACATTCTATGTATATTATATTTAGCTGACCTGCCAGGTATAAAACTGTTTTGGTCTGGGTGGACCAGGGCCGGTATCAATTTGGCCAGCCTTCTTGCCAAAACCTTAGCAAACAGTTTGGCGTCAGTGTTCAATAACATAATTGGATGGTATCACTCCACTTGTAAGGGGTCTTTTTCTTTTTTTCAGTATTAATTTTAGAATAGCTTTTGTCATTTATTTACGCAGATGACCAGACTAATTCTCGAATTCTGAGCAAGGAGGGCAGGAGTTTCTGTTTGTCTTATAGACTGGACCGGGCAAGGAATGTGATCCAGATAGTCTTCCAGATTGCAGGGCTATAATAAGCCTTTGAGCAGTTTGAGTTTTAAAATCAATGATGTCATAAATTGTAACTCTCATCTAGTAGTCTATTCTATCAATTACACAACATGCTTTTTACTATATGTAGGGTGTACCATTCGGAAACTAAAAACTCGAATTCCAGATTAAAAAAAATCTACTATTGTGACGGGTGCTGCCAAGCATTTTTTTGAAGTTGTTAAAATTGTGAAAACTCTCCGACATGGAATTTTGTATGGACAAGAAATATTCGACTGCTCCTAAACCATCCTTATGCACTATGTTTACATTTATGGTGACCGTGCCACATATTACTTATATAGTACATATTTGAAATCCTGGAAACTATGGTAGTGTTTTAAAGAGGACATGTATAATGTCACAGGTAAAATAAATAGCCTGTGATAATACATACGTATGTGTAGGACTAAAAATGCCTGCTTTTCCAGTATATTCCAATCAGTTGTAAGATTATATAGCTCGGATTTTAAGAACAGCATATAAATATTTAAATATCTTAAATCTTATTATTGAAAATCTTCTTTTGACAAAGGTAGCAATACCTACAGTATCATAGGTATGTGTTGGAAACGCCACCTCATTTGCTGAGCACATATTCCCCATCAAGCGTTGCTTACATGCTAAATACTAACATGTCTGTCTGCCTGTGTAATAGAGTTTGTGGAAGTTGTATGGACTATATTGTTTCATTTATTATGCACCTATTAATAATAAGAATAATACAATTACTGGAATAATTATCTAGGTGGCAGACATTATTTTAAAAGGATTTTGTGACATGTTAATCAGACATGTCCTACTAGTTTTCTCGACCTTTTCACATGATGGATGTACATGCATACAACAAGCACATTACGTTGGGCGCGGCAGCGACTAGTGACTGAAGAGATATTCCTATTACGCTTACTAAAGACTGCAGTTTAAAAGTTGCACGGCATATGAAAACTTTACCAAAGTGACAAAACATGTTAAACAATTACGTTTTTATTTGAGAAGATGAAATCAATAGAAAATAAAAAAAGCAACAACTCAAACTTTGGAAAAATCATTCCTATAACTTGATGTACTGTTCCAATAACCTGCTGACATATGCCAAACAAACAATAAACCATGTACTGTAGCTGGTACAAAAAAAAGCAAATATCTGTAGAGATAACACAAAGCTCAGGAGACAAAGACAGACAAACAATAAAAAGTGAAGGCAGAAAAGGCCATAAGACCAGACTGCTATGGGGCTTTATACGACCACTGGAATTAGGGCCTTTCAAGCTATTGTTCTGCACAAATAAATGATGTATTCTCGATTTCATTATTTGTGGGGCAGGGTATAAATGTCAGCAGCTCATTATTTCCACATATACGTATACCTTTAACCTTACAGAGACATAAACACTGTCTCTATTGTATTTATATAAGGGGAATCCACTTGGTATAGATATTCTTGTGAACAAAGTATATCTTCATTGATCAGTGTTGTCCAATAGAGATATATATTAATTACTACTATAGGCCATATGTTTATAGCCAAGATTTTGTCATGTAATAGAGCGAGGGTGGAATTAGTGTTTTTTCACTGAGGTAATACCGGAGGACTCTGGGCAGTAATGGACTCACAAACCCCTCTCAATAAGCAACAGATAACAAAGCTGTATTGTGACAACATATTCTTCAGCGCTGTATAGACATTGTCACAATACACATCAGGCCCCATGGGGGATAATAATCTATTTTCCCTGTCCCACATTCCCTGTCAATTAATCTATTCACATGTTTTTGAAGTGTGGGAGGAAACTGAAGTACCCAGAGAAAACACACACAAAGAAAACATTTAAACTCCATGAAAATGTTGTATTTGGTTGGAATTGAACCCAGGACTAAGGGATCTATTGAGCCGCCGTTTGTAACAACATTACCTGTTTCTGCTCCAGTAGCCAGACAAAGAGACAGGAGGGGCGTGGCCTGAGACCTGTGGCTAATTCACCTGTTCCAACTCTAGATTAAGCAGAAAAGCAGATGGGGGCTTGACTTGAGAATCAATCAGTTAGATCTGTGCTCTACTTAATTACTGTCTCTTTGCCAGTTATGGATTCACCCTGAATAGTCTGCGCATGTAGTGAGAATTCCTGAATTTTTTGACCCAGCTTGTTTGCCCGACTACTCTTCTTTCTTCCTAGTGTTTACTACTGTGCATCACCTCGGACCGTTTCCTGACTTCTCTTCTTTCTTCCTAGTGTTTACTACTGTGCATCACCTCGGACCGTTTCCTGACTACTCTTCTTTCTTCCTAGTGTTTACTACTGTGCATCACCTCGGACCGTTTCCTGACTTCTCTTCTTTCTTCCTAGTGTTTACTACTGTGCATCACCTCGGACCATTTCCTGACTACTCTTCTTTCTTCCTAGTGTTTACTACTGTGCATCACCTCGGACCGTTTCCTGACTTCTCTTCTTTCTTCCTAGTGTTTACTACTGTGAATCACCTCGGACCATTTCCTGACTACTCTTCTTTCTTCCTAGTGTTTACTACTGTGCATCACCTCAAACCGTTTCCTGACTACTCTTCTTTCTTCCTAGTGTTTACTACTGTGCATCACCTCGGACCGTTTCCTGACTTCTCTTCTTTCTTCCTAGTGTTTACTACTGTGCATCACCTCGGACCGTTTCCTGACTACTCTTCTTTCTTCCTAGTGTTTACTACTGTGCATCACCTCGGACCGTTTCCTGACTTCTCTTCTTTCTTCCTAGTGTTTACTACTGTGCATCACCTCGGACCGTTTCCTGACTACTCTTCTTTCTTCCTAGTGTTTACTACTGTGCATCACCTCGGACCGTTCCGTGACTACTCTTCTTTCTTCCTAGTGTTTACTACTGTGCATCACCTCGGACCGTTTCCTGACTTCTCTTCTTTTTTCCTAGTGTTTACTACTGTGCATCACCTCGGACCGTTTCCTGACTACTCTTCTTTCTTCCTAGTGTTTACTACTGTGCATTACCTCGGACCGTTCCGTGACTACTCTTCTTTCTTCCTAGTGTTTACTACTGTGCATTACCTCGGACCGTTCCGTGACTACTCTTCTTTCTTCCTAGTGTTTACTACTGTGCATCACCTCGGACCGTTTCCTGACTTCTCTTCTTTTTTCCTAGTGTTTACTACTGTGCATCACCTCGGACCGTTTCCTGACTTCTCTTCTTTCTTCCTAGTGTTTACTACTGTGCATCACCTCGGACCGTTTCCTGACTTCTCTTCTTTCTTCCTAGTGTTTACTACTGTGCATCACCTCGGACCATTTCCTGACTACTCTTCTTTCTTCCTAGTGTTTACTACTGTGCATCACCTCGGACCATTTCCTGACTACTCTTCTTTCTTCCTAGTGTTTACTACTGTGCATCACCTCGGACCGTTTCCTGACTACTCTTCTTTCTTCCTAGTGTTTACTACTGTGCATCACCTCGGACCGTTTCCTGACTACACTTCTTTCTTCCTAGTGTTTACTACTGTGCATCACCTCGGACCGTTTCCTGACTACTCTTCTTTCTTCCTAGTGTTTACTACTGTGCATCACCTCGGACCGTTTCCTGACTACTCTTCTTTCTTCCTAGTGTTTACTACTGTGCATCACCTCGGACCGTTTCCTGACTACTCTTCTTTCTTCCTAGTGTTTACTACTGTGCATCACCTCGGTCCGTTTCCTGACTACTCTTCTTTCTTCCTAGTGTTTACTACTGTGCATCACCTCGGACCGTTTCCTCACTACTCTTCTTTCTTCCTAGTGTTTACTACTGTGCATCACCTCGGACCGTTTCCTGACTACTCTTCTTTCTTCCTAGTGTTTACTACTGTGCATCACCTCGGACCGTTTCCTGACTTCTTTTCTTTTTTCCTAGTGTTTACTACTGTGCATCACCTCGGACCGTTTCCTGACTACTCTTCTTTCTTCCTAGTGTTTACTACTGTGCATCACCTCGGACCGTTTCCTGACTACTCTTCTTTCTTCCTAGTGTTTACTACTGTGCATCACCTCGGACCGTTTCCTGACTTCTCTTCTTTCTTCCTAGTGTTTACTACTGTGCATCACCTCGGACCGTTTCCTGACTTCTCTTCTTTCTTCCTAGTGTTTACTACTGTGCATCACCTCGGACCGTTTCCTGACTTCTCTTCTTTCTTCCTAGTGTTTACTACTGTGCATCACCTCGGACCGTTTCCTGACTACTCTTCTTTCTTCCTAGTGTTTACTACTGTGCATCACCTCGGACCGTTTCCTGACTACTCTTCTTTCTTCCTAGTGTTTACTACTGTGCATCACCTCGGACCGTTTCCTGACTTCTCTTCTTTCTTCCTAGTGTTTACTACTGTGCATCACCTCGGACCGTTTCCTGACTACTCTTCTTTCTTCCTAGTGTTTACTACTGTGCATCACCTCGGACCGTTCCTGACTACTCTTCTTTCTTCCTAGTGTTTACTACTGTGCATCACCTCGGACCGTTCCGTGACTACTCTTCTTTCTTCCTAGTGTTTATTACTGTGCATCACCTCGGACCGTTTCCTGACTTCTCTTCTTTTTTCCTAGTGTTTACTACTGTGCATCACCTCGGACCGTTTCCTGACTACTCTTCTTTCTTCCTAGTGTTTACTACTGTGCATTACCTCGGACCGTTTCCTGACTACTCTTCTTTCTTCCTAGTGTTTACTACTGTGCATCACCTCGGACCGTTTCCTGACTACTCTTCTTTCTTCCTAGTGTTTACTACTGTGCATCACCTCGGACCGTTTCCTGACTACTCTTCTTTCTTCCTAGTGTTTACTACTGTGCATCACCTCGGACCGTTTCCTGACTACTCTTCTTTCTTCCTAGTGTTTACTACTGTGCATCACCTCGGACCGTTTCCTGACTACTCTTCTTTCTTCCTAGTGTTTACTACTGTGCATCACCTCGGACCGTTTCCTGACTACTCTTCTTTCTTCCTAGTGTTTACTACTGTGCATCACCTCGGACCGTTTCCTGACTACTCTTCTTTCTTCCTAGTGTTTACTACTGTGCATCACCTCGGACCGTTTCCTGACTACTCTTCTTTCTTCCTAGTGTTTACTACTGTGCATCACCTCGGACCGTTTCCTGACTTCTCTTCTTTTTTCCTAGTGTTTACTACTGTGCATCACCTCGGACCGTTTCCTGACTTCTCTTCTTTCTTCCTAGTGTTTACTACTGTGCATTACCTCGGACCGTTTCCTGACTACTCTTCTTTCTTCCTAGTGTTTACTACTGTGCATCACCTCGGACCGTTTCCTGACTTCTCTTCTTTCTTCCTAGTGTTTACTACTGTGCATCACCTCGGACCGTTTCCTGACTACTCTTCTTTCTTCCTAGTGTTTACTACTGTGCATCACCTCGGACCGTTTCCTGACTACTCTTCTTTCTTCCTAGTGTTTACTACTGTGCATCACCTCGGACCGTTTCCTGACTACTCTTCTTTCTTCCTAGTGTTTACTACTGTGCATCACCTCGTACCGTTTCCTGACTACTCTTCTTTCTTCCTAGTGTTTACTACTGTGCATCACCTCGGACCGTTTCCTGACTACTCTTCTTTCTTCCTAGTGTTTACTACTGTGCATCACCTCGGACCGTTTCCTCACTACTCTTCTTTCTTCCTAGTGTTTACTACTGTGCATCACCTCGGACCGTTTCCTGACTACTCTTCTTTCTTCCTAGTGTTTACTACTGTGCATCACCTCGGACCGTTTCCTGACTTCTCTTCTTTTTTCCTAGTGTTTAATACTGTGCATCACCTCGGACCGTTTCCTGACTACTCTTCTTTCTTCCTAGTGTTTACTACAGTGCATCACCTCGGACCGTTTCCTGACTACTCTTCTTTCTTCCTAGTGTTTACTACTGTGCATCACCTCGGACCGTTTCCTGACTTCTCTTCTTTCTTCCTAGTGTTTACTACTGTGCATCACCTCGGACCGTTTCCTGACTTCTCTTCTTTCTTCCTAGTGTTTACTACTGTGCATCACCTCGGACCGTTTCCTGACTACTCTTCTTTCTTCCTAGTGTTTACTACTGTGCATCACCTCGGACCGTTTCCTGACTACTCTTCTTTCTTCCTAGTGTTTACTACTGTGCATCACCTCGGACCGTTTCCTGACTTCTCTTCTTTCTTCCTAGTGTTTACTACTGTGCATCACCTCAAACCGTTTCCTGACTACTCTTCTTTCTTCCTAGTGTTTACTACTGTGCATCACCTCGGACCGTTTCCTGACTTCTCTTCTTTCTTCCTAGTGTTTACTACTGTGCATCACCTCGGACCGTTTCCTGACTACTCTTCTTTCTTCCTAGTGTTTACTACTGTGCATCACCTCGGACCGTTTCCTGACTTCTCTTCTTTCTTCCTAGTGTTTACTACTGTGCATCACCTCGGACCGTTTCCTGACTACTCTTCTTTCTTCCTAGTGTTTACTACTGTGCATCACCTCGGACCGTTTCCTGACTTCTCTTCTTTCTTCCTAGTGTTTACTACTGTGCATCACCTCGGACCGTTTCCTGACTACTCTTCTTTCTTCCTAGTGTTTACTACTGTGCATCACCTCGGACCGTTCCTGACTACTCTTCTTTCTTCCTAGTGTTTACTACTGTGCATCACCTCGGACCGTTTCCTGACTACTCTTCTTTCTTCCTAGTGTTTACTACTGTGCATCACCTCGGACCGTTTCCTGACTACTCTTCTTTCTTCCTAGTGTTTACTACTGTGCATCACCTCGGACCGTTTCCTGACTACTCTTCTTTCTTCCTAGTGTTTACTACTGTGCATCACCTCGGACCGTTTCCTGACTACTCTTCTTTCTTCCTAGTGTTTACTACTGTGCATCACCTCGGACCGTTTCCTGACTTCTCTTCTTTTTTCCTAGTGTTTACTACTGTGCATCACCTCGGACCGTTTCCTGACTACTCTTCTTTCTTCCTAGTGTTTACTACTGTGCATTACCTCGGACCGTTTCCTGACTACTCTTCTTTCTTCCTAGTGTTTACTACTGTGCATCACCTCGGACCGTTTCCTGACTTCTCTTCTTTCTTCCTAGTGTTTACTACTGTGCATCACCTCGGACCGTTTCCTGACTACTCTTCTTTCTTCCTAGTGTTTACTACTGTGCATCACCTCGGACCGTTTCCTGACTACTCTTCTTTCTTCCTAGTGTTTACTACTGTGCATCACCTCGGACCGTTTCCTGACTACTCTTCTTTCTTCCTAGTGTTTACTACTGTGCATCACCTCGGACCGTTTCCTGACTACTCTTCTTTCTTCCTAGTGTTTACTACTGTGCATCACCTCGGACCGTTTCCTGACTACTCTTCTTTCTTCCTAGTGTTTACTACTGTGCATCACCTCGGACCGTTTCCTGACTTCTCTTCTTTTTTCCTAGTGTTTACTACTGTGCATCACCTCGGACCGTTTCCTGACTACTCTTCTTTCTTCCTAGTGTTTACTACAGTGCATCACCTCGGACCGTTTCCTGACTACTCTTCTTTCTTCCTAGTGTTTACTACTGTGCATCACCTCGGACCGTTTCCTGACTTCTCTTCTTTCTTCCTAGTGTTTACTACTGTGCATCACCTCGGACCGTTTCCTGACTTCTCTTCTTTCTTCCTAGTGTTTACTACTGTGCATCACCTCGGACTGTTTCCTGACTTCTCTTCTTTCTTCCTAGTGTTTACTACTGTGCATCACCTCGGACCGTTTCCTGACTACTCTTCTTTCTTCCTAGTGTTTACTACTGTGCATCACCTCGGACCGTTTCCAGACTACTCTTCTTTCTTCCTAGTGTTTACTACTGTGCATCACCTCGGACCGTTTCCTGACTTCTCTTCTTTCTTCCTAGTGTTTACTACTGTGCATCACCTCAAACCGTTTCCTGACTACTCTTCTTTCTTCCTAGTGTTTACTACTGTGCATCACTTCGGACCGTTTCCTGACTTCTCTTCTTTCTTCCTAGTGTTTACTACTGTGCATCACCTCGGACCGTTTCCTGACTACTCTTCTTTCTTCCTAGTGTTTACTACTGTGCATCACCTCGGACCGTTTCCTGACTTCTCTTCTTTCTTCCTAGTGTTTACTACTGTGCATCACCTCGGACCGTTTCCTGACTACTCTTCTTTCTTCCTAGTGTTTACTACTGTGCATCACCTCGGACCGTTCCTGACTACTCTTCTTTCTTCCTAGTGTTTACTACTGTGCATCACCTCGGACCGTTCCGTGACTACTCTTCTTTCTTCCTAGTGTTTACTACTGTGCATCACCTCGGACCGTTTCCTGACTTCTCTTCTTTTTTCCTAGTGTTTACTACTGTGCATCACCTCGGACCGTTTCCTGACTACTCTTCTTTCTTCCTAGTGTTTACTACTGTGCATTACCTCGGACCGTTTCCTGACTACTCTTCTTTCTTCCTAGTGTTTACTACTGTGCATCACCTCGGACCGTTTCCTGACTACTCTTCTTTCTTCCTAGTGTTTACTACTGTGCATCACCTCGGACCGTTTCCTGACTACTCTTCTTTCTTCCTAGTGTTTACTACTGTGCATCACCTCGGACCGTTTCCTGACTACTCTTCTTTCTTCCTAGTGTTTACTACTGTGCATCACCTTGGACCGTTTCCTGACTACTCTTCTTTCTTCCTAGTGTTTACTACTGTGCATCACCTCGGACCGTTTCCTGACTACTCTTCTTTCTTCCTAGTGTTTACTACTGTGCATCACCTCGGACCGTTTCCTGACTACTCTTCTTTCTTCCTAGTGTTTACTACTGTGCATCACCTCGGACCGTTTCCTGACTACTCTTCTTTCTTCCTAGTGTTTACTACTGTGCATCACCTCGGACCGTTTCCTGACTTCTCTTCTTTTTTCCTAGTGTTTACTACTGTGCATCACCTCGGACCGTTTCCTGACTACACTTCTTTCTTCCTAGTGTTTACTACTGTGCATTACCTCGGACCGTTTCCTGACTACTCTTCTTTCTTCCTAGTGTTTACTACTGTGCATCACCTCGGACCGTTTCCTGACTTCTCTTCTTTCTTCCTAGTGTTTACTACTGTGCATCACCTCGGACCGTTTCCTGACTACTCTTCTTTCTTCCTAGTGTTTACTACTGTGCATCACCTCGGACCGTTTCCTGACTACTCTTCTTTCTTCCTAGTGTTTACTACTGTGCATCACCTCGGACCGTTTCCTGACTACTCTTCTTTCTTCCTAGTGTTTACTACTGTGCATCACCTCGGACCGTTTCCTGACTACTCTTCTTTCTTCCTAGTGTTTACTACTGTGCATCACCTCGGACCGTTTCCTGACTACTCTTCTTTCTTCCTAGTGTTTACTACTGTGCATCACCTCGGACCGTTTCCTCACTACTCTTCTTTCTTCCTAGTGTTTACTACTGTGCATCACCTCGGACCGTTTCCTGACTACTCTTCTTTCTTCCTAGTGTTTACTACTGTGCATCACCTCGGACCGTTTCCTGACTTCTCTTCTTTTTTCCTAGTGTTTAATACTGTGCATCACCTCGGACCGTTTCCTGACTACTCTTCTTTCTTCCTAGTGTTTACTACAGTGCATCACCTCGGACCGTTTCCTGACTACTCTTCTTTCTTCCTAGTGTTTACTACTGTGCATCACCTCGGACCGTTTCCTGACTTCTCTTCTTTCTTCCTAGTGTTTACTACTGTGCATCACCTCGGACCGTTTCCTGACTTCTCTTCTTTCTTCCTAGTGTTTACTACTGTGCATCACCTCGGACCGTTTCCTGACTTCTCTTCTTTCTTCCTAGTGTTTACTACTGTGCATCACCTCGGACCGTTTCCTGACTACTCTTCTTTCTTCCTAGTGTTTACTACTGTGCATCACCTCGGACCGTTTCCTGACTACTCTTCTTTCTTCCTAGTGTTTACTACTGTGCATCACCTCGGACCGTTTCCTGACTACTCTTCTTTCTTCCTAGTGTTTACTACTGTGCATCACCTCGGACTGTTTCCTGACTACTCTTCTTTCTTCCTAGTGTTTACTACTGTGCATCACCTCGGACCGTTTCCTGACTTCTCTTCTTTCTTCCTAGTGTTTACTACTGTGCATCACCTCGGACCGTTTCCTGACTACTCTTCTTTCTTCCTAGTGTTTACTA
Organism: Rhinoderma darwinii; assembly: GCF_050947455.1. Lineage (NCBI taxonomy): Eukaryota > Metazoa > Chordata > Amphibia > Anura > Rhinodermatidae > Rhinoderma > Rhinoderma darwinii. The sequence continues at coordinate 124,137,489 of NC_134691.1, read as the reverse complement.
CTGTGCATCACCTCGGACCGTTCCTGACTACTCTTCTTTCTTCCTAGTGTTTACTACTGTGCATCACCTCGGACCGTTTCCTGACTACTCTTCTTTCTTCCTAGTGTTTACTACTGTGCATCACCTCGGACCGTTTCCTGACTACTCTTCTTTCCTCCTAGTGTTTACTACTGTGCATCACCTCGGACCGTTTCCTGACTACTCTTCTTTCTTCCTAGTGTTTACTACTGTGCATCACCTCGGACCGTTTCCTGACTACTCTTCTTTCTTCCTAGTGTTTACTACTGTGCATCACCTCGGACCGTTTCCTGACTACTCTTCTTTCTTCCTAGTGTTTACTACTGTGCATCACCTCGGACCGTTTCCTCACTACTCTTCTTTCTTCCTAGTGTTTACTACTGTGCATCACCTCGGACCGTTTCCTCACTACTCTTCTTTCTTCCTAGTTTTTACTACTGTGCATCACCTCGGACCGTTTCCTGACTACTCTTCTTTCTTCCTAGTGTTTACTACTGTGCATCACCTCGGACCGTTTCCTGACTTCTCTTCTTTTTTCCTAGTGTTTACTACTGTGCATCACCTCGGACCGTTTCCTGACTACTCTTCTTTCTTCCTAGTGTTTACTACAGTGCATCACCTCGGACCGTTTCCTGACTACTCTTCTTTCTTCCTAGTGTTTACTACTGTGCATCACCTCGGACCGTTTCCTGACTTCTCTTCTTTCTTCCTAGTGTTTACTACTGTGCATCACCTCGGACCGTTTCCTGACTTCTCTTCTTTCTTCCTAGTGTTTACTACTGTGCATCACCTCGGACCGTTTCCTGACTTCTCTTCTTTCTTCCTTGTGTTTACTACTGTGCATCACCTCGGACCGTTTCCTGACTACTCTTTCTTCCTAGTGTTTACTACTGTGCATCACCTCGGACCGTTTCCAGACTACTCTTCTTTCTTCCTAGTGTTTACTACTGTGCATCACCTCGGACCGTTTCCTGACTTCTCTTCTTTCTTCCTAGTGTTTACTACTGTGCATCACCTCAAACCGTTTCCTGACTACTCTTCTTTCTTCCTAGTGTTTACTACTGTGCATCACCTCAGACCGTTTCCTGACTTCTCTTCTTTCTTCCTAGTGTTTACTACTGTGCATCACCTCGGACCGTTTCCTGACTACTCTTCTTTCTTCCTAGTGTTTACTACTGTGCATCACCTCGGACCGTTTCCTGACTTCTCTTCTTTCTTCCTAGTGTTTACTACTGTGCATCACCTCGGACCGTTTCCTGACTACTCTTCTTTCTTCCTAGTGTTTACTACTGTGCATCACCTCGGACCGTTCCTGACTACTCTTCTTTCTTCCTAGTGTTTACTACTGTGCATCACCTCGGACCGTTTCCTGACTACTCTTCTTTCTTCCTAGTGTTTACTACTGTGCATCACCTCGGACCGTTTCCTGACTACTCTTCTTTCTTCCTAGTGTTTACTACTGTGCATCACCTCGGACCGTTTCCTGACTACTCTTCTTTCTTCCTAGTGTTTACTACTGTGCATCACCTCGGACCGTTTCCTGACTACTCTTCTTTCTTTCTAGTGTTTACTACTGTGCATCACCTCGGACCGTTTCCTGACTACTCTTCTTTCTTCCTAGTGTTTACTACTGTGCATCACCTCGGACCGTTTCCTGACTTCTCTTCTTTTTTCCTAGTGTTTACTACTGTGCATCACCTCGGACCGTTTCCTGACTACTCTTCTTTCTTCCTAGTGTTTACTACTGTGCATCACCTCGGACCGTTTCCTGACTACTCTTCTTTCTTCCTAGTGTTTACTACTGTGCATCACCTCGGACCGTTTCCTGACTACTCTTCTTTCTTCCTAGTGTTTACTACTGTGCATTACCTCGGACCGTTTCCTGACTACTCTTCTTTCTTCCTAGTGTTTACTACTGTGCATCACCTCGGACCGTTTCCTGACTTCTCTTCTTTCTTCCTAGTGTTTACTACTGTGCATCACCTCGGACCGTTTCCTGACTACTCTTCTTTCTTCCTAGTGTTTACTACTGTGCATCACCTCGGACCGTTTCCTGACTACTCTTCTTTCTTCCTAGTGTTTACTACTGTGCATCACCTCGGACCGTTTCCTGACTACTCTTCTTTCTTCCTAGTGTTTACTACTGTGCATCACCTCGGACCGTTTCCTGACTACTCTTCTTTCTTCCTAGTGTTTACTACTGTGCATCACCTCGGACCGTTTCCTGACTACTCTTCTTTCTTCCTAGTGTTTACTACTGTGCATCACCTCGGACCGTTTCCTGACTACTCTTCTTTCTTCCTAGTGTTTACTACTGTGCATCACCTCGGACCGTTTCCTGACTACTCTTCTTTCTTTCTAGTGTTTACTACTGTGCATCACCTCGGACCGTTTCCTGACTACTCTTCTTTCTTCCTAGTGTTTACTACTGTGCATCACCTTGGACCGTTTCCTGACTTCTCTTCTTTCTTCCTAGTGTTTACTACTGTGCATCACCTGGGACCGTTTCCTGACTTCTCTTCTTTCTTCCTAGTGTTTACTACTGTGCATCACCTCGGACCGTTTCCTGACTACTCTTCTTTCTTCCTAGTGTTTACTACTTTGCATCACCTCGGGCCGTTTCCTGACTACTCTTCTTTCTTCCTAGTGTTTACTACTGTGCATCACCTCGGACCGTTTCCTGACTTCTCTTCTTTCTTCCTAGTGCTTACTACTGTGCATCACCTCGGACCGTTTCCTGACTACTCTTCTTTCTTCCTAGTGTTTACTACTGTGCATCACCTCGGACCGTTTCCTGACTTGTCTTCTTTTTTCCTAGTGTTTACTACTGTGCATCACTTCGGACCGTTTCCTGACTACTCTTCTTTCTTCCTAGTGTTTACTACTGTGCATCACCTCGGACCGTTTCCTGATTTCTCTTCTTTTCTTCCTAGTGTTTACTACTGTGCATCACCTCGGACCGTTTCCTGACTACTCTTCTTTCTTCCTAGTGTTTACTACTGTGCATCACTTCGGACCGTTTCGTGACTACTCTTCTTTCTTCCTAGTGTTTACTACTGTGCATCACCTCGGACCGTTTCCTGACTTCTCTTCTTTTTTCCTAGTGTTTACTACTGTGCATCACCTCGGACCGTTTCCTGACTACTCTTCTTTCTTCCTAGTGTTTACTACTGTGCATCACCTCGGACCGTTTCCTGACTACTCTTCTTTCTTCCTAGTGTTTACTACTGTGCATCACCTTGGACCGTTTCCTGACTTCTCTTCTTTCTTCCTAGTGTTTACTACTGTGCATCACCTCGGACCGTTTCCTGACTACTCTTCTTTCTTCCTAGTGTTTACTACTGTGCATCACCTCGGACCGTTTCCTGACTACTCTTCTTTCTTCCTAGTGTTTACTACTGTGGATCACCTCGGACCGTTTCCTGACTACTCTTCTTTCTTCCTAGTGTTTACTACTGTGCATCACCTCGGACCGTTTCCTGACTACTCTTCTTTCTTCCTAGTGTTTACTACTGTGCATCACCTCGGACCGTTTCCTGACTACTCTTCTTTCTTCCTAGTGTTTACTACTGTGCATCACCTCGGACCGTTTCCTGACTACTCTTCTTTCTTCCTAGTGTTTACTACTGTGCATCACCTCGGACCGTTTCCTGACTACTCTTCTTTCTTCCTAGTGTTTACTACTGTGCATCACCTCGGACCGTTTCCTGACTACTCTTCTTTCTTCCTAGTGTTTACTACTGTGCATCACCTTGCACCGTTTCCTGACTTCTCTTCTTTCTTCCTAGTGTTTACTACTGTGCATCACTTGGGACCGTTTCCTGACTTCTCTTCTTTCTTCCTAGTGTTTACTACTGTGCATCACCTCGGACCGTTTCCTGACTACTCTTCTTTCTTCCTAGTGTTTACTACTGTGCATCACCTCGGGCCGTTTCCTGACTACTCTTCTTTCTTCCTAGTGTTTACTACTGTGCATCACCTCGGACCGTTTCCTTACTTCTCTTCTTTCTTCCTAGTGCTTACTACTGTGCATCACCTCGGACCGTTTCCTGACTACTCTTCTTTCTTCCTAGTGTTTACTACTGTGCATCACCTCGGACCGTTTCCTGACTTGTCTTCTTTTTTCCTAGTGTTTACTACTGTGCATCACTTCGGACCGTTTCCTGACTACTCTTCTTTCTTCCTAGTGTTTACTACTGTGCATCACCTCGGACCGTTTCCTGATTTCTCTTCTTTTCTTCCTAGTGTTTACTACTGTGCATCACCTCGGACCGTTTCCTGACTACTCTTCTTTCTTCCTAGTGTTTACTACTGTGCATCACCTCGGACCGTTTCCTGACTTCTCTTCTTTCTTCCTAGTGTTTACTACTGTGCATCACCTCGGACCGTTTCCTGACTACTCTTCTTTCTTCCTAGTGTTTACTACTGTGCATCACCTCGGACCGTTTCCTGACTTCTCTTCTTTCTTCCTAGTGTTTACTACTGTGCATCACCTCGGACCGTTTCCTGACTTCTCTTCTTTCTTCCTAGTGTTTACTACTGTGCATCACCTCGGACCGTTTCCTGACTACTCTTCTTTCTTCCTAGTGTTTACTACTGTGCATCACTTCGGACCGTTTCGTGACTACTCTTCTTTCTTCCTAGTGTTTACTACTGTGCATCACCTCGGACCGTTTCCTGACTACTCTTCTTTCTTCCTAGTGTTTACTACTGTGCATCACCTTGGACCGTTTCCTGACTTCTCTTCTTTTCTTCCTAGTGTTTACTACTGTGCATCACCTCGGACCGTTTCCTGACTACTCTTCTGCCTTTTGTCACTGTAGCTTTTGTCTCCCTTGGTTGGATCCAGCTTATCTCTATAGTGGATATTGGTTAACTCTTTTCCCCAGAAAGAGCATTACTCCATAGGCTTTGCCTAGTTTTGCAGATCAGCCCCATATAAGCTAATTAGATTGAACTGTATTACCAGACACAACCCTTGAACAAGAGTAGCATTGTTGCTGTAAAAAAAAAAAAGCAGTCAATTTTTTTTCTGATCTGTGGTGTCCAACCTGTGCTTCTCTAGCTGTTGTTAAAATGCAATTCCCAACAATCCCTAACTTGCTGGGAGTTGTAGTTTAACAACAGATGCAACTCTTTTTCTTAAACCAATACAGCTTGCTTTTTAATAATTTTTACACATACTGTCGTTCGTTTGTTTTTTTCTGGAATATATTGCTCATAGTTTATAAAAATAGTAAAGAAATTTAACATTAAAATACATGTAATCTTTTTAGAACAAAATTGGTCACCTGTGCATGGATCTGTGTAACAAAAAGGAGGTATATCCAAAAAACAAGACTGTAATTGTATGTAATTAACTACCAAATTGACTTTGACACCAGCTTGTGGCTGAGCTTCGATTCTCAGAGTCTTACACCATTAGGCCTGATTTACACGAGCGTGTGCGTTTTGCGCGCGCAAAAAACGCTGCGTTTTGCGCGCGCAAAAGGCATTTGACAGCTCCGTGTGTCATCCGTGTATGATGCGCGGCTGTGTGATTTCCGCGCAGCCGCCATCATAGAGATGAGGCTAGTCGACGCCCGTCACTGTCCAAGGTGCTGAAAGAGCTAACTGATAGCCAGTAACTCTTTCAGCACCCTCGACAGTGAGTTCCGATCACAATATACACCAACCTGTGAATCAAAAAAAGACGTTCATACTTACCATGAACTTCCTGCTTCCTCCAGTCCGGTCTCCCGGCCGTTGCCTTGGTGACGCGTCCCTCTCTTGTCATCCGGCCCCACCTCCCAGGATGACGCGGCAGTCCATGAGACCGCTGCAGCCTGTGATTGGCTGCAGGCTGTGCTTGGCCTGTGATTGGCTGCAGCTGTCACTTGGACTGAATTGTGATCCCGGGAGGTCGGACTGCAGGAAGAAGCCGGGGAGTTATCGGTAAGTCAGAACCTCTTGTTTTTTTTACACGTATATGTATATTGTGATCGGAAGTCACTGTCCATGGTGCTGAACCAGTTTAACTCTTTGAGCACCGTGGACAGTGACTGTCTCCTGCCGTCGCGTACCCGAACATTTTTTGCCGGGTTCGGTCAAAACGAGTTCGGCTGAACACGGTGAAGTTCGGTGCGCTCATCTCTAATTTGACACTCCGTTTGGATGTTTGTAAACAGAAAAGCACGTGGTGCTTTTCTGTTTACATTCATCCTTTTGACAGCTCTTGTGCGAATCACGCAGTTCGCACGGAAGTGCTTCCGTGCGGCATGCGTTGTTTACACGCACCCATTGAGTTCAATGGGTGCGTGATGCGCGAAAAACGCACGATTATAGAACATGTCGTGAGTTTTACGCAACGCACTCGCGCTGCGCAAAATTCACGTATCGTCTACACTGCCCCATAGACTAATATAGGTGCGTACGACACGCGTGAAAAGCACGCGCGTCGCACGCGCGTATATTACGCTCGTGTAAATGAGGCCTAAGTCCTTCTTCAGAGCGGGTGAACATGTTATTCAATACACAGTACTCATTGAGTGCTGTGTATAGGAAATCAGAGAAGAAAAAGTGGTGAAAACCACTTCTGTCTTCTCTTCTGGGCGCTTGGCAGTCTCTTAAACCCCTGCCATAAATATTAAATTCCATTGGTTTAAAGAGAACCTTTCACTACCCCATACATGTGCAGCTGAGTGCACCATGTTAGAGGCGTTGCTGCACAGACCCTAATTCAGCTTTTGGCTAAAGTTACGGTGCTCCTGGTGATGAATGTATTTAAAGTTATTGAGACTTGTAGAGAGAATGTATTTAAAGTATTCCATAAATATAGTGAATTGGTACACAAAGTCTTTCTTAACGACATCCGACTTACTATTACATCGCTGTTGTTAAGGACTTAATGCAAGACAACATATAGGTACGTTGTGTTGCTGGTGCGGGCTCAGAGGCTGAGCCCGCACCATCGCCAGTGGGGGTCAGCTGTATATTACAGCTGACACCCTGCTGGATGGCCAGGACAGGAACTAGCCTCCGATCATCCGGCCGATTAACCCCTTAGATGCAGCGCTCAAAAGCGAACGCTGCATCCATGGGGTTTACCAGCAGATCGGAACCCCGCAATGCATTCCAATGGCTGCTTTGGAAAACCGGAGGCCTAACAATGGCCTCCTGTTTGCAAAGTATGGAAGCCTGTAAGGTCCCGCCTGAAGGCGTGGCCTAAAAGGCTTCCGGACACTGAAACAAGATGGCGCAGGCTCAGAAGCCGAGCCTGCAAAATCAGCTGCGGGTGTCAGCTGTATATTACAGCTGACACCCTGCTGGGATGCAGGGAACGGAACTAGCTCCGATCTCTGCCATTAACCCCTTATATGCCGCGATCAAAGGTGACCACGACATCTTAGTGGTATGAATCCGATCAGCAGGGGTGACGATCATCGCTATGGCAACAATGGCCTCCTGGTCTGCCACGTGCGGAAACCCTTTAGGCCCCGCCCAGAGGTGAGGCCTAATAGGCTTGTTCTCCGTGAATAACTGGCAGCTCTAATGCATTGCACTATGTGAGTAGTGCATTGTATTAGAGTAAAGATCAGAGGTGCAGGCCTTCAAGTCCCCTAGAGGGGAAAAAAAAAGTTAGTAAAAATGTTGAATAAAAGTGTAAAAATAAAAGTTTGAAGTTAAAAAAAAACAAACACTGTCTTTTTTTCCTATGATGTCTTTTCTTATAGGAAAAAAAATATTAAAACGTTAAAAAAGTACACATATTTGGTATCACCGTGTCCGTAAGGACCCAAACTAAAAAAAAAATATTAAAAAAATATGCCAGAATCGCTATTTTTTGGTCACCACCCCTCCCAAAACATAGAATGAAAAGAGATCAAAAAGTCGCATGTACCCCAAAATTTTTCCAATAAAAACTACAACCTGTGCTGCAACAAACAATCTCTTACACAGCCATGTTGATGCAAAAATAAAAAAGTTATGGCTCTCAGAATATGGTGACACAAAAAAAATAGTTTTAAAAAAAAGTTGTACAGACGCTGCAAAACATTAAAAAAACTATATACATATGGTATCGCCGTAATCGTATCGACTCGGAGAATAAAGTAAAAATTCAATTTATAGTCCACGGTGTACATTGTCGAAAAAAGAATAAAAAAAATTGTCGGCATTGCTTGCCCAAATTTTTTTATAAAAAGTGATAAAAAATGGTACCAATGAAAACTACACATTGTCCCGCAACAAATAAGCCCTCATACAGCTCCGGTGGAGAAAAAATAAAAAGTTCTGGCTCTCAGAATATGGTGATGCAAAATGTGCAGAGTGTTCCAAAAGTGGATAATATTGGGCACCATTTATCAGTGCGATACTGGCCACACATATGTGGGTTATTATTTATTTACTGCATTATTATACCCTCTCATTATGCCCTGATGTACTCCGCACAGATTACATATACCCCCACATTATAAACTGAAATACCAGCAAAACCCCAAACAGAACTACTACCAAGCTAAATATGCGCTCCAAATGCCAAATAGATCTCCCTTCCTTCTGAGCACTAAAGCGTGCACAAACAGCAGTACCGTACCTGGGACAACCCACTCAACAGTTTATGAGGTATTTGTCTTCAGTGGCCCAAACTGGGCACATCTTATTGTGCACTAAAATGGCATATCAGTGGAAAATTGCAATTTTTACTTTGCACTATCTGCTGCGCATTAATTTCTAATTAAAAAACACCTGTAGGGTCAGAATGCTCACTACACCCCTTAATATGCCCTAAGGGGTGTAGTTTCCAAAATAGGGGTCACTACTTGGGGGTTTGCTTTACTATTTGATCTCAGAGCCTTGCAATTGTGGGCCAATGCTGTGAAAATCATCAAAATAGGCCTCAAATGCGCATGGTGCTCTTCAATTCTGAGCCTTGTCATTTGTCTAGGTAAATGATAAATTCCTTGAGGGGTGTAGTTTCTAAAATAGTGTCACTTATCGGGGGCTTCCACTGTGCTCTGGTACCTTAGGGTTTTTCAAATGCGACATGGCGCCCAAAAACCAAATCGGCAAAATCCTGCATGCCATATAGCGCTCCTGCTTTTATGACCACATATGGGGTATGATCGTAAGCGGAAAAAGTTGCTTTTTAAATGTTGTGGTGCTTTTTCTCCTTTATTCCTTGTAAAAGTTTAAAATTTTCGCATTTATCTGAAAAAATTTCATTTTCAATTTCACTGCATAATTCCACTAAATTCAGCATAAAACCTGTGGGGTCAAAATGCTCACTATACCCCTCGATAATTTCCTTCAGGGGTGTAGTTTCCCAAATGGGGTCACTTTTGGGGGATTACCACTGATTTGGTCCCACAGGGGTTTTGCAAATGCGGCATGACACCCAAAAACCAAATCAGCAAAATCTGCATGCCAAATAGCGCTCCTTCATTTCTGAGCTCTGCTGTGTGTCCAAACAGCAGTTTCTGACCACATGTGGGGTATTGCCGTACTCGGGAGAAATTGCTTTACAAATATTGTGGTGTATTTTCTCCTTTATCCCTCGTGGAAAGTAAGACATTCAACATTTTAGTGTAAAAAAAATTTGATATTCATTTTCACGGCCTAATTCCACTAAATTCAGCAAAAAACCTATGGGGTCTAAATGCTCATTATACCCATCGATAAATTCCTTGAGGGCTGTAGTTTCCCAAATGGGGTCACTTTTGGGGAGTTTCCACTGTTTTGGTCCCTCAGGGGCTTTGCAAATGCGACATGATACCCGAAAACCATTCCAGCAAAACTTGATCTCCAAAAGCCAAGTGACGCTTCTTCCCTTCTGAGCCCTGCCGTGTGTCCAAACAGCAGTTTATTACCACATATGGGGTATTGCTGTAATCGGAAGAAATTGCTTTTCAAATGTTGGGGTGTATTTTCTCCTTTATTCCTTGTAAAAAATGGACATTTCCAAGTTTTATCCGAAAAAAATAAAATTTTCAATTTTATTGCATAATTACACTAAAATCTGAAAAAAACCTGTGGCATCAAAATGCTCACTATACCCCTCGATATATTCCTTCAGGGGTATAGTTTCCCAAATAGGGTAACTTTGGGGGGTTGCCACTGATTTTGTCCCGCAAGGGCTTTGCAAATATGACATGGCGCCGCAAAACGTTTCATCAAAGTTTGAGCTCCAAAAGCCAAATGGTGCTCCTTCCCTTCTGAGCCCTGCCGTGGGTCTATACAGCAGTTTATTTCCACATATGGGGTATTGCCGTAATAAGGAGAAATTGGTTTTGAAATGTTGGTGTGCTTTTTCTCCTTTATGACGTTTAAAAATGTAAAATTTCTAATGTTTTATTGGAAAAAATGTAGATTTTCGTTTTTACGGCCGAATTCCACTAAATTGAGCAAAAAAGCTGTTGGGTTAAAATGCTCACTATACCCCTTGATAAGTTCCTTGAGGGTGTAGTTTGCCAATTGGTGTTTTTTTGGGGTCTTTCCACTGTCTTGGCCCCACAAGTCCTCTTTGAACCTGACATGGTGCCTAAAATATATTCTAATAAAAAGAAGGCCACAAAATCCACTAGGTACTCCTTTGCTTCTGAGGCCTGTGTTTCAGTCCATTAGTACATTGGGGCCACAAGTGGGATATTTCTAAAAACTGCAGAATCTGAGCAGTAAATATTGAGTTTCTGTGTTCCAGAAAAAAAATGCATTAAAACTGATTTTCTGCAAAAAAATAAAATTTGTAAATTTCATCTCCACTTTGATTTAACTCCTGTGAAACGCCTAAAGGGATAAGAAAATTTCTAAATGATGTTTTGAATACTTTGAGGGGTGCAGTTTTTTTTTTAAATTGGGTGATTTTTATAGGGGGTTTCTAATATATAAGGCCCCCAAAGACACTTCAGAACTGAACCATGAAAAAAAAGGCTTTTGACATTTTCTTGAAAATACACATCAGGGTTTAGAAGGGAAGGAGCGCCATTTGGCTTTTGGAGAGCAGAATTTGCTGGATTGGTTTTTATGCACTATGTCGCTTTTGCAAAGCCCCTTCGGTACCAGTACAGTGGAAACTCCCCAAAAGTGACTCCATTTGGCAAATTACACCCATTGAGGAATTCATCTAGGGGGGTAGTGAGCATTTTGACCCCACAGGTGTCTCATAGATTATATTAGAAATGGGCAGTGAAAATGAAAAATTACATTATTTTCCAATAAGACATAGCATTAGTTCAAAATGTTTCATTTTCTCAACAAATAAAGGAGAAAAAGCACCATAACATTTGTAAAGCAACTTCTTCAGAGTAGGGAAATATTAGAACCCCAGCACACACAATAGAACAAGATGCAAAAATATTTCGGTTTTATTGCAACATAAATGGCAATATTATGGTAATGAGTGACTTGATAGGGACGTTTCGGCCGATCCACAGACTTTGTCACTGTCGTTGAAATACTGAAAGAGAGGATTCTTTTAACAAAATAGCAATTTAACAAGTTAATGTATAATTAACAAATAAAAGTTTTAGCAAAATAATCATATAAAGATCAACATATAGATGATATAATCTTTTTTTATGTTAGTACAGTATGTGGATATATCACCTAAGGTATTCTCAAGAGAACAATAGAATTTCCATAAGTATAATAATCACATGTGAAATTCACAATAGAGGCTGAGTAATATACCAAGAGATCATGTAACAATATTCAATACAATTTATAAAGATATCTTCAATCACATCTGAAAATCACATTGGTGGCTGAGTAGCTAAAATTGGAATAACAATGTACTCTAGTGAAGTAGAGAGAGGAGAAGATCCTCATTGTAGTAGACCATACCACAAAATACCGGGGAGTAATAAAATAGAATGAAAAAAGCCAAAAACAGAAAACAGGAAAGACAGACAAAAGAGAGAAAAAGAAACAAGAGAAGACATGAGAGAAGACATGAGGAGCTGTACCTGATCGTGAGTGTCACTGGTATGGGATGTCCGCCGGATCTGCCCTGTGTGTCTAGAACGTGTTCGTATCATTGGTGTTTATATGTGATGCACCAGAAGTACATCGGTGCCGAGAAGCAGAAGTGACGTCAGCGGCGCTGCGATTTCCGTCTGACATCTGGTACAGGAGTGGAGTCAAGTTGGAAAGGTAAGTATGATGTAAATATATGTATTTATGTTGGTGGTTACGTACATATTCTATAGAATGATCATGAAATGAGTTTGGAAAGAATACTTTGGAGGAGTAGTGTGAGGTTATTCCAATTTTTGATTATCATATTCTAACCTTATGTTTCTCTCCTGTTTTAGACACGCTAGCAAAACACATCTATATGGACCAGGTAACAAGTATAGATCAGGCCGTTCCGAACGCGGCGATACATATTATGTATAGTGTTTTTTTCATGTTTTCATTTTTTTCTAATTATAAAGGAGTTTCTCAGGGAAACAGGGCGATTGTTGTTTTTATTAGTTAAAACTTTTATGTACTTATTTTTCTTTAACATTTTTTTTTTTTACACTGACCTGGGGACTTGAAGATCTGGTCTTCTGATCCGCGGTACAATACACTGCACTACTTATGTAGTGCAGTGTATTGTAACTGTCATTCTTCATCTGACAGTTAGTGTATTAGGACCTGCCTCAGGCAGGACCTAATAGGCTTCCATACCTGGGCAACCAGGAAGCCTAGCAATGGCTTCCTGGTTGCCATAGCACCTGGTTGCCATAGCAACCATCTCCACCCGCAGTCCATCGCGGAGGGGACCGAGGGTACAGAGGGAGCCCCCTCCCTCTGTCAACCACTTTAATCGGCGGACGCCATTGACAGCCGCATTAAAGAGGTTAAACGGCGGCGATTGGTGGTAACTGCCATCGCCTCCGTTGCAGCGGGATGTCAGCTGTGTATGACAGCTGACAGCCGCTGAAGATGAAGTGCGCACAGCCCCTGTGCCAGTTTTATCTACAGGGCGTGACTGTACGCCCTTGTGCGGGAATGCACTTTGTATCTGGATGTACAGTCACGCCCAATAGCGGGAAGGGGTTAATGAGTTTGTCAGGTAATTATAATGCATTCGGAATGTAGTCAGACCCTTTACATTTTCTTATGTTGAGGCCTTGTGCTAAAATAAAAAATTCAAGTTTTCCCCCATCATTCTGCACTAAGTACCCCATAATGGCAAAGTGAAAACAGAATGTTAGTAATCTTTGCTAATTTATTGAAAAGGAAAAACTAAAATATTGCATTGACATAAGTATTCAGACCCTTTATTCAGCACTTAGTTGAAGCACCTTTGGCAGCGATAACAGCCTCCAGTCTTCTTGGGTATAATGCCACAAGGTTTGCACACCTGGATTTGGGGATTTTCTGCCATTCTCCTCTGCAGATCCTCTCACATTTGGTGGACAGCCATTTTCAGGTCTCTCTAGAGATGTTCGATTGGGTTCAAGTCAGGGCTCAGGCTGGGACACTCAAGCCCAATCACAGAGTTGTCCCTAAGCCACTCCTGTGTTGTCTTGGCTGTGTGCTTAGGATCATTGTCTTGTTGGAAGGTGAATCTTCGGCCCAGTCTGAGGTCCAGAGCACTCTGGATCAGGTTTTAATTACGAATATCTCTGTTCTTTGCTCCATTCATCTTTTCCTTAACCCTGACCAAAAATACCCCCACAGCATGATGCTGCCACCACCATGCTTCACTGTAGGGATGCCATTGGGCAGGTGATGAGCAGTACCTAGTTTCCTTCAGACATGGGGCTTAGAATTGAGGCCAAAAAGTAAAATCTTGGTTTCATCAGACCACAGAATCTAGTTTCTCACAATCTAAGAGTACTTTAGGTGCTTTTATGCAAACTCCAGGTGGGCTCGGAAGCGCTGCATGAGCTATGTGTGTCCCTAACCTTAAAAATGAACTATATCTAAATTTTTAGTGCATGTACTCTATTAGAAACACATGGGATTGTTAAAAAAAAAGAAAACAAGTTGAATTAATCAAAGCCTTTTATTCCAACAAAGTAGGCATTACGGCATACAGACCAGGACTTCCAATAAAATTAATAACTTATGTAAATCACTTTTGTTCATCTGGAGAGAAGTCTTCAGTTTTTATCTCAATTCTAAAAAGCTGGCATAATATTTACTGAAGCTGAAGGACTACTTCTAACAAAAAAAAGAGTCTTAGGGCATGTGGCTAAAAGCGTTTTGGTTTGAGTTTTGAGTTCATAAACAGAAAAGGTAGAAATTTTTAATTAGGATTAAAATGCCTTTCTACCCAAATGCTAAAACTTTGCATGTGCTCAAGAACATTTCTCTTCCCTTAAACTGTACTAGAATTTCTCTAACCAGCTAAATAAAAGTTTTGACACAAATCTGATCGGACATTTTGCTGGCATAAAACTGAGGCTTCTGGTCACCCTAACACTTATCTACATACAAATTTACACAGACAATTCCCTGTTTTCTCCTCCCTATCTTTTCTTTTAATGTATGTGAATCTAATGTATATTACTCCCATAGCCATGCCATGTGCCTACATGGATTAGTTCATAAGCAGAAGGCACACCTACGCTGAGGTAGGAACATACATGTGATAGCCCACATGCACTCTGGAATTCAAGCTCCGTCCCTTACCGTTTCCATTGATTTGAATGAAGGCACTGTGAGGAACAGCTCTGCTAGAAACTTGGAAAACGTAAATGGTAATACACTTCGAATGTGTCATGCTCTGGACATTCCAAACCATCTAGCCACAAAAGGTCCACACAGTTGCTATGTCAGGTACATATCAAGTTGCCCAGAACAGGTTTTTATACTTCCAAGATTAAAAAATAGCCAAATCAGATAAGAAAGCTGGAATTAATAAGTCCTGCTCGTGATAAAAATAATGTTTGTGGGCATCCAGATAATTAAATTGTTGCAGAATACAGAGAATTTAACAGTTAAATTAAAGTTAAAATTGACTAAAAAGACAAAGGTGACAAGCCAAATAACCATAGGAAACCTAACATGCAAATATTCAGTGCAGGCAACATGATCCAACTTCTAGCTTTTGAACATGTAGAACCATTGAAGGCTTATCTAGAGGAAATCATGGAATTAATTTATTTTTTCAATTCTGCTGTTATTTATGCATAATACTGAAATTAAGTATTTGAACACAGTTATTTATTTATTTTTCACATATTCTATTTGTGTCTGTGAGAAATAGGGTATACATTTTATGCAGCGTTTCTAACTTAACATGGTAATATCATTAATTTAACTGGACTGATTCGGAGCAGTATTCACGGAGATAGCAATAGTATTATATCAGACATGTTTGGCTGTGACTATTTAAAGGTAAATTTACAGCTGCTAAAAATAAATAAATATATAACATCCTAACTTAAAACTCAAAAATGTATAGATGCCTGTGTGGAAAATATGTAATTAACTAGTAAATAGTAACCATTAAAGTCTGCTGTGAAGAGCCATAAAATCCAATTTCACTTGTTTTTAGTGTGCCAGAATTTGCATATTTGACCTTCAATTGGGAGACCCATCAATCACATGACTGAAAGTAATGTCGATCCCTGACTTGACCCCACTAATACCAAGAAAAGGTTGGTTCTGGTACTGACCCTCAAATATAGATTTATTTCTGGATTAGCACACTACTTACTTTGTACTTTGAGGTAGTTTGACCCTAGTCACATTTTTTTTTAACTGCAGTAGCCAGATGTTACAAGTAAACAGGATTTTGGAAAACGTTTAAGTCTTTTTTAGGGCATGCTACATGATAACTTCATCATACTAAATCCCTGCTATTTTTGTCAAACTGCTTCTTAACATGCAGCTTTTTTATGTGCAGTTACTATTATTATTATTTGTTTTAAAACCCCATTAATTCCACGGTACTGTACAGTACATATGACAAAAAATTTAAGTACATGACATGAGACAATAAAAACAGGTACAATAAGCATTAATTAACTGTAATTCATAGTTCTGGTAAGGGGGTTGAGTGAGATGGGGGAAAGATTATGAATACAGTTTTCTCTATGTTGAGTTTAATGTGTAACTAAACTTTCAACAAACTTCTGACTTGTCATAGTAACATATCAGAACTTTTGATTGGTGTGGGTCCGAGCACTTAGACCCCCACCAATCGCTAAAACAAAGTGGCAGAAGCGCTTGGCCGCTTAATTTCTGTTTGACTTTTTCCGGAAAGCCGATGTAGCGGAGTACGGGCTCATAGACTTTCTATTGAGTCCATCCTCCGATATATTGATTTTTGGAAAAAGCCAAACAGAAGTTAAGTGGCTGAGCGCTCACACGAGCACTTCTGCCGCTTCGTTTTAGCAATTAATGGGGGTCTCAGTGCTTGGACCCCTCCAATTAAATCTTCTGACATGTCACTATTACATGTCAGAAGTTTGTCGAACGTTTAGTTACACTTTAAGGAAGTGGGAGGAGAAGAAGACGGATATAGCTGTTAGACATTCTGGAACTCTGAAAAGTACAGAGGTGACATCTGGGCTAGAGAGGTAAATTTGTGTGTTGTAAGCATAGACGTGGTACTGAAAGCCATGGGATTTTATGAGCTGTCCCAGGCCATAGGTGTTGATGAAAAAGAGCAATGGTCCCAGGATAGAGCCTTGAGGGACACCAAAACAGAGAGGGTGAGAGAAGGAGGTGTTGCGTGAGTGGGAAACGAAATGTTATGTTGGTGATGTATGAGAAGATCCAGAAGAGGGCCAAGTCTGTGATGACAAACAAATGAGAGAATTTGTAACAGTGACTGTGTTGAAGGCAGAGGACAGGTCTTGAAGGAGCAAAGAGTAATGTTTTGAGGCTATGGCAGTTAAAAGATCATTAGTCACTTTGGTGTGGGCAGTTTCAGAAGAGTAGGGTTGAAAGCCAGATTGTAGATGGTTGAAATGAGAGTTGGATAAGAGATCAGAGGACAATTCAAGGTAAAGCTGTTGTTCAAGAAGTTTAAAATCAAACAGGAGTAGTGAGATGGGATGAGATTTGGACAAAGAGGATGGGTTAAGGGATGGCTTCTTAAGTATCTGTGTGATGGTTGCATGTTTAAATGTACAACGACGATAAATTTTGTAGAGGTGGGTTAAGGCTGGGATAAACACAACACTTCAGCATTAGTGTGAATTGGGTGATCACTTACATTTTTTACAGTATGTGTTTTAAATAAGTTGATATGAGACCGTTTGATCAGATATTGTGTATATGTCTGCTAATGTCTATTTATTGTTTTGCTTTATTTATCTTTAATTTTACATTTGTATTTCTGTTATGATAGTCACTATGAAAGGAAGTGCTAATGTTCTTAAAGGGGTTATGTGGGGACCGAAAATTATTAGCAGTGTACTCATTGGAGTATGTGAGTACACTTGCTAATATACATTCCGGTCCCCCGTCGCGATATTTATGAGATTAATATAGATTTTTACAGTGCTGCCGGGGGACCGGAAGTCTAGTGGCACAGTCTAACTTCATGACGACACGAGTCGTCATCATGAAGTTAGACTGTGCCACTAGACTTCCGGTCCCCCGGCAGCGCTGTGAAATCTATTAAAATCTAATAATCAGCGCGACGGAAGACCGGTATGTATATTGGCAGTGTACTCACATACTGCACTGAGTACACTGCTAATAATTTTCGGTCCCCACATAACCCCTTTAAGAACATTAGCACTTCCTTTCATAGTGACTATCAGAACAGAAATAAAAATGTAAAATTAAATATAAATGAAGCAAAACAATAAATAGACATTAGCAGACGTGGTCTGAGTGAGTGGCTCCATTAAGTGCCGAGCTATCAATAGCAAGTAGAAAATATACAAAAGAAATTGGTCTGCTCACCACTCATTTGAAGTAAGGATGCCACATTCCATGTTTGATCACTGCACGTACAAGAGATTTACATCGAGAGTAGGTAGAAATCCAGGGAACAAAGTTAGAGGTCCAGCACACGATATGATATGAAAAAATACAAAACTGTTCTTTTTAAGTCAAAATTAAAACAAGAAGTTAAAAATCCCAGGGAGAGAGCGCCTACCCGTTTCGAACTTCTCAGTTCTTAATCATAGCTATTCTCTAGTGTATAGAGTCTGCTTTTATGGATCAGATGTTGGAAAAAAAAAAGGCAGTGGGAGTGCTTAGAATTAACCCCTTCAAGTTGATTGGCTATTGGCTACACAGTTTCTTTACACATTTTTAAGCAGCATACTAAACAAAATCACAAAAAAGGAGAGAATGCACAATGCAAACAATTAGATAAACAATATAAGTGTGACATTCTATTATATTAGAGTGTACAGTAAAGGAAATAAGTATTTGATCCCTTGCTGATTTTGTAAGTTTGCCCACTGTCAAAGACATGAACAATCTAGAATTTTTAGGCTAGGTTAATTTTACCAGTGAGAGATAGATTATCTAAAAAAAAAAAAAAACAGAAAATCACATAGTCAAAATTATATATATTTATTTGCATTGTGCACAGAGAAATAAGTATTTGATCCCTTTGGCAAACAAGACTTAATACTTGGTGGCAAAACCCTTGTTGGCAAGCACAGCAGTCAGACGTTTTTTGTAGTTGATGATGAGGTTTGCACACATATTAGATGGAATTTTGTCCCACTCCTCTTTGCAGATCATCTGTAAATCATTAAGATTTCGAGGCTGTCGCTTGGCAACTCGGATCTTCAGCTCCCTCCATAAGTTTTCGATGGAATTAAGGTCTGGAGGCTGGCTAGGCCACTCCATGACCTTAATGTGCTTCTTTTTGAGCCACTCCTTTGTTGCCTTGGCTGTATGTTTCGGGTCATTGTCGTGCTGGAAGACCCAGCCACAAGCCATTTTTAATGTCCTGGTGGAGGGAAGGAGGTTGTCACTCAGGATTTGATTTACATGGCTCCATCCATTCTCCCATTGATGCGGTGAAGTAGTCCTGTGCCCTTAGCAGAGAAACACCCCCAAAACGTAATGTTTCCACCTCCATGCTTGACAGTGGGGACGGTGTTCTTTGGGTCATAGGCAGCATTTCTCTTCCTCCAAACACGGTGAGTTGAGTTAATGCCAAAGAGCTCAATTTTAGTCTCATCTGACCACAGCACCTTCTCCCAATCACTCTCCGAATCATCCAGATGTTCATTTGCAAACTTCAGACGGGCCTGTACATGTGCCTTCTTGAGCAGGGGGACCTTGCGGGCACTGCAGGATTTTAATCCATTACGGTGTAATGTGTTACCAATGGTTTTCTTGGTGACTGTGGTCCCAGCTGCCTTGAGATCATTAACAAGTTCCCCCCGTGTAGTTTTCGGCTGAGCTCTCACCTTCCTCAGGATCAAGGATACCCCACGAGGTGAGATTTTGCATGGAGCCCCAGATCGATGTCGATTGACAGTCATTTTGTATGTCTTCCATTTTCTTACTATTGCACCAACAGTTGTCTCCTTCTCACCCAGCGTCTTACTTATGGTTTTGTAGCCCATTCCAGCCTTGTGCAGGTCTATGATCTTGTCCCTAACATCCTTAGAAAGCTCTTTGGTCTTGCCCATGTTGTAGAGGTTAGAGTCAGACTGATTAATTGAGTCTGTGGACAGGAGTCTTTTATACAGGTGACCATTTAAGACAGCTGTCTTTAATGCAGGCACCAAGTTGATTTGGAGCATGTAACTGGTCTGGAGGAGGCTGAACTCTTAATGGTTGGTGGGGGGTCAAATACTTATTTCTCTGTGCACAATGCAAATAAATATATATAATTTTGACTGTGATCTTCTGTTTTTTTTAAATATAATCTATCTCTCACTGGTAAAATTAACCTAGCCTAAAAATTCTAGACTGTTCATGACTTTGACAGTGGGCAAACTTACAAAATCAGCAAGGGATCAAATACTTATTTCCTTCACTGTATGTACATTTCCTCTTTAGATTAAAAGAGCCAATAGCCAATCAACTTGAAGGGGTTAATTCTAAGCACTCCCAGTTCCTTGTTTTTTTCCCAACATCTCTTTTATCCCCTAATGAACCCAAACGTCGTGGACGAATGCGCTGGGACACTTTACTAGGGAATCCTGATGGAGTACTATGGTTAGTGGAAGGGATTACCTCCTTGGGGCGAGTTCACCATTAATTAGGTTATGACCCTGTCTTTACTTATTTAGTCTGTACCCACCAGTATCCCTGTGTGCTTCACTCAATACCTAATATGTTTATTGTGGTACCTTCAGGTATTTAGGACCCATTCCATATTTTTGTGCGATTAACTTTGTTGGTTTTGCTTCAATTCTATATATTTTTTTATCAGATTACTGTGGCTCAGTGATATTTTGTTTTTATTACATAGCCCTTTGTTCAATCATTGACCAAGTTTTTTCCCCGCAATAGTTGAAAAATGTTGGGGTCAGTTTGTTTCAGTTAATCTGAAGGCACTTGCCCTCCGTTAGTTGAGACTAACCATAATACAAACCTATATTAGTAGGAAAGTTTTGAGAGGAATCTGTATACAGAATATGCTGCAGAATTTCTGCAACAGAAAATCTGCAGTTAATTCAGTCACAGAAGTCAGTTTATTTAGGCCATAAGCACAACTACCACCATAGTAGCTATTTGGGTCTTGCAGTCTTTGGAGGCCCAAAAGTATCCTTGGCACATCCGGCTCTGGAATACCTTGAATTATCTTTATGACCTGATTGACTGATTGAGACTCGTTATTTAACTTTTTACCAGAGACATGAGTCTTTGGAAATTATTTGTATTCTGTCTGTAATATTCTCTGTAGCATTTAGAGTTTAGATTGCTAAGATAAAGCACGCTGCCTGGATTCTACAACTACACGTGGTCCAAAATTCAAGTGTAAAAATAGGCTCAGTCATGCAACACAAGTCTAAATGATGCTCCAGATTAATGGTATCCAGTTTCCTTGTCTTCGCTTCTATAAAAGGGACAACATGACCTTATTTGTTCTGTGGACCCTACACCAATATAAGTAAACATATGTAGCCCTGGCTCTCCGTAGTCATTTTCATAAATAACAAGATAAGACTGCAAATCAACACAAGTGGCACTCCTGAAACACTGCTTGGACTAATAATACTACCTGGAGCTACAAACAGTTTCAATCTATTTTTAATTATTAGAACAAATTGAAGTTGAGAACATTTGCCAATCCCATGAGTATCTTGCACTGTTATTAATATGTAATTTTGATATTGGTCTCCGGAGTATTTATATAAGGGTTTAAGTAAGTCTATTTCCATAGACTAAAATAGCCATAGAGGGACAGTAAAAATAGATCCTGGGAAAGTTTGCTATAAAAGCCAAACTATTTTGATAGCTTTAGTTGCAGCCTACTGGTACTCTAGTAGTGGGTACTCTACTTTACTTTCTGTAGTGTCAGCATTTTTTGGATAGCAATAATAATAACAACAGCAATCATCTCGTCATTATCCATTGTGGCGTCATAATCTACAGAAAGCCCACTTTTGTATATTCCCCAGTTGTACTTATTGTAGTCATAGGAAAGGGTTCAAATCAAATATAGACACAAATATTTTGCCTGTTAAATTCACTATTCAAGTTGGTATTAGCTTGATTCATGAGACATGATATTAGACCACTCTTTGACCAATCACAATTACATCACAAACTCTGCACACCATTTGGAAAGGTGAAATAGTTCCCACAGTCTACTCCAAGGATCCATGTCATAGTGAATCATTGATAGCTTACATGTTAATGAACTTGGCCCAAAGCATGTCTATAAACTGGTATTAACAGCAACAATAAGATGAAATAGTTATATAAATAAATAACCAATAATAGGTAAATAATAAATAACTGAAAATACACATCTTCTAAGGGGATTTCTTAGTTTTCCATTTGAAATCTCCGATCTCTGCCTTCATTATAATCCATCTTTCTTGGGTGCACAGGGTGCAGGTGACTTGATGACCCAACATTCCAGTTCACATTGTCTCGATAGTCAATAGCCTTCTGAATGTCACTAGAGGATGCACGAGCAGTAGATGGAGTCATAGCCACTAAACACTGACAAGGGCTGCTGGTACTTCTTGCACGGCTCAGAGGAGTAACTGGAAAACGTCTGTGCACGAGACATCTTTGTTGTACTGAAACGGTTACCTAGACAGACCAGATTAGAAAACTCAATTTATACAAGCCAACACACACGTATTTATTTTACTTTACATTTCCTTATATCTATTTTTTATCGGGACTACTAGAAGTACAAGAGTGACGCTGACATGGCTTTAAGGACAAAGCCCATCATTATTGTATTTTAATCTACTTAAATTGATTTATTTTTATAGATGTATCTACTGTATCTAAAAATATATATCTATAAATGCTTTGTAGGTCAATAAAAGAGGTGGGGTGAACATTAGTGGACACTAGGGTGAACTTGTCAAATCAAAACATGTACCAAACGTGTATAGAATTAACCTTTCGATGCAATATATATATGGTGGATACAATATATGCATATTCAATATTCACCCAGAGAGATTATAGTAGATTCTAATGCAATATAAACCAGATATTGAATGCAGAAAGAATTAATACTTTATACTTGTCATAAAAGTATATATATTTAAAACAGCATGTTTTACGTTTATAGGTGGATAGCTCTGCACCACTTTTGATATTTGAAATATAAAAAAAGCAGAAAAAAAAAATCTAATCACAACAGTGGCCATAATTATATAATGTTCGCCTGAATAGTGCCAGTACAATTTTCAGTGCCCCCAAATATAAAGCAGTTTCCTTGCAATACTGTATACAGCAGCACCCTAAGACTATATATCAGTGCAATATAATAAACTATATGGGCAAAAGTATGTCTACAACTGACCATCACACCTATATAAGCTTGTTGGAGCTTATGCAGCTCCATTCTTCTCAGAAAGGTTTTCACAAGATATTGGAGTGTGTTTGTGGGAAATTGTGCCCATTCAGCCAAAAGAGCATTTGTGAAATCAGGTACTGACCTTGAATGAAAAGATCTGGCTCAATCAGCAATTCAATTCATTCTGAAGGTGTTTGATGGGGTTCAGGTCAGGGCCCTGTGGAGGCCACTCTAGTTCATGTTTTTATGGACCTTGTTTTGTGCAGTGGGGCACAGTTATGCTGGAACATTAAAACTGTTGCCACAAAGTATGAATAATACAATTGTCTAAAATTTCCTTGTCTGCTGTAGCATTAAGATTACCCTTCACTTCAAATAATGGGCCCAGCCCAAATCTTGAAAAACAGCCCCAGACCATTATCTTTCCTCCTGAAAATTTTACAGTAGGCACTATGCATTCCGGTAGGTAGCATTCTCATGGCCTCTGCCAAATCCAGACTACCAGATAGTGGAACGTGAATCATCACTCCAGTGAACAAGTTTCCACTGCTCTAGAGTCCAGTGGTGGTGTGATTTACACCACTCTAGCTGACGCTTCTTTTCAGATTCTCAGCAGAGAAGATCCTCTAAGCAGGCCCATATTTGCCATTAGTCACTGGGGGTGCAGCGCCTAGGGCATCCAGTAGAGGGGGCAGCTGCAGGATGCTTTTTTCCCCCCTAAAATAAATAATTAACTGTGGTCTGACTGACCGACAGGCAGGTTACTTCCATGGGGGCGGGGGGGGGGGTGTGTGAAGTCTCGGGGCAAAGTATCTACTAGCGCATATATGGACAGTGGCTTCAGGGGTTACCTTCGAGCTGCTATCCCCAGGGCAAAGCAGCAGCTAGTGCACTTCCCAGGGACTCCAGCAATGCTCCTGATGTCATTGTCCATACATTGTCAGGAGTTTCCGATCACTGGAGTCCCTGAGCAGAGCATCAGATAGCGCTCTGCCTGGCAACTTAAGGAATGCTCCTGATGTCACTCCCCATATATGGACAGTGACACCAGGAGCTTTTCCAGGGCCGGAGTCCGAGCAGAGCGTCAGCTAGCACACTTGTCAGGGGCTCTCAGGCCTGGAATACCGGGGCAGAGCCTCTATTAGTTCTCTGCCCATGGGATTCCCCATATATGGGCAGTGACATCAGGAGCTTTCCCTGGACCAGAGTCTCGGGGCAGAGCCTCTACTAATGCTTTGCTCAGGGATTTCAGCACTGCTCCTGACATCACTGCCCATATATGGACAGTGATGTCAGAAGTTCCTATCTCTGGAGTCCCTGAGCAGTGCCTCTATTAGCGCTCTGCCCGGGGACTCCAGCCAGGGCCGACCTTAGGGGTGTGCAACCTGCACGAGTGTACAGTGCGTTGCACCGTCCCAGCATCTAGGGGACACCACTGGGCTCTGCCTCTGCTTTGTCCTCTGCTGTTTGTTACAAACATGGAGGAAACAAGAGAAGAGGAGGAAGCTTTGCCCACAGCCCACACCTGCAAGAAACCTGTTAGCCTGTCAGCAAGGAGACATGGTTAGTGCCTATCTGTGTATATGTGTCTGTATTTGAATGTGAATATGTGCCTGTGTGTATCCAAAAAAGAGAGATAGAAGCAGCACTCAAAAAAACTCTGGTTTATTCATCCAGCATGCTGGATGAATAAACCAGAGTTTTTTTGAGTGCTGCTTCTATCTCTCTTTTTTGGATACAAGTTTGTGCAGGGAGAGGTCACTCCCTGTTTGAAAGCTAAGCACCAGCCTTAACAGGCAAGGAATCACAGTGCTGCTCCTACCATTGATTTGTCTATGTGCCTGTGTGTATATATGTGTCTGCATGTGTATGTATGGCTGTGTTAGCGTGTATATGTTCCTGTGTGTGTGTGTGTGTGTGTGTGTGTGTGTGTGTGTGTGTGTGTGTGTGTGTGTATATATATATATATATATATATATATATATATATATACTGTGCAGCTACTGGACAGTGCAGAAACTGTCAGGTTTTTAAGCAACCAGAGAGCATGTACAGCAGAGACGGTTTTTCTCTGCTGTTGCTTGGGTGTAAGGCCCGGAATAGGACCTGGTTTGCTGGAGTGTGAAAGAGAAGGGCGGGCTTCCACTCCATACAGACAGTCCATGTCTTGGGCTGTCTGATGAGCCTAAGTAGGCTTCACCTGAGGTGGCTCTTTAATTGAGGTGTGTGCTGTTCACACAGGGCTCTCAGTCTGGGGAAGACAGGCATGCTAGCCTGTGAGAGTCACCAACGTGTAAGGTACAAACTGTCTATGTTTTGAGGTGCTGGGCACAAGGCTCAGTGTCTCGTAGTGAGGGACACTGAATGTGTTAGTTAGAGGCTGGACGGCCTAGGGTTTATTTTGTATGTTTTTTGTTGTGACACTGCTTGCTGTGGTGAAGACAATAAAGCTAGCTGCGGCTGGTTTAAACTTTTATTCCATGAGTTGGAGTGAACTTTCTATGTGTGCCAACCATCTCACCCGGGAGATGGCGATCCTGTGAGCTAAGTGATCCCCAAGTTGTCACAATATATATCGTATTTTTCCGACTATAAGACGCAGTTTTTAGCAAGAATAAATCTTGCTAAAAAGTCTCTGCGTCTTATAGTCCGCAGTCAAGGGACCCGGCATCGCCGGGCGCCATGACCACTTCATTACTTAACCCCTTCCCGACCCATGACGTGCCGGCACATCATGGAGCTGGAGGGGGGTTATGTATGGAGCGGGCTCATGCACTGAGCCCGGTCCATACACTGCAGGTGTCAGCTTCTAACACGCTGCTCTAACGGCCAGGAACAGCAATTTCGCTGTTCCTGGCAGTTTAAAGGGGTTGTGCCATAAATCACATGTATCCCCTATCCACAGGATAGGGGATACATGTGTGATCAATAAGGAGAACGGGGACCGAAAGTTACCAAGACCACTGCAGGAGAAGCTGTGACTTCCGCGTTCTGTGTCCGGCAGCTTCATAGAGATCAATGGGATTCTTCTGCGCATGATCTCTATGGAGCTGCGGAACAGATAAGACGGACACAGAACCCAGAAGTTCAGGCTTCTCATGTAGCGCTCTGGGTGACTTTTGCTCCCCTGTTCTCCTTATTGCTGTGGGTCCCAGCGGTCGGACCCCCAGCGATCCCACATGTAGCCTCCATCCTGTGGATAGGGGGATACATGTGTTTTATGGCAAACCCCTTTAACTAGTTAAATGCCGTGGTCAATAGCGACCGCGGCATTTATAGGGGTTTTTCTATGAAGGACATTTATGACATATCCACAGGGGACTATAGGGGAGCCCTATCTACAGGGGACTTTACAGGAGGCCATATATACAGGGGACTTTACAGGGGCCCTATCTATAGAAGGCCCTATCTACAGGGGACTCTACAGGGGACACTATTTAAAGGGAACTCTACAGAGGGCACTATTTACAAGGGACTTTACAGGGACCACTGTCTACAGGAGGAACTATTTACAGCCTGTAGACTACAGGGTGCACTATCTACAGGGAGCACTATTTACAGGGTCCAATATCTACAGGGAGTATTATCTACAGGGGACACTATGGGGGCACTATCAACAGGGGACTCTATGGGTGCACTATTTACAGGGAGCTCTATGGGGAGCACTATCTACAGAGGACTGTATGAGGGATCACTATGTTTACAATGGGCAAACAAAGGATGTACTTTGATCTGCAGGTGAGGAGTAAAGGCTGAAGTCCACTTTAAATAGGCCACCAGGACCAACAACATCCAGGAACACAAGTTGCCTTAGCAGCCCATTACTAACGTCCTTACAGAAAAGGAGGGCGACAGCAGATTCCGCAGCTGAAGACAGGAGCAGAAGAGAGGTGCCGCTGGAGCTGGGTCAGATAAGTGTCAGCTTCCCATTGCAGATGGTGATTTTAGGCTTGAGTGCAGCTGCTCAACACAGTTATTGTGCTGATGTCACTTCCAGAGGCAGTGGAACTCTATAGTAAGTGATTCAACAGAGGATAGATGATTTCTATGTGCCATGCTCTTCAGCACTTGGTGACCCTGCTCTGTGAGTTTGTGTGTTCTACTCTTTCGTAGCTGAGCTGTTGTTACTCCTAGATGCTTCCACTAGTGGCGTAGCTATAGGAATCGCCATGGCACCCTGCACCACGTCCATCCACTGTTACTGTAGTAACTGGAGCCTATGTAATAAACTACATGGGCCACTGCTACTAAAGTAACTGTCATGGGTGCATGCATAGGGGGTTTCCGGTTGCCCAAAACCCCTCCTGTGCCCATGGCCGGAAGGCCCTTACATAACAGTGGCATCGCTAGCACCTGGCATTGGCCCGGTTCCCCCGGCCGACTGCCACATTTAATTGTATCTGCATCTTCAGAACGCAGATAAAATTGAATACTATGGTGGAGCAGGGAGCCTGCTCCTTGCTCTGCCATTCACTGCAGCCTATAAGACACTGGGACAGGATCCCTGTGCGTGCCGGTGCAATCACGTCACTGGATCGTGCCAGCCTACACTAGGATACTGTATCGGCATCTAATAGACTGCAGGACTGAGGAGGATGAAGGAGCTACATTCTTCGCAGGAATGGGGCTAGGTGAGTATAAGTATTTTTTATATATTCGGGGGCACTTAGGTACTATCTACAGAGCGCATCTAAAAAGGGGTTGTTTGGCACCATCTACAGAGGGTACTATGGCACTATCTACAGGGGCCGTGTGCCACTATCTACAGGGGTCACTGTGGCATTATCTACAGGAAGCAGCGTGTGACAATATCTACAGGGAACTATGTGTGGCATTATCTACTAGGGCACTGAGGCACTATCTACAAGGAGGATGTGTGGCACTCTAAACAAGGGATGTGTGTGGGACTATCTACCGGGGCCTGTGTGTGGCACTATCTACCGGGGCCTGTGTGTGGCACTACCTACAAGAGGGTGTGTGTGGCACTATCTACATGGGGGGGTGTTTCTATCTAAAGGGGGATGTGTGACACTATCTACAGCAGGCGGTCTGACACTATCTACAGGGGGTGTGGCACTATCTACAGAGTCCACTGTGGAATTATCTACAGAGAGCACTGTGGCACTATTTAAAAAGGGGTGTATGGCACTATCTACACAGTGCACTGTAGCACTATCTACAGGGTACCGTGTGGCACTATCTTAAAGGGGCTGTGTGTGGCACTATCTACAGGGGGCACAGTAACATTATCTACTGAAAGCAGTGTGTGGCACTATCTACAGGGGGCACAGTAACATTATCTACTGAAAGCAGTGTGTGGCAATACCTACAGGGAGCAGTATGTGGCACTATCTACTGGGGGGCACTGTCGTACTATCAACACGGGCTGTGCGTGGCATTATCTACTGGGGCACTAAGTCACTATCTACAGGGGGCAGTGTGTGGCAGTGTCTACTGGCGGCAATGTGGCTCTATCTACATAGGCTGTGTGTGGCGCTAACTACAGGAGACAGTGTGGGGCAACATCTACAAGGGGCACTGAGTGTGGCACTATCTACACTGGTGGATACATGCAGACCAATACTTGTAGCATAAAAAACAGAGGGTAGCGGGAGCTTGATGAAAATAACTTGGTTTGAAAAGTATGCGTTTGGAAACCCCCTTTAAAAATCCTGCATTTGCCCCTGACAGTATACTTACCGACCTTGTTCCTGAGTTGGGTCCGAGCTTTCAGCATCACGGCATCACAACGTTATGTGCATAACGCTGTGACGCTGTATGGCGTCAGGACCCGCACTGCGCCTGGAGTCGAAAGATGACCCGGCTCAGGAGCAAGGAGGTTAAGTATCAGAATACTGTCTGATGTGGTCCTGTATCTAAGCATACCATGTGGTTGGCTTAGATACAGGGCAGAGCAGACAGTATCACACATGTCTGCTGGCAATAAAGAGAAGTTGGGGGCCCATAAAGGACTTTTGCACTGGGGCCCATGAGCCTTTAGCTACATCCCTGGCTTCCACTTAATAATAATAATAATAATAATAACACTTATAGTTGACCGGGGCAGATCTAGCATATCAGAAATTTTGAAAACTGACTTATGACAAAGCTGGCATCCTATGGTAGTGCCGCGCTTAAATTGCTTTGCTCTTCAGTACGACCCATACTTCTACCAATGTTTATCTCTTTAGATTGCATAACTGTGTGCTTGTTTTTATGCACCTGTTTGCAGCTGATGTGGCTGAAACACCTGAACTCAATAAATAGGGGTGCCCACATACTTTTGTCCATATAGTGCACCTATTCCAGGGGCCTCAACACGTGGCCCCTGAGGCTGTCATCTGTGGCCCGCGGGGCACTGTAGCTCCCTCGGGAGAGGAGAGAGCAGGCCGAAGGAGGAGTGCGCCGGCGCTCCTTCATGACGTTCCAGAGCATAGCTTATACTAGCGCTCTGCTTCGGGACTCCTGCTCTGATGAAGCCCCTGACATTACTGTCCATATATGGACAGTGATGTCAGGAGAAGAGCTGTGGTCCCAGTCAGAGTGCTAGAATTGGCTCTGCTCCTGGACTCTGGCTGGGGAAGCCCCTGACATCCCTATCTACAGAGGGCACTGTGGCGTTATCTACAGAGGGCACTGTGGCATTATCTAGGGGGGTGTGGCATTATCTACAGAGAGCACTGTGGCATTATCTACAGAGTGCACTGTGGCATTGTCTACAGAGGGCACTGTGGCATTATCTGCAGGGGGGGGATTTTCTACAGAGGGCACTGTGGCATTATTTACGGGTTGGTGTGTGGCATTATCTACAGAGTGCATTGTGGAACTATCTAAAAAGGGGCTGCCCAATCTTTATATTCTTGTGTCTACCAAACGCTGCCAACTGAGCAGCTAGACTGCATTTCGTGACATTTAAACCTGAAAACTGGATTGTTAAAATAAGCACATGGAGCAAACTCGCAAATTTCCGTTAAGTTTAAAACTAGCGCTATTATTATAGTAATGTAGTGTTATTATAGTAATGTAGTACTCATATAGTAATGTAGTATTGTTATAGTAATGTAGTATTATTATGGTAATGAAGTCTTGTTATAGTAGTTCAAATAACGAATTGATTAACAATACTCT
The DNA here is from genome assembly GCF_050947455.1 of Rhinoderma darwinii. Taxonomy (NCBI): domain Eukaryota; kingdom Metazoa; phylum Chordata; class Amphibia; order Anura; family Rhinodermatidae; genus Rhinoderma; species Rhinoderma darwinii. Next base: position 124,107,497 of record NC_134691.1, on the reverse strand, counting down.
TGTATTGTATCAAATGTGAAAGTAATGCGGCCCGTCAACTTCACATTTTTTCTATGTGCGGCCCATTTATCCGGCCGAGTTAGAGACCCCTGACCTATTCCACTGTTCTCTGTTATGCCTGCAGTCACTGACTGCTGGCACGTCCCACTTACCGGCAGCCACGACCGCAGGACTGTATCTTCATGTTGGCGTCTTCCTCTGCAGAGACGTCGACACACACGGCTCTTCTGTGCTCTTCTGTGTCCTGTAGGCTGCGCGCGCCTGCTCACTCCTGGCCATAAAGGGCCAGCATGTGCACCTGTCCAAAGTTTTCCAATCAACCCAGTAACACCCTAGACTTTAAAAAGGGCTTCTCCTTTCCTCTCCTTGCCTGAGCGTCGCTTGTATTCCTGTGTTCGTTTATGCAAATGGTCGCTTAGTTGTATCCTGCTCCCAGTGTTCCCGTATCTTGCTTCCCATATCCTGTATCCTGTTGCTGTGTTTATTTCTGAGCCTGAGCCTGTTGTTGGAGTTCTGTGTGCCTCATCTGCCATGTCTGGTGTCATCTGCCACATCTGGTGTCATCACCACATCTGGTGTCATCTGCCACACCTGTTGTCATCTGCCATGCCAAACATCATCTGTGTAACGTGTCTGCTACTTCGAGTAACTGCCAGATCATCTCCCCAGGTACTCTTATCTGAGAGACTGTTATTGACTGTTGTTTGGTCAGCTCCTTCTCCGCTATGGCAGAGTGGCCTAGTGGGTTCACATACCACACAGGCGTGACAGTACGCTCAGGCCATGGACCCTGTTGGTCAACGAAAGACCACGACGGCATACCAAGCGATGCAAGCAGACATGCAAGACCTTCGGTCACAGCAGGATCAGCTCCTACAGGCAGTGAACTCCATCACGCATCGATTGGATGTTTCTGCTGCAATTGCCACGGTACCTCCTGCTGTTGCTCTTCCTGTCAGTCCTGATTTCAGAATCTCTCAGCCGCTACCACCTCGTTACGACGGGAATGCGAAGACCTGCAGAGGTTTCATTCAGCAATGCCAGATCCACTTCAAGCTGCACGCAAGTCTGTTTCCCTCCGAGGAGACAAAGATCGCCTTCATCATCTCCCTCCTCTCTGGCAAGGCCCTGGCAGGGGCTAATTGCATATTGAAACGTGAGGGTCTGGAGACCTCCAATTTGCAGTTGCTTCTACTAACTTTCTGCACTGTCTTTTAGGAGCCTGGTCGGTCATTTTCCGCAGCTGCATCTCTTCTGACCCTCTGTCAAGGAGAAAACATGATTGGGGAATATGATATCCAGTTCCGTACCCTGGCAGCTGAACTTACCTGGAACAATGAAGCTTTAGTTGCTACATTCTGCCAAGCACTGTCCTCGCAAAGAAAGGACAAGCTTGCCGCTTATGACCTCCCATCCTACCTGCATTCCCCCCATTTTGTTGGCGACCCGGATCGACATGAGAATCCAGGAACATGCTCAGGAGGCCCGCCGAGACAGAAAGCTCCCCAGACTGGCACCCAAGTTCCAGCAACCTCTACTGCTCTCTTCTGTTGTTCCACCTGAAGAACCCATGCAAGTGGACCGACTCAAATTATCCAAACAGGAGAAACAGCAAAGACGCATTTCTGGACAATGTTTGTAATGCGGCCACGGGGGCCATTTTGTGCGTCGATGTCCTCAGAAGCCGGGAAACTTCAGCACCTAGGGTTGGTTAGAGAGACAGCCCTAGGTGGAATGACGCCAACTACCAAATCCTCTCCCAAACTGTCCATTTCAGTGACCATTGTTACTGGTGAGAAAACACGTCTCTGCCTAACTGCCTTCCAGAACTGCTGTAAATTTTATTCAGCAAGATCTAGAAGATCGTCTCCATTTGCCCACGGTTCCTTTGGAAAGACCCCTGGCAATCGCTTCTGTGAATGGGCAACCTATACTGTTCATGACAAAACCACTGAGACTTCAAGTCGGAATCCTCCACGCAGAACAGATTGACTTCTACGTCCTGTCTAAAGCCGTCTAAAGCCGTCAACCCTATTCTGCTGGGCCCGCTTCGTTTACATGCTTTCGGTTCTTGACTGGTACTCCAGAGAGGTCCTCCAATGGGTCTCCAAGTGTCTCCACCGCTGTCTGACACAGGTTCGTCCTATCCAGTCTTCTCTGCCTCAGTCACTCTCTGGACTACCCACACACTATGCTGGTTTCGCAAACTTCTTCAGTAAAAAGGAGGCAGAAGTTCTTCTTCCTCATCGTTCCTACGATCGCCCTATTGAACTGCTCCCAGACGTCTCACTTCCTCGTGGACAGGTATATCCTCTCTCCTTACCAGAGACCCAGGCCATGTCGGCCTATGTCAAGGAGGACCTTGAGGGGGGGTTCATCGGGAAGTCTTCTTCTCCTGTCAGAGCCGAGTTCTTTTTCGTTAAAAAGAAAGATGGATCTTTTCGACCCTGTATTGATTACCATGGTCTTAACCAAATCACGGTCATGAACAAGTGTCCCTTGCCGCTGATCTTGGAACTCTTTGATCACATTCGTGGAGCCAAGATTTTTACCAAGCTGGACTTACGCGGGGCTTACAACCTTATCTGGATCCGTCAAGGTGACAAATGGAAGAATGCATTCAACACTCGAGATGGACACTATGAGTATATTGTGATGCCCTTTGGTCTGTGTAATGCTCCAGCGTTATTTCAGGAATTCGTGAATGACATCTTCCGGGATCTCTTCTATGTCTGCGTGGTGGTATATTTGAACGACATCAAGATTTACTCACCAGATCTGATGACCCATTGGAAGCATGTTCGTCAAGTCCTGTTGCGGCTAAAGGAGAATCATTTGCATGCTAAACTTGAAAGGTGCATATTTGAGAAGAATTCTCTGCCTTTCCTGGGCTACATTGTCTCCAATCGTGGACTCAAGGTGGATTCAGACAAGTTGAAGACTGTCTTGGGGTGGCCACATCCTCAGGGCCTTCCGTCTATATAGCAATTTCTAGGATTCAAAATATCTACCGGCAGTTTATCCCAAACTTCTCATCACTAACTGCTCCTTTTTCCGCCCTTACTAAGAAGTGGGTGAATGCCAAAGTGTGGACCCTGGAGGCAGAGTCAGCGTTTTTCAGCCTCAAGAGTGCCTTCACTTCAGCCTCAATTCTTCACTATCCTGACGCATCTCGACAGTTCTCTTTAGAAGTTTATGTTTCTTCTGTTGGTGCAGGTGCACTTCTTTTTCAGAAAAAAAACCAAGTTAAGGCAGTGGTCTGTTGTCATCTGCCATGTCTGGTGTCGTCTGCCATGTCTGGTGTCGTCTGCCATGTCCGGTGTCGTCTGCCATGTCCGGTGTCGTCTGCCATGTCCGGTGTCATCTGCCACGTCCAGTGTCATCTGCCACGCCAGATCATCTCCCTAGGTACTCTTATCCGAGAGACTGTTATTGACTGTTGTTTGGCCAGCTGCTTCTCCTCTACGGCGGAGCGGCCTAGTTGGTCCACATACCCGACAGGCGTGACATTCTCCTGCTCCTCGCTCCATTTGCTGTCGCAGAGAAACATTTTAGCACCGTATCATCTCCTGTTCACATGTTATTTTCTCTTCTTATGAGACTACTTCTATTGGCACAACACATTCGACAAATAGAAGTGCAAGAGGCTTGACCGCTCTGTTAGGAGTCAGGGAGGTCATTCAGTCCTCAATATCAGGAGTATGCCTGGCATCCCAGGAGGGAGACCAATGGATAGTTCCCCATTAATTTATCTCACAAAGATGTATTTCTCCTATTAGAACACTGACTTCTTGTCAATTACTTCTACCTATAGGTCTTGTAAACATTTAATATATTGATTAATATTTTCAGCTCTGGGACTTTGGGCTCAATGATAACAGTAATGTTTATATCTTACTGAGATTTTGAGCCTGTTGTCAATTTTATATAATGCATTCAAATAGGCGTAAGTATTTTATGTACTGTATGCTTAGTAATATACTAAATAAATAATTGGCGCTATGGTGCAGCCATTGCTACCATTCTGTGTACTTCTAAGTTGCTACCATTCTATGTTTTAATTTGCTACCATTACATGTTTTTTTGAAGTTTAACAGGACGACACAAGTTCATCTTAATATACAGTACAATGCAGTGTTAAGTTAATAAGAATAATAACCTTGTACCACTCAGGCACTGCTTGAGTAATTGTATACACATCTAATACTTTCAAGATGTTGGAAGTTTGCAAATTGTTTTTATATGGATTTAATAAAAATGGAAATTTCATATGCAGTAAGATACTTTCTGCTTTGTTTTACGGATTTCAAGTACTCTACAGGACCTTAGGAGCACCTATACAATATTATTGACTTAGATTACAAGTGCAGTATGCTCACTGGAGGATGTCATTTATACTTCATAAAATTATCATACCAAGTTAATCTGCATGCAGCACTGAATATTACTCGATTTTAAAACCCTGTAATGACTAGATTAGTTTCTATCAGCTACAATACATTTACACATATAATAATATAAATGTAATATAAATAAATATAATATGTTCTACTCTAGATATTTGAGAACAATTCAGCAAAAAGGGCTACAGCAAATAACATAGGATTCTGGCTTTGTCATAGGCTCCGTCAGTCCCATAGACTTTGAATAGAGCAGCACCGCACATGCCTGACTGACACTCCATTCAAAGTTATACTCAATGTGATCATGCAGTGAGGAGAATTGGGGAGTTCGGGACCCCTGTTCTTGTGATCGGCGTGGACCCCCAGCAATCAGACATTTATCTCCTGTGAATATGTGATAAATGTTGATTCTGGGAATATCCCTCTATAAGGATCAATTCATTTTTATTTATTTTTTTTGCCACCTTGCATAACTTTTTTTTATTTTAAGGCTATATAACTATTTTAGGCCTTGTGTTTTTGCGGGACAAGGTGTACATTTTTAGACATTATATTCAGATACATACTGTGTATGGTAGTGCTTAATTTCTATATATATATATATATATATAAAAATTATAATAGTGGGATGCTTAAAAAAAAGCAATTCTGCCATTGGGAGTATGGTAATATCTTATATGCATTTGATAGTTGTATGCAAGTTATTATTTTATGATACGTTTTCACATTAGTTTTCTCTTCAACTTTTGAAATTAATTGAAATGGAAAAGTCAATAGTAAAAAAGTACAACAGCACAGTACAAACAGGTATGAACAAAATCCTTCAGGTTGGGACAGACTGTTCTGTATAATTCATAGAACACACTAGAATTTATTTTCATCACAGCAGTACAATATAGAGTAATGGAAAAAAAAATGTCCTCATCGACAGAAGAAGTAGTAATGGGTTGCCACTTTATATTAGTATTATTGTTTTTAAAACGAAGATGGTTTCTTGAGTCTAATTGAGAGACATGAGGCCTGAAATAGCCCTGGGCATCAGTAGAAACACATTGTCAAACTATTTGGAAGCACCAATGTAAAAGGAGGTGAGCAGATTGACTTAGTTTGCATAAATGACTGAACAGCAGACAGAGCATTGAGGTCAAGCCTCAATGACTGTGGCTTGGAATTAGGCTCACCATCAAGGCAGTATAGCCGGTACTGCCATCAGGGTCCCAGCTACCTACTGTAATACACAGTGCACAGTTACTGACATGTCTGTGTGTGCGTAGATAGCATCTTCAGTGTAATGATTCTTTTTAATGGTCAATATTTGGCAACAAAGCATCTGCCTGCCAACTTGTACCCCGGTAATGGAGACTAGGGCCAGGCTGTTTGGCTGAATGTAGCTCAGCCATAATGAGGTGGTCAGGAGCACCTTCCTAGTGATAGATACGGATTCCTGAGTCGGCACCTGCATCTATCGGACAATTAATATGCCAGAAATGTCCAGGATGAGAATACCCCTTTAAATCACCTGCCTTTTGTATTACCCTGTACCAGTCTACACAGCAAAGCTGACAAGTGAGCTGCATAAGAGAAGGAAATATCACCTTATTGCATGTGTTCTAGTGAGAAATATTTCAATATTATTTTCATTGTCACATAAAAAAAACACCACCAAAAATGTAAAAATATATGGAGTGGTGTAAAGCATGTCGTCACTGGACTCTGGAGCAGTGGAAATATGTTCTCTGGACTGATGTATCATTTTTTACTATATAGACGTCTGAGGAATGAATCTGGGTTTGGTGGATGCCAGGAGAGCACTACCTACAGGAATGCATTCTGCTGACTGTAAAATTTGGTGGAAGAGGGATAAGGTCTGGAGCTTTTTTTATGGTTAGTCTAGACCACCTATTTCCAGTAAAGGGTAATGTTATTGCCACAGCAAACAGACATTTATATGAACATTATGCTTCCATCTTTTTGGCAAAAGTTTATGTTCCAGCATAACTGCCCCTGTGCACAAAGTGAGGTCCATAAGACATGGTGTGACGAGTTTGGTGTGGAGAACCTTGACTGGCTTGCACAGAGCCCTGACCTCAATCCCATCAAACACCATTAGGATGAACTGGAATGCCAATTGGGAGCCAGACCTTCTAGTCCAACGTAAGTGTGTGAGATCACAAATGCTCCTTTGTCTGACTGGTCACAAATTCCCACAGACACATTCACACATATTAACGCCCAAGGTTTTGGAATGGAATGTCAAACAAACTTTTATAGGTGTGATGGTTTGCTGTCCACATACTTTTGGCCACATAATAGTGTATGTTTATAATAAAAACCTGGTTTAAATAATATGTCATTTAGTTCACCGTTTAGAGGGAACAGTGTTCTTCAGCACTAGAAGATTATAGCATTTAACATGAAGTGTTTGCAGGATAGCTGATAGATAAAAAATAACTAAATTAATTGAGTAGTGGATAGTTAATAAAGTGGAGAAGTCCTTGTTTTAATGCTTGAGTCAAACTTCTGCAATATTAGTTGTAGAAAAAGATCAATGAGTCCAAATCTATCTCCAACTTCTAATGTTTCTCCAAGTTTTTATTTTCAATGTATTTTTCTGTTTAAGAATCAATGATATTCATAATCTTTCATTAGTGACATACTGTAATTTTCTAATTCCAATTATGTCTTTTGTAAATTTATCCTCTGGAGCACACAATATTTTAATTATTTTCCTAAATGCAAACAGTTGATATTTTTACTTATTGACTGCAAAATAATTTCAAAATTATAATTTTATATCATGTACTATTATAAGTATAATAGGAATATTTTGGAACTCATCTTTCACATTGACGGTTTATTGCTATAATTCCTTCTGCTAATACAACATGTGAGTCACTATTTTGGAAATGTTCTTTTTCATCTCTTCTAGAATTTTTTTTTAATTTTGAATGTGACTTAATATTTGTCTAGAAATTTTCAGGGATATCCATTTTCATATGCTGTGCATTCGTTGTTTTTGTTTGCAAGACTTACCCCAAAAATATTTTAATGTAATTTTTACCAAAACTTTGGCAAAAATCACAGCAAAAACGAAGAAATTGACACAAATTGACCATGACTTGTGAATACAGCCTCAAGACTTTTTGCGTTCAATCAGCAGAATCAAATTACTCATTCAATTTGGTCACCTGACTAATGATATGCCCGTGTAAAATGGCCTCAAGGCGGCAGTTAACTCTCCACATGGGTCACATGGGTGTTGGATAACGTGGTACCTTTTGGTCCTCTGCACACATAGAGGAAATATCTGCTGCAAATCCACCTTTTGAAATGTTAAACTCCCAGTGCAGTTCATTTTCTTTGCATAAAAATTCTACAGCATATAGATGGGATTTGTTCAAATCTCATCTACATGGCTGGTATTGTATTTGGCTGTGAATTTGATTGTTGGTAAATCCATGCTAAAAAAATCTGCAGCTGATATGCAACATGTGAAGGACCTAAAATAATGAATTGACTTTTACCTGTATTTTTATTTACTCACATTCCATTTGTCTAATATTAAATAAACAATTCAGTGTGCCAAATATGTAATAATCGCACCATAATTACCCATTATATCAGAAACAAGAAGGTGGTCTGCTTGTGAAAATATAAGACATTTAAGATTTATTTATTTAGATTTATTTTTATGCACAATTTAAGATTGGTAGGGAAATCAAAGGGCATCTGTTAGCAGACAGAGTACATATTGTTAGCACATCTGTGAGATGCCTTAAAGGGGTTGGCCGGGAATAATTTTTATTTTGATTTAATTTGCCATTTACTACAAATTTAGTAATATACTATTTCTTTCAATGTGCCAGCGTTTCTTTGTTCTTTAATGCGGTCACGTGACCGCACCTGCTCTCAATTTTTAATTTCCTGTGACGTTCCGTGCCTCAGCCGAGCCTGCACTTCCGGCTGAGCCAAGGCACGGCTTGTCATTAATTACAGGTACAGGCAGTGGGTCGGGCGAATATATTCCCTGAGCTCTGCCTCTTCTGGTTTCACTGCCTGCCTGCCTGCCTGCCTCCTCTTGCATTGTCCACGCCCCTTCCTCCTCTCAGCACTGAACAGCTAGTAATGTGCAGGTAGTACAGGGGAGGAGGTACTTGTCACACGTCACTGCAGAGAACCCTGCACCTGGTAACCTTACTCCAGCACAGGACATGCTGAAAGGAATGTCAGCACAGTCTCTTAAAAGTGATGCCTATTGAATATAATGAAAGGACAATAAAGATTTGTGTATATTGCTAAAAAAAACTCATATTTTATTTACAAATTACTGTATATCTTGCACATACTACTTGCTCATATTTTACACATGCAATAATGTGTTTTTATGAAATGATAGGGCAAAAATGACACTCTTGCCTAGGCTTCTGTTCCTGGAGGAGCCTCTGATGTCACTGTTCATATATGGACAGTGATGTCAGGGGCTCCGCCTGGAGAGGAATCCCCGGCCTTAGCGTGGTCGATGCTCTGATGAGAGATTCCGATCCCAGAGGTAGCCCCAATGGTGCCATCTACAGGGGGGTAGCGCTATCTATAGAGGGTGTGTGGCACTATCTACATGGGCACTGGGGCACTATATGGACATTCTACAAGGGACACTGTGGCGCTATCTACATGGGCATGATGTGTGGCACTATCTACATGGGCACTCTGGCACTATCTACATGGGCACTGGCACTTTATATGTGGGCACTGGCACTTTATATGTGGGCACTGGCACTAGGGGCATCTAAGGAGGCATTATACTGTATGGGGGCATCTGTATGGGGGCTTTTGTGTCTGCATTTTATTGTATGGGGGCATTATACTGTATGGGGGAAGCTGTGGGGGCATTATACTGTATTAGGCCACTATGGGGGCATTATACTGTATGGGGCAGCTATGGGGGTATTATACTGTTTGCGGGCATCTGTGTGAGCATTATACTGTATGGGACAGCTATGGGGACATTATACTGTATGGGGGAAGTATAGGGGCATTATGATGTATGAGGGCAGCTAGAGGGCATTATACTATGTGGGGGCAGCTATTTCGCATTGTATTGTGTGGCACTATGGGGCATTATACTGTGTGTGGGGCAACTGTAGGGGCATTATACTGTGTGGGGGTTCTATAGGGGCATTATACTGTGGGGAGGCACTATGGGAGCATGATACTGTGTGGGCTGAACCGAGTGTATGGGCGGGGTTAGAGGCGTGGTTTAAAATAAAGAAATTCCCGTGCCACGCTATGTTCGCCACATCGGTTGTCCCTCTTTGCGATACTTGAAAGTTAGGAGGTATGGAGTCAGAGAGAGATTTACATATATTTATCATAAATTATGTAAAAAAAAAAGAAAACGTAATTACCATTCTGTGGAGTTGTGTTTGGTGTTTGCTTCACTGTAATACAAAATCTCTTGGCACAGATCCAGCAGCAGGTGAGGAAGACGTGCTGACTGGATTCTGTGTACCAAGAGGTCTCACATAGGTGGAGTGGATGGAATTATATCTATCAGGCTGTAAAAGTGGTGGGGATGGAGACACAGAGGAGCATGATGATTATTAGTGGGTGTTTGTGACAGTGGGCAGGGAGGTAGCTGGGTGACTGTAATTAGAGCAAGGAGGGACCCTGTGAACATAGAGGGGGTGGCAGTATGAAAAGAGCTGGCCGGGATGCTGTGGAGGGTGGAAGGGGGGCAGGACTGTAAGCTATCTTATCAGTTACAGCAAAGGATCATGGGTATGGTGAATTACAAGACAGGACACAGCCAGGGCCAGAAGCAAGGGATGTAAACAAACAGAGCAACAGTGATGATTGAGATCAAACAGAAACTGGTTAGAAGGTATGCTTTTTTAGAAAATAATTTTTGTGCTTATTAGGACATCTTATTGGTGCCCTAACAAGCAGGGCTCAGTCTATTGACATTTGTCCTATAAAGAAGACATTTGCCCTTTAAATTTGTAAATGTCCACATTTTAACAATATGTTATTCTTATTTATCTTTATGTTTCAAAGTTTTTTATTTAATTTTAAATTAGAGAAACGCAGTAACTATATACCATTACAGCTTGGGTAAGAGTTAACCATCTTATATGTGGATGTAGCCATCTTTATTTTGACTCTGATATCTTGCTGCACCGTGATATCACACAACAAAAGCCATTGAAAAGTAATTGAAAAGTAAAGATAACGGATCTAGCCACTTTGTATTTAATGCGTTAAAAGTCAAGATAACGACAGCTACATCCAGATTAGAATGCCATCGAGATTCAGCTAGTAGTTGTAAATTATAATAAATGCGATGGGACATAGGTGGCCACGCCCCCTCCCGCTACGCTCCATTCACTTTTTAGAAAAGTGTCGAGGGCGGCGGAAATGGCCTAAACTGGTGTAGAAAAGTTTATATATTCCCCTTTAGCATTAAATGATAAAATTCTAACTGCCTGCAAACACCACTAGGGGGAGCATACTGTTTTATTATTGAATTCAATACATAACTAGAATGCAGTGAACTCCTGTGATCACTCTTGTGACAACCACAGGAAGTCAGAGCACTGGCAGTTATAAAGATACAAAATCCGTAAAGTTGTTCTACATCTCAAACTCATATCGGCAGAGACAGTTATTTTATCCTCTGATTGCTTATTTCAATTTGTATTCGTATATCTTGCAACACATAACCTGTTTCCCTTCCTTTCTGCATTCTCTTTCTTTACTTCTCCCTTTCCTATGTTTTAAAAGGAAAAGTTAAATAAAGAATTTACATAAAGATCTATAAATTATCAGCACAGAATGGTGGATCTATTTAGCTAAAAATCAAACAAAATAATGTTCAAGGATGGACATTCACTTTAAATAAATGTGATTCTAGATGTAAAGTTGGCCACTAGAGCAAGTAACAATTTGCATGTGTCCACCCAATAATTATAAATTAGGATTACCCCCTTCATTGAATATAAGATGGAAGTGAGCTTTTGATTCAAGATGGACTTGCTATGTTAAATCAATGCATTAATAATTAAAAACCATGTCTTCACTGAGGTTCCATTTCTCCAATATTCTTTTTTGCTTGAAGTAATTAATTGTGACAAATCAGAAATATTAGGGGATAACTATGGAGTGGGGTGAGTTGTACACATACCAGTTCAGGTATAACCTGCTGCCCGTCACTGTATAACATGTAGAAAGGAGGCAGTTAACAGTAAGCCTGGTACAGATCCTTAGGTCTTGGCAGACTCTTTTCACTTAACAGATTGGTAACTTGTTCTGGATGTTATTTTCCCCCTATCTCTCATCTGCTGTAGTAACATCTATGGGAAATGCAAATAGAACTCTCCAGGTCATCAATGAGATTTTTGTGCCAGCATAGTGGCTTACTGCAGGCAACAAAACAATTCTACAAAATACGGCAGATTAATTTCTAGGGCGACTCTCTTCATCTCTTTAACAATTAACTCTGTAATCTTGTTAGCTGACTCTTACGAAATGTTTTATATGTAAGAAGTATAATCTAATTTATTAAATGTTTTTTTAATAACTCATGGAATATTTTAGAAAACATCTATCTATCTATCTATCTATCTATCTATCTATCTATCTATCTATCTATCTATCTATCTATTATCTATCTATTCTTATAGAAGGATACAATAGGTAATATTTCTATATTTTATTTTTTGACTGTAAACCCAATTTTTTCATGTCATTAGTTTACCAATAGTCTCAAAAGAACCCTACTTGATAGTAATTATCCAATCAAAATCTTCTGATTATTAGATATGTTGGTAAATGCAAATGAGAAACGAATACAGATGGGTACTATTGGCTAATGTGCATGATCCTAATTTGGCTGCACTAATAGACCCTGGGATGCTGGACAGGACAGAACTGTTTATTTCAGGCCAAATATTCAAATACAGTCTAATGTTATTTATCCTAAGTGGTAGAATGTTAGCTAATGGAAATAATATGAGTATACAATTATGTAAATAAAACAGGAATGGTGGAACAAGCCAATACCGCAGCGGTATATCATAATGGTAAACCAGACTAATGGTTTTTGTTTTTTTTAAACTTTCATGACACATAGCAAAGCAAGGGACATTTATATGATATTTATGTTTCTAGCTGTCTATTTCTAGAACCTGGCACATACACAATGCTGTAAATATTGATTTCATGAATCCCAGAACAGCATTTAACTGTAATATAAATTGCTAAACACGTAGCAGAGTTATTATAACGTCAAGAGTATCAGACAGTATATGTGTAAACATAGTCATTATCCAGACATTGCCCAATTCTCCCACTTTCTGATCATAATTATAATCATTACACTAATGTTGCAATTTGTCAGTCTCAGAAATGGCAGCCCTAGTGGATTCTGATCTACCTATGTAATGTCGGGGTAGGGAGACAGACAGGTGAGCCCTAATTTACCCGCCACTCAGTCCCTGCCTACTTGCATGGCCCGTTCTAGGCGACGGCGTACAACTGGGCGACGGTCCCTACTCTCAATAAGTGCACGACAGACAAACAGACAAGGGTACACAGAAGCTAAGGGAAATGGGGCAGTTGCCCACGGCAACACCGTGAGCAACAAGAGTAGTGAACGAGCCGAGTCAAACCAGGAGTGTACGAGGTACCAAACGCCCGAGCAGGAGAGTAGTCAGTAAAGCCAGGGTCAATTTGAAGCAGAGGTCAATAGTACTAGCAGGAACAGCAGAGCCAGGAAACCAGACAGAATCACAGGCAAAGGAAGAGCAGGAAATGAAGGTATAAATAGACAGAGGGCGGGAGCTAGCTTCGTCTGGCCAGGCTGTGATAGGTTCTCCCACTCCTCAGCCTACCAGCCTGATTGGTAGCAGATCGAGTCACTCTATCAGACCTAGGAGCAGATGCAGACTGATTAACCACGGGCGTCGACACAGCTGCTGTGTCTGGCAGATCCTTTACACCCTAACAGCCGGGAGAACAGCCCAGCTAGTAGTCCGCGGGATGGTAATGCAGGTAAGGTAAGGGAATTAGTAGTTGTAGGGGATTCTATAATCAGGGAAACGGATAGAATAATTTGTTGCCAAGACCGCCTCAACCAAATGGTTTGCTGTCTCCATGGTGTCAGGGTTCAGAATGTGGTGGAACGGGTGGATAAATTGCTGGGAGGGGCTGGTGATGATCCAGCTGTCATGGTCCATGTGGGTACCATCGACAGAATAAATGGTAGATGGAGGAGCCTTAAGAATATTTTTAAAGAACTAGGCTACAAGCTGAAGGGAAGGACCTCCAAGGTTGTATTCTGCCTGTGCCATGCGCATCACAGGAAAGACAGCGGGGGCTCTGGGAGTTAAATGCATGGCTTAAGTCTTGGTGTAGAGGAGAAGGCTTTGGGTTCCTAGAGCATTGGACTTACTTTTCATTGGGGTACAAACTGTATTCTGCAGATGATTTGCACCTAAATGGAAGGGGGTCTGCTGTGCTGGGTGAGAGCATTCTAGCTAGGGTGGCAGAATATTTAAACTAGGGCTGAGGAGTGAGGTCAATGTAGAAAATAAAGGGATAGATAGGTTAGAGAGGGGTGAGACTATATTGGTGGGGGGAGAAATAGATCGTGGGGAGAGGACTAGACAACAAGATAAGGAGATCCTTTTGTTACAAAATAGCACTGAAAGTAAAAATACCCAAATAATGTCAAATAATCACATTTCTGATACCAAACGTGAGAAATTGAAAGGCAAGTTAAAGTGTATGTTCACAAATACTAGAACTCTAGAAAGTAAAATGGGAGAGCTGGAGGTCTTGGTACTGTAAGAAAATATAAATATAGTTGCTGTTGCTGAAACATGGCTAGACTCTTCTCATGACTGGGCTGTAAATCTACAGGTTTCAAATAGATTAATGAATTTAGTTTGACCGCTGGATTTGTGGAACTGTCCTATACAACCTACTGTGACTTAGGGCTTGTCCACACATAACGGAATTGTTGCGGAAAAACCGCACCTTTTCCTGCGTTTTTTTTACAGCAGAAAATAGTGTGGATTTTGCTGTGTTTTCTTCAATGATGAGAGATGGTGACATCTCCTCTGAAGAACGCAGTAGTTCAGTCCACTTTATGCAGCAGGAATTAACATGCTGCGGAACGAAAAATACGCACCGCGGACGTACTGGACGTAAATTTTACGCAGAGTATGGATGAGATTTCTTAAATCTGACCCACTTAGCTGCTACTGTATTCCGCTGCATATTTTCCATCCGCAATTCTGGACAGAAAATATGCAGCAACTTCATTATGTGTGGACAAGCCCTTACTGAATCCATTAAAAGTGTATACAATTAATATATGAGGGTATCTTCACACGGCTAAGCAAAATACGTCTGAAAATACGGAGCTGTTTTCAGGCGAAAACAGCTCCTGATTTTCAGACGTTTTTGTAGCCACTCTCGTTTTTCGCGGTGTATTTTACAGACGTTATTGGTGCTGTTTTTCAATGGATTCAATGAAAAACTGCTCCAAAAACGTCCCAAGAAGTGACATGAACTTCTTTTTCGCGGGCGTCCTTTTGCGGTATTTTGACAGCGACGCGTAAAATAACACCTCGTGGTAACAGAACATCATAAAACCCATTGAAAGCAATGGGCAGATGTTTGTAGGCGTAATGAAGCCGTTTTTCCAGGCATAATTCGAGGCGTAAAACGCCTGAATTATGTTTGAAAACAGTGCCTGTAAACATACCCTAAGTGATTTAAAATGGCTTTGACACTGTTATGGTCACATACCACAGATGTGGATTCTCTAAGCCATAATCTGTCTGGATCTGGCTCAGATGGTGGATGGGGCAGCAGAGGAAGAAGCAACCATTTGCCTAGCAACCGGACCCAGGCAGAAGCAGCTGTCACTCGCTAGCACGTGGCGCTGGAGCCGGGCGAGGTGAGTAACAGATACAAAATAAATAAAATGCTTCATACTGCATGATGACTTTATATGGGGTAATTTGCTAATTTTTATGGAGGTTAACCACCCACTAGGCTGAAATTCTTTTACATTGGCTTGGTTTAACTGGTTGCCGACACAGGACGAGAACATTCGTCTTGAGCGGTGGGTGTTTGCCACATTAGAACGAGCATTCTCGTCCTGTGTGACACACGGTGTGCGCGCGCGATCAGGTGCGGGGCAACAGCTGTAATACACAGCCGCAGCCCCACTCTAACGGCGGAGAGGAGAGAAACCTCTTATCTCTGCCATTAACCCATTGAATGCCATGTTCAAAGCTGAACGTGACATTCAAAGGGAAAAAAAAAAGGGAGGACCTCCCTTTGTTCACCTCTCAGGGAATCCCTGTGACGCTATCGATGAAGGACCCCAGGGCTGTCTGACCATATTCCCTATTAGGGAATTCTGAGGTATGCCCTTACAACTGCCTGTGTACAATCAGTACACAGGCCAATGTACTGGCACATAGATATGTTTTATAATTTATAAATTTTACAAAATCTAAGTCCCAACACATATTTGGTATCGCCATGACCATAACAACATGTACAAGAAATGTATAATATTATTAATGATGATTGGTGTATGGTGTAAAAAGAAAATGAAAACTTCAGCGGAACTGCATTTTTGCCAAAATAAAACATTTCTATAAATTAAACGATAATGTAAATGTACCAAATGATGGCACCTACATAAAGTAAAACTCATCTTGCAAAAAAACAGTCTCATACAGCTACGTTGATCCAAAAAAAAATTACAATTATTAGCGCCGGGATGCAAAGAGGGAAATATAAAAAAAAATTCTGTCCACAAGGCCAAATTTGTCCGTGTCCTTAAAGGGTTAATGGTTGTTCTTATTCAATCTGATTCCATGTGACTTTCTAAATAGATGATAGTTTATTGGTTTGTGCTGGTGGCCGGCATTATGTTAGATGATTTTAAATTATCAAAACTCTGTATTCACTACATAAATAATTAATAAACAGTGATACCCCTGGTGTCAGGTGGCTGGAACAATACTTACACCAGGCATTAGACCCTTCATGAGACCACTTACTACACGGGTTCAGACAACTCACACAGCTCTGATCACATAGCTCTAATGGCTACTTCCAGAAGTCTCACATCATGATACAAAGCAAATATAATGTCAAGTTGATTGCATGAACAGAACAATGAATTTAGTTTATTCCATTGGTCTGTAAAGTCCCTCAGTCACAGTCCAATAAGAGCACCTTCAGGATGTGATGGAACAGGAGATTCGCAGCACCAATGTGTAATAACTACATGATACTAATATGTCAACATTAAATACCTTGTCAAATCCATGTCATGCAGTAATTGGGTACCCCTACGGGCAAATAAGGGGTCCTACACATGAAGGCTTATAATAAAATACTGCCTAACTGGTATGGGTATGTTTTTAAATATATATATATTTTTTTTATAAAACCATGTGAATTTTGCAAGCAGTATTCAAAACTTTAAAAATGTCATATTCACACACTTTACTTGTATAATTATCAGGAATTCTTGGCACATAAAAAACAAACAAAAGCAGTCAATTGGAAAACTCTTGGAGACAATCCCTTTTCATATGCTATATTATGGAATATGGATATCATAGAAGTGAGGTGGTCCTCCACTTGGAAACCCCTCTAGTTTGTAAGCTTGTATAGGCACGGCACCTATCAAATGTATCTAGTAAACAATTGTTTAATTTGTCCATAACACACTCTCTTTTTTAAGGCTTCGTTCACATCTACGCCAGGGTCCCATTCCAACGTTCCTTTGGAGCTTTCCGTCGGAATGGGACCCTGACTGACACAAACGGAAACCAAAGGTTTCCGTTCCCATCACCATTGATTTCAATGGTGACGGATCTGGTGCCAATGGTTTCCGTTTATCTCCGTTGTGCAAGAGTTCCGTCGTTTTGACAGAATCAATAGCGTAGTCAACTACATTGATTGTAGTCAATGGTGATGGGAACGGAAACCTTTGGTTTCCGTTTGTGTCAGTCAGGGTCCCGTTACGACGGAAAGCTACGTTAGAACGGGACCCTGGCGCAGATGTGAACAAAATCTTATTATTACAATGTTTTACCCTAATATTATGCTATATAAAGTGCTACGAAAGTTGATCACAACGCTATATAAATAAATAATAATAGTTAGACAGAGCAGAGAGCCGCAAGCAAAGAGCAACTCCTCCTGCCTGACTCGACGTAGATGTACATTAAAGAGGCTCTGTCACCACATTATAAGTGGCCTATATTGTACATTATGTGATCGGCGCTGTAATGTAGATTACAGCAGTCCTTTTTATTTAGAAAAATGATCAATTTTAACTGAGTTATGACCTATATTAGCTTTATGCTAATGAGTTTCTCAATGGACAACTGGGCGTGTTTTACTATATGACCAAGTGGGCGTTGCACAGAGGAGTGTATGACGCTGACCAATCAGTGACATACTGATACTGCAGTGTCTTGACAATGAATATACATTACCTCCAGCCAGGAGGTGACGTGTATTCATTCTCCTGACCACTTCTCTGCACGTCTCTGTGATATACAGCACAGCACAGCGAGATCTCGCTGTGGATGACAGTTTACAGCGTAATCTCGCGAGACTACGCCTGCTATGCTGTTACTTACAGAGACGCTACAGAAGTGGTCAGGAGAATGAATACACGTCACGTCCTGGCTGGAGGTAATGTATGTTTATTATCAGGACACTACAGTAACTTTAGTGTTTGTGTATGTAGCTGCACATAGCGATATAGCTATATCGCTATCTGCAGTGTAAATGAATGGAGAGAAGTGTATGACGCTGATTGGTCACTGATTGGTCAGCGTCATACACTCCTCTGTACAACGCCCACTTGGTCATAAAGTAAAACCCGCCCAGTTGACCATTGAGAAACTCATTAGCATAAAGCTAAAATAGGTCATAACTCCGTCAAAAATGATAGTTTTTCCAAATAAAAAACACTGCTGTAATCTACATTACAGCGCCGATCACATCATGTACAAGATAGGGCACTTATAATGTGGTGACAGAGCCTCTTTAAATGAAGTGCAGTCAAAAGTTTTGTATCTTATCTGTGATTTTTGTATCTTTTTCCATGTCTAGTGAGTGAAAAAGCTCAGCTATTCCTTGCGTAATGCTAGTATTAATTTATTCTCATTTCACGCCCTCTCTCCTCTCATAGCATGCGGTCTCACAAATAGACACAGAGGGAAACTGCAGCTGCTCTCTCTTCTATTTACTGTATTATACTTGATGGATTTTTTGGTGTCTGAGGAGGTTTCAGAACAATTTTAGACAGCATGCAGGCAGGGAAATGGGAACTACAAACTGCTGGAATGGGAGGAAGATGCCAATTTCCACTTATAAGATATATTACAAAGTTTTTACATGTTCTGCGGATTTGCTGATTTCTAAAAAAAATAATAAAAGAAATTAACAGTAACTATGCTGTCAGCAGTGGAATCCATGTGAGTGCTGACATATATAATGATTTTAAATATCTATATCAATATTTATTTTTCAGTTTACACCTTTTTTAGAATCAAAAACAAAAAACAGACATATCTTTAAAGTAAAAACAAATTTATAGAACACAAATTAAAGGATATTCCCAACTCAGACATTTATGGCATATCCTCAGGATAGGTGCGTGTCCCACCTATCTGACATTTATGACATCCTGAGGATATGCCATAAATGACTGAACTGGGAATATCCTTTAATCATTTTTGAAGTGATGCATATCAATGGGTTGTATTTATGCAGTCTTCAGTTTTGGTTGTTTTGTCCATCTGTAGTTGTGCAGTCACCATAAACGATATACACTGTCATTAGAAAGGAATATGATGTTATCTTTCCAATACTTACATACAAATCCCAATGTTTTAAATGTCGGTCCACAGTTCATGGAGATCCTTGGTTTTCCAAAGCAATAGTTTACTAATATTTCATATAATGGGGATTAGGAGTATCTGATTTCAGCTCTTAAAGCTTTTAGCCTTCATGTGCTACTTTAAGAAGGTTGCTTAGTGACGCTTCTGGGCTTACAGCCAAGCATGTAACCACAATTTATCATTGAGCAGGCGGTTGACAAAGCATGACTGCTTACTTTGACGTTTGGGGTCTAGAATATATTGTATAGTTTCACTTTTTTTTTTTTTTCAACCACGTATGGGTTATGTAACATTTTGCTCCAATATGTGTGGAAGAATTGTGAGTTTTAAAATAGATGTTATAATCCAACAATAATCTTTTCAATGATACATCGCGAGTTTTCAGCACTTAAACTACGTATGTTTCGTTTTTGCTTTATTTAAACATGTTTTGCATGGTACAATCAAAAGTAAATATTCTTACATGAAAACATGACATCATTAATTCAGTGTGGAATATATAAATGTGAAAAAAAATTGTGTATTATATATATATATATATATATATATATATATATATATATATATATATATATGTACACATATATATTTTGATTATTTAATCTCAATTACATTTTCCTTGGACCTTAATGGGGCTGCCTGCCTTGTTTATATGTCCTGTTGGACCTTCTCAATATAACACATGCTTCCACCCGCACCCCCCCCCCACAGCCCCCGTGCTCAGCTCACCATTTGTGGACCAAATAAGACAACCCCTTAAATTCAGTCATAATAGTCTAAATGTCACACTAATCATCAGGCACTAGACAATATATATACAATTGACCAGACAGTACCACATACTGACAACACTTGAAATGCCTTCCAATTTGGCATAGGGGCAAATTTACACTTAGCAGATTTGTTATAAAGATTTCTGCGACTGAAAATCTGATCCATTCATCTGAATGTAACTTGCACAAATTCATGCACCTGCTGCAGAAACAACCACATTCAGATGAATGGAACAGATTATAAGTTGCAGAAATGTCTGCAACAAAATCTACCGTGTTTAACTCCACCCTAATATGTCGTCTTGGCTGCATTAAAGGGGTTGTCCAGTTTAGAAAAAGGGTCTGTTTTTTCTTCTTCACAGAAACAGTGCTATGTCCGTAAGCGGTGTCTGGTTGTGCAACGCAGTGCCATTCACATGAATAGGGATGAGCTGCAATACCAGACACAGCCCATGGACAGACATGGCACTGTTTATGGAAAAAAAGCAGATCCTAATCCTGGGTAACCCATTAAAGCCCTTGAAACTTATCTTGAATGTCCTTACTCCTGTTGCATCATAGTAAGAGTATGTTCACATGGCTTATTTTCAGGCGTTTTTGGGGTTTTAAAAGCCCCCCAAAGAATGGCTGAAAAAACGGAAGCTGAACACCTCCAAACATCTGCCCATTGATCTTAATGGGGAAAACGGCGTTTCGGTCCAACAAGCCATTGTTTTACTCGGCTGTTTGAAAGAGCGTCGCGTAAAAAAAAGCCCCATAAAAAGAAGTGCATGTCACTTCCTGAGCAGTTTTTGAACCGTTTTTTATTGTGTCAATAGAAAAACACCTCCAAAAACAGCCGTAAAAAACGCCTCAAAAAACGTTTGTGGTTTGAAAAACGGCTAAAAATTAGAGACTGTTTTGCCCTGAAAACGGCTCCGTATTTTACAGCTGTTTTTCGTTTAGCATGTGAACATACCCTAAGGCTAAGTTCACACGCTTAACAAAAAACGGCTGAAAAATACGGAGCTGTTTTCAACGGAAAACAGCCTCTGATTTTCAGCCGTTCTTTATGCATCAGGCGGTTTTTGCAGTGTTTTTTATGGCCGTTTTTGGAGCTGTTTTTCTATTGAATCAATGAAAAACGTCTCCAAACACGTCTCAAGAAGTGACATGCACTTCTTTTTAAGAGCCGTTTTTTTAGGCAGCCATTTTTAAAACGGCTGCATATAAAACGCCCCGTGGGAACGGAATGCCATTTTTCTCATTGAAATCAATGGGCAGATGTTTGGAGGCGTTCAGCCCCCGCATTTTTAGCTGTTTTTCGTGGCATTTACCTTGTGTGAAGGTCTAAGGCCTAATTCACACGAGCGTATTTCACATCCGTGTTACGCGAGTGAAAATAACGCACGTCACACGTGACATACTGATGACATACGCATGTAGAAAACGCAGACACGCACCATACACTGATGTCACACGAAACTGGAACGCAGGAAAAATGCTGCGCTTTTTACGCGCGCAAAATGGACACGTTCGTGTGATTAAGGCCTAAGTGTTACATTTCTCACTGGTGATGTGGATCCTCTAAGCCACAATTAGCTTTGTGATGGCTAAATTGGGGTACGGAGACTTCTATGAAATTTCCCTGTTCCCCACCTTTAACACTCGCAAGGAGCTATGGTCTTTCCTTGTCGGATTCTCAGGTCGCGGTCCGCAGAATTGTCAACGATTGGTAGCAGGAGCGCAAAATGAGCAATAGCATAGTCTGGAATGGAGCCAAGGGTCATCACCAGGGAAGTGGTCAGGGATGCAATAGGCAAAAGGTTGAGACAAGAGCATAGAAGATATCCAGAAGTCAGAACGAGGAGTGAAACAACAGATGCTTGGCGAACAATCCAAAGGGCGAGATGTCAGTGAAATCCAGAAACAAGCCCAAGATCAGGGTCAAAATCAAGTACAAATTCATGTAAGATACAGAAATCTGAGCAAGTGCTAGAAAACACTTCTGTCAGTAGGCAAGGCGGTGAGGCTGGAGCCCATTTTAAATAGGACACCAGGGCCGAAGTCAGAAGAAGGTGCCGGTCACCAGGGCAACCCAACAAGATGGAGGAGAGGAGGAGAAGAGGGAGGAGGGCCTTGGCCAGGAATCTCAGAGCCGCAGACGACCGCAGAGTCAACATTAGAGAAGAGATTAGTTAGGTTGCCTAGCAATCTGATGCGGCTGACGGCTTGGGCTACGGCTGCCAGTGGGGACCCGGCGCTGGAACAGGGAAAGGTGACTAACAGTAAGCACTCTTTAGAAGAAGAAGGTTGGATGGTATAGGACCCTGAAGAAACCCTCCCGCTAAACATAACTATGCCTGATCACTTCATATGTTTAGTGTACATAGCTTTTCAAAAGCTTTGATGCTGTTAGGTAGGGGACCCAAATGCAGGTTTTTCATGGGTTTCGATTAAATTTTACCTAAACCTCAGTTTTTTTTGCATATTATGAATATTATTACTTGATGGACATATATTTTTTCAACCGTACTATGTAACTATTTTCTCAGGAAAATGTCTAATAGATCTAATATTGTCATTATAGAATGATGTTAATGTGTAATTATACATGTCATTTGATAAACAGAAACATGTATAAGAATTATGGTTTAAGATATGAATATGTAGCACCCTGAAAATGATGTGTTTGTTGCTCACTCATGCTAAAGATTCTTTCTATTCTTTTTGTTTTTTTTATTACTCTAGTTCGTACAGCTGTACTGCCGAAGGGCCTGTTCATTATTTTATTCTCTGAATTTCAATTGCTGCTCTTATATGAGTTTAAGTATTAAACATCAAACATACTTATTTCAAGACATGGAATGGATCTCTAAAAGTTTAAAGAGGTATTTGAAGACTTTTACTTTGGCTACATTGGGTTTTTACTTTAATTTCCTTTGGGAAGTATGAGAGAAACTCTTATTGCAATGGTACAGGCAGTGTGAATAAATATACTGTTACTGCTGCAATGAAATAAGGTACTTTTATAATCTACGGGGCATGAAAAAAAAACCAATAAGTGGAAACTAGTTTTTCAATCGTGCATAAAGTATGTGGCAACACTATAGATTGATACATTATCAATTGTGCTATCTATACACTGTTCTGCGATAACATTGAGCGGTGAAGTGAATCACCTTGATCATCTCGTAAAAATGGCACCTGTTAAGGGGTGGGATATATCAGGTATCACGTGAACAGTCAGTTCTTGAAGTTGATGTTTTGGAAGCAGGTAAAATGGGCAAGTGTAAGGATCTGAGCGACTTTGACAAGTGCCAAATTATAATGACTAGACGACTGGGTCAGAGCAACCGCGGTTACGGTTGGAGGTTAGGGTCAGTTCACATGTTGCGTAAATAACGCGAATTTTCCATAACGGAATTCGTTGCGGAAAATCCGCAGAGTAATACAGTAGCAGCAAAGCGGATGAGATAAAACAAATATCATCTACACGCTGTGTAAATAGTGAGCGTAAGAACCGCTCAGAAATTGACATGCGGTGCAGAGTTTTATTCCGCAGCATGCCAATTGTATTTGCGTAAGCACTTCTAATTTGTTGCGGCTTTTCCCCATTGAATTCAAGCGATTCCCACCGCAAAAACACAGCTCAGAAAAAATATAAAAACTAAAAATACTTATACTTACCCAGAAGTCTCTGTTCTCTCTCCAGGCCAGCCTCCTGGGATGACGTTTCATCCCATGTGACCGCTGCAGCGGCTTTTACATGGGAT
Organism: Rhinoderma darwinii; assembly: GCF_050947455.1. Classification (NCBI taxonomy): domain Eukaryota; kingdom Metazoa; phylum Chordata; class Amphibia; order Anura; family Rhinodermatidae; genus Rhinoderma; species Rhinoderma darwinii. The sequence goes on along the minus strand of NC_134691.1, from coordinate 124,083,615 downwards.
GAAACATCACCCTGGGAGGCCGGCCTGGATGACGTTAGAGGGCCGGCCTCCTGGGATGATGTTTCATCCCATGTGACCGCCGCTGCAGACAATCACAGGCTGCAGTGATCTACTGGGATGAAACGTCATCCAAGGAAGGCAGGCCGGCTAAATGCTCAGCAGTTTTCCGCAGCAGACATTCCGGGTGAAAAACGACACCACAGTTTGGTGCGGTTTTTCACACGAAATTCCCTGCGGCCACCAGGTCAGATACCAGATACATCGGCCTGGCACCAAATGATCCTCGACCCGGTATTGGTCAGAGACCTGGTGTTTGGGGATCACTGGTTTAAAGAACATGACACAGAGTTCAAAGTTTTGACTTGGCCGCAAAATTCCCCAGATCTCAATCTGATCGAGCATCTGTGGAATGTGCTGAAAGAACAAATCCGTGGAGGCCCCACCTCACAACTTACAGGACTTAAAGAATCTGCTGCTAACATCTTGGTGCCAGATACCACAGGACACCTTCAGGGGTTTTATGTAGCTCATGCCTAGACAGGTTAGGGTATGTGCACACGATAACTGCAATTCCGTCTGAAATTACGGAGCTGTTTTGAGGAGGAAACAGCTCCTGAATTTCAGACGTAATTGCATGTACTCGCGTTTTGCGGGGCGTCTTTTACGGCCGTAATTTGGAGCTGTTCTTCATTGGAGTCAATGAAAAACGGCTCCAATTACATCCCAAGAAGTGTCCTGCACTTCTTTTGACGAGGCTGTCATTTTATGCACCGTCTTTTGACAGCGACGCGTAAAATGATAGATCGTTGGCACAGTACATCGTAAAGCCCATTGAAAGTAATGGGCAGATGTTTGCAGACGTATTGGAGCCGTTTTTTTCAGACGTAATTCGAGGCGTAAAACGCCTCCATTACGGTGAAAATAGGTCGTGTGAACCCAGCCTTAGAGCTGCTTTAGCAGAACGAGGATTACCTACACAATATTAGGGAAGTGGTTTTATTGTGATGACTGATCAATGTATATTTATATCATATCCCCATATAGATATGAAGTCCTGGCATACAATACTAAATATGCTGTGGATATAGAAAGAAAGGTTTTCCTCATAATGACTGACACTACTACACCGAATGTCAAATCTATCAGCAGACACTAGTTGTGTTTTGGCAGTAAGTAGCGCTATATTTTGCGGATAGTCCTAACAGGAGGTTTGGCAGGATATTAATGTAAGGCATCTACAACTCAAGCGTACATTTCTACTATTATACAGTTTCCTTATATATTCTACTGCGCTTCATAATTTTGTCTAAAAAAATGTTGCTTCCTATGACATACAGAAAAACATGAGTAACGTTTTGGTAGTTAAGTAGTAGTAATATGACTCAATATGGTATAAATAAAATAAAATATGAAGTATTAGTGAGGGTCATGCATCAGTAGTTTGTTGTGACAACAAATGTTGCTTATCATGTACAGAGAAAGTGTCACTTTGGGTGCGTGGGCCCACAGGGTCGCCATCAGGAATTTCTGGGTTCCATACAGCCAAGATGTCTGGGCCCCGCCTTCCATTACCGGGAGTGGGCAACGGAAAGTGTGGCACTCACGTTTGCACGTTATACACATTAACTGATTTTGGTGCTAATGTAAATTACAGTGAACGAAACCATGGAGCAGGCAGTGACCGGTTAATGCTCTGGATTTTGATCTATTTAGCCAAAACGTATCCGACTGTATGGCACACAGTGGGATACGTCACCCGGGGAATGGCCCAGGGGAAACTCCTGAAGTCACTGTGCATGAACAGGGCTGGAGCATTCTACTAGCGCTCTACCCATGGCGCTGTTCCTGATGTCCATATACGTAAAGGGACATCCGAAGCTTTGCAAAGCCTGAGTATATGACCGGAGCGTCGGCAACGCTCTGGCCAGGGATTCTGGCCCTGGAGAATCCCCTGACATCACTTTACATATATGGACAGTGATGTCAGGTGCTTCCCCAGGGACAGTCCACGGGTAGATCACTTGTGATTCTCTGTGGCGACTCCGGAATAGCAAAGTCTACTACGCTATTTCATCCTTCAAAAATAAGGTATACTGACGTCTACCAGCCTGACGTAGGTTAAAGGACATAATGGAGCCCCATTAATTATTGTCTATATTGTTTATAGTGTACGTTAGGAGATTTCCTGATGTACATGATAAACTTAGGGAAACAACATGATGTGAAGGGGCCTTAAGTGAGGATGTAAGGAGCACTAATGCTCCGTTCTTACGTTGCCATTAAAGTTCAATGTGTTTTGTCCACAGCAAAAATCTGAGGCTTTCCCTTTGATTTCTGAAGCAGATGTGCCACAAGCGTGTAGCAGATCCGCACAAGAATAAGGCCCTTATTATATAGAGTTTTTTGACGCACTTTTTGCAGCGGAAACCGCGTTGGAAACTGCGGCAAAAAACAGCCAAAATCACCTAAGTAGCTTTTTTCAGACGTCCATGTTCGGTCTGTGATATACAGAGCGTGCATCGGCCACATTTCCCGGACCGACCACAGTTCAGGCAGCCGGGTTTCTAGCATCACAGTTATCTATAAACATAGGAGTCCCTCCCTTCCCGTGGGAACACTGTCCCCGGTCCCGTACTGAAAACATCATTACAGTATGGGACAGTATTCCCGTGAAGAGCCAGGGACTCCTAGCAGCATTGATAACTGTGATGCTAGGAGTCCGGGTCCATGAATTGTCGTCAGCAAGGGGAAATGCGGCCGATACACGCTCCGTATATCACGGATCGAACACGGCCATCTGAATAAGGCCTTAGTCTGGTTACACAGTGCTGTCAAATCCCATTTTTTTGCCACAATTTTGACCGCTCTGTGAGAATATCGCCTAACAGCACTATTTTTTAATTTTTTGTGTCTTTTTTTTAATGCAATTTTCATAATCACGGCACAAATCACTCTGTTTTGCCGCAATTTTTATATAATCGTGGCAAAACTGCGCCATTTTTGCTGCGATTGCAAAAAAAAAACAAAAAACATTTTAACATACTTTATATATTCTACAAGTGGGGTCAGAAAGAATGGGAAGCAGGATGGGGAGGGTGGCACTCACCAGCCAGCAGGTCCAGTCGGAGGTGAAGAGAAGGAGCTAGCTGGGGGGGCGGGATCTCCACACGGAGCTTCTGCTTACATGCTGCATCTTTCCCGTCCAGTTTGTGAAGCAACAGGTCTGAGGGGGGGCAGCAAGCATTGCGAGGGGGAGCACGAGGGTTGCCCGCGAGGGTTGGGAACGGGCCAAAAGTCTGGGGGGGGGTGACGACAGCCCGGCAGGCCCCTTTTCTTCAGCCATGTGGCCGGGCCCCTGACAGAAGTGCTACTAGTACTGCCCTGATGGTGGCCATGCTGGGCCGTACCGCCTTAACGGTATGGCAGCTGGCCACAGGACACAGGTCAAAGTCTATAGTTCAAATATGTCTACCTGTTGTAACTTCGGACAGTAGCAGGACAGGCTCGGATGGGACTCTGGCAGCAGGCAGACACCAGGCGTGGTGTTACAGGACAGACGTAGTACTCAGCGCAGCATGACTCCAACTCTATACGGGAATTGGTTCTGGATAGCATGGGACACAGGATACAGGTAGCAGGAACGGGGAACACTGGGAACTAGGAAACACTAAGGTTTCATTTGCAGTGACGAACATAGGTAAACGACAACAATGCTTAGGTAATGCAGTAAGGGGCAGGGTCCTTCTTATAGTCCAGAGTGCTCATGGGCTAATTTGGTCTTTAATTCAGGTGCTCACACTAGCGCTTTAAGAGCGGGCACGAGCGTGTGCACGCACCCTATGGGACACGGCCGAGTGAAGCGTAAGTGAGTGCTGGCGTCTCCTGAGGAGGAGATGCGGGCCAGCGCTCACTGATCCATGGCTGCGGCCGTCAGGAGGTGAGTAAACCGGACGGCTCGCGGCCATGGGCTTTACAGATAGGTTTGATGGTTTGAAGCTTTGTCTGTCAATTGGACAGTGAATGTTATCAAAAACTATATAAAGGATGTTGTTATCAATTTTCCCCTTCTTTTTTCCCCAGTTACTAAACCTTTTTAGAATCATTGAAAGGAAAGGCTGATGTCCAAAGACTTCAGTGGTGGAAAAAGTGATATTTATCATCAATTGTAATAAATAGAATGATAAAGTGAAAAACAAGTACAATGGATGACCGCATTTTTCATCACTTGCATCACTTTGCAGTCATCTATTTCACCAAGTGTGAATATACCCTTACACAGTGAAAACAATCAGTATTACGTTTACTGTTCAAAGAAAAAGAAGAAAAATAACACAGAGGCAGATTGTTTACATTTAGGTTACAGGTCTTCATGTTCACCCGTAATGTGGTTGTTCATCTGCAATGTTCTCAAGAACAATGAAGACTCAATGAAGCAAGCAATCTTTGCTGGTTCTCCAGTATAATAAGGAATTAAAGGCCCTATTACACCGGCCGATTTTGGCCACGGCAGTAGGCGTCGAACAATGAGACAGGTCATTGATCGGCGCTCGGTTGCTCCTGTCACATGGAGCTATGGATGGGGACGAGCGGTCGTTACTCCGATCGCTCGTAACCATACATTATTATCATGTCGGCAGCGCGTCTCTATGTTTACACAGGGAGATTTGCTGCTGACAACGATAATATTTGACTTTTTTAAAACGATACGATCAGCAGATGAACGAGCGTTTGCTCTTTCATTTGCTGATCGCTGCCCTGTTTACACCGGCAAATTATCGGCAACGAGCGTTATATGACCGCTTGTCTGCCCGATAATCGCCTTAAAGACGCTCTGTCACCAGATTATAAGTGCCCTATTTCCTACATAATCTGATTGGCGCTGTAATGTAGATAACAGTGGTTTTTATTTTGAAAAAAAATCATTTTTGAGCAAGATATGAGCAATTTTAGATTTATGCTCAGTGTCATACACTTCTCATTGTTCCAGCCCATTGTTACAGTGTGATTGTGTAGTGAAAGAAGCTGGGCTGGAACAATGAGAAGTGTATGACGCTGATTGGTCACTGATTGCTCAGTGTAATACACTCCTCTGTACAACGGCCAGTTGGTAAAAAGTAAAAACACGCCCAGTTGGTCATTAAGAAACGAATTAGCATAAATCTAAAATTGCTCATAACTTGCTCAAAAATGATAGTTTTTAAAAATAAACAAAAAACACACTGTTATCTACATTACAGCGCTGATCAGATTATGTAGGAGATAGAGCACATATAATCTGAAGACAGATCCTCTTTAAGATAGACCAGAAGCTTAGATAGAAAGTGTGAGTCTCAAAGATGCACTACTTCTTACCTAGTCCTGTGACCTTGACAAAAACGTTTAATGAAAGAAGGTTTCTACATCATCATTGATGGGGTACAGTTATTGTAATTTTACTATCCATATTACAGTACTATGCAGGAGTGATAACCACAAATCTGAAGTCCAACTTATTGTTTTATTTATTATCCTTTGTTCCTTATTATCTTTTCAATAGTTCCTTCCCTTCTTTTGCCCTATAAAATGATCTAGTGTTACATTGTATTTATATTACACTTAATAATCTGACTTATATAATATAAACAATTCCCTTCAGATAATGCATTGCCCAGTGCCACCTGACAAATCAATATTCAGACTATAAATTCTCACCGTTTATGAACATTTCATCAGACTACAGATTTACTCATTTTAGATGCTCAAATGCAGTGACAAGAAGTTTGATGTGACGTGGTGGAGGAAGGAGAAGAAGGGAAGCATTGGTTTTCTTTACTGTTATCACAACCCTACAGGCTACAAAATATACTTTGGCGACTGAAAGATTATGAATATCCTTTATCCGATAACGGAAGTTTTCTCTATTCGCCAATTGACTGTAAAGAGGATTATCATAAGGGCAGGTTTAAAACTCTTGCAGTTATACGTGCATCATATGTATAAACCAAAACCCCAACGGCTTAAGAGTAATAAAAACATGAATGACAAATTTCTTAAGGAATTTCACAAATAATGGGACATATTACTAAAATTGTTTCCAATATTTTGAAATATAGTAAACTGACAAAAATGTATAAAGCAATTAGTTGTTGCAAGTGGTATTGCGTGCAATATATTAGACATTTTTTAGCACAGTTGAGGAAATCAACACAATTTTCCATTTCCAACTCTATTTTTCTTTTTATAAATGGTTGATAACCCCCCCCCCCCCCCACAATCTTATATACTGATAAAGGCAAAGGGCCCTTAAATATTACTAATTGTGTTCTAATAAATATATATGTGTCTATTTGTCTATATTTATATGTTTATTATATATTTTCTTAATTGGATGTTTTTACTGTAAAAAGTTTGGTACAAGTCTTATCATTTTTGAATATCTATTCTGAGACCTAATTTTCCACCATAGTTGGAGATTCAGAGGTCACTTTAGCTTAGGGCCTGTTCACATTACCGTTAATTTCCGTTCCGGGGTTCCGCAGTTGACTACGCTATTGATTCCGTCGGAAAACCGGAAACCAGATGGAATGGTGACGAACGGAAAGCATTAGCGATGTTTCCGTCACCATTGAGATCAATGGTGACTGAAATGGAAGCTGTGCTGTCCGTTTCACTTTCCGTTGCGGGGTTCACCCGACGGAACCCTCCGATGGAACCCCGGAACGGAAATGAACGGTGATGTGAACAGGCCCTTAGCCATTTCTAGGGGATACAAGACATCTGGAGCCCTTGAGGCTGCTTTCAGTGATATACAGCAAGTAGCTGTTGGTGCATAGTTGCTGAATACGTACTCAAGGTCAGAAAACAGCAGAGTTTAAAAAAAAATCAGAATTGGACATGAATAATTTAATGAGTGGATTTGTCGACACAAAATTTCTTGTGAACCTGGTATATTATGATCTAAAACGATAAAAATGTATTAGTTGATGTCTATGTATTCTGTGTGTTTGTTTAGCTGTGTTTTATTCCTTTATATATTATGTTTTCCTTGCACGTTATAAATATTTACCACATTTTCCCTCTCATTGAATTCAAATGATTTTCAGATGCCAGAAATACACTTAATATTCAGGTTCCATATCATTACCATGTGATTATGACTGTTCATTTAGTCCTGTAAATAGAAACATAATTTCTGCTTTATTTGTCTTTGCTAGATTGACTCATACATTATTTGAAGGTGTTTATTGGTGGTAAGACAATTATCTTAGATAATAATACAATTCTGGTCAATAATATTTTATGATAAGCTGTATATGCCAGTTAAACAAAGAGTAATTGATGTAATGGAGAACACACAGATGTTCATTGGAAAAAGTGTGTAGAAAAAAATAAAATATGATAATTTACTTAAGTCAGTGGCTTACACAGAGGGTGGGGAGGGAGGGGGTCATAGTAAGGATAAGAATTTGGCCTTTTTCAATTGCTGCTTTACACCACCACAAAGACCACATTCCTAACCACCTGGGACAGGAGGACTTGGTGCCCCCATCCCGTTTGCATGGTTGTAGTATATTTTCTACTTGCTTGTTAACATTGCAGCATCTGTGGAGACCATATCACTGTGTATAGTAGTTGCTCACAACTTATCTAAATGGTGCACAAGACTAACCTGAATTGGGCCCCCTCTCTTCAGGGGTCTTACTGTAGCCACATGGGCTGCCTCTATGCTATGTACAAACTTGACTAAAGTAAAACTGTTTTTTGAAGGTAAACACATGGGTTTGTGGAGCGATATGATGCCAATGACAAATTTTCACCTTCTTACAAAGCTAGAGAAGCAGCAGACATACATTTGTCATTTAACCTTTACAGGAATGGTCTTATTTACAAGGGAAAATTTACATAAAATACAACAAAAGATCAAGTTGTCACAACCATGATGGAGACTAGCACTTGGTAGAGCAATTATTTTCGGTTGTCTGTGGAAACTGACTTTAGATTTGTCTGTGTTACACTATTTTCTGTTCTTCATGAATATGAAAGCTGAGCAATATCAAATAATATTGGAAAATTGTAGAAAGTTGGGGAAATTTAGTGGTGAGGAAAACTTTTGTGAATATTTTGAAAAGCAAAAAAAAACCAAACAAATGGTTTCTTGATCAAATCAATATTATTCTTCCGCTTTTGACACAATTTACTAATATGAGGTTATGTTATTATGGATGTACTGTATTATAATAAAACTTCGTTTTATAGAAATATCAGTTCTGCACAAAATATGCAGATAAAATCCAATCGGACAACAAACAACAAGATGGGTGGATACAGAAATCTGGGATCATTAAGAACATATGTCCATAATATAACCTCTTAGGGTTTTTTTTTTTGCGGGATGAGTTGTAGTTTTTTACTGCACCATTTTTTTGTACTGTATAATATACTGAAAAACTGGAAAAAACTTAATTCAATAGAAAAAAAACTGCGATGCCTCCATAGATTTTAAGGTTCTGTTTTTACACCATTCATCATGCAGTAAAAATTACATATCAACATGTCAATACCATTACAGCGATACCAAATTTATTTGTTTTCTTTTTATAATTTACTACAGAAAACTATTTGTTAAAAAAAAATTGGTGAGAGCCATAACTTTTTTTTTCCTGTCGATGGAGTGGTGTAAGGGCTTATTTTTGGTGGGATGATCCTTAGTATTTATTGTTTACATTTTGGGGTACATACAACTTTTAAATTTTTAGGAAGCTAAGGTGAGCAAAAAAATTTAATTCAATTTTTGTTTTTGACAGCGTACATACTGAGGGTTAAATACAGTTATATTAGAATAGAATATATTAGAATAGTTTGGACTTTAACTCCTTCCTGACACTTTTCGTAAGTATATGTCATGGAAAGCCAGTGCTTCCCACAAATTGTCGTATACTTACGACAAATGGATGGCACCGGCTCAGGAGCTGAGTTGGTGCCATCATCCCCGGATGTCAGCTGTATCTTACAGCTGACACCCTGCTGTAGTGGCAGCTACTGAAGTGAGCTCAAATCCCCGCCATTAACCCCTTAAATGAAGCGGTCAAAAGCGATCGCTGCATTTACGGTATTTGCAGCTCATCGGCACCCCAGCAATGAAATTGCCAGGGTGCCGGTGGCTGCAATGACAACTGTAGGCCTAATAGTGGCCTCTCAGTCTGCCAAGTATGGAGACCCTCCAGGCCCCTCTCAGAGGCGGGGCCTGAAAGGCTTCCATAGCTGTCGGCAAGATGGCGCCGGCTCAGGATATGACCTGGTGTCATCAGCGGTGGATGTCAGCTGTATGTTACAGCTGACATCCACCTGTAATGGCAGGAACTGGAGCTAGCTCAGATTCCTGCCATTAACCCCTTAGATGCAGCGATCGCTGCATCTTAGTGGTTGGCAGCAGATCAACAGCACTGCCCTGCAATCGCAGGGCTGCCGACTGCTGCTATGGCAACAGGAGGCCTAACAATGGCCTCCTGCTCTGCCATTACGGAAGCCGATTAGACCGTGCCCGGAGGCGAAGCCTAATCGGCATGCTGTCAGTGAATGACTGACAGATCTAATACATTGCACTACACAGGTAGTGCAGTGTATTAGAAAAAAAAATACGATAGTTGGACCTTCAAGTCCCCTAGTGGGACTAAAAGAAAAGTTGTAAAAAATATTATAAAAGTTTCAAGTAGTACAATAAAATACTATCGCCCTTTTTCCTTTATCAAGTCCTTTATTATTGAAAAAAATAAATAAACTATACATATTTGGTATCGCCATAAATATTATGTTATTTATTCCATGCGGTGAACGCCGTAAAAAAAATTATTAGAAAACAAATTCCAGAGTTTCTGTTTTTTGCTCACTTTGCCCTATAAAAATTAAAATAAGAAGTGATCAAAAAGTTGCATGTATCCAAAACTGGTACCTTTAAAAACAATAGCTCTTCTCGCAAAAAAACAAGCCCTCATAAAGCTCCGTCAACTAAAAAATGTAAAGGTTATGTTCCTCACAACATGGCAACAAAAAAAATACATTCTTTTTCTAAAAGTTATTTTATTGTGCAAAAAGTTGTAAAACATAAAAAAGTGCTATAAATTAGGTATCTGCAGAATCGTACTCACCCGCAGAATAAAGTTAACAAGTAATTTATAACGCATGGTACACGCTGTATAAAAAAAACTAAATAACTATGCCAGAATTGCTGTTTTTTGTTCACCTTGCCTCCTAAAAAATAGGATAAAAAGTGATCAAAATGTCACATGTACCCCAAAATGGTACCAATAATAACTATAGTTCGTCCCGCAAAAAAACAGCCCTCATACCACTACGTCTATGAAAAATTTAATTAGTTAAGGCTCCAATAAGTCAGGAAATAAAAAATATGCAATTGTGCAGGCGATTTATCAAGGCCCTAAAATTAGGGAAACAGGAAAGGTAGGGCCCAAACATATATGCTGGAAGCGAGGGTGCCCATATTATACCAGGACAACACTTCCCAGCAAAATTCCCCAAACTGCAAAGGTGCGGAGTGTGGACCAAAAAGGGGATAAGGAAGGATATTTATCAGTGCGACACTGGCCTGTGCAGAAAGGATTACTTCACAGCATAACAAATATCTATGGATTATTTTCTCATTTTTACATGTACCCCCACATTATAAACTGAAATACCAGTAAAACTCCAAACAAAACTACTACCAAGCAAAATCCACGCTCCAAAAACCAAATGGTGCTCCCTCTCTTCTGAGCTCTACAGTGCGCCAAAACAGCTGTTTACTTCCACATATATGGCATCGCCATAACCGGGAGAACCCTTTTAACAATTTTTGGGGTGTGTGTCTCTAGTGACAAGCTGGGCACGACATATTTGCCACTGAAATGGCATATCTAGGGAAAAATTGAAATTTTTACTTTGCACCATCCGCAGCTCAATCATTTATGGAAAAGACATGTGGGGTGTAAATGCTCACTACACCCCTTAATAAATGCCTTGAGGGCTGTAATTACCAACATGGGGTCACTTCTCAGGGGTTTCTTCTATTATTTCACATTAGAGCTCTGCAATTGTGAACCAATTGTGAAACAATACTGTGTAAATTGCCAAATTAGGTCTCAACTTCGCATGGTACTCTTTCACTCCTGAGCCGAATCGAATGTCCAGGCAAAAGATTAGGGCCACATGTAGGGTGTTTCTAAAACTGGGAAACACAGCATAATAATTAGCTGTCTTGTTACGTTGGCCCAAGCTCGGCACCACATATTGGCATATCTATGGAAAAAATCCCATTTTCACTGCAACATTGAGTGCACACTAATTTCTGCAAAACACCTGTGGGGTTAACATGCTCAGTACATAACTAGGTGAATACCTTGAGGGGTGTAGTTTCCAAAATGCGGTTACTTATGGGGGGTTTCCACTGTTTTGGTCCCACAGGGGCTTTGCAAATGCTACATAGCGACCAAAAACCAATCCAGCAAAATCTGCACTCCAAAAGCGAAATGGCGCTCCTTCCATTCTGAGCCCTACCGTGTGCCCAAAAAGCAGTTTATGACCACATATGGGGTATTGCCGTACTCGGGAGAAAATGCTTTACAAATGTTGGAGTGCTTTTTCTCCATTATTTTTGAAAATGAAAAATTTGGAGCTAAAGCTACGTCTTATTGGAAAAAATAAAATTTTTATTTTCACTTGCCAATTCAAAAAAAATCTTTATGAATTCCTCAAGGGGTGTAGTTTCCTAAATGGAGTCACTTTTTGGGCGTTTTCACTGTTTTGGTCCCTCAGGGGCTTTACAAATGCGGCATGGCCACCGCAAACCATTCCTGCTAAATTGGAGCTCCAAAAGCCAAATGGCGCTCTTTCCCTTCTAAGCCCTGCTGTTTGTCCAAACAGCCGTTTATGACCACATGTGGGGTACTGTTTTTCTCGGGAGAAATTGCTTTATAAATGTTGCAGTGCTTTTTCTCCTTTAGTCCCTGTGGAAATTAGAAAAAATTAGCTAAACCTACATTTTCTTTGAAAGCATGTAGATTTTCATTTTCACAGCCTACTTCCAATAATTCCTGCAAAATATCTGTGGGGTCAGAATGCTCACTATAATCCTAGATAATTTCCTCAAGGGGTGCAGTTTCCAAAATGGGGCCACTTGTGGAGGGTTTCTATTGTTTTGTTCGCTCAGGGGCTTTGCAAATGCGACATGGCCTCCGCAAACCATGCCTGCTAAATTTGAGCTCCAAAAGCCAAATGGCGCTCTTTCCCTTCTAAGCCCTGCTGTGTGTCCAAACAGCCATTTATGAGCACACGTGGGGTATTGTTTTACTCTAGAGAAATTGCTTTACAAATATTGCAGTGCATTTTCTCTTTTAGTCCTCGTGGAAATGAGAAAAAATTAGCTAAACCTACATTTTCTTTGAAAGAATGTAGATTTAATTTTCACGGCCTAATTCCAATAATTTCTGTAATAAACCTGCAGGGTCAGAATGCTCACTATACCCCTAGATAATTTCCATGAGGGGTGTAGTTTCCCAAATGGGGTCACTTTTGGGGGATTTCCACTGTTTTGGCACCGCAAGAGCCCTTCAAACCTGACATGGTGCCTAAAATATATTCTAATAAAAAGGAGGCAAAAAATTAACTAGGTACTCCTTTGATTCTGAGGCCTGTGCTTCAGTCCAGTAGCACACTACGGCGACATCTAGAATATTTCCTAAAACGGCAGATCCTGGGCAATAAATATTGAGTTGTGTTTCTCTGGTAAAACTGTGTTACAAAAAAATTTATTCAAAATAAATTTCTGCGAAAAAAAATAAAAATGAAATTTGTAAATTTCATCTCTACATTGGTTTAATTCCTGTGAAACGTCTAAAGGGTTAAGAAACTTTCTAAATGCTGTTTTGAATACTTTGAAGGGTGAAGTTTTTAAAATGGGGTTAGATATTGGAGATTTCTAATATATAAGGCCCTAAAAGCCACTTCACAAATGAACTGGTCCCTGAAAAAAAAGCCTTTTGAAATTTTCTTGAAAATGTGAGAAATTGCTGCTAAAGTTCTAAGCCTTGTAATGTCCTAGAGAAATTAAAGGATGTTCAAAAAATTATGCCAATCTAAAGTAGACATATGGGGGATGGTAATTACCAAAAATGTTGTGGGGTATAACAGCCTGTCTTACAAGCAGATACATTTAACCCCTTCCCGACATATGACATACAGTTACGTCATAGCCGGGAAGGCAAAGTATGGAGCGGGCTCACACAGTGAGCTCGCTCCATACGATGCCGGTGTCGGCTATATGTTACAGCCGACACTTCAGAGTAACTAGTGGCATCGTGCTTGAGCGCGATCTCGCTAGTATAACTAGTTAAATGCCGCGGTCAATACCGACCGCAGCATTTAAATCGTGAGAAAGATGGAGGCCGACCCCATCTAACAGCTCATTGTGCCCTCCGCAACGCAATCGCGGGGGGGGGGGGGATGGTTGCTATGGCTGCCTGGGGGCCTAATGAAGACCCCCAGGTCCGCCATCTTTGTACACCTATTAAGTCCTGCCTCTGGCAGGGCTTAATGGATGCCTGTCAGAATCACGATATACTGCAATACATTAGTATTGCAGTATATCGTGCAAGCGATCTAACGATCGCTGGTTGAAGTCCCCTAGAGGGACTAATAAAAAAAGTAAAAATGAGTTAAGCAAAGTTTTTTTTTGTGTAAAAAACCAAAAACAAAAATTACAAGTTCAAAAAACCCCCCTTTTCCCATTTGCCCCCTAGAGCATAGTAAAAAAATAAATAAATATACATAATTGGTATCGCCGCGTCTGTAAAAGTCTGAACTATTACAATATATCATTATTTAACCCGCACGGTGAACGCCGTAAAAAAAAAACTGTAAACGTCAGAATGTCTATTTTTTGGTCACCTAATCTCCCACCAAAAAATAAATAAAAAGTGATCAAACCGTCGCATTTACACCAAAATGAAATGGCATATCTAGGGAAAAATTGAAATTTTTACTTTGCACAATCCGCAGCTCAATCATTTATGGAAAAGACATGTGGGGTGTAAATGCTCACTACACCCCTTAATAAATGCCTTGAGGGCTGTAATTACCAACATGGGGTCACTTCTCAGGGGTTTCTTCTATTATTTCACATTAGAGCTCTGCAATTGTGAACCAATTGTGAAACAATACTGTGTAAATTGCCAAATTAGGTCTCAACTTCGCATGGTACTCTTTCACTCCTGAGCCGAATTGAATGTCCAGGCAAAAGATTAGGGCCACATGTAGGGTGTTTCTAAAACTGGGAAACACAGCATAATAATTAGCTGTCTTGTTACGTTGGCAGCAATTTCCCACATTTTCAAGAAAATTTCAAAACTACAGCTTATCCCACAAAAAATAAGCCCTCATGCCACTTAATCAACGGAAAAATAAAAAAGTTATGGCTCTCGGAATTTGGCGACACAAAATAAATTTTCTTTTTTACACTTAGGTTTTTAATTGTAAAAGTAGTAAAATATAGAAACAATATATACCCGCAGAATAAAGTTAACATGTTGTTTTAATTACACAGTGAATTCCGTAAAAACAGCGCGCAAAAAACCATGGAGGAATTGCTGTTTTTTTTCATTTTCTACCCCACAAATATTTTTTTTCCCGTTTTCTAGTACATTATACGGCAAAATAAATGATGCTACGAAAAACTACAACTCGTCCTGCAAAAATCAAGCCCTCATAGTACTATATCGATGGAAAAATAAAGATGCTTCTGGAATGTGGAGAGGAAAAATCTAAAATGAAAATCTGAAAGTTGTTTACGTCAGGAAGGGGTTTTATTTAGAAAAATGCTAATTTTTGCAATTTTTCACTACATTTTGGTGTTTTTCACAATTAAATACTAAATGTATCAAGCAAATTTTAACAGTTACATAAAGTCCAATGTATCACGAGAAAACAATCTCAGAATTCCTTGAATAGGTAAAAGCATTCTGAAGTTATTACCACATAAAGTGAAGCATGTCAGATTTGAAAAATTATGCTCTGTGAGGAAGGTCAAATGTGGCCAAAGCGGGAAGGGGGTCAAACCCCGCCCAATCCCCGTCCATACACACAAAGTTCAGCCCACACAGTTTCATGCTTCCCTAGTGCCTCTACACAGTATAATGCCCCCATAGAACCACCCACACAGTATGACACCATAGCTGCCCCCACACAGTATAATTCCCCATAGTGCCTTCTACACTGTTTAATGCTAAATAGCTGCCCCCACACAGTATAATGCCACCATAGAACCCCACACACAGTATAATGACACCACAGTTGCCCCCAAACAGTATAATGGCCCATAGTGCCTGCCTCACAGTATAATGCTAAATATCTTCCCCCACACAGTATAATACCCCCATAGCTGCTCAAATTTCAGTATAATGCCCACACAAAATGCCCTCAATACAGTATAGTGCTGCAACCATACAGTATAATGCCCCAAAAGCCGCCCCATACAGTATAATGCCCCCTTAGCTGATACCATACAGTATAATGCCCCCATACAGTATAATGCCACCTTAGCTGCCACCATACAGTATAATGCCCCAATAGTGCCTAATAAAAATTATAAAATACAACTCACTTAGCCCCGTTCCCTTGACGAGTGGAGGAGATCCCTCTGCTCCGTGCTATGGGTGGCTGGTCCCAGACAGGTATGATGACGTCACTGCATTGTGCCGGTCTCTGCCGAACCATTCACGGATGGCGTTACATAGAGAAAATTGAAGCAGGGAACTCCCTGCTTCACTTCTGGATTCAACTGTTTTGGATTCAACTGAGGACGCAGTTAAAGTTGAGACATACCACCGACCGCCTGGGACAGCTGGACACCGCCTGGAATCCGGTACTGTCCCACTGAATCCGGGACGGTTGTGAGGTATGCCAGATACCACCAAAAAAATCTTAATGTAGACTTTTATTTTCACCCTTTAGTGACCAGCCTATATTGGTCTTGATGACCAATAGTTATTTTCCGTTTTTTTATCTGCGCAATTCGAAATTCATAACTTTTTTATTCTTCTATAGAAATAACCACGTGAGGGCTTATTTTTTGTGGGACAAGTTGTATTTTTGAATGGCACCATTTTATTGCTAAACTTTTTTTTAATTTTTTTTGGGGGATAATGAAAAAAAAGGTCGAATTATGCCTTACCGATAATTCGGTTTTCATGAGCTCACCATGACAGCACCAACACCAGAGAGATTGCCCCTTAACCCAGGAACAGGAAACACAGAGGTTAAAAGCCCCCTCCCCCTTCCTGTGGCCCCAGTTTTTCCCAGCTCATTTAAGGCTATCAGGGAATTGATACAAGTATACATTTAAAAAAAAGAATGTATCAAGTGGGAGGGAAATAAACGGTGCTGTATGGTGAACTCATGAAAACCAAATTATCGGTAAGGCATAATTCTACCTTTACATATTGTCACCATGACAGCACCAACACCGGAGAGGTGCCAAATCAAAAAGAAATTAGGGAGGGGCAACAGCCTGCAGAACTTTGCGCCCAACAGCTAGATCTGAATATGAATCTATATGTAATTTGTATTGTTTGAAGAAGGTAGCTGCTTTACAAATCTGCTCTAGTGATGCAGAGAACTTCTGAGCCCATGAGACCGACTCTGCTCGAGTGGAATGAGCTTTGAGAGCCTCTGGAGGATCCTTCCCTAAATTTTTATAGGCCACACAGATGGCTATTTTCAGCCAACGTGCTATAATTCCTTTAGAGGCTTTCTTGCCTTTGTTGGCTCCTTGAAACTGTAAAAATAAATTTTGATCCTTTCTTAAAGGCTTGGTTAGCTGACGGTAAATCAAAATTATACATCTAACGTCCAGAGTATGGAATTATTTTCCCCACTAGACTTAGGATTGTTGCAAAATGATGGAAAAAATTATGTCTTGTAATCTGTGAAAATCTTAGTAAGAAAGGCTGGATCTATCCTTAGAGTAACCATGTCTTCTGAGATAACTAGAAAAGTTCTTGGATGAAAAGTGCTCGTAGCTCACCCACCCTCCTGGCCGAAGTAATGGCTACCAAAAAGGCGGTTTTTAAGGTGATTAACCTAATAATAGAGTCTGAAAGTGGTTCAAACAGACTTTTCGATAGGGCCGATAGGACTAGGTTTAAATACCAAAGAGGTGTTAGATTTCTAATTCTGGGTTTTAACGTGGACACCGCCCTGCAGAATCTTATTATCCAAGAATGACTGGCTAACTGGGTGTCAAACATGCAACCTAAAGCTGATATCTGCACTTTAAGAGTGCTGAGGGAAAGGCCTTTTTCAAACCCAGCCTTGAGAAAATCCAAGATTTGAGGAATGTTAGGATTTAATGAATCAGGTTGGTGTGGGCCACACCAAGACAGAAACTTTTTCCAATATTTTTGGTAAATTTTTAGTGTAATACTTTTCCTTGAAGCAAGTAGAGTGTTGATTACATTTGAAGATAGGCCCTTTTTTGTTAGGACTGTCCCTTCAGCTTCCAGGCCGTCAGATGCAGATTTTGTAGGTTCGGGTGAAACAGGGGACCTTGTAGCAGAAGATCCTCCCTCAGAGGAAGCAACACAGGGGCCTCGACTGACAATAATTTTAGGAGGGTGATCCAGCTTCTTTTGGGCAGTATGGGGCAATGAAGATGACCTAGAGACCTGCCTTCTGAATTTTTTGGAGGAACCTTGGTATTAATGGCAGAGGTGGGAAGGCATATGCCAGCCAAAAGTTCCAACTCTGTGCTAAGTCATCTACAGATGATGCTTTGTCTCTTGAATCTAGCTTGCATTTTTTTTTTTACTTTGCTGTTGTTGCTTGAGGCAAATAGATCCACTTCCGGAAGGCCCCAGCTGCTGGTCAGAAAATGGAAGATTTCTGGATTTAATGACCACTACCCTGGATCCAGATGTGTCCAGCTCAAGAAATCCGCTATTTGGTTTTCTTTCCCTTTCAGTTGAACCGCTGCGTTTGACAGGACTCTTGACTCGGCCCTTTGAAAAATGTTTCCTGATAGGAATTGAAGGAGTTTGTGCCTTGTCCCACCTTGATGTCTTAGGAATGCTACTGCTGAGGAATTCAGCAATATTCATTGTGCACCTTATTGCATCTAATAGTATACCGGTATCTTCAGCCGAAAAATAAAACTTCCTAAATTCCTCAGATTTCGGTCTTAAGGGGACTTCCCCTTCTTCAAAATACTCAGTTACTAGAGTTTCCAGATCTGAGTCTTGTTCCGACTCTGATGAAACCACCATTCTTGTTTTTTATACTGGTGGTGGGGCACAAGGCCCTGGTAAATTTAAAGCCAAAATTGATGATTGTACTTCTTGTTTCGCTACCTGTCTTATTTCCTATGAAATTTGTACTCTCTCCTAACGTATGATTTAAGCCGTACAGTCGTTACAAAGTGTTTTTTTGTAGTCAGGTGGAAGTTTTTTGGTGCATATTGCTAATTTTAAGGACTTGGATTTAGCTTTTGCGGAAGGAGTCTTATCGCTTTAGAAAAAGAATGACAAAGCCTCCTTTAGTAACTACATTCCAACATTAACATTGTAAAACATATTCCCCCCTAGGCTCCACATAATCAGGGTGCTGGGAAACCTGGCCGTCAGAAGTAGACATCTTGACACAGACTAAGCAAAGCGAAAATGTCACTTTAAATACCTTTAGATATTGATGACGTCACCGCGTCCACCACCAGGTACTGCCCCCTCCATCCACATTTCCATTTAAAACCGGCACCAAAGACCAAGCGGTTCCGGCCACCACGACATCCTGACGTCGCTAGCTGATGACATGCCTCAGCGCCGACATTCCCACTGCGCCGTAAGTGACGTCGGATATAAATGACGCGTCAAACGTTTACCGGGCGCCACCTTTCATAGACGCTGCGTTCAACCCCCAGGAGAGCTGTGCAGAAGAGAGCAGGTCTTCATGGCTGCTGGACGGCGTGGGAGCGGGATTAAGGTGAGTTTGAATAGTTTTTTGTTTTTTTTTAATTGTAATAAAAGTGTGTGCCATTATCTACGGGGGGACTTTATCTACAAGGGGGACTTTATCTACGGGGGGGACTTTGTCTACACGGGGGGGCCTTTATCTACAAGGGGGACTTTATCTACACGGGGGGGGGGCTTTATCTACGGAGGGGGGACTTTGTCTACACGTTGGGGGCTTTATCTACGGAGGGGGGACTTTGTCTACACGGGGGGGGGGGATTTATCTACGGAGGGGGGACTTTGTCTACACGGGGGGGGGGCTTTATCTCCGGGGGGGACTTTGTCTACAAGGGGGACTTTATCTACACGGGGGGGCTTTATCTACGGAGGGGGGACTTTGTCTACACGGGGAGCTTTATCTACGGAGGGGGGACTTTGTCTACATGGGGGGGGGCTTTATCTACGGGGGGACTTTATCTACGGGGGGTGTCTATCTACAGGGGGCTATATACTGGAATGGGCTATCTATGGAGCACCATATACAGGGGTGGGCTATAGCTACAGGGGGGGCTATATAGTATATAGCCCCCCTGTATATAGTCCCCTTGTAGATATAGCCCACCCCTGTAGAGATAGCCCACCCCTGTAGATATAGCCCACTCCTGTAGATATAGCCCACCCCTGTAGATATAGCCCACGACTGTAGATATAGCCCACCCCTGTAGATATAGCCCACCCCTGTAGATATAGCCCACCACTGTAGATAGTCCCCCTGTAGATATAGCCCACCCCTGTATATAGTAGCCCACAAATAGCTCCCCCTATAGTGCTCCACAGAAAGCCCACCCCTGTATATAGCCCCCCTGTACATATAGTCCACCCCTGTATATAGTGCTCCACAGAGAGCCCACCCCTGTATATCGTACATACAGGGGTGGGCTATCTAGTGGAGCACTATATACAGGGGTGGACTATATGTACAGGGGTGCTATATACAGGGGTGGGCTATCTGTGAAACACTATATACAGGGGTGGACTATATGTGGAGCACTATATACAGGGGTGGACTATATGTGGAGCACTATATACAGGGGTGGGCTATATCTACAGGGGGGCTACATACAGGGTTGGGCTATCTGTGGAGCACTATATACAGGGGTAGGCTATATCTACAGGGGGGCTATATACAGGGATGAGCTATATCTACATGGGGGCTATATACAGGGGTGGGCTCGCTGTGGAGCACTATATACAGGGGTGGGCTATATATACAGGGGGCTATATACAGGGTTGAGCTATACGTGGAGCACTATATACAGGGCTGGGCTATATCTACAGGGGCTTTATACAGGGGTGGGCTATCTGTAGAGCACTATAGGGGGAGTTATTTGTGGGACACTATATACAGGGGTGGGCTATATAGGGGCACTATCTACAGGGGGCTCTATGGCAGGCACTATCTACAGGGGGCACAGTGTGTGTGTGTGGGACACGGTGTGTGGTGCTATTATAATTAGAGGTACAGTGTATGGTGCTATTATATTTAGGGGCGTAGTGTGTGGTATAATGATAGCTTTATCTTTATTTATAGGTGCAGAAAGGTTGGAAAAGTGAGAAGCTGAAGACATGTGAGCGGCAAACTGCAGAAATGGGCTGTGACCGGGAGAATTCATCATAGAGGTCTGGACCGGATGGAGAAAAATAACTAGAATCTGAGACGTCACCGGTGAGTCACTTAATGTAAATCTTCATTCTGCCTCTAATCAGCACTGTAGTCACTGTATGATCTGCAGCGAGATGGTGGTATGATTGATAGGATTTATTTTTGTGAAACAGCATCTCCCAGCATATCCTTACCATTGTTCGCGCCATGCTGGGAGCTGTAGCTTTACGCCGTACACACCTATACAGCAGGGGTTGCACTAAATTGACCTGTATTTGTGCTGGTGCTGTATATATGTACTGAGCTTGGTTCTGGGGCTGTGTTTATGTACTAAGCACTATTCTGGTGTTGTGTATAGAACTATATTGCTTGTAAAATGTACAAATGTTTTTATGCTCGCGTTACATAAAAAGAAATGTGGAAAAGAAATGACACGTCGATTGGTAAAGAAAACAAACACGGCGAGGGGGAAGGAGATGTCGGGAAAGAGGTTGGGGGGGGGGCGCCAAACTGAATCTTTGCCCCGGGTGCTGGAGAACCTAGCTACGCCTCTGCTATCTATCTATCTATCTATGGTACAAAAAATAGGCAGCACTCCGTTCAAGTAAAGGTGAAAAAGAGGGTACTTTATTGTCCCATAAACAGCAACGTTTCAGCTCCTTCCACTGGAGCCTTTCTCAAGCAACTAACATGTGATTGATACAGTGTATAAATCCTAGTGTCAATCAACAATCAATAAAAGAGCAATAAGGTCAGAGCATATAAAAATACATGAATAAAAAAGGAAATTTCAAAGCAACACACATCATTACAAAAAGTGCAAACACGTCATGTACAATTAATATGGATACTAAAAAGTACAGAATCTCAAAGCAGCAATCTCTTTAAAGTCCCAATGTATACAAGTGGGAACATCTGTGAAGTGCATATGTGCATAATATAAATAATTAAAAACGGAGATCAACTCATCAAGCCTCCTCATCGCGGCGCCGCCATTAAGGAAATCAGAGAGCGCAACTGCGCATGCGTGAAGAATTAAAACGCGTCTAGGGCATCAGAGATATCTGAATGACGCCCAACATCCAGGATGCAGACGCGGCCATCTTACATGTGGGAACAACAGGGAAATCGTGTTGAATGTGACGTAAGAACAATAATATATCAATAATTTCCATAAATAGATCCCTTAAAGTGCATGTGCAGTGTACATATGTAGTGTACCTAAAGATTATAAAAAGAAAGGAAAACGGGTGTACCGCGTAGTGAGAATGTAAGTCTGAACACAGACAGCGACCTCTACAGTAAATAAAACAGAATGCAAGTGTCAGCTAAATTAAGAATGGTAAATGGAAATTAAAGAGAAAGACAGATTAATTTGACTGTATCCTTCGAACTAGCCGAACCAAACTTTTCATAAGTTCGCTCATCTCTAGTCTTAATGTAGATTTTTCTCTTAGTTACCTAGTGTGAAGGATATTGGCCTTTTCCTTTTCTCGGATGTATCCATGTTAGTACTTGATGTTTTTTCATTGGTATACATACATGATATTTTTTAATATTTACAGATATTTTATTTGTTTTTCAGATTCTCTCATGTTATGTTGAAGATCACCTCTGGAGTTACAAGTCATCACGAATTTCTATATAATAAACTAAGCATTTTTCTCAAAATTTTCTATGATGTATTGTGTCTTTGGGCATCATATGAGATATTTTTTAATGGTTTTATTATCTATTTATACCAGTTCTATTTGGGTCTCACATAGTGGGTGCTCGCTCTTTTGTCCCTTTTTTTCTTTCTACAATTGCAGTTATTTTTTGGACAGACTATTATAAACAATTTATATATATATAGGATTTTGGGGTTACATTGCAGCACATAGATGCATTTTGTATCTTTGGTGCCTGTACTCCCTGTGCCCTATTTTGACAGAAGGATACAGTCAAATCAATCTGTCTTTCTCTTTAATTTCCATTTACCATTCTTAATTTAGCTGACACTTGCATTCTGTTTTATTTACTGTAGAGGTCGCTGTCTGTGTTCAGACTTACATGCTCACTACGCGGTACACCCGTTTTCCTTTCTTTTTATAATCTTTAGGTACACTACATATGTACACTGCACATGCACTTTAAGGGATCTATTTATGGAAATTATTGATATATTATTGTTCTTACGTCACATTCAACACGATTTCCCTGTTGTTCCCACATGTAAGATGGCCGCGTCTGCGTCCTGGATGTTGGGCGCATGCGCAGCCGTCATTCAGATATCTCTGATGCCCTAGACGCGTTTTAATTCTTCACGCATACGCAGTTGCGCTCTCTGATTTCCTTATTGGCGGCGCCGTGATGAGGAGGCTTGATGAGGTGATCTCCGTTTTTAATTATTTATATTATGCACATATGCACTTCACAGATGTTCCCACTTGTATACATTGGATACTTTAAAGAGATTGCTGCTTTGAGATTCTGTACTTTTTAGTATCCATATTAATTGTACATGACGTGTTTGCACTTTTTGTAATGATGTGTGTTGCTTTGAAATTTCCTTTTTTATTAATGTATTTTTATATGCTCTGACCTTATTGCTCTTTTATTGATTGTTGATTGACACTAGGATTTATACACTGTATCACTCACATGTTAGTTGCTTGAGAAAGGCTCCAGTGGAAGGAGCTGAAACGTTGCTGTTTATGGGACAATAAAGTACCCTCTTTTTCACCTTTACTTGAACGGAGTGCTGCCTATTTTTTGTACCATATACAATTGGGATCTTCGTCTGCTCTCGTTGGCTTGCACCCACACTATACCGGTGCTGCTGGATCTATTCGTCTATCTATCTATCTATCTATCTATCTATCTATCTATCTATCTATCTATCTATCTATCTATCTATCTATCTATCTTATTGTGGAGCTTATACTGTCTATATCTGAACCAAAAAAGAGACTATTACCTATATAGAAGTGAATTGGACATTCATAGACCTCTGCACAGACTACTGATGTATAACATGTAACAAATCCTTTCTTTCTGTTTCTCCTTTAATACTGTTATTCATTAAATTGACCAATATATAATAACCAAATCTTTTATTTTATCCCAGCCCAACCCCCCCCCCACTGCCTAAATAACCCAGTAACTCCCACTCTCACCCACCTACTTAACCCCTACAGAAGCACACTGGTTGAATAAAAAGTTGCATTTGTCTGTACTTCTTGGTTATATTCGTTTTCTTTCTAAGTTCTACTAATTCCTGGCAGAGGACTAATAGTCTAATCTACTGTTGTTGCACAGTGGCCCTATACTGTCCATGTCTGCCCCTGTCCAAGACCCTAAATTACTAGAGATCATGAAGGCTTAAATCCAATGGATGCACATCCAAGAAGGTGATACATTTTGTCAGCCTTGCCTTGGGAAAACTTTTTCAAAAGTATAATTTCACCAATCACCTAAACCTAATTAGAATCAAACCTGATCTATGGTAGACCAGCAAAGACTCTCCAGACATCAGCTAGTGTTTTTTATACAGTAAGTTGATTTCCACCCTGCTACTGTACTGTTAGGATTTTAATGCATTGTTAGTGATTATCTAAACAGAAAAGCAGTGAAAGTTCTAGCAATTTATTTGAGCTTTAAAATTCTAAAAGATGTTTGAGTATTGAACTAGAATCATGTAGCAATACAGGGGATGGGGTGAAGAAAATGAATTACAATATAAAATGTCACAATCTAAAATCACACGGTTAAAGGGCAGAAAATAAGCAGAGTAATAACATCATAAATCCAGAGAGGTTAAGAGAAAATGAAATATTAACCAAGAAGTAGAAATTATGTATTGAATTCCTATAACTACAAATGAATTTAGAGTCCTTCACAAAAAGTTACAGTAAATGCTTATGTTTAGTGAAATAGGATCTAATAAACCTTTAGTTCCTGCGCAACAGAGATCAATGACATTTGTTAAAACACTTGTTAATGGAAAAGTTGCCAGATTTTCCATGTGTTACATTTTAACTAAATAAAGCATAATTACAATTAATTAAAGTTGAAGGAGTTCATAAAAAAATGGGAATTTAAAATAGGACACAATTACATTCAAGTTGCATCTCTTTTGGGACTGCAATCTAAATTCCATGTCTATGAGTTATGGAGAGAAATTAATAATGCACGAGAAGTAGTGGATAATGGAGTGCCAAAAGACCAAGAAACGGAGCAAATGTCATACAGGACAGAATGAAGACCATAACCTTGTTCTTGAACTTAGTTGCTAATATTGAAAAAGGGACAAGGATCTCTTTTCCAATTTTTTGGGCCCCTCTTTACATTAAACTGCTAATAGAAAAATGGAGAGGAGTTATGAGGAATGGAAGTTCTCAGAAACCAAAAACTTGGATGACATCCAGATTCGGACTGGCCCACCGGAGGACTCCTCCGGTGGCCCAGGCTCCGACCAATGAAATGGTTGCATCCTGCTGGTTGTGGATGAATCAGCATCTCAGTGGCACCGGGAGTCGGCCAAGCTGGGAGATGCTTGCGCCTGTAACTGTGTTTTCCCTGGCTACTGTGTACCGCTACGTGCGGCTATAAACTCTGCTTTTAAGCATCGCACTGGTTGACTTATCTTTAGCCAAACAGTGCTATGCTTGTTTCTGCTCCGCCCCCCGACTTAACTGCTCAAGTCAGTGCAGTCTGGTGGTGCCGCGCAGGAGTCAGGAAGGACTCCATTTCCTGCAATAGGTGATTCATCAGCATTTATTCATTATAAATGGCTGCACTATGCCCTGCTCTGAAGTGGTGGGCCTCAAGCAGTGTATGGAGCCCCCCACACAACCCCCCCTATCCCACTACAACCATCCCCTCCCCTACCAACCCCCCCAGCCCTCTACAACACCCTCTCCCCAGCCCACTATAACCCCTCCATCCCCCAGCTTACTACAACCCCCCCACAACAAACGTCATATTTTCTAAGGGATATTAGGGTACGTTCACAAAGGGTGGATATGCTGTGTAAAAGGTACACAGCGTATCCCCCTGGTGACCGTACGGAATTCCGGGGTGAAAAACCGCACCAAATTGTGCAGAATTAGCCAGCCTCCAGGGTTTCATCCCTATGTGATCACTGCTACAGCCTGTGATTGGCTGCATGAGTAACATGCGATGACACATCATCCCAGGAGCCCGGCCTATAGAACGTCAGAGGTAAGTATAAGATTTTTAATTTTTTTTATAAGTTGTGTTATGGTATAAATATATGTATAATGTATCTGGGGCTCCAAGGAGTGAAAGGTTATAAAGGAGAACATGTGTTACAATAGAATGAATATTTTAGAAAGGTTAAGAGAGGAAATAGTTTGCAGCTGCTTTGCCGTCCCTTGAAATTGCAAACAGATGGTGGTCAATCACTTGACCACCCCCTAAGCATAAAGGAAACCTAAGGGAATACCTGGTGCTCCGCCAATGAGTTTTATGGGAAAGAAGGATGTAAGGATTGAATATACAGATGACTCATATGTTATGGAATGTTCTTTGTTCGTCTGATGCTATAAATACGAGCACTGTGGTTAAATAAAGTCAGAAGGATTTTTACCTTGAGAAACGTCTCAGTGTATCTGTTGCTTCTCCGAGCTCGCACCCCCCCCCCCTGATTTGAACCTGCATGGAGATCAAGGCGTAACGTGACCTCATTGCGATCACAGAAATTGGCGCCCGAAACAGGGACTTGACCAGAAGGACGGCACCCCACCTAGGGGATCTCCCGGGACTTGAATGGCGACCTCACGGACGAAGGAACGTGCAGACCACTGCTGCAGCAAGGTAAGAAGACTTAATTCTTACAAACTCTGCTCTGCACCTTCCTGTCTGGTAGGTCACCTTCCCGGTAGTACTCCTGAGGGATAGAGGGGCCACATGAGGGTATTTTTAGTGTAAAAATCTGGTCAAGTCTATATGTAATCCTACCCTCAGGATAAAGTGCCTGATCTCCATGGCAGTATTTGTATGAATGTTGTAGAAACCCAGTTTTGTGTCACAAATGCATTTTAGAATAAGGAAATTGTTTTTGGAAAAAACTTCCGATAATCCGGCAAATTACCAGAAACATGTGTACATGCTTCAGGTGACTACGGGGATTATGATAGGCTAAATTTAAGCCCGGAAATCGAAAATTTTGTGCAATCTGATAATCCGGAAAAATGCCGAAAATGTGTGTACAGCATTGAGGTACTTGCAGAGATTATCATGCACTGATTTTCAGCTCAAAATTCCAGAATTTTGTGCAATCTGATAATCCGGCATGTCAAAAGAACAGCTTGATTTTACGTTTGCCTTGTTATTTGGATTAGGAATATTCTTATGGTGCGGAGGGCACGTACTCGAGTGGTGTCTCAGACGAGGAAAGTAAGCTAGTTATAAAAGGACTGTGAAAGGGGAAGATTCTCTGGCCAGAGTAGAAAAGTAAGTACGGAAACTAGAACTGTCTAAAATAGATGAGAAAGAAATTCATCTGTCAGTAGCTAAAATCTGTAACAAAATAAGAAGTATCAAGGGGATAAGTAACTGTCGAAAATAGGCAAGAAAGAAATTTGTTTATCAGGAAAACTACCCCTTGAATTACTTAGGGTGTGCCAAAAAAGGCCACCACTTACAGTCACAAGATGAGGAACTTGGTGTTCCTATTAAGAAGTTTCGAGGGGATAAGTAACTGTCTAAAATAGGTGAGAAAGAAATTCACCTATCAGGAAAATTACCCCCTACATAACTTAGGGTCTGCCCATAGGCGACCACTTATAACTAGTGAACAATGGGGAACTTGGTGTTCCTATTACGAGATGAGCACCCACAAGGACTGACAGCCAAACAGGTAGTGGCGGAAAGAGAAGGTAAAAAGGCAACGCAAGGAACGAATCAGTTAATGAAGGCATGTGGAATGGGAAAAGCGGGAAGATTAGATCATGAAAAATATAGATGATATAATGAGCAGATCCTTTGTGGGATTATTGTTTAGTTGGTTGTAATTTGGCTCAGTTGGATAGTGTATACAGAGTGTACGTAGGAGATACGTAGTGTGGGACTTTCCCTAACAGCCAATAGCCATAGTGTTTGTTAGTGAAGATAAAAACTGAGAGAGAAGGGTATGAGTCCCCTCCATCATAGCAGGGCTATGGGCAACAGTCACGGCAAACGAGAGTCTGGCCGATCACCAGATTACAGAGTAGGGCGTCCGCAGGCTTCTCTGACCCCACAGGAGAAGATGAATTTTGAGGTATGGCATATGGGTGAGCAAGCACCGGTTAAAATGGTGTAAGTTTACTAGGGGATTGTAAATCCAGAATCACTGAGCCAAATGACAAAGCAGATTGGAGTAGATGGATTGTAGCATCTTTTAGAAAGCAACAAAGAGCCTACAAATGTATGTAATGTTAATACACTGAAGTAAAAGTGCAGGAGGTTGTCAGAGGAAATTCATATTTTATAAAGAAAAGTTTAAAGCAAAGGAAGTTATAGAAGTAGTAGTTGTTTTAATGTTGCAAATGACCTTATAGTAAATTCCCATATGGTATAATTTAGAATCAACTAGTGTGATAAGAGAAGGGGGAGGTGAAGAACAGCTGCTAGTGAGATAAGAAATGTAATCTTGTTCTTGAAATGAATGGACACAACATTAAATGCTGATATAGATATTTTGTATGACTTTGTGTCATTTTGTAGATTGAATCAGGAAAAGTGATAAATGTAATAATGTATAAGCAGTCCTTCACAGCCAAACCACCAGACACCTCTGTCTTATATTATGAGACCCTTGATCCTGTCATACATTCTGCACAGAGTGCAGAGTTGCTTGCCCTGATCAAGGCATGTAAACTGGCAGAGGGAAAAAGAGGAGGGCGGCTCCAAGCCGCAGATTGGGCAAAAGGTAATCTGGAGAACAAAGGGAAGTTGGAAGGTAGAAAGTTGATGGAAAATGCTTTAGAGGGATTTGCAGAAGAGGAAGTTAGGAATAAGAAATGTATTGTATGTATTAGAAAACAGGACCAGCCGACGCCCGGTAATGGCGTCCGTACCTCATGTTGAGTGTGTCCTCATTCTTGGTGGGAAACCCCCTGCGCACTGTTTCCAATGGGAGAGGCTGCCCCCCCCCTGCCCCTGATGTGGCCACGCCCGGCCCATCCAAATCAGTATGAAATAATCACCTTGTTAATTTTGTCATTTGTAGTGTTTTTTTTCTATTTACAGAAGTTCCAGTCTAGTTCACTGATGAAACAACACGTAATCATAATATAGAGATGGTGGCCGACAGATTGTACGGTTAAACATTAACGTAGATAATTCCTATACAATAGTGTGATGAATGATTGCAGATACGTATGTTGCTTTGCAGGCATTGAAAGTGTTAAGATTGTGAGAAGTTGTGAGAAGCTGTGAGTTTGTGACCCCCCTCCCCCCTATAGTGTGCTGTGTTTGGGAGGAGGAGGAGGGGGGCTGACTGGGTGCAGTCTGCAGGGCTGATGAGACAAAGGGATCTCAATATGCACTGCTGAGATATATATATATATATATATATCAGTAATGTCTACAAACCGAAATAAATTTCTTCTCTTTTGCGCATGCGCTGTTGGTTATAAAAGTTACGATATTTATGTGTTATGATGTGATCAGATTTCATGTGTTTTGATAATTCAGATGTATTAAACTACAGATACTGTGAGACACGGGGGGTTTGAAAATGTATGTGCCCCCACCGTTATACTGTTTATTGGTTTGCAGTAATTAATGTTATCAGAGATAATATTTTCTGTTTTGTTGAATAACTAACTACAATTGTTCTATTTTTGATTTCACACATGAGTTATGTCATTGTAAAGATCAAATGTATTTTCGGCAGGAAAAAGTCATTTTTGTTTCAGGCTGTTGCACATTACAAGGGGTTAAACTAGTGTTATGTTGAGATGTAGTTTTGAACTCTGCTACATTACTCTCGCAGAGTCCACAAAGGGGGGAAGGGTGAAGGAACTGATCAGGTACAATTGTGGTTTATGTGTAAGAGACCATCCCCCTCCAGCAAAGTTACACAGGAGGCGATGTGACGTCACTCACACGAGTCTTTATGGATTTAGATGAGGGAGAAGGCAAAACAAAACTTGTCTGGACATTGTTAATTTGATGTAAAGTTTTTGGGAATGTTTTATTTTTATTTGTTTTTGTATTAATCAAGTATTTGCAGAACCTGATAAAAGTGAGATTCTCAAAGTATTCTGGATTATCAGCTGAATGAGGAGGAGTTGTGTTTGGTAGCGGCTTGTGACACCAATCCATGGAGTACCTCTACGCAAGCATACGTCCAAGCATATACTTTGTACTGTACTGAACAAAATGGACATGCCACTGCAGTTCTCACACAAAGTCATGGACCACAGCAGCGCCCGGTAGCATATTATTCAGCTAGACTAGACCCTGTGGCCCGAGGTTCCCCATCATGTGTGAGAGCTATTATTGCTGTAAATTCAATGTTAAACAAAGCCTCAGATTTGGTTCTGGCATTTCCAGTCCAAGTTTTTGTACCACATGATATTACTGCTATTCTTACTCAAGTACAACCTAAGCATTTGTCCACTGCAAGACATTTGAGATTAACCTGTGCTCTTCTTCTTCCTGAGCAGGTTACTTTACACCGCTGTACTACATTGAACCCAGCTACCTTACTGCCTTTGGAGCAAGGGGGAGAAGACGTAGGTAAAGTATGGTCACAATTTTTGCCTGAAACTGATGAACATGATTGTATGGCCCTTATGGCCCAGGAAACAGTGGGCTTTGCACATGTGAAAGATACCCCACTCCAAAACCCAGACCTAATACTCTTTGTGGATGGTTCAAGGTATTGTGTAGAAGGATCTTTTCTTACAGGATATGCAGTAACCACCGAAGATGTAGTCCTAGAAGCAGCCTCCTTACCAGCGTCCCGCTCAGCACAAGAAGCGGAGCTTAAGGCCCTGGCAGCAGCATGCCAACATGCAGAAGGAAAGACAGCAAATATATACACTGACTCTCGATATGCTTTTGGGATTGCACACGATTATGGCCCCATATGGAGGGCAAGACAATTTTTGACCTCTGCAGGTACACCTGTAAAGAATGCAGACTTTGTAAAATACTTGATGGAGACCCTGATGTTACCCACTGAGGTAGCAGTAATAAAGATAAAAGCTCACACTACGGCCAACACACCAGAAGCAAGGGGAAATGCCCTGGCAGACGAAGCAGCAAAGCAAGCAGCACAGAAGCTACCCGTGTTAGCAGCCGTATGTCAGATAAAAGATCCAGAGGAAACAAGACCAGCTGTAAGCCCGGAACTACTGCAAAAACTTCAAGGAGCAACGCTACGAAAAGATGGCCTCTGGCAATGCAAGAATAAACTGTGCCTGCCTAAGACAATGTTCCCAATGATGGCCCAGATAACACATGGAGAGACACACCAGTCAAAAACGGCAATGATGGACTTGGTTAACAAAACCTGGTATGCTCCAGGGTTTAGTGTGATGGCCAGCAGTTTTACACAAGGATGCATGATCTGTGCAACACATAATATTGGAAGAACTGTAAAAGTACCACAGAAGCACACACCCAGACCTATATATCCGTTCCAGAGACTACAGATAGACTATATTCAATTACCAAAAGTCGGTACCTATGAGTATGTGCTTGTTTGTATTGATCTCTTTTCAGGATGGCCAGAAGCTTTTCCAGTAACCAAAGCTACAGCCGTAGCCACAGCAATGAAACTGATCAACGAGGTGGTGTGCAGATATGGAGTTCCAGAGGTGATCGAGAGCGACAGAGGAACTCATTTTACGGGTGAAATCATGAACCATGTGTTGTCAGCTCTAGGCATAAGTCAAGCCCTACATACACCATACCATCCACAAAGTAGTGGGAAGGTTGAGAGACTAAATGGGACTCTCAAATTGAAAATCCAAAAAGCAATGGTAGAAACCGGGAAACCATGGACCGAGTGTCTACCATTAGCCTTGTTCTCAGTAAGATATACGCCCACAAAAAGAACAGGTCTCAGCCCATATGAGATGTTATTTGGGTCGGCTCCCAGATTAGGATGTTATTTTCCACAGGTGCTCCAAATGCAGTATGGTAGACTAACAGATTATGTATCAACGCTGAACAAACAATTGACCAAGGTGCATGCACAAGTTTTTGCTTCCATTCCAGATCCTGATTCAGTTGAAGGGACGCATAAGCTAGAACCAGCAGATTGGGTCGTTGTCAAAAGACACGTGAGGAAAAGTCTAGACCCAAGGTTTGATGGTCCTTTTCAAGTCCTACTCGTTACAAGCACCTCAGTGAAGCTCGAAGGAAAGGCAAGCTGGATTCAAGCAAGTCATTGTAAAAAGGTTCTTCAGCCAGAAGAATGAAGATCTTTGCGGTTGTTGCGGCGGTTGTTGCGTGTGCTCTTATACAAAAAGGCAGAACTGCTACTCCTGTACACGTAATCAGTACAGAATCACTGGAACAGTTCAGGACAGGGTGGGCGAATGCCACAGTGGATAGAAAGCAGGGTAACTACACCTGTAAGGCCAATGCCTCGTGTTATACTACAAATGTGACTACAACCGAAGGGACTTGGAGAAAAGGACCACATGGAGGGACTGTGTACCTTCACATAGACAAAACAGCCAACATTAGCATACAAGAAGAGACGGCTGTTGTTTTGTTGTTATGAACCAGATTTACAGTAGCTATAGAAATATACAACCAGTAAAAATAGAAACAAAATGATAAATAAGACTTATGAAAGATGCAACAAGGAGAGGCTCAACTCTACGATTGTAATAAAAGAAACTGATGGGATGATATTATGTATGAATAATAGCGAAATAAGAAATAGAATATATTTTGTATTCTTGATAACAATTTTAAGAGATAGTTTTAAGCCACATATAACAGTACAAAGTCTGGAAAGAATCCCACACACTTGTAAGAGCGCTGTAACCCAACAGCAGAAAAAGAATGTACACTTCAATATTTCCTTCCCTGAATCCCCCAGCTGTCATAGACAAAAAAGAGAATGGTATGACCCGCTATGAGGAGGGGTAGGAACGGGATTAGGAGTATTGAATGGTATACAGTTAGAAACAGTTATGAACAAATTAAACTCAGTGGGAGACGACACATCTACTGCATTAAGGATAGGTGCGTCATGGTTACCTACTACCTTTGACTTACAGCAGAAAGGGTTAGCTATAGATGAACTGTTCCTAAATGTTTTTAATGAAAGTATGCTAACCGAATATAGAACATTACAGAATGTATCAACTTTTGTAAATTGGACAGTATGTACGCTTAAAACGATGTGGCAATAAGAACAGATGAATCATTTTAAGAATAAATTGTTTAGTAGTCATGTTAGGCAATGGACAGACATTCTGCCCATAGGAGAGAGAAATGATACGTGGTTATTGTTACAGCCTGAGTATACTGAGTGTACACCTAAATGGTGTGCAGGAAGACTAATAGCATTTCATGTGAAAAATCCTACTCTATTATGCAAATTTATTGTTATGCCAATGGTAATGATTGATCCGGTGACATTATTAGGACAATATTGGATGCCGGAAATGAAAGGAACACACATAGATTCTCAAAATAAGACAAGGAATATAGATTTGTGCCAGTTAACAGAGCAAGGATATGTATGTAATGAACAGTCAGGGATATATGAACCCTGTCTAATGCAGCACCAGGATAATGTATGCGCACTCACTATAATCCCAGAAGCTAACCTACAGGTTTATATTGAAGTAGGTCCACAGCATGTATGTTTAATAACTAACGACAAGCAGACCCTTAGCCAGTTTAATCTCATAGGACCATTTTCAGGATGTCTATACAATGTGACGCATTTGACTTGGGGGAACCAAACTATAGTGTTCCTGCCTACTTTAGAAGAAATAATGTCCACTGTATGGGTACCTGAACCTTTGCCCTATGGAAATTTTAGTTTGCCACTGGAAGAGTTAAAACAAGTGTTACAAAAGTCTAAAGACGTAAAGAAATTGATAGCAGCCCATAATGTAACTCTAAGTAAAGTGAAAATATTGGCTACAATAGCAGCTAAGGAAGTAATAAATTTATCGTCAGCAATAAAAGATGCTAGTGCCCATCACTGGTATGACATATTTACAGGATTTTCCCCCACTGCCACTAAGATACTGCATGTGTTATTCCAACCCTTGATATGTTTCATAATATTGTTTATATTGCTTACATGTTTCAATTGTTATACATTTTGCAAAATAAGGGAAGCATTCAGTCAGAGGCCTATACATTATGATGAAAGAGTGTTGTGAGATTACCCCACCTACATACCTGTGTGAATCAAGTGAAGAAATGGAGCGAAGCCTTGCTATCAGGAGATAGAAGTAGCATTGGAATTTAGGTGTTGGTAAAATCACAAAAGGAGGGATTGTTATGGTATAAATATATGTATAATGTATCTGGGGCTCCAAGGAGTGAAAGGTTATAAAGGAGAACATGTGTTACAATAGAATGAATATTTTAGAAAGGTTAAGAGAGGAAATAGTTTGCAGCTGCTTTGCCGTCCCTTGAAATTGCAAACAGATGGTGGTCAATCACTTGACCACCCCCCTAAGCATAAAGGAAACCTAAGGGAATACCTGGTGCTCCGCCAATGAGTTTTATGGGAAAGAAGGATGTAAGGATTGAATATACAGATGACTCATATGTTATGGAATGTTCTTTGTTCGTCTGATGCTATAAATACGAGCACTGTGGTTAAATAAAGTCAGAAGGATTTTTACCTTGAGAAACGTCTCAGTGTATCTGTTGCTTCTCCGAGCTCGCACCCCCCCCCCCCCACCTGATTTGAACCTGCATGGAGATCAAGGCGTAACGTGACCTCATTGCGATCACAGTTGCGATTTTTGCGGCGTAATCACTGCGATTCCGCTTCAAAAGTCTCAACACTTGACTGTTTGTTGCGGGTTTTCCCCATTGAATTCAATGGAGATCTAAAACCTGCAACAAACTACCGGCGATTCCGCAACCACTATTGACATGCTGCGGCTTAAAAAAAACACACTGCGGATCAATTTGTGTGCGGCATCTCCACATATCACATACACAGCATGTGGATGAGAATTGAAATCTCATCCACTCCTCTGCTACTGTATTATGCTGCAGATTTTCCGCAACTAAATACATTGCAGAAAATGTGCAGTATTTACGCCACAGGTGGACTAGCCCCTAATGTGCTCTATATTATCTGAGGGAACCCACTATTCGCACCCATACACTTTCTATTAAGTGAGCTCACCATCACCCATAAGCTGACTGAGGGCCCCCTCCCCATCACAGGTGGGAAAGGGGGCCCTCAGTCAGCAAATTTGTGATATGGAGCTCCCTTGAAGGGGTTGTCCGGGCATGGGGCGGTTTTTCATACAGCCCCTATAAGTAGTGTTCAGGGGTGGCCCCCTCTCACGTGCCATCGGTCCCCCGGATGCAGAACTTATTAGGTGCATGTCAGAAGCACAATATACTGCAATACTAATATATTGCAATAATTTATTGTGTAAGCGATCCAACGATCGCTTGTTCAATTGCCCTAGGGAAACTAGTATAAAAAAGTTAGACAATTAAATAAAAGTCTTTGTTTCATAAAAAAATATATATATATTAAAACTTCAAGAAAAAAACCTTTTCCCATTTTCCCCCTAAAGCAATGTAAAAAAAAAACATTAAGATTAGTGGTATCACCGTAAAAGTCTGAACTATTACAATATAACATTATTTAATCTGCACAGTGAACGGTGTAAAAAGTCTCATGTACCCCAAAATGGTACCAATAAACACTACAGCTCGACCTGCAAAAAACAATCCCTCATAGCTCTCAATCTACGTAAAAAATAAAACTTCTGGCTCTCAGAACGTGGCGACACAATACTATTTTTTATTTATAACAATTAGTTTTTCCCTTGTAAAAGTAGTAAACATAAAAAAACTATATCAATTTGGTATCGCCGTAATCGTATTGACCCGTAGAATAAAGTTAGCATGTAATTTTTACTGCACGTTGAACACCATAAAAACCAAACCTCCCAAAAATGGAGAAATCACTGTTGTTTTTTGCCATTCCATCCCATAATTTTTTCCCAGTACATTATATGGTACAATAATAATAATATGGTGCCTTAAAAATCTACAACTTGTCCCGCACAAAACAAGCCCTCAAATAGCTGTATTGACAGAATGAGGGTATGTTCACACGCAGTGTTTTCAGTCGTACTTCGGGGCGTTTACGTCTCGAAAAACGCCTGAAAAAACAGAAGCTGAATATCTACAAACATCTGCCCATTGAAATCAATGGGAAAAACAGCATTTAGTTCATACGGGGCGTCTTTTTACGCCGCTGTTTTAAAAAACGGAGCGTAAAAAATGCTCCGTAAGGCCCTGTTCACACAGAGTATTTTGATGAGCTTTTTGGAGCAGAAACCGCTCCGCAAAACTTGTCAAAAACCAGCCGAAAATGCCTCCCCTTGATTTCAATGGGAGGCGGGGGCGGTTTTCTCCCGCGAGCAGTAAAACCGCCTCGCGGGAGAAAGAAGGGACATGCCCTATCTTCGCGCATTTTCGCCTCTGACCTCCCATTGACATCAATGGGAGGCAGAGAAAGCATATTTCGCTGAGTTTTTTGCCCGTAGCACTCAATGGCCGCAGGCGAAAAAGGCAGCGAAAAACGCCGTGAAAATCACGGCAAACGATTTGCAGGAAGGACAAAATCTGCCTCAAAATCCCAAACGGAATTTTGAGGCAGAATTTTCCTCCTGCAAAAAACTCTGTGTGAACGAGGTAGTATGTCACTTCTTGAGGCATTTTTTGGAGCTGATTTTCCATTGAACACTATGAAAAACACCTAAAAAAATGCCTCAAAAGAAGCTCCAAATTGAAAGAAGCTTAATTTTCAGCTTCAAAAACGCCTGAAAATCAGAGGCTGTTTTCTCAGAAAACAACTCCGTATTTTGAGACGTTTTTGGTTAAGTGTGTGAACATACCCTAATAAAAAAGTTATGGCTTTTGAAAGGTGGGAAGGATAACACAAAAGTGAATATCTGAAAAATGGCTGCGGAGGGAAGGGGTTAATTATCCTGTAATTCTTCATTTTTTCTCCATGAGACTTTCTCTCATATGTTAATTTTCAACTGGAGCGCTGCCTCTCCTTTCTACTTGTGTAAAATGAAAGGGACACCAGCAGATGCCACCCCCACAAATCTGATTTGAATTAATTTTGGGGTCTGGCGTTTGATTTCATTCTACATTTTCTACATATGTTATTGATAGTGTGTGGTACCATTGTTTGTACTTTATCCTAAATTGGCCCCTTGGAACAGCATGTCACATCAAACGGATAGCTAGTGAGCAGTGCTTGAAGGGGTGAAGATCGCACCAGTGCAGACTTCAGCACAGAGAAAGAAACCTTTAAAAACAGATTAAAACTTGTTTTGGCGCAGTACACCCGCATCTCTCCTCCACATGGCTGTCTTTTAGGGAGAGCAAGCGGGACCCATGCTCTGGGCCACACACCTGCACCTCCACATCTATGTACATACCCTCCATGCAACTGAATTAGGTCCTCTTCGGCTCCGGGTGCAGTGCTGGGTTCTGACACAGTTGATCGTCAGAACGTTGTATACGTGGTGCAGAGGAGTCAAGAGAGAGACTCCAGGAGCGGGGAGATTAAGTATATGGATACTGACTGCTGGGGCACTATATCTAAGCCTATCACGTGTGATACTGTCTGCAGGAGCCCTGGATCTAAGCCTATCACCTGTGATACTGTCTGCTGGAGCCCTGGATCTAAGCCTATCATGTGTGATACTGTCTGCTGGAGCCCTGGATCTAAGCCTATCACGTGTGATACTGTCTGCTGGAGCCCTGGATCTAAGCCTATTACGTGTGATACTGTCTGCTGGAGCCCTGGATCTAAGCCTATCACGTATGATACTGTCTGCTGGAGCCCTGGATCTAAGCCTATCATGTGTTCACGAAATTAATAAATTAAACGGACAACATGGAGTCGCCCCCACAAATCCTCAACTAATGCCTTGCCTGGCAATCTGGTGACTGGTTTTCCCTAAAACCCGCTGCCCCATGCTGTCCATTTGATTATTTATTTACTGGTTTATTCTAGCACAGTCAATGGTAAAAGGTTTTATGCTGTTTTACTGCGCAACAATATAAACATGTTTTACGGCACAATAAAGAGGGGTCCTGTATTATTTCTATATAGCTAATGGGTGGGCCCCAAGAATGATTTTCTCTAGTGGGCCCAAGATGCTCCAGTCCGACACTGATGGCTCCTCCTTAGAAAAGGCCATTATTGTTTAAACATGGGGTTTGACATAGTGCTAAACCAGAGAGCTGAGTCTAAGGGGACCCCAGGTATTCACTCTAACTCCTATACAGGGATCTGGGCTTTGCTGCTGGGGAACCCCAGGTTGCTGCCCCCAGAGTAGTTGCCCTTGGTGACAGACAACGTAAACAGATGTGGTACTAAAATCGGCAAACAGTATGCAGGGTCAGGTATAGAAAAGATCAGGGCAGGCGACAAACGGGCACTCACTGTTGGTCAAGCAAAAGGTCAGGGCAGGCAGCAGAGGTCCATCACAGGAGACTAGCAAGTGGTCATGATAGGCAGCAGGCAAAGATAGTCAAAGCTACAAATAAAGTAAAAAACAGGAATCTTCAAACAAACGATCAGCAGAGAATCACTAGCAAGTCAGGAGGAACCAAATTTCTCAGGAAATGAATTAAACCTGGGAGGATCCCTTTAAACTCTGGGAAAGCTGGGTGGATAATTAGGCACGCACTGTTCCTTTAAGAATAGTTAGGTTAGCTCTTACACACTAGGGAGTGCAGGAAGGACAATGGAGGGTGCGACCAGCCCAGAGTGATGGAGGGATTCTGCAGCGGCCAGGAGCCAGAGGACGCCGTGGAGAGAAAAGTATACGGCGGCCACCGTAAGCGGCGACCGTTGCAACAATGAAGAAGCTGCTGTTCTGGAGCTCCTCCTATTTATGAAACATTAATGACAATTAATATTTATGCGACCCTTAAAGGAGCATATTGGAAAGAGGTAGTGCAGGAAGAGAGGGGCAGCGATCGAGAGCGCCATCAGCCTAGAGTGATGGAGGGATGCTGCAGCAGGCCAGGAACCAGAAGAAGCCATGGAGAGATAAGTATACAGCGACCGTTTCAGCAATAAATAAGCTGGTCTACTGCAGCTCCTCCTATTAGCAAACATTAATAGCATATAGGAAGAGGGAGTTAATTTCCTAGAATTCAACTCTTTTGCAACCAATTCTATTTTTTTTTACTATGTCAATGCATAAAATGCTGGAATAAAAAAAGTTTGTAAATGGTCTTGCTTAAAAAAATCCTACTGTTCTGTGTTTGATCCTGCAATAAAGTGTTACTCCCTCACACCTTCTACTCTTTGTAAATCACAATAAAAGGTGGGATACAGTACAGAGTAAAATACATCTGCGAGATCAGACTACACAGGGTTTGCTTGTAGTCTGTAACCATGGAGATACATTTTTTTTGTAGGAACCATACGTGTAAAATCGTATATTTTTAATCGGGACTATTTGCGAAGTCGTTTTTATTTTAATTTTAGATGTATTGAAGTCTGTTGTGAGAAAGAGGAGGAGGAGCTGCTGCTGGCATGGGGGGAGAGGCAGACATTATTCCCTTGGTAAGTGTTGATGTCTTGTCCTCTGTCGCCATTTTGTGTGCTTCCACCTTTTGTCCCTGTGGTGTCTTCCCCTGTGGTGGTTTCCATCTGTCT
Organism: Rhinoderma darwinii; assembly: GCF_050947455.1. Classification (NCBI taxonomy): domain Eukaryota; kingdom Metazoa; phylum Chordata; class Amphibia; order Anura; family Rhinodermatidae; genus Rhinoderma; species Rhinoderma darwinii. The sequence goes on along the minus strand of NC_134691.1, from coordinate 124,044,107 downwards.
TCTCTTGCCAACGTTCAGCGGGCTGCTACCAGACCCTGGCAGCGTCACTGGTTGCCAGGAAACAGAGTATAGCATCTGCTTGATGCTGATGTTGGTGCAGTGTTACGCCACTGATTGCTGTACCATGGTGTGCCTGCATAGGGTGGGACACAAAGGAGGGCATATAGAAGGAAAAAGGGGAATGAGCTGGGGAAACTGCGTGTGATGCCAGAAGAACCTGCTGCTTGGATATGCTGGCAGCTGGCCATGTGCAGCTGATGTCAGAGACAAACAAAATGTGGGAGCCATTACCAGGTCAGCGGTGGGAGTGACAGACCAGAGTTGGAGCATTCGGAGACAGAGGCCTATTCCTCTAAGTGCAGCAGAGTCAGTGGACTGGTGGTACAAAGAGAGACAGGCAAAGAGGGAATAGTTCAAACCAAGTTAAAGTGAGTTATTCCTCCTACTGCGTATCAGAGTGAAAATCCAAGTATTGCATTTTGCTCTGTAAGTGTTAGAAATCCTGTGTTGAAGTTACTATTGTACTATTGCTGAAATTTGTCTTCAGGGGTCCTTTAAAGAGACGGTACCCCATTTCGAAAAAGGAACTAGGACTAGAACTGTGTTTGTCACTCTGTGGCCTCGGCACGTACTCCAATGTAGAGTATTATGCAACATGTATGTTGTACGCTCGCGGCCTTGGTTGGTCAGGTATTCCGTGAAAGGTAGTTGTGTAATAGCCACAGGGGCCCGTGGATACGCAGAGTAATTTCTTTAGTTAATGACTGGTGCAACCCTGTGAGTTGTGAGAAGGCAGGGCAGGCTCTGGTAGAGAGTAGCCACTTTGGGACCCATAGCGGCACAGTAAATCAGACAGTAAGCCGACAGTCACTTTGGTGCTACCCAGCTTGGGGATTCCCATCTGGTCAATATCCCCAGCCCAGGTTTTAGGACCACTCAGAAAGGTTGTGCAACTGTGTTTACAAATAAAGTTATCTATTCGACTGCAACTGAATTGTCTGTGTCCTTAAAGGGGTGCTCCTCTTTCAACTTTGTCTAAATGGATGCTACATAATTTTAATAGGTCTCCTCAAGTAAATAAACCAAAATGATTGACTTGATACACACACATATATCAATGATGGGCTACAGAGTGAATTTTTGGAAGAAGCATATTAACTGCACCATTTCCTTCAGGTAGTAAGAGAATTTGTTTCAGGAGGGCGACTTCTATAGGATTAACAGTGTCTGAAAATGATGGTATGGATCATGTCTATTAACATCTTAGAAAGAATATAATCAAGGGTATACAGAGAAGTGGGATATTTTAGGATGTGAATAGATAATAACCATGTAAGCTGTAAACAGGTGATCTTTTGCAACACAATGACACGAAATTGCTGCAGAATAAGCAAATGGAATATGGAGATGTACTGATTTAGAAGGAATAATGTTAATAGTTCACAGCAGATAGAAAATAACTACTTGGAAACATCTATTACAGGGTCTTTATAGTGACAACAATCATTACAATTTAGTTCATTCAGCAGAAATCTGTTGCCAAGCTGGCAGGATCATTTTATGTATTTGATGTAAAAAAACCTTTTATGACACAATCCCTGAAAATACTTTCTGACTTTTTACTTAATTCAAATGGATAATAATCCTATCATTTGATGAGACTGCATGAACATTGAACTTTTGTCTGCCCTGATTTTGCCACATTTTAATTAGCTTCAAATATTTTAAAGTGACAAGGAAGAAAATGAATAGATAACAGGACGTCTTCTGCAATCTATGAAACATTTTACTATGTTCATTTTAAGGAACGGATAGATCCTATCATTGGCAATGAAAAGTATGGCTGGATTTACTGTACCAAGGTGCTAATCTTATTAAAGTGCACTGAGAGTAATATATTCAAATGTTATGACTCTGTCAACTGCGGTGCTCCTCTGTTTATGAACTATAGAACATCAGTAAAGTAGGCAGTCAAATGTAATAAATGCTGTCTACACATTTTATGAAATTGGAAGAAAAATATCAGCTAAGCCAAACATAAGACATTATTTTGTTTAAGCAACTGTACATAGAAAAGTCTCTAGAACGTGCTGCTAATCATAGATTTCCAGTAAAATCATAAAATACTCCCCATTTATTGCTGAAATAGCTTTGTAAGGTACTAACCTAGTAACAGATTGGGGGACATTTAACTATTTTTTAGGCATATTAAACAAATTTCACTTTCTTACGCCACGTCAGTGCTGGCCTACTGTACTTTACACCAACAATTTGGTGCAAGGAATGGTGCACGTCTTTAATAAATTTGGCACATTTTATACCTTCTCTTAGCCATCCCCTTTTTTCTAGACTCCCCTTTATTCTAGTATTTTCACAGCTGTAAGTGTAAAAAGTGTTCTAACACATAATAAATTAGGGTGCACACCATGTATTATACTTTTTGTTGTAATTCGAATCAAAATTTACAGATGTTTCCATCCTCACCTTTGCTTCAATTTGGTTAAGTACTCCAATTTCTCATTAAACCAATTAAATACAATATCGCGACATGCTAGCAAAACCCTTAATGGGCTGCAATTCATACCACAGGGTGGCCACACATAGACACATAAAGCATAGACCTCTTGTGATAGAGTTTCGCAAAATCATGTTTTTTTTTAAATGCTGTGTATCCCGTGCCACACATCTCAGCATATGTTGAGATAATATAAAAGTTAAGGAAGTAAACATTGTATTATCAATTTTGCTAAGCTGTCTACCCAAAGTGACCAAGAAGCATAATAATGTCATAAACCTAGCCAAATAGTGTATTTGGAAGCTAAATTGCTGGTGCAGACATTGCAGAGCTATGAAAAAGTTCCCAATGTACACAATAAACATGTCCATAGGGCACTATTAGCCTTTCGGCCTCCGTCGGACCGGTATACATCAGTATGACTTTTTTTTAAGGCTGTAATAGCGTAGTAGACTGTGCTATTTCATACCGCGCAGCATATGTTATTTAACATATACGTTGGAAAGCTTTAGTGACGTGACTGTCCATATTCCTTACTGTCTTTCCTAATATGTTTTGTTATGCAGCCCATGAACCATTGTTTTTCCCTCCTCTTAAAAAAATATTCAATTTTATTGATGTCTTTCTTGAAATAGGGTCTCCAGAACTGTACACAGTACTCAAAGTAAGGTCTTACTGGTGACCTATAAAGTGGAAATATAACCTCCTTTTTCATACTACTAATATATCTACATAGTAAGGTCTCACTGGTGACCTATAAAGTGGAAATATAACCTCTTTTTTCATACTACTAATATATCTACATATACAATCGAGTAATGTCCTGGCTTTCTCCATAGCTTGACTACAATGCATGCTTACTGCATGTGCTTGGGATGAACACCTTTATTTGGAAATTTTTCAGACTTATTTACAGCGTGCTATCTATATCTCAATTAGATCTAGGCTCAGGTAACAAACTTGTTACTCAGTTTCTCTGAACTCAAGAGGTTTGCATTAGGGTCCTATTACGTAGGCCCGATGAGGGCCCTTGTAAACGAGCACTGATCAACGAGATAGCTTGTTGATCGGCTCTCATTTCCACCTCTCACAAGGAGCTATTATCAGTAATGTATGGGGACGAGCGCTCGTCACTCCGATTGCTTGTCCCCATACATTTCTATCATGTCGGCAGGGAGATGTGCTGCCGACAACGATAATATTTTAGGCTGCATAAATGGTACAATAAGCCGATGAACTGTTCATCGGCTGATCGTTGCCCTGTTTACACAAGGCAATGATCAAGAACCTCTTTTATTTTTGGCTCCCATATCTCAGGAGCACATAATCTTATGGATATCAGTTCTGTAAATGTTACAATAGAAACACTTAGAAAACAGTGTGTGTAAATACTGTCTAAGGCATCATTCATACTTGTGGGAGATGACTCAATTTTCTGTGTATGGAGAATATGCAATGATTTGATGTTATTCTAATGTAAAGTTAACACCACTGACTTTCCAGCAACAGTTTCCTGCATACACTGCATATTTTTCAATAATCAGCATATTCCAATCAAATGCTATTTTATACAACATATTCAGTGGCGTAACTACCGCTATAGCATGGGGGGGTCCATGTCGCCTGCCGGCACGGGCCCCCACCATGGCCGGAGGCTCCGCTAGCAGCCGCTATGGCTGCTACAGCGCGACGCCACTGAACATTACGGCAGAGCAGGGAGGTATCTCCCCGCTCTGCCATTAAACAAAAGACATGTATCCCCTATCCACAGGATAGGGTATACATGTGTGATCGCTGCCACTGATAGGGAGAACGGGGGACTGAAAGTCCCCTGAAGTTCTCCATCACAAACCTCGGACTTCCGGGGTCTGTGTCGGCAGCTCCGTAGAAATGAATGGAGCGCCGGTCGCGCTTGTGCGCATGCGTGACCAGCGCTCTATCCATTTTTATTGAGCTGCGCAGACGCCGGAAGTCAGGGGTTAGTCATGGAGAACTTCAGGGGACTTTCAGTCCCCCGTTCTCCCTATCAGTGCCAGCGATCACACATGTATCCCCTATCCTGTGTCTTTTCACACTGTAGGTCGCATTTTTTTGGGGGGTTTGGGACGCTGTATAGCGTTCCCTACAGGGGGGGCTGTATGGCGTTCCCTACAGGGGGGGCTGTATGGCGTTCCCTACAGGGGGGGCTGTATGGCGTTCCCTACAGGGGGGGGCTGTATGGGGTTCCCTACAGGGTGGGGCTGTATGGCGTTCCCTACAGACCCCCCCTGTAGATAGCGCCATACAGCCCCCTCTGTAGATAGCGCCATACAGCTCCCTCTGTAGATAGCGTCATACAGCCCCCTCTGTAGATAGAACCATACAGCCCCCTCTGTAGATAGCGCCATACAGCCCCCTCTGTAGATAGCGCCATACAGCCCCCTCTGTAGATAGCGCCATACAGCCCCCTCTGTAGATAGCGCCATACAGCCCCCTTAGTAGATAGCGCCATACAGCCCCCTCTGTAGATGGCGCCATACAGCCCCCCCTGTAGATGGCGCCATACAGCCCCCCCTGTAGATAACGCCATACAGCCCCCTTTGTAGATATCTACAGAGGGGGCTGTATGGCATTCTCTACAGGGGGGACTGTATGGCGTTATCTACAGGGGGGGCTGTATGGCGTTATCTACACGTGGGCGGTAAAAAAAGGCACTATCAACAAGGTGGGGGTTGTGTGACACCCAGGGGAGGGGGGCCCCAGTCAAAAGTTTGCTATGGGGTCCAGTCTTTCCTAGTTACGCCCCTGAGCATATTCCCAATAGTATCAGTGCTTTGAATGCTTCCCAGAGGAAATATGCCCATTATGACATCCGTACAGAAATGTACTGACTGCAAAACGGGGCGCCATGCCATATTGTGCGCTCAATTAGAGATTTTTTTGCCACACTATACAAATCAGGGCAAAAATGGATGAGATTTTATTGCAAATTGCCACGGTTTTGCAATGAGGTTTTTTGCCGTGCGGTTTTTACAGCTGAACCATATCTATTTTACATGTTTCACCTGTGAAAACTGAACAAATAAAAACCGTATCGCAAACCATGGCAATTCATTCTTAAAGAGGCTTTGTCACCACATTATAAGTGCCCTATCTCCTACATAATGCGATCAGCGCTGTAATGTAGATAACATCAGTGGCTTTTATTTAGAAAAACAATCAATTTTGACCAAGTTGTGACCTATTTTAGATTTATGCTAATGACTTTCTTAATACGTTTTTTATCTTTTGACCAAGTGGGCATTGTAAAGAGAAGTATATGACGCTGACCAATCAGCATCATACACTTCTCTCCATTCATGTACTCAGCACATAGTGATCTTGCGAGATCACGATGTGCTGTCACTTACTCACACATTAACTTTACTGAAGTGTCTTGAGAGTGAATAGACATCGCTTCCAGCAAGGACGCGATGTATATTCACAATCCCGACACTTCGGTAACGTTTGTGTGTCACTTACTCACATCGAGATCAAGCTGTGCTGTCATTTACAGCGTGATCTCGCAAGATCACGCTTATTGTCATTAGGTCCCGCAGAAACGTTACCGAAGTGTCGTTACTGAAGTGTCTCGCAAGATCACTATGTGCTGAGTACATGAATGGAGAGAAGTGTATGACGCTGATTGGTCAGCGTCATACACTCCTCTTTACAATGCCCACTTGGTCAAAAGCTAAAAAACGCCCAGTTGTGCATTAAGAAACGAATTAACATAGATCTGAAATAGGTCATAACTTGGTAAAAATTGATCGTTTTTCTAAATAAAAAATACTGCTGTAATCTACATTACAGCGCGATCACATTATGAAGGAGCTAGGGCACTTATAATGTGGTGACAGAGACTATTTAAACCGCGGGCAAAACGGCTCGTGTATTTTTTAAGCCAAAACCAGGAACATAACCTAAACAGGAGATATATAAACAAAATCCTTAAAGTGTCTCCTCTCCTGAATACAATTCTGGATTTGGCTTAAAAAAATGCATGCAAAATCTGCCGAAAATCTGCTTTGTGTGAACAAGACCTAAGGGTACTCTTACATGGCCCGACAGGGGGGGCCTTGTAAACGAGTGCCAATCAATGAGACAGCTCGTTGTTCAGCGCTCGTTTGCTCCTTTAACAAGGAGCTATGTACGGGGACGAGCGCTTGTTACTACGATCGCTCATCCCTATACATTCTTATCATACAGGGAGATGTGCTGCCAACAACGATTATATTTTCGACTGCGTAAACGATACAATGATCCGATGAACAAGCTTTTGCTCGTTCATCGGCTGATCATTGACCTGTTTACACAGAGCAAAGATCGGGAATGAGCATTCTGTGAACGCTTGTTTGCCCGATAATTGGTCCGTGTAAAAGGGTCGTAAGGGTATAGTCACACACGGCAGATTTTGTTGCAGCCCTTTTCTTTAACTGAAAATCTGTTCCATTTATCTAAATGGAACTTGCAGAAATCCATGCACCTACTGCAGAAACAACCACATTCACGAGAAGATTTCTGCAACAAAATCTGCCACATGTAACTGCCCCATTACACATAGAAATTTACCCATAACTTTAAGGCCTGGGCTTCACAGAAACTGTTTGTCTTGCAACTGAATGATTTTAATCGAGTGAAGGTTACAGTCCACAAGATTGCATGCAACTCAATGTATTAATTTAGACTTCGGCTGTAGCTCAATAGTTAAAACGTGACGTCGTGACCTGACTTTGTAGCGGAGAGGGTAAGTATACTGTTATTGGGCTCATTACTTAGGGGCTCATAACAGGGGCTCATAACTTAGTCCTCAGTTACTACAGTAACTTTAGATAGACGTGGTGTGGGGGCCATGTGCTCCTCTGGCTTCAGGGCCTGAATTTCGACCACTGCGACCCCTATAGATGCGCCACTGGTCGTGCTACAAAAAGTCTGGGTGTTTTTCAGGCCTCAGTTAAACTACTAGGATGAGATCACAAGGAGCTGCAGTCTCATGCGGCAGAAACCACAACCACATGCGATGGCGAATTGCTGCACGATTTTATCAGTAATTCCACAATTTTATCGGCAAAATCGTGCCGCACATGTAGACTTGGTTTTGAATGCGTGCGGGTGCTGCTCCGTGTATTCTCACCCTTAGGTCTTTTTCAAACAGCAGTATTTTGGTCAGTATTTTGTTTTATTATTTAAAAGCCAAAACCAAGAGTGGAACCTAAACTAAAACTATAATGGAAAGATTTGCACCTCTTCTATGTTTTTGATACAGTCATGGTTTTGGCTCACAACTACTGGCCTAAGGCCACTTTTACATGGCAGTATTTTGGTCAGTATTTTGCATCAGTATTTAGAAGCCAAAACCAGGAGAGGAAATTAAACAGAAAGAGTTTGAGGGCATGACCAGACGTGGCGGAATTGCTCTGGAATTCCGCAGCGGAAATCTGCAGCGTACACGTTTCTCCATAGCTTTCCACACCTTTTTCGTTAGGTTTGTTTACACGTTGCGGTGCGGAATTTGGTGTCCGCAGCATACACTGGTTGTTACGGACGTGTAGCGGACTTGTTGCGGACTCATTGCAGAATTTCTCCATTGACTTCAATGGAGAGTCAAAATTCCGCAATGAAGTCCGCAGATGTTATGTGTGCTGCGTAGCGTATTTGTTTTACGATCATGATCTTTCTTCATTCTGACTGGACCTATGTATTTCTAGGTCTACAGCCAGACTGAAGCCCCATGCACACTAACGTAAAAACGCCCGTAATCACGGGCCGTTATTACGGCACGGGCAGGTCCATAGAAGTCAATGGGGCTCCTGTAATTACGGGTGACTACGTGTGTGCACCCGTAATTACGGGAGCGTTGCTAGGCGATGTCAGTAAATAGTCACTGTCCAGGGTGCTGAAAGAGTAAAACGATCGGCAGTAACTGTTTCAGCACCCTGGACAGTGACTTCCGATCACAATATACATCAACCTGTAAAAAAAATAGAAGTTCATACTTACCGAGAGCTCCCTGCTTCTTCCTCCAGTCCGGCCTCCCGGGATGACGTTTCAGTCCAAGTGACGGCTGCAGCCAATCACAGGCTGCAGCGGTCACATGGATTTCAGCGTAATCCAGGGAGGTCGGGCTGGATGTCAAGAGAGGGACGCGTCACCAAGGCAACGGCTGGGTAAGTATGAATTTCTTTTACTTTTACTAGGGAAAGGGCTGTCCCTTCTCTCTATCCTGCACTGATAGAGAGAAGGGAAAGTACTTTCCCCTCAATACGCAACAGCTAGTCCGCATAAATTTAATGCCCATTTTAGGCAGAGCCGCAACAGAATCTGCAACGCAGATTATGTGCGACATTGATGCGGACAGTGGCGGATAAAATACGCCACGTCTGGTCATGCCCTAAGGGTCAGTTTACACCGATTTCTTTGGCACTGATTTTGATGCTGAAACCGTGTCAGAATCAGCGCCAAAAATATGAGAAATATCCCCCATTGATTTCAATGGGAGGCATAGGCATATTGTTTTCCAAGGCGGCTTTTGGACATCTGCAGGAAAAAAGAAGCGGCATGTCTTTTCTTGCCATGGTTTCCCTCTCTGACCTCTCATTGAAATCAATGGGATGCAGAAAGTACCCGCTGCACTAGTTTCTGAGCGTTTTTCGCACCGTTTTTGCCCACGGTCCTTGGATTAGTTTCAATGGATGCGGGTAATAAATGCTGCAGAAAAATGCTGAAAAATATGTGCAGGCAGTTCAAAACCTGCCTTAAAATTCCTGAAGGAATTCTGCGACAGATTTTTTTCTGCCTGCAAAAAACTCAGTGTGAACAGGGCCTTATAGAAAGATTAGCACTTCTTCTGAGTTTTGGATCCACGACTGGTTTTGGCTTACAAATACTGATGGAAAATACTGACCAAAATACGCATGTGTGAAAGTGGCCTAACTCTGCACCATTTTGCAATAATCATAAGCATCCTATATAAACTGCTCACGTCATGTGCCTAAATTTGGTCTGTCAAAACTACGTTACTGAAGCAAAAAGCTAAGTTCACTCCACCTTAGGTCACAAAACCTGAAGGTTTGAAACAAATGAACGTATACGGTCAAGAAAGTCTAAATTTTTGGCGTCAGTTTGATTTATGTTTCAAAAGAATCCATAAAAAAAGGTATCCAGTTGCATACAGTTAGCATCCATTTAGCAAATCCATTTTTTTCCATAGGAATGCAAACATATATAAACATACACTACCATTCAAAAGTTTGGGGTCACCCAGACAATTTTGTGTTTTCCATGAAAACTCACACTTATATTTATCAAAAGAGTTGCAAAATGACTAGAAAATATAGTCAAGACATTGACAAGGTTAGAAATAACGATTTTTATTTGAAATAATAATTTTCTCCTTCAAACTTTGCTTTTGTCAAAGAATGCTCCATTTGCAGCAATTACAGCATTGAAGACCTTTGGCATTCTAGCTGTTAATTTGCTGAGGTAATCGAGAGAAATTTCACCCCATGCTTCCAGAAGGCCCTCCCACAAGTTGGATTGGCTTGATGGGCACTTCTTGCGTACCATACGGTCAAGCTGCTCCCACAACAGCTCTATGGGGTTGAGATCTGGTGACTGCGCTGGCCACTCCATTACAGATAGAATACCAGCTGCCTGCTTCTTCTCTAAATAGTTCTTGCATAATTTGGAGGTGTGCTTTGAGTCATTGTCCTGTTGTAGGATGAAATTGGCTCCAATCAAGCGCTGTCCACAGGGTATGGCATGACATTGCAAAATGGAGTGATAGCCTTCCTTATTCAAAATCCCTTTTACCTTGTACAAATCTCCCACTTTACCAGCACCAAAGCAACCCCAGACAATCACATTACCTCCACCATGCTTGCCAGATGGCGTCAGGCACTCTTCCAGCATCTTTTCAGTTGTTCTGCATCTCACAAATGTTCTTCTGTGTGATCCAAACACCTCAAACTTCGATTCGTCTGTCCATAACACTTTTTTCCAATCTTCCTCTGTCCAATGTCTGTGTGCTTTTGCAAATATTAATATTTTCCTTTTATTAGCCAGTCTCAGATATGGCTTTTTCTTTGCCACTCTGCCCTGAAGGCCAGCATCCCAGAGTCGCCTCTTCACTGTAGACGTTGACACTGGCGTTTTGCGGGTACTATTTAATAAAGCTGCCAGTTGAGGACCTGTGAGGCGTCTATTTCTCAAACTAGAGACTCTAATGTACTTGTCTTGTTGCTCAGTTGTGCAGTGGGGCCTCCCACTTCTCTTTCTACTCTGGTTAGAGCCTGTGTGTGCTGTCCTCTGAAGGGAGTAGTACACACCATTGTAGGAAATCTTCAGTTTCTTGGTAATTTCTCGCATGGAATAGCCTTCATTTCTAAGAACAAGAATAGACTGTCAAGTTTCACATGAAAGCTCTCTTTTTCTAGCCATTTTGAGAATTTAATCGAACCCACAAATGTAATGCTCCAGATTCTCAACTAGCTCAAAGGAGGGTCAGTTTTATAGCTCCTCTAAACAGCAAAACTGTTTACAGCGGTGCTAACATAATTGCACAAGGGTTTTAAAGTGTTTTCTAATCATCCATTAGCCTTCTAACATAGTTTGCAAACACAATGTACCATTAGAACACTGGAGTGATGGTTGCTGGAAATGGGCCTCTATACACCTATGTAGATATTGCATTAAAAACCAAACGTTTGCAGCTAGAATAGTCATTTAGCACATTAACAATGTATAGAGTGTATTTCTGATTAATTTAATGTTATCTTCATTGAAAAAAACTGTGCTTTTCTTTCAAAAATAAGGAAATTTCTAAGTGACCCTAAACTTTTGAACGGTAGTGTATACCGAGCAAATGTGTAAACATATGTTTGGCTACGTCTGCCAGAAAGGGAAAAGGAAAAATAAAGAGACACACGATATACATGTATGCAGTATTTGAGTTTTTTGCATGAGGAAAATTCTGCCTCAAAATTCCATTTGGGATTTTGAGGCAGATTTTGTCCTTCCTGCACGTCGTTTGCCGCGTTTTTCGCTGCGTTTTTCGCTCGCGCCCATTGAGTGCAACGGGCAGAAAACTCAGCGAAATACGCTTTCTCTGCCTCCTATTGATATGAATGGGAGGTCAGAGACGTAAACGCGCGAAGATAGGGCATGTCCCTTCTTTCTCCCGAGAGGCGGTATTACCGCTCGCGGGAGAAAACCACCCCGCCTCCCATTGAAATCAATGGGAGGCACTTTCGGCCGGTTTTTGACGAGTTTTGCTTAGCGTTTTCCGCTCCAAAAAGCTTGTCAAAATACACAGTGTGAACAGGGCCTATAATAGGTTATTTTTTATAATTTAGCTGTGGCATTAGGACATTATCTAACTTCATATTCATTTAACACAGGTCTAATAAGGTAGAAACAAATTTAACATTATGAGTTATTAATGCATTTTTAATTTTTCTGTTTTAGAATTAAATGGACAATATTGCAAATTACTATTTAGCTATTTTTGCTTTTGTAGTGATAATATGTTTGATTTAATTCTAATAGTTTATTGGTCTTTATGGTCGTATAAATAACATTATTGAAGAAGAAAGTTGTATTAAATTTCACTGTATAGTAGGATTTTTCATGGTTTAGATGCCTGATCCTGTGTTTAACGCTGATATTTCAGAGTAGCACCTGGTATTAATAAATCTCTACTAGCCCTAAAAGGCACCATAAATGTTATTCAGCGAAATGACAGAGTTTCCTTCTATTAGTTACATTTTACATTCTTCTGTGGTTTTATACTGAGCAGCTGGACAGGCAATTTGTAAAAATACCTGTCATCATGATTTATCATTCTTTGATTGGAGACTACATAAAAATTATCTTCATGTCTTGCTTCTATTAATTACACAAATGCTTGATTTTACTAGTAATTTCCATTTTTATATCTGTATTGTTCACTGTTAGGCCTCACGCACACAGCCGTGCCCGTAATCACGGCCCGCGATTGTGGGCACGGCCGGCCCGGGGCCGTATTTTCGGGCCGTGCTCTCATACAAAGTATGGGAGCACGGCCCGTAAAAAATGAAAAGTAGGACATGCTCCATAATTCTCGACACGGTTCTACGGCATGGACACCTATTCGTAGCCAATAAAACTGGGCGGGTCCGTAATTGCGGACCATATTACGATCCGCAATTACGGAGTTTTTTTACGGTCGTGTGCATGGGGCCTTAGGGTATGTTCATACAGGGCGGATACACTGTGTAAAAGCACACAGCGTATCTGCCCTGTGCACCGCAGGGAATTCCGGATGAAAAACCACAACAAATTGTGTGCAGTTTTTCAACTGGAATGTCCTCTATGGAAAGCTGCACATAAAGAAAAATATTCATACTTGCATAGCAATGGCGACGCGTCCCTGTGCCCTCCTGCAGCCCGCCCTCCTGCAGCCCGCCCTCCTGGGATGACGTTTCATCCCATGTGACCGCTGCAACCTGTGATTGGCTGTAGCCAGGGTCGGCCTTTGGGATGTGCGACCTGTGTCACAGGTGCATCACTCGAGCAGGAGGAAGGGGGCGCAGGCTCCCTTCCCCTGCTTGTGTTTTAAAGTGCCCGGGCTCGGCGACTCTGCAGCTGCCATTCCACCCGGACGCTCCTTCTCTGCTCTTGGCATAACTACTGCCATAACAGCCATATCTTCTCTTACGGGGCCCGCGGCATGAGGGTGCCCATGCCCGGTGGCGCCGCTATGTCTGCTACAGCGGTAGCGACGCTAAATTCTATAGTATCTGCGTCCTTAGGATGCAGATACTGTTGAACACTATGGCAGAGCAGGGAGGTATCTCCCTTCTTTGCCATTTACTAGGCTACAGGCCGTTCGGCAGGCCGGCGTGATGACGTTACAGGATCACGCCGGCTTATGCAAGGATCCCGTCAGTGTTGTGGAGCAGCTCCGTTCATCTACAAGGGAGAGGTGGGAGGCTGTATGGCATCGTCTACAAAGGGGGGGCTGTATGACACCGCCTACGAGGAGGAGGTACAAGGCTGTATAACACTGTCAGCAAGGCGGAGGTGGGGGCACTGTCTACAAGTGGGAGGTGGGGGGCTGTATGGCACTATCTACAAGGGAGAGGTGGGGGGCACTATTTACAAGGGGGAGGTGGGGGCTGTGGCACCCAGGAGAGGGGAGAGGTGGCATAAGGAGGCAATATTTATAATATGTGGGGGTCACAAGGGGGAATTATACTATGTGGAGGTCACTAAAAGGTATTATGCTGTGTTGAAGCAGTAAAGGGGGACATTATAGTTTGTGGGGGCACTAAAGGGGGCATTATACTGTGTGGGGGCACTAAAAAGGGCATTATACTGTCGGGGGCATTATACTTTTTATGGGGTATTTTTTTTATTATGGGGTGGGGCAACCAAAAAAAATCTCACATTGGGCACCATCTATCCTAAGGCCGGCCCTGGCTGCAGTGGTCACATGAGATGAAATGTCATCCCAGGAGGCCGGGCCTGGATGAAGAAACACAGAATTCTGGGTAAGTAGATTTTTTTATCTGAGTTGCGTTTCTGCAGCAAAAAATGCAACATCTGCTATTTGTTGCGGTTTTTACCCCTTCCCCATTGAATTCAACAAATAATCAGCTATTACGCAAACACAATTGACATGCTGTGGATTAAAAAAACGGACTGCTGGTCAATTTCTGTGCGTTTTTTCCACTTCATCTACTTTGCTGCTACTATATTATGACCCTTAAACCCTTTCTAACAATGGATTCACCATGTGTCACTTTGTATCCCTGCTCTGCTGCATTATAACAACCACCCCCTTTCCCCCCGAGAAAAATAGAATAAAACATATATTCCCTATTGACTGAAATGGGAAAAACACGACTACAAAACCAACCTGTGTTTTGTGCATATGACACAGTTCTAGAAAAGCATTATACTCCTTTTAAGATTCACTAAATACTGTAGCATTTTTTGTGCAAAAAAATCTGGTGTACATGCCTTGCACCAGATTTATTATGTGCTTTAGCCTTACTAGACAGTTTGGGAAAAGTATAGAAAAGGGGTGTGGCCATACCTCCCAAGTATCGCAAAGAGGGACAAATGATGCGACGTACGTAGCGCAGAATTTTTTTTCCATTTAGGCCACTCTTCTAATCCCGCCCAAGCCCTGCCCATTCACATCCGATTCAGCCCACACAATATCATGGTCTCATCGTGCCTCCCACACAGTATAATGCCAAATAGCTGCCACCACACAGTATAATGCCCCCATAGATGCAGCCATACAGTATATAGTCAACACAAATGCCCCCATACAATATAATGACCACACAGATGCCCCCATGCAGTATAATGTCCAAACAAATTCCCCCATACAGCATAATGCCCATAGCTTCCCACATCTTCATAATGCTGCCATAGCTGTACCCATACAGTATAATGCCCCCATAGCTGCCCCAATACAGAATAATACCCACACAAATGCCCCCATACAGTATAATGCCCCCTTAGCTGCCACCATACAGTATAATGCCCCCACAGCTGGTTCGCCCTAGGAGCGGACTCCCCGGCCAGAGCATCTGGCAGGGGATTCCACTCTTGGAAAAGCCACTGACGTCTATATATGTACAGTGACGTCAAGGGCTTCCCCGGGCTCAGTGCTTAAATTAGTGCTGTGCCCGGAGAGTGCTTGACGAGTGGAGGAGCTCCCTATGCTCTTCCGCTCTGTACTAATGCTGAAGCAGGGAGCGGAGGGTTCCCTGCTTCAGCAGTGGCTTCAACTGTATTTGCGTCCTGAGAACAGAAATGCCCCCGGCCGCGCGGGACTGCGGGACGCCGCCCGGAATCCGGGACTGTTCCGCTGAATCCGGGACAGTTGGGAGGTATGGGTGTGGCTTAGTAAATGGGACATGGCTTAAAATGTGCCAAAATTTGGCTCAAATATTAGTCTAATGTAAGCCAACTAAGAGGTGGTGTAAAGAAGAGAAAAGAGTCTAACATTTCTAGCAAGATGCGACAAATTGATAATATAGCATGCACCACTGTAAAGAATTTTGTGCATCTTCTGCTGGCCTGGTCCAGTTTTAAGCTAAGTTTAAGACAGTAATAATAAATCTGCCTCTATGTCTGTAATGGAGCCATAATGGTGACCATATTGGTTTTCACTAAGCCTTCCCAGACAGACATAACTGAAAATCTACTGAACAGACTGTTTACCAATTTGATGGAACAGGCTAGTCAGTGACTTTTTTTATTTTTTATACTAGTGGAAGTGCTCTTTAAAGGGAAGAAGCCCGTAATGTGTGAATGCGGTTTTGAAAACACCATTCACTTACATTGCACCATATTTTGCTGCGGTTTCTTGTGTGCAGAATACACCCAGTGTGCAAAATTGTGGTGTCTGCGGCGATTTCGCAAAAAACATGGCAACAAATAAGTCCTGTGAATAAGTGAAAGTCCTATTGCTACCTGAAACTGTCATCAATCTGCTGGCGGCTGATCTAGTATTCGTCTTATTTTTTTATTTAGTAATAATGGTGCGCTACTGTCAATGTTCTATTGGTCTGATATCTCAATATATAGCTATATTTGATGAGATCATGTGAAAAGCTATTCCGAGTATTCCAACTAGTTATACTGAGAAGAAAAGCAAATCCTAAAAAGATCCATCAATGGCAGCTAAACCGCTGGAATGAAGATTTTCTTTCTACACGTTACTGATCAAAAACAAAATGAAAAAATAAAGGAAAACAGTAAAAAAGATCAGGTATATTTACCAAAAATGATACTTATTACATTTGCCGGCTATGTAGCCAATGATAATCAGAGGAGGAGCTTCACTTTAAGTATCTGGATATTAGAACAGACTGTTCAAGTACAAGTCTTCTATCAACAGTAAAATTTTTAGAGGGATAAAGCTAATTTTAATGAATGTTTAACTTTAATGAATGTTTAACTTTTACACTTTTGAACTTGTATCTCACGCGTTCTGTACATATTAGCTTTCCCGGCTTTTCGCTGATTGAATTTATTTGTAACACTTATTGGATTTGTTATGCTTTATAACAGAACACTGTGTTCTCAAGCTTGTTAATCTTGTTTTTCTATCTAAGTTGCTAACGGCAACACGTGCTTTCTCCGTAAATTGAAGTGCAGTTGTATCCCCGTTTTAGCTTTCACAGATTAGTTTTATTTTGCCCTATATGAAGCTATAGTATATGTTTTCTGCATTTGTATATTTATTTGGTGTTTTTTTTTTACCTTTTTTCTTTATGTAATTTGTTTTAACCTTTTTTGTAATGATTTTTTATTAGTTTTAATTATAACAATCAAAAGGTGCTAACTAAACTGTATTAATGTATGCTTAGCTATACGTGATGTTCCAGGAAGCATCAGTAATTGTTTTACGAATAAGAAAAAGTGGCGGAGAACATTTAGCTCATCGGTTGTACTTTCTGATTACTTTTTACTCCCTGTGGGCTGGAGTAGAACTTTTAAAGCTTTCGCTATATAGTGACACAATCTCACACATGAATTGCAGTAGTTACTGTTGTTATGTAACTTCAGTTAGTCCCCATGTGACTATCACAAAAATTCAGTGTAGTTTATGCTTTTTACCTCATAATTTAAAGTTTTTTGGGTTTTAATGTAGATAAAGATTAATCATTGTATAACTAATAAATATATATTTTTTCTAATATACTCTATGTTTCAATTATTCACCATTTCCAAAATTTATGTTTGCTGTCAGTGAATAGAAACATTCTTGTTTACATTTTCGCACTGTGCGGTTTTGCCGTGTGGCCAAAAACGGCACCGGAAAAATGCATGCATTTTTACCACAATTTGTGAATTCACAGCAAATCGCGGTAAAAACTCATGCATTTTTTTTACAGGACTCCTCCATATGAAATAGAACAGTGGAATACTTTATTCTATACAGTTCAAGAAAAGATTTACAGACTTATGACAAAAGGATACTTTTTTTGCATTTCACAGGTGAATGGGGCCCTATGGATACGGTCGGGGCATGAGCTTTCCCGGTGTGGTATGTGAGGCATATATACCAAACAGACACTGTAAGCGCAGTGTGAATAGAGCCCTATTTAGCGATTAAGCTTTATTTACAGAAAAAAACAAAAACGAACATCCCTTTAACTTCCCTAAATGCCCCGACAATTGTATGCAACATCATGTCATGCCTGTAATGTATGGGAGATGCATCCCCATAATTAAAATGGGAAAATGTGATGTTACATGCGTTGTGGTATTTTAGTCCCTCGTGGCAATGCAACTACATCCTTGGTGAAATTATGTTTACCTGCTATGCTGTGTCGTTGCTTTTGTTTCTTTATTTCTTTAATAGGTGGTACTTGTGCAGTGGTGAAATCGACCATTGTCTGGCAGTGTATGGAAGAAGATATGCTACAATATTCTGTATTAGGGAGAAGGGTGTCTGACAACGAAGATGTGCGTTTCTTGACTGTTTGAACCAGGTAGGACAAGGTGGTTGGCTTGTTCACACCTCTAAATTTATAGTGCCAGGATGTATGGCCCGGGTGCCATTTTGGGCTGCATATACTGCTCTGTAACAGGGTAATGAGGGTAGCATGGACGGGCATGTGTTATTATGCCTGGGGACATCGCTGGGATTATAAAAGTGCGGTTAGCCTGCCAGTCCATGCTCAGTGTTGGGAAGAAGTTGGCGTGACCTGAGCTCTGCATACTATAGAGAGGAAATGTGTTGTTGCAAGAAGAGGAAAGAGATAAAAGCTGCTGTGGAGGTTCATGGAAAGAGAGAAAAAAAACAACTGCTTTGAAGCGAAAACTGAACAAACTAAGTTTGACTGGTAAAGGCAGAACTAGCCAGTATCACATCATTGAGCCTGGGGTGGGGACAGGTCCTGAAAAGCAGGCAGAGGTGGTGTGTGAGGCCCCACTGTACTGATAGCTGGGCTGGGCGGTGCAGGGAACGTAGAAGAGACATAACCCAAGACAATGAGTGAGAGGTGTACCGGCAGTGGCCAGCAGTAGTGCAAGACTAAAGGAGGAGCCGGTCCATGTGGAGGATTTTAGCTGCTAAGCAGCTAGCAACCGCTGTCACAAGGGGCAATAGCCCCAAAACACACAACAGCAGCCACCATCTTGAGGCCTACAAGGCCCACGGCAGAACAACCCTTGTTCTTCCTTCTCAAGGAGAATTGCCCTAGACCAACATCTATACAAAACAAGCCAGCTATCTTGTCAGCTGGAACTGTAACTAAGTCGGTGCCTCCCAACAGTGAGAAGAAGTGAAAATATTACGATTATTCATGTGTCACCCAAAGAGCGGGAAGATTTCAAATATCAAAATCGGTCATGTGCACTATTAGCAGTGCCAAGAACGGTGTATATATTATTTGAGAGGGCAAGTAAAGTTTTTCCATTAATCCTCTCCTGTTTCATCTTCCACCAGACACATTACACACCAATTGATTTGCCTAAAGGCTCATTCACATGAGCGTATCTCAGATCCATGAGGTACAATTCCATAATACACTTGTTTCTCGCTGTTTCCTTAGAAGGATAGCGGACCTATATTTTGAGTTTTTTGGAAAACTTCCACACAACAATGAAACAGACAAAGGTTTATGAGCAAATTAAAGAACTAGAAATAAATGATAGAGAAAAGTAATGAATGTCTATAGACCAGAATGCTAATATGAACACATCAGCTGCATTTACCTTGAACTGTAAAATGATAACTACAGACTCAACATTTTGTAAAACCTTCTTGGCGTCACAATCTCTAATTGGCAGTTATTCAACAATCACTTCTATGCACAAAAGTGACCGTTTCCAGTTGTTGCCATGGAGACAGAATTATGGCATGCGGTAAATCTCAGGGAGATTCATTTATTCTTCCTGCAAACTTTTCCAGCATGTGTAGTCCACATAGCAGTCCGGCTATGTGGACTTGTAAAATGCATTTTCTCTCTAACTATGGGTTATGCTGCCTCAAAAATGTACAAGAAAAGATAATTCACTACTGATATAAGTAAAACTTGCATATTATTATAGTTATAACAAGACCAAAATTCTATTTTACTAAACTTTTTTGGGGAGAATGTTGGCATGACAGCAAGCAAAGCAAGCAACTAAGATGAGATCTGTGTAATTCAATCACTGGGAAGCAAGCCATAATCTTAGTCAGCTTTCTTCACACTTTCTACAGCCAAATAATTGGTGTGACATTTCATTTCTCCTTATTGTGAATGATTCCCTGTGAGAAACTTCACTATGTACTAAAACCCAGAAACAACAGTCCTATGGCTTTAAATACCAAAACCAGATCTATCATAATGTTCTTAGGGGACATGTTCTATCTTTTGCGGTACAGTTCTACTGCACGGAAACCTATCCGTAGCGATACGGAAATGCATCCGCGGCCAATAGAACTGAATGGGTCCATAATTGCGGACCGTATTACGGTCCACAATTACAGAGAGTTTTTTACGGTCGTGTGAATGGGGCCTGACCCTTGGGACATCCACGCCTGAGGCATTTAATGGAGCACTGCTGCCCCTTCAGTATTTATAGGTGTGGCTGTGCTTGGTACTGCATCTCAGACCTATTCACTTGAATGGGCTGTTGCTATATTTATGTCTCAACATACAGTATGTCAACAGATCTATCTATCTATCTATCTATCTATCTATCTATCTATCTATCTATCTATCTATCTATCTATCTATCTATCTATCTATCTATCTATCTATCTATCTATCTATCTATCTATCTATCTATCTATCTATCTATATCACATATCATAAAGGAAGCACCTTCATGCAAGCATCATGAAAAGTTAATGCAGACAAGCAAGTTGTAAATAAATTATTAACTGTGAAAAATCTGCTTTTATTAACACTCAATAATATATGTTAAGGACCGGTATCTTAAAGGGGTATTCCCATCTCACGGATCCAGTCTCCCAAGATAGCTGATAAATGAAGCCAAGATAAGGGAAACGGCAGCGACGTCCATGCCACACATGTAAGCGGGGAGATGGGAAAACCCCTTTAACTGCGCTGTTATGGATTCAGTGTACATATATTGGCTATATATTTGAGCAGTATAGTAAATGGTGAGGATAACTTTATGAAGTAAAGGCTCTATAAAAACATAATTTTGAAACCGCTTTTTGTGCTTGCCAGACATCTACTTCAGAGCTGAAGAATGGATGCCATGGTCTCAAGAATTATTACATGCTTGGAATTTTAGTAACCTAAATCCAGTGTTATCATAAGAAAATAATGCAAATACATATATTAATTATAGCCTTCCAATCTTTTTTTAAACTGATTGTCTGGTTTAGACAACCCCTGACAACAAAACAGGTCCCCCGATGATGAGATGTTATTGCTGGGGGAAGTAGCTGGTGAGTCCTCATTTTCCCTGCAGTAAGGCTGCAGGAGAAATTAAGCATTGCCCAGTTCCCATTGAAATCAGTGGTCCACTCATGTACTGAATGAAACCGGCTTAGAACCAGATGTTGATGGTGACATCAGTATTTTGAATCCCTATTTGGAAGCCAAAACCAGGAGTGCAACTAACACAGAGACAAAGTATAATGAAACATTTGCAACTATTCCATATTTTGGATACACTCCAGGTTTTAAAGTAGCTGCAAAATTACTGCCATATGAATGTGGCCTTGCATGTATCGAATATCAGTTGATGTGATCAGATTAGTCTATTTACAGAAAACGCTGTAGCATGTAAAGTACGATAGCAAGGTTGATTGTTATTTGGGTAAAAGGGACGTTTTTTACTGTCTTTACCACTTTAGGACAAAAACACCTAAGTGGGACATTCCAACCAAATATGAGACATCGGGGCAAATTTACTGCTCTATCTGCGTCTAGAATGCGTGAAAAAATATTAGTCAATTGTTCGCGCCTTTTGGCAAATGTCCTTTTTAGTCTAATTTAAGAATAGATGTTTGTGCCTAGCTAGACACTTTAAAAAAAAAAGGTATAGAAAAGGAGGTGTGGCTTAGCAGGGAAGGGGCGTGGTTTAAAATGCAGCAAACTAAAACTAAGCCAACCAAGATTTGGTATAAGGAAGGGAAATGTGTCTAGCAGGATGTGCCAAATTTCTGCAGTGGGCGCAACTGTAATAAATTTGGCGCGTCTTCCAACTGCCTGGTCTAAGTTTATGCTGTCTAAATCTTAGACAGCATTATCCCCATTGTGACTGTGATGGGAGTCATCACATTTCTCAGAGATAAGTCTAAAATGTTTTTTTTCAGGAATACACCTTGATGGCCAATCCTAAGGACCAATGAGGTGCCCAGGGGTATGCAGAATCAAGGGGTCACTGTGCGCTGTAGAGCACTCCGACCCCTACAATGTGTATCCACACATAGCAGCTTACTGTCTCTTAGCCCCATTCACTTCAGACGGCTGATTGGTGGTGGGGGGGGGGGTCCCAGTGGTTGGAACCATGCAGATCACTCATTGATGGCCTAGATATCAAACTGAGTGCATAGAAGGCACATGATGCAACTTGGAAATAGTTGTACAATTTTAAGCCCTTGAAAAGTTCAAGCCTAGTGGGTAAAAAACAGGATTTAATCTAAATAATATAATTGAAGGTACAGCCTGATTTTTTATCCCCTTTGTGGAGCATATTGGAATTTTCTCTGTGTGAATTATTTTGATCAGGGTGATTTTACTTTTTAACTATTATTTTAATCTGTAAACTTTGGTAGGCACGTGAAGATAATTGATTAAATTACAATTTTTCACCCTTGTAAAGTATAGTTCTTGACGGCCTTTATCTTTTATTTTCCATGTATTGTATGTTCTGCGGTTATGGCTGTCTTTTCTTGTATTGTTATAATTTATAAATATTATTCTAATCAAGTATAAGACTTAGAGAAAGCATCCTTTATTACATGTCTCTGCTTCTAATGAAATATAACAATGACAAATTCAAAACAGATGCAGACCATAGTGTTACACTGCAGTTCCCTGTGACTTTACAGATTATAAACAAACCAACGTCCCACTGTCATCATTCATACGATTATTCATTATAAGAGTAAATTGTGCAATCATTGGCAGCTCAATTATTAATGATGAATGTTGTATCCATTTTTAGGTGTCTCATTTTACTTCCAAGAAGTTGGCTCACCGAGAAAAATCTGCTGTTTTGACACTAATGTTAATGTTTTTCTAGGCAGATTGAGGAATGAGTCTGCTACCTTACAGTGCACCAAGCCATCAATTGACATCCACATTATTGTGTTACCGTAATCTACTTCGCCAGTTACCTTAAAAACATAATAGCGTCTAGCATTGATATTGAAGATGTGTGAATATTTATGGCTATGAATAACTAAGGGTGTGCCCTTGACATCAGTAATTATTTTGGCTTTATGTATGCATTAAAGGTTTTCTTTTGTTAATTTAATTGTACAGAATAAAAGCATACTTGGACTTCTTTATTCAGTTTACACTTGACATTAGTGTACAGATGGGGCCAAGTTTATCTTGACTCTGATAACTTGCTGCAGCGTGATATCATGTAACAAAGGCCATTGAAAAAGTCAAGTTAAAGCTTTTTGACACTGTGTATTTAAGGCTGTGTTCACATCACTGTCTGTGTTCCATTGAGGGGTTCAGTCTGAGGTTTCCGTCGGGTTAACCCCTCAGCGGAAAGCAAACGGTAAACTCAGCTTCCGTTTCCCTCACTATTGAACTCAATGGTGACGGAAATCTAGCTAATGGTTTCCATCTGTCACCTTTGTGACAGGGTTCCGTCGTTTTGGCGGAATCAGTAGCGGAGTCAACTGCGCTATTGATTCCATCAAGAACAATGGAACCCTGTCACAACGGTGACTGACCCTAACCATTAGCTAGGTTTCCGTCACCATTGATATAAATGGTGAGGGAAATGGAAGCTTAGGTTTCCGTTTGCTTTTCTATTGAGGCGTTAACCCGACGGAAACCTCCGATGGAACCCCTCAACAGAAGGGCAACGGTGATGTGAACAGACACTAATGTGGTAAAAGTCAAGATAGCTTAATCCGTATTTACCTCAGCATAGTTTGAAGCAGCAGTTTATGCTGCAGGGCTGCTCTTACTACTGCAATAAGAAGTCAGCCATTGTAGTTTCGTTTTTTTAGTGACTCATTTACCTAGGGTGCCTTGAAGTAAAAAGAGACATGTCTTTGCTCTAGCCTCCCTTCATTCCCTCCTAGAGGCATAGCTAGGTTCTCCAGCACCCATCCCGGGCAAAGATTCAGTTTGGCGCCCTACCCCAAACCTCTTTCCTGACATCTCCTTACCCCTCCACATGTTTGCTTTCTCTATTAATCAATGAGATGTAATTTTTTTTCCCCCTTTATTTTTATGTAACTCGAGCATAAAACCATTTGTACATTTTACAAGCAATATAGTTATATAAGGGAGTTAACATAGCAATAAATTTAAATAAAATTAATAAAGAGGTCAGTGCCGGTCTAAAACAGATTGTATAACTGAGGCTAAAGAGACTATATGGTGACATAATGAACAAGTTCCTCTTGTAGATAGTGCCACACACCCCTGTAGATAGCGCCACACACCTCCCCTTATAGATAGTGCCCCAGACACCCCCCTGTGGATAGCATCACACACAGCCCCCCTGTGGATAGCGTAACACAGCCCCCTTGTAGATAGTGTCACACAGTTCCCCTTGTAGATTGTGCCACACAAACCCCTGTAGATAGTGCCACACACCTCCCCTTGTAGAAAGTGTCACACACAGCCCCTTGTAGATAGTGCCATACACAGCCCCTGTAGATAGTGCCACACCCCCCTTGTAGATACTGCCACACTTTCCCCTCCAGGAGATAGTGCCACACATGGCCCTTGTAGATAATGCCATACACACCCCCTTGTAGGTACTGCCAGCCCCCCTTGTAGATATTGCCCCCCTCCCCCCTTGTAGATAGTGCCACACACGCACCCCAACTGTAGATAGTGACATGCACACCCTCCTGTAAATAGCACTACACCCCCCTCCCTGCACATAGCGCCATTGGAGCTCCCTAGAGGAGCCCCTGACATCACTTTCCATATATGGATAGTGACGTCAGGGGCTTCTCCAGGAGTGGAATCCCCAGCAAATGTGTCGGCAATGCTTTGCCCGGGGATTCCTCCATACCTCCCAACGTTTAAGTATTATAAAGAGGGACAACCGATGTGGGCACATAGCAACACTGTATAATGCCCTCTAGATGCCCCCACACAGTATATTGCCCTCTAACTGCCACCATACAGTATAATGCCCCAAAAGCTGCCACCTACAGTATAATGCCCCCATAGATGCACCCATACAGTATAAAGCCCACGCAGATGCCCCCATACAGTATAATGCCGAGACAGATTCTCCCATGCAGTATAATGCGCACACAGATGCCCCCATGCAGTGTAATGCCCAATCAAATTCCTCCATACAGCATAATGCTCCTATAGTTGCTCCCATACAGCGTAATGCCCCTATAGCTGCCCCCATACAGTATAATTCCCCCATAGCTGCCCCATACAGTATAATGCCCCATAGCTGCCTCCACAGAGCTTAATACCCCCAAAGCTGCCCCTATACAGCATAATGCCCCCATACAGTGTAATCCCCTATACCTGCCGCCATGCAGTAGAATGCCCCCACAGCTTCCACATACAGTAGAATGCCCTCTTAGATGCCACCATACAGTATAATGCCCCCACAGCTGCCCCATACTGTGTAATGCCCCTATAGCTTCCCCATACAGTATAATGTCCCCATAACTACCCGCATACAGTATAATGCCCCCTTAGTGCCCCTAGTGCCAGTGCCAACGTAGATAGTGCCACAGTGCCCATGTTGACAGCGCCAGTGTCCCCTGTAGATAGTGCCCCTATATACTGCCACAGTGCCCATGTAGATCATCCCACACCCCCCTTGAAGATAGCTCCAACGTCCCTGTAGATAGCGCTACCCCATCCCCCTGTAGATAGCGCCATTAGGACTCCCTCTAGGAGCGGAAGCCCCAGCCAGAGCATAGGCTGAGGATTCCGCTCCTCCGCTCTCTACAAGTGCTGAAGCAGGGAGCTGACTGTTCCTTGCTTTAGCATTAGGTTCAACTGCATCCTGAGGACGCAGATACATTTGACTGTGGCACATACCCCAGGCCGTCTGGGACGGTTGGGAGGTATGATTCCTCTCCACAGATTAGATCTGACCTTTCACGTAATCCAAAGTAGTCAACCTCTTTAAACAGTTCCCACCATATTTTCTTTATGATACTGTAGATGTAAGGATGAGGATAATATTGTAAAAACGTGTAATTAAATTTGCATATAAAATGTGAGAACTTCCTGCCAATATATATTCTGAACACCCTTTATATTCAATATATATATATGGTTTTTATACTAACCATAAGCATGTGCACATACAGTCTTATGTAATAGCTTGGGCACCCTTATAGAGTCACATGCTTTGTTATTTTTCGTGAAGAAAGGATAACATGACCACTGCAGGAAAAATGCCTAAGTATTATATATTTTTACATTTTCAATGCACTATTGATGTTTATTTGTTTATTCCGCTGAAATACTCAAATATAAAATTCGGCATGTGCAAATGTTCGAGCACCTTTCCAGTTGATCCAATACTATCATTGTTTTGCAACGCGGTACACTTGCTAGTTTTGGAGAGTAAGCCTAAACTGTGGTGCTTACACTCAACAGTACTGGGCTCCTGTAAGTAGTTGAATAAGTATCGGAAAGAAAATATAATTGACTCTCACAAAGCAGAAGAAGGCTATAAATCTAAATGCTGATGTGAGGATAGAGGTATGAATGGACTCTACTAAATATCCATAAATACTGGAAGCCAATAGCTCCCAGACAGTTAAGAAACTGACGCTGAATAGAGGTTTGATATTACAAGAGAACGATCTAAAACAGACTACAAAATCAACATGCAATTGCTTCAAGAAAGAAAAGTTTAGGGTTTTCTAATAACCTTCACAGTCCCAGATTTGAATTTATTTTTTTTTTTAATCTGTGGTTTAAACATTCTGTGAATGCAAGATGACCAAAGAATAATTCTGAACTAAAAGTGGGAAAAGTGGAAAAAAATTCTTCAGCAAGAATACAGAAACTGTAACCTGGCTACAAGAAATGTAAGCTATGGTTTCTAGCATGGACCCACATTTTCCCTAAATTTTTGCATGTGTCAAATGTTATGTTTCTTTTTTTCATTATTATGAATTGAGTAAATAAACAGTAAGGGCATGTTCACATGTGGCGGAATTGCTGTGGAATTCCGCTGCGGACAGTCCGCAGTGGAATTCTCCAGTGGCCGTTTTTTACATTTGTTTCAATACATTTTTAGGCAAGTTAGTTCAGACATTGCAGAAAACTCCACCGCGGACTATAGGCTGCGGTGCGGAATTTTCCCTCCGCAGAATGCACTGTCTGTTGCGGAGAAGAAGCGGAATTTCACTGCGTATTTCAGCCTTTGCAATGCAAAAACTGAAATCTGTGGCAAGTCCGCTGTGTTTTCTGCAACACCTGAATTACCTGTCAAATATGCAAATGTTGGTGCAGATTCATTGCGTAATCTGCACCAACATTTGCAGCGGAAAAACGCCGCCACGTGTGAACATGCCCTAATAGTGGATGCTTGCAGAAGTTGTCTTAACTTGGAACATGCATTTATAAAACGGGTGTCCAAGCTTTTGCATGGACAGTAACTATGAAGGAATGCTAAACATATCAAACATTCATGTCCATGGCCAATCCTGTGCACTTATTTTACTTTTCAAACAATGATCCCATCTTTTACATAATATTAGAACAATTTATTGTATATAAGTACCTGCATCCCTGGCTTGATGTCATCAGTCCTTGACCATGAAACCAAGAAATCTGAAGAATCTCCCATCAGACATCCTAATGGCAGCAAATAAAATTGTTTTGTGAATCTCTCAGAAATTGCACTTATACAATGGTATAAGTATACAGCATACATTACTACTATTACTCAACGTAATAAGCATAGTTGTACTGCCTGGAGCTATGTATGAAGTTACAAAGGATTTTTGGAAGTCAATAAATGAAGTGATTTCTATTATTACACAATAGTTACTTTTGAAGCTTTTTTTCGTAATTCCTCAGAAATACAGTTGAAACTAATTTATGAGCATATTTCTTTTATTATCACTATTATTCTAATTATTTTTACCTTGTCCTTTGGAATGCAATGTTTACAGATTTTTTCATTTTATACGTCAAGATTATTTCCATCTAGTATAAAGTTAGATAGGAATAAAATGAGCATTGTGTCTAAATTCCATAACTAAGAAAATGTAGAAAGATAAGTGTTAACTTGAGACCATGATACACTGGGGAAGGACCAGAGTTGGACACACCATATGGACCCCCTGTGCAGCTATACAGAGGCCCAGGAGGTAAGGGGCCCACTACCACCTGAAAAGCAGCCGGAAGCTTCCTGATGTCTAATAAATTGCATGTAAGGAACTGAGCTAATAAAATTAATAGATAGCTCACCATTACTGCTGTATTGTGAGGCTGTTCTATGAAGAGCTATTGGAGAGCAAGGAGCCCACACACTGTTCTTGCACGATGGTCCTGCTGTCTATGTCCACCCATTGCAGGTTCACTGAATTCTAACACTTGTTTTTACATTATGGAGGTGCATGACATCTGTCTTTTATTATCTTTGCATCTGAGTCACAGATTGCTACATCAGGCCCTGTACTAGGTATATATATGTATATATATATATATATATATATATATATATATATATATATATATATATGTATATATATATACATGTAATATGTGATTTTTTCTCTGTTCCCAAAAATTTGGGGAACAGAAAAACAAATATCACAGGTTGAAACATTAGTAGTGTAAGGGCTTGTCCAAACGTAACAGAATTGCTGCGTTTTTGAGTGCAGATAATGGTGCGTATTTTGCTGCAATTTTCACAAAGCTAGGAGATGGTGACATCTAATTGGAAAAACGCAGCAATTCTGTCCACTTTCCGCAGCAGGAATTGACATGCTGTGGTCTGAAAAATATGCACCACAGGTCAATTTCTGTTCTGAATATTTACGCAGCATGTGGAAGAGATTTGTCAAATCTCACTGTATTCCACTGATTTTTTTTCCGTTCGCAATTCCGGACGGAAAATACACAGCAATTCCGCTATGTGTGGGCGAGCCCTAAGAGAGATGTGGAATCACAGGAATCTTTACTTTTTCTGCCAACATGCTTGAGGATTTATAGCCGTATGCTGCCTGTGACTAATACTCCGCTTTCTTTTTTGTCTATTGATAATGACAACCTGGGGAGCAAAAGATATGAAAAAACCTGTGAAGATTTATCAGTAATATTGTAGAATGTGTGAACTTACAAGTCAATCAAAATTAAGCAAATTTGCACCAAATTAATGAAAATGTCACATGTGGCATAATATATTTTGGCGCTCGACTGGTTAAGTGCATTTGTCTTCCTTTTGTCACCTCCTAGCTGGCATACAATTACACCAATATATTGCGTTATTTTTTTCATCTATACCTTCCTATCTTTGGTACTTGTCCTTCCCAGTATATGCAATGAATATTCACCTGCTCTTAGTTTTTCCTGCAGTGTATCATGCATGGGTCCATTGTACTCCATAGAATAACTACAGCTGTGCATCACACCCCCCCCCCCCCCTGGACAGATCATAAATTCAACTGTCTATATACAGCATGCAAACCTCTCCCCTATGTTTCCAAGCCATGGTATATTCTCCCATATTCTATGATCTACAAGAAATCCAATCAATGTAATGTTAATATAGAAAGTTATATTGTTACTAAACACTGGCTATCACGTATATTAAATATATTTGGTGGAGCCTCACGGAAGTCTAACAATTTCATTATCCTTTCTCATTATCATACACCACTTAAAACCTTACTTAGCCTTTCCATCTACAAAGTATATTTTGTCCAGTCTAGAGAGGAGTAGATGGCACCAAAGCCGAAACAACTCATGTCGATAGCATATCAAAATCATCATGTTTTTTTTTGATTCTCATAATAAGGGAAGGGGCATGTCCCACAAAATTTTGCAAGATGGGGTGCTGTATAAAGGAACCGCAGCGCTCTCCCGAGAATCTAAATATTGCAATAAAAAGAAGAACACAATTTGGATAAATTATACATGGGAGTTCTATTCTTTTTGCTGGTATTTGCTATTCTCTGGACTTTATGATTGTTATTTAGCAGCTATGGTGGGGACTTTTGTGATAACAGGTCTCTGTACTACTTGACATTGATTGAGGGCCAGCCACACTGCGTGTTTTAAAACATAAAACCAACTGCAAGACCACTCGTTCCCGACAGTCTGTAATTCAAGGTACTCAGTTATTTCTAAAGACAATATCTGAGATTTTTTTTAAGCCTTCCTGCAAAAACATGTACGTTAAGTGAAGGTCTACCTTCCTTGTTTTTTATGCTGTTAACTGTAAACAGTTAACAGCATAAAAGAATTGATGGGACATTACTTTTTTTCATGTAGTCCTTTAACATTTTATTAAAATAAACTTTTTATATTAAAATATATGTGCCCCAAAATGATGTCTTGCGATGGAGAAAAACAACAAGGATTAGAAAAAAGGGTCTACTTGTGTTCTAGAAACCGTGCCACGTCTATCTATGGGCTGTGTCTGGTATTGCAGCTCAGTTCCATTCACTTGAGTGGGGATGAGCTGCAATACTAGACACAGCCCATGGACAGATGTGGCGCTGTTTCTAGAAAAAAAGCAGACCATTTTTTCTAATTCTGGACAATCCCTTTAAAGCCAAAATTGGCTTGCTACTTAAAGGGGTTGTCCAGTCCCAAAAAATTGATGATCTATCCTCCAAGATAGGCCAAAAATAGCTGTTCCGTCGGGATCTGACTCCTGGCACACCCACTGATCAGCTGTTTTGAAGGGGCCGTAGTGCTTGTACGAGCGCTGCTACCCCTTTATTCCTGTCACTGGGCATACTGTGAATCAACAACACACTGGTAGCTGCGGTTCACATTATTACAGTCTTCTCTCATTGAAGTGAATGGGAGAAGGCTGTAATACTGTGAACCGCCGCTATAAGTGTGTCAGTGATTCACAATGAGAGCAGTAAAGAAAATGAAGGGGAAGCAGCGCTGGTACGAGCTGATCGGCGGGGGTGCCAGGAGTCGGACATTGACTGCTGCGATCCCATTAAAACAGCTGATCGGCAGGGGTTCCGGGAGTCGAACACTGACCAATCAAATATTGATAGCCTATCCTCAGGATAGACCATCAATTTTTGGGACTGGACAACCTCTTTTAAGAGTTGGGCTTTGTGATTCCGGAATGTGCGGCACATTATCGCTGGCAGCTTGTAAACAAAGACCGGTGGGGGGTCAGTAGAGAATCTGCGCAAAATTGGCAGGGAATTGAAGAGGTGAGTTGTGTCTTGTTTTGAGTATGTTTAAACATTTGCAGCCCATTTTTTGTTTTACCAAAACACCGGACAACCCCTTTAATATTTTTATTTAAATGCATTACGTCTTATTAAGTAAAAACTTCAATAGTCTGGATTTTTAACATAATAATGTAATTGTTCAAATACTTCTGTAACAGAGCCCTTTAATCTACAGTATCTGACACAAAGGGGAGTATTATTAATGCCATCTATCATAAGTTGCACATTAGAAAATATGTTGTTCAGCTTGTTCCCTCCCCTGACATTGGCTGCCAGTTTGTACTACTACTAATGAAGCTGCCAACCTAACTTTTCAGTCTACAAAGAACAGATTAAATTTGCCAGCAGCACTGAACGAATGGAAAGGATTGATTATTTGGTTTTATTTCAAATTATAATACTATTAAAAAGTAATGCATTCTTCACACGATTTAAATAAAATGTGAAAACAACACATAAATAACCTACATTATAAATTAGGCCTTTATTTTCTAGTGTGAGAAACACAAATGGCATAAAACTCTGATCATTGATATAAGGTAAGGGAGAACACAAAAATGCATTTGATACAATTCATGTTATAGTATGTGATAACTACTCATGTTTGTAGCAGTTAGAGAAAAGGACCATCAATACGTTTTAGGCTTCGTTCACATCTGCACCAGGGACCCTAACTGACACAAACGGAAACCATAGGCACCGGATCCGTCATGGTGAATGGTGATGGAAACGGAAATCTATGGTTTCCGTTTGTGTCCGTCAGGGCTCTGTTTTGACAGAAAGCTCCTACGGAACGTCGGAACGTAGCGCTGATGCAGATGTAAACCAAGTCTTACACTTTGAGTTGTTCTCAAACAGTAACATTTATTATATTCTGCCTATCCAGTTATCTCAGAATACCTGTTTGAAGCACAAAAGGTCACTGCATAGGGTGATTTTAAGGCACACTTTACAAAAAGGTGACTTATCAAACTGGGTCATGAGGGGCTGAATGTTCTTTCATGTCTTACTAGTGACCCATTGCCATTCTCCAGAGTCTGTGTTATGTGATCATTTATATGGCGGAAATGGAATGGAAACTACAAACATTTAAAAAATGATAGGGTTTGTGCTTCTCCCCTGGCTGTTTAGGATGGGTGAGATGAGGAACCCAGGAAAGTTGGGTTCCTTAGCAAAATTTGGTTTGCTGAAACTTTCTATTAAGTCTTTTTTTTGGGCCTGAAATTCTATAAGATGGCAGGTAGGATTTTTAGACTGACTTGCTATTCCAGGGGACAGCAACCTTCGGCACTCCAGCTGTTTTAAAACTACAACTCCAAGCATGCACTGAAACCAAAGACTGTCAGGGCAGGTAGGGAATTGTAGTTTCACAACAGCTGGAGTGCCGAAGGTTGCTGAGCAATGTTCCCTCAAAGTCTTGGCAGCTCCTGAGCGAAGCAGTTAGGGAGCAGGGCAATTCTCCATCAATGGTGGGTGATCTGATCACCAAAAGTAATACCCCCAGTAAACGCTGTTATAGTGTACTAAATAAGAGAATAAGAAAACTTATTGTAAATTAGTTTTAATTACTTTTTAAAATACTAAAATTGTTAAGGATCTGCAAGGCACAGCTTCTGTATCCACGCCCATAGGTAATCAGTCTGCACCTGCTTCTATGTCTGTGAGACTGACTCCATCTTCCACCACTCAGGATGGCAGGCTTAGGAGTGGGAGAGCCTACCACAGCCTGGCCAGACGGAGCTAGCTCCCGCCCGCTGTCTATTTATACCTGCCTTTCCTGTTCCTCCTTGCTTGTGATTCTTCTCTGTTGGTTTCCTGGCCCTGCTGCAGCTTCTTGAACTACTTGTCCCTGCTTCGTATTGACCCTGGCTTACTGACTACTCTTCTGCTCTGCGTTTGGTACCTCGTACACTCCTGGTTTGACTCGGCTTGTTCACTACTCTCCTGCTCTGCGTTTGGCACCTCGTACTCTCCTGGTTTGACTCGGCTCGTTTACTACTCTTGTTGCTCACGGTGTTGCCGTGGGCAACTGCCCCGTTTCCCTTTGTTCTGTGTTTCCTTGTCTGGTTGTCTGTCGTGCACTTACTGAGTGTAGGGACCGTCGCCCAGTTGTACCCCGTCGCCTAGGGTGGGTCGTTGCAAGTAGGCAGGGACTGAGTGGCGGGTAGATTAGGGCTCATTTGTCTGTTTCCCTATCCCTGTCATTACAATAATATTACAAGTACACCAGTAAAATAGACAGTTATAAACCCCAATTATAGGCATCAATGAAAGAATCCCTCTCTTACACCACTAACCCTGTAGATAGCGCCACACAGACCCCCTGTAGATAGTTACACACAGCCCCTGTAGATAGCATTACACACACACACACACACACACACACACACACACACACACACACACACACACACACACCTATATACAGATGTAGCCGTCTTTACCTTGACTTTTAACGCATTAAATAAACAATGGCTAGATCCCTTATCTTGACTTTTTCAATTACTTTTCAATGGCTTTTGTTGTGTGATATCACACTGCAAGAAGTTATCAGAATCAAGTTAAAGATGGCTACATCCATATAGCGCCCCACACAACCCCCTGTAGATAGCATCACACAAAGTCCTACCTATAGATAGCGCCACACTGCCCACCTGCAGATAGCGCCACACACAGACCCCCTGTAGATAGCACCACACAGCCCTCCCCCTCTTGTAAATAGTGCCACACAGCCCCCTTTGTATATAGTGCCACACAGCTCCCCTGTATATAGTGTCACACAGCCCCCCCTTGTATATAGTGCCACATGTCCCCCTTGTAGATGGTGCCACACCACCCCCTCATGTAGATCGCGCCACACAGCCCTCCTTGTTCATAGCGCCACACAGCCCCCCTTTGTAGATAGCGCTACACACCTCCCCTTGTAAGTAGCGCCACACAGATCCCTGAGTAAACAGTGCCACACAGCTCCCCCTTGTAAATAGCGCCACATAGCCTCCCTTGTAAATAGTGCCACACAGCCCCCCCTTGTAAATAGAACCACACAGCCCCCGTTGTTAATAGTGCCACACAGCTCCCCCTTGTAAATAGTGCCACACAGCTCCCCCTTGTAAAAAGCGCCACACAGCTCCCCTTGTAAATACAGCCACACAGCCCCCACTTGTAAATAGCGCCACACCTCCACTTGTACTTGGCACCACACTGCAAAGGGAGCGGTAGTGGTAGCCTACTGCTACCACTTACCACTCTTCCTGACGTGGCTCACCGTCAGGAGGAGCCCAAGAGGTCATGCGGCACAGCAGCGGAGTTCCACTTCTGACTGGGGTCGGTGACGGCCCAGGAGTGGACCAGTCCAATCACCTGACCTGAGTCACCTGACCTCGTGTCATCAAATCCCGGGCTGTGTTTTTTTTCAGCAGGATGCTACGGATGGCAGAAAAAAAACACCAATTTTTGCAGACTGTCCGTAAATTTATGGATGGTTGACAACCGTGATTTGCCCACCGCCCGTGACAGTGCACAGGCTTTAATGTTTAATGAGCGGAGGGACCGTGGAAGGTGTACGGCCTCGCAGCCAAGCACCTTATAGGGAACATTGTTGCCGACTCCTGTGCTATTCCCTTCCTGCTCTAGTACAGTTTCCCCTAGTCCAAATCAGTACAGGTGTTCTCCCTGGGCTATTTCTGGCTGAAATAAATGCAGTTCAGAGTCAGGGCCCGGGAATCTGCACAAGGATAGTGTGTAAAGCCTGATCCAAGGAACATGTTTAACTTTAGGTGAGGAAACCTGCTATTAAGTTAGTGTGCAGATGACAAGGTGCTTGTTTTGCTTGTATGCTGCAAGTCTTGTATGCTGTATAAGCACTATTTTTGGACTGCAATAAAGTCAAGCGTGGACTTTAAACTTGAGAGGTATCAACATTTTCCTTACCAAACACAATATATATATATATATATATCTATATATATATATATATATATATATATATATATATATATATATATATATACACACACACACACACACACACACACACACACACACACACACACACACAAACACATTATTATTTACAAGAATTATTACACTCGAAGGAAGATAGAAGTCTTCTAATAGTCATTTAGTGAGTTTTACCAGCTTAGGATTGCCTTTAGTGTCATTTGAGTTTGATGTTTGATTTAGTTCTGTCTTCTCATCTTTCAGTGCTTGGTTTTTTTCATCATAAAAATTTGTAAATGTTTCTTCCTGCCAAGCACCGAAGTTCAATATATTTTCTAATGAACAGCAACTTCCAAAATGCTTCTAGCTTCACTGTGGGACAAAGAATACTTCACACACACTTTTTTCCAGCCTTTTAAAATGCATGTAAAAGCACCATGTATTTCATGCTTGTTTAATGCCGTTCTTTACGTTTGTTTTTTTATTTAACGTCATTTTGCAAATTTTCTTGCATTTTTGAAGTCCAATAGATAACCCTATGAAAAAAAAAACAGAAAAAAACCCATGCTTACATGACGCTGTATTTTTTGTAAGAAATGCCACTGACCCCAAAAACGCTACAATACCTCTACAAAAATGCTAAAACTAAAATCCTGTGTCTGCAGGCTCTCATATTTTACCATAGACTTTAAAGTGACATCCGGTCCTAGCATTTTTGGTCACAAAAACAATTGTTAAAAAAGATTGTGGAAAAACGTCGTTATACGGTTAATAATCAATATGTGAGGATCCAGCCTACGCCTGACTGTTTGGCAGTTGGCAGTTGGATTCTACAACATAGAAGTTTTTCAAAAGGAGTTCTGGGTACACTTGTTGGTTCTATTGTAGGCTCTTGGGTTCTTTAAAATAAAAATGAGTATTGGCAGAAAAGGGTTAACCGCCTAAAATAAAGGATGTTTGACTGCTGTGACTGGCACCTGTAGCCCTTAGAGCCTCGACGCCACTGCACAGTTTGAAAGTTGATGGACAATCATAACAGTTATGTTCACATTGCCTATTTTCAGCTGTATTTCGGGCCGTAAACACCCCAAAAAACATCTAAAAATGCGGGGGCTGAACGCCTCCAAACATCTGCCCATTGATTTCAATGGGAAAAATGCCTCGTAAAAAGAAGTGCATGTCACTTCTTGAGCCATTTTTGGAGCCATTTTTCATTGACTCAATAGAAAAACAGCAACAAAAACGGCTGTAAAAATGCCACAAAAAACGCAAGTAAAAAAACAGTAAAATAATGTTTTTTTTAACAAATAAAAAAATATATATATTAAAAGTTAAAAAAAAAACATTTCCCATTTTCCCTCAAGCAAAATGTAAAAAAATAAATAAAAAGCTAACATAACTGGTATCGACACATCTGTAAAAGTCTGAACTATTACAATATATCATTATTTAGTCCGCACGGTGAATGGCGTAAAAAATTAAAAACATGTTTTTTGGTCCCTTCATCTTCCACAAAAAATTAAATAAAAAGTGACCAAAAGGTCTCACGTACCCCAAAATGGTACCAATATAAACTACAGCTCACCCCCGCAAACAATAAGCCCTCATACCGCTAATTTGACGGAAAAAATAAAAAAAAGTTATGGCTCTCAGAATATGGCGACAAAACTCAAATTTAGAAAAATATATAAATTTGGTATCACAGTAATCATATTGACCCGCAGAATAATATATAATGCCATAAAAACAAAACCACCCAAAAGATTGAGGAATCGCTGTTTTTTTCCTTTTCCACCCCACATATATAATTTTTCTCTTTTCAAACTACATTATATGGTACAAAAAAAGGTGCTGTGAAAATCTACAACTAGTCCCGCAAAAACAAGCCCGCATACGGCAATATTGATTGAAGAATAAAAAAGTTATGGCTTTTGGAAAGTGGGGAGGAAAAAACAAAAGTGAAAATCTGAAAAATGGCTGCGGAAGGAAGGGGTTAAAAATGGCTGAAAATTAGAGGCTGCTTTCCCTTGAAAACAGCTCCGTATTTTCAACCGTTTTTTGTTAAGCGTGTGAACATAGCCTTAGAGGTTTAAAAGTCGGAGTCGGTTTCACCTGACAAGTGCCAGAGGAGGGGGTCAAGTAAATCCCCAGGGGTGGTGTAGCCACTTGCTTTTGCTAATAATATTGCTTATTTAGCCTAAGTTTCTTCTCCTAGCTTTATGGCTGCTCTGCAAAGTGAGGACCATAAGGTAAAGGTTTCTCAACTCTATGGGTGTTAAGTGTACTTTATGCTAAAATATACACATATATATGTATCTGTTTCCATAACTGCCATTCCCTACTATGGGAGTTACGGAAACAGCGTAGCTCGGCGAGCTATGCTGTTTTCTTCTTATATGGTCGTAAATCACAAGCGTCAGCGGGAACACAGAAAGCTAGAACGGGGTTTAAGGGGCCCCGTTCTAGAAATACATACGGGTCCCGGAGGTGGGACCCGCATCTATCTGACATTTATGACTTATCCTGTGGATATGTCATAAACGTCTCTGATGGGAAAACCCCTTTAAGTTTTACAATTTTTCTTGACAACAATTCCATACAATGTCGTGCTATCCAGTATAGGAAACATATACATTCCATATACTTTTTTTAACATGAGAGTCTATGGATGACAAATGGTCAACGGATGTCAGACGAATGGCATCAGTCAGAAGCATCTGTCACAGCCATCTAATAAAAAAAAGTATCCAAAAAAGAGAACGTGAAGCAGCACTCAAATAAAATGAATTTATTCATCCAACATGGAACCACAACGTTTCACCTCCTCTATGAAGGCATTTTCAATTTCAATTTTGAAAATGCCTTCATAGAGGAGGTGAAACGTTGTGGTTCCATGTTGGATGAATAAATTCATTTTATTTGAGTGCTGCTTCACGTTCTCTTTTTTGGATATCTAACACATAAGGAGAGGTCACTCCTTTATTTTTGAAGCTTTGCACCAGCCTAGTCAGGCATTTGTTCACAGTGCTGCTCCAATCCTCTGCTTTTTTCTAATAAAAAAAGTATATGTTACACGTATACATTTTTTTATCATGGGAATCTATGGGCAACAGATATCATAGCGATGGTATCCATTAGGGTATGTTCACACGACCTATTTTCAGCCGTTTTTCGGGCTGTAAACGTCCCAAAAAATGGCTGAAAAATTGGAAGCAGAACGCCTACAAACATCTGCCCATTGATTTCAATGGGAAATACGGCATTCTGATCCGACAGGGTGTTATTTTACGCCTCATTTTCAAATAACGGAGCGTAAAAAGACGCCCCCGTAAAAAGAAGTGAATGCCACTTCTTGAGACGTTTTTGGAGCCGTTTTTCATTGACTCAATAGAAAAACAGCTCCAAAATTGGCCGTAAAATCTACCACGAAAAACGCTAGCTTGATTAAAAACGGCTGAAAATCAGATGTTTTAATTTAAAATCAGCTCTGTATTTTCAGCCGTATTTTGTTGAGCGTGTGAACATACCCTAAGAGGTATCTGTCGGAGGTATACTTTTTCTTCTATCTTTGTTTAACATGTTGCCCCACATCTTGGGATATGTCAGGTTTAGAGAAAAGTTAAAGCAGGACATATCTGTTTGTTCACAACATAACAGCACTCCTCTGCAATGACCAGAGTCAGATATGATGCTATAAGGGCACAGTGTGGCAGTAATATCCCATAAGATTTTTCATATTACATAAAAGTATGATTGTTAACTATGTAGCCTTTATGTGGCAGTATCGTTTGGCTTGTATTGAGGTTTCAGTAATGTGCTAGGGCAGATGTACACTGACAGTAGCTTGTCAGCTTTAGGTGGGTGGAGATTGATGTTAATACATGAATACACTTGGACTCATGAGCTCTCTCAGTCTCTGACTGGAGTCAGAAATTCTCATTAAATGGGAATTCCAATCTTAAACATTTATGGCATATCCACAGTCTATGCCATAAAAGTCAGAGACGGGTCCCAACTCTGGGACCTGCACCTATCTAGAGAATCCTGTGGCTATGCCATAAATCCTAGGGATATGCCATAAATCTCTAAGTTGGAAATAACCCTTTAATGTCAGGCAGAAAAATTTCAAAAAGGATTATATAGCCATTCTGATATGGATTTTCAAAGTAAGTACACCATCCTCACAAGGTCTAAGCAATCTATTTAATAATACGAAAAGGCAGTTTGTATTGTGGAATCTGGTGACAGATCCTCTGCCTATAAACCTAGGGGATATTACAGTATATGTCCCTTCAATACATTAAATAGGTTATTTGCTATAGGTAATCCTTATTCATATAGCAAACTATGGCATATGGCCATAAAAGCCTGGAAATCCCTGGCTTAGGCTTCCCCTCTATTACCTAGAACATAGGGCTGCTAAAAAAGTGGCTCTTCAACTGAAGGACCTGGCTTGTCCATACATAAGTGCTCATCATCATTACAGCACTTGGCTATCTCTGTCAGTCCTATAGAAATAAATGAAGCAGAAGTGCACATGTCCGACCATCGCTCAATTCAAACAGGGGACTACCATTCTCGTTACCGGTGAGGGTCCTAGTGATCAAACACTTATCACCTATCTTGGGAATAGGTGATGAATGTTGTTTGTGGAAAGACCCCTTTAAGGGATTGTCCAAACAATATCCAAAGCAGTATTTTTGGTGCATTTTGTAAAGAGGCAATAGGTGGCATCATTTGTTTAGAAGTTTTCCAGCTTCATCTCTATGTCTCTTGAGACTGAAAATATATAAAGGTTTTATTGTTAATGTTTTTAAAAATTTTTTTTTTTATAAAGCTGGGATCTAGCAATGTGCACAAATACAGAAATATGACAGTTCTTCTCTTTGAATGAGAGAAAAAAAAACTGTTTATATCAGTATGTTTTCATTGTCCATTCTAATCAGTCTACTGTATTCAGAACCTAACATTTGGAAAACATTTCTCGCCGGTTATATTACTAGTTTATTAATTTGATTTCCCATTCAACATTTCTTCTGAGCAGAGTTTGTGTTCTTCCAGTCAGACTGTTGCAGATATTTTTTAATATGCACATTTCAATTCTGGCTGTACTGAACAAAATCTTCCTGCTGTGAACGAGAAAACTGAAAATTTCTATCTCCATCCATGTGAAAAGTGTGTGTTCATTTGCCCATGGTGTTCCTCATGTTCTCTATCATAAGAAGTCATAGTGAAAGAGCTTGTATTTTCTTAACTTTAAAACATGTGTATTGGACAAATACCTTCAGGAAAATATGTTCATGAAATTTTTGGGATATGAGCTTTAACCCCCTAATGACCAGCCTATTTTAACCCGTTAGTGATCGGCCCATAGTGTTTCCATGTCGGTCACTAACGGGCCTTATTCCGATGCAATAGACTTTTTACGTCACTGCATCGGAATAAGTAAACAGAGCATGGAGCTGAGGGCTGGGGGCGTCGCTGCTCGACCGGGTGAGATCGATATTAGTATCGATCTCACCCGTTTAACCCTTCAGATGCGGTGCTCAGTAGCGTGCGCCACATCTGAGTGTTTTTTTTTTTTGTGGGACGACATGTAGTTTTTATCAGTACAATTTTGGAGTAGATGCGACTTTTTGATCACTTTTTATCACATTTTTTTTTAAGGCTGGATTCAAAGAAAACAGCAATTTTTGCACGTTTTTTATTTTATTTTTTATAACGTTCACCGTGCGGGTTAAATTATGTAATACGTTAATAGTTGGGGCTGTTACGGACGCCCGCATAGCAAATATGTGTAACTTTTTTTTACTTTATTTTGTTTGTTAATAATAAAGCTGTTTGTAAGGGGGAAGAGTGGGTTTTTCATTTTTTTTTTCTCTTTTTATTAAACTTTTGTTTTAAACTTTTTTACTGGTAACAGGCATAAACAATTGGCACCAAGATAAATGTGAGAGTGCTAGTGACAGGGAGCATAAGCTCCATTCAAAAGTATCTAGCAACCCCTCTCATATGTCCAAAAAGTAGTGATGCAAATTGCTAGTAAATGAACTCCTGAATAAATAAGCAGTGTCCCTATGCGTTTCTGCACTCTATTTTAAGAGTGCATCCTCAAGGGTACACAAGCAAACAGGCGGTCCTCTGATATATTTCATGACTTAAGCCCAGTTTGCGTATTTTACAGTGAATGCCGGACAGCACTGAAAAGTGCTGTATCGTGTCTCCCGGCGTGCAGATGACATTGATATCTGCCCGCTCACGCACAGGGAGAACGCAGGAGTATATATGGACTAAGTCCCGCCCATACAATCGGAGGACCGCAGCCAATCATCATTCAGGGCGTCATACATGACGTCCATGACTAGGAACGGCCCCACTGTCAGTAAGCCGCCAATAGAGTTTGTGGGATGTTCTAGCGTCCCTGGTTACCAAGGAAACCCAGGCGGTTTGTTTACAAAGATCACTGGGGATATCCACAGGAGCGATTAATACATAGGGTAAGTTATAACTAAGTTAAAGGATTATTACGGCCCACACTGTACAAAGAGCATTATAGTGTATCATATTTGTGGGAACAAACTATCAATAGGGTTGAAAACTTCACAATAGGGAAGAACTCAGAGCGGAATGGAACAACATTGGGAGTGTATGCATTAGATGTATACCTAGGGAATGGAAAAAAATCGAAGGATATAAACTGAGTTGGTAAACCCAGTGGTACTGCACAAACGTCTGCACAATTAACAGTTGTTGAAGAGGACAACCAACAAGAGAGCCTTACCTATGGGTCCCACGGGATGAGGCCATAGATACACAAAGCCCCTGATGTTCAAAGAAAGTATGTAAACGAAATATGTTCATTTAGACCCATTGGTTTTGTTGTCTCCATCTCCCTGGTGAACATCCCATAAATGCCGAGAGATAGGGGTATCTGCTTTCCTAAGGATGTCACATACGTGATCTCTGATACGTCTCCTAAACTCCCTGATGGGTTTTCCTATGTATTGGATGTTACAAATGCACGTTAGAAGATAGACCACACCTTTGGTTTTACAGTTGATAAAAGACCTATTTTCATAGGTCCTTCCGGTAGAATTACTTTTGAAAGTTTTGCTCGTCAGAATAGAGTCACATGCCTTACATGTCCCACACCGATGTATACCCTTAATGGGCGAAGGCAACCACGTTGTCATTTTTAGTGGAGTGGGATGACTATGTATCAGTCGATCTCTGATGTTACGCCCTCGTCTAAATGTAATTGAAGGGTATTCTCCTACTGAATCACCCACATCAGGGTCAGCCCTTAGAATCCCCCAGTAGGTTTCGAGGATTTTGCATATTTCCCAACTAGCTGTGTCAAAAGTCCCTATAATTCTAGGTTGATCTTCCTGGATTTTCTTTTGCTTAAGTTAAAGGAGTTGGTCTCTGTTACATCCTATGGCATGTTGGTATGCATTCTTTAAAACTCCCTCAGGATAACCTCTTCTTTTAAATCTCTCTTTCATCTCCTGGGCTGAAGTCTTAAAGTCTGAGATATTGGCTCTTGGGTATCCCCTTCTTTAGGGCTAATGGATGACAACTCTCCAATTGCAATAGATTATTCGTGGCTGTATTCTTCCTGTACATATTTGTCCGAATAAATCCCTGTTTTTTTAATTGAGATGTCTAAAAAATTGATTTTGTTTTCATGAATTTCAGATGTAAAGAAAAGGCCCAGATCATTGACATTGAGGACCGAAACAAAATTGTGAAACTGTTCTTTGGTGCCAGACCACAGGATAAAGACATCGTCTATAAATCTAAGCCACAGCAAAACACTCGACGTTCACTTCTCCATTTCCTCACAGAACACCACTTCCTTCTTCCACCAGCCTAAAAAGAGATTGGCGTATGATGGGGCACAAGGGCTGCCCATCGTCACACCACTTATCTGCTGGAAAATTTTGTTGTCATAAAGGAAGAAGTTGTGCTGTAGCACAAACAAGAGTAATCTAATGACAAAGCGGTTATGGGCAATACAGTGTGTACCTCTTCCCTGAAGGAAGTTCTCCACAGCCCTACTCCCAAGGTTGTGGGGAATAGAGCTGTAGAGAGCCTCTACATCTAGACTGGCCAGAAATACCTCTCCTTCACACCTGACATCCTCGAATTTTCTGAGGACATCCATCGTGTACCTAATGTATGAAGGAAGGGAGCTGACGAAAGGTCTTAAAATTGTGTCCACATAGAGACTAGCATTTTGGGAGATGCTGTTGATACTGGACACAATTGGTCTTCCCTTAAGAGGATCAAGACTTTTATGGACCTTTGGCAAGCTATAGAACGTCACACGTTGGTGATATTCACCCATAATAAAGGCTTTTTCTCTATCATCAATTAATTTCTCCCTATGGGCATCAATAAGAATATCTTTAAGTTCATTGAGAAAGGCCACAGTAGGGTCATTTGCAAGAGTTCTATAGCATGCCTGCTCCTTTAATTTGCGATCACACATCTGGCCATATTGTGTTCGACTCATGATCACAATATTTCCCCCTTTATCTGAGGGTTTGATCACAATAGAGTCATCATTTTCCAGTGACTGAAGTGTGTGCATCTCTCCCCTCGAAATTTTGTAATCTGGTCGCTTAGTACTTCCAAAAATACATCATTGGGGGTGTTATCGTTAATGGGGGGGATTTTTCACTGAAGACAGTCTAAGGTCAGTCTCTTGCCTTCCTCCCATAGGTCACCCAGCAGTCTCACTTGGTGTAAATCCTCCTCAAGGATACCCAGTTCTTGGCATTGTAGTCTGTCATGGGTTTAAAAAAAAAAAATCCATTTAAGTTTGCGTGAAAATAGATTCAAATCCTTCACCCAAGTGAAAGCATCAAAGCTATTAGTAGGGACAAATGATAGCCCTTTTTTCAAGAGACTAATCTCGTTGGTAGTCAGTGCACGTGATGATATTGTAATGACAGGGTGGGGAGACAGAAAGGTGAGCCCTAATCTACCCGCCACTCAGTCCCTGTCTACTTGAAACGACCCGTCCTAAGCGACGGGTACAACTGGGCGACGGTCCCTACGCTCAGTAAGTGCAAGACAGACAAAACATACAGGGGTACACAGAAGCAGGGAAATGGGGCAGCTGCCCACGGAGACACCATGAGCAACAAGAGTGGTGAACGAGCCGAGTCAAACCAGGAGAGAGCGAGGTACAAAACGCTGAGCAGGACAGTAGTCAGAAAGCCAAGGTCAATAACAAGCAGAGGATCCATAGTACAAGCAGCAGCAGCAAGCCGGGAAACAAGCATAGAAGAATCACAGGCAAAGGAGGAACAGGAAAGGCAGGTATAAATAGACAGTGGGCGGGAACTAGCTTCGTCTGTCCAGGCTGTGATAGGCTCTCCCACTCCTAAGCCTGCCATCCTGAGTGGTGG
Organism: Rhinoderma darwinii; assembly: GCF_050947455.1. Lineage (NCBI taxonomy): Eukaryota > Metazoa > Chordata > Amphibia > Anura > Rhinodermatidae > Rhinoderma > Rhinoderma darwinii. The sequence goes on along the minus strand of NC_134691.1, from coordinate 123,999,664 downwards.
AAGATGGAGTCAGTCTCACAGACATAGGAGCAGGTGCAGACTGATTGCCCATGGGCCTCGACACAGAACCTGTGTCTGGCAAATCCTTTACAGATATATTGATAATCTGGAGATTATCTTCAGAATGAGTTTTCACAGCATTTAGATATCCCTTCTGTCTAGTAGGAGGTAGTCTGAGATCAGATGGCTCTTGGATAAAAAAAAACTTCCCGATTGGGGCCCTTTCCCCTAGCTCTTCCTCTCTGATTGGGGCGACTAGGATATCTATTCTGGGCACAATTCCCTCTAGGTCTCCTTGAGGGATACCTTGGATTCTCAGTGTCAGATACATCCTGTTCAAAGGACGACATTTCCGTGTCCACCTCCTGATGTACATTCTGTCTGCTACTGTAATCAAAGATTCTACCCTCTTTGAAATCAGTCGTATCTCTAACAAACTGTAAGTGCTTACGCTCCTTTATATGGGCGGTAAATTTCTCAATCGCCTGCTGTATTGTAGTTTCCTTCCTTTCAATCTCCTGACTACCCGAAAAAAAAATTATTGACTCAATCCCATCTTTGAGATCTTTGGAGCTTCATTCAAGTAGCGCTTTTTCTTCCTCTAGAAGAATGTACATGAATCTAAGGGAAGACTGGATAGATTCCTTTTCCCGCATTTTGATCAAATCCCCAGATCTCAGTCTAAGTGCTGGAACCAAGGTGATTCGTAGACCACTCGGTACAATGGAATTTTTAAGTATGTTTCAATGGTCTGGACCTCCCACCAAGACCTGATGTGGTCCTTATAAATTTTGGTAAGACTGCAAAATGCAGCTGTAATGCTCAAATTCTGGGACTGTTGGGCAAATTCGTTCCCTGAAAAAACCTCCCAAGCATCATTAATCCATTTATCCATATTGAGATCACCAGTAAGAAAGCCTGCCATTCTTTCTAATGAAAATGTTGTATAAATAATAATTACACCCAATGAAGATATATTGTGTATAATATTGTACATAATATAATACTGCCTGAAAGAACGATTAAGAAAAACAATTAGACATTTTATTAACTATATTTTGTTTAAAATGGGCTAATAGCCAAAGGTAACTCTGGTAACAGGCATAAACAATTGACACCAAGATGAATGTGAGAGTGCTAGTGACAGGGAGCAAAATCTCTGTTCAAAAGTATCTAGAAACCCCTCTCATACATCCATATAGTAGTGATGCAAATTGCCAGTAAATTAACACCTGACTAAATAAGCAGTGTCTCTACGCGTTTCTGCACTCTATTATTTTAAGAGTGCGTCTGTACACAAGCAAACAGGCGGTCCTCTGATAAATTTCAGGACTTAAGCCCAGTTTGCGTATTTTACAGTGAATGCCGGACAGCACTGAAAAGTGCTGTATCGTGTCTCCCGACGTGTGAACGACACTGATATCTGGCCCACTGATATCTGTTTGCTTGCTACTCACTGACAGCAAGCCTAGTGGGTCCTGCCATTGTCAGGACCTACTACGCTTCCGTAGATGGCATAGCCAGAGGCCATTCTTAGGCCTCCGGTTGCCATAGCAACCATCGGTGCCCGCAATCATGTCATGGGACGTCAATGGTGTTTTAACCCCTAAGACGCCGCTTTCACTACTGAACAGGGCTTCTATGGATTTAATCGGCGGGGACCACCGCAATTGGTCCCTGGGGAAGGAGCTGCGGCAACTGCTGTATCAGACAGCAGTTGTTACAGCAGCTCCTGTGTGCGCGTGGGAGGGGTGCCGGAATGGCAGTTCATCATGACGGAATAGTACATCAAGGAGCAGGAAGGGGTTAAACCCATTGTAAATGTAGAGCATGGTTTGAAAAATTCTGTTCGTGATCGCTGAGTTCCCCACTGGAACCGCAGAGCTGCTGGGTCTTAAAAGACCCAGATCATCTTTGCCAGACACTGATATCTACACATGGCGGCTGCATTTCCCTGTAACTGAGGCTTTTATGGATGCCCCAGTTACAATGGAAAAGTAGTAAAATAACATAATAATAATGATAATAATTATGTATATCTATATATATATAATTTAGGGAGACAAATGAACAAAAATAAGAAATATATATATGTGTGCGTGTGTAAGTATATATACAGTATATGTATGTATGTTTGTATATATATATACACACACACACACACACACACACACACACACACACACACACATATATATATATATATATATATACACACACACACACACACATATACTGTATATACTATATGTATATATAAAATACAAACAAAGTAAAAAAACAACAAAAAACACAGGCCAACCCAAACCATCCCAATAGCTGCCCGATCACCCAAGGCCAAAAATATATGTCAAAATGACTGAAACAAAATAATGTGCATTTCCAAACTTTAAAAAATAAATACCTATAGATTTAATTCAATTATTTTTTTTATACAAATTAAAATTACATATTGCTCTAAGAATGATATGAAAAAAAGTCTCACTGTATGTGTCACAAAAGGAAAATGTAAGAAATATTTTGGTAGCCAAAGAAATAAAACCGTTAGGAACGCAAAACCTCCACGTATGCAAAATTCCTGGTTATTTAGGACCAAAACACTCGAGTTATAAGGGGTTAAATAATGGGTAAGAAATGAGAAACAAACTATAAAAGTAAATACAGTAGTGGTAATATAGCTGTTGGGGAACCACTAGTTTGATTATATTGAAATAGTGCTGTATAGCCTCAACTTGACAGCAATGCAAAATACAGTATGAAGCAGAAGCTAATTATAAAGTAGATACTTGTAATTATATTTCTAAAGCGCCTGGCACTAGAACTTCTAGCTAGCTACACCGAGGACTGCTTATCAGTGATTAAGAATCTTGTGTATTCCCAGATTATCTTTATTGGTCTTACTGGCTAACCCTACAGTTTAGTGATATTGCAGACACTGTGATAATATATGTGGATGCACAGTAAATGATCCAGAGGAGTGTTCAGCAATAAGAACGTGCAAGTGATAGAATTACGGCAAGGAGAAACACCCACATTAGAAAGCAAAAACATAAACATTTAAGAAAACATTTTTTTTTCTTAATCCACATATATTGCATTGTAAGGATCCCTCTAAGTAAAGTAAGTGAATTCTCTAATGCTTATTTGCAAAAGTTTTCAAAAACAAGACATCTAAAGTTTTGTGATCAGAGGCCATGAGTCTGCCACAGAAATCCAGTGAAAGTCTTGGATTGCTTCTCACGAAAGCACTAAAGTTAAGACCTCCTTCACGCACACTTTTTTTTTCTGCATTATTATTTGCTTGTAAAAAAAAGCCGAGAATTTTCAGTGTTTTGGATTGCGTTTTTTACAAGCGTTTTTAATGGCGTTTTTCTCTATTTATTACATTTGTAATAATATGCATTTTTTTCTAGCCTTTTTCTCATCCTACAGAGAAGTCTGAGGGAGAAATGCCAGAAAAAAGCTATATGCAGTGCATGCTGAATTTTGAAAATAACTTTACTAAACCAAAAAACAAACTAAAAGGCCAGAAAACGGCACAATCAAAAAAGTATTGTTGGAAGTGTGTTTTTTAGAGTTCACTATAAATTTCCAGCTAACACATGATTGCAGTGATTTTGTAAAAAAAAAAAATGCAGGAAAAAAACGGCACAAAAAACGTGGCAGTTTCCCACAAAACGTTATGTGGGAAACTGCCCTAAGCTGATAGCTTGCTGTTCATCAGCCATGTCTTAATGTTTGAAAATATCCTGGTACACATATGCTTGAAAGCTATAGGCGTATGCTATAAAGAGACACATTTGTATGTTCTTTTTGCTTTTTCTTCTGTATTTTATGCTTTGGTTAAACACATAAACTGTTGTGGTCACTACAAGAACTAGATTGCAATTCTACTGTAAATTTTATACATGTAATTTATGCTTACTATTTGTATTGAATTTCTTTTGCAATGCATTTTACTTATTTAAGGCAGTCTCATAGTAAAATAAACCATGACGGGCCTTTCAAACTTCAAATTATTTCTCTATTTATATTTCATTTGTTTTCTGATTTCAGTATTACTAGTGGCAATACTAACGTCGTAGCAGCTGCAACTGGCCTTACACACTGCTTTCAAGTAAATCGCAGATACAAACTTTCAATTGTATCTGCATTCTCAGGATGTAGATACGACTGTATACAATAGTGGAGCAGTGAGCCATCGGCTCCTTGCTCTATCATTCACTCTGGGATCCCTGACTTCCGCACACAGGCCGGCATGATGCAATGTTGTCATTGCGCCTGCACAGGCAAGAAGATTCCTGAAGAATGAGCTGCTCCGTTCATCATGGAAACAGGGCTAGGTATTACTTTTATTACTTGTAGGGGAACTATAGGGGCATCACTACTCTGTGGGACATTACTTTGTGGGGGCCACTTAGGGGGCACTAACAGGGCATAACTACTGTGGGGTTTTAAGGGGCATTCTTGCTATGTTTGGGCACTAAGGGCGCATCCTTATTGTCTGAGGGGCACTAAGGGGGCATCATTACTGTGAGGTGGGACTAAGCAGGCATTTTTACTGTGATCTTTACTGTGTGAGGGGTGTTAAGTGGGCATTATTAATGGGAGGAGGCCCTAATGGGGCATTATCATTGTGTAGGGGCACTGTTTCTGGTGCGTCACAAAGAAAACACTATGAAATTGTGTAGGAAACAAAGGGCCTTTTACGGCAACACTATCACTGAGCATAGGCACGAAGGGGAAACTATTACAGTGTGGGGTAATATAAGGGCACAATTACAGTATGGGGCACTATTTGTTTGCCATTAATATTTTCAGTGGCACTATCTTTGCAGCAGTAGAACAATGCTAAATGCTCGCAAATTTTTTCACAAACTTGCATAAATTAATAGTACGAGTGAATATAAAAAAAAAACTTATAATATAACTTATTAGCAAAAAAATGCCTCTCTCCACTTATCAGCCCACACCCCTTTCCTCATATCTGTTTCCTCACTGAATTTACTGCTTTTTCCATCTCCTTAAGACGAGACAGGCAATAAGCTCATTGAAGGATCATGTTACAGTCGCCCTTGGAGTCTGCAAGAACAGAGTGAGAGAGGCAGAAAGAGACAGACACAGATGCTGCCACAGCTTCTAGTTAGTGTTCTATCTTACCCCAGTGCTTGATTTACAGCTACACTGCTCATTACTGCTGTTTAATCTCCTCAATGTTGCTGGGGCTTCAATATATGTGATGGAGATTAAAGAGAAAGATTCTACTCTTCTCCGTGCGCAGTATATAAAAGACATGAAATCAGTTAGGCTCCCCTCATTAGCTCAGAAAAAACTGAGAATAGGAGATAGAGCTTGCCGATGGGAAAACTGCATTAAAAAAATGCAGAATTCAAGTCATGTAATGGCCAGAAATAGTGCTATTCCTCCTGTACACACATATGACAGCTTATTTTGAAAAGCCACCATCATGGTGGTCTGGGTCAGATTGAGAGAAAGGGGAAAGTAAATGAGTCCAATTAGAAAAGACGTCAGCTGTAAATCACTGGATTAAATTGTACTGCATTCATTGCGCTGTAATCACAGCAAGATAATACTCTGCAGAGCGCCAGATAGAACTTGCATGGGGCCACTTTATGAGCACTGTACGGTGATTATACTCTGCAGTGTAGTACTGATTATACTCGCCAGTGTAGTACTGTTATGTAACTACTTTATGGACACTGTGGTGGTATTATTGATTGTATTGGTCTTTGTGGTAGATACATGTGTTTATGGTGGGTATACTTTATTTGGTATTATTTGGTAAGTGCATGTCTGTATTATTGAAGGGAATACTATCATATATAGAGTACATTAGTGTTTATGACAGAGAAAATTATTTGTGGGAAGAGCTGATGCAATTACGGATACAGGTTCCAGGCATCACAATGCTGATTTTCATTATAAAGTAATATCCATGGACAGTGTACTGCTGAGGCACTGTAGCAAAGGCTATCTTGTGTTCTAAAGTTTTCTTATAGCTATACTGTCTTCAATAATAGGGGCGACTACAACATATTCCTTTGGGCTTGTGCCTCTGATCTTACGTCACTGGTCTAGTGTCTAGGGGAAGACATTCAAAAGTTTGCTATTGGGCCCAGCCTTTTCAAGCTTCGCCCCTGAGTATTACCATACAATAACTTAAGACAGGAGGAAGTTCAGCTGCATCTGAGCAAGTTAAATATTGATAAAGCCCCTGGCCCAGACGGCATTCATCCACGGTTATTAAGGGAATTGAGCTCACTGTTGGACAGACCATCTCATCTTCTCATCTCATGTATCTAATCTTTTTAGACTTTTTTGTAACGGGATCAGTGCCACAGTATTGGAGGATGGCTGATGTTGTACCAATATTTAAGAAAGGTAAGTAAGTGGAACCATGTAACTACCGTCCAGTAAGATTAACAAATGTGATATGTAAAATATTAGAAGATATTCTAAGAGATGGACTGAAAAAGTATAAAGCAGTGAATAATCGAATAACTCAGAACCAGCATAGATACATGAAAAACAGGTCGGGCCTAACTAACATGATGGTTTCTATGAGGAGGTATATGCAAATCTGGATGCTGGTCATGCAGCTGAAGTGCTATATCTGGATTTTGCAAGAGCCTTTGATATTTTACCACACAATAGCCTTGTACTGAAGCTACAGAGTCAGGGACTGGGGGACCATGTCTGCATGTGGGCAAAGAATTGGTTAAGGAACAGAAAACAAAGAGTCGTTATAAATGGTACTTACTCAACATGGACTGAAGTCAGCAGTGGGGTACCGAGAGGATTGGTGTTAGGCGCAATTACTTTTAATATTTTTATTAATGACTTTATGGATGAGATTGATAGTAAGGTGTCAGTTTTTGCTGATGATACAAATATTTGTGGAATACTTAAAACTTTGCATGACTATAAAATTTTACAAAATGACCTAGATAAGCTGGCAGCATGAGCAAAAACATGGCAGACTAAATTTAATGTTGACAAATGTTAAGTAATGCACCTAGACCGGAATAATAGTATTAATTCATATACATTAGGCCGGATTTACACAAGCATGTGCGTTTTGCGCGCGCAAAAAAACGTGGCATTTTGCTCGCGCAAAAGGCACTTAACAGCTCTGTGTGTCATCACCATATGATGCGCGGCTGCGTGATTTTCGTGCAGCCGCCATTCATTATGACACTCGGTTTGTATGTTTGTAAACAGAAAAGCACGTGGTGCTTTTTTATTTTCAATCATAGTTTTGACTGCGGTTGAGTGAAAAACGCGGGTCCCACGGAGGTGCCTCCGTGTGGCATGCGTAATTTTCACGTACCCATTGACTTCAATGGGTGCGTGATGTACGAACAACGCACAAATATAGGACATGTAGTGCGTTTCACGCAACGGACATACGCTGCTTGAAAATCACGGACTGTCTACACGGCCCCATGGACTAACATAGGTCCGTGCGACGCGCGTGAAAAGCATGTGCGTTGCACGGACGTATTACACGTTCGTGTAAATCCGCCCTTAAATGGAATAAAACTGGAAATTACAGAACAAGAAAAGTACCTGTGTATTTTGGTTACAAATAAGCTAAGTAGCAATGCACAATGTCAAGCAGCATCTATTAAAAGCAAATAGCATTTTAGGATGTATAAAAAGAGATAAAATGATTCAAATTTAATATTAACCCTCTATAAATACCTTGTGTCACGTAAGGTGCGTGGACCCACTAGGCCGTACCACCTTGACGGTATGGCAGCTGGCTAACAGGGTACAAGTCAAAGTCTATAGTTCGAATAGGTGTACCTGTGGTAACTTCAGACAGTAGCATGATAGGCTCGGATGGGACCTTGGCAGCAGGCAGACACCAGGCAGGTGTAGTACTCAGCACAACACAACTCCAACTCTAAACGGCACTTGGACCAGGATAGCACGGGATACAGGATACAAATAACAGGAATGGGAACACTGGGAACTGGAAGACACTTAACCCCTTCCCGACATTTGCCGTACATGTACGTCATGGAAAGCATTGACTTCCCGCATCTTGCCGTACATGTACGCCGAACGTTTGGGACCGGCTCAGAAGCTGAGCCGGTGCCATCATCACCGGATCTCAGCTGTATCTTACAGCTGACATCCGGCTGTAACGGCGGGGACCGAAATTAGCTTCGATCCCCGCCATTAACCCCTTAAGTGCAGCGCTCAAACGCGATCGCTGCACTTAAGGTGTTTGCAGCTCATCGGAACCCCAGTAATGAAATTGCCGGGGTTCCGGTGGCTGCAATGGCAACCGGAGGCCTAATACTGGCCTCCCGGTCTGCCTAGCACCGAAGCCGGTCAAGATCCGCCCGGCGGCGGAGCCTGATCGGCTTCCGTAGCTGCCGGCAAGATGGCGCCGGGTCAGGAGCTGATCCGGCGTCATCAGCGGTGGAAGTCAGCTGTACTGTACAGCTGACATCCACCTGTAACGGCAGGAACCGGAGCTAGCTCCGATCCCTGCCATTAACCCCTTCGATGCAGCAATCGAAAGCGATTGCTGATCGTAGCGGTTACTAGCAGATCGCCAGCCCTGACAGGCAATCAGGACTGGCGACTGCTGTTATGGCAACAGGAGACACAATGGTCTCCTGCTCTGCCATTACGGAAGCCGATTTAGGCCCCGCCGGGAGGCGAAGCCTAATCGGCTTGCTGTCAGTGAATGACTGACAGATCTAATACATTGCACTACATAGGTAGTGCAATGTATTAGAAAAAAATAAATCTGACCGTTGGACCTTCAAGTCCCCTAGTGGGACTTGAAAAAAAGTGTAAAAAAAGTATAAAAAAGTGATCAAGTAATCAAATAAAACACAATCCCCCTTTTACTCTTATCAAGTCCTTTATTATTGAAAAATAATAATAAACCATATGTATTTGGTATCGCCGCGACCGTAACGACCTGAGGTATCAAAATATTATATTATTTATTGCACGCGGTGAACAGCGTAAAAAAAAACGTAAAAAACTTTACCAGAGTTTCTGTTTTTTAGTCACTTTGCCCTACAAATGTTAGAATAAAAAGTGATCAAAAAGTCGCACGTATCCAAAAATTGTACCTATAAAAACTATAGCTCGTCCCGCAAAAAACAAGCCCTCATACACCTCCGTCGACAAAAAAATTAAAAAGTTATGGTTCTCAAAACTTGGCGACAGAAAAAATACATTCTTTTTACAAAAGTAATTTTATTGTGCAAAAAGTTGTAAAACATAAAAAAGTGCTATAAATTAGGTATCGCCAGAATCGTACTGACCCACAGAATAAAGTTAACATGTAGTTTATAACGCATGGTGATCGCTGTATAAAAATTATCGAAAAAAGCTGTGCCAGAATTGCGTTTTTTTGTTTACCTGGCATCCCAAAAAATAGGATAAAAGGTGATCAAAAAGTTGCATGTACCCCAAAATGGTACCAATAATAACTACAGCTCGTCCCGCAACAAACCAGCCCTCATACCGCTACGTCTATGAACAATAAAATCAGTTATGGCTCCAATAAGTCAGGAAATAAAAAAATATGCAGTTGTGCCCGAGGGGAACATTTCTTCTGTTTGAAGAGGCGATTTATCAAGGACCTAAAATTAGGGAACCAGGAAAGGGAGGGCCCAAACATATCCGCTGGAAGCGACGGTGCCCGTATTATACCAGGACAACACTTCCTAGCAAAATTCCCCAAACTACAAAGGCGCGGAGTATGGACCAAAAGGGGCATAAGAAAGGACGCCATTTATCAGTGCGACACTGGCCTGTGCAGAAATGATTGTGTCACAGCGTAACACACATCTATGGATTATTTTATTGTTTTTTTTTACCCCATTATTATACCACCTGACTATGCCCCTTATATACTCCACCCGGCTTACATATGCCCTACATTATAAACGGAAACACCAGTAAGACTCCAAACAAAACTACTACCAAGCAAAATCCACGCTCCAAAAGCCAAATGGCGTTTCCTCCCATCTGAATCCTACAGCGTGCCCAAACAGCAGTTTCCTTCCACATATATGGCACCGTCATACCCGGGAGAACCCTTTTAGCAATTTTTGGGGTGTGTGTCTCCAGTGGCATAAGCTGGGCACGACATATTTGCCACTGAATGGCATATCTAGGGAAAAATATAAATTTTTAATTTGCACCATCCACCGCGCATTCATTTATGGAAAAGACCTGTGGGGTGAAAATGCTCACTACACCCCTTAATAAATGCCTTGAGGGGTGCAGTTTCCATAATGGGGTCACTTCCCAGGGGTTTATTTTTATTATTTCACATCTGAGCCTCTGCAGTTGTGAACCAATACTTTGTAAATCGCCAAATTAGGCCTCAATTTTACATGGTACGCTTTCACTCCTGAGCCTGGTCGACTGTCCAGGCAAGAGATTAGGGCCACATGTAGGGTGTTTCTAAAACCAGGAAACCCAGCATAATAATTAGAGTGCTGTCTTGTTATGGTGGCACAAGCCGGGCACCACATATTGTCCACATATCTGTGGAAAAAATCCCATTTTCACTCTGCAACATCGAGTTCACACTAATTTCTACAAAACATCTGCAGGGTTAACATGCTCACTACACCCCTAGGTAAATGCATTGAGGGGTGTAGTTTCCAAAATTGGGTCACTTCTGGGGGGTTTCCACTGTTTTGGGCCCACAGGCGCCCAGAAACCAATCCAGCAACATCTGCACTCCAAATGGCGGTCCTTCCCTTCTGAGTCCTGCCGTGTGCCCAAACAGCAGTTTATGACCACATATGGGGTATTGCCGTACTCGGGAGAAATTGCTTTACAAATGTTGGGTTCTTTTTTTTCCTTTATTTGTTGCGAAAATGAAAAAATTTGCGCTAAAGCTACGTCTTATTGAAGAAAAAGGATTGTTTTTATTTTCACTGCCCAATTCTAATAAATTCTATGAAACATCTGTGGGGTCAAAATGCTCACTACGCCCCTAGATGAATTCCTCAAGAGGTGTAGTTTCCTAAATGGTGTCACTTTTTGGGCGTTTTCATTGTTTTTTCCCCTCAGGGGCTTTGCAAAAGTGACATGGCCGCCGCAAACCATTCCTGCTCAATGTGATCTCCAAAAGCCAAATAGCGCTCTTTCCCTTCTAAGCCAAGCCGTGTCTCCAAACAGCCGTTTATTACCACATGTGGGGCATTCTTTTACTCGGGAGAAATTGCTTTACAATTTTGTGGTGCTTTTTCTCCTTCAGTCCTTCTGGAAATTAGTAAAAATAAGCTAAACCTACATTTTCTTTGAAAAAATGTTGATTTTTATTTTCAGGGCCTACTTCCAATAATTTCTGCAAAAAACCTGTGGGGTCAAATTGCTCACTATACCCCTAGATAATTTTCTCAATGGGTGTAGTCTCCAAAATGGGGTCACTTGTGGGGGGTTTCCACTGTTTTGTCTCCTCAGGGACTTCGTAAATGTGACATGGCCTCCACAAACCATTCCTGCTAAACTTGAGCTCCAAAAGCCAAATAGCGCTCTTTCCCTTCTGAGCCCTGCCGTGTCTCCAAACAACCGTTTATTACCACATGTGGGGTATTGTTTTACTCGGGAGAAATTGCTTTACAAATTTTACAGTGCTTTTTCTCCTTTAGTCCTTGTGGAAATGAGAAAAAAAATCGCTAAACCTACATTTTCTTTGAAGAAATGTTGATTTTAATTTTCACGGCCTACTTCCAATAATTTCTGTAAAAAACCTGTGCGGTCAAAATGCTCACTGTACCCCTAGATAATTTCCTTGAGGTGTGTAGTTTCCCAGATGGGGTCACTTTTTGGGGATTTTGACTGTTTTGGCACCGCAAGAGCCCTTCAAACCTGACATGGTGCCTAAAATTTATTCTAACAAAAATAAGGCCCCAAAATCCACTAGGTATTCCTTTGCTTCTGAGGCCGGTACTTCAGTCCAGTAGCACGCTACGGCCACATGTGGGATATTTCCTAAAACTGCAGAAACTGGGCAACAAATATTGAGTTGCATTTCTCTGGTAAAACCTTCTGTGTTATAAAAAAAATTGTACAAAAAATGTATTTCTGCAAAAAAATATGAAATTTGTAAATTTCACCTCTACTTTGCTTTAATTCCTGTGACATGTGTAAAGGGTTAAGACATTTTCTAAATGCTGTTTTGAATACTTTGAGGGGTGAAGTTTTTAAAATGGGGTGACTTTTTGGGTGTTTCTAATATATAAGGCCCTCAAAGCCACTTCACAACTGAACTGGCCCCTGTAAAAATGGCCTTTTGAAATTTTCATGAAAATGTGAGAAATTGCTGCTAAAGTTCTAAGCCTTGTAACGTCATAGAAAAATAAAAGGATGTTTAAAAAACGATGCCAATCTAAAGTAGACATATGGGGGATGTTAATTAGCAACAATTTTGTGTGGTATAACTGCCTGTCTTACAAGCAGATACATTTAAATTGAGAAAAATGCTAATTTTTGCAATTTTTCGCTAAATTTTGGTGTTTTTCACAATTAAATACTGAGCAAATTTTGCCAGTAACTTAAAGTCCAATGTGTCACGAGAAAACAATCTCAGAATCGCTTGGATAGGTGAAAGCATTCCGGAGTTATTACCACATAAAGTGACACATGTCAGATTTGAAATATGAGGCTCGGTCAGGAAGGTCAAAAGTGGCTAAAGAGGGAAGGGGTTAAGGGACCACTTACAGATACGAACATAGGTAAACGACAACAACGCTCAGGCAATGCAGGAAGGCGCAGGGCCCTTCTTATAGTCCAGGGTGCTCATAGGCAAATTTGCGTACCTAATTCAGGTTTGTGCGCTGGCTCTTTAAGACTGGACACGAGCGTGCGCGCGCACCCTACGGGACACAACAGAGTGAAGCAGAAGTGAGCGCTGGCGTCTTCTGAGGAGGAGATGCGGGCCAGCACTCACTGATCCATGGCTGCGACTGTCAGGAGGTGAGTAAACCTAACGGCCAGCGGCCATGGGTGTTACACCTTGTATGGCAACATCTTGAATATGGAGTTCAGGTGTAAAAAGGATATAGGACATGGCTCCAAATTGTAAAAATAATATGAGAACTGAAGAGGGTGTAAAGGCGGGCAACTGGATTAAGGAATGGGAGGTGTCCCTTACAATGAGGCTAGAGAAATTGGGCTTGCTCAGCTTGGAAAAAAGATGCCTTAGAGGTGAATGTATTAACATGCAGGGGCGTAGCTACGGGGGCAGACGGGGCATGTGCTCTGGGTGCAACTAAGAGGGAAGATGGTGGGGCGCCAGGGCCTGCTGCTTCTCAGAGGGGGTGGCGGTGCCACTGAAACCAGCGGCCGCCACACGCTCCTGCACTATAGGCGATGAATGGCTGGGTACGTTCCGTGCCCGGCCATTCACCGCCTTTCAACGAGTCAATCGTTACGATTACTTCTTTTCGCAGCTTGTGTCGTTGAAATGCGCTGATTGACCGGGCAAGCCATAGTGCCCCTGCCGATCAGAACCTTTCATAGACGCGTTGTTCAATTCAGAATGACTTTCCCTGTCAATCTGCGCCTTTCAATGACACCTTTGTCAACCCCAGCAGACCTGCTCAGAGGAGAGCAGGTCTGGTGGTGTGGGAACGGGATCAAGGTGAGTATGTAAAGTTTTTTTATCATAATAAAAATGTGAGTGACATTACCTACAGGGGGCTCTATCTACAGGGGTCAGCTCTATCTACAGGAGGGCAATATACAGGGGTGGGCTATATTTGGAGCACTATATGGGAGCTATATGTGAAGCACTATATAAAGGGGGGCTATATACAGGGGTTGGCTATATGTGGAGCACTATAGGGGGTGCTATATGTGAGGCATTATATACAGTGGTGGGCTATATACAGGGGTTGGCTATATTTAGAACACTATAGGGGAGCTATATGTGAGGCACTATATACAGGGGAAGGCTATATGTGCAGCACTATTTATAGGGGGAGATATATGCAGGGCACTATCTACAGGGGTAGCTATATGTGGGCACTATCTACAGGGGTGGCTATATGTGGGATGCTATCTGGGGGGCTGTATGTGGGGCACTCTCTACAGGGGCTCTATGGGGGTCACTATCTACAGGGGGATCTATGTAGGGCACTATCTACAGGGGGCTCTATGGGAGGCACTATCTACAGGGGGAACGTTGTGTGTGTGGGACACAGTGTATGGCACTATTATAATCAGGGACACACTGTATGGTGCTATTATAATCAATGACAGCGTATGGTGCTATTATAATTAGAGGTGCAGTGTATGGTGCTATTATAATTAGAGCCACAGTGTATGGTGCTATTATATTTAGGGGCACAGTGTCTTGCACCATGAGAACTTTATCTTTGATTATAGGCGCAGAAATATTTGAAAAGTGAGAAGCTGAAGACATCTGAGTTGCAAACTGCAGAAATGGGCTGTGGCTAGGAGAAATTGTCACAGAGAAGTCTGGACCATATGAAGAAGAAAAGACAAAAAGAACAACTAGAATCTGAAATCGTCACCTGTGAGTCACTTAATGTAAATGTTTATTCTGCCTCTAATCAGCACTGTATGATCTGCAGCGAGATGATGGGTGGTATGATTCATTTTGTGAAACAGAATCTCCCAGCATATCCTTCATTTATTACTGCCCCCTATATTTCACTTATAGTATTACACTTGCACACACACTATTCATTTATTATTTCTTACTACACATCCCATGCACCACACACCACTCCCCTCAAGACTAGTGGGAGTGGCTATTATTATTTAAAGCACCTGCTCGCCCTTTCATCAGCATTTCTGGCCTGGCTGTGTCCATTTGTAAGTATGGCCTTTTTCGGTGTTTTTGTATATGTCCCTGTGTTTTTATCGGTTCTGTTTGTGCATCAGGAACGTTCTGTTCCAGTTTAGGATTTAGGGACTCGCAAGTCTGGGGATCCTTGTCGTGGATTGCGAGCTTGCATCCTTTTGGCCAAAATGATTACCAATACCCCAGGTATTTTTCATTATTATGTATATTCGCTTCTCTTGGACACAGCCGGGTCTTTGATGCTGGGAGAGCATGGTGTGTTGTTGTTTGGCATAGCAAGCAGGGTAGCCCGCTCTATGAATTATCAAGGCGTCACAAATAGGCTTTTACCTGGCTATACACGTTGTGCCTCATGACGTACACACTATCCCTCCATGTTTCACTCACTTGCACCCCATTATCCATTTATTTCCATTGAGGCACTTCATTTATTACTGCCCCCTATATTTCACTTATAGTATTACACTTGCACACACACTATTCATTTATTATTTCTTACTACACATCCCATGCACCACACACCACTCCCCTCAAGACTAGTGGGAGTGGCTATTATTATTTAAAGCACCTGCTCACCCTTTCATCAGCATTTCTGGCCTGGCTGTGTCCATTTGTAAGTATGGCCTTTTTCGGTGTTTTTGTATATGTCCCTGTGTTTTTATCGGTTCTGTTTGTGCATCAGGAACGTTCTGTTCCAGTTTAGGATTTAGGGACTCGCAAGTCTGGGGATCCTTGTCGTGGATTGCGAGCTTGCGTCCTTTTGGCCAAAATGATTACCAATACCCCAGGTATTTTTCATTATTATGTATATTCGCTTCTCTTGAACACAGCCGGGTCTTTGATGCTGGGAGAGCATGGTGTGTTGTTGTTTGGCATAGCAAGCAGGGTAGCCCGCTCTATGAATTATCAAGGCGTCACAAATAGGCTTTTACCTGGCTATACACGTTGTGCCTCATGACGTACACACTATCCCTCCATGTTTCACTCACTTGCACCCCATTATCCATTTATTTCCATTGAGGCACTTCATTTATTACTGCCCCCTATATTTCACTTATAGTATTACACTTGCACACACACTATTCATTTATTATTTCTTACTACACATCCCATGCACCACACACCACTCCCCTCAAGACTAGTGGGAGTGGCTATTATTATTTAAAGCACCTGCTCGCCCTTTCATCAGCATTTCTGGCCTGGCTGTGTCCATTTGTAAGTATGGCCTTTTTCGGTGTTTTTGTATATGTCCCTGTGTTTTTATCGGTTCTGTTTGTGCATCAGGAACGTTCTGTTCCAGTTTAGGATTTAGGGACTCGCAAGTCTGGGGATCCTTGTCGTGGATTGCGAGCTTGCGTCCTTTTGGCCAAAATGATTACCAATACCCCAGGTATTTTTCATTATTATGTATATTCGCTTCTCTTGGACACAGCCGGGTCTTTGATGCTGGGAGAGCATGGTGTGTTGTTGTTTGGCATAGCAAGCAGGGTAGCCCGCTCTATGAATTATCAAGGCGTCACAAATAGGCTTTTACCTGGCTATACACGTTGTGCCTCATGACGTACACACTATCCCTCCATGTTTCACTCACTTGCACCCCATTATCCATTTATTTCCATTGAGGCACTTCATTTATTACTGCCCCCTATATTTCACTTATAGTATTACACTTGCACACACACTATTCATTTATTATTTCTTACTACACATCCCATGCACCACACACCACTCCCCTCAAGACTAGTGGGAGTGGCTATTATTATTTAAAGCACCTGCTCGCCCTTTCATCAGCATTTCTGGCCTGGCTGTGTCCATTTGTAAGTATGGCCTTTTTCGGTGTTTTTGTATATCCTTAACATTGTTTGGGCCATGCTTGGAGCTGTATACAATTTAGTGCAAAACCTTTACGGCAGTGGTTGCACTAAATTGAGCTGTATTTTTGCTGGTGTTGTATTTATGTACTGAGCTTTGTTCTGGTACTGTATATATGTATTGAGCTTGGTTCTGGTGCTGTATATATGTACTGATCTTGGTTCTGGCACTGTATATATATATTGAGTTTGTTTCTGGTACTGTATATGTGCACTGAGCTTGGTTCTGGCACTATATATATGTACCGATCTTGGTTCTGATGCTGTATTTATGTACTGAGCTTTGTTCTGGTACTGTATATATGTATTGAGCTTTGTTCCGGTGCAGTATATATGTACTCATCTTGCTCCTGGCACTATATATGTACTGAGCTTGGTTCTGGCACTGTATATATGTACTGAGCTTGTGTCATGCCAATGGCCACGGGCCGTCAGGCTCACTCACATCCTGATGCCCACAGCCATGGAACTGTGAGCACTGGTCCCCCATCTCCTCCTCAGGAGACGCCAGCGCTCAGTTCTGCTTCTCCCGGCCAGGTCCTGTAGGGTTCCTGAAAGTTGTACAAAATTAGCCCATGAGCACCCTGGACTATAAGGGGGCCTAGCCCCTTCCTGCCTTGCCTGAGCCTTGTTGTCTTACCCTAAGTCTGTCTAAGCAAATGGTCTCCTAGTGTTTCCCAGTTCTTAGTGTTTCTCGTTCCTGCTACCTGTAATCAGTATCCCGTACTATCCTGGTCAAGTACCCTGTTGAGCTGAAGTTGTGCTGTGCTGTATACCATGCCTGTTCTGCTACACTATGCCTGGCGCCTGCCTGCTGCCTAGTCCCAGCCGAACTGTCTTGCTACTGTCTAAGCTACCACAGGTACACTATACAAACTATAGTCTGTGACCTGTGTCCTTTTGGCCAGCTGCCATACCGTTAAGGCGGTACAGCCCAGTGGGTCCACGTACCCAATGTGACAGTTTGGTTCTGGCACTGTATATATGTACTGATCTTGGTTCTGATGCTGTATATATGCACTGAGCTTGGTTCTGATGCTGTATATATGTAATGACCTTGGTTCTGGTGCTGTATATATGTTATGATCTTGGTTCTAGTATTGTATATATGTACTAATCTTGGTTCTGGCACTGTATATATATAATGATCTGGGTTCAGATGCTGTGTATATGCACTTTGTTTTGTTCTGGTGCTGTATATATGCAATGAGCTTGGTTATGGTGTTGTATATAAAACTATATTGCTTGTAAAAGTACAAATGGCTTTATGATCGAGTTACATAAAAAAAATTGGAAAAATATGACACCTCATTGATTGGTAGAGAAAACAAACATGGCGAGGGTGAAGGAGATGTCTGGAAAGGGGTTTGGGTTGGGGGCGCCAAACTGAATCTTTGCCCCGGGTGCTGGAGAACCTAGCTACTCCTCTGTAACATGTATAAGTATATGTGTAGTCAATACAAAGAACTAAAACATAATCTGTTATTTTCAAGGACTTTACTAAGGACCAGGGGATATTCATTGCGTGTGGAAGAAAGACATTTTAGACATCAATACAGGAAAGGGTTAGAGTGGTCAAACTATGGAATGCCCTATCCCAAGAATTAGCAATGGCAGATACTATGTCAGCATTTAAAAGAGGGTTAGATATTTATTTACTAATGTTCAGGTTTATTATTAATCTAGCAATGAAAAACATGTAATTGAGTGAGAAAAGTTAAAGTTCATGGACCTGCGTCTTTTATCAACTTATGAAACCATGTAACTATAACCACAGAGATTGCTGCAGCCAGATAAAGGCCTATAAATAATGTGATCATGTCTTTCAAAACTGCCTCCCCAGCAGCGCCTCATCAAATATTTGGGTGTGCTACTATGGTGAGATTCCATTGGTCTTCTTTTTATGGTTCAAAGGCCAGAAATGGAAAGCAAATATGAGTTGAGCAACAAGTCCAAACAATTTAGAAAGTGCCACCAAGAAAAATGCACCTGTCATGAAGTAAAATAGCAACAACTACAGTACATGGTGTTTGTAAAGGGTTACAACATTTGGCTCTGCGAGTGCCAGCTATACAGAGCCCCAGAAAAAGTTCAGGGTTGTGTAATATGCTTCATCAGTCCTGATGAATTGGACTGATGGGTGTTAAGCTGTTTCTGTAACTCCCTTAGACTGGAATCAAGAGAGCCATGAATATACATGGCCAACTCTATATTCAATATCTGCTTCCAATTATGAGGGATCCCAGAGGTGGGACTCCCACCTATCAGACATGTATGGCATATCATGTGGATGAGGATTAGCTGATTAGTCTCTGTGACCAATCAGCTAGTCCGAAAAAGATGTGGACATATGGGCACTACTTTGTAAGAAAGAAATCTATATGGGGTGCTGCAGTAACATGCAAAAAATATGCATACTAGGAAAGAGGAAAAGGCACATGTACAAAAATGCGCACACCCAAAATAATAATAAAGGGATATGAAAAAACGGGAATGAAAAGACGAAACTTTATTATACACTACATACAAAATATTTTTTAAATGGTTTTATATTTTGTATGTAGAGTATAATAAAGTTTAGTCTTTAGTTTAGTTTTTTCGTATCCCTTTCTTATTATGTTGGGTGTGCGCATTTTTGTACCTTTTCCTCTCTCCTAGTATGCAAATAGCAAGTCCTTGAGCAGATAGCAATGGTTCTAAGGCACTCAAGGGGTTAAATTATCCGGCTCGGGGGTTTGGTAAGGTATTCCTGCAGCCGTCAGCGTAGCCAATAGGGGCAAGGAAGTAGAGATATAAGTCGGTCCATACAGCATCGCTTCAGTATTACCTCAAACATTTAGAAGTAACCTTTACTTGCGTTTTCAAGGGCATCATGAGAATGAAGAAACACACCCCAAAATCTATCACCCTGTTTCTCCTGTTTTCAAAAATGTCCCCATTGTGACCCTAATGCGTTGCCTGGACACACGGCAGGGCCCGAAAGGGAGGGAGCACCGGGAGGCTTTCAGGACTCATATTTTGCTTGAAAATGTTTTAGGCCCCACTGTACATTTGGAGAGGTTTTGAACTACCAGAACGATAGAAACTCCCCATAAACGACCCCATTTAGAAAACTAGACCCCTTAAGGTATTTATCTAGGGGTGTAGTGTGTATTTTGACCCCACAGTTTTTTGCTAAATTTAATGCATAGCTGGTGAAATAAAAAAAATAAATCACTTTTTATATAAAAGTATCACTTTGAAGACCGATTTCTTTGTAAAGCGACCATGAGAATGAAGAAACACACCCCAAAATCTATCACCCTGTTTCTCCTGTTTTCAAAAATACTCCCATTGTTGCCCCAATCTGCTTATTAGACGTGTGGCTGGGCCAAAAAGAGAGGGAGCACCCTTTGGCTTTCAGGGCACAATTGAATAAATTCTCGGCCCCATATCATGCATTTAGAGGCATTGAGCAGCCTGAACAAAAAAAAAAAAACACGCAGAAATGACCCCATTTTAAAAACTAAACCCCTAAAGGTATTCATCTAGTGGTGTAGTGGGCATGCGGAACAAAAATTTTTAAAGGAGGAAATAATGGTTATTATTTCAGACACTATGGGTATATAATGTTTTCTTCGGATAAAATAGAGGAGACGTGGTAGAAGGTTATTTTGTTAGAAATATGCCACATTAATAAATTTGTGCGGCATACAGAAGAGAAGTGAAGCCGTGTATTCATAACGGATACATGTTGCTATAGACATATTTGCCTGTACTTATGACTATGTCTTGCTGAAGAAGCAGTTGGTGCCATTATGATGTCATTGTGGACAGAATTCTGTCCTAATATCAAATCAGTCAGAGAGGAAAAAATATTTTTTTTTGAGCAATTTAGAAGACTTACAAGTTTAGTAATGATTTTATACATTTTGAAGTACATTTTGTTTTCCTGCACCAAGCCAGGTTTCCAGAGGCTCATAGGTGTCAGAATGGTGGAAACCCCCACAAGTGACACCATTTTGAAAACTACACCCCTTAAGGTATTTATTAAGGGGTGTTGTAAGTATTTTGACGCCACAGTTTTTTTGTAAGAATTCATGCAAAGCAGGCGTAAAAACATATAATTTCACTTTTTTCATAAAATTATCACTTTGAAGACCGATTTCTTTTTAAAGCGACCATGAGAATGAAGAAATGCACCCCAAAATCTATCACCCTGTTTCTCCTGTTTTCAAAAATGCCCACATTGTGACCCTAATGCGTTGCCTGGACACACGGCAGGGCCCGAAAGGAAGGGAGCAACCGGAGGCATTCAGGTCTCATTTTTGCTTGAAAATGTTTTAGGCCCCACTGTAGATTTGGAGAGGTTTTGAACTGCCAGAACGATAGAAACTCCCCATAAACGACCCCATTTAGAAAACTAGACACCTTAAGGTATTTATCTAGGGGTGTAGTGAGTATTTTGACCCCACAGTTTTTTGCTAAATTTAATGTATAGCAGGTGAAATTAAAAAAAAAAAAACACTTTTTATATAAAAGTATCACTTTGAAGACCGATTTCTTTGTAAAGCGACCATGAGAATGAAGAAACACCCCCCAAATTCTATCACCCTGTTTCTCCCGTTTTCAAAAATGACCCCATTTTGAAAACTAGACCGCTTAAGGTATTCATCTAGGTGTGTACTAAGTATTTTGACCCCACAGTTTTCGCAGGAATTAATGCAAAGCAGGTGTAAAGAAAATTTTATTTCACTTTTTTTCACAAATGTGTCATTTTAAGGTTAGATTTCTTGTACAGAGGACATGAGAATAAGGAAATGCACCAGAAAATGTATCACCCTGTTTCTCCTGTGTTCAAGAATATCCCCATTGTGGCCCTAATGTGTTTCCTGGACACACGGCAGGACCCAAAAGGAAGGGAGCACCCGGAGGCTTTCAGGACACACATTTTGCTTTGAAAATGGGAGGATTCTACTTTTCTAGATTGAGAAATAGATGTCCCTAACAGTTTCTACACCCTATGACTATGTTGTGCTAAGAAAGCAGCTGTCCTGAAATCATGTCAGTCCATAGACATTATGTATATCAACCCGCTCTGATATATAGTAAGTTAGAGTGGGAAAATGTATTAAACTGTTGGCGGAAAAAGGCAATATATCCAAAAAAAAGGAGGAGGAATGTATCCAGCTATGTGGAAAACTAGAGCATGTTCACAGGATGAAAGAAAATTTGTAGGGCTGTAATGACTATTATTCAAAGTGACTGGTCATACAACGTCTCTTTAGCTCCATCAATCCCTATATAAGGGACGAATGTGCCAAGTGACGCGGTACACCATAACAAGCCCCTGCCCGGCAAGGTAGGAACCGCCATGTGCACAAAACAACCAATCACCTGTAGAATATATAAAGGGGCAGTGTCCCACACCGTATGTATAGATACAGTAAAGGACCACTACTCCCCAAATTAATGTCGCTATTTCTAGAAGTATTGTCGGGTGTAAGAGGTCCACCAAAAACCCGAACAAAACTGTAATAAAGCCCATAGTGTATTGATAAGGACAAAACAGGGACTTATGCATAGACCAGGGTTGGAAGGACAAGCGGAACAATAATATCGTGACTCACTTCGCTGTCCTCGTTTGCTGCAGACCCGACACCGTTTTTTGGGGTATTTTTAGTTAGATGTTGAAGGGATGGGGTGTAAAAAATGTTTTTCAACAAGTCGGTGTACATCGTCTGACTCATGGACTACTCTCTGGTCTGCAGATTGAAATAGGAGATCTTCAATCACTTTCTCCTGAAATTCAAAGAATGTCGCCCTGCCCGCTGATTTTTTGTACAGGACAAATGCGTTCTGCATCGCAACCTGAATTTGTTATAGCCGATGACACACACAGGCTTTTGTCTATCTGCAGAGGCCCCACATTCTCTAATAGTTGCTGTTGCACTTGAATGGACAGTGCTGATCATGTAGACGTCCTTGCGGTCACTAAATTTTAAAGCCACCATCTTCTCAATTTGAAAAGTGCATGACTCCCCCTTTCGTAGTTTTTTATCCACAAGTTGACGTGGGAAACCTTTGCGATTCCTGCGTATTGTGCCACAGGCTCCAGTGTTGGCACAATGAAGGGCGCTAAACAATGGCACACTGGCATAAAAACTGTCCGTGTATACATGATACCCCTTGTGTAGGAAAGGGCCAATTAAATCCCACACAATCTTACCAGTGGTACCAATATTTGGAGGGCACCCTGGTGGATTAAATTCACTGTCTTTACCCTCGTAGATCTTAAATGCACATGTGTAGCCAGTAGTGCTTTCACATAACTTGTAGATCTTTACCCCGTATTTTGCACTTTTTGAGTGTATGAATTGACGGAATGAGAGACGCCCTTTGAAATTTGTGGGATTCCACAACCTGGCATTAGGTGACGAAGGCTTATTGGCAATGTACTGCCTGGCATACAAATTTGTTTCCTGCACAAAATGTTCCAAAACTTGGTCCGTAATAAAAATATTCAAATAATTTAGTGGTGAAAAATTACTGACATTGGGACTTATGCCAGGAGTAGCAATAAAGTCATTTATGGTGGGAGAAAATAAACTCGTGGGTTCCCACACTAAATCGGTTTGGTGGGGTTGTGCAATTTCAGGGGCTGCACTTTGAACGGACGTTGTGGCAACTGCGGCGTCTCCCATATCACTGGTGCTGGGTCTCATATCCATAGAATCCCTTGAAGCGACACTTTCGCTGTCGCTTTCAAGTAAGGCTGGGTTCACACGACCTAATTTCAGACGTAAACGAGGCGTATTATGCCTCGTTTTACGTCTGAAAATAGGGCTACAATACGTCGGCAAACATCTGCCCATTCATTTGAATGGGTTTGCCGACGTACTGTGCAGACAACCTGTCATTTACGCGTCGTCGTTTGACAGCTGTCAAACGACGACGCGTAAAAATACAGCCTCGTCAAAAGAAGTGCAGGACACTTCTTTGGACGTTTTTGGAGCCGTTTTCTCATAGACTCCAATGAAAACAGCTCCAAAAACGGACGTAAAAAACGCAGCGAAAACGCAGCGAAAACCGTGAGTTGCTCAAAAAACGTCTGAAAATCAGGGTCTGTTTTCCCTTGAAAACAGCTCCGTATTTTCAGACGTTTTTGGTCACTACGTGTGCACATACCCTAAAAGCTCAACTTCAGATGCAAAATCCGTATCTGAGCATAGCATCTGATAGGCTTCCTCAACGCTGTATCTTCTGGCAGCCATAATGATAATACAGTCTAAACCGCAAATAATAAATGGAACTAGTGGTTTCAATTTTTTTTTTATCAACTAAGGCCTCATGCACACGACCGTAAAAACACCCGTTATTGCGGGTCGTAATTACGACCTGCAATAACGGGCTCATAGACTTCTGTTACCCACGGGTACCTTCCCGTTTTCTGACGGGAAGGTGCCCGTGCCGTTAAAAAAATAGAACATGTTCTATTTTTCTATTTTACGGGCCGTGCTGCTATACTATACTATACTGCTATACGAGTTGTAATTACGAGCACGGTCGTGTGCATGAAGCCTAATCAACTAAGAACACTAAAAGAATTAAACTTTTTTTTTTTTTTTTTTATTGTTTTTTTTACGTTTTTTTTTCAAACCTAAACCTAAACCCTACGCCTAACACAAACCGTAAACCCAAGCCCAGAACAGCACCCTACGCCGTCTAAGGCCCCATGCACACGAACGTGTTTTTGCGGCCGCAATTCCCCCGAAAATCCACGGGAGAATTGCGGTCCCATTCTTTTCTATGGGGCCATGCACACGACCGTAGTTTTTGCGGTCCTTGCACGGCCCGGGAGCCCGGACCGCAGAAAGAACGGGCATGTCTTATTACGGCCCTGTTCTGCGGTACGGGCTCATTGAAAACAATGGTGGCGGCCATGTGCATGTCCCGCGATTTGCGGGCGGCCTGCGGCTGACAGTCCGCAGCCGGCCGACCCGAAAATCACGGCCGTGCACACGGCTACGGTCGTGTGCATGAGGCCTAACAGCGTACATGCCGTCTAACAGCGTACCCTAAAAAGAAAGTCGTTTATAGTACGATTCTTAGTATATACAGTAAATATATTTATATTTATATGTATATACTATATACTATAAAATACTGAAAAAAATGTCTTTTTTTTTAATAAACTGTGTAAGGGACAAGTGATTTTGTGTGGGGACACTGACACACTTGTATCTGTTTCTCTCCACAGCTAGAACAGTGAGGAGAAACAGATACATGTTTTTACTTTTATTTTACAGTAGTGATCACTATGATTGGATCTCATAGTGATCACAAAAGATCAGGAACCAATACTATTGGCTCCTGATCACTGCTTTAAGAACAGAGCTGCTAGCAACAGCTCGTTCTTAGAGCAGGAGCTGTCATTTAGACACTCCCGGCGGCTCTGTACACAGTAACAGCATGTGACCGCTGTGATTGGCTGTCACAGCGGTCACGTGCTGTTACGACGAAATCGGCAGGTCCTGATGGCTGCACTAAGAACCGGACCTGTTACTTACAGCCGGATTTTAGTGCAGATGTCACCAGGGTGCCGTTAAACCCGCTCTACTACAGCGACGCCAAAAGGCATCGCTGTAGACTGAGTACCTGCACCGCCTGACGTCAAAAGACGGTGGGCGGTCGTTAAGGGGTTAAAAATAAATCATTTAGAAGGGTGATTAATGGCCTTAATTTATTAAGCCGATCATAGGCTGGGTCGCTTCTTGGGGGGACTTGGGAATTGTCAGTAAAATGCATGAATAGCATTAGGGCCTCATAGCGGTTTCTGGACATCACTGCTGCAAATACAGGGGTAGCGTGGACAGCACTAGAAGTCCAGTAGGACCGGACAGAGGGTTTTTTAACCAAACCCATATTGAGGGTAATGCCTAAAAATTTTTTTATTTCTGAGACACTTGTGGGGCTCCACATTCTGGAGTACATAGACGCAGGCTTTTGTAGAACAAACTGCCTAGCATACAGATTAGTCTGCTGGACTATCAAGTCTAGGACCGTATCACATATAAATAAATAAAAAAAATTATGGGGGGTAAAATTTTGGACCTCAACACTAATTCCTGGGGTTGCTTCAAATTGGGGTACTTGGGGGGAAAATAATAGTGCAGGATCCCACATCACGGGAGGGACTGCAACACTCGGCCCTGCACTTGACACCTCTACAGCGACTGACGTATCCACCACCATAGGACTATGGGGTTCAGTGGTAGAATTAGAATCGTCACTGTCACTGTCGGGAACAAATTCTGAAGCGGTGTCTGTTTCGCTTTCAGAAGTGTCGGAACATAGCAAGGCGTAGGCTTGCTCTGCGCTGTACATACGCTGAGACATATTTATAGATATGTGTATATATATATATATATATATATATATATATATATATATATATATATATATATATATGCCCTATAAGTCCTAACCCTAAAGTAAACCTAAAATCCTAAAAACGACACAAATTTTTTTTTATTTTTTTTTATATATATATATTTTTTTTATATAACAGACATAAAATAAATTCTAACGGCCCTAAACACAAACGCTAAACTAGCCCTAACCCTAAAGTAACGCTAAACTAGCACTAAACCTAAAGTAACGCTAAACTAGAACTAACGCTAAACTAGAACTAACGCTAAACTAGCACTAACGCTAAACTAGAGCTGACGCTAATATAGATTTTATATATTTTATATATATATATATATATATATATATATATATATGTATATATATATGTATATATTAGAACGATGATTTTTTTATCACTTTTTCTTTCTTTACAGAACAGGACGCAGACTGATTTCTCTCTCCTCTCAGAACAACTACAATGGGAGGAGAGAGAAACACAGCCCATGTCCTGGCTGTGTTATGAAAATAACTGTCAGTGATCTCTGTGATAGGTTTTATCACAGAGATCACCTCATCAGGGACCAGTCACAACGGTCCCTGATTGTTGCTGTGCCAGCTGCCGACACAGGTAAGCTATGCACTGCGCATGCGGGTGCCATTTTGGGGGGGGGGGATCGGACCGGGGGTGGGGGGGAATCGGACCGGGGGGGGGAATCGGTCATGAAGGGGAATCGGACGGGGGGGGGGGATCGGACGTGGGGGGGGCGGCCGCACTAATTACCCGTTCTCTCTCCTCTCTAAGGAGTTATTCCATGAGAGGAGAGAGAAATGGCGATGATCTGCCGCTTTAGCGTGAACGCCGTGAAATAGCGATTCACGGCGATCATGTGACCAGAGACCACTCGATATGGTCTCTGGTCGTTGCTCCGAACTCTCAGCTACCTCCGGTAGCTAAGAGAACGGAGCTCTGATCTTTCATTTCGGCGCTACTTTAGGCTAAAGCGATCACGTGAAAAGGCGTCGCCTTAGCCTAAAGCCCATTAGTGAGGAACATAAAAAGGCGTACTGTTGGTCACTAAGGGGTTAAATCTATCTGCTTGTAAGACAAATAGTATTACATAGCAAAATAGTTACTAGTTCACATATCCCATAGGTCTACTTTATGTTGACATCGATTTTTCTAGGAGTGACTTTTAGGGCCTTATATATTAGAAACCCCCAATAAGTCACCCGATTTTAAAAACTGCACCCCTCAAAGTATTTAATTATTATTATTTTTTTTTTTTTCCAGAAAATCAGATTTAATCCCTTTTTTCTGTAACACAGAAGATTTTACTAGAGAAACACAACTCAATGTTTATTACCCAGATTCTGCAGTCTTTATAAATATCCCACATGTGGACATAGTGTGTTAACAGACTGAAGCACCGGCCTCAGAAGCAAAGGAGCACCTAGTGGATTTCGGGGCATCCTTTTTATTAGAATATATTTTAGGCACCATGTCAGGTTTGAAGAGGTCTTTTGGTGACAAAAAAGTGGAAACACACCCAAAAAGACACCATTTGTCAAAATACACCCTTTAAGGAATTTATCAAGGGGTATAGTGAGCATTTTGACCCCAGAGTTTTTTTTCCAAATCTAGTGGAATTAGGCTGTGAAATTTTAAATCTATCTTTTTTTTTTTTTACAATAAAACGTAGACATTTTAAATTTGTACATGCATAAAGGAGGAAAAGCACCCCAACATTTGAAAAGCAATTTTTCCCGGTTATGGGAATGCCTAATATGTGGTAAAAAAAACTGCTGTTTGGGCACATGGCAGAGCCCAGAAGGGAAGAAGCACTATTTGTTTTTTGGAACTCAAGTTTTGATGGAATGCTTTTCGGGTGCCATGTCACATTTGCAAAGCCCCTGTGGGACAAAATCAATGGAAAGCCCCAAAAAGTGACCCTATTTGGGAAACTACACCCTTCAAGGAATTTATTGAGCGGTATAGTGAGCATTTTGATCCTACAGATTTTTTGTTTAATTTAGTGTAATTAGGCTGTGGAAACTAAAATCTACGGTTATTTCAAGTAAGATGTAGTTTTAGCTCAGATTATTCCATGTTCACAATAAATAAAGGAGAAAAAACAGCCCAACATTTGTAAAGCAAACTCTTCTAAGCTTGGCAATTCCCCAAATGTGTTCATAAACGGCTGTTTGGACACACGGCAAGGCTTAGAATGGATGGAGCACCATTTGGCTTCTGGAGCTCAAATTTTGCTGAAATGGTTTTGCGGCGCCATGTCACATTTGCAAAGCCACTGCAGGACCAAATCAGTAGAAACCCCCAAAAGGGACCCCATTTGGGAAACTACACCCCTCAAGGAATTTATTGAGGAGTATAGTGAGCATTTTGACCCCACATTTTTTTTTGCTGAATTTAGTGGAATACTCAGTGGAAATAAAAATCAAAGTTTGTTTTTTTTCAAGTAAAATGAAGTTTTAGCACAAATTATTCCATGTTTATCACAATAGATAAAGTAGAAAATGCACCCAACATTTGTAAAGCAAACTCTTCTAAGCATGGGAATACCCCATATGTGGTCATAAACTGCTGTTTGGACACACAGCAGGGCTTAGAAGGGAAAGAGCACCATTTGGCTTTTGGAACTCAAATTAGCTGGAATTGTTTGCAGAGGTTTTTTGTAGAAATTATTGGAATTAGGCCATAAAAATGAAAATCGACATTTATTCCAATAAAATGTAGGTTTAGCAAATTTTTTTTCACATTCACAAGGACTAAATGAGAAAAAGCACCCCAAAATTTGTGAAGCAATTTCTCCTGAGTACGGTAATACCCCATATGTGGTCATAAACTACTGTTTGGACACATGGCAAGGCTCAGAAATGATGGAGTGCCATTTGGAGCTCAAATTTAGATGTTTTCCGGATTCCATGTAGAATTTGCAATTTGGACTGAATTTGCAATTTGGACTGAAACTGTGGAAACCCCCCAAAAGTGACCCCATTTGTGAAGCTACAACCCTCAAGGAATTTATCTAGGGGTATAGTGAGAATTTTGAATCCACATGTTTTTTGCAAAAAAATATTGGGATTAGGCCGTGAAAATTAAAATCTATATTTTTTTTTCGATAAAGAAATTGTTCAAAAAAATTGTTTAATTTCCACAGGGACTAAAGGAGAAAAAGCACCCCAAGCCTTGTAAAGCAATTTCTTCCGAGCATGGTCAAACCCCATATGCAGTCATTTACTGCTGTTTGGACACACAGCAGGGCTCAAAAGGGAAGGAGCGTCATTTGGCTTTTGAAGCTCCAATTTATTTGGAATGGTGTGCACAAGCCATGTCGCATTTGCAAAGCCCCTTAGCCCCAGTTGAAACCCCCCGAAGCGACCACATTTTGGAAAATGTACCCTCGAGGAATGCGTAGTTGCCCTATATGTGTAGAATACCCACTGTTTGGGTATTTTTCAGGGCCTCGAGGTGAGTGTGTGCATTTTGGCTTTCAGCTGGCATTTAGAAAATATATTACTTTGCTTTTGTGAAATGAAGAAACTTTCTAATATACTTCATAAAACCTGCACGGATTGGGTCCCCGTTGCATAGAACCAGCTGTTCTTGCTGCGACGATTCAACACAGACTCTAGGACCCTAGGAGCTCCCTCTCCTCTCTGTTTGTTGATGATGTGTATAAAAGAGCTGGTTGTCTGGCTTAATTCATCAGCTAAGCCTGAAGGGAGGAAGGGGCTCCATAGTTGATAAATTGAGCCAGGCAGCCAGTTCCTTCAACCGCATTATCAACACACAGAGAGAAGGGGGATGCTCCTTCTCCCGGAGCTTGTGTTAATGCGTCACAGCAAGAATCGCAGCTCCACACTTCTGGGTTCACACAATGGGGACTGAAAACCTGCAATCCGTGCAGGTTTTAAAAATAGAGTATATTAGAAAGTTTCTTTATTTCACAAAAGCAAAATGCTAAAAAGTTTTTCTTTTGATCGGACAACTTCTTTAGGTAAATTTTTATTTTTGGGTATACTTTGGCCATGGTTCATTTATGGATATGGGTTTTTGACAAGAATGGCAAGAACAAAAATATCCAAGTAAAGTTTGGCACACTAAATATAAACTACATTATATACTTGAATGTCTTAAATGGGACAAATTAATAAAGAGTTTAAAAACATGGCTCTGTGTGGAAGATTTTAAAACAGTCAGTGGCTGGGAATGGCTGGGAATGATGGGCAATCTGGGCAATAATAATGGGTATCACATACACAACATCTTCTCTGAAGGTACTTTATTGTCTCTGACAGATTCACATTGTAATGGATGAGAGGGGCCAACATTTGCAAAAACAAGATCTTCAATT
Organism: Rhinoderma darwinii; assembly: GCF_050947455.1. Lineage (NCBI taxonomy): Eukaryota > Metazoa > Chordata > Amphibia > Anura > Rhinodermatidae > Rhinoderma > Rhinoderma darwinii. The sequence continues at coordinate 123,969,179 of NC_134691.1, read as the reverse complement.
AACTTTTACTGGTAATCAAGAAAAGTATCTGAATTTCCTGCCTTTTTGTATAACACAAGTATGTTATATGGGGCAACTTGAAATAGGTAAATAACAATTTTTTTGCACCAGGTATATGATTTTCTTAAAACCTTGTATGGCTGTAGAACCTAATCAGCAAGGTCTACTCTCTCCATGTATTTGTTGTAATCAATGATTCGCACAGGTTTTTGCTTTGGGGTAGTAGAACCTTGTTCTACAACATCCATTGTTGCATCAGTGTGGATCAAGCTGAGGATTTCCTTTTCGTCTTTGTATTTTACGGCAAGCAGCTCTCCGCTGCGAACACCGCTTGACTGCCCCTTTTTGTACATTTCATTGACCAAAGATTGTGGAATCCCCTACCGGTTTTTACAAATGGTCCCACAAACCCCTGTGTTATATTCAACCAAACTTTTAAAAAGGGGTATGCTAGTGTAGTAGTGGTTTACATACAGGTTATGGCCCTTTTCTAGAAATGGGGTCATAAGCTCCCAAACAATTTTTCCACTTGTCCCTAGATTGGGGTGGGGCATCCTGGTGGGTTTAGTTGGCTATCTTTTCCCTCATAAATGCGAAAAGCTGATGTGTACCCTTCTGCTAAGTCGGTGCCATCATCCCTGGATGTCAGCTGTATCTTACAGCTGACATCCTGATGTAATGGCAGGGACCTTCGATCCCCGCCATTAACCCCTTAAATGCAGTGGTCAAAAGCGATCGCTGCATTTAAGGGGTTTGCAGCTCATCGGCACCTCATCAATGAAATTGCCGGGGTTTCAGTGGCTGCAATGGCCACAGGAGGCCTAATAGTAGCCTCCCGTTGTGCCTAGTATGGAAAACTTCCAGCCCCACCCAGAGGCGGGGCCTAAAAGGCTTCTGCAGCCGTCGGCAAGATTACGCCGGCTCAGGAGATGAGCCGGCGTCATCAGCGGTGGATGTCAGATATATGTTACTGCTGACATCCACCTGTAACTGCAGGAACCAGAGCTAGCTCTGATCCCTGCCATTAACCCCTTAGATGCAGCGATCGAAAGCGATTGCTGCATCTTTGTGGTCGTCAGTAGATCGGCAGCTCTGCCCTGCAATTGCAGGGCTGCCAACTGCTACTAAAGCAACAGAAGACCTAACAATGGCCTCTTGCTCTGCCATTACGGAAGCCAATTAGGCCCCGCCCGGAGGCGAAGCCTAATCGGCTTGCTGTCAGTGAATGACTGACAGATCTAATACATTGCACTACATAGGTAGTGCAATGTTTCCGAAAAAAAACATCTGACAGTTGGACCTTCAAGTCTCCTAGTGGGACTAAACAAAAGTGAAAAAAAAGTTATAAAAAATATAATAAAAGTTTCAAGTAATAAAATAAGACACTATCGCTCTTTTCCCCTTATCAAGTCCTTTATTATTGAAAAAAATAATATAAACCATACATATTTGGTATCTCCGCGACCGTAACGGCCTGAAATATGAAAATATTATGTTAATTATTTCACGTGATGAACGGCGTTTAAAAAAATCCCATAAAAACCAATGCTAGAATTTACGTTTTTTGGTCACTTTGCCCATCAAGAATTGAAATAAAAAGTGATCAAAAAGTCGCATGTATCCAAAAATGGTACCTATAAAATCTATAGCTAGTCTCGCAAAAACCAAGCCCTCATACAGCTCAGTCGACGAAATAATCAAAAAGTTATGTTTCTCACAACATGGCGACAGAAAAAATACATTCTTTTTACAAAAGTAATTTTATTGTGCAAAAAGATGTAAAACATAAATAAGTGCTATAAATTAGGTATCGCCGGAATCGTACTGACCCGCAAAATAAAGTTAACATGTCATTTATAATGCATGGTGAATGCTGTATGAAAAAAAACTATGCCAGAATTGCTGTTTTTTTGTCATCTTGCCTCCCAAAAAATAGGATAAAAAGTGATCAAAAAGTCGCATGTAGCCCAAAATGGTACCAATAGTAACTACAGCTCGTCCCGCAAAAAACAGCCCTCATACCGCTACGTCTATGAAAAAATAAAATTAGTTAAGGCTCCAATAAGTCAGGAAATAAAAATATGCAGTTGTGCAGGCCCGAGGGGGACATTTCTTCTGTTTCAAGAGGCGATTTATCAAGGACCTAAAAGTGTGGACCAAAAGGGGACACCATTTATTGATTAATTCTTTAAGGGGTGTAGTATCCCAAATGGAGTCACTTTTGGGTAGTTTCCACTGTACTGGTACATTAGGGGCTTTGCAAAAGCAACATGGTGTCAAGAAACCAATCCAGCAAAATCTGTGCCCCAAAAGCCAAATGGCACTCCTTCTCTTCTGATCCTTGCCATGTGTCCAAACAGCAGTTTATGACCACATACAAAGTTTTTACTGTACGTACTCCGGAGAAGTTGCTTTACAAATGTTGGGGTTATTTTTGTTCCTTTATTTGTTGAAATACTTTTGAGCTAACACTACATCTTATTGAAGAAAAAGGATTGTTTTTATTTTCACTGCCCAATTCTAATAAAATCTGTGAAACACCTGTGTGGTCAAAATGCTCACTACACCCCTAGATTAATTCCTCAAGGGGTATAGTTTCCTGAATGGAGTCACTATTTGGGCGTTTTCACTGTTTTGGTCCCTCAGGTGCTTGGCAAATGCGACATGGCCTCCGCAAACCATTCCTGATAAATTGGAGCTCCAAAAGCCAAATGCCGCTCTTTCCCTTCTAAGCCCCGCTGTGTGTCCAAACAGCCATTTATGACCACATGTGGGGTATCATTTTACACGAGAGAAATTGCTTTATCAATGTTCTTGTGCTTTTTCTCCTTTAGTCCTTGTGGAAATGAGAACAAATTTGCTAGACCTACATTCTCTTTGAAATAATGTAGATTTTCATTTTCACGGCCTACTTCCAATAATTTCTGCAATAAATCTGCAGGGTCAAAATGCTCACTATACCCCTAGATAATTTCCTTGAGGGGTGTAGTTTTCAAAAAGGGTTCATTTTTGGGGGATTGCCACAGTTTTGGCACCGCAAGAGCCCTTCAAACCTGACATGGTGACTAAAATATATTCTAATAAAAAGGAAGCCCAAAATCCACTAGGTGCTCCTTTGATTCTGAGGCCTGTGCTTCAGTCCATAAGCACACTAGGGATATTTCCTAAAACTGCAAAAACTTGACAATAAATATTGATTTGCGTTTCTCCAAACGTCTAAAGGGTTAAGAAACTTTCTAAATGCTGTTTTGAATAATTTGAGGGGTGAAGTTTTTAAAATGGGGGGACTTATTGGGTGTTTCTAATATATAAGGCCCTAAAAGCCACTTCACAACTGAACTGGTCCCTGAAAAAATAGCCTTTTGAAATTTTCTTGAAATTGTGAGAAATTGCTGCTAAAGTTCTAAGCCTGGTAACGTCCTAGAAAAATAAAAAAATATTCAAACAACGATTCTAATCTAAAGTACACATATGGGGGATGTTAATTAGCAACAATTTTGTGTGGTATAACTGCCTGTCTTACAAGCAGATACATTAAAATTTATAAAAATGCTAATATTTGAAATTTTTTACAAAATGTTGGTGTTTTTCACAATTAAATACTAAATGTACCAAGCTAATTGTAACAGTATCATAAAGTCCAATGTGTCATGAGAAAACAATCTCAGAATCTCTTGGATAGGTAAAAGCATTCCGAAGTTATTACCACATAAAGTGAAACATCAGCTTTGAAAAATGAGGCTCTGTCAGGAAGGTCAAAAGTGGCCAAAGCAGGAAGGAGTTAGTTTGGAAAATATTATGTTCCAGCAAATCATATGTTAGAAATAAGTAAAAAAAATTATTTGGTTCAAAACCTTCCACCTCCACATTTGTACCTGGGGTGGCATTAAAGTCAGGGATGAATGGAGTACCAGAATTTGAAGCCTCCCATCTAATAAATGCTACATCTAGTGGCAAACTCCCTTGTAGGTTGGCATGCACCACTTCCCTAAAACTAGGCATGTCGCTTGTACTGGGCATCGTGCCCTGATTTGGATATGTTTCTCCAACAGCCCTCTGTACCTCTCCTGTACTGGTCCTTGCCATTTTTGGGGATGGCCCAGAATGACTGCTAGATTCTGAGCTGTCACTTTTGCTAAGAGCAAAACACTCAAAATTGTCATCGCCATCTGAGAAGACGCTTTCTTCGCTGTCAGTACATAAAAGGGCATAAGCCTCCCCTGCAGAATAAAATTGACGTGCCATTTTATTACATTTATATTTTTATACGTAAACGTACATAAACGTAAATGGTGTCAAATTAGTTCATTTAATTAATTAAATTAGAACAAATTAATTGCCACAACAAATTAATTAATGGGCACAGAACTTCCTGTCAAATTGATTACTAATATAACTTATACTACCCTAACCTTCACCCTAAATTATTACTAACTATACCCAAATAATTAATAATTATTACTAACTATACCCTAATACTAAAACCTAATACTATACCCTAATCACCCAGCCTGACCCTAACCTAACCCTATATCCTACCTAACAAGGCGGATTAATGGGATTGGGGGAATTGGTTATATTGTGTGTTTTTTTTACTTATGTCTTATTCTGTGAAATTAACAGATCTGACACTCTCTCCTCTGTTTGCTCTCTGACAGAACAGCAGGGGAAAGACAGTGCTTACACTACCATTCAAAAGTTTAGGGTCACTCAGAAATTTCCTTATTTTTGCAAGAAAAGCACAGTTTTTTTTTAATGAAGATAACATTAAATGAATCAGAAATTAACTCTATACATTGTTAATGTGCTAAATGACTATTCTAGCTGCAAACGTCTGGTTTTTAATGCAATATCTACATAGGTGTATAGAGGCCCATTTCCAGCAACCATCACTCCAGTGTTCTAATGGTACATTGTGTTTGCTAACTGTGTTAGAAGGCTAATGGATGATTAGAAAACACTTGAAAACCCTTGTGAAATTATGTTAGCAACGCTGTAAACAGTTTGATGTTTAGAGGAGCTATAAAACTGACCTTCCTTTGAGCTAGTTGAGAATCTGGAGCATTACATTTGTGGGTTCAATTAAACTCTCAAAATGGCTAGAAAAAGAGAGCTTTCATGTGAAACTCGACAGTCTATTCTTGTTCTTAGAAATGAAGGCTATTCCATGTGAGAAATTGCCAAGAAACTGAAGATTTCCTACAACGGTGTGTACTACTCCCTTCAGAGGACAGCACAAACAGGCTCTAACCAGAGTAGAAAGGGAAGTGGGAGGCCCGCTGCACAACTGAGCAACAAGACAAGTACATTAGAGTCTCTAGTTTGGGAAATAGACGCCTCACAGGTCCTCAACTGGCGTCTTCATTAAATAGTACCCGCAAAACGCCAGCGTCAATGTCTACAGTGAAGAGGCGACTCCGGGATGCTGGCCTTCAGGGCAGAGTGGCAAAGAAAAAGCCATATCTGAGACTGGCTAATAAAAGGAAAAGATTAATATGGGCAAAAGCACACAGACATTGGACAGAGGAAGATTGGAAAAAAGTGTTATGGACAGACGAATCAAAGTTTGTGGTGTTTGGATCACACAGAAGAACATTTGTGAGACGCAGAACAACTGAAAAGATGCTGGAAGAGTGCCTGACATCATCTGTCAAGCATGGTGGAGGTAATGTTATGGTCTGGGGTTGCTTTGGTGCTGGTAAAGTGGGAGATTTGTACAAGGTAAAAGGGATTTTGAATAAGGAAGGCCATCACTCCATTTTGCAACGCCATGCCATACCCTGTGGACAGCGCTTTATTGGAGCCAATTTCATCCTACAACAGGACAATGACCCAAAGCACACCTCCAAATTATGCAAGAACTTTTTAGGGAAGAAGCAGGCAGCTGGTATTCTATCTGTAATGGAGTGGCCAGCGCAGTCATCAGATCTCAACCCCATAGAGCTGTTGTGGGAGCAGCTTGACCATATGGTATGCAAGAAGTGCCCATCAAGCCAATCCAACTTGTGGGAGGGGCTTATGAAAACATTAGGTGACATTTCTCCCGATTACCTCAGCAAATTAACAGCTAGTATGCCAAAGGTCTGCAATGCTGTAATTGCTGCAAATGGAGCATTCTTTGACGAAAGCAAAGTTTGAAGGAAAAAATTATTATTTGAAATAAAAATCATTATTTCTAACCTTGTCAATGTCTTGACTATATTTTCTAGTCATTGTGCAACTCATTTGATAAATATAAGTGTGAGTTTTCATGGAAAACACAAAATTGTCTGGGTGACCCCAAACTTTTGAACGGTAGTGTATATATACTTGGTCACAGGGAAAGTTTGTTGCTACAACAAACTTTCCCTGCGATGGCCATAATTTGTTACCATGACCATCACATGATCGGGACCTGAACCTATCATGTCATGCCATAAAACACATGTAGCCCCTATCCACAGGATAGGGGCTACATGTGGGATTGTTGGGGGTCCGACTGTTGGGACCCCCCCAGCAATAAGGAGAACAGGGGACCGAAAGTCACCCAGAGCGCTACATGAGAAGCCTGGACTTCCGGATTCTGGGTCTGGCTTATTTGTTCCGCAGCTCCATAGAGATCAATGGAGAGCCGCTCGCGTATGCCCAGAAGAATCCCATTCATCTCTATGCAGCTGTCGGACACAGAACGCAGAAGTCACAGCTTCTCATGCAACGCTCTTGGTGACTTTCGGTACCCGTTCTCCTTATCCACAGATAGGGGATACATGTGTATCAACACTTTTAAACGGCCAGGAACAGCGAAATTTCTGTTCCTGGCCATTAGAGCAGCATGTCCGCTGTAAAACACAGCTGACCCCTGGAGTGTATAGAGCGTGTTCAGCGCGTGAGCCTACTGCATACATCAACCCCCCCTCCATGATGTGCCAGCATGTCATGGGTCAGGAAGGGGTTAAGTAATGAAGCTGTCATGGCGCCCGGCGATGCCGGATCCCTTGACTGCGGACTATAAGACGCAGGGACTTTTTAGCAAGATTTATTCTTGCTAAAAACTGCGTCTTAAAGTCCGAAAAATACAGTATACGTTTGTCATGGTGGAGTATCCGAATAATACTAATACTAAACAACACAACCCAACTACATGGAATTTATGAATAACATGGAATGTAATTTTTAGAGGCTTTCATTCATCCATAAATTTGTGAACCACAAATATGATAAAAGTATGCTCTGTAGGCATGTCATTGTCAACTACAGCATTTTTAGCAAGTGCTTTTTGTAGATTCATAAGCATTTGGGCATGGAAAAGTTGCCTATGAATACAGTATACGTTTTTATTTATTTATGTTATTTATATAGCGCCAGAATATTCTGCAGCGCTGTACAGGTACTGTAATCACTCACATCAGTCTCTGTCCCCATTTGGGCTCACAATCTAAATTGCCTTTCTCAAACATACTAGGTCCAATTTCACAGAAAGCCAATTAATCTATTAGTTTGTTTTGGAGTGCGGGAGAATACTGAAGTACCTGGAGGAAACCCACACAAGCACTTGGAGGACATACAAACTCAATAGAGATGTTGCCTTTGGTCGGTTTTAATCCCAGGCCCCAAGTGCTGCCGTGATAACCACTAAGCCACTGGTGGTTTTAAGTAATATTTATTAATAGTGTTTGTTCTTTAAATTAATATTGGAGTCACTCCAGTCAAAAAGTAAAAATTCAGCTTTTTGCCAGTGTAATGGAGCTCTACAAGGCCCCAAAGGGTAATTTACCTGAATGGCGCCGTTACAGAGATCCCCTGGCATCCCTACAGCTGAAGCTTGTGCTGGCCAAGACAACAAAGCAGCGCTGTCCTGAGCCGCTTTAGAGTCATTATACAAAATATACTCGAACAGCATCATATGATTTTACAATGATGACTACTCCGCTGCAGGATACTAATATGACACCAGTGATGATGGGGCTTGGATAATGTTAAGATGTATTCATTCCTAATTTTTTTGTCAGTAAGTCTCCATGACGCATAGTTTCTAACAGCCAGTTTTACAGTTTCCCACTTTGAGTTATGGAGATAGTAACCACTTGATGCTGTAATGTCGAAAATATGCAGTAACAGCAAATAACAGGAAGCACAACGACTACACAATGTAAAAGTAAGAAATAAAACATGATGTATTGGATGATTTGAAATTTTTGACCAGAGTATTAATATATGGCCACTTTCAAACGTGGCACAATTGCAGCAAAGCTGTGGCAATCTACATCCATGGAAATGTACAGTAATATATATATATGGATGGGGTTTTCAAAAGCACATCCACACAAAGTGAAAAAATTCCACTCGGAAATATGAGCTTGCTGCGGATTTTTATATTCACAGTATGCTCATTCTTCTGCAGAAATCTTGAAGATTTGAACAATGGATTTCAGCCTTTAAATGTATAGGGTGAAATCCGCATTGAATCTGCAGCACAATCTGCACCAAAATCCACATCTAACACGGACTATGGCCAGACGTAGCCAAAGAAATCTAAGTGTTAAATGTACTGATTACAAAATGGTTAGTCACTTTTACTGAAATCTAAAAATAATAAAAATGGCCCACCAGCTAAGATCTCTGGGTCCGGCTCTCTATGGCAAGTATGTGTTGATTTACATGCTCTCACCAGTACAGCTTATTCTATTGAAAGCCATGTACATATGCACGCACGCACACACACACACACACACACACACACACACACACACACACACACACACACACACACACACACACACACACACACACACACACACACACACACACACAAACTGAGCCTGCATAGTAGTCATGTCAATATGTGTGGATTGTCCAAGTAATCATATCTGGCAAGCATATATTACATAAAATTGTTTATTTTGTTGATATTTTTTACTTATGCTACTCATACAGCTATTATAAAGTAAGGTACATTTGTGCCCTTTACGCATCATGCACACGACCATTTCCGTTTTGCGGGCTGCAAAACATGCATCCTAGATGCTTCCGTGTGCTGTCTGTTCTTTCTGCGGACCCATACACTAGAATGGATGAGACGGACAGCAAAAACGGACAAGCATAGGACCTGTTCTATCATTTCAAAACTGACACAAGGATCAGCACAAAAAAAAACGTTTGTGTGTATGACCCCATAGAAATAAAAGGAGTCACTGTGAGATCCACAAATAAAAACAAATAGATAGGACTCTGAAGGAAACAATGGTTATGTGCATGAGCCCTTAAGCAGGAGGAGACCGAGAAACAAAAAAATGAATCCGGCAGTTTCTATGACAAATTACCAAATAGTTACTCATTAGTTGCATGGCGTCAGGAGCAAAGATCCTACAAATAAGCTTTGAATTGCATTTGTCCACTTTATGGAAATCAGAATATTCTATTTTGTTACATCTAAAGATCTCATCAGGAGGCACAGTAGAAAAGACTGATGTAAACAGATACTTTGATGATAGCAATTTGCCGTGTAAAGTTCAAAAAGTCACCTCTAAATTGCCTGAGAAGAATACACAGTGATTTGCCATCACTTGCTAAAATGATAACAAAAAAATGCCAATTTTAAGAATCAGAGTTCCCACAGAGGTTTATGACAGCTGATAAATTGAAAAGAAAGGGAGACAAGCAACCCAAAGAAAAAGGCAATTTGAATGAGCCTGGCTCAGCATGAAATAAACACTAAGAGGCACGATGTTTTATTTTTAAACCACTTGCCTTGTAAGCTGTAAATTTCACCGACGCTATTTTGTCTTGTGATATGATGCCAGTACGCACTTCGAGGAAGGGATATGGACTTGGATAAGGTCATTGGTTCAGTCAAACTAGTCTGCAGCTGAAAAGAAATAATGTTTTACTTTTATATGAAATCATATACAGCATTTCACTGGTTAATAATAGTCATAAAACGAAATAAACCAAACAAACAGATATCAGCATTATATGTAAGCCAACAGATGTCATCCCAGCAGATTTACTTAACAAGCAGGTTAAATAATGGTTATACACTTCATTTTTTTCCTCTCTTAGGAGAGGCTGATTTCTCAAAACCTTGTGCACAGTCATTACTATTCCATATTTTAAATGCAAATGAATATAATCCCTCATCTCTCTGGAGTCACAAGTCTTTAAGTGACAGAATCCGGAGACATTAAGTCAACTTTGGATATATCTGAGGGATAGCAGTGTTCTATTTGGAAAAGTGCCTTAAAAGGCTTTAAAGGAAGAATGTATAATTATCTGCTGACAGTTCTTATATGTCGAAGTAACCCAGGAGTTAACAAGATGCAGCGTGAGATATATAGCAAACCAACATATTATTGAGATATTCAGGGTGGAGGGCAATTCTCTTGTTATTGCACACACAGTATATTTTTTTAATACAATGATTAATTTGTGAAATATTGTTAGGCAATGTTTAAAGGCTTTTCGCAGCATTGACAGGTGCCTAATTGCAGCACAGCTCTAAGACCACTTCATCCTTTTATCCCATTTTTAGAAGAACTTGGACGTTCTTATTCTCACTGAGGATTTATTTTCTTGCCTCCTGACCAGGTGCAGTCTAGGGGCAAGAGTCATACTTTATATTTACACCATTTTAAAAAGTTTTAGGAATCAATGGGTAGTTAATTTGGCTCCATATTTCTTTTCAGTGCTCTATTATTGCCTTATCAAAATCCACTAGAAAAACAAGCCATAAAATGCACTTTGAACATGTATTGACTGCAAAATCAGCTTTCAAACTGGAACGCCTCCGTTTCAATGAGTCAGTTTGTGAAATTTCTTTCTTCCTAGATATCCAACAATCAACTATGAGTGGTATTATTATTGCAAATTGGAAGCCTTTAGGAACCACAGCAACTCAGCCACGAAGTGGCAGACCATGTAAAGTTGCAAAGTGGAGTTGCTGAGTGCTACAGCGCATAGTGCATAAAAGTCGCCTACACTCTGCTGACTCAATAACTGAAGAGTTCCAAACCTCCTCTGGCATTAACATCTGCACAAAAACTCTGCGCCGGAAGCTTCATGGCATGGGTTTCAATGGTCGAGCAGCTGCAGGCAATCCTTACATCACCAAACACAATGACAAGCAGATGGAGTGGTGTAAAGCACGCTGCCACTGGACTCTGGAGCAGTGAAAACATGTTCTGTGGAGTGACGAATCACGATTGCCAGGTGAACAATACCTGCCTGACTGCATTGTGCCAACTTTACGTTTGGTGGAGAAGGGATAATGATATGGGGTAGATTTTTCTGTAGTTGGTCGAGGCCCCTTAGTTCCAGTAAAGAGAATTATTCATGCTTCAGCATACCGAGACATTTTGGACAATTGTATGCTTCCAACTTTGTAAAAACAGTTCGGGGAAGACCATTTTCTGTTCCAGCTGGACTGTGCCCCATTCCAAAAAGTAAGATCAATAAAGGCATGGTTGGGTGAGTTTAGTGTAGAAGAACATAACTGGCCATACAGAGTCCTGACCTAAACCCCATTGAACAGCTTTGGGATGATCTAGAATGGAGATTGCGAGCCATGCCCTCTCATCCAACGTCTGTGTCTGACCTCACAAATGATTTTCTGGATGAATGGGCAAAATTTCCAACTGACATTCTCCAAAAATTTGTAGAAAGCCTTCCCAGAAGAGTGGAAACTGTTTTAACTACAGGGGGGGGGGGGGGGGGAGGGGGGACGAACTCCATATTAATGTGAGAAAAGCTTCAGTAGGTATAAAGTTTAGATGCAGTTATCCATATCGTGTATATGCACCTGTTTCACAGTGGGAAACAATGGCAGCTAACATTATATACATATTCTAGACAAAACAAATAATCCAGGAATTACTATTTTAATCAAATATAAGCACGCTACCACAAACATATTCAGAACACAATGTTGACATTTTAAAAGTTATTTCTCTACTGCAGATATATTTGAATTGATATTGTATTTTATTGGTGATGTTTTGTATTGTAACTGGTGGCTACTATGTATAGTGTTTAGCGTTGTATATAGACATTTACTCTATTCAAACTACATGTAGGGAATACTGTATACTGAAGTGTATGCACTTATCTACAAGGGGGCTGCGTGTGACACTCTACAAGGGAGGCTCTGTGACACTACGTACAAGGGGGGCTGTGTGGCACTACATACAAGGGGGGCTGTGTGTAGCACTATCTAAAGGGGGCTGTGTGTGGCACTATCTACAGATGGACTTTGTGTGGTACTATCAACAGGGTATGTGTGGCACCATGTGACACTATATACGGGGTGCACAGTACAATGAAGGTGAGGGATCAGCGGTGCTCCTCTGTGAGCATACGTGGAGTGAAGTGATGTTTTGTACTGGCTGCCACCCACTGCGGTCCCTCGGTAGTAGAATCCTTCTTACCAGGGACAAAACATATAGGGGAATAATGTGCAGAAAAGTAGCAGTGTCGTATCGGGTATCGGCGCCAGGCTCGGAAGATAAAGAACTAATTCTCTGGTTATATTGATCAAGGTACTCTTTTATTAGAATGACAACGCGTTTCTGGACCGGACCGGTCCCTTCGTCAGGTCTGTCACAGTGTTTGCACATGCAAGGTGCTTATATATGCAATGAAAAGGCTGGGAAAAACCCGGTACGGTGCAGTTGGTTTTACACATTTAAAATTGCAAAGCCTGTTGCGGGGTTAAAACCACCCATATGGCTTGATACATTTGAAATTTACACAGACTTTATATAAACAGTATATGTCATCCACATTTTAGACATTTAACAGTATACAATTGTTCATTAGAATGTTCAACTCTTAGAATACGAGTTAGAATAAGAGTTATTATGTTGTACTGTATTTGAATGTTATACAAATTTCTATTTGGATAATGATTATTCCAAATTTCAAATAGATGAAAAAAATAATGAAACAATGCTCGTTATAGTGGGTACACTTGAATGATTTTTTTGTGTTGTTAGTACTGTACTCTGTACTTTTATTAGTTAAAAATAAACTTGTGCCGGTTCTATGCTGATCCCTCGTACATCTCATCTACACAATTTAAAATATATAATTTATCTTATCACTCTTATTGTTGTTATTATTAGATTTCTTTGCACATGAATATTGGCTATTCCACATTGTTTGTGGACAGCATTGATATTTGGGAAGAATGAAGGTTAAAACAAAACATTTAAAATAAAATAAATGATGCAGACCTGCTTATTATACAGTGTGTACTATAAAAGGTTTGTTATATAATAAAAATGCTGTACTACCATATTTATTAAAATAGATTCATGCCTTTTTATATGCTCACATCTTGTATTTAAACCTTGGAGTGCATAGTTTTTCGTTTAACAAATATATATTCTCATATTGAAATTTGTTCTTCCACAATTCAGTTGAATTGCGATAAGGTTAAAAATAAAAAATGAAAAATTATGAATGTACAAAATGAATGTAAGTATACAACTGATTAGTGGTGCAGACCTACTGGTAATATAGATAAATTTTCGTTGGTGATATACTTCGGGAAATTATTTAAATATATTGTGTTAATACAGATGTTATATGTATCGGGGTTCGAACATTCTTTATCTAAAATATTCCGCTAATTCGTTATAAAGTAGCATCTGTGCCGAAGATACATAATGTTTAGATTTTTACTGTTATTCTTCATTAGGGGAATTGTTTATACACACATAAATGATTTAGGTTTCCTCAGTGTAGTGTAGAGTTGTGATTTTGTTTGTTTTCTATATGGTTCTACAGGAAAACTTTATGTGCGGTGGAACCTATCTACTGATCCTGTCTGATCTTATCGGACTTTCTAGTGAGGGGTATCCGTTCCATTTGTGGAAATGCAAACGGGGAAAATATATAAGAATGATTTTTAGTTATCATTAGTATTTTCAATGGTTTCGTTTAGTCCGTCAGGGGTCAAACTGTGGTACTTATACATCCAGTAAGCCTCCCGGTTTTTTAGACGGGAGAATCTATTATTGATGTTATATGATATATGTTCTAGTGGTGTAACTGTTACTGCAAAGACTCCCTCATGTTGGTAAAGGAGGTGTCTGGATACGTTATGTTTTAGAAAATGATTATTGGTGTTTGATCTGTGTTTATTAATTCTAGTTCTAAGGGGCTGTATGGTTCCACCTACGTATTGGAGGCCACATGTACACTACAATAGTTATATGACATAGTTTGAAGCACAATTCATGAATTGTTTTATTGGAAAGGTTTCTTTTGTGATGTTAAATGTTGATGTGGTCTTTCTATGGCTTATGGTGTCACAACATTGGCACCTAGCCGTATTACATCTATAGGCGCCTACTATTTTTGGAATGAAATTTGTGGAAGATTTTGTGGTGATTTCTTTTAATCTACTAGGTGCGACCATATTTATTATACTACGTCCTTTCCTGTAGGTGAAACCTGGTCTCTCAGGTATGATCATTTTCAGGACCGGGTCACTACGCAAGATGGTGGTTTTCCAAGATGGTCCTTAAAGTCTTGTGTCCACTATTGAAATCAGTAATAAAATTCTGTTTGCATCTGTTAGTTTGTGAAATGTCTGGTGTACAAAAGAGTACCTGATCAATATAACCAGATAATTCGTTCTTCTGAGTCTGGCGCCGATACTCCATACGACACTGCTACTTTTATGCTCATCATTCCTCACTATATACAGGGAGCACTGTGTGGGGCACTCTCTACAGATGATCTACCCCCCAGGGCCCCCTCCTATTTTATGAGATCCTATTTTATGGGATTTTATGAGCGCCCTGATTGTTGAACAGTATGGGCCCAAAATTTAGTAATGGCTGTCGCCAATTTTATAAAACAGGTTTAATATTCATATATCAATACCTATACCAAACCAGGCCAAATATTCCATATAATGATATACGTATATCAATATACAAACATAATCCCTATAAATATATATGTAGATACTACCATGTAATTACACCAGTACAGTTCAAAAGTAGCAAAAAATAGCACAAAATATCACATGCAATAACAATAAATACTGCCTAAAGAGACAAAAATATATAGACACTCAGTACATTACTGTATATCAGTGCTATCTCAAATATAAAGAGTTATTTAAAGAAAGCAACAAAATGTACGTACATTTGTAGTGTGCGTGCCTGTATGTACATAGTGAGTGTGTGCATAATACGTAAGAGCATTTAGGTCGTTTATGTGTGTATGCCTGTGTTTAGTGAGTGTACGTTTGTCCACTTGTATTATGTAGTGACCATATGTGTCTCTATTGTGTCAATATAATTTTGGATTTTTACGATTGTATTGTTTGAAGGGGTTGTCCGACGCCAGAAAATTTTGTTAATTGTTTAGCAAATGTACAATTCAGACACTTAATATACTTTCATTTTCAAAACTGCACAGTTGTCCAGATTTCTACACCCTGTCGTGGTCCTGGAAGTAGCGCTCCTCCCCTTAGCTGTGATGTCCCGAAATAGTAGCTATCTCCCCTTCTCTGTGTTGGTGACTAAATGGAAGGGCTGGCTGCCTGGCTCAGTTTGATAGATAAGCCAGCCCGTTTTTCACGGCTGGAAGACAGTACCCCTGTAATAAAGACAGCTCAAACTGAAAAAAGATAGCTCCGTGCTGACAGTCAAGGGGGGAATAACAGGTAATAAGGGGAGCAGGAAGAGGAGGGACGATTGCACACTAGACAAGGCGGCTACTGTTTTCCAGCCGTCACAGAGAAGGGGCTGGCAGCCTGGCTCAGTTCATTAGGTAAGCCAAGTCCATCACGTCATGGACGCACAGAGAGGGGGCAGCGACCTGCATCCTGAGTCTGTGTCGACACGTCACAGCTAAGGGGAGAAGCTCAACTTCCAGGACTAGACAGGTCATGGAAATCTGGATATCTGTGCAGTTTTAAAAATTAAAGTATATTAGTTAGTGTCTTCATTTTACAATTGCTTTACACGTAGATAGATTTTCTAGAATCGTACAACACCTTTAAGCACTTTTTATTGTTATATTAGCACTGTATCAGAGATTACACTTGGTGTGATTCATGAATAAATCACTCTTTTAATGACAGCTGGATTTAAAGACCAATTATCTCTGCCACCTTTATACGGCAGACATTACATTATTTTCTATGAGCTTGGACCGCAAAACACGGCGGTCCAGGCTCCTGGGCCATGCACGAACTGTGGAAATCACGGTCGTGTACATGGGCCGATTGAAATGAATGGGACCGCAATTCACCCGCTGATTTGCGTTTGAATTGTGGCCGCAAAAATACGTTCGTGTGCATGGGGCCTTAAGGTAATATTCACATATCGCATAATCTGCACCGAAATTCTGCAACAAAGTACAGTACAATGTTAGTAAATGGGGTTTTAGCAAACTACATTCACTCACAGCATAGGAAATCTGTTGCTGGTTCCAGGTATGCTTTCAAATCTGCAGCAAGCACTATCTGTTGCAAAAATTAAGTTTTTCATGGCGGATTTCATTCATCTGAACAAGTTAAATCCGTGGTTATATACTGTACTAAAATCTGCATGTAACACATGCAAATTCTTTTGCGGATTTTGGTGTAGATTTATAGGCCGGTGATTTTTTCACGAAGTCTGGACCTAGTCTAATGCTTCTGTCTTTTGTATGCACTCCTGTATTTGGCTAAAAAAAACTGCATCAAAAACTGCATGAAAAAAATTGCATGCACATTATGTGTTTGAGTAAAAAAAAAAATACGAAGCTGATGCAAAGAGAAAACAGCCTCTGCATCCTGGCATTTCTGGAACTGATTTTCAAATTGCTTTTGGTGTTTGCAAGTGTATTTTGAAGCATTTTTTTTGTAGTGGGAACTCAAAATCAGTTTAAAAAAACACCTCAAGATGTGGCATGCCACTTTTTTTTTACGAGGCGTAATTTTACGAGGTGTGTTTGAATTCAGTGGCATACAAATACGCCTTATCTGAACTACACAATTGGAGATGTTACTAGGCATATTGCAAGTCTATTTCAAGGCGTATTACGAGGCGTTTTACGCTCTGAAATACATCTGCAATTTGCCTAAGCCCTGTGCAGGAGACTTTATTATGGTACAGATAGCCATTTTATAGAGATATTCTGTGGGAGCATACTAGCGTCATTTTGCATCTGATGTAGCATGCCACCATTTTTTTCTGTGACATACATACTATATATTTGCATTTTTTACTTAAGATTTATTTTCATGTTTTAAAAGATTATTTTTTTTTAACACTCTTTTTTTAATTGTCAATATAGCATAGAGGAAGAAAAATAGTCTCAAAACACAATTAAAGTCAAGTGACATGTTTTAAATTATAAGAACTTAAAAGTACCAGTCCTTTAAAAAAAAAAAGGGTAAGGTGGGAAGGTCGGTGGTCCCTGGGGATGGAAAAGGGTGAGTGTGTGGCCATTAGGTGAAGTAAAGGGAGGTTGGCCCATGTTAAGGGCATTTAGGTTAAATTTGACAGCAAGTTTACTACAAATATAATAACTTTTGCTGCATTCCTCTAGACCATAAAACATTCTTATAAAAAAGGTATAAAGAAAAAGAATTTACAAAAAAAAAAAAAAAAACCTCTTCAGTTCAGGAATGAACTAATTTACATAAGCATACACCAAGTAATAAAATCATGGCATTTGCTACACAATGTGTTTCCTGATTTGGGGTTTTCATCTTTTATTTGCAGAGAGTTTGTTTTTATGGAATAGTCTTTACAGTCTTTTATAGAAGGGATTAGAAGCATCTGGCAT
Source organism: Rhinoderma darwinii (assembly GCF_050947455.1). Taxonomy (NCBI): domain Eukaryota; kingdom Metazoa; phylum Chordata; class Amphibia; order Anura; family Rhinodermatidae; genus Rhinoderma; species Rhinoderma darwinii. Next base: position 123,951,410 of record NC_134691.1, on the reverse strand, counting down.
GCTGCATTAACAGAGCAGAATCCATTCTAAACACTATATTTGGCCTGAATTCACTCCATTTCTTTTTAGTGAGAAATGTTCCTGCTCATTTAATGTTTTTATATTTCTAACACAACAGGGATAGATATTGCCTCACTAAACGTACAGACTAGTAAAAAGACAAACGGCAGAATAATTGGGGAATTCTATTCTTAAGAAAGGCTATAAGTTTAAGTTTTGTGATTCGTGACCTATGTAATCTAAAAAAAAGAATAATAAAAGAATAAAAAGTAGAATTCTAAATAATACATTGTCTTTCTGCTCCTTGAACAATTTGTCCTTTAAATGTTATCTAATTAATTATTGAAAACCCTTAAATAAAAAAGAAAATGTCTTGTACAGTACTATTCATTGGACAACCTAAGATGTTTTGTGTGAACATAACAGATCTATTAGGGCACATTCACACGTGGCAGAATTGCTGTTGAATTCTGCTGCGGACAGTCCGCAGTGGAATTCTGCAGCAGCCTTTTTTTACATTTGTTTCTATCCATTTTTAGGAAAGTTAGTTCAGACGTTGCAGAAAATAACTGTGTGGAAATCAGGCTGCGGTGCAGAATTTTCCCTCCGCAGCATGCTCATGACGTTGCGGAGAAGAGGCAGATTTTCACTGCGTATTTTAGCCTTTGCAATGCAAAAACTGAAATCTGTGGCAAGTCCGCTGTGATATCTGCAACGTCTGAATTACCTGTCAAATATGCAAATGTTGGTGCAGACTCGTTGCGTAATTGCCCCAAATCTGCACCAACATTTGCAGCGGAAAAACTCCGCCACATGTGAACATGCCCTTAGGTTACTGCAATCAGTGCAGAATAATTTTATAGCGCTTTTTTATTTGTTTTAAAACAACACTCATAATACGTGGACATTGTAATAAAAAGACCTAACATTTCTAAGCTCAAAGATCTGAGCTTTATTATTTCTCTTCAGCTGCAGTATTACTGTTTGTCTTTTAGAGGTTTTTTTAATGATTTCTGTCCAATGTTCCATTCCATAGATCAATAGAATGCAGTTCTCCCTTCAGAGCACAAAGTATCTGCCATGTTGAGAAGAAATGTCAACATTCATTTGATATGTCACGTAGAGCTCTGGTAACATGTTCAATTCCTGTTGGTTTGTGGAAGTAGGACTTGGACAGCAAGCTGTTATAACTATTCCGAACGCAGGCAGTAACACTGCACTAATTAGGTAAATATTTCAGCAATCAAGAAGTTCTCGGGAAACAAAAACACAGACTGAAACCAAGCATTAAATTGCTAATTATCTTATAAATTGCAGAGGACTGTTCTAATTCCTTTTTTTTTTTAAACTGAATAACATATGGTATGTAAGATAAGTCATCCATAACAAATACTGAGAATATGCATTAACTTGTCCTTTTATCGGTATTGATACAATGGAAGATCAACTTCTATTTACATAGTGATCCCTCAGTTTCCCATAACTAAGAAAATGTTTTCATTTGCTATGAAGCCTCCACATAATAACCAATGCAAGACAAAAACAGGCTAAAAAAAATACACAGAAATAATAAAATAAAAAAATAAAACAGGTAGGAATAAAATACACTATAATGCATAAATAATGCTATAGCATTATACACCCCCCCCCCACCCTGTGCTTAGCACTGTCAGCAGTTTGGAGTGATCCAAACTGCTGACAGATTCCCTTTGATGCCAATTCAGTGGTCCCATTCTCCCACCACACAGGAGAACTTATATTGTGAATTTAGTATTTCCTCACTTTAAAATTATCCATAAACAGCCATGATAAGATAAATTGATTGTAAATAGTGATGAGCAAATCAGCGAAAATTTGCCTAGCCTGAAAAGCACATTTCCCATTACAGAAACAATAGGGACTGCAATAGGGATCTGCAACAAAAAATTCAGTCTCCATTGTCTTGTGTATGGGAAATACAACTCCATAACAAGAAATGTATTTGTAAAAAATGTTGGGGTACAAAAATGGGTCAATTGTAAAGCAAGGGATTATGGTACATTAGTACAGTAGGTAAAAAAAATGGTGCATGCGGTTGAATAAATTACTAACAGCTTCTTGGAGGGATTGCTGTTGAGTGCTGCACAAATTCATTTACTAACATCAACTTATAGATGCTCTTCATTCCAGATCAGACTTATCAAAAATTAAATTTGCTATAAAATACTCAGATGTTTTTTATGAGGTACATACAAAGGTGGGGAATGAAAATAATCATTCCATGCTTTCCTACTGCTCCCTTCCTGGGTACACAGTTTACCTTGCTAAAAAAAAAAAAATTTCACTCCTCTTATCAATTAAGTTGTTGAGGTTGTTTAGTGTTAGGCTGGATTCACACGACCATGTTACGTCCGTAATGGACGGAACGTATTTCGTCCGCTAATCCCAGACCGAACACACTGCAGGCCGAAATACGTTCCGTCCATTACGGACGTAACATGGTCGTGTGAATCCAGTCTTAGTGTTGACAATGTGGCACATTTTTGGACAGAGGCAGGAGGAAAGTTCAGCACCAGAACAACTCTCACCCAGGCATCAATTCCAGAATTGTGAATTGGCCCCTGGGGGGAAGAGGATCAGCATTGGGCCGCCGCTCTTCTATCACCTCCTGGTACAGTGGAGATCTGCCTCGTTGGCTGGTAACCCACTGTTTATTATTTATCATGCAACGTAATGATAATTGTTAACTTCTAATTGCTAATTATTTTTAGTTGTCATGTGCACATTTCTTCTCCAATAGATTAAAGTCACACAACAAAAATAAAGTTATAACGTTTTGCTCCACCATATAGCTGCAAGGTTTACTTATTTTACTGAAATAGCTTTTATAGCAATTTCCTGTCAAACTTTTACAGGTTGATTTAAACTGTTGCCGGCAGTCTGTAGTTGGCAAGGGATAGGTAGCCAAGGGAATTTGTAAAGTGCTGCAGCTGCTAGCTCATTAGTAGGAGATAGCCAATATACTATGTATCAGTAACAGAGCTATTACAAGTATATTAGCAAATTGCTATAAAATGCCAAGCTACACCTCAACAAAACCTGTGTAAATGGTCCAGTCATTATAGTATACAATCAATGGCCACTTTACTAGGTAAACATATACATCTGGTAAACAATGCGAATACTCTCATGAAGACAACCCAATTCTATAGTGTCATAGAGGGATGACCGCTTTGGAACCCATCTGTAAGCCAAAAAAAGAGAGCCATTAACTTACCCTGGCGGGCCTGGTATATCGCATTGTCAGCCTTTCATCTCAATCATTGGCATGTAATACTACTATTTACCTGTAGGAGGAAAAAATATTGCCAGCCGGAGAGGTTCATGTGTTCGAGCTGCCAAACACCAGAATGGGGAGGAAATGGGGGCTCAGTATCTAGATGTGGAATACATTTTGGTGTTGGATTGATTATATCACAAATTATTATCTACTGGGATTTTTATGCACAACAGTCCCTACAGTTTATAGAGAATGGTACACAAAACAAAACATCAAATGTGTAAAGGATCTGCCAGACACAGCTTCTGTGTCGACGCTCGTGGTTAGTCAGTCTGCACCTGCTCCTAAGTCTGATCGAGTGACCCCCTCCTTCTACCAATCAGGCTGGGAGGCTGAGGAGTGGGAGAGCCTATCACAGCCTGGCCAGACGGAGCTAGCTCCCGCCCTCTGTCTATTTATACCTTCACTTCCTGCTCCTCCTTTGCCTGTGATTCTCCTGTTTCCTGGCTCTGCTGCTGCTTGAACTATTTGTCCCTGCTTCATATTGACCCTGGCTTACTGACTACTCTCCTGCTCTGCGTTTGGTACCTCGTACACTCCTGGTTTGACTCGGCTCGTTCACTACTCTCCTGCTCTGCGTTTGGTAACTCGTACACTCCTGGTTTGACTCGGCTCGTTCACTTCTCTTGCTGCTCACGGTGTTGCCGTGGGCAACTGCCCCATTTCCCTTAGCTTCTGTGTAGCCATGTCTGTTTGTCTGTGGTGCACTTATTGAGCGTAGGGACCGTCGCCCAGTTGTACGCCGTCGCCTAGGACGGGCCGTTGCAAGTAGGCAGGGACTGAGTGGCGGATAGATTAGGGCTCACCTGTCTGTCTCCCTTCCCCGTCATTACATAATCACAGGCCCATATACCTTTTCTACCCTGGTCCCTGACATAACTATGGACCCCCTTGAGACCCTGGCTCAGCAAATGCAGGGCCTCTCCCTACAGGTCCAAGCCCTGGCTCAGAGGGGTAACCAGCATGATGCTACCTTGGTAGTGCCCCCCACCTCACCTCTTGAACCCAACCTCAAGTTGCCTGACCGGTACTCAGGGGACCGGAAGACCTTTTTCTCCTTTCGGGAGAGTTGTAGGCTCTATTTCCGTTTAAAGCCCCACTCCTCAGGTTCTGAGAGCCAGCGAGTGGGTATAATTATGTCCCGGCTCCAGGATGGGCCCCAAGAATGGGCCTTCTCCTTGGCTCCTGACGCCCCTGAACTTTCCGCTGTTGATCTTTTTTTTTCTGCTCTCGGGCTCATATATGACGAGACTGACAAGACTGCCTTTGCCGAGAGTCAGCTGGTGACTTTACGTCAGGGTAAGAGACCCGTTGAGGAGTACTGTTCTGATTTTAGGAAGTGGTGTGTAGCTTCTCGGTGGAATGACCCTGCCTTGAGGTGCCAGTTTAGATTGGGTCTGTCGAACGCCCTGAAATACCTGTTAGTTAGCTATCCCTCTTCTGACTCTCTAGATCAGGTTATGGCTTTAGCGGTACATCTTGACCGACGTCTCAGGGAACGACGACTTGAACGTTTTGGTGCCTTCTCCTCTGACCCCCCCATGATGGCTCCCGAGGTTCTGTTGCTTCGTTCTTCCATGGAAAACTCGGATGAACCTATGCAACTCGGGGCCTCCGTGTCTCCCCAACAATGTAGAGAGTTCCACAGGAAGAATGGTCTCTGCTTCTACTGTGGGGAAGACAAGCATCAAGTGAACAACTGTCCTAGGTGTAAGAATAAGCAGCTGGAAAACTTCCGCACCTAAGTGATCATCGGGGAGGTCACTTGGGTGCACAGGTATTTCCCGTAAATATGAAACCTAATAAAATCTTGCTTCCCTTCAGATCTGCTACCGGCAGTGCCTTCGTGGATTCAGGGTCTTCTGCTAATATTATGTCTGTGGAATTTGCTATGTCTCTAGCTATGCCATTGATTGACTTGCCTAAACCTGTCCCGGTAGTGGGTATCGACTCCACTCCTCTTGCTAATGGTTATTTTACGCAGCATACCCCTGTTTTTTAACTCATTGTTGGCTCCATGCATTTGGAGCAGTGCTCTATACTGGTGATGCAGGGATTATCGTCAGATTTGGTTTTAGGCCTTCCTTGGTTGCAGATGCATAATCCCACGTTTAATTGGAATACTGGGGATCTTACCAAATGGGGTAATGAATGCATGACGTCATGTTTTTCTGTTAATTTAATTTCTCTCCCTGAGGAGGTGAACACTCTACCTGAGTTTATTCAGGACTTCGCTGATGTTTTTTCTAAAAAGGCCTCCGAAGTGTTACCTCCTCATAGAGAATACGATTGCGCAATCGATTTGGTACCAGGAGCTAAGCTCCCTAAGGGTAGGATATTTAATCTCTCTTGTCCCGAACGTGAGGCCATGAGAGAGTATATCCAGGAATGCCTGGCCAAGGGTTACATTCGCCCCTCTACTTCTCCTGTAGGTGCTGGCTTCTTCTTCGTAGGGAAGAGGGATGGTGGTCTTAGGCCGTGCATTGACTACCGAAACTTGAATAAGGTCACTGTAAGGAACCAGTATCCCCTTCCTTTGATTCCTGATCCCTTCAATCAGGTTCAGGGGGCCCAATGGTTCTCTAAGTTTGATTTACGTGGGGCTTATAACCTTATCCGCATCAAAGAGGGGGATGAGTGGAAGAGTGTGTTTAACACACCCGAAGGTCATTTCAAATACCTCGTCATACCCTTTGGGTTGTGTAATGCTCCCGCGGTCTTCCAGAATTTTATAAATGAGATTTTAAGAGACTACCTGTGGGTATTTCTTGTAGTGTACCTTGATGACATACTTGTGTTTTCCAAGGACTGGTCCTCCCACATTGAGCATGTCAGGAAGGTGCTCTAGGCCCTTCGGGAAAACAAACTGTTTGCTAAAACCGAAAAATGTGTGTTTGGGGTGCAGGAGATAACATTTTTGGGTCAAATCCTCACTCATTCTGCATGGACCCTGCCAAGGTTCAGGCTGTGGCTGAATGGGTCCAACCTGCATCCCTGAAGGCGTTACAGTGCTTCCTGGGGTTTGCTAATTATTACAGGAGATTTATTGCTAACTTCTCAGTCATCGCTAAGCCTCTTACGGATCTTACTCGCAAAGGTGCTGATTTCCTCCACTGGCCTCCAGAGGCGGTCCGGGCATTTGAGGTCCTTAAGAAGTGCTTTATCTCGGCCCCAGTGCTGATTCAGCCCAACCAAATGGAGCCATTCATTGTGGAGGTTGACGCCTCCGAGGTGGGAGTGGGTGCTGTCTTGTCCCAGGGTACCAGGTCCCTCACCCATCTCCGTCCCTGTGCCTACTTCTCCAGGAAGTTCTCGCCCACTGAGAGTAACTATGATATTGGCAACCGCGAACTCTTAGCCATTAAATGGGCATTTGAAGAGTGGCGCCACTTCCTGGAGGGGGCTAGGCACCAGGTAACTGTCCTTACCGACCACAAGAATCTGGTTTTCCTAGAATCTGCCCAGAGGCTTAACCCGAGACAAGCTCGATGGGCATTATTTTTTACTAGATTCAACTTTTTGGTTACCCATAGGGCTGGGTCTAAAAATATTAAGGCTGATGCACTGTCGCGTAGCTTCATGGCCAGCCCTCCTTCGGAGGAAGATCCTGCTTGTGTTTTGCCCCCAGGTATAATAATTTCCTCTGTTGATTCTGACCTAGTCTCCGAAATTGTGGCTGATCAAGGTTCAGCTCCCGGGAACCTTCCTGAGAACAAGCTGTTTGCTCCCCTGCAATTCCGGCTAAGGGTACTCAGAGAAAATTATGACTCTGCACTATCTGGCCATCCAGGCATCCTGGGTACCAAGCATCTCATTGCCAGAAACTATTGGTGGCCTGGGTTGCTTAGAGACGTTAAGGCCTACGTCGCCGCTTGTGAAATTTGTGCTAGGTCCAAGACTCCCAAGTCCCGACCAGCGGGCTTACTATGTTCTTTGCCCATTCTTCAGAGACCTTGGACCCATATCTCCATGGATTTTATCACCGATTTGCCTCCATCTCAAGGCAAGTCGGTGGTGTGGGTTGTAGTAGACCGCTTCAGTAAGATGTGCCATTTTGTGCCCCTCAAGAAACTACCCAATGTTAAGGCGTTAGCTACCTTGTTTGTCAAACACATCCTGTGTCTCCATGGGGTTCCTGTCAATATTGTTTCTGACAGAGGGGTACAATTTGTTTCATTGTTTTGGAGAGCCTTCTGTAAAAAGTTGAAGATTGATCTCTCCTTCTCCTCAGCCTTCCATCCTGAAACTAATGGCCAAATGGAGAGGACTAATCAGTCTCTAGAACAATATTTAAGGTGTTTTATCTCTGACTGTCAATATGATTGGGTCTCCTTCATTTCCCTCGCCGAATTTTCCCTTAATAACCGGGTCAGTAACTCGTCAGGGGTCTCCCCCTTTTTCTGTAATTTTGGGTTTAATCCACGGATCTCCTCCGTTTCACCTGGTGGTTCCAACAATCCTGAGGTAGATGTCATTCATCGGGAACTGTGCACAGTCTGGGCCCAGGTTCAGAAGAACCTAGAGGCGTCCCAGAGCATACAAAAGACTCAGGCAGATAGAAGACGTTCTGCTAACCCCTTGTTTGTGGTCGGGGATCTGGTGTGGCTGTCTTCTAAAAATTTGCACCTTAAAGTCCCGCTCAAAAAGTTTGCTCCCCGGTATATAGGGTCGTACAAGGTCATTGAAGTCCTTAACCCTGTCTCCTTCCGACTGGAGTTACCCCCGTCTTTTCGAATACACGACGTGTTTCATGCCTCCCTCCTGAAACGCTGCTCCCCGTCCTTAGCTCCCTCGAGGAAACCTCTGGTCCCTGTTCTCACCCCTGAAGGGGTAGAATTCGAGGTGGCTAAGATTGTGGACAGCAGGATGGTCCAAGGCTCTCTCCAGTACCTGGTCCATTGGAGAGGATACGGGCCTGAGTTGAGGACTTGGGTACCCGCCTGGGATGTTCACGCTGCAGTATTGCTCAGGAGGTTCCATCTTCGGTTCCCTAATAAGCCAGGTCCACCTAGAAAGGGTCCAGTGGCCCCTCATAAAAGGGGGGGGGGTACTGTAAAGGATCTGCCAGGCACAGCTTCGGGGTTAACGCCCATAGATAATCAGTCTGCACCTGCTTCTAAGTCTGATCGAGTGACCCCTCCATCTACCAATCAGGCTGGGAGGCTGAGGAGTGGGAGAGCCTATCACAGCCTGGCCAGACGGAGCTAGCTCCCGCCCTCTGTCTATTTATACCTTCACTTCCTGCTCCTCCTTTGCCTGTGATTCTCCTGTTTCCTGGCTCTGCTGCTGCTTGAACTATTTGTCCCTGCTTCATATTCACCCTGGCTTACTGACTACTCTCCTGCTCTGCGTTTGGTACCTCGTACACTCCTGGTTTGACTCGGCTCTTTCACTACTCTCCTGCTCTGCGTTTGGTACCTCGTACACTCCTGGTTTGACTCGGCTCGTTCACTTCTCATGTTGCTCACGGTGTTGCCATGGGCAACTGCCCCATTTCCCTTAGCTTCTGTGTACCCATGTCTGGAAGTCTGTCGTGCACTTATTGAGCGTAGGGACCATCGCCCAGTTGTACGCCGTCGCCTAGGACGGGCCGTTGCAAGTAGGCAGGGACTGAGTGGCGGGTAGATTAAGGCTCACCTGTCTGTCTCCCTTCCCCGTCATTACAAAATGTTTGGCAGTTTTATGGATGTAAATACCTTGTAAATTAGAGAGATCAGAAAACAATGGATAGACTGGCTCAAGAAGAAAGAAAGGTGGAAGTACCCCAGATAACCTGCATTACTGTAAGCATGCAGGGCCCCTGAATCTGCAGGTCGTTTTACTAAATAAATGGTACGAAGACAGAAGGTATAGTTGCAAACTCAGAACTTTATTTCAGACTGGTGCCAGTGGTGGACATGGCAACATGTGTACTCAGTTCTTCTCAATAGGGGAAGCGCAAAATTCGACATGGCTCAGGCAGGCTAAGATAGCTGGCTTGCTGAAGTACGTGTCACAGACAAGGCCAAGGGCGCCTTTCTCTGTTACAAAGTTTGATCTGACAAATAGGCCTAGTGGGCAGTAAAATGGTTGCTCATTTGATTGATGTACTGTGGGTTGGCTCGCACACGCACTTATCACTGCTCATACAATCGGACACCACAATATCGGAAACACAGGCCTCAACCCCACAGACCCAACGATAGACACTGTCGCCTTCCAACAGCTTTTTCCAGAACCGCTCTCCCCCTTAGCATTTTTCCCACAACTACTCCTCTCGACAGCACAGATAAGCCGAGGTCACACAAACTCCCTCCAGACACTGAACACTATATGGCAGGTTCACCGCAGTTTTATTAAAGCGACACCCCCAGCGGGAAGATGCAACACACGTACTTGAACGCCTTATCACTATGCACAAGAGCGTCAGACACAGCTATAATGGTGTGCGAGCCGTAGATCCTAACCTATCACCTAACAGTTTGAAAGCCAGCAAGCCAACCATCCTTTTCCATACCTGCAAAGGAACAATATTAAGTGCAACCAAAAGTACAATATACAAATTCATGCAATAAAATGTACACAGGCAGAACTGGCCAGACAATATAAATGCCATCATCCCAGTGGCCGGACTAACCACTCTCCATCTGGATACTCCACCTGATGGAAACACCAGATAGCAGCGAACAATAGCACATTTAAAGGTACAGTACAAATATATAGCTACAATGCCACGGAGGGCCAAAAACACAAGGAAAGATAAAGTGTAATATTCCCTTCAATTTAGGGATATATTCCCCACATTTTACATTATAAGAGTAGTATTTACAACTTCTAAATTAATAGCATGTTGAACCTTGACATGGATTGGTACAGCAGTTTCACTCCATTCAGCTAGGAGAAGGAATAGCACAGCCTGGCCAAAATTGGGCAGTTAGGGATTAAACATTGTTGCCTGGTCTAACAAATCTCGATTTAAACACAATTCACATGCATTAATTCATGCATCCATCCTGCCTTGTGCCAATTGCTGAGGCCGTTGAATGTGTAATGGTGTGGGGAATATTTACATGGAATAAATTAGGTCCCTTGATACCAAGTGAGCATTGTTTAATCCCCTTGAAGTCCAAGCCATATTCTGGTTTTTTTAGTTTTAGTTTTTCAATCCCCGTCTTCCAAGAGCCATAACTTTTTTATTTTTCCGTCAATTGTGTGGTTTAAAGGGGGGAGGAGATGTAGTTTCTAATGGCACTATTTAAAATGCAATATAAAGTTCTGGGAAACGGGAAAAAATTATTTCAAAAGTTATTTTTTTAACTTCTAATATTTTTTTATTTTTTGTACACTAATGAAAACTTTATTTTTAATATTTTTGTACATTTTTTATTAGTCCCCCTAGGGGATTAGAACCGGCGATTTGAACCAGATCGCTGTTCAATACACTGTAATACTAATGTATCGCAGTGTATTGTAATTTTTACAGGCTCCTGTTAAGCTCTGCCAGAGGAGAAGAAGAACCATGACAACCATCAGAAAACCCGTGATCGTGGCACCTTTTTCTAACAGCTAAGATTGCACGGTTGCTATTGACCGTGGTATCTATGTGGTTAAACGGCCATGATTAGGGCGATCTCTGTTTCTGGCCGTAAGCGCGAGGTGTCAGCTGTAATACACAGCTGGTACTGATACCCGCTGCGTATAGAGCAGGCTCTGCACGTGAGCCCGCTCCATATTTCAAGCTCCACACCAGGACGAACGGTCAGGTCGTGGTGCGTCATGGGGATAATTGTCAAAACCTACAATTCACAAATTTGCATCAACAATGTGATGTTATCATGTCACCAAGGTCCAGAATCTTCCAGCACCTTATTAAGTCCATGCCACTAATAATTCAGGCTTTATTGAGGGCCAAAGAAGGGAACCTAGGAGAAAGATATACCTAACAAAGCGGCCGATGTAGATCAAAAATTCCACTCTAACTTTACTTTTGTTTTTCAATCTGTTATATTCTGATGCAATAAAATATCCATTAACATTTTCTTTCAATACTCTCACTATATTTTTCCCCTAAAACCAGATGACTAAAATTACAAAAATTGCATTTGGAAAAACCTGAGTGAAGGGTGATTATTTTAGTCTTAAAGACATATTATAGAAAGACATGAATCGGCTCACAAGACTGCCGAAAATATCATTGATGCTGGGGTGTATGGAAAATTGGGTAAATTATTTCAAATGATAAGGAAGCGTGACTCATTTGGCTAAAATAATCTTGTGTTTATGTTCCAATAAAAAATTATACTTTTTGTTTGATATATTTGTTGCATTTAAAAGAGCAATTTTTTATAGCCTTCAAAGTAATTTAAATAAGCTGTAATATTTACAATTACATTAATGCAGCAATAAACAATATGTAAAGGCTTATATCCCTGTGGAGTGACAGTCATTGGCCCTGGACTTACTATCCTTTGACCAGCATCTACTTTCATAGGTGAATTATTTGAAGTAATGTACTGAAGTTCTAGCTGTAACTTTCATTTAAAGAAAACAATTAGTGAATGATTGGCCCTGGTAATGCCAACTGCTTCTTTCAGCATCAAACACAGAGCTTTTCTATCTTCAAAAATGATTTGACTGCAGTTGTATTATTTAGCATTTACTTTCTCTTTTTTCCATTTATGATTTTCTTTTTCTCAACAAAAATAAAAATTTTAATTGGTTAATATATAATAGTTCTCATGCAGAAAGTCAGTTAATGAAACAGTGCAACTAAACATAGTGTTTAATTTATTAGAACTTCTGATATCATCAGATATAATATACACAAACATCTGTTAGACATATCAAGTGTATGGCAAAAGTGGAATTATAAAATTACCACCCTGTAGTCCTTTGTAAGGAATTGGGTTTCCTCTATATAATAACAAAAAGGCCATTATCTTGGTCCAATAGAGAAACATCTCTCACTAACTGCGATTTGTCTAAAATGTAACATTTATTTCTTCAATAAATAAGAATATTGTCATTTTAACAGTGCCCAAGCAAACAAACAAACAAATGTGTTTAAAAGGGGTTTTTGGTGGAAAGGAAGCGTAGTCAGAAAACAGAGAATTTATCTCTGCAAATCTATTATAATTGGGCCAGATACACTGGGAGACATATATAGAGACGTATATAGGTTGCTGGAACATACGTAGTCAGTATATGCCAGTACTGATTTAGTCAGTGAATACCCACAGATTTAATTAGGTGTATATTAGTATATACTAGTATTCCCTGTCTTTTAGATTTACCACGATAAACACACTTTAGCTGGGATGCAAACACTAACACAAAACACATAAACCCAGAGTTAGTAAAACAAAAAAGAACATGCACAAACTGTCCTAGATTTATATTATTAGTCCAAGGAAGAGAAACGGATTGAGCTGTCGCTCATTCCTGTATTCCCTATATCCAATATGTCTCTGTATCTAGAATTGGCACCTAACTAACTAGTATTCTATGATGAACCTCAAACTCATCACTATATTTTATTATTTTAGTTTTTTTTAAAAGAGCACCACTAACTTCTCTACATTTTTCCTTACTTATACTGGTGTCCTCTCTTATAGATTCTCTGGTCCACATCTGCCTTTGCCTACAGCCAAACAGCCGGCGGCAGGTTTCCCTATTCTGATAGTTACACTGCGAGGGCAACATAGTGGGACTGCCTTTGAATTAGGGGGACGTGTTGAAAGAGTGCATTCTTCGTCTTATATCTAGGATCTCTACCTCCATGTTGCATATTCCAGGGTAAACTCTCATTGAGCTACAATATAAAGGCCCAATTGACACTGAGTTTTTTTTGGTGCTTATTTTGATGCAGAAACCACGTCAGCATCAGCGTCTCATAGGTACAGTGGTAGTACCCACGGCATATCAGTGACAAATATATCAGTCACGATGAGGGAACTAGAACCCGCTTGTGACGGGTATATCCATTGCTCGTCATTAAGTGGTTAAAATAGCACACAGGGGACAAAAATATGTAAATAGTCATTGATAAAGAGAGGAAGGGGGATATACAGATAACTTTCTATAGCGGGATATCACATAACAAAAGCCATTGAAAATGTCAAGTAAAAGTTTCTTGACACTGTATTTAATGTCTTAAAAGTCAAGATAAAGACGGCTACATCTGTAGGCACATCTTATTAGTGCAAATCAAGGAATATCAGTGACTACTATATGTTTCAAGGCATTTTTATTTATCTTTTTTTTTTTTTTTTTTTTCGCAATTAGGCATTAACAATACATACCAGTCCTATTAACCCCTTCCTGCAAATTGACGGGTCTGGTACATCGGCATTGCAAGTAACTTCCCGCAATCCGACGTAGCAGACCCGTCATGAAGATGAAGCTGGCAAAGGAGCTGCGCTCTTCATCTTCAGCGGGTGTCAGCAGGGTGTCACAGTTACTGACGATTGCCGCCAATTAACCCCTTCAATGCGGCGGTCAATGGCGTCTGCCGCATTGAGTGGTTGACAGAGGGAGGGGGCTCCCTCTGTAAACCACTGACCTCCCCTGCAAGAGATCGTGGGTTGCTATGGTTGCTATGGCAACAAGGAAGCCAAGCAACGGCTTCCTGGTGGCCAGGTACGGAAGCCTATTATGTCCTGTCCAAGGCAGGACCTAATATGGTTAACTGTCAGATGAAAAATGACAGTTACAATACACTGAAGTACATAAGTAGTGCAGCGTGTTGTACAGGGGATCGTAAGATCAGATCTTCAAGTCCCCAAGTAAGTGTAAAAAAAAAAAGTTAAAAATGTAAAAAAAAATGTTTAAGATAAATAAATAAAAGTTTTAAGCAATAAAAACAATAATAATAATCACCCTGTTTCCCTGATCAAGTCCTTTATAATTAGAAAAAAAACAAACAACTATACATAATATGTATCGCCATGTTAAGAATGGCCAGAACTATAAAAATATCCCATTATTTATGTTATCACATTAATTTCACCACACGGTGAACACCGCAAAAAAATTCAATAAAAAACAATGACAGAATTTATTTTTTGGTCACCTTTTGTCTCAGTCAAAATGTAATAAAAAGTGATCAAAAAGTCGTAAGTACCCACAAAAACTACAGTTCGTCACGCAGAAAACAAGCCCTCCCACAACGATATCAACTGAAAAATAAAGAATTTATTGGCAATACTAAAACATGATTTTTTTTTTTTAGAAAAGAGAATTTTTATTGTGGGAAAGTAGTAAAACTTAAAAAAATGATATACATTTGGTATTGCTTTAATCGTATCGACCCGCAAGAATAAAGTTAACATGTTGTTTATACTGCATGGTGAACACTGTAAAAAAGAAAAAAGAAAACGGAAAACAATGCTAGAATTGCTGTTTTTTGGTTTCCTTGTCTCCCAAAAAATGTAATAAATAGTGATAAAAATTGCATGTACACCAAAATGGAACCAATAAAAATTACAGCTCGTTCCACAAAAAAACAAGCCCTCACACAGCTCCATCAATTGAAAAATAACACGTTATGACTCCCAGCACTCAATGATGCAAAATTATGCTAAATGACGGCCCAAACTAATTTTTGTGGTTCAGTAGTTTTTCACTAAAAACAACACATCATCATTTGCTAGACCCCACAGGTGGTGCATATATGCAGCAGAGATGAGGAAACTTCAGGGCCTAATAGGACTAGTGAAGAAGTCAAAGATTAGGCAATACTGGAGCACATATATTTTGTAGAATACCCAAAAAACCCATCCTGTGCATAAAGGATTGTTTCAAAGCGTAGCACACCAATCAATGGATTATTAATTTTATTATTCATTCACCCCATTATTACATCATCCTATTATGCCCTGATGCACTCCGCCCAGCTAACATATACCCTGATGTACTACACACAGCTTACATATACCCTGATGTACTCCACACAGCTTACATAAACCCTGATGTACTCTGCACAGCTTACATATTGCCTGATGTACTCTGCACAGATTACACATGCCCCCACATTATAAGCTGAAATACCAGTAAAATCCCAAAGAAAACTACTACCAAGCAAAATATGAGCTCCAAACGCCAAATGGCGGTCCTTCTGAGCCTGACAGTGTGACCAAACAGCAGTTTATGACCACATATGGGGTATTACTGTATTCTGGAGAACCCGCTTAACAATTTATGGGGGGTGTGTCTACAGTGGCACAAGCTAGGCACAACATATTGGTCACTGAATTGGCATATCAGTGGAAAAATGGCAGTTTTCAATCTGCAACATCCACTGTGCACTAATTTCTGCAAAACACTTGTGGGGTCAAAATGCTCACAATTCCTCTAGATGAATATCTTCAGGGATGTAGTTTCCAAAATGGGGTAATTTTTCGGGGCTTTCCAATGTACTGGTACCTTAGCTCAATGCAACATGGTGTCAGAAAACTAAATGTATAAAATCTCCACTCCAAAAACCTAATTGCGCTCCTTCCCTTTAGAGCCTTGCTGTGTGTCTAAATAGCAGTTTATGACCACATATGGGTTATTGCCATACTCTGGATAAATTGCTTTACAAATGTTGGGCAGCTTTTTCTCTTTTATCCCTTGTGGAAATTTAAAAAATGCAACTTTTTAGTGGAAAAAATGTTGATATTAATTTTTACGGCCTAATTCCAATAAGGTCTGCAAAAGACCTGTGTTTTCTAAATGGTCACTATACCACTAAATAGATTCCTGAAGGTGTGTAGTTTCCCAAATAGGGTCACTTTAGGGGGGCTCCTACTGTTTTGGGGCCACAGGGACTTTTGAAATGTGACATGACACCTGAAAACCATTCCAGCTAAATTTGAGCTCCTAATGGTGCTCCTTCCCTTGTTGGAGCCTGCAGCAGTTTATGACAACTTATGGTGTGTTGCCGTAATGAGAAGAAATTGCTTTTCAAATGTTGGGGTGCTTTTTCTCTTTTATTCCTTGTAAAAAATTTAATGTCCACGTTTTATCGGAAAAATGTAGCTTTTCAATTTCATGGCCTAATTCCACTAAATTCGGCAAAAAAACTGTGGGGTTAAAATGCTCACTATACCTCTTGATAAATTACTTTAGGGTGTAGTTTCCCAAACGGGGTCACTTTGGGGGTTTTCCACTGTTTTGTTCCCACAGGGGCTTTGCAAATGCGACATGGCACCTGAAAACCATTGCAGCAAAACTGAAGCTCCAAATGCCAAATGGCGCTCTTCCCTTCTGGGCTCTGTCATGTGTCTAAACAGCAGTTTATTACCACATATGGGTATTGCCCTAATAAGGAGAAATTGCTTTTCAAATGTTGAGTTGTTTTTTGTCCTTTATGCCTTGTAAACATTGAAAATTTCTATGTTTTTATTGGAAAAAATTTAGATTTTCATTTTCACAGCCTCATTCTACTAAATTCAGCAGAAAAAACTGTGGGGTCAAAGTGCCTACTATACCCCTTTATAAATTCCTTGAGGGGTTTAGTTTCCAAAATGGTTTGTTTTTGGGAGTGTTTCCATTATTTTGGCACCACAAGACCTCTTCAAACCTGAAATGGTGCCTAAAATATATTCTAAAAGAAAGGAGGCCCAAAAATAGTCTACATTCTCCTTTGCTTCTGAGGCCTGTGTTTTAGTCCATTAGAACACTAGGGCCACATGTGTGATATTTCTAAAAACGGCAGAATCTGGGCAATAAATATTGAGTTGTGATCCTCTGGTAAAACCTTCTTTTTTTATTATGTATGAATTTCAGGCAAAAAAAAATTACATTTCTAAATTTCTCCTCTACTTTGCTTTATTTCCTGTGAAACGCCTAAAGCTTAAGAAACTTTCTGAATGTTGTTTTGAATACTTTGAGGGGTGCAGTTTTTAAAATGTGGTGATTTATTAGGGTTTGTATTGCATGGGCCCCTCAAAGCCACTTCATAACTGAACTGGTCCCTGAAAAAAGAGCCATTTGACATTTTCTTGAATATGTGAGAAATTGCTGCTAAAGTTCTAAGCTTTGTAACGTCCTAGAAAAAGAAAAGAACGTTAAAAAAAGAATGCCAACATAATATAGTCTTATGGGATATGTGAAATAGTAAATATTTTGTGTAGTATTACTATCTGTTCACAAGCAGATAAATTTAAATTTAGAAAAGCGCTAATTTTTGCAAAGTTTCTCTAAATTTTGGTGTTTTTCACAAACAATTTATCGACCAAATTTTTTCACTAACATAAAGTACATATGTCACGAGAAAACAATCTCAGAATTGTTTGGATAGGTAAAATAATTCCAAAGCTATTACCACATAAAGTGACACATGTCAGATTTGAAAAAATCGTCTTCGTCTTTAAAGGGAACCTGCCACCAGCATTTCACCTATTAAACTTTACTTATCCCTCACTGGCCGCTGCTATAAAAAGTTCATTGCCATTATCCCCTCTCCTAAACTCCTCCTCCGACAGTATATAACGGTCTGCAAACATTTTGTGCCTTTTATCGTAATAATACGGTGTCCCTACGCACACACCAGAAGAGGACATCAATGCATAAGCGCGGGATTTTGTGTGCTGGGGAAGACGAGGAGCTGTCAATCAAAAGTAAGGGGGTGGGGTAAACTCGGAAAGACTTGAGGAATGAAGATGTGACTCCTTTCAAATGAAGATTTGACTCTCTTCAAACGAAAATCGGACTCTTTCATGCTCATTAGCATACGGTGTGGGAACACTAAAAAACTGAATACTAAAGCTACGGAGCCGACTAAGAAGACAATTATAGGTTATATAGAAATCATTTTTCACCCACTACCATCAGGTATTGCTGGTTTAATAGGTGAAATGCTGGCGACAGGTTCCCTTTAAGGCCAAAACAGGCTGTGTCCTGAAAGGGTTAATATTCAAATTTTTAAATAAAGGTCGTAAAGGAGAGACCCTCATTTATGCCACTAGGGCTAAAACTAAATCCTGCTTTCTTGGGCCTAGTTTAACTTGTTGAATTCCCCAGAATTATAGTATTTTCCAATTGATATTATTTACATAGCAAGTGGTGTATCTGTCTGTATAGCACTAATATATTGTAAGATTCTTATTCACAGCTGTTGAATTGTTTTACCCATGTATAACAGAGAACAGCTTCATTGGGCTACATATGTCACTGTAAAGGGAAGTGTTTTATATATTTATATCTATGTACATGTGAGTGTAGATATATATTTGTCCCTCCAGAGAGGTGTAGAGAGGGGGGGAGAAGACATTGGACACATCCAATGCATTCACAGTGTCTGCCCTTCCATCCCCCTCACCAAGTAATGAGACACCCAGGGGGGTGAAAGCCATAAGCAGTGAACAAATCCTGTATTTCCAGGAAGCAGGAAGTTCATACTGCCTGCCCTCCCCACCCTTTGCCAGGTAATGAGCACATGGCCCCCCCACTTCCATGTGCATGAGCATGTGATGTCACACAGATGTGCACGGACAAGGTATAAGAGGGTCAACTGTCCCACACTCAGTCTCTCCTGTTTCCTGCCTCCTTCAAGACATACAAACTCACCAACTTGGACCACATGAAATCCATGTGTAGCAGCTGCTACATGTTACACTCTCCCCCCTCCTTACTTCAATCCTTTACCTGCATATCCCCTGGTACCTATACATCCCCTGGTACCTGTTTAACCCTTTCCCACAATTTACCTGCTATCTCATGGTACACAGCAACCCATTCCCCTTGTTAACCCTTTCCCTAGTAACCCTTGCTACCTGATTAACCCTTAGTGTACAGGGATAGTTATTGCTAGGAGGAAGTAGCACAGAAACAGTGAGCATGTGTATTGTATTGTAACGTAACTGTATTCATATGTATGTTTGGGTAAGTGGGTGGTGGTATAAGGTAGGATTGTGGTACCGTGTTTATACTGTACTACATATAGCGTGAGTATACTCAGTATATATTAACTTGTTATATGTATTGGGGTATACTGATACTATGCTGTGATCAGTTACTGTGTTCTGTGTTTGGTGTATTTGATATGTAATTGTGATTATTGTTAGTAATAAATATTTATTTACTATATAATTGTATTTACTCAGTCGTATACACTTACGTAGCAGCAAAGCAAGTAGACAAACGTTAGTATAAGGAAAAGGTAGGGGAACTAGGCATAACCCTAGTTACCCTGATTATAAAGGAGGTAGTAATGGTGGTTGACACAAGTAGGTGAAATCCATCATTATTCTAGCCCTTTAACAGTCACTCTATTGGTTTTACAGTTAAAGGGGTTGTCCACCTTCTGACAGCTGATGACCTATCTACCGATAAGCCGCTCAGATGGCCTGCGGGCACCGGATGTTGTGGCACATAATGCTATGTATGGAGCCCGGAAGCAGTTGGCTCCGTACATAGCATAGTGGCCGTGCTGCAGAATTGCAGGTCTGCTCCTATTCACTGCAGCTCGGCCGCTATTCCGTGGCCAGAGCTAACTGCTTCCGACTTCTACGTCCGGTGCATGGAATCACCAGATCATCTGATCTGTGCAGGGCCTGGGTGTCGGGCCCCCACAGATAATGTACTGATGACCTATCCGGTGGATAGTGCATCAGTTGTCAGAAGCTGGAAAACCCCTTTAATAACTATTCGATGTTGTATTACCTTTTATTTTGTGGATTACATTTTTTTTTTGTGGGAATATGTAAGGGACAATAGCTACACTCTACACATCTATAACAGCCCTCATGTCTAGAAGATAGACAATTACCACTCGAATAATATTTAATGGATTTAAAAAAAAAGTGCACTAAGGAATCCCTCCGATTTTTTCCCCCTTCTATATGTAATAGATAGTTGAGTGAGAAAGGACTTCTCTCAGATCTGTATTGTCAGTTAGTAATGACCAGTGACGAGACAGGACCTTGCTAATGTCCCTATTTCTTTCATCATAGGTGCCAATGTACTGAATAATTTTTGATTGACCTGTTTCCGTTTTATTTTTCTAATAAGTAATGAATTTATGTCTATAGTTTTGTCTCTGTGGAAAACTCTTTTTAGAGATTTATGGGCATATCCCCTTGAGATAAAACGACAATATAAATACTCACTCGCCTGAACGGAATCCTCATTTCATGAACCGTTTCTCTTCACTCATAATTACTGTTTAATCCTGATGCCTCATTTCAGACTTACTGGATAATGACTATTCCATGCAAGTACATTATTCGTAGATGTAGATTTTATATATACTTTGCTTTAAATCTGTAGGTTCTCATCAATCCACACAATTAAGTCAAGTGTGTCTTTGTGAATTTTTAAAATTAAATATATAGCCAAAGGATTTGAGTTTAAAATATCAACAAAATTGTGGAAACTATCAAGGTCACCTTGCCATATTATTAGTACATAATCTATGTACCTACTCCAGAATATTATATGGGGGAGTGAAAAAAATTAAACCATCATTAAAATGTTGGTCCTCCCACCAGCCCAGGAGGAGGTGTGCATATGATGGGGCACATGTTGTACCCCATCGCTGTGCCCCTGAGCTGGTGGTAGAAGCGTTCCTTAAAATATTTAAAAAAATATGCACTAAAATAAATCTTAATAATGCCAACACAAAGAAATTGTTTTCACGTAGATAAGAACCTATTGTTTTTAGGAATTGTGATACTGCTGCAACCCAAAACTCATGGTGTAAGCTACTGTACAAAGATTCTACATCTAAAATGGCCAGCCAAATATCTGGCAGAAATTTAAAATCTTGTAAGTTTTTATTTACTATGTATTTCATATCTTTAAATCGTACGTAACTTTTCAGATGACTTTTAGAATAAGTTATCATATGTGTGTACATTAGTAATAAAACTATTTCTGGCCATTATATGACTTGTATATGGCATTTTTAGCAGTTTTCCTCTCTACAGGCTCTAGCTCTAAGTCTCAGTTTTCTCTGAGTTAGTTGGTGGTACATAACTAGTATCGTGTCTGCCAAACAAAACACATATAGAGAAGAGGAGAATCCTGCTTCCCTAGCTCTAGCTATTATATATATATATATATATATATATATATATATATATATATATATATATATATATATATACACGCAGCATCAGCATGCAAAACATTACATCGTCACAATGGGCAGTGTAGCTGAGAATCCAGTACTGGGGTGAGATATAAATCTTACCAGAAGCTACTACTGCACATTTGTGTGTGTCTTTCTCACAATGCCCCCCATCCCCTCTCCATAGACATGTATGGGCAGTGTATGTATCTCCAATTCTTCTCTAAGATCATACAATAGATTTTCTAAATAAATAGCAATGATTTTTCAACAGTTGATTTTTAAGAGAAACCCTACTTACATAGCCAAGGTAGGATTTCCTGATCTTTGTGACTTTGTTGGAACATATGCTGTAGGTAATATTGAAGCTGCAACGAGGGATTCCCTGGACAGTATCATTTAGAGGTAGGGCCGGCATTAGAAGAGACCAGGCCTGCATCACTGGAGGAGAGGATGGTGTAGGAACGGGGACAGGTAAGTGTGGTGCTATTTACAAAGGAATTATTTTCAGAGGCATTATCTACAGGGGCCACTGTAGCACTACCTACATGGCCACTGTGGCGCTAACTACAAGGTCATGTGGCACTATCTACATGTTCACTGTGGCACTATCTACAGGAAACACTGTGGCACTATCTATGTGGGCAGTATGTGGCACTATCTATATGGGCAGTGTGGCACTATCAACAGCGGCCGCTGTGGCATTATCTACTTGGGCACTGTGACATTATCTACAGGGGCACTGTGGTGCTATCTACATGGGCAGTGTGTGGCACTATCTACAGGGGGCACTATGGTGTGGGGGCACTATGGTGCCATCTACATGGACAGTGAATGGCACTATCTACATGGACATGGTGACGCTATCTACATGGGAATTGTGCCACTATCTACAGGGGACACTGTGTGGCACTATCTACAAGGGACAGTGTGTGGCACTATGTACAGGATGCAGTGTGTGACACTACCTACAGGGGCAGTGTGTGGCATTATGTGCAGGGGCAGCATGTGGCACTATGTACAGGGAACACTGTGACACTATCTACATGGGCACTGTGGCACTTTTTACAGTGGCACTATGGTACTATCTACAGGGGGCACAAAGGTGGCATTACTGTGTGGGGGCACAAATTTTTCCCCATCATTCTGCACTCACTACTACATAATGACAAAGTGAAAACAGAATGTTTTATAATCTTTGCTAATTCATTGAAAAGGAAAAACAAAAATGTTGCATTGATATAAGTATTCAGACCAATTACTCAGTATTTACATGAAGCACCTTTGGCAGCAATAACATCCTTTAGTCTTCTTGGCTATGATGCCACAAGGTTTTGGTCACCTGGATTTGTGGATTTTCTGCCATTCTTCACTGCAGATCCTCTCAAGCTCTGTCAGGTTGGATGGGGACCATCGGTGGACAGCCATTTTCAGGTCTTTCCAGAGATATTCGATTGGGTTCAAGTCAGGGCTCTGGCTAGCCCACTCAAGGACGTTCACAGAGTTGTACCTAAGCTACTCCTGTGTTATCTTGGCTGTGTGCGTGCTTAGGGTCATTGTCTTGTTGAAAGGTGGACCTTCGGCCCAGTCTGAGGTCCAGAGCACCCTGGAACAGGTTTTTGTTAAGACTATCTCTGTACCTTGCATCATTCATCTTTCCCTCAACCCTGACCAGTCTCCCTGTCCCAGCCGCTGAAAAACACCCCCACAGTATGATGCTGCCACCACCATGCTTCACTGTAGGTATGGTATTTGGCAGGTGATGAGCAGTACCTAGTTTCCTCCAGACATGACGCTTAGAATTGAGGCCAAAAAGTTCAATCTTGGTTTCTTAAGACCACAGAATCTTGTTCCTCACAGTCTGAGAGTCCTTTAGGTGCTTTTTTGCAAACCACAGGCAGGCTTTCATGTGTGTTTTACTGAGGAGAGGCTTCTTTCTGGCCACTTTGCCTTAAAGCCCAGATTGGTGGAGTGCTGCAGTGATGGTTGACCTTCTGGAAGTTTCTCCCATCTGCAAACAGGATCTTTGAAGCTTAGCCAGAGTGACCATTGGGTTCTTGATCACCTCTCTTACCAAAGTCCTTCTCCCCCAATTACTTAGTTTGTTGGGGCAGCCAGCTCTAGGAAGAGCCCTGGTTTTTCCAAATTCTATTTAAGAATTATGGAGGCCACTGTGCTCTTGGGAACTTTCAGTGCAGCAGAATTTTTTTTGTACTCAAGATCTGTGCCTCCCCACAATCCTATCTCTGAGCTCTACAGGCAGTTGTATCCTCCTCATGACTTGGTTTTTGCTCTGTTATGCATTGTCAGCTGTGATACCTCATGTATACAGAGGTGTGTCTTTCCAAATCATGTCCAATCAAATGAATTTACCACAGGTGTACTCCAAAGGAGGTGTAGAACAATTTTAAAGATGATCTAGACAAATGGGAGGCCCCGAGAGATAAATTTCAAGTGTCAGAGCAAAGGGTCTGAATACTTATGTCCATGCGAAATTTGTGTTTTTCCTTTTTAATAAATTTGCAAAAATTACTAAAATTCTGTTTTTAGTTTGTCATTATGCGGTATTGAGTGCAGAATGATTGTGAAAAACTCTCAAGGTCTCAACATAACAATATGTGAAAAAAGTGAAAGGGTCTGAAGATGTTACGAATACACTATATTCTTTGGGGTTTGCAAAATTCCTGGACGCACTAGAAATCAGCGATGCAGTTCTCTGCGTACCGCTTTCTGAATTGACTACATTAGTGATACAATAATTCAGCATTTGGGGTCCCACTTTTAACTTTGCCCAGTGCGACACACTTTGTCTAAAACCGGCCCTGCTTAGAGGCAGGACACTCTATGGCCACACCATAGAGTGGTGCAATTAGTTTCCCTTGGACTGTGCAATGTGGAGGCAGGAAATGTTTTGGTGACATGCCTCCTTTGATTGACGCTGCATACAGCAACGGAGTAGCTGAGGAATCCCTCCAGAGATCCTAGATACAAGATGATAGTTGTAGGAATGAAGGTGGATATGTAGTATTGGAATAATTGACACAACCAAGTGGTATAGTTTTGATCGGTTTATTTGATAACTCACAGGCTATGTGTTTCAATACCGAACTGGTATCTTCACCAGGTCAGAGTATCCGTTCAAGCAGCGCCCACATCCCCACTTTAATTCCTACAATCATCTACCCAGGTGACATTGGGGACATTTCTCACCAGCCGCCCGAGAGGAGCAGTAACTGACAGAACATACAATTTTGCTATGCTTTTAACAGCGTTGTCTCTGCTGTTGCGCAACTGCTCAAGACCTATTCAAGTGTAACCAATCACATTTATCTGTGGATATCTACACTATGAGGCACCATATGTTATCCTTTTCTCTTTAGAACCTTTCCTAGATACAATCTGAGGGATACACCCCCTCAACTCGTCACCATGATTCGGAGGCAATCCCACTATCTTGCACTCATGATCCAGCTATCAGAATATAGAATCCCCCCACAGGCCAATTGGCTCTAAAGGAAGGCAGGTATAATGACGTGGACCAGAGAATCTATAAGAGATGACACAGAACCAGCTACAGGCTCCATTAACATTAACTTTGTCCCCTGTTGACGCCACTATAAGTAGTGAAACATGTAGCGAAGCTAGAGGTGCTCTTTTGTTTTAAAAATTGCGATGAGTCCGAGTTTCAGTACAAAATAGAATACTAGTTAGTTAGGTGCCAATTCTAAATAGGGAGACATAATGGATATAGGGAATACAGGAATGTTCAGTCCATTTCTTTTCGTTGAACTAATAATATAAATCTAGGTCTTTTTTTGACTGACACAAAACACATAAACCCAGAGTCAAAGTGTGTGCATCCCAGCTACAGTGTGTTTATCGTGGTAAATCTAAAGGACAGGGATTACTAGTATACACTGATATACACCTAATTATATCTGTGGGAATACACTGACTAAATCTATACTGACATATACTGACTAGGTGTGTTTCAGTAACCTATATACAGTACATTAATCTATATATGTCTCTACTCGGGTATCTGGCCCAATTATAATGGATTTGCAGAGATAAATTCTCTGTTTGCTGACTATACTTCCTTTTCACCCACAAACCACTTTTAAACAAGTCTGTTTTTTGGGCACTGTTCAAATAATAATAGTCTTATTTATAAAATAAATAAATGTTTTGTTTTAGACAAATCGAGGTTAGTGAGAGGTTTTTCTCTATGGGGCCAAGATAATGGCCTTTTAGTTACTACTATATTATTATATTTAATCTCACCTGTAATTACTTATATTTACTGTGGCTATCTTACTAATATATATACATGGTTTCAAGCTAACTCCTGGACTTTAGTTAGTACACAGGTACCTTCCCGAATTTACTGACATTGCAGCTTCACTCATGGAATTCTGCTTATATTCAATTGCAAAATGAAGGCATGGTAAAATCATTGCCACTATTATTTTTTGTTATTAGAGTAACCAAGCTCGACAGAATAGACTCATCATTAACATTTCAATAAGAATATATAGTAACATAATCTGTGCTGCAGGGTGATTACTGAGTTGTGAATATTACTGATGATCCCAGTGAGAAAAAAGCATGGCCTGTAGACATCAGAAACGTTGCTTATTCATCAGTAATCTAAATTTAGTACTACTGTATTATTTTGTATCTTCTACATCCATCCTTATAAACAGAAAATATGTAGTACACGTATGAAAACTGAAAGTGATTTATTGCTGGTTTACTGCTTGAAACAGTGATGGATTGCTAAATACAAGTGGTTGCATGAACATTTTCACATTGTACGTACTGTATTAAAGCATGAGAACATGTCCTAAAAATCATCCTATTGTTAGCGTTATCTGCAGAAATATGTTAAGTTAAGTCAACAATTAATCAAGGGAAAAAACCTTTTATTGTACATATTTTTCTAAAAATACATTAACCCCTTACCGTCATCCGCCGTATATATACGGCGCTGTTGGGCAGGGCTTCCCACAAACTGCAGTACTATTACATTGTGGTAATAGTGCGGGTTCAGGAGCTGAGCCTGCACCATCACCGCTAATGTAACGGCCAGGACCGGAGCTAGCATCCAATCCGGCCGACTAACCACTCAGATGCTGCATTCAATAGAGATCGCAGAATGTGAGGGGTTTCTAGCCACCGGCACCCCAGCAACATGATCACTGGGTTGCCGGTGGCTGCAATGGCAACCGGAGGCCTAATACTATATATATATATATATATATATATATATATATATATATATATATATAAAAAAACTAAACACCAGCGATCATGATGCCAGGGGTCAACAGTAAAATTACAAAGGAAGTCCCTTCCCTTGTTAATAGTGCAATCATTAGTAAAAAATAAAAGTTGTAAAATATAAAATAACAGTTTCAAGTAATAAAATAAAACACTATCGTCATTTTTCCCTTATCAAGTCATTTATTATTGAAAATAATAATAAAACCATACATATTTGGTAACGCCGCGTCCGTAACGACCTGCAAAATAAAAATATTATGTTATTTGTCCCATGCAGTGAACGCTGTAAAAAAAACAACTAAAAAATACTGCCAGAATTGCTGTTTATTTGGTCACTTTGTCTTCTAAAAATTTAAATAAAAAGTGATCAAAAAGTCGCACGTATCCAAAAATAGTACCTATAACAACTATAGCTTGTCTCACAAAAAAGAAGCCCTCATACTGCTCCGTCGACGAAAAA
The DNA here is from genome assembly GCF_050947455.1 of Rhinoderma darwinii. Classification (NCBI taxonomy): domain Eukaryota; kingdom Metazoa; phylum Chordata; class Amphibia; order Anura; family Rhinodermatidae; genus Rhinoderma; species Rhinoderma darwinii. The sequence continues at coordinate 123,924,311 of NC_134691.1, read as the reverse complement.
ATAAAAATGTTATGGCTCTTACAACATGGCGATAGAAAAAAAAAATTTTTTTTACAAAAGTAATTTTATTGTTCAAAGAGTTGTAAAACAGAAAAAAGTGCTATAAGTTTGGTATCGCCGGAATCATGCTGACCCGCGTGATAAAGTTAACATGTAATTTATTGGGCTTGGTTGCTTGCAGGCAGCCTTTCTTGTGTAATTGTAACATGTAATTTATGACCCGTGGTGAACGCTGTATATAAAAAACAAAAACTGTTTTTTGATCATCTTACCTCCCAAAAAAAGGATAAAAAGTGATCAAAAAGTCGCATGTACCCCAAAATGGTACCAATAATAACTCCAGCTCTTCCTGCAAAAAGACAGCCCTCACACTACTACGTCTATGAAAAAATAAAATTAGTTAAGGCTCCAATAAGTCAGGAAAGAGAATGATGCTGTTGTGCAGGCCCGAGGGGAACATTTCTTCTGTTTCAAGTGGCAATTTATCCAGACACTAAAATTAGGGAACCAGGAAGGGGAGGGCCCAAACATATCTGCTAGAAGCAAGGGTGCTCGTATTATACCAGGACAATGCTTCCCAGCAAAATTCCCCACACTGCAAACATGTTGTTTTCATTTTCACGGCCTACTTCCAATAATTTCTGCAAAAAATCTGTGAGGTCAAAATACTCACTATACCCCTAGATAATTTCCTCAAGGGGTGTTTTTTCCAAAATGGGGTCACTTGTGGGAGGTTTCCACTGTTTTGTCCCTTCGGGGGCTTTGCAAATGCGACGTGGTCTCCGCAAACCATTCCTGCTAAATTTGAGGTCCAAAAGCCAAATGGCGCTCTTTCCCTTCTAAGCCCTGCGGTGTGTCCAAACAGCCATTTAGGACCACATGTGGGGTATTGTTTTATCTTGAGAAATTGCATCACAAATGTGGTGGTGCTTTTTCTCCTTTGTGGAAATTAGAAAAAATTAGCTAAACTCTTTGAAAGAATGTAGACTTTAATTTTCACGGCCTACTTCCAATAATTTCTGCAATAAACCTATGGTGTCAAAATGCTCACTATACCCCTAGATAATTTCCTTTAAGGGGTCTAGTTTCCCAAATGGGGTAATTTCTGGGGGATTTGTACTGTTTTGGCACCACAAGAGCCCTTCAAACCTGACATGGTGCCTAAAATATTTTCTAATAAATCGGAGGCCCCAAAATCCACTAGGTTCTCCTCTGCTTCTGAGGCCGGTGCTTCAGTCCGTCAGCACACTAGGACCACATGTGGGATATTTCTAAAAACTGCAGAATCTGGGCAATAAATATTAAGTTGAATTTCTCTGGTAAAACCTTCAATGTTACAAACAAAATGGATTCAAAATGAATTTCTGCAAAACAAAATTGCATTTGTAAATTTCACCTCTATTTTGCTTTAATTCCTGTGAAACGTTTAAAGGGTTAAGAAACTTTCTAAATGCTGTTTTGAATACTTTGAGGGGTGAAGTTTTTAAAATGGGGTGAGTTATTGGGGGTTTCTAATATATAAGTCCCTCAAAACCACTTCAGAACTGAACTGCTCGCCTGAAAAAATAGCCCTTTTCTTGAAAATGTGAGAAATTGCTGCTAAAGTTCTAAGCCTTGTAACGTCCGAGAAAAATAAAACGATATTCAAAAAATGATGCTAATCTAAAGTAGACATATGGGGTATGTTAATTAGCAACAATTTTGTGTGGTATAACTGCCTGTCTTAAAAGCAGACACATTTAAATTTAAAAAATGCAAATTTTTGGAATTTTTCACCAAATTTTGTTTTTTATTACAATTAAATACTGAATGTAACAAGCAAATTTTGCCAGTAACATAAAGTCCAATGTCTCATGAGAAAACATTCTCAGAATTGCTTGATAGGTGAAAGCATTCCGAAGTTATTACGACATAAAGTGAAACATCAGATTTGAAAAAAGAGGCTCTGTCAGGAAGGTCAAAAGTGGCCAAAGTGGGTAGGGGTTAAAGTGTTATTTCCATCTCATAAAATTATGTCATATCCTAGTGAAATCCCATCGCTCTCTGGTCGGTGGAGGTCCAACAGCCGTGACCCCCACGGTTCATGAAAATGAAGGGGCCACAGTGTTGGTTTAGTGCTGCACTCCTTTCACTGTATCACCCTGCATAACGCTGCTCTTTTATTCTTAGGTTAGGTGGTGATCCCGGCAGTTGGACCCCCACCATTAAAAAGTGCTGGTATATATTAGCGATATGCCATAATTTTATGAGATGAGAATAACCCTTTAATGTGTATCAGATAAGGGTACCAATATATACTTGAATATTTAAACCGTCATCTGCCTTGTAAAACTTTTCTTAACATACTTTATCTGTATCCTATCCTTTATTTGTCATACGCTGATTTTTTATTTTCCCAGAGTTAACTGTAAAAATTTTGCTAGACAACAAGTGCTTCTTGGGATTTCAATCTGTTTATATCTGTATGTGACTCCTATTGACATGATCCTGTTCTTTCAAATAATTTCTGGAAAAATTGAAACCTAGTTTTGGTTGTCCCTTTCATGAAAATGTCATTTAACAAGAATATAAATTCGAATTCTAAATCCTAAGTAGAAGAAATGAATCACCTCCAAAGATTTCTTCTTAATTAACAATCCCTAGAACAGCATCTCCCTACCCGGCATCCATGGAACTACTACACGGGTTCCACAGTGATTGGGTGCAAAAGACACCCTAAAGTCTTTGTCCTACGGCCACCGCTCACCATTGATTCGCGGGGCCTACTGTGCAGCTCCAAGTCTTGCGTTTTGTCTCTTAAATAGTGATGCAGATTGACCCTTTGAAGCTGTTATCCCAGTCAGTATCGGCATTCAAGAGTCATGATTCAAGACTAGGAGCTCTGCAGAAGGCCTTCTCCTTCTCAACGAATCCCATATGAGTGGTGGCATCAGGGCAGAGAGGCAGAGCGGTACAGAGCTGTTTGGATTTTAATGGCGTGACATCAAAGGAGCTGGGACTCTGGGATATTGCCCATGATTTCTGGTGGCGTGCACACCTCTCAGGGTCAAGTCCTCAAAAACAAAGGAGCCAAGACTAATATCAAAACGAACGGAGCACCTGGAGTCCTCTGAGCAGTATGATAAGTGTCCCTACTTTCTATCTGCCAACGCTGAAGAGGGAGGCATAAAGGGGTCAATGACAGGTCCAATTCATGGATAAGGTGGGGCACATTATATTTAAATAATTAACTCCAAGGATAATTATCCATTTTCACACTGCAATGGAGCTCTGGGTGATGACAGCACTGGAAGGGAACATGTGAATTGGAGATGTAAGAGAACAGATAAAGGAGAGGGGCTCTTCTGTGTCACAAGGTTGCAAAAGGGGCAATAAATGTTAAAGGGGCACCAAAGAGGCACTGAACAGAAGGGCACTAATGGGGCAATGAAGGAATTAACCCTTAAAGCTCAAAAAAATTCTGTCACTTATCTGCACGGAAAAAAAGTGGTGTAAAAATGTTGTATGTTGGCCTTGACAACAAATTATTAAAAAAATTATGTAATTAATTTATCAGGGTCACCAGTTTGTTTTTTTTGTTTTTTTTACAGGGGTTCCCCCACTGCTAAAAAGGTTGGAAATCACTGCCCTAAAAAGTATCACTGGTCAACTTGCTGAATTTCCAAGATAGTTCACTTTTTTTTATAAATCACTGTGTTTCCTCCTTTTAGTTGCTGTAGATCAACAAAGTGTTAAAATCTGTATATATGGAGAGTATATATTAAATATTAAACAGGGTTTCAGTAGCAGGATAAGTGAACACATGAAGGGTTTGATGGACACTTACAAAGTTATATTCTGTAGCGATTTTCTTTTTTTTTAACAGAAAATTGTTTTATGTAAAATGCACATGACTGTAAGTAAAAAGTAATATAACTTGGTGCTTACCTTACCAATTTTCATAATATAGTTATTTTGACGATTTTGATGCATCCTCTCTTATGTGGAAGATATGTGTTTGTTTTGTTACATGAGTGTTAGTGGAGCGCAGCACAATTAAACTTAGCTGAAGGGAGCTATGACTCCTGTCAAGTCCTGCTCTCTGCTCTTCCCCTCTAGAGGGAAGCTGGCGAATCAAGACAGAGGAGGTGGGACATGGGAGTTTGAACTCTCTCTGCCCTGGGGTGATGTGTGGCAGTTGGCGAGATGGAAATATGCAGAATGAAAACCGATGCACAGCAAACCATGGCAGCTACAGTTGAGACTCTCCTCATCCGCCATCTCTCTCCAGATTGGCCAGCATCCCACTAGAAGGGAGGAGCAGGACTTCATATGAGTCACAGCTCCCTTAAATTAAGTTTGGTTGTGCTGAGCTTCACTATCACCAATGTAATAAAACCTACAAACTTCTTCTGCATACAGTAACATTACAAAGGGAGGGGGTACGATGCATGCCCTACATCTTCATCAGGGGAAACCCCCCTACACTTGTGTCTAGTGATGAGAGGGGTCCATTAGCAAAGATAAAAACGGGGGCTTTCTGGTGAAGATTAACACCATTACACCTCTGGCAACTTGGCATAGGAAGACTTGGTGCTTGTTTTCCTACCATCTCCTTTCCATGATCCTTGGGTAAATCCCCACAACCTTGTTTGCTAACATTTTAGAGCCTGTGGAAAGGAGATCCATTCTTAACTTCCCACCACTCATTAAAATAAGGAATGTATCTATTCTGCGCTGGATCTTTTCAAGGAGCAGTATAGATGCTGTACAGGCTGCCTCTATAGTGCCTACACCCTTGGTATGAAGCCTTTCTGTGTGGCTATTGTTATAACGATTAGCGACCATACGACCGTCTTATTATAAAACTAATGGCAAAGGTGAGTCTCATTTTGAGATAATGATAATAATAGTACTTAGCCATCCAAGGCTTATGGGGTCCCAGAGGACTGAGGTACATAACAGTAGTATTGTGCAGGAAAAACTAAATATTGGATGCACTGGTTAAATTTATTATTGATGTATTGTCTTTATAAAAATAGCTTTGACAAGATACAGGATAATACTTTTTTTTATTTATTTCCTGACTTTTCCACATTGACTAGTGAAAATACTGCAGGTGCTCTGAAATGAGGATTCTAGAAAGCTTTGTGTGTGGTCTTATAACTGGCAGAAACATGTCTTTGTGATTCAGTAAATTACCTTTGCTTCTACATTACTTAATAGAACATATTTGATATAATGGAAGAAAAATAAAAATCTTTTGAGACAGATTTTGTTTTGCTCTTTGCTGCCAAAAGGCGTGAGCTCACTATGCCGGCTTAATACATTCACAGATGTTTTAAAAGCCTGGCAAAAAAGAAAATGCTGTAATCCCAATGCCAACAAGCACGGACTGCTTTCATCAACATATTAAACGTGTTTATCAAGACCCAAAAGAGAAAAACTGTAAAGGGACAAGTCACTTCACATTTGTTTGGGATAAATCCATAGCTGTAAAATACAGAAACAAATAATAACTAAAAGGTTAGAATTATAATACAGATTGTTGTTTTAGTACAAAGCAAAACATAGAATTGCAAAATGGTCCTTATCTGCAGGGATCAGTATAGAAATAAAGATCCAAGCTTAACCTAAGCTGAAGAGCAGATGAATCTAGAAGGATAGACTATTGGAGGTCATTGTCACAAGAGATATGTCATAATTTTGCAAACCTAGTTTGGTCAATGAAAATTTCAATTGTCATTTTATGTGACAGGAGAATGCCTAGTTAGGTGTATGTTTAAAGTATGAATAAAACTTGCACAAACAGTATGTTTTTTCATCTAAAGACACCGATAATACAGGGGTAAAGAAATCTAAGTTGTTTCTAGCTTTGCATGGCGGAACTTCTGCAAGTGGTTGCAACCTAATTTGACAGTCAAAATTTTAATGGAAATATTGCAAACCCAGAACGAATCGTAAAGTATCTATTAGTATTTATAGCTCAGATACTAATATGAAAACATAAGCAGCATTTATTTGTAAAATTATGATAATTTCATTGATCTGCAAATGTTCCTCCAGCTTGAGTGTCATTAGTTTCATATGTCAAGGCAGCGTCAGACTGATGTTCCTTGGGCCCACCAGTGGATATGATTTTGAGGGCCAACCTTTATTTATATAGAACATGACTACTTTTTATTCCAACATAGTCCTTGTTTTTATCATTGTACACACAGGACATATCATCAATAACGTCTAATAGGTTATTTGTGAAACAACTCATGAGAGATAGACCCTAGTGGCAAGTGATTGGCTCCAAACTCAACTCCAAATGCGGTTGTCTTCTGCTCGATCTTTAAGGCTTATTATTGTGTTCGAGCCTGGGCCCACCGGAGGATCCTCTGGTTCTCTGGTGGGCAAGTTTGACCATGTTTGTGGGACAACAATAGAGCATAGTACTGTGCATACACACAGGCAGAGCTGTGTGAGTATTTATAATTAACAAAATACAATTTTCTTCCTGTATGTATAAAGACTATATGATCTATGTGAAAGTAAGAAAAATATGTCTGTGTTAATCCATTTTGTATGTGACTCCATCTTGTATGAAGCATCCATTTTATGTTTTGAAGAATCATCTATTTCTCTGTATAATTAAATTCATGCTGGGATTGTCTGGACACTCATAAGGTTAAATATTCTTAGCTATGTTTATCATTCTTTATCTGAGACTGCTATGAAAATGTACGTGTTGGCTTTGCAGCTGTAGGTTGTTATAGGGAAATAGAAGGATTTTGGGTATACAAAGTAATGTCTCTTTGTGTCTTACTTCTCTCCGATATATCAATATAACTAATGGATTTGGATCTGGGCAAGTGTACTGAAGGGTGTACGTTGACACACCCATCAAAACTTTCAGTCTAATATATTTTGGACAGGATTGCATCCACAATCTGAAATAAGATGTTTTAAGCATCAAAAACGCTGTGGCCAGATTTTTTAAGTCTATGTAGAAATATACACAGTATTTTGGTTTGTAAAGTCTTGGTGGCGTTCTTGGATTCAGTGGTGTGTTTTTCAAAATACAACATGCTCTGGGTATAGTATTTTTTTGTTATTTTTCCTATAGGCTTCTCTATAGGACTTGAAAAATGACATAAAAGTGAATGTTCAAAATGTTACAACATAAGAAAAAACACCACCAAAAATGCTTGTAAAAAATAGCATGAAAAACCCATGTGTTTTTACAAGCATTTAAAAGCGCTGAACAAATAGTGTTTGAGAAGGCAGCCTAATACTGTTTTATATCATACATTTTGTGTGGGTATTATTTATAAAATAAGACTTATTTCTAAAGGGGTTCTCAAAAACGTTGTCAAATAGTATATACAGATGTATCCGTCTTTACCTTGACTTTTAACGCATTAAACAAACAATGGCTAGATCCCTTATCTTGACTTTTTCAATGACTTTTCAATGGCTTTTGTCGTGTGATATCACGCTGCAGCAAGTTATCAGAATCAAGTTAAAGATGGCTACATCTGTATATATATCACTACATGCATAAGTAGATTGTAATGACTGACTGTCTTTTATATATGGATGGGGAGAAAAAGAACACCACACGGCGCCACATAGTGTAGATTACCCACGAGTAATATGCACAGAGATAAGGTGAATTGTACTCACCTAGAGAGGTTATGCTGAACAGGCACAACACTGTTGAAAGGGATAAATCAGCCTACGTGGTAAACACTGCTACTTAGGATGTGTTAGAAGCAGACACACCCAGAGTGTGCGTAGGTAGATCAAAGATACAGCTGCTGCCCAGGTCCAAACCGGTAAATGGAATTTTACTGCCAGGTATAGGATACAATCAGGGAGAAAAAATAGGACCAAATATGCTAGGCGCTGCTATTAAGAAACATATTTAATAGATAGAAGGAAATACAGGCTACGCGTTTCGACGCAGGACATGCGTCTTCATCAGGCTTTAAATATATGATAACAACCAAACATCTTATATATATACATATGTATCCAAAAGAGGGACCAATAACAGGGGGGAAATAGGGAGGAGATGGAAGAAACTTCGGAAAAACGGAGTCACACATATAATCAGGCATCAACACCAAGATTAAATAATAAAATATATAATAAATTCATAAGTTACTAATAAAATCAAAAGTTAGTAGTAAGATAAAAAACATATGCTTAATTTTCACTGACAGTGTAAATATTGAACAGAAACAGAGAATGTGTACCTTATTCGTTTTTAATTTATGTTGCTATATGTTTTTATTGACATTTTCCATGTTTTATCAATAATTTATTGTACGCTTATTTCATTCTTTGTTTCTGTTCAATATTTACACTGTCAGTCAAAATTATGCATATGTTTTTTTATCTTACTGCTAACTTTTGATTTTATTAGTAACTTATAAACGTATTATATATTTTATTATTTAATCTTGGTGTCGTAGCCTGATTATATGTGCGACTCCGTTTTTCCGAAATTTCTTCTGTCTCCTCCCTATTTCCCCCCTGTGATTGGTCCTTCTTTTGGATACATATGTATATATACACTACCGTTCAAAAGTTTGGGGTCACCCAGACAATTTTGTGTTTTCCATGAAAACTCACACTTATATTTATCAAGTGAGTTGCAAAATGACTAGAAAATATAGTCAAGACATTGACAAGGTTAGAAATAATGATTTTTATTTGAAATAATAATTTTCTCCTTCAAACTTTGCTTTCGTCAAAGAATGCTCCATTTGCAGCAATTATAGCATTGCAGACCTTTGGCATTCTAGCTGTTAATTTGCTGAGGTAAATCGGGAGAAATTTCACCCCATGCTTCCAGAAGGCCCTCCCACAAGTTGGATTGGCTTGATGGGCACTTCTTGCGTACCATACGGTCAAGCTGCTCCCACAACAGCTCTATGGGGTTGAGATCTGGTGACTGCGCTGGCCACTCCATTACAGATAGAATACCAGCTGCCTGCTTTTTCCCTAAATAGTTCTTGCATAATTTGGAGGTGTGCTTTGGGTCATTGTCCTGTTATAGGATGAAATTGGCTCCAATCAAGCACTGTCCACAGGGTATGGCATGGCGTTGCAAAATGGAGTGATAGCCTTCCTTATTCAAAATCCCTTTTTCCTTGTACAAATCTCCCACTTTACCAGCACCAAAGCAACCCCAGACCATCACATTACCTCCACCATGCTTGACAGATGGCGTCAGGCACTCTTCCAGCATCTTTTCAGTTGTTCTGCGTCTCACAAATGTTCTTCTGTGTGATCCAAACACCTCAAACGTCGATTCGTCTGTCCATAACACTTTATTCCAATCTTCCTCTGTTTAATGTCTGTGTGCTTTTGCCCATATTAATCTTTTCCTTTTATTAGCCAGTCTCAGATATGGCTTTTTCTTTGCCACTCTGCCCTGAAGGCCAGCATCCCGGAGTCGCCTCTTCACTGTAGACGTTGACACTGGCGTTTTGCGGGTACTATTTAATGAAGCTGCCAGTTGAGGACCTGTGAGGCGTCTATTTCTCAAACTAGAGACTCTAATGTACTTGTCTTGTTGCTCAGTTGTGCAGCGGGGCCTCCCACTTCTCTTTCTACTCTAGTTAGAGCCTGTTTGTGCTGTCCTCTGAAGGGAGTAGTACACACCGTTGTAGGAAATCTTCAATTTCTTGGCAATTTCTCGCATGGAATAGCCTTCATTTCTAAGAACAAGAATAGACTGTCGAGTTTCACATGAAAGCTCTCTTTTTCTAGCCATTGTGAGAGTTTAATCGAACCCACAAATGTAATGCTCCAGATTCTCAACTAGCTCAAAGGAAGGTCAGTTTTATAGCTCCTCTAAACAGCAAAACTGTTTACAGCGGTGCTAACATAATTGCACAAGGGTTTTCAAGTGTTTTCTAATCATCCATTAGCCTTCTAACACAGTTTGGCTGGGTTCACACGACCTATTTTCAGACGTAAATGAGGCGTATTATGCCTCGTTTTACGTCTGAAAATAGGGCTACAATACGTCGGCAAACATGTCCATTCATTTGAATGGGTTTGCCGACGTACTGTGCAGACGACCTGTAATTTACGCGTCATCGTTTGACAGCTGTCAAACGACGACGCGAAAATGGACTGCCTCGGCAAAGAAGTGCAGGACACTTCTTTGCCACGTAATTTGAGCTGCTCTTCATTGAACTCAATGAAGCACAGCTCAAGATTTACGAGCGTCTCAGACGGCTCGCAAAATGCGAGGAGGAGCATTTACGTGTGAAACGAGGCAGCTGTTAACAGTCTGTCTTTTCACACGTAAATGCCTCTCATCGTGTGAACATACCCTCAGCAAACACAATGTACCATTAGAACACTGGAGTGATGGTTGCTGGAAATGGGCCTCTATACACCTATGTAGATATTGCATGAAAAACCAGACGTTTGCAGCTAGAATAGTCATTTAGCACATTAACCATGTATAATGTGTATTTCTGATTAATTTAATGTTATCTTCATTGAAAAAAACTGTGCTTTTCTTGCAAAAATAAGGACATTTCTAAGTGACCCTAAACTTTTGAACGGTAGTGTATATAAAATGTTTTGTTGTTATCATATATTTAAAACCTGATGAAGACGCATGTCCTGCGTCGAAACGCGTAGCCTATATTTCCTTCTATCTATTAAATATGTTTCTTAATAGCAGCACCTAGCATATTTTGTCCTATTTTTTCTCCCTGATTGTATCCTGTCTTTTATATCGCCCAACTCAAATGAAAAAAAATCATAATTATTAGCATTTATTCACAATGATATGATATTCCTTTGAGCAAAGGAATAGATTTTTTAATTATTTCAATAGTAGAAAACATGCTTAGTATTTAATTCCAGTAAGGATTAACTGTAATCCAATTGGATTGTGTTTAATAAATAATAGGGCACTCATGAATAATCAGATGGAGAATCATGGACAAATCTTTCCAATTAATTAACATTATGATTCATGGTGTGAAAATATTTCAAATACATTAACAGGATTTTCTTTTGTTTGCATTTACAGAGTTTTTGTTGAAACTGTTTACTTTTCTGCAGGTTAAGCGTTTCATTGTATTGGTTAATTATATTAATTGTTCAAAATACTGTGCTAATTTAATTACTAAGGACTGTTGTTTAGAACCTTTGACCCTATGTAATGTAGGTATTTGGCTTTGGTTTATAAAAAAATAATTAAAAAAAACCCAGTAACAGGAACTAATATTTATATTGTGATAACGTTATTAAAAAAAGTTTGCGTTTTTATAGTTGAAAGCTTCTTAAATCATAAAAAAAAAAATGAACACCTAACTTTAAGTTATACTAGTCTAAGAGAGAGAGAGAGAGAGAGACACACGCTGTCCATAGAAGTCTATAGAGAGGGGAGGGAGGATGAGGAAGTAGGATCAGAGAGAAAGACAGACCTTGCTGCCCATAGAAGTCTAGGAAGAGGGGAGGGGATCCGAGTCTACGGAGAAGAGGGAGAAGGAGGAGGGAGTAAAGCGAGACAAAGGCACACAAAGACGTGCTGCAGCGTCTGGGAAGATTCATATGTCACCCCAGTGCTTTGTTCTCAGGTCAACTGCTTATTACTGCTGTATAATGTCCTCCATACTGCTGCTGCTTTTAAATATGTGATAGATAGAGATAGGAGAGCAGAATTCTACTCTTCTCTGTGTGCAATGTATAGAAGACATGATAGCAGTTAGGCTCCGCTCACTAGCTCAGAGACAACTCAGAAATAGAGATAAAACCTGCACAGGGTTAAGCTGCTAAATAATACAGAATACAAGTGATATAATGATCAGAAATAGCATTAGGCTCTGTTCACATCTGCGTCGGGGTCCCGTTCTAACGTTCCGTCGGAGGTTTCCGTTACAATGGAACCCCGAGCAGACACAAACTAAGACCGACGGAATCCAGGGGTTTCCGTCTCCATCACCATTGATTTCAATGGTGACGGAGCTGGTGCCCGTGGTTTCCGTTTACCTCTTTTGTGCACCGGACCCGTCGTTGTGCCGGAAGCAATAGCGTAGTTGACTACGCTATTGCTTCTGGCAAAACGACTGATACGGTGCACAAAAGTGACAAACGGAAACCAGGGGCACCGGCTCCATCACCATTGAAATCAATGGTGATATAGACGGAAACCTCTGGCTTCCGTCTGTGTCAATTTGTGTCTGCTCGGGGTCCCGTTGTAACGGAAACCTCTGACGGAATGTCAGAAGGGGACTCCAACGCAGATGTGAGCAGAGCCTTATTCCTCATGAACACACACATATGACAGCTCATTCTGAAAAGTCCCCAGCAAAATTAGGTACACTTTAACGTTAGCGGATTCACATATCTTGATATTTATGATTAATGTGAGCCTCTAATAAATAGATTGAACTAAAATTTGACTTTTATCTCATTTATATTCTAACCCCCTTAAAGAGGCTCTGTCACGACATTATAAGTGTCCTATCTTCTACATAATGTGATCGACGCTGTAATGTAATTTTTTATTTAGAAAAACGATAATTTTTGACGGAGTTATGAGCGATTTTAGCTTTATGCAAATTACTTTCTTAATAGATAACTGGGCGTGTTTTACTTTTTGACCAAGTGGGCATTATGGAGAGAAGTGTATGACGCTGACCGATCAGCGTCATACACTTTTCTCCATTCATTTAGTCAGCACATAGTGATCTTACTAGATCACTGTGTGCAGCCACATACACACACTAACATTACTGAAGTGTCCTGAGAGTTAATAGACATCACCTCCAGCCAGGACGGGATGCCTATTCACAATCCTGACTCTTCGGTAACGTTTGTGTGGGATTTATAGCACAGCAAGCGTAATCTCGTGAGATTACGCTGTAAATGACAGCCCAGCGTGATCTCGTGATCAGACGTGATCAGACGTGACCAGCGTGATCAGACGTGATGTCTATTAACTCTCAGGACACTTCAGTAACGTTAATGTGTGAGTATGTGGCTGCACATAGTGATCTAGTAGGATCACTATGTGCTGACTAAATGAATGGAGAAAAGTGTATGACGCTGATTGGTCAGCGTCATACACTTCTCTCCACAATGCCTACTTGGTCAAAAAGTAAAACACGCCCAGTTGTCCATTGAGAAACTCATTAGCATAAAGCTAAAATAGGTCATAACTCCGTCAAAAATGATCGTTTTTCTAAATAAAAAACACTACTGTTATCCACATTACAGCGCCGATCACATCATGTACAATATAGGCCACTTATAATGTGGTGACAGAGCCTCTTTAAGGACGCAGCAGTTTCTTTCGTTTTTTTTATCACCGAATTCAAATAGTCATAACTTTTAGATTTTTTCATTGACATAGCTATATGAGGGCTTGTTCTTTGCAGGATGAGTTGTGTTTTTTTTTGTAGCACCATTTTGAGGTTCATATAATGTATTGAATATCTCTTATACATTTTTTGGGAGGGTGGGTGAAAAAAATGGGAAAGATCAGTCGTCTGACGAGTGGGGGAAATTTTTCTGTAATAAAATATATTACATTAAAAAGTTTCTTATCTTTGCTTGTGCTATTGATTTATGGAAAGATGTTTATAATTGAAGGTACGCTTTAACTATCCCTTTACTATGACATGCACAGAGTGAAGACAAAAATAATCATAAACTTTTCATGTTCTCAACTCACTGCTGAAGTGGTCAGGGTGTAGTGTGGCACTATTCCAAGTATTACTATGGAGCCCGATGAATACTTGTCTATGTTCTCTGCAAGAATTCTATAAAGCTACTTGTTCCATACATCTGAATGAGGTTTTTTTTGCAACATGTGCATGGAGTTTTGCAAACCCATTCAGATGTATGGGACGTACTTGTGAACATACTTTAGAGTTTCAGCAAAAGGACCTTTACCAATGATAATTTATTTTGCATGTGGAAACAAATAAAATAATATAATATATTAAATGTAAATTCCCAATATGTCTAGTGGTTGTCACTATTGGTTACTCATGAAGGAGACAAGAGTGCACGTCATGCACACTAGTATATTACGGTTCGATACCTTATTGATGTATCCCATGGGTGCCATATTATGGCTCCATCTGTAGTTTTCCAAATTCACATGGAGACATACAGAGTTTATTTGCTCGTTAAATCCGTTTGAATCCAGCTGTAAAAATATTGTGATATTATACAACTATTTTTCCCTAAAAGCATTTTTTCTAACCTGTAATGCGTTACAATAAGTGTTGCTACAGATCCATAGAATGTCTTTGCCGTGTGCATATTATCTAAATCAGAAATGGTTTCACAGAGTATTAAAAGACCTAACACAAGTAAACAACTTGGACATTGCAGGTCACTTTTTGATTATATGGGAAAATGCTTTCTTATAAAAACAGACAAAAGTTCATACTATAGTAATGGTTTTGAATGCAGTAGTCGGACAAAGCTAAATTACACAAGAAAGATAACTTAGTACCATTTTGCTCTCATCATTGTTTCCAAATAGCATTTCTGAAACACAGATTTGTTAACAATTGCAAAAGACAGTTACAATATTGATGTTTGTTTTTTTAATCAGATACTTTTTATTGAAATTTTCAAAAACAAAACACGAGAATATTGCTGTTTTTAAACCCCTTCTCTCGCTTGCATTCTGGACGTTAATGACATGCAATTATTTTAGTTTTTCAATCGTCACATTCAAAGTGCTATAACTTTTTTATTTTTTCGATATAGCTGTATGGGGACCTGTTTTTTGTTGGATAAGTTTTATTTTTCAATGGCACCATTTTGGGGTACATATAATTTTTTTTATTAACTTTTATTTACTTTTTTTGTGGGAATAGGCCAAATCAATTTCGCCAATGTTCTATGCATTTTAAATTTACACTGTTCACCGTGTGGCATAAATAACATGCTACCTTTATTCTATGGGCTGGTATGATTACGGCGATATCACATATGTAGAGGTTTTTTATGTTTTACTACTTTTGAAGAATAAAAACACTTTTGAACTAAAATTATTCGCATTTGCATTGCCGATTTCCAAAAGCCACAACATTTTTATTTTTCCGTCAATATCTCCATATCAAGGCTTGTTTTTTTGAGGGACGAGATGTAGATTTCATTAGTATCATTTTGGGGTACATGAGACTTATTGATTAACTTTTATTATTTTGGTGGGGAGCAATGGCAATGGAAAAAATAGCAAGTCCACCATTGTTTTTTTTTTGTGTTTTTTTTACGGTGTTCACCTTGCAGTTTAAATAACATGTTAACTTTATTTTTTGGGTCATTGGGATTGTGGCAATCTTTTGATCACTTATATAATGGTTTGGTATACTCAGTATACCAAAGCATTATTGCTTGTCAGTGTAAAACTGACAGTCAATCTTTGGCCTTGCCACTCGCACAGCCTTATAGGCATATAGACAGGGCAGGACCCCGGCTGCCATGGCAACCCATCGGCGGCCTGCGATCGTATTTGTGGGCCGACGATTGGTGACAGAGGGAGCCCCCTCCCTCTGTAAACCACTTAGATGCTGCGGTCGCTATTGACCGTGGCATCTAAGGGGTTAAATGGTCGCAATCCAAGGAAACTTTGATTGCTACCGTTAGAGCAGGAGCCCGGCTGTCATGACGAGAGGCACACTTCAGAGGCACAGTCTCCGGGGTACAACTCTGGTTCAGGCAGGCGTATAATGACTGGCTGTTACTCACACTTGTCAAATAGAGTCAAGGGTAGTTGTCCATGATGCAGGGGCACAAATAAATGGATCATAATCTGGCATAAGAGGCAGATATAAATTATATGCAAACAAAGTCCCCTTAAATGCTATGTAAATGTTTGAAAGTGCTTTTGTTTTTTAATAAAAATGGGTATTAGTGTGGGTTAATAAACTTTGTAAATACATTTTATTAAAAATTATTTCAACTTTTTAAGATACAGCTACTCTGTATTCTCTATACAGAACAGCTGTATCTAGTGCTATTCACTGAATCCATCAGTCCTGCACACCTGCGGACTTGACGGGTTCAGTGACAGCGGGTCCTGCGAGTCTCTGACATGCAGGATCCACCTGTAAACTATTACATCTAATTTCATAGCAACGTTTTAACATATGTATATGTATAGATGATAGTTAGATTTTTCTTGTGTGCTAGATAGATATATGTACAGTATATAAAAATATGTAAATGATCCTGTCCATCATTCCTTCTGCTGTAACATGGTGCCTGCAAATAAGGTAGAATGCATCATGTGACTTTTTAGATTGCATTTATAGTGTAAATTGCATTATTTTAACCAGCTTTATTTATTTAGTCAGATACATTTGTGAACCAGTGAGATTTTTGTCTGAACACGGACTAAAACTCTTCCAGACAGGATAAAGGGTTTAACAAACAGAAAATAAAACTACAGCAGACAGCAATTTTAGAAACCAATGCAAAATAAAATAAATCCTCAAAAAATAATCAGCCTGTTAATATACTAAGATTAATTATCCTTGCATACAATTAGTATCAGCGTGAAATTATAGTCCACTCAACCTTCCTTTATCCAGTAAGCATTACTATCAAAATAATACAAACAAAAACCATATAATAAGGTACTACTAACATTAACCCCTTCCCCCTGCTGGCATTCTGGGCCCTCATGTCCAAGCCATTTTTTAGATTTTTCCATTGTCACATTCGAAGAGCTGTAACTTTTTTATTTTTGCGTCGGCATAGCTGTATAAGGTCTTGTTTTTTGCGGGACGACTTGCAGTTTTTATTGGTACCATTTGAGAGTAGATGCGACTTTTTGATCACTTTCTATCACATTTTTTTTAAGTCAGGATTAACAGAAAACAGCAATTTTTCCATTGTTTTTAATTTAATTTTTTACGGCGTTCACCGTGCGGGTTAAATAACGTAACAGCTTTATAGTCGGGGTCGTTACGGATGCGGCGATACCAAATATGTGTAACTTTTTTGCTTTATTGTAGTTTTTTTTAATAGTAAAGCATTTTGTAAGGGGAAAAGCTGGGTTTTTCATTTTTTTTTTTCACTTTTTTTTTAAATTAACTTTATTAAACTTTTTTTACTTTTTTACTAGTCCCACTAGGGGACTTCACTATCCTCCGATCGCTATTATAATACACTGCAATACTTTTGTATTGCAGTGTATTACTGCCTGTCCGTTTAAAACGGACAGGCATCTGCTAGGTCATGCCTGCGGCATGATCTAGCAGGCATTCGCTGCAGGCAGACCTGGGGGTCTTTATTAGACCCCCGGCTGCCATAGAAGACACAGACACTCGGCGATTTTATCGCCGGGTGTCAGTGAGATGAGAGGGAGCTCCCTCCCTCTCTCCAAAACCATTCAGATGCGGTGCTCGCTATTGTGCACCGCATCTGAGGGGTTAAACAGGTGAGATCGATACTAATATCGATCTCACCCGGCAGAGCAGGGATGCCCCCAGCCCTCAGCTGCTTCTGGCAGCTGAGAGCAGGGAGATTTCACGGCTCCCTGCTCTGTTTACTTTATTCTACAGCAGCGACGTAGTTTGGCGGCGCTCTAGAATAAAGCCCACTAATGACCGCCGTAAAAAGACGTATCGGCGGTCATTAAGGGGTTAAGAAGACACAAGTGTACTCAGATGCAGTCACATAACAATGAAGATTTTGCATGGAAAATAATAGTGTTATTCATCTTCATTATTGGGTAGATGAAGGATCAGAGAAAGCAATTTCAATCCCTGCATAGAGGAGCACTGGAAAAAGTGAATCATCATGGACTATAAACAGCTCAATAAGGTCTGTTGCTGCAAACCACAGAAATCTAAAGAAAGCGGACGATGGATGGTGACATAAGCCTTTATATTTCACAGCCTTAGGATATGTTAAGATTGTGACACTACATATGCTAGTCACAATAAATAAATATAAAAGCTATCAGTCTACGATAATTAAACAATACTGTTCTGCTTTCCATTGGCAGTACATAAAAACAGAAATAAAGAAAACTCTATGGTCCTCCTAGGGACAGTCACGGAATAAGACTGAAAATGGGATGATATGTAAAGTGCTAAGATAAAATTTGTAAAAACTTACAGCCCTACACAAGCTGAAACCTCTGTATATTGGCATGGCAAAATAGAATATACTACAATATTTATAAAAACTATATAGCCAAAAGTATGTGGACACACTCCAAATTATTGAGTTCAGGGGTTTCAGCCACACCCACAGCTATGCAATCTCCATATAAATCCATTGATAATACAGTAGTATGGGTCGTACTGTAGAAGCTAGGGGACTTTTGGCACTGTCATAGGATGCCACCATTGCCACAAGTCAGTTTATGAAATTTCTCATCTGCTATATCTGTCCTGAACTGAAAGCATTATTATTGTGAAGTAGAAGTGTCTAGGAGTAACAGTTCAACTACGAATCAGTAGACCACACAAACTCAATGAGGGGGCCGCCGATTGCTGAAGCGTGTAGCGCTTAAAAACCGCCTATCGTCTGTTGCATCACCCACCACAGAGTTCCAAACTGCCTCTAGAATTTATATCAGCACAACAATTGTGCGTCGGGAGCTTTATTAAATAGGTTTTCATGGTCAAGCATGCGAAGCATCGGCTAGAGTGGTGTAAAGCGCATTGCCACTAGACTATAGCTCAGTGGAAACATGTTCTCTGGAGCGATTAATTATATTTCACTATCTAGCAGTCTGATAGACAAATCTAGGTTTGGGGAGGCTAGAGGAGTGCTAACTACTGAAATGCATAGTCCCTTTGAAAAACTTGGGTTTGGGATAGGGCCCTTATTTCCAGTTAAGGGTTTTTATGCCAGATGACTAAACTTGCAGCAGCTAAAAAGCAAAAATAACCTACCGCATTTAAAATAAACAGCTAAGCGTGGGAGCTTGGGAGTGTGCATTGGTCTAAATTACAGTATGCAGTGTCTTAAGTGTGACTAGAGTTTCAGTGTCTTTATATTAAGGTCATTTAACAAACATTGTTATTTGTAGTTTGCAGTTATTTTTTTCCTTTCAAAACTTGTACTTGCTGTGCTGTAAGTAGATTATACAGTATATCCCCATTTTCCACAATGAACTCCTGTGTGCCATGTGTGCCCTCCTTGAACAACTGTTTGGAAGGGCATAATACTGTGGCAATTTCCAATATTCTGACTCTAAATGAGCAATTTTCAAAACTGGGCAATTGACAACATGGTGAGGAATTTGCTGCTTACTGAGCAAACACTCACTGTGGCAGATGTGGGTGTCTTTATGGAAGCATAGACGTTCAGGCTGATGAGGCAGCTAGCTGGGTAACAGAAGGAGGAGTAACATAGTAACATAGTTTGTATGGCCAAAAAAAGATATACGTCTATTTAGTTCAGCCTATTATTTTGCAATGTCGATCCAGAGGAAGGCAGAACCCCCATAAGGCAAAAGCCAAAATTTCCTCCCGACTCCAATATGGCAATCTGAATAAATCCCTGTATCAATGACCCATCTTCAGTAATCTAGTAACCACAACTCTTAATATTATTACACTCAAGAATGGTATCCAGGGAGGACAGACAAAGACGTGCTGACTGATGTATGCATAATCCTCGAGATTTTCACCACGCCACTATAATCCTACAGCATAATGGGCTATTGACTTTCCAGAGATGATGAAACCAGCTAAGTGCACCCACAGGGCACTCCTTGATAGGCTACCATGTTATCCGAAATGGACAAATACCTGAAAAAGAAACATCTTGCTGCGGCAAGATGGCGCCTGAAGATTAGCTTGAACATGACTCAGATAATGATAGCTCCTGCGTGCTCTCCGATGCCATGGGACTCTCCGAGTCCAGCCACATGTCGATCATCAAATCCTTCTTCAAAAAGACGTTACAACAGACTCTCCTGTTTTGAGGGAGCTAGCAGACATAAAATCCGATATAAAACAGATAGGCACCTCTTGAAGACTCCCAGGTGGTCATTAGGCAGCACAATGGGGCAATTCAGGGGTTCCTGCTCTCCTTTCACACTAATTTGAACATTGTGCGCTTACAACTGGAGGATCAGAAAAAACACAGTAGGCGGAAAATCTCAGTATTAGAGGTTTTCTTCAGACAGTTGCTAACAAGGCACTTCCTCAAGTGGTTAAGCAGATGTTTGCTATTTTAATAGGCCCAGACCAAGCTGAGCAAGTGGTTATCGAGTGGGTACACAGAGCGTTCAGACCGAAACTAGGGAGACAAAAGACATTTTGCCTAAAAATGCCCAAATCCTGTTATTACAAGATCAGGCAGTCAGTAATTTATAGAAGTGGACCTTAAACCGCTCATTGAGGCCATGAGGGTGAAAAGCTCTCAGATTGCTGGCTTTTTCCCTTTAGGCTAGTCACTACTATATATAGCCATCAAATAACTATCCGCACACCTGATAACCTTGATTCTGCTTGGGTGAAATAACTGGGAATAACCCCAATTGCTATACCCTCTTAGTTGCCTGTTTTTGTTGACACAAAACTCCCAAGCCTCCCTTAATAACCACCATGGCAAGTTGCTTCCAAGAAAAAGTCTCCAAAATCCAGAAGTAACACCATCAATGAGACTGGAACATGAAGTGAAGGATTCACTTAGTATTTGCTCTGAGCGCCTTGCGTTCCATATTGGATAGTCTGGTTTATGGGAGTAACAGTAACACCTTTAGTTTCCTATATTTGCTCTCAAATATCACTATGCTGTCTCGAGGGTCTTCCTACTTCCACTATGTAGTAATGTTTTTATAGGGAAAAAAAATATTCTATATACTAATAACCATTGACCCTTTTACTTAGTCTTGTCCACCTCAATACATAATCTTGTAATACGTGATTGACTTTGATATGGCTACCTCGCCCCCTCCCAATATATAGTTGGTGCATATTGGAATCTATGGTTACATAGTTACATAGATAGTATGGTTGAAAAAATACATATTTCCATCAACTTCAACCAAAGGATGGGAGAAAGGTAAAGGATGGGAGAAATTATAGAACTTTGCTTTACCCCTATTGATCCATAGGAAGGTTAAAAAAAAACACAGCTAAACTAAAAATATTAGAAAAATAAATAAATATAAAAATTACCCATAAGTCATTAACCAACTTCCCTAAAAAGGAAAAATTCCCTCCTGATCCCAAGTGGCAATCAAATAGATCAACATACAGACCAGCCCCTCCGGTAAGTTATTCCACAGACTCATAGTTCTTATTGTAAAGAAGGATTGTCGCCTCTGGAAATTATTCTTTTTTTTCTCCAGGTGGAGGGAGTGCCCCCTTGCGTTTTGAGGGGATTTCACATGGAACAGGTTTTCACTATATTTCTTGCATGGATAATTTATTTACATACACAAGTTAATCATGCCCCCTCCTTTACCTTGTACTTTTTCATTTTCATATTAAATCTGTTCTTCAGCCTATAATACAGTTTCCACATTATGAACATAGTTTTGTTATTACTTGTTACTAGAAGACTTTTTATCTATATACCTTGACCATAACCACATTGGAATATGGCTAAACTTAAAGCAAATTCGCTTAACATCAATGGTTTAAACATAGTACAATTCAAGTCTTTAATCTTTGCGGAGGGATAGGTCAGACATTGTCCTCCTACAAGGAAACACATTTCTGCCACAACCACACACCTCAAATACCTATAACGCAATACTCACAATAATCATTGGTACCATAGTAGCCATTCCTCGGCATCACTAGGAGTTTCCATAGCTATTGGAAAGTAAACATAATATCAGCAGGGTACTACACACTTTTTTATCATACCAACAGAGGAAGCTTTAGTCCTTCTTGTCACTAGTGTCCAAATGACCTTTGATAGGGGACGTTCTGTAAAATTGTAATCCTTCATCGCTGCATATTTTTACCATTTACACATCCCCCTCCGCACGAATACTGGCTAATATATCCATGTTCACTATTAGAAACGGGACCAGACAGGGTTGTTCCCTTTCCGCAACATTATTTATCCTCTCTATGGAAACATTACTAATACAAATTATACAATCTGACCACATTCAGGGCCTCAATGTTGGGAAATTCACAAACAAAACTGCAGCTCTCACAGATGATTTGTTAGTAATAATTACAAACCTTATTGCAGCCTTCCCTTCTATTTTACATATATTCAACACTTTGGGCCTCGTCTCCAATCTCAAAATGAATTTGTGCAAGTCTGAGGCTCTAAATGTCTCAGTTGACCCACATCAACTTCCTTCAAGTGGCCACCCACTGCAATTAAATGTTTGGGTACGGTATAATGCTTCGTGCAGACTCTAATCTCCTTTTTAAATTAAACTTTCTCCCTTTATATAATAAAGTGTAAACTCTCTGCTCAGGATTTGAAAAATTCCTTATGTTTCTTGGCTAGGTAGAAATAAATTCTTAGCTACATACTGTATATTCTACCACAGGTTTTATATATGATTTAAGCTATTCCTATAACTGTGCTCAACTGGTACTTTGCTAAATTTAGAAGTCTTTTTACCAAATTTCCATGGAAATGTAAACAGCCTAGAATGGCGTACTCCCTTTTAATGAGGAAAAAGTTCTAAGGCAGTATAACACTACTTGACCTATCATTATATTATTAAGCTGACCAATTAATTAGATGGTCTCAATTGTCTAACGCAGAAATGATTACACCATATGTTGACATTGAAAGATGGCTTTTAGGGAGACAGCTATAATATCTTCTATGGGTTATATCCCACTTACTGGCATAAATCATGAAATTAGTGATTTAACAAGAGGTATGTTAAAGGTTTGTCAACAGAAAAAAACCATAAACTTCTCCAGCGGCTCTTTATCCCCAGTAGCCCCTCTCAGCATTTTTTACCTTTTCTATGACAGTAAACTCTCATATGTGTCTGAATTATTGTACTCTCTACACTTTGCAAATGTCACCAAATTACTGAAGTTTACACTGAATCTGCCAGCACTTTTAGAAAATTAGGACACCCCTCAGCCAACTTTTTTCTAAACAAAAAAATTTACTATAGTCCACACATTTCATTTATTACTTTAGTTACCTGCAATTGAACCCACTTAGGGTTTACTATGTTTTTTTAGTGCACTAGGCAGTCTGATTAATAATTTAAAAGTGGTAGAACTATATTTTAATTATGTGCATATATGCCTTTTTTTCTTATTTGCCTTGGCAGCAGTTGCCTGACACTGGGTGTTACAGTTAAGATTACTGTCAACTAAAATTCCTAGGTCCTTTTCCATGTCAGTTTTACCCAGTATTCTCCTATTTCGTATGTAATGGTGACATTACATTTATCAGTAGTAAACCTCATTTGCAACTTCTCTGCCCAAACCTCCCACTTATCCAGATCCATTTGTTACAGAATACCAACTTCTTTGTGTTAATAATATATACAGTTTAGTATCATCTGCAAACTTTTTAATTTTACTGTGCAATCCCTCTACAGGGTCATTAATAAATATATTTAACATACTAGTGCCAAATCCTGAAACTTGTGGTACCAGACTGGTTGCTGTGACCTAATCTGAATATGTACCATTAATAACCACCCTCTGTTTTCTATGACTGAACAAGTAAATTACCGACTTACACACATTTCCCCCAGTGCAAGCATTCTCATTTTAAGCACCAGCATTTTATGTGGCACAGTATCAAACATCGAATGACTCAGCCCGGTCCAGTCTAGAACTCACCTCCTCACAGAAGCTGATCAGATTAGTTTCACAGGACCCATCCCTCATAAACCAATGCTGATATGGAGTTATACGTTTATTTTATACTGCAGGATAGCATCTCTCAGAAAACATTTAAACATTTTAACAGCAATGGAGGTTAAACTTAAAGGGCTATATTTTTCGGCCTCACCTTTTGACCTCTTTTTAATATTGGCATCACATTTGCTATGCGACAGTCCTGTGAAATAGACTCGTTCCTTATAGAATCCTTAAATATCAGAAATAATGGTCTGTCCATCACTGTACTTACCTCCTTTAGAACATGGGGTGCATGCCATCTGGATCCAGTGATTTGCATATTTTTAAGCTTTTTAAGGTGGCTCAGCACTTCTTACTAGGTTATTCCTCTGCATTTCACCTAACATTTAATTTTCCTCTGTGTAGACAGTGGAGAAAAAAATGTTTCACAAATTCACTTTTTCCTCATCACCCTCCACAATTTTCCCCTCATTACTTTCATGTAATGAGGGAACAACACTTTAAGTTCACTTTAACCTTTTTACTATTTATCTAATTGAAGAACATTTTACGGCTAGTTTTACTCTCTTCAGCAATGAGTCTCTCTGTCTCCAATTTTTCTGCCTTTATCTGTTTCTTACATAATTAATTTTTTCCCTATAGCTTTTTAGTGCTTCTTCACTGCCTTCCTGTGTTAATAGTTTAAAAGCTTTCTTTAAGTTATTACCAAAAACCTCTATTTAATTAATTTAGACCCTAATGTTGGTCTAAATGAATCAAATAGGGGGCAGTGAATGTTTGAATGTAATAGTAATAAAGCTTAGACAGATAGACAGATTCTGTTGTGCACCTGGATCGGTGATGAGGCATTAAATAATCATAAAGAAAAAAAATATGTTGGATAAGATACAAATAAACGCATCAAAGATTAAAACAGAGAAACTTGTTGCCAAAGAAAAAAAATAACCCCAAAATATTTTTTAACTACATAAATAAGAAAAAAAAAAAAATTAAAACTGAAAGTGTTGGCGCTCTCAGAAATTTTCTGGGTGTAATTGTGGAGAAGGAAGAGGAAAAGGCCCATCTACTAAATGTCTTCTTCTCTACTGTGTTTACACAATAAAATCCAATGACAGATGACATGATTAGCGATAACGTAAATTTTTCATTAAATGTTACCTGCTTAGCTCAGCAAGAAGTGCAGCGCTGCCTTTACAACACTAAAATAGACAAATTACCGGATGGCAAATACCACTGAGTTCTGCAGGAATTAAGTACCGTGATATACAGACCCTTATTTGTAATGTTTAGGGATTACATAATGACAGGGCCAGTATCACTGGACTGGCGCATAGCAAATATGGTTGCAATATTCAATAAGGGGTCAAAAAGTGAGCCAAGAAACTATAGACCTGTAAGTTTAAAGGGGTTTTCCCATCAGGGAAATTTATGACATATTCACAGGATATCCTCAGAAAAAGCGTGGTTGAACAGCAGCACACGTCTCCAAAATTTCAATCAATATGTTCTTTTATTGGTCAAACATCCAGTAAAAAATGGCAACGTTTCGACCCGTGACAAGTGGAGGCTCTTTCTCCATGGCTCCAGGCTTGAGAAAGACCCTCCACTTGTCACGGGTCGAAATGTTGCCATTTTTTACTGGATGTTTGACCAATAAAATAACATATTGATTGAAATTTGGGAGATGTGTGCTGCTGTTCAACCACGCTTTTTCTGAGGATTACATTACGTCAGACTGGGTTTGTCTGATCTTACAGCGTGACACCGCTCCTGATATCGAGATTTGTGCTGCTTCAAATATTTAATTTTTTGGAATATGCACAGGATATGTCATAAATGTCAGATAGATGCGGGTCCCACTTCTGGGACTCGCACCTATGCCTAGAACGGGGCCCCCTAAACCCCATTCTACCTCTCTGTGTTGCTGCTTAAGCATGTGATTTCCGACCATAATGAAGAAAACATCTTAGCTCGTTGAGCTACGCTGTTTCCTTATCTCCCATAGTAGTGAATGGCAGTCACGGAAGCAGCGTAGCATTCGAGCTACGCTGTTTCCAAAACTAACATTCAGTTCTATGGGACTTACAGAAACAGAGTAGCTCAGCGAGCTATGCTGCTTTCTTCTTCATGGTCGGAAAACACACGCTTCAGCCGCAACACAGAGAGGTAGAATGGGGTTTAGGGGTTTTAGAGATAGGTGTGGGTCCCAGAGGGGACCCACATCTATTTGACATTTATGACATATCCTGTGGAAATGCCCCTAAT
Organism: Rhinoderma darwinii; assembly: GCF_050947455.1. Lineage (NCBI taxonomy): Eukaryota > Metazoa > Chordata > Amphibia > Anura > Rhinodermatidae > Rhinoderma > Rhinoderma darwinii. The sequence goes on along the minus strand of NC_134691.1, from coordinate 123,898,290 downwards.
GGGAAAACCCCTTTAACCTCCATTGTGGGTAAAATATTTGAAGGTTTTTTTAAGAGATGCTATCCTGGAGTATCTTAATGAAAATAAACTTATAACAATGCATCAGCATGGGTTTATCAGGGATCGGTCCTGTCAAACTAATCTAATCAGCTGCTATGAAGAGGTACACTACTGTTCAAAAGTTTAGGGTCACTTACAAATTTCCTTATTTTTGAAAGAAAAGCACAGTTTTTTTCAATGAAAATAACATTAAATTAATCAGAAATACACTCTATACATTGTTAATGTGCTAAATGACTATTCTAGCTGCAAACGTCTGGTTTTTAATTCAATATCTACATAGGTGTATAGAGGCCCATTTCCAGCAACCATCACTCCAGTGTTCTAATGGTACATTGTGTTTGCTAACTGTGTTAGAAGGCTAATGGATGATTAGACAACACTTGAAAACCCTTGTGCAATTATGTTAGCACCGCTGTAAACCGTTTTGCTGTTTAGAGGAGCTATAAAAATGACCTTCCTTTGAGCTAGTTGAGAATCTGGAGCATTACATTTGTGGGTTCGATTAAACTCTCAAAATGGCTAGAAAAAGAGAGCTTTCATGTGAAACTCAACAGTCTATTCTTGTTCTTAGAAATGAAGGCTATTCCATGCGAGAAATTGCCAAGAAACGGAAGATTTACTACAACGGTGTGTACTACTCCCTTCAGAGGACAGCACAAACAGGCTCTAACCAGAGTAGAAAGAGAAGTGGGAGGCCCTGCTGCACAACTGAGCAACAAGACAAGTACATTAGAGTCTCTAGTTTGAGAAATAGACTCCTCACAGGTCCTTAACTGGCTGCTTCATTAAATAGTACCCGCAAAACGCCAGTGTCAACGTCTACAGTGAAGAGGCGACTCCGGGATGCTGGCCTTCAGGCCAGAGTGGCAAAGAAAAAGCCATATCTGAGACTGGCTAATAAAAGGAAAAGATTAATATGGGCAAAAGTACACAGACATTGGACAGAGGAAGATTGGAAAAAAGTGTTATGGACAGACGAATCGAAGTTTGAGGTGTTTGGATCACACAGAAGAACATTTGTGAGACGCAGAACAACTGAAAAGATGCTGGAAGAGTGCCTGACGCCATCTGTCAAGCATGGTGGAGGTAATGTGATGGTCTGGGGTTGCTTTGGTGCTGGTAAAGTGGGAGATTTGTACAAGGTAAAAGGGATTTTGAACAAGGAAGGCTATCACTCCATTTTGCAACGCCATGCCATACCCTGTGGACAGCGCTTTATTGGAGCCAATTTCATCCTACAACAGGACAATGACCCAAAGCACATCTCCAAATTATGCAAGAACTATTTAGGGAAGAAGCAGGCAGCTAGTATTCTATCTGTAATGGAGTGGCCAGCGAAGTCACCAGATCTCAACCCCATAGAGCTGTTGTGGGAGCAGCTTGACCGTATGGTACGCAAGAAGTGCCCATCAAGCCAATCCAACTTGTGGGAGGGGCTTCTGAAAGCATGGGGTGACATTTCTCCCGATTACCTCAGCAAATTAACAGCTAGAATGCGAAAGGTCTGCAATGCTGTAATTGCTGCAAATGGAGCATTCTTTGACAAAAGCAAAGTTTGAAGGAGAAAATTCAAATAAAAATCATTATTTCTAACCTTGTCAATGTCTTGACTATATTGTCTAGTCATTTTGCAACTCATTTGATAAATATAAGTGTGAGTTTTCATGGAAAACACAAAATTGTCTGGGTGACCCCAAACTTTTGAACGGTAGTGTAGGTTTTAGACTGGAACTGAGTAAGGCTGTGGATCTGGTGTATCTAGACTTTCAAAGGCGTTTGTTTCTATTCCGCATTAAAAGGTTGGTAAATAAAATTAAAAAGCTGGGACTGGGTAAAATGTGTAATTGGGTTAACAACTGTCTCAAATATAGAAAACAAAGGGTGATTATTAATGGTACATACTCACAGTGGGTCACAGTTACCATTGGGGTATCACAGGTGTCAGTATTGGGCCCTCTTCTTTTTAATATGTTTATTATAGACTTTGTAGGGGGCTTACAGAGTAAAATTTTAATATTTGCAGATGATATTAAGCTCTGTAAAGCAATCAACACAAAGGAGGATAATATAATATTGCAGAGGGATTTGGGGAAGCTGGAGGCGGGGATGGAGAAATGTCAAATTAAGTTTGATGTAGATAGATGTATGGTTATGGGCAGAGGAAACAAATTCTACAACTATGTATTACATAGTAAAAGTCTGGGTAAATGTCACTGAAAAAAATTTGGGGATGTTAGTGAACAGTAAACGTAACTTCAGCAACCAGTGCCAGGCAGCTGCTGCCAATGTAAATAAAATAAAGGGAGGCATCAGAAGAGGCATATATGCTCATGAGAACATAGTTTTGCCTCTATACAAATTATTAGTCAGAACACAAATGGAATATTGTGTAAAATTCTATGCACCTAAAGACATAGCTGAGGAAGATCGGGAGCAAAGTAGGGCAACCAAGGTACCAAGAAAGGTTATCAAACTTGGAGTTATCCAGCTTAGGAATAAGACGGCTTAGGAGCGATACTTACAATATCAGGATCTAATTACAATAATACAAAAATATTGTTGGTACTACAAGACATTGACAGTATATTCTACTACTGTTCTTGTATTTTGACCTGAGTATTACTTAGAATCCTATTCCTATATCAGTGACTTTATATCACAGTACCACTAATAATGTTAAATTCGACATGTGTATGGAGATATTTTAATTGTGTTTTAATGGATGACACTAAATTCATTCAAATTTTTAATTCGTGAGTTAGAGTTATGTTTTATTGTTGAGTAGTAGTTGGCTATTAGGCTCATTGTAAATCCCATTATATGCTAGTTTTCAGGATATATATTCCTTTAACATCTGTATAAGTTGAGTGGAAATTTTAGATTTGAGTTTATAGCTTTGTGAAGATCGTAAAAATTTACTTTTATGGTCCAAAAAACAAGTTGGACCTTGGTTTCTGTTATATTTTTTATGGAATGTCTGAACACAAAGATAAACCTCCATGCTCTGCATGTAGGAAGAGTGTGGGAGGGGCATGAACTATTTGAAGCGTTAGAGTGTTCCTGTCCCCATCACGCACAGTTACCTTGGACTATGTCGCAAACATGACTATTATTTTCTGGTTGTCAATTTAATTGAACCATATATCGTGATAAAAAATAACAATGTTTGACAGGAACATAGTACCGGAAAATCTGAACACATAAACTGGATGACTGCAGTTATTTAGCCACATATTCTCTACTATATAAAACAACTCAACATCCATTAGACATGTAAGAGCATTCTATAAAAATAGCAATATCAATCCAAAATTATGCAGAATTGAGGTGGTCTATCTTCATGCCAAATTTCTAGTTTTCATTGAGTCAAACAGTTTTGAGTTTGAAAATTAACAGCTGGAAGCAATTCTCCTTTGGTTTATTGCCCTGTTCAAAATGTTAAAGAATGCATAGAACCAAAACTTAGGAAAACAAAGATAATTTAGTAAACATTTTTTGGGGCCAGAAGGGATGTATGGGGATGAGTAAATGTTAAAAACATGTATTCAGTATATAATTCTGCCTTGAACTCAGAGAACATTCTCATATAGACCTAGTGAATCTCTTCAGAACCAAACACAAAACCGAAACATGGCAATAAAAACGGAACCAAAACTAAAGAAAACTTATCTGCACGATAGATAGATAGATAGATAGATAGATAGATAGATAGATAGATAGATAGATAGATAGATAGATAGATAGATAGATAGATAGATAGATAGATAGATAGATAGATAGATAGATATGAGATAGATAGATATGAGATAGATAGATAGATAGATAGATAGATAGATAGATAGATAGATAGATAGATAGATAGATAGATAGATAGATAGATAGATAGATAGATAGATAGATAGATTAATAAAGATTCTTAGATAAAGTGTAATTTGGTAGTTTATGTAGCAACAAATTGTTTAGCAACATAATAAAAAGGATAGATGTAGAGTTCATAAATTGAATGTTGGCTTCTGTATGGGAAAATTTACCCTAATAATATATGGTAATCTAGATGATGATCGAATCCTCACTTTATTGTTATCCCCCCAATATCTCTCTAATTGTTCTGCACAGACACTGAACAAGCAGGGATTTAGGAAGAAAACAATTATCATGAGGTATGGGAGTTGTAGGGTCAACCATGTAGGTCAATCAGGTCAGAGAGGGTGATCATCAATAAATGCCCTTTTCAGGGCTGGTACACTCTGGGTATCTAAACTAAAATATAGACTCCATCTGCTCTTTTAGTGAAGTTTGACTTGTACCCTGTTTTTCCTCTTTTTTTTCTTTTTGCCCTAATACACCTGCCTAGGCCCTTATGCTCCTGAATTGGTTGTATCATTATAGACCTATCAGGGTCTTCCATTTCTAACTAAGGTTTTTTTTGTGAACTATTGAATAGGTAGAGTTATCATACACAGAGTCCCTTTTAGCAGGTATATATTGGTAGCAATCATCACTCTGACTAAATTACTTTAAGTTGAAAAGTTTTTGCTTTTTCTAGTAAAATGACGGTTAACTATTTCTACCTCATAGCCCTTCATTCAAGATTTGACTTATATTAATTTGTTATTGTTCAATAATAACAACTAACAAAATTAAAGTTTAAGGAAAAATCTGCCTCTAAATTCCTTCAGGAGTTTTGAGGCAGATTTTGACATGCCTGTGCTTTTTTGCCATGGCTTTCGCAAAGTTTTTGACAGCGTTTTTCACCCGCGGCCATTCAGGACCGTGGGCAAATAACGCAGTGAACAATTATTTTTCTGCTTGATTTCAATGGTTGGTCAAAGGCGGCATTGCGGCATGAAGGGACATGCCGCTTTTTTTCCCGGCAGGGAAAAAAGCATCCGCCCCCTATTGAAATCAATGGGAGGCGATTTTGGATGTTTTTTGGCACTGATTCCAATGCGGTTTCCGCATCAAAATCAGCGCCAAATAACTCTGTGTGAACTGACCCTTAGAGTACACATTTTTCAGTGAGTTGCTAAGGTACACAGTAAGGAACTCAGAGAAATCTATACCCTCTCTCTCAGTGATATTTATTTGCAGAATTAAACAAACTCCAGCAGTAGTGTTACACTTGAAAGACTAACAACTTTGTCAGTTCAGCATGTACTGGTGAGGTTATGTTCAAATAAATGAGTCAGGAGAGTTGCCTGAGGTTACAACTAGCCTTTAGAAGTAATGATATTTACTATACTTCTTGTGAAATATATAAAATGTTTACTTTAACTGAGCTCTGTAAAATACGGTAAGTTTTTATATAAGTATAAATTTCCTATGACATATTTCAAACAGGAAATAAGACTAGAATCTCAGGAAACATGAAAGGACCCATAGTGTGTCACCTGCAGCAAGTGGCAATTGCAGTTTGTCAGAGACTCCCTCCTCGGAGACGCCAACTCACGTGGCTGTATCCTCTTGCTTCTAGGGTGCGCACGCTCATACCAGACTTAAAGGTCCAGAGCGCACCAAATTAATGTTCCCTAAACTATCCACTTAATTCATGCACTATATAAAGGGCTCTGCCCTTCTGCACCGTGCTACAGCGTTGTTGTTGTTGTTTTCCCATGTTAGTCTTGCAAATGGTCCCTACTACCTGTATCCTGTAACTGTGCTTGTTCCTGTGCCACATCTAGTGTTGGAGTCGTGTTGTCATCTGCCATGCTCTGTGTCATCTTCCACAACTTGTATCATCTGCCACTTCTGGTATCATCTGCCAAGCATCACTTGTACCACTTATCTGCTACTCTGAGCATCTGCCTGAAAATCCTCCCAGGTACTCTTACTCCAGAGACGGTCAATGACTGTAGTTTGGCCAGCTACTGCTCAGCTACGGTGGAGCGGCCTAGTGGGTCCACATACCCCACAGACGTGACAGTACGCTCAGGCCACGGATCCTGCTTGTCAACCTAAGACGGCGATTCAGTTCATGCAAACAGACGTGCGTGATCTGCGAGCATGCCAGGATCAGATTCTACAGGCAGTAAATTCTATCATAACCCATTTGGATCATCCCACTGCACCTCCTCTGGATGCTGCTTCTGTTCCATTACCTATTACCCCTCCTGCCTGCCCTGGATCTACAATGTCGCAGGCCCATTTCTTCACCTCAGATGAGGCCAGGGTAGCATTTATTATTTCTCTCCTCACTGGAAAATCCCTGGTACGTGAGGGCCCAGAATTCTCTGATCTATCCCTCTTCCTAGAGACTTTCTGTACTGTGCTCGAGGAACCGGGTCGAACATCCTCTGCAGCTGCCTCACTGCTAAGCCCTGTTGCCGACCTTTCGGCAGGGTCTTGCTCCTCGTATTAAGGCTGAACTGGCAGCTCGAGAACTTCCTGTGAACTTGGATGCCTTAATACTTCTGGCTACCAGGATCGATATGCGGATTCAAGAGCGCACTCTGGAAGACAAGATACCTTGTCGACTGCCATCAAAATTCCAAAGGCCGCTATTATCCTGTTCTGCTGCACCTTCGGAGGAGCCCTTACAAGTAGATAGACTCCAATTGTCCAACCAGGAATGGCAACGCAGACAATCGACTTGTTTATGTCTGTATTTTGGCCACAAGGGACATTTCGTGTGCCAATGCCCTGAAAAGAGGGGAAACTCCAGCACCTAGGTTTGATTGGAGAGACTAACCTAGGTGAATCACTCTCTACCACTAAATTCTCTCAAAAATTGTCTATTCCCATGTCTATTGTCACCAGTGAAGGATCACACTGTGTGCCTGCTTGGATTCCGGTGAAACTTCAAATTTCATCCAACAGTTTTGTTAGATAAGAAGAAAAAAAAGGAGAAGTGCTTCATGTGTGGGAACCTTAGGTTATTTGGGTGAGGTTGTTTGAAGTTAGTCTCACCTTGTTGTGCAGTGAGGCACAAATACTCAATGCATGTTATAGTCAATGTATCACATCCACGGATCTGTCAGTCTTGAGTCGTTCCCGAGTCTCTCAAAGAAAGCCGGTAATTCAATAGGAATAAAAAGGTATAAAAATGAGTAGTTACTCTGAGACTCTCTGCTGCGCTGTTCCTCAGGGAAAATGCAAAGTCTCTTTTGTCTTCATGTGTAAAAGAGTTTTATTGCATAAAAAGTAATTGCAGTGCACAAGATTAATGCATTTCGGGCCCAAACCGTGGCTCTTCATCATATACAAACAATGCAATAAAACTCTTTTACAGATGAAGACAAAAGAGACTTTGCATTTTCCCTGAGGAACAGCGCCACAGAGAGTCTCAGAGTAACTACTCATTTTTATACCTTTTTATTTCTAATTTTATCCAACAGGACATAGTTGATCATTTACATTTAACCACAGTTCCTCTGGAGAAACCCTTGGCGTTCGCCTCTGTAGATAGACAGAATCGGGTCATGCATCACCAAACCACTGGGGCTGCAGATAGGAGTACTTCATTCTGAGCTGATTGCTTTCTACATCTTGTCCAAAGCTATCAACCCCACCCTATTGGGATTACCTTGGCTTCACCAACCTGCTCCAGTCCTTGATTGGAATTCCGGAGAGTTTCTCCAGTGGGGACTCCAATGTCTGCACCATTGCTTGCCTCAGGTTCGTCCTGTTCTGTCTCCACTACCTCAGTCTCTTTATGGATTACCCTCACAATATGCCAGCTACACAGATGTCTTCAGTAAGAAGGAGGCAGAGGTCCTTCCACCTCATCGTCCATATAACTGTCCCATAGAGTTCTCTCCCTCGTGGACGAGACTACCCGCTTTCCTTGCCTGAAACCCAGGCCATGTCAATAGTATGTCAATTAGAATCTGGTCAGGGGGTTCATCAGAAAGTCTACTTCTCCAGCCGGAGCCGGATTCTTCTTCGTGGAGAAAAATTATGGGTCACTCCAACTATGCATCGACTACTGGGGATTAAACTAAGTCACGGTAAAAATTAACTAACCCTTGCCGCTTATCTCTGAGCTCTTCGCCAGGATCTTCGCCAATTACTTGATTTGTATATGTAAGGGTGACGAATGGAAAACCGCATTTAACACCTGGGACAGACACTATAAGTATCTTGTCATGCCCTTTGGACTGTGTAATGCTCTTGTGGTGTTCCAGGAGTTTGTGTACAACATCTTCCGTGATCTCCTGTATGTCTGTGTGATGGCATATCTGGACGACATCTTGAGCCACACACTTGATCTGACGACGCATCGGAAGCATGTAGGCCAAGTCTTGTTGCGGCTAAGGGGGAATAAATTATACGCCAAACTGGAGTATTTTCATATTCAAAAGAGGTCCTTGCCCTTCCTGGGCTATATTGTCTCCAGTCGTGGTCTTGGAGTGGCCACGTCCTCAGGGTCTCCAAGCTATACCAAGATTTCTTGGATTCACTAATTTAATTCAAAACTTCTCGTCCCTTACTGCTCCCATCTCTGCTCTCGCCAGAAAGGGAGTGAACGCTAAGGACTGGACCCCTGAGGCGGAGTTGGCATTCTCCAACCTCAAGAATGACTTCACGTCTGCTTCTGTTCTTCATCATCCTGATGTTACTCTGCAGTTTTCCTTGGAGGTTGATGCCTCTTCCATTAGTGCTGAAGCGCTCCAGCTTCAAAAAAATTATAACGGTAAGGCAGTATCCTGCGGATTCTTCTCCAAACTCTCCTCTCTTGCTAAGCGCAACTACTCTATTTGGGATCGAGAGTTGCTTGCTATCAAGCTGGCCTTGGAAGAATTGAGACACCTGCTTGAGGGTTCTATCCAACCCATCATCATCTACACCGACCACAATAATCTTACATATCCGCGGTCTGCACAGCAACTAAATCCTCGTTAAGCTAGGTGGTCACTGTTCTTCGCCAGATTTAATTTTCTTCTTAATTTACGCCCTGCGGACAAAAACATTAAGGCCAATGCCTGGTTTCGATCATTTCAGATTGACGACTCAGAAGAGAAACCTCAACATATTATTGATCTTTCTAGAATTATTTTTGCCGTAAACCTTCTCCAGATCAAGGACAGTCCTCCTCGAAAGATCTTTGTCCGTCCTGCTGACAGGAAAATAATTCTTCGCTGGGGGCATAATTCCAAACTGGCCGGGCATTCTTGTGTTCAAAAGACTAGGGTCGAGGTGTTACAACAGATCAACCCAGTGTCCTATAAACTTCGACTGCCTCCTACTCGCAAGATCCCCAATACATTCCATATTTCCCCCCTAAAGCCTGTGGTCCGGAACTGCTGCGTAAATCTCCTGGTTCTGCAGTTGCTCCCAGCAGTTCTTCTGATGTCTTTGAGGTGAAGGAGATCCTGGACTACAAAAGAGTAGGAGGAAAGACCTTCTATCTGGTGGACTGGAAAGGGTTTGGTCCTGAGGAGTGGTCTTGGGAGCCAGAAGAGAACATCAATGCCCCAACTCTCCTCAAGAGATTCCTCCTAAGCTCTGGACCTAAAAAGAGGGGGCGTACTCTTGGGTCCCCACTTACCGGCAGCCGCGACCACGGGACACTAAGAGCTTGTTGGCATCTCCCTCCTAGGAGACGCCAACTCATGCGGCTGCATCCTCCTGCTTCTAGGGTGTGCGCACTCATCCCCAGCCTTAAAGGCCCAGTGCGCGCACCAACTAAACGTTCCCTAACCTATCTCCTTACTTTCTGGACTACATAAAGGGCTCTGTCTGAGCGTTGTTGTTGTCTTCCCATGTTAGTCTTGATTATGGTCTCTTAGTTGTTATCCTGCTTTCAGTGTTCCAGTATCCTACTACCTGTATCCTGTATCCTGTAATTTTGCTTATTAGTGAGCAGCATCTAGTGTTGGAGTCGTGTTGTCATCTGCAATGCCAAGCATCACCTGTGCCACATGTCTGCTACTCCGAGCATCTGCCTGAACATCCTCCCAGGTACTCTTACCCCAGAGACTGTTATTGACTGCAGTTTGGTCAGCTGCTGCTCCGCTACTGTGGAGCAGCCTAGTGGGTCCACATATCCCACGGGTGTGACTGTACTACTGCAGAAAAGTGGTATAGATACATTGTCTTTGTTTATATCCAAGTGATAAATTTATTCCATAATCATAACTTTATGTGATTCTAGATGTCAATGTTTGAATCTCATGTCTTGCCAAAGCTTTTATTAAAATCTCGAAAACATGACAGAATTATTGACAATGTAATACTGGAAAAATACAAAGCAGAATTTCATATGCTATAATGTATCCACTACTCTAAGAATATTAAATCATTTTACTGATACAAATGCAAAAAAATAAAATGTATCAGCAAATGTGATATACATTTTTATAAACGTATGTATATGCATTATCAGTAGTATTGGTATGCCATCATAGTCCCCAATAAATCCTGGGTCACCTATTAGTTGTTTGGCTGTGTTCCATTTTTAAAGGTTACAGAAAAATGCAGTATTAGCAAAAGAATCCTGACACTTTTAGGATTGTTTGAATTGAATTTAGTTATGGGCAAAGGAGTCCTAGGGAGTCAGAAAAATTAGAGGGATCATATTTCACAATGAACAGGTGAACCTACACTTATATGCTATTGATTTACAAAAAAATAAAAAATACAAATATCCCTAATAGATTATTATTGGAGTTGTTATTTATGTATGAACAGGAGTTATCTGCTAACAGTGGGGCAGCAGTAAGGGAATAAATACCACCTATGCCCTAAGCATCTGTTATCAGAATACTTGCTGGTTGGCCTAAAGCTGCCTGTATCAGAAAATACACCTTGACATCCCTGCTCTATACTTTATAGCAAACAGCTTCAGTCACAAAAAGAATCTAGGAAATTCCAATTATTCTCAGAAACAAAAGAAAACAATAGCAACATCCATAGTGTAGTAAAGTTAAGCGACTTCCATTGTGTAGTGAAGAAATCCCTACAACTGAGATTTTAAATCAGCCAATAGCAGAAGTAAAAGTAGAGGGAACTAGGACATTAACATAAGTACAGCTATAACAGACATAGCAGCTTCTATGAGGCCCACACACTTAGGAGGCCCACTCAGGTAGAGGCAATTATATGTGTCCTATTTTGTGTACAGAAGCAGAGGCATAGCTAGGTTCTCCAGAACCCCGGGGAAAAGATTCAGTTTGCCCACCCCCCTCAACTCTTTCCCGACATCTCCTTCCCCCTCGCCATTTTTGCTTTCTCTACCAACCAATAAGGTGTAAAAAAATAAATAAAATCACATTTTTTTTATGCAACTCGAGCATAAAACCATTTGTACATTTTACAAGCAATATAGTTATATCAGGTAGTCAACAAAACAATAAATTAAGAGAAAATAAATTAAAGAGGTCAGTGTGCCTGACCAAAACAGATTGTATAACTGAGGCTGATGAGACTATATTGTGACATATTGAACAGCCTCCTTTTGTAGACAGTGCCACATAACCCCCTGTAGATACTGCTACACTCCCCACTAGGAGATAATGTCAATCCCCTGTAGATAGTGCCACACCCCCCCCTTTGTAGATAGTGCCACACACCCCCTTGTAGATACTGCTACACTCCCCACTAGGAGATGCCACACACCCCCTTTGTAGATAGTGCCACACATCACCCCCCCCCCTTGTAGATAGTGCCACACTGCCCCCCTTGCCACACAACCCCCACGAAAACAGATTGTATAACTGAGGCTAATGAGACTATAATGTGAAATAATGAACAGCCTCCTTTTGTAGATAGTGCCACACAACCCCCTGTAGATAGTGCCACACAGCCTCCCCTTGTAGATACTGCCACACAGCCCCCCTTGTAAATACTGCCACACAACCCCCCTTGTATATATTGCCCCACACCCCCTAGTAGATAGTGCCACTCATCCCCTTGTAGATACTGCTACACTCTCCCTAGGAGATAATGCCACACCCCCTGTAGATAGTGCCATACACCCTCTTTGTAGATAGTACCACACTCCCCCTCCTTGTAGTGTCGGCAACGTTCTGACTGGGGATTCCGCTATATGTACAGGGACAATCAGGGGCTGCCTCTAGAAGCGGAATATCCGGCCAGAGCGTCGGCAATTCTCTGGCAGGGGAGTGCGCTCCAGGAGGAGTGAATGGCAGAGCAGGGAGCAGATAGTTTCCTGCTCTGCCAGAATATTGAATTGTATCTGCGTCCTTAAGGAGTTACTACCACAGTTTTTTCACCATTCTTTTAATCACATTAGCAAAAAAAATAAAAAAAATGGGTTCCAATCTCACTGTATTATTAAGTATTAACCCTTTCCTGCAAATGGACGTGCCTGGTACGTCAGGATTGCAGCTAACTTAGTGTAATTCGACGTACCAGGCACATCCTGAAGATGAAGCATTCACTGCAGCTGTGCTAGCTTCATCTTCGGTGGGTGTCAGATGTAATATACAGCTGACATCCCGCTGCAATGGCGGCAATTGCAGTTACCTCCGCCGTTTAACCCCTTCAATGCGGTGGTCAATAGCGACTGAAGCATTTAAGTGGTTGACAGAGGGAGGGGGCTCCCTCTGTACCCCACCAGCCCCCTGCGTGAGCAATCGCTGGGTGCCGATGGTTGCTATGGCAACCAGGAAGCCTAGCAACGGCTTCCTGGTTGGCCATGTACGGAAGCCTATTAAGTCCTGCCCAAGGCAGGACCTAATAGGCTGTCAGTTGGAAAATGACAGTTGCAATACACTGCACTACATAAGTAGTGCAGTGTATTGTACAGGGGACCAGAAGATCAGGTCTTCAATCCGCAAGGTAAGTGTAAAAAAAGTTAAATAAATGAAAGTTTTATGTAATAATAACAATAATCACCCTGTTTCCCTGATCAAGTGCTTTATAATAAAAAAAATAAAATGAAAAACAACTATACATGTGTTCTTTTTACCGCACAGTGAACACCGTAAATTTTTTTTATATAAAACAATGACACCATTTATTTTTTTGGTCACATTGTCTAAAAATATTTTAATAAAAAGTGATGATCAAATAGTCGCAAGTACCCCAAAATGGTACCCACAAAAACTACAGTTCGTTACGCAAAAAACAATCTCTCCCACAGCGATATCAACTGGAAAAACAAAAAAGTTATGGCTGTCAGAAAATGGCAACACTAAAACATGATTGTTTTTTTTTTAGAAAAGTGTATTTTTATTGTGGGAAAGTAGTAAAACGTAAAAAAACGTAAAAAAACACATGATAAATTTGGTATCGCTGTAATCGAATTGACTCACAGAATAAAATTAACATGCTGTTTATACTGCACAGTGAACACTGTAAAAAAGAAAAAATTAGTGCTAGAACCGCTGTTTTTTGGTTTCCTCGACTAATAAAAATTACAGCTCGTTCCACAAAAACCAAGCCCTCACACAGCTCCATCAACAGAAAAATACCTTGTTATGACTCTCAGAACGCAATGATGCAAAATGATGCTAAATGACGGACCAGATTAAATTTTAGGTCCAGTACTTTTCCACTAAAAACCCCACATCATCATTTGCTGGACCCCACAGGTGGACCCTGAAGATGCAGTGAAGATGAGGACACTTTAGTGCCTTTTGCTGCTTATAGGGCTAGTGAAGAATTAAAAAGGGAATACTGGAGCGTAGATATTTTGAATAATACCCAAAAAATCCAGCCTGTGCATAAAGGATTGGTTCAAAGCATACCACACCAATCCATGGATTATTAATTTTATTATTCACTCACCCCATTATTACATCATCCTATTATGCCCTGATGCACTCCGCCCAGTTTACATATACCCTATTGTGCTCTGCCAAGTTTATATATCATCTGATGTACTCCGCCCAGCTTAATTGCAGTTTAGAACCACATATGTGGTACTGCCTTAATCAGGAGAAATTGCAAAACAAATTTTGGGGTGCCTTTTCTCCTGTAGTCCTTATGAAAAATGTTAACCGCTTCCCGACCGCCCACTGTATATTCACGTCGGCACTTGCTGGGCTCTGTGCAGTGCCGACGTGAATTCACGGTGGGTGTTAAAAGCACGATCCGGGTGTCTCAGAGTAGCGCTGACACCCGGATCGCGCTGTTATCACCTGCCTCTGGTCCCGGAGATATGATCGGGACCTGATTAGTTCAGGTCCCGGTCATGTGATCGCAGGGAAAGTGTGTTGTAGCAACGAACTGGAAAGTTTGTTGCTATAACAAACTGGAAAGTTTGTTGCTACAACAAACTTTCCCGGGGACCGATTGCTGGTGCTGCAGTCGGTTATAAGGCAGAACCGGGGGCCATATAACAGCCCCCGGGTCTGCCATGCACAGCAGCCTATGAGAACCAGCCGGATGCTGGTTCTCATAAGCTTCCTGTCAGTGTGACTCTCAGCGTCACACTGACAGTTTATAATACGTTACACTACCTAGGTAGTGTAATGTATTATAGCAGCGATCAGTGCTGCCAGGCTTCAAGTAAAAAGTAAAAAATAAAAAATAAAGTAATAAAAAAGTTTTATAAAAGTGTAAAAACAAGTTATAAAAGTTACAAAAAAAAATAATGCTTTTTTTCCTATAATAAGTCTTTTATTATAGGAAAAAAATGAAAATGTTAAAAAAAGTACACATATTTGGTATCACCGCGTTCGTAACGACCCAAACTACAAAACTATAATATTATTTTTCCCGCACGGTGAACACCGCAAAAAAAATAATTAAAAAACAATGTCAGAATCACTTTTTTTTGGTCATCAACCCTCCCAAAATATAGAATAAAAAGTGATCAAAAAGTTGCATGTACCCCAAAATAGTACCAATAAAAACTACAACCCGTCCCGCAAAAAACAAGCCCTTACACCGCTTTTTTGACGGAAAAATATAAAATTATGGCTCTCAGAATATGGTGACACAGAAAATAAATAATTTTATCAAAGTGATTTTATTGCGCAATCGCCACAAAACATAAAAAACCTATATACATATGGTATCGCCGTAATCGTACCGACCCGCAGAATAAAGTAAAATGTCATTTATACCGCACGGTGAAAAGTGTAAAAAAAAAAATACAAAAAACATTGTCAGAATTTATGTTTCTTTGTCACTTTGCTTCCAAAAAAATCTAATAAAAAGTGATAAAAAAAATCACATGTACCATAAAATGGTACCAATGAAAAGTACAGATTGTCCCGCAACAAATAAGCCCTCACACGGCTCCGTTGGAGAAAAAATAAAAAAGTTCTGGCTCTCAGAATATGGCGATGCAAAATTTGCAGAGCGTTCCAAAAGCAGATGAGATCGGGCGACCATTTATCAGTGCGACAACGGCCATATATCTGCGGATTATTATTTATGTACCCCATTATTATACCCTCTTATTATGTCCTGATGTTCTCAGCACAGATTACATATCCCCCCACATCATAACTGAAATACCAGCAAAACCCCAAACAGAACAGTTACCAAGCAAAATCTGCGCTCCAAAAGCCAAATGGCGTTCCCTCCCTTCTGAGCCCCACAGCGTGCCCAAACACCAGCTTACGTCCACATATATGATATTTTATATCCGGGAGAACCCGCTCAACATTGTATGAGGTATTTGTCTTCAGTGGCACAAACTGGACACAACGTATTGTGCATTAAAATGGCATATCAGTGGAAAATTTTAATTTTCAATTTGCACCATCCGCTGTGCATTAATGCCTTGGCGCACCACGACTTAATAGCATGTCGTGGTGCGAGGGGTTATATATGGAGCGGACTCACGCGCTGCGCCCGCTCCATATTCTGCAGGTGTCAGCTGTGTATTACAGCTGACACCCGGGACTAACGGACAGGAACAGCGATCGCGCTGTTACAGGAGCCTGTAAAATGACATTATACTGCAATACATTTGTACTGCAGTGTATTGTACCCGGGACCTATTGATCGCTCATTCCAGTCCCCTAAAGGGACTTTTGGGAGGTTTCCACTGTTTTGGCACCTCAGGGGCTTTGCAAATGTGACATGACACCCGAAAACCATTCCAGCTAAATTTGAGCTCCAAAAGCCAAATATTGTTCCTTCCCTTCTGAGTCCTGCCGTGTGTCCAAACAGCAGTTTATTACCACATATGGTGTATTGCTGTAATCAGGACAAATTGCTTTACAAATTTTGGGGTGATTTTTCTACTTTATTCATTGTAAAAATTAAACATTTCTATGTTTTTTCAGAAAAAAGTAGATTTTCATTTTCATGGCCTAATTCCACTAAATTCAGCAAAAATCCTGTGGGGTCAAAATGCTAACTATACCCCTAGAAAAATTCCTTGAGGGGTGTAGTCTTCAAAATGGGGTCAGTTTTGGGGGGATTCCACTGTTTTGCTCCCTCCAGGGCGTTGCAAACGCGACATGGCACTGAAAACCAATCCAGCAAAATCTGCACTTCAAAATCCAAATGGCGCTCCTTCCCTTCTGAGCTCTGCTGTGGGTCCAAACAGCAGTTTAGTACCACATATGGGGTATTGGCGTAATCGGAAGAAGTAGCTTTACAAGTTTTGGGGTGCTTTTTAATCTTTATTCCTTGCAAATATTATTTTTTTTTATATTTTTTCAGAAAAAAAGTATATTTTCACAGACTTACTCCAATAAATATAGCAAAAGACCTGTGGGGTCAAGATGCTAACTATACCCCTAGATAAATTCCTTGAGGTGTGTAGTTTCCAAAACCGTCTCATTTTTGGGGGATTTCCACTGTTTTGGCACCACAAGACCTCTTCAAACCTGACATTGTGCCTAAAATATATTCTAAAAGAAGGAGGCCCCAAAATCCACTAGGTGCTCCTTTGCTTCTGAGGCCGGTATTTCAGTAAATTAGCGCACTAGGGCCACATGTGGGATATTTCTAAAAACTGCAGAATCTGGGCAATAAATATTGAGTTGCATTTCTCGGGTAAAACCTTCTGTGTTACAGAAAAAAATGTATTACAAATGAATTTCAGCAAAAAAAAGAAAATTTGTAAATTTCACCTGTACTTTTGCTTTAATTCCTGTGAAGCGCCTAAAGGGTTAAGAAACTTTCTGAATGCTGTTTTGAATACTTTGAGGGGTGCAGTTTTTAATATGGGGTGATTTATGGGGTCTATCTAGTACATAAGGCCCTCAAAGCCACTTCAGAACTGAACTGGCCCCTGTAAAAATAGCCTTTTGAAATTTTCTTGAAAATGTGAGAAATTGCTGCTAAAGTTCTAAGCCTTGTAACATTCGAGAAAAATAAAATAATGTTCAAAAAACAATGCAAATATAAAGTAGACATATGGAATATGTAAAATAGTAACTATTTTGTGTGGTATTACTATCTGTTTTACAAGCAGATACATTTAAAATGAGAAAAATCATAATTTTTGCAAATTTACTCTAAATTTTAGTGTTTTTCACTAATAAGCAATGAATTTATTGATCAAATTTTTCCACTAACATAAAGTACAATATGTCACGAGAAAACAATCTCAGAATCGCTTGGATAGGCAAAAGCATTCCAGAGTTATTAACACATAAATTGACACATGTCAGATTTGAGAAAATGGGGCTGGTCATGAAGGTCAAAATGAGCTCGGTCTTGAAAGGGTTAAGCTAAATCTACATCTTATTAGAAAAAAAATATAGATTTAAATTTTCATAGAACATTTATTGGAAAAAATTAAATTTTTTATTTTCACTGCCCAAGTCTAACAAAATCTATGGAACCCCAGTGGGGTCAAAATGCTCAATACAACCATAGATGAATTCCTTGTGGGGTATAGTTTCCAAAATTTGGTATTTTTTTAGGTGTTTCCTTTGTTTTTGCACCACAAGACCTCTTCTAACCTGACAAGGTGCCTAAAATATATTCTAGTAAAAAGAAGGCCCCAAAATCCACTAAGTGCTGCTTCTGAGGCCTAAGTTTCAGTCCATTAGCACACTAGGGCCACATGTGGGATGTTTCTAAAAGATGCAGAATCTGGGCAATTAATTTTGGGTTGTGTTTTTCTGTTAACCCTTAATGTGTTACAGAAAAACTTGATTAAAAATGAATTTTTGCAAAAAAAAAAAATGAAATTTGTAAATTTCATCTCCAATTTGCTCCAATTCCTGTGAAACGACCAAAGGGTTAATAAACTTTCTAAATGCTGTTTTGAATACTTTGAGGGTGCAGTTTTTAAAATGGGTTGATTTATGGGGGTATCCCAAAATATAGGCCCCTCAAAGCCACTTCAGAACTGAACTGAACACTATAAAAATAGCCTTTTGAAAATTTCTTGAAAATGTGAGTAATTGCTGCTAAATTTATAAGCCTTGTAAAGTTATAAATAAAAGAATGTTCAAAAAACAATGCAAACATAAAGTAGACATATGGGAAATATTAACTAGTCACTATTTTGTTTGGTATTACTATCTGTCTTACAAGCAGATACATTTAAATTTAGAAAAATGCAAATTTTTGCTATTTTTTTCTAAATTTTAGTGTTGTTTTTTACAAATAAGCAATGAGTTTAATCAACCAAATTTTACCCTTGACATAAAATACAATTTGTCATGAGAAAACAAACTCAGAATCGCTTGGATAGGTAAAAGCATTCCAAAGGTATTGCCACATAAAGTGACACATGTCAGATATGAAAAATGGGGCTCTGTCATTTAGCCCAAGTAAATATATTTTGGATATATTGATGACATGAATAATATACTTACTCTTGCTTTTTTCTCCAGTTCTAACATAAGCCTTTCATGTTGCTCAGCTATCGCCAGTGTTGCAGAATGGACTTTCTGATAGATCATCTCTCCTTCTCTTGTTTGAAATGTAAATAGCCCTTCACCCGTGTCACACATTCTATGAATAAAAAATATATATATCAACCAATTGCAATTCAGCAAATAATAATAGCCGTATCACTAACGTACTAAGATTATTATATAATTGTTTTAACTTCAGGTTTTTTTTTTGTTGTTGTTTAATTTACACTTCCAGAACAATGAATTAGTGAGTAATTCCTTAGTTTTCAATCATTTTAATGTTTCTAGTGCAGGATTATTAAAGCGTGACTAGATGTTTATCTGTAAATGCAATTAAGCGATTGTGATTAATGGTTTAGCCTTGCCTGGTCTCCATTGCATATAAAGCAGTGAGACAAGGCTACAGGCCACCTCCTAGTCAGGACAAAGCTACCTAAACTCTGATTCTTTGCCTACACCTATTGTAGCTATAACTGTAGCATTGTAGTGATGGGGAGAAGGAGAGTGAGACAAAGGGAATTAAATGCCCTCAGGGAAATACATGCTGTACTCCCTTTATGTATTAACCTTTGGATTAAGATTCAAAACAGAACAAGATCAGGGCAGAGCAGGATATACATATATATATATATATATATATATATATATATATATATATATATATATATATATATGTATATATATATATACACGCAAACACACACACGCTAACTTTAGTATCCCTTTCACTAAGATTCTCTTAATCAATCATGGATGAAACCAATCTACTGTACCAGATAAAGTATTGTATTTGAATAGTCAAGCACCTTGAATTAACATTCTTTATACAATAGCTGCAAACCCATTTTATATGAAGCTTTAGCCAAGGATAAAATGTTTTATATTTCAATGCATAAAAATGAATTATAGACTTTATATTTTTAACTATAGATCATTTAAATCCTTAAAATGAAATGATAGGAATTGTAAAAGAATACATAGGATAAATTACCATGTTAATTCTAAATATATGTAACCAAGTCATGTTATGACATCAGAGTAAAGAATGAAAGAAAATATAAAATATGTTAATGTTACATGGATTACAGGGCAATAGCACCATAAACACATATGGTTTATCCAATGTTCTTTATAGAAATATAGGCTAATATTTATGTAACAAAAATCAGTGAATGCCATAGCAGAATATTCAATCAATTCTGCTATTTTCAGAGAACCCAAAAAGATTAAACGCTATGTGGTAAAGGACACGGAGGTGTATAGACAGAAATACTCAATTTTGATGAATCCTATAAGATCACATACATTTTGGAACTTTTATTAACCCTTTAATGACCAGCCTATTTTGGACCGAAAAGGCTATGTAAACCTTCGAAAATGTATATATATATATATATATATATACACACACTCACACACACACACATATATATACACACACACACACACATATACAGTATATATGTATATATACACACACACATATATATATATATATATATATATATAGTAATAGAAAAAGAAGCACTCAAAGATAAATTCCAAAATGGATATGGGTGCCCAGCAGGTAATCCTGATCCAAGGATAATATATGTATATAGAAAGAAATCCTGCAGCACTCCGGTATGGCAAATAAAGGTGATTTATTTCAAACAACAAAACAGGATGCAACGTTTCTGTCCAACCTTAGGAACTCTTTCAAGCATTGACAAAATAAAGACTTTTAAAACCCTTTTTTTTCCATAAGCTTTGTTTCACATTAATTAACTTTTTTATTAGTCCCACTAGGGAAATTTACTATGCGATTTACATATAGCTTCTATATAGGTATACTTACAATACCAAAGCATTACTGCCTGTCAGTGTAAAACTGACAGGCATTCTATTAGGCCGTGCCTCTATTACTGCCATGGCAGGCCTGGGGCCCCAGGCTGTGACGGCATCCCATCAGGATGCTATAAAGGGGTGACAGAAGGAGCCCCCTCCCTCTGTAAACCACTTAGGATTCCGCTTTGCTTTTGATTGCGGCATCTAAGGAGTTAAATGACCGATACCGGAAGTTAACCATCTAAGGGGTAAAACTACTCCAATCCCAGATGTTAGAGCAGGAGCCCGGCTGTCATCACTCAGCCGAGCTCCCGCTCCTATCTGCATGGGACAACTATATCAGGTTTATTTCCATGCGCCATGAAAAGCTTGCTTAGTGACCTCCATAAAAAGGCGTATTGGCGGTCATTAAGGGATTAAACTCCATTTTTTTTCAGAGAATATGTGGAGGGACAATACAAATACAAATGATAAACTAGTATCTACTTGTGATCATATGCAAAAACTGACAACATTAAATTTGATGCAACCACGGCACGATAGATAGAAAGGCCCCTGTCATGTTCTTTTTTTTTTTAACTTGAGGCTCATGTCGCAAAACAAAAGTAAAAATGGTGCATGTCTTTTATAAATAAGACAACAACCCCTTTAGGAAATTGAAGCAATTTTGTTTGAAAGAAACTATAAAATATACCAAATGCTCAGGCTAAAATGGAATGGATACTGTTTATAGAGGAGATTATGTCAACTAATGTTGTGTGCCTACAGGCTCCAGAAAGGTAAATCCAACCTTTACGGCAGTATTAAATTAATATAATACATATTTATCCTTTTCATTACCCCTCTTCATCACCCGAATATATTTATGTATGTATTATAAATGTAAAATGCTCCGGCTAAAATAGGAAATACATCCTGGTTGGGGATGAGCTTAGGTCAACTAATGCTGTGTGTCTATAGGTGCCAGGAAGGTGAGTCCAACTTTTCCTGCCATATCAAATTGGCATATTATATAATACCTATTTACTCTCTTCATGACGCCAAAATATGTATTTATGTAATCTTTGTATTATGTTCTTATGTCGCTCCCCAGTTCAAACCCCCCCCCTCCATTCATACATTGATTGACAGGGGTCAAGCAGCGTAATCGGCGCATTCCTTACGATTACGCTGCCTGGCCCCTGTCAATCAATGTAAGAAGTGAGGAGGGGGGGGGGGGTTTGAACTGGGGAGCGACGTAAGAGCATTTAGGAGCAACGGTGATGCCCTCGTTGCGCCTAAATGCTCATTAGCATAAAACTAATAAAACCTATTTCTCTACAAAGGAGGCAGTAAGCAGAAATTGGAAATAAATGTTAGAAACAGGTTATTCTCCTCTACAATACACGGTTACTAGTTTAATACGGACATTCTGGTGACAGACTCCCTTTAAGAACAGAACTCATGCACACAAAACTAAAACCTCTGTACATGCCACGATTTTTTAATTTTACATACTGGAGTTTAACTCTCACTTGTACCTACAGGGACAGGACCCTTTATTGGTATATTTATTTTTAATTGCGTATATATGTCTCTATTCAGAAACCATTTTTTTGTTGCATTCAGCACAATATGGGGCATTGCAATGTTATCTAAGTGCTACTTACACATACATTATATATCCCGATTCCTGTAGTATTTGATATGTAGTCATGATTCTGTGAGGTCCTTCGTCTTTATTACAGGTCGATGACATGTTTTTATACTTTGAGGTAGATTTATTAAGCACTATTTCCCAGATTTATGGTATAGAAAAGCCGCAATTTGTGCAAAACCTGAGTTTTTGTGCAAAAATTTGTTGAGTTTTCTCTTTTATGCTTCCTTTGCTGCTTTTGCATGAAGTGGGCGGGACTTAGTTAAAGGGTGGGGCCTGACACAGCCCTACATATTTGCATAAACTGGCAGAAATTAAAGCGGAAGTCTACGTCAACTTGTAACTGGCATAGATTTCCCTTTCAGGTGAATGGACACCTCTTAATAAATTAGGTGAATCTTACTCAAGTGATCTGTATAGTAAGACTGGCATATTTATTATGTGCAGTTTTAATTATTTTTAAAAACATTGGGGGGAATTTATTAACTTTTCTATGCCAGTCGCAAATGGAACAACAGTCGTAATTTAAATATTTTTCAAAAATGTTTTGCCGTTTCCGCTGCTCTTTATCTAAAATGTGGGAGAAGCTTAGTGGAAAGGGATGGGGCCACGTGCAGCCCGACAAATTTATCATAATTTAAAATGATGTAAATGATGCCACAAATCTACACCAGCTCTTCTGGCGTCGATTTCACATTCTGGCTCAAGGACGGCCAGAGATGCTCCTAACCTATTAAGAGGCCTCTTCATAAATTAGGTGAATTTTATCCAACTTTCTTCATATTACGATTGGTGTATGAAATGTCAGTCTTAATAAATATGTGATATTAAAAACACTCTTGTTGAAATAAAGCTATTTTGGGGATTTTACAGAGATTTAACTCTGAAAACGATGGCTTACTTTAATGTACTGTTTTTCTGTTGCAGAAAACAGGACATTGCAATAGAAAATAGCTGATTATTTCTACAGTAAACAAGTTGGGTGAGAGCTGATCTGTCATTCAAAAGGTTGAGCTATTTATGAGTTATACTGTTTTGTTTGACTGCCCTCAGTTTCCCAGTATCATTTTGTTTTCCTTCAGAACATAGAAAATGCCTCCAGGCTAAAACATACAGTATTTCTGCAGTAAATATTACATATTTTGGACAGCTGTTTTAATCTATAAACCTACTATTCAGGCCATATACTAACCAGCAATAACCATAGTAGCACATATATTACACAAATACTGTACTTAAAGTGGTACACATATCACTCATATATTTACCGTAATACACATATTGCATATTTAGAGTATGTCATATAATACACATGTATATATATATTTATATATTGTACAGATCTTACACAAATACTTCTAGCAGTACATATATTACACAAAAACTTTTAGTAGTAAATATATTACCCATATATTTGAGTGGTACATATATTACAGAACTATTTATAGTATCTGATATAGTACACATATATTAATAGTAGTGCACATATTACACAAAGTAGTACATATAGTACCCATACATTTAAAGTAGTACATGTATCACCTACTGTTCATATTTATAGTACTGCAAATATTACACAAATACACACATATATTTATTTTACGTCCTACTGCAGCACACAAGAGATTTATTTTCCCTTCATTTTGTGATAGAGGACAAGTGATTTTCAAAACAAATCTAAAAAGAAAACTCAGACCAAATAATTAGCATAGTTCATAAATTAACAGCATAAAGGAGCCCACATCCCCTAAAACATGATTTTTTTTTCTCATTGTTCATTGCAAAGGGAAGCAAGGTTTCCACTTATTATATTCCTACTAATGTTCCTATCATGTGGTCCTGTAGTGCTGTGGACTTTTGGAACTTGAAAGCCTGGTGTGATAAGAGGAGGTGGGCCATTCAAGAAGCAGTATCCCAGGAAGCATTCCATTCCAGAAAGGGAAATTGGTGAACAGCTCCCTCAGGGTCCATCCACAGATCCACTCATATGTTTGGGAGCAGGGCTTATAGTGTGGGGGCTGAACTTAATTCAGGCGTGAGTTTTGTAAGTATATATGACAGCTAGGACAGCAAAATATTGGGTTCTGCTATTCCTCTACAGGCCGCTACTTGCAGCCTGTATAAGAGTATCAGAACACAACTGCTTGCTGCCCTAGCTGACATATACACTTACAAAACTCATAAAACTAACAAAACTCATGTCTGAATTAAGCCCAGCCTATCTCTCTCTCTCTCTCTATTCTCTCTCTCTCTCTCTCTCTCTCTCTCTCTCTCTCAGTTCTAAATAACGAGAAGAATGCCTCTTTTCCACAGAGCAGACCTAGTTTTAGATACTCTCATCAATCCTTCCAGTACGGAGGACAAGGTTATCAGTAGAGAAACATAAGGAACTTAAGACAGAGGGATACAGAGAAGAAAAGGTCAGACAAAATTCTGATGCCAGAAAAAATACAGTAAAAATAGGAGGAAGATGAGCACTTTTTTTTATCAAGAGTGGCAACTGTTTATCAAAGATCTTTGAGTCCTCTCCACTATGAAATCAGACCTTCATTTGGAGCTTACTAGGCCTCCAAGACCTGGTTCAGGTTTCAGACATTCGTCTTTAGAACAATGTTACTTGTGGCCAAAGCGGTGGAAGAAGTTAATCACAAGCAACAAGGCACAGGAATTTACTTAAGAATTGTCCCCAAACCTCAGAGCAACGTCAGAGTCATTATAGACTTTTGCTATTTGAATGGACACCTACAATATAAACCTAAAAGAAAGAAGAGAAAAAACCACGGCACCACATGGTGTAGATCACAAGGATGATATAGGTGGATGAACAGTGGTAGTGATTGTGCTCACCTATTAAGGTTGTGCAAGGGTAGGCACAACTCTACTGTAGACAAGGTTATAATTTATGATGACGCTGCAGCTAGGTCCAAACCGGTAACACACACGGCAACCACTCGTTTAGGCATATATAAAAAAATGAAAAGCTGAACCAAATACAGCACTGCTATCATCAAGACAAATCCAGGAGATGGAGGTGTATAATAATAATAATTGATTGTATTAACCCACGCGTTTCGACACTGCACCAGCGTCTTCCTGAGGCCTTTAGACATACAGAACTAAAGAAATACCTTATATACTCACAAATCATATACAAAAACAGAAAAAAAAAACAAATGCAAGGAGAGACTAACTGCTATGATGTCACAAGGTAGGGAATGTAAACAACCCTTAATGTTGCTATATGTTTAAAAGTAAAGGAATTATAATAACAAATCAAGGAGTAATGTCTGAAATGTGCACATATTAATGTAATCTTACAACAGGAAGAGTTTTGGAAGCAGTTATATATTGATAGCGGCGGGTGTTTAAAATATCGCTGACAAACGGACAATGTAAACTAAGTGAAAATGGAAAAAAACTATTATATCCATATAGATAATAATACAGTCTTATCAACCAAAATGTATCCTAAGCATATACTGTACGATCAAAACACAAAATGTCTCTTCATAAACTCCCTAAAATATGTCTGATCCAAAAAATACATAAAGTCTTAATTAATTTAGAAAAATATAAATCTTTATTTTCCCATTAGGGAAAATTACCCACTAAGTAACATACAATTAAAAAACAATGAATTAAAAACACCCCGGATAGGAATGTCCACCATGACCCATAATCATAACCATGAAATTATAACCATGTAATGTTATGCAGAGTATTGCGCAGAGAGCAGGAATCTAGAATTTGATCTCCCCAGTACAGCATAGGTATGTTGTACAACAATTTTTTTTTTTTAGATAATAATACAGGTAGATAAAAAGCTAGGAATACACATATAAATAAAGATAAAAGAGAATACTTAGGTTCTCCAGTCCAGCCAGCATCCAGAATGAAGGCCGAACGGGTAAAAACATTCCTGTAGTCATAGCGACGTAAGTGCAGAGAGAAAACTACGGCAAGCGAAGTAGGTCAAAAAGAGCATGAATGAATGGGCTGGTTGTGTTGAGAGCAGCGGTACACAGAAGATCTCAGCTGAATAGCCGTAAGGAGTATGTAATATTACAATAACATAATTATGCATTGGTAGACTGAATCAATTAAGTGAGGGAGAGAATATAATAGTGATATAATAATGTAATGATAAAATCATCAGACATTAGGTAAGAGCGAACATGTGAAACAGACAGGCATTGTTTAAGATTTGCAAGTCAAATTTTAGCTATGCCCTTTGGGCTTTCCCTTGCACCAAGAGTGTCTACAAAAATTATTTTGGTGTTGGTACAGAGATTTCGGAATATGTATAGTTCCATATTTACATTGACTGTTGAAAAAAGTTATAGAGGATTTACTTCAAGTACAGATTCAGACAACTTTAAAAATGTAATAAAGACACGGTTTCATTTTAAATCGGCAGCGTTCCCGCCTCATTTCATCTGAGAAGACTAAATTCCTGGGGTTTTTACTGGATTTCAAGCAGATGACCTTGATACTTCTTCTATCAGCACAAATCAAAAAGATAACGTTTATGGCAGAGTGAATATTATCCCGGCCTTGTCATTCAGATTTATTAAAAGGGTTCAGGGTCACCTATCTTCTGCAACAGATGCAGTCAATTTGTCTCATATTCACATGAGGCCACTACAGTAGAAGTCCACATAGCTTTGACTTAGTGGCTCCAGCAAGATATATTGTCCAGCGGTCAGTCCTTTAGAGAAACCAGCAAAGTCTTGGTTAATACTGACACATCCAAACTTGGTCCAAAGAGAATATTTTTTTCCTGCTATCTAAAAGAGCCTAGAGTTGTCCACCAGCATTTGTTATCTTTTCATAATCTCATCAAGGACCAACATGTTCTGATGCAGAGAAATAACATGATGACTATGTCCTATATAAACCACCAAGGAGGTACTAGATCTGTTCCACTGATGAAAGAGGATTTTCTTCTAGGCAGAATGAAGTCTCTTATCCTTGACACTAGTTCACATCCAAAGCAAGCAAAATACAATTGCGGATATCTTTATTTCTAGGAGAGTGAGAACTCAGTCAAGAAGTCTTTTGTCTAATTACAGAGAAAATGGGACAGCGAATCGGTTTCCAAGGTTCAGTCCGCTGATCAAACAAGATAGTCTTTTTCATCTGGATGCAATGTCACTAGATTGGAATCTGGTATCAATGATAACCAAAGTTCTCAATAAGATAAACAAAGACACAGCAACTGTTATTGCAGTGAAAGCTTACTGGCCAAGATGAATATCGTTCTACTGCAGTTATCCCCATTTCCTTCAATAACATTGTCATCCAGCAGGGACCTATTCATTCAAAACGGCCTGTTTCGTTGGAATCCAGAATTCTTCAGCTTGAAAGTGTGAAAGCTGGTAGGGTGTACCTTCTGTCTAAAGGGTTGTCTGAAGAGGTTTTAGAAACTTTCTTATATTCCAAAAGACTGCTAACGCTACCTACAACCGAGTTTGGAACACATTTTTGAGATGGTGTAGTTCTGCTCTAGTCAGACCAGAAACTATATTCGTTCCACAGATTTGACAGTTTCTCCAATAAAGAGTTAAGAAAGTATTAAACTGAAATTCACTTAGAGTTCAGTGCTCTTCAGTGCCTTGTCTATTCTTTTATCTAGAAAACATTTTTTAAACCTTTGGTGAATCACTTTTCTAAGGCTCTAAAGAAAATTAGACCTCCGAAAAGGAATTTCTTTCCGCCTTGGTATTTGAACACTGTTCTGCAGCACTTGATGAATTCTCCCTTTGAGCCTTTGCACTTAGCAAATATAGTGTTTCTATAATATAGCAATGGGGCAAATTTACTACTTGTGTCTGTGTCCAGAAAGTGGCAAAAAATGCTCCAAAGTTTGGCATAGTTTTGATGTTTGTACCACACTATACACTTTTAAATAGTGTACCAAAAAGGGAGCGGATTAACGGTAAAGGGGCATAGTTTTCTAAAAAAAAGGGGCATTGCTTAAAATGCGCCAAAAATGCGCTAACAAAACTGACATAAAATTCTGGCCCAAAATGAGCTAAATCAAAAGTGGTATAAGGAAAAGAAAAGTATCTTACAGGTCATGCAAGATGCGCCAAAATTATCATGGAGAATGCACTACTGTGATAAATTTGGCGCATTTTGTGCCTGCCTGGTCCAAGATTATGCTGTCTAGACAGCATTAGTAAATGTGGGCCCGTGTTGAGATATATGTACAGCCAAAATGAGAGCACAATCTCAGATTTGTTTCTCTCTCTGGCATGACCTAGCAGGCATACACTACAGGCAGACCTGGGGGCCTTTATTAGGGCCCCGGCTGCCATCGGAAACACAGACACTCGGTGATCTTACCGCCGGGTGTCGGTGGGATGAGAAAGAGCTCCTTCCCTCTCTCCAAAACTACTCAGATGCGGCGCTCGCTATTGAGCGCCACATCTGAGGGGTTAAACGGGTGAGATCGATACTGATATGGATCTCACCCGTTACAGGAGGGATGCCCCAAGCCCTCAGCTACCTCTGGTAGCTGAGTGTAGGGAGATTTAACGGCTCCCTGCTCTGTTTACTTATTCCGATGCAGCGCCGTAAAAAGGCCTCTTCATCGGAATAAAGCCCGTTAGTGGCCGCCGTAAAAACACTATGGGGCGGTCACTAACGGGTTAGGAAAGCTGGTGTTCTTTATACGAGGTGCAAAATAAAAAATTGTGATACCCTGTGTGAGGCCCTTGATGAAATCCTTCTACTATCTCCCTCCACAATTTTTCTGTATTTAACCCAAGATCTCTTTCCCATTTACTCTTGAATATTTCAATATTTGATTGTCTAGCCCTCATCAATATGTTATTAGTTCTTGAGATAAATCCCCTTAGTCTACTATAGGAGATGATTTTTATCAATGGTCTCAGATGAAGCCTTTTTATAACAATCAAGCGACGATGCTTAAAAAAAAACCAGCATTTCTTACCTGTAAGTATTTATAAAAGTCCCTCTGTGAAATTCCAAGTTCCTTTTTAAGAGTACTAAAATCTTTCAGTACTTCTCCATCAAAAATACGACACAAAAGATATAGCCCTTTTTTTGCCAGTTTATAGTTTAAATAGTATATACGTTTTTTCATTTCCTTTAAGTCTAAATTATCCCATAGTGGTGTAAATTTTAAATAACCTTTCACCCCCAATATTCTTTTCATCGCTCATTCATCAAATTTGATTATTATTATCTCTAGTTCCTAATATTCCAGACTCAGAAAAATAGTGTTTCTTGCAATCCCTTATTTCTCATTTTATTCTGCAAAATTTTTAATATATAATCTATCTCACCCCTCCTTTTAAATGTGAGCTGAGAGGCCATATAGTATTGGAGTTGTAATACTTCACTTCTGATTCCAGACTCACTTCTGATTCTAGATGGTCCCACCCCCCCCCCCCACATATATATATATATATTCTCTCATTATTGCATCCAAAGGCTTAAAGAAATTCTTTGGTATCCATATTGGTGAATTTTGTAACACAAATAAAATCTGGGAAAGGAAAACCATCTTAATCAGATTAGTTCGACCTGCCACCGATATGGGCAGTTTACTCCATATTTTAACTTTGGTTCTCAGCTTGCCCAGCAAGGGTAAAACATTTAACATGATATAGTCATCTTTTGTGAAATGTGAACCCCTAAATATTTGAAGCTAGCTTCCTTTGCTACTATCTGTACTTCTGCTTTCCCAGTCATATTGTTCTCCCCTAGCACCATCAAATGTGACCTTCCCCAATTTATTTTTAACCATGAATAATAGCCAAATGATTTTAGCAATGTCATCATTTCACCCAAATCTGTATTTACATCCTCCAAAAATAGTAACATATCATCTGCATACTATACTACTTTTTCCTCCACCTCTCCATATTTAAATCTCTTGATAGCTACACTATTCCTAATGTGTATAGCTAAAGACTCTATAGCCAGGGTGAAATACAGCGGGGATAGGGGACATCCCTGCCTAGTGCCCCTAGTAAGGGCAAAAGGCAGGGATGTACCCCCATCCACCGCCACACTCACCTAGGAGTTAGAAAACAGTAATTTAATCCATCTGATAAATTTGTTACCAAACCACTTAAAACTTCCAACAGATATCCCCATTCTACACAATCAAATGCTTTTGAAGCACCAAGGGACAGAATTCAATTTTTTCCTCCAGCACATCTCGCAGATAGATTTACAAAAACTCCTCATGCGTTTTATTATAAACTCCTCCGTAGAAAAAAAACAAGTTAGGTCTTTTGTGGATTAATCCATTCAAAACGTCCAAAATTAATTTAAAGGGGTTTTCCCATGAGGGACATTTATGACATATCCACGGCTCCGGGCTTGAGAAAGACCCTCCACTTGTCCATGGGTCGAAACGTTGCCATTTTTTACTGGATGTTTGACCAATAAAAGAACATATTGGTTGAAACTTGGGAGACGTGTGCTGCTGTTCAACCATGCTTTTTCTGAGGCTTACATTACGTCAGACTGGGTTTGTCTGATTTTACAGCATGACACCACTCCTGATATCGGGATTTGTGCTGCTTCAAATATTTTACTTTTTGGATTATATCATGTGGATATGTCATGAATGTCCCTCGTGGGAAAACCCCTTTAATGTCTGTATTCAATAACGAGATAGGCCTGT
This sequence comes from Rhinoderma darwinii, assembly GCF_050947455.1. Taxonomy (NCBI): domain Eukaryota; kingdom Metazoa; phylum Chordata; class Amphibia; order Anura; family Rhinodermatidae; genus Rhinoderma; species Rhinoderma darwinii. The sequence continues at coordinate 123,867,413 of NC_134691.1, read as the reverse complement.
AAGATTCTGTCTCTAAGGGATCTTTATCTATTTTAGGGATTATTATAATTACCGCTTTTTCAATTGAGTCTGGGAGTTTTTCCTTGTTATAGGCCTCACACAGGTTCTCAACCAATTGTGGAATCAATATATTTTTTAATTCTTTATAGATTTCAAAGGGTAATCCATCTTCTCCTGGGGCTTTTTTTATCCTTATCTCTTCTTAAAAAAAATTCTACCTCTTAATTTTGGATTGGTTTGTCTAAACTATCCCTTTCTTCAGTCAACATTTTTTTAAATAAAATATCTTTGTTTTTTTAAAATCTTCGTCCTCGTATTCTATTTTAGACGTATATAATTCTTGGTAATAGTCTTTAACTATTAATGTTTTTTGTTCGGGTTCTTCCAATATCTGGCTCTTTCCATTTCTAATAGCTCCAAAAACATCAGGGTTCGGGACTTCGCTAAGTATAACTCTCTAAGTTTGGATTGGGCTCTTTCCCATTTACCCATATTGGCCCCTGCACATGGTTCTTTTACTTTGCAAGATCCTTATTCAGCCTTGTCAAATTTTTAATTTTAAACATGTGCTGCTAACATGATGAAAATGTATAGGGACGAGCGATCGTAATAACAAGCGCTCGTCCCTATACATATCCAATCATTCCACGTGATAGGAGCAAATAAGCGCCGATCAATGAGCTGTTGATCGGCGTTCGTTGACACAGCCCATGTCGGGCCGTGTAATAGTACCGTAAGTCCCTGAACTTGGAACACCACTTATTTCCAGAACGAAAACCTCATGCTCTGTATAAAACACCCAAACCAATCAGTTTAGTTACTAGAAATCTCTGACACAACATGCTATGCAAAGTGATAATGATGTTAAATGCTCTTTTGTTTAGAATGTTGTGTCAGAAATGTCAAATGATGGTAATCTCAGTCTACGTCTGAAGAGGTTTATGCGCTATAGTTTTGAAAATGTATGCAGGTCTTTGCTAATGGACTCCACCGTCAAGGGCGTATCAATAACATTGAAGATCACGTTTAGGCAGAATTCCCCTTTAAATATGTAAGAATGCAATTTCATTTCTAATGAAATGTCTGTGTTCTCAACATGCCAGTAATTTATCCTAAAAGAAGACATAGAGGTCATTGACAAACTGAAAACAGGTTAATATACAAAATGTATATGCCTTAAACTATGCTGGTACCACTGGTTTACAGAAAATAGAGTTGAATAAATGAGGGCAGGAGGATACTAGATGCAGCTTTAGTTAAGTATGACCATAGAGTCTTTAATAAATTTCTGTTTTAAAGTCAAGGATTGAAGAGAATACATTTCATTGATATAAGCTAGGATACACATCCAGTTAACAAGTGAATTCAGACAAGTGGTTCTCATGAGTATATACAGTGTATACAATTCACAATACAATTAGGAGAGCACAAGACATCTTATAATCCACTACTATATATACTTTGTACTCTGCAAGGCGACCTCATTGACAATGTTTGGGTTCTAGGATTTATTTATGTCATGTCAATGGATGAGGGAGAAGAATGTGAAGTAGACTTTTTATTACAGTATGTCACTTGCACTATGTTGAGGATTCTGTTTTGTTTGCATGAACAATTTTTTGATGGCTCTTTAATCCTTCTGATCTTCCTTGATGCCAGATGTTCAACTTAAATTCCATATTGTAACAATGTCTGACAGTTAAAAATGATTCATTAGCTGTTAGTTTTTATGACAATGAACTGTCACTTAAAAATTCTTAATCTGCACTGAGCCTATCAAAACTACCATTAGACAAAACAAAAACCGGAAGGTTATGAGAGTTAACATATTTGACAATCATTGTTCTATATTCTTATGCGAGGTGCATGTGACACATATTACAGAAAAAGCATATTTGTGCTCTCCGCCAATTATTTTAATTTTATTCCAATTTTTCACACTACATGTTATTCTTGGAGGCTTTAAAGAGCATCTGACAGAACTCTTTAAGTTAGGACAGCTATAGGATACAGTAGAAAATAGAGAAAATAGTCAAAGGGTAATAGTACCTTCACCCATATGCAAATAAGACATAAGCCGTTTCCATACTGCTTGCTGCCTGCTCAGACCAAATGGAAGTCTGAGCAGATAAAAGGAGCCCTCACATGAGCCCTCTTTAGCAGTAGGGAGAATGTAGAGGGCTTTTACACCCTCATTTGCATATGTTGAAGCTAATCTTTTAGTCTAATGGGCGCAGGAGCACACACGCTACCTCCTCTTTCGCAAGGCACATTATGGATGACAGATAACCTAACGGGTAGGTCCACCTACACAACTATTTTTAATTAATTGTCACAATGCATCTAAATTTAAAAACTTTAGCATTTTTGCCCAAAGTCCTAATTAAAAAATTCCTATTTACTTGTGTGTGTATAAATGTTCAATCTAAAATGAAAAATAAAGCAACTTTGCAAATTGTTTGTAATGGATTTGCCTGACACAGCTTCTTTGTCGACACCCGTAGTTAATCAGCCTGCATCTGTGCCTAGGTCTGTTAGAGTGACTCGATCTGCTACCACTCAGGCTGGGAGGCTGAGGAGTGGGAGAGCCTATCACAGCCTGGCCAGACTGAGCTAGCTCCCACCCTCTGTCTATTTATACCTTCATTTCCTGCTCCTCCTTTGCCTGTGATTCTGTCTGTTTCCTGGCTCTGCTGCTCCTGCTAATACTATTGACCTCTGCTTCAAATTGACCCTGGCCTTACTGACTACTCTTCTGCTCTGCATTTTGGTACCTCGTACACTCCTGGTTTGACTCGGCTCGTTCACTACTCTTGTTGTCACAAAAATAGAAGAAGAGGGGGGAGGAATCCTCCAGCTCACCTGACACTGTGGAGTGTGTCACTGCAGCACCCGGAATCTCGTGTCGGCACACGTTCAGAAGCACGGAAAGGAGAGGAAAGAGTTGATCCAGCGCTGCATAAAGTTTAAAATGGAAGCGGATTTCCAAGTTTAATGTTCCTTGATTTAAAAATTGTCCAGAGGTATAGTCCTGGTGTGAGGGTAAGCGGGCGGTGATGTCCTCAGAGCCTACGCGTTTCGGATGCTACTGCGTCCTTAGTCTTGGCTGTAATGTCAAGACTAAGGACGCAGTAGCATCCGAAACGCATAGGCTGCTGTTGGTCTGTCATGCACTTATTGAGCGTAGTCGCCCAGTTGTACGCCGTCACCTAGGACGGGCCGTGCAAGTAAGCAGGGACTGAGTGGCGGGTAGACTAGGGCTCACCTGTCTGTCTCCCTACCCCGTCATTACATTGTTCTAATTAAATATAGCCTATTGTTATGAATCTATAGCCTTTATATAGTCTTTTACTGCAGTCAATTTGCCATCCATCTGTCCCCTACTTCTGGAGGGAGGGAGTATGACTGGTTAAGTCTACACAGAGTATATAGTCTGTTACAATGGAGACACATTGGTTGGTGTAGAGGCTATAAGTACAAAACAATAAAGTATTTTTAATAAGGACAATTTGCAAAGTTGCTTTACTTTTTTAATTTTAGATGCAGCCAATAAATTATTGTAAATGTGGACTTTCCCTTTAAACCTACAGTTAGTTTAACACATTTCTAACACACAAAATGCCTACTTATAATATATAATCATGTGGGAATTCTTATTCCTTGGTTCAATAACAGGCATTATACATTAACAAGGGCCATTAAGTAATTGGCTCAAAGGAACACAAAACATATGGAGTACCATATGACATACAGCTCCATAGAAAACATGTTTGTGTGGGTATATAAAAGGCATGTACACAATTCTCTGCTAGTGACATTCAAATGACTCATGTATTAGAAGTATGAACCAAAGGAAATAGTTTATTTTTCCACTATATAGGTTAATTGACTGCGACATCTCTCACCACCACCAAACTGGCCTGCAGAAGAATGGCAGACAAATGAAATATATTTGTCAGATGTACTGCCTGCAGCAAAGGTTGCACTTTCAGCTTCAAATAACCCTGGCATCTGTGTATCTTCTATTGGGAAAATTAATATATCAACCTTGGGTCACATAAAAGGAGAGAATTTTCAAAGAACTGTGCCTCAGTATTTATTCCAAAGTCAGCAATCCTCATGGTTCAATAAACAGCACGGGTAATGCGTTTTCATCCATACAAAATGGATTCTAGGTAAAGAAAGCAGTTTACAATGACATGTTTAATTATAGCTTTCCAGAAGAAGAAAAGAAAAAGTAGGAAGGCTTTTCTGATTATTTGTTTGTTATAATGGCCTCTATGCCTCTGTGGAATCTATATACTTTGATATAAGGCACACATCCTTCAAAGAGCAACATCTGTCAGTGCACAAAGTTGAAATGTGTGTAAGGAAATTGGCTCCATGACTAGACTGCTAAAATAAAGTCTCAATGGACATAATATAATGTGTATTCTGTCAGCATTTCCATAAATACAATTTAAAACAGACAGCTGATTATAATTCATATAAAAATTGTGGTATCTACCCCATCTCATGGTCCCATTAGGGAATTTACATATATTTTTTAAAGAATTAGCTAAATGTATTACTTGGTGTTGTTGTTAGTTTTGTCATTCGGAAAGTGCACAAAAGTAACAATAAATTGCATAATGAAATTTATATAGTGCACATACAGAGAGATGGATTTATATACCATCTTGGACACCGTTGAGAAGGACTGCTCCAACAATTGAGATCCACCCCAACAGGCAAAAAGCCTAAAGTCCACCATGATGATGTGTTCAAAAGACATCAATAATACTGTCACTGAGTGTCGGGATAGGCAAAGGTTATTGGTATCATTCCCCCCGAGTCTCGTAGCTCACCAAGGTCACCAGGCATCCCTGAAAGATCAGTCCACTAGATATATATCAGAGATGATGGGTACCTTCTCTTCTTATAATATCACAAAGTATCAAGATACTACTACCCTTTATCAATGAATTCTAGAGATGATTCATGCAATTATCCACAAATTTTATTGTTTTACTTGCAAACAGACTACTTTTGTGTCCTTGGGATTCCACAGTAAAAAACAGGTTTTTGAGTCTCTTGGTTTGAGAAAAGAGTTAGTATAACTTGTTATTTAAATCCTTGTTCCCTCTAAGATTATGAGTCCAGTGGGTGTCCTACTCAGTTATTGACAACTATATCATTGTGTAGGACACACCACTGGGCTCATAAGTTCAGAGGGAACAGGCATTTAAATCAATAAACTACAATTTGGAGTATTGGCAACAGGCAAGAGTTCATTGGAGCCTAAAGTTTCCCAGTTTCAAGATTCTATGCAGTCTTAATGGTTTATCTTGGAGCAAAAAAATGTTAAATATTGAAAACATTATAAATTCAGAGGGGATCACAGTTATTCACACAGTGGATTTCAGTTCCATAATGAAAAGTTTTTCAGAAACTCTTACGGTATACTAAATAAATAGTTGAATGACATTCAGTTCTGTTACCAATGTGTGGTCCATCAGGACACTTCATATATACCTTTCTATGCAATTTGAAGATGGAATGGCACAGAATATTAGTGACTAAAATAAAAAGGTTAATATTACAATTTCTTCCTTAAGTATTTTATTTATCCATTCTACTAAAATGAACCTGTTATTGACAGTCAATAAATTGAGATGTTTTAGTGTTAATCGCTATACTATACAAAGAACCTGTATAGCATTCCTCTTTAGTGCACAGGGTGTAAGGCATTCTGTGTTGTAACCTCAGTGCTTGGTAGATTGGAGTCTAGTTAAGTGGCACAATTCATAATCAACTATCAACGAGGAGGTTTTTGTGAATTAAAGGCGCAGGTTTCTTGAGATGCTGTGTACCTTATTCCAGGAGTATCACTAGACATAAAGCACAATTCTAAAACAAATCTACTGTATCTGCCCATGATCATGTAAGTGTCTGACACCATAAAGACGTAATGGGATTCTCTATATCTGGAACAGGTGATAGGAATGCAGGTAATTTATGATCTGTGTCTTCTCTGAATTGATAAGTACTAAAACTTGATGCCTAAATGCTTCCATTGGGGTTCTGTATGTTTGCCTGTTTAGTAAGTTCCTTAAATGTGTTATAATCACTCACTGATGTGAATCTAAATATCATGTCACTTAATATGATAACATCCTTTTTAATTTTGTGCTACGGCAAGTCTACCTTATAAGACATGCATAACTTTTTTTTATGGTACTACTTAAAGAGGCTAATATCTTTTTTACATCTTTGGCTACATGAAAAAGCACTCAAACTTTTCAATCAATCAATCAATCAATCAATCAATCAATCAATCAATCAATCACGGTTTTTATTTTCAAACATGCACTCATTTTATTATAACAGTATGTACAGATGTGTCAACCCTTAAAGAGGACCTGTCAGCAGGTCCTAACATCTAATGTACATATATTACCTTTACTTCGCTCCCTCCCTGTTTCCATCACCGTTTTTTTTGTTCTGCCCACCCCCTGTTCCTGAGTAATTATGTTCTCCACTTTCGGCGCCTGATATGGTAATTCACTGTAGATAGCCAACGGCTATCTACAGTGGTCCAGTCCAAGCCCTGACATGAACCCAATTGAACATCTCTGGGGAGACCTGAAAATGGCTGTCCACCATTGGTCCTTATCCAACCTGACAGAGCATGAGAGGATCTGCAGTAAAGAATATAAAAAAATTCCCAAATCCAGGTGTGCAAACCTTGTGGAAGACTGGAGGCTGTTATCGCTGCCATTGGTGCTTCTAAGTACTGAGTAAAGGGTCTAAATATTTATATCAGTGAAATATTTTAGTTTTTCCTTTTCAATAAGAAAACAAAAATTACTAACATTCTGTTTTCACTTTGTCGTTATGGTGTAATGAGTGCAGAATGATGGGGAAAAACGTGATTTTTTTTATTTTAGCACAAGGCCTCAATATAAAAAAAATTGAAAAAGTTGAAAGGGTCTGAAGACTTTCCAAATGCATTGTATTGTATAGACATCTTGTGACGGAGTATTGCAAATTCATGTTTTCTTTTTAAAGCTGGTCATCTCATGTCACACATCTCAGAATAAGTTGAGATAAAAGGAAAGGTAGTGCAGGAAACATCTGTATGTTATAAACTTAGAGCATATTTATCTAAACTTTAGAACCCATGTAATCCTACTGGAGTTCTCAGACAGAGGCATGGGATTTAATATGATTACAATAATTGCATCCTATTCATCCACGGAGGACATGCAGTTTGACTGCAAAATGATAGGACACTGTTGCCCTTTAACATGGTATCAATAACATAACAATACAAACTGCCATTGAATATTGCTGTTTGCCTGTACTTTTGTATCAATGTTGCTATCGTGGCTTAAAGTAAAAAAATAACTGTGTAGCGCTTTTCAACATGCTACCTAACTTTTTATGTAGATTACAAGATGTATATATGCTACATTCTATAAGTCTCATGCCAGGTGGGTTAGAAGCACCATCATTCCAATGGCCACGCAGGAGAACCTCATGGGTCACATGTTGTAAGTTTTTGCTACAGACTGGTACACTGAAAATGTTATGTCATGATATGCAGTCTGTCTTATAGACCCCAAGGATGTCGGTGCCATACAAACAGAAATCTATGGACCAACCATCACCTCTTATTATCCTGTTTAGTTATCTTAGGATTTTTAAGAATTATAAAATTCTAACATCAAATGACAAATGACAATTTAACGGACGTTATGTGAAGTACTAAACCTGATTTGTGACACAATGGCTTTATAGTATAATAGGCTCATTTAATTATATTAACACCACATATTCAATATAAACATTCAGTGTCGATGTGGAAAATATAGTGAATTATAAGATATTAAGTATGACAGAAAACAATTAGCCTGCCTACCAATCAATAGGAGAGCGAAACTAACCTGCCATTTGTCACTCAAAAGTAAAATATGATTAAAATAGGCGTTTTAAATTTATGCACAAATTTTAAAGAAAGAACACTTATCCTCTAATTTATGTCTTGTATTTTACCATGTAATGACATAGTGCTGCATACAGACCTTGTGAAATAGCCAGGGATTTTGAGTAATGACACGGAAACGCGTACTCATTGGCTCATTTGCATTTCATTATCCAGCATCCCCGGCTTCTGTGGAAGCAGTGGCCTAAATTAACCAAGGCTCACTGATTGCCTGAACAGTACGGAGATGTGCCATCAGTTCTGAGAAATTATGTTCTGTACATAATTGATCATTTATAGCTAGACCTTAATGCAAAGATAATGCTCTAACAGTACAAAAGCCATTACTGAATCTGCATCTTAAATTACCAAGTAGAAAGACTTTAACTTAACAATGGTATTTTTCCTTATTGTTAATTGAGCTTAGTACAATTGTGAAAAACTAAGAAGCGTATACAATAATATTTTTGACAGATATTTTCCTTTACTTTCTCTCTAAGGTCCTGTTTATATGCGGTGAAGGTTTCGTCAGGAGCCTCTGTTGCAGATTCCATTATTTTTTCTGGACAATATAATGTATAATGCAGTGCTATTTTGTGAGTCAAAATAACAAGAAACCATGACCGTCAATGAGGTTTTGTCTCGTGCCGTTGGGCGCCAGCGCTTCTGCTTTTCAAGTTATTTTCTTCCACTGACGGAACAGAATAACGAAAATCGTAGTGCATATGCGAAGAGACCTAAATCCGACATAACTCAATATGTATGGTGCGAAATGTTAATCAAATATGTAAGAAACACATCTGTCTAACAAATGCCATTTGTCAGCTATCACTCACCCATAGACTTTTATGTTAAAAGAAATGATAACGCCACAGCCATCCAGTAAGAACGTATACTATAAACTTTTTTTTTAACATGGAATTATATGGGCAACGAATGACCAACGGACATTATTCATCAGAGGCATCCGTTGGCCATTCGTTACCCATAGATTCCCATGTCAAAATAGTGTATACATTTAACGTATACATTTTTTACTGGATAACTGAGATGAACGCCTCTGACGGATGCCATCGGTCATACATCTGTCGCCCATAGACTTGTATGTTAAAAAAAAGTATACGTTTAACGTATGCTTTTTTTACTGGAATGCACAAGATTATATTGAATCATGACAAATTAATGCAATTCAAGAAAAGGTAGGGTGGACAATCTTTACTTTGTAAACCAGTCTGAAATTGTACAGACATACAATAATATATACCGTAGTATCGAAAAACTAGAGAGGTCCCCTAAGCATCAATCAAAATGGGGCCCCATTCTGGTATTTATTTGTCTTATCATAACTGCTTCATGTTAGGACAGTTGAGATCAACACTTTTTAAACTCTTTTTTTCTTCCATGCAGGAGAGAAGGACAGAGTTATCATTGGCCTGGTTTGCTTACAATGCCATTTATACCACTTTAATGACTTTACCGATGTCAACAAAGTTCTGAATGATTTTCATAGGCAAAAAAGCCTACCAAGATTTCAAGGAAAACCAAAACCAAAATAACAATAACCTTTCAAAAAGACCACCTCTTTGAAAAGACCACCTCTGATCTAGACCAAATTTTTCTGTTATGGATTTTTCAATTCTTTTATATCCTATGTATACCGACCATCTCCTTTAAGGCAACAAATGCAATAGTAAAGGCTAGAAAAGTATTTCTGCTTACAGGAATCTTGGCAAACACTGTATAGAGTTTTGACATTCTTTAGTCCTATGGGAAAATCATATACAGAAAAAGTTTTTCATACCTGTAGTGTCCCTAGTAAATCTGGTAAGAAGGGAAATAATGTCTTTCTTTGGCTTGTACATAATGCATTTTACTTTTATATTTACCAACTGAACTATTCTTTTCTGCTTTAGGCTCTGTTCACATCTGTACCCTAGTTTCACTTTCTAATGGCAACCAGGACGCTCTGGCGCACACGTTGTACGATCGATACTACTGCTGCTCGACGGAGTCTATTGACTTATAAGGGTATGTTCAGACGTAGGGGACTTGCTGCGGAAATCCACAGCAGGCTTTTCTTTCTTTGATTTCTATAGCTTTTTACTTTACTTAGTGCAGATTTTGAAGACAAAAACAGTGCGGTATATAGCTTGCAATGCAGAATGTACATTCCGCAGCATGCTCAGTCTATTGTGGCGAAGCAGCAGATTTTCACTGCAGATTTTAGCCTTTGTAGCGCAGAGGCCAAAAACTGTGGCAAATCTGCTGCTAAATAAACAACAAAATATGCATGTTTCATATGCAAATTTTTACCCAGTTCCATTGTGGATTTGCAGCGGCGGAAAATATTTGCTGTGTCTGAAGATGGTGTTCATCAATTTGATGGGGAAAATAGCCCTGTATGTAGAGCTATTTTCCCTGCCAAATTTGCTGGAATCTGTGATGGAGGCTGCATGCAGCAGTATTTTACCCGTCAAATATGATGAAATCTGCGATGGAGGCTCAAATAGAGCCACCAACACAGATGTACACGTAGCCCAAGACTATACAATACAGGTTCCCATTTAATCATTGCAAGTAGAGATCTTGAAAACCATGAAGAATTGATACAGAAAGTGTATGAGAAAATTGCTTATCTTTTCAATATAAAATGAATATGGGTTATTTACTGAAACCGGAATACCCTTTAACATAATATTTAATGAAATGCAAATAAGTGTTGTAAAGTTTTAATGGAAAATGGAATGTGGGCTTTTAACCAAAGCTTGAGACAGCCAGGTTAACTATGTTTTAAATATTAAATGATTTCCCATTTTCTACTTTCTGGAAGGGGCCACAACATTTCTCTTATGGTTGGGGGTAACCTCTATTTACTTAATTTTTAGTCTCTCCATTTGCCTTCTGTCTCTGTTTGGTCTTAAACTCAGTACCTGTTGTATGTGAATCATATGCTACACTGCCTCTAATTTGTTTATTTTCTTTGCCTAAATCCCTCTAAATTATTATTTTTAACCCAATAGTGACCACGCACAAGTGTTTTACGGCGGTCACTAATGGACTTTATTCTGATGTATTAGCCTTTTTACGGCGCTGCTTTAGAATGAAGCAGCGTCCCTGGGAGCAGTATAAGCTCCCTGCTCTCAGCTACTGGCGGTAGCTGAGAGCTTGCAGCAGACCTGCTCGAGCAAGAGGGATCGAAATCAACATCAATCCCGCCCGATTCTCAGTAGCATTAGAGTCGGCCTCCCTCTTTCACCCCATCGACACACTCGTGATGCAATTGCGGGGTGCAGATCGTTTTGATGGCAGCCGGAGGCTGTCAACTTGTCCCGCAAAACACAAGTCCTTATACAGCTACGTAGACTAAAAAAATAATAAAGTTATAGCTCTTTGAATGCGGAGATGGAAAAACGTAAAAAATAGCTTGCTCATTAAGGCCTAAAATAGGCTGGTCACTAAGGGGTTAATATTATTATTATTATTATTATTATTATTAATAATAGTCACAGGTATAATGTACTGATACACAGAAACATACCAGGACAGTATAGGTATAAAAAAAAAAAGATGAAAATTAAAAGTCCACTAATGGGACAAAAAAAAGTTGTTGGAAAGGGGGAATGTAAAAACATAAAAAAATGAATCCTCTTGCCATATGAACAAATTCAGGACCAAAATTTCCATCAGTGAAAGGGATAAATTACAAACTTTTCAGCATGCAGTTGCCTCCCTCCCGCTTAGGATATGATCACATTTCCTTTTGGCCGCATTTTTTGCCGTTCTTTGTAAAAATGACAGGAAAATATATTCATAACATTTCAAAAACAAACAAACGTGTGAAAATTGAACTGGTGGCATTAGAAGTGGGTGAAAGAAGCTGACATATAAGGCGGCCCATAGTTACTCTATTGCCTAAGGGCCCACATAAACCTGCAGCCGTCTCTGAATGGTATAAATATTTCATGTTTCTGCTGGAGTTTCTCTTTTTGATATCTGTATATCTTCTGAATACAAATGTTATATCATTCTAGCAGGAGAAAACATATAAATATCAGCACAATCCTAGAGCTGCTATTATTTGAATGTTTTTAATGCTATGTGTGACAGACTGACAATTCTAGATGTGGTGTAGCCTAACGTTATTAACAAAGAACAATAATCAAGCAAATTAGTTGCAAAGGATCTGCCAGGCACAGCTTCGGGGTTAACTCCCAGAACTAATCAGTCAGCACCTGAGAATACATCCCTGAGACTGACTCCTGCTTCCACCATTCAGGCTGGCAGGCTTAGGAGTGGGAGAGCCTATCGTAACCTGGCCAGACTCAGCTAGCTCCCGCCCTCGGTCTATTTAAGCCTGCCCTTCCTGTCCCTCTGTGCTTGTGATTCTTTTCTTGTGTTTTCCTGGCCCAGCTACAGCTCCTGCTATTTTTGATCCTGCTCCATACAGACCCTGGCTTACCGACTACTCTTCTGCTTTTCGTTTTGTACCTCGCACACTCCTGGCTTGACTCGGCTCGTTCACCACTCTGGTTGCTCACGGTGTTGCCGTGGACAACTGCCCCTTTTCCTTGCTTGTGTTCCTTTGTATGTTTGTCGTGTTTGTCGTGCACTTACTGAGCGCAGGGAACGCCGCCCAGTTGTACCCCGTCGCCTAGGGCGGGTCGTTGCAAGTAGGCAGGGACAGAGTGGCGGGTAGATTAGGGCTCACTTGTCCGTCTCCCTACCCCCCGCCATTACATTAGTCTTTACTATTTTCAGACAGAGGAATTAAAATGACACTTTTAAATAATTGACACTCATAGAGAAGTTATTTGTTCATTTAACTTGACAGATAGCCAAAGTATTTATCAATAATATGTCTAAGTGAAGAAAAAAGATTTATCTAGCTAAAACTTTTAATAAAGTATACTTCGTTCTTTCTTCATGTACATAAATAACAGATGGATTTCTAAGTTTCATTAGTACGAATTGCCATTGGGTTAGAGAAGATAAACAAATAGAAGGCACACAGTTACAGGTTCCTATTAAAAAAAAAAAAAAAAACACGATTGCTTACCTTCCTGATTCAAAGGTAAACCATGTGGAGTCCCTTCCATATCTTCTTAAAGAGCTTAAAGGCCACATAACCAACTTCACTTTTGCATTGTGAATATCCCACAGGTAGATGTTTTCATGTGTGATCTGCATTGTGCATTCACCATAGATGTCTAAATTTGGTGTTGGCATAAGATACACATTGAACCTCTCTAGATAAATTGAGAAAAACAAAACGGAGAGAGCAAGTGAAACTTTTTTTTAATGATTTAATTTTAATAATCAATATAATATTCAATTTTATATTATTTAATATACAGTAGAAGCTTTGCACAATGTTATCTACTGTATAAAAATTGACTGTCCAATTTTTTCCAATATACCGTAGTGCAGTTGATTCAAATTAAATAGTAGGGATGAGAGAATTTCCCGAAATTCGTTTTGGGTTCAATTTGATCGAATCGGTGGTCCAACTTGATTCTGTCCAAATAAATTTGAGGCAAATCGCTTTGCTTTGAAAACTTATGTCGGACTCTCTGATGTCTTCTAGTACTGTTTTTAAGTTAAATCCAACCCCTTTCAATCTTTTTAACGCCAAGCCAGAATGTAATTTTAAAGAGACAGCAACATTTATGGGTAGAGGGAGGGCAATGGCACTGGCAGTCACCATTTCTCCGTGATTCACACACTGCGAGTCCAAAAGTTTTGGAACTTGGTTAATCCAAAATTTGTTGGAAACTCTGACTGATTTCGATTTGTGTAGAATTGATTCACTTATCTCTATTAAAAAAGTAAATCCACTTAAAATTCATGATTCCCTTGTTGGTTGGTTAGATTTTCTTCATAACACATTTTTTATATTTAATCAGGTGTTTCTGAAATCCATACAGCTTATGTTAAAGTATCTGTTATATAATTTACTAATGGCACTTTCATGGGATTTATGTTATTAAATAATAATTAAAACAATATTTTATTGGACAGCTCTGTCTGCTGTGTTTATTAAAAGGTTTAACTACATAAAATTTCAATAAATAATACATAACCTTTTAAACTTTTCCTTTAAAGGGGTTTTCCAAGTCAGTCTAAAAAGTGGCCACGGGGGAAATGCAATAAAACAATATATAAGAGCCATTTCTCACTTGTCAGATCCCCCAGCATTCCAACATAGCTGCTTTGGTCTTCCCCAACTCTGTTTTTTTAACATGGCTGAAACGATGACGTGCCCGTTTACCAACGTGATCACTGCAGCCAATCACTGGCCTTAGTGCACTAGCATAACGCTGTAGCAGCATAACGCTGTAGCAGCATAGCGTCTTCTATGGGGCCTGCGGCATGAGGGGGCCCATGCCACCTGCCATCGCGGCCCCCCCATTCCGGTGGCGCCACTAGAAACCGCTATGGCTGCTACAGCGGTAGCGATGCCACATTCAGTATTATCTGCATCCTTAGGACAGGTATCTCCATGCTCTGCCTATTACTAGGCTAAAGGCAGAATCTACAGGGGGGGCTGTATCGCACAATCTACGGGGGGGTGTGGCTGTTCGTGGCACCCTGCAAAGGGGGCGCAGGCAAAAATTTGCTATGGGGCCCGGTCTTTCCTAGTTACGCCCCTGCCTAAGTGGATATATGACACAGGACTGCCGAGGCCAGTGATTGGCTGCAGCGATCACGTGAGTATACGGCCATGCGAACCTTACAGTCATGTCAAATAACAGCAGCAGGGAGGACTGAAGCAGCTACGCATTCCCAACCATGACCTCTTTTTTTTTATCAATTCGGAAAACCCCTTTTCAGAGGACCTGTCACTAGGTCATAAAAGTTGAACTAAGGGGCTCTTCGTGTGGTTACTGCTTGTTTGGGCTCATTATGCAGCACATGGGTTGGTACTTGGTCTAGGGCCTTCATGTTTGGTTATTTCCTGGTGCTTATGAAGTTGTATTCTTGTTTCATAATTGACCCTTGTACATGAAACTTGCTTTTCCGTGTAACCTACTAAAGCTGCATTACGTCCTATTCTGTTTGTATGACAACAGTATGTCATTTTTGTAGTCCCTACTCATCCCCACACTATTGTATTTTAATTGTATGTCTATTTTTAGGTCTTGATGGCCAATCTATTTTTATTATAAACTCAATAAAGTATTTGTATTTTGCATGGTACATATTTTGTACTTTGTATTATTATATTTTCCTGGATATTGATATGTCCTCACATACATTTATAGGTATTGATAAAAGTTGAACTGTTTACCTGACATGAATAGCGTTGTCTACCTGATTCCAGCACTGTTTTTTTCCTAGATCCCCCCCCCTTTATTTTGAGAGATATGGCCCACTGTTATGTTGGCTCCCTATATGCTAATTTTCTGCAGTTAGCCAACAGGCCATGGACTACCCTCATGCTGCCTCGTGCTTATTGGTCAGCATCAGAGGCAGGTAAGCTAGCTCCACCCTGTTGGCTAACTGCAGCAAATTAGCATATAGGGAGCTAACAGTGGGCCGTATTTCTGGAATAGGGGGGTCTAGTAAAAAAATAAGCGATGAAATCAGGGAGGCAGCACTATTCAGGTCAGTTAAACACTACAATTTATATGACCTAGTGACAGGTCCTCTTTAATCTTTAAGTCGCAATTATAGAGAAACGCAATCTAACTAAACTATAAACACACAAACAGTTGTACTATTTAATTATTTTATATAAAACATTGAGTAAACATCCACAGTGGAGAAAACATGAACCTCTGAGCTAAATATTTCTCTAAGAGCAAATTGGCAAAGGATGTTTCAATTACAGAGATGAGTTTAGAAGTGTGGATTTCACAGGTGCTTTGCAGACTAAATAAAAGCACACAAATCCTCGTTACTGACAAATCTGTTCTTCTCAATCAAGATTGGTTAGTATGAAACATACTTTGAGGCAAAAAACTTTTAAAAGATCTCAGAAGACATGTTGTAGAGACGCATGAAACTGGAAACGCATACAAAAGCATTGCTAAAGACCTAGGTGTACATCAATCCACGGTTAGACAAATTGCTATAAATGGAGAAAATTATTGAGCACCTGGGTGTACATCAATTCACGGTTAGACAAATTGTCTATGAATGGAGAAAATTCAGAACTCCTGCTACTCTCCATAGGAATGGGCATCCTGTTAAGATCACTCCAAAAGCACAACGGGTCATCCTCAAAGAGGTAAGAAAGAATCCAATGGTAGCAGCAAAAAGACTCTACAGACTGCAGAAACATTTTCATGTGTCCACTACTACAAAATCTCCGAACAAAAATGGTGTTCAGGAAAGGACACCAAGAAGGAAACTATTGCTGTCCAAAAATACTTTGCTGGACAGATTCAAGTTTACCTGAAACCACCTCGATGTTTCACAGTGCTTCAGGGAAAATGTTCTATGGACAGTTGAGACAAAAGTGGAAGTCTTTAGCACAAAAGTACAAAGCTATGTTTTGAGAAAAAACAATACTGAACACCAACACTAAAACCCCATGCCAACTGGTGGAGGGAGCATCATAGTTTTGGGCTGCTTTGCTGTCTCAGGGCCTGTACATCTTGTGATCGATCACTAAGGGAACAATGAATTTAAAGCTGGTTCAAAACCTTTCACATGAGAATGTAAGGGCAGCAGTCCATGACCTCAAGCTGTAGGGAAGTTGGGTGAGGCAACACGACAATGATCCAAAGCGAACAAGTAACTCAACTTAAGAATGATTGAGAAAGAAGATTTGTGTTTTGGAATGGGCAAGTCAGAGTCCCGACCTTAACCCTATCAAGAGGCTGTGCACGCAAGGCATGCCAAAAATAATAATAAACTGAAACACATTTGTAGGGAGGCATGGTTTAAAATTCCTCCTTAAGGTTGTGCAAATCTTCTTTGCAGCTACAGGAAACGTTTGGTGGAGGTGATTGCTGCTAAAGAGGGATCCACAGCAGTGGCGTAACTAGCTACAGGGCCCGCAGGGGAATTGTGCACTTGTCGAGCTTGTACGCATGCGTGACCAGCGCACCTTTCATTTTTATTGAACTGCGCAGACGCCGGAAGTCTGAGGCTTGTCATAGAGAACTTCGGGGGACTTTCGGTCCCCCGTTCTCCTTATCGCTGCCAGCGATCACACATGTATCCCCTATCCTGTGGATAGGGGATGCATGTCTTTTGTAGGACAAACTATAGGCCGTTTTTTTTTTTGGGGGGGGGGGCTATATGGCGTTATCTACAGGGGGGGTGCTGTATGGCATTATCTACAGGGGTCTGTATGGCGTTATCTACAGGGGGGTTCAGTATGGTGTTATCTACAGGGGGGTTCAGTATGGTGTTATCTACAGGGGGGGTCTGTATGGTGTTATCTAAAGGGGGTGGTTCAGTATGGTGTTATCTACAGGGGTGTTCAGTATGGTGTTATCTACAGGGGGGGTCTGTATGGTGTTATCTATAGGGGGTGGTTCTGTATGACGTTATCTACAGGGGGGACTCTGTATGGCGTTATCTACAGGGGGGTCTATATGGCATTATCTACAGGGTGGGTCTGTATGGCATTATCTACAGGGGGGTCTGTATGGCGTTATCTACGGGGGGATGTATGGCGTTATCTACAGGGGGCTGAGTATGGTGCTATCTATAGGGGCGCTGTGTGGTGGAATCTATAGGGAGGCACTATCTACAAGGGGGGTTGTGTGTTACTCAGAGGAGGGGGGACCCCAGTCAAAAGTTTGCTATGGGGTCCAGTCTTTCCTAGTTAAGCCCCTGATCCACAGGTTATTCAATTCAAGGGTTCCCTTACTTTTTCTGCACTTTGGATGTTCGCTCATTGTGTGTTATTAGTTTAGTTAAATTGTGCTTGTTTAGTTTTGTGACTTAGATAACAACTAACAGAAACTTTATTAGGGGGAGTGTTAGGGCATGTTCAGACGTGGCAGAATTTTCCCGCTGCAAATTCGCAATGAATCTGAAGCAACATTTTCATATTTGACAGGTAATTCAGACGTTGCAGATATCACAGCAGACGGCGCAGATTTCAACCTTTGCACTGCAAAGGCTGAAATTCGCAGTGAAATTCCACTGCTCCTCCGCAGCAGAATTTGCATACTGCGGAGTGAAAATTCTGTACCGCAGCCTAAATTCTGCACTTTTATTTTCCACAACGTCTTAACTAAGTTTCCTAAAAATGTATTGAAACCAATTTAATAAAACGTCTGCTGCCGATTTCCACTGCAGACTGTCCGCAGCAGAATTCAACAGCAATTCCACCACGTCTGAATGTGCCATTATTTGCAATGTGCCCTTCAGGAATTTTGAGGCATATTTTGAATTGCCAGCATTTATTGACCCCTTTTTCCAATTTTTTGTACAGTTTTTGCCTGGTTTTTTTTAGCCATTGAATCCAATGTAAGAACTGCAGGCAAAAACTGCCATGTTTTTTTCCTGACTTACTTTGAATTGAATGGGGGGGTCAGAGGTGAAAACCACTTGAAGAAAGAGTGTGCCGATGTTTTTTTTTTCATAAGCGGTCAAAGCAGCATCTGCCTCCCATTAAAATCAATGGGGGGGGGGATATTTGGGGCGTTTTTTGGCACTGATTCCGATGTGGTTTCCGCGTCTAAATCAAAGCCAAAAAATGCAGTGTGAATCAATGTACAAATCCAAATAATTCCAAGGGTTAATTCCATAGATACATATACACAGTTATTTGATGAAAAATTGATATTTAATATAGCACAAATGAGTAGAACATTTTATTGTCTAATTTTGTCAAATTAGAAATGACTATTTTAGTTGATATTCCATATCACTATTGGTTATTTAGAATTATAATACAGTTTAACCACAAGTAGCAGATGAGTAATATTTCTTATCGTCAATGGTTAATTATGTTCCAAAAGCTGTAATATAATGATAATGGAACAGACACCAAAGGAAATGGTTTTTAAGAATTATTAGTGTAATCAATAGAAGCAAATGAAAAATGTGACTGTTAAATTGCTTTAGGCTTGTCATTGGTTATATCATTCTTTCAGCTGACAAGTCTGTTCCAAGTGCAGCAAAACCTACAAACACTATCACATTAAATATTCAACAAGTTTCCATACAAGTCTACTGTGCAGAAGGATCTGAATCATCAATAATAAAAGCAAAATAATACAAAATCTCAAAACAGTTTCATATGGAAGAAAGATAGAGAGAAAAAGAAAATAAAACAAATGCCAAAATAAAGAATTTACGTTAACACTGAATAGAATTATGTTAAAAAAAAATATTTTGTTGCAATCGTGTTTAATTTTAGTTAATTATGTGGGTTCCAAGAACAGTGCTATTTTTTTCATTTTTCTAGAAATAGAAGGCAAAGGCAAATAAATGCAGACAGCCTGATTTAGAAAATCCATTTTCAAATATATTATGAGTTAATTGATGAGGTTTCCCATTCACGACCCTTATCTATTATCCAAAAGAAAAACAAATATAAAGAACATATCTGCATTACACAGACAGATCATTCAATTCAATAAGAAATGTGTAATGCTTAATTTCACCTGTGGTGGCACTGCAGGAAAACTGAAAACATAGGCCGGATTCACACAAGCAAGTTTGGTCCGCATGTCGGCAATATGTCTCGAACCGAATACACTTCAGAGAGCCGGGCTCCTAGCATCATAGTTATGTATGATGCTAGAAGTCCCTGCCTCGCTGCAGGAAAACTGTCCCGTACTGAAAAAATGATTTCAGTACGGGACAGTTTTCCCGCAGCGAGGCAGGGACTGCTAGCATCATAGATAATTATGATGCTAGGAGCCTGGCTTCCTGAAGTGTATTCGGTCCGAGAAATACTGCCGACATACGGACCGTATATCATGGTCTGAACCTGCTCGTGTGAATCCAGCCTTATTGTCAGGTTTCTACACAAATTACAGCAGATTGCTGAGGTCTCAACAGTGAGATTTCTTATGATCAGCTGACTGTTGGAATAACCTTTTAACAAAAAAAGAAGACGAGCTCTTTGGATAATTGTATGGCTGCTCTGACACAGGGTGTACTTGCATTCTATTTCCACAGTGTAAACACATGCTGTGGAAAAATGTATAATAAATGTCTATGGGAAAAAAATATTCCGCAACTCAAGAACATGAGAAAGCGATCTCAGTTGTGGAATATTTTTTACATAGGCAAACATTGTCGTTTTCCACAGTGTATTCTTACGCTGCGAAAATACAATGTAAATATGCCATATGTAAGCACACCCTATGACACTGTCAAACAAATTGAAAATATGTTATCATAGGAATCATTTTATCTCAGATTGCGAAATACACACCAATGTATGGAATATGAATAAAATAATTTATTCTATTCTCAATAAAATATATACAATAACATACATACTTTAATGGGGTATAATGTCCAAATGATTACAATATGAAAACAATAAATAAGTAAATAAATAAATAGGTATAACAATAATTTCTTTGTCTAAAACTTTTTTTTACACTAGAAATGAGAATAAATAACAATCTAGCAACCAATCCATATATTTTTTTTAACCAATTCACATATTTCAAATATGTAATTCCATCACTATAAACAATGGAGAATGAAAAAACATGCACCTATTTTTCAGGCACCTTTGACTTCTATTGGAAAATCAATGCAGCTGTATTTTCACTAGAGGTTAGAGAGCTTCCAGCCCTGGTTTATTTATGAGGGATAGAGTTATTATACAGCTTTACTGACATACAGCCAGAAAAAGGTGAAAGGCAAGCTTGGATTACACGGAAGACTTCATAGTGTATTTGACCACACTTGCAGATTTAAGATGATTTATAATTTACTGCATGGTGTGAATGGCCACAATCTACTGTACAAATTTAACCTGGCAATTCAGATTAATATCTAATGAAGACCTTTTATGTTTTAGAATAATATGATTGGTTATAATCTTAATTTAAGATTATTTAAGTAATGAACCAGAAATGGAATATTCATATATTTTGTATAAAATAAATATAATTAACCAAAATTATTATAAATTGATTTTGTTTTTTAATGTTTCGATTGAACGAAAACTAAACAAAAAAAATAATAAGAAATAATAATGTAAATAAACCATTTCTTATTCCAGTCTTAAAGAAATTTTGCAACCTCATAAAACAAACTTTATGCAAAAATTTTGCAGCCAAAAGATGGTCCATCTCCTCTTGAGTCTCTCATATTTTAGGGCTTAGGGTAGGAACACACACACAGCGTATTCAGGGTGGATACACTGCGTCAAGCTGCGCAGCGTATCCGCCCTGAACACCGCAGGGAATCCCGTCCGAAATCCCACACCACACTGTGGTGTGTTTTTTTCGGGTGTAAATTCCGCTGCGTAAATTATTGCACATACTTATCCCCTCCCTCCTCTGACGTCCGCTCCGGCCTACCTGGATGACGTTGCAGGCCATATGACCGATGCAGCCTCGGATTGGCTACAGCGGTCACATGGCCTGCAACGTCATCCAGGGCGGCCGGACTGGAGAACAAGCAGGAAACTCTGGGTAAGTATAACTTTATTTATTTTTTCTTACTTTCGTTTTTTTGCCGCGGAATCAGTGTTATTCCATCGCAAATATCGCATCACGCACCACTTTTTTGCGGGTTTAAGCACCCCATTGAATTCAATGGGAAAATCCGAAACAGAAGAGCTGCAATTCCGCAGCATTAATTGACATTATGCGGTTGAAGTAACCGCACCGCAGGTAAATTTTTGTGCGTTTTTATCGGCGGCATTTTTCCGCAGTGTGGGGACAAGATTTGTTGAAATCTCACCCCCACTGCTGCTACTGTAGTACCCTGTGGATTTTCCCGCAATTAATCAGTTTACACTGTGTGTATTCGTACTCTTACCATGCATTTTCTACTAAAAGTTGCAAAATATCTCCTCTTTTCTATGTCAGTTTCTTGACAATCCTTTCAAGGCTGCGGTTATCCTTGTTGTTTGTGCACCTTTTTCAACCACACTTTTTCCTTCCTCTCAATTTTCCATTAAAATGCTTGGATACAGCACTCTGTGAACAGACAGCTTCTTTAGCAATGTCCTTGTGGTGGGTGTCAATGACTGTCTTCTGGACAACTGTCAAGTCAGCAGTCTTCCCCATGATTGTGTAGCCTACTGAACCAGACTGTTGGACCATTTAAAGGCTTAGGAAACTTTTGCAGGTGTTTTGTGTTGATTAGCTGATTAGACTGTGACACCATGAGTCTACAATCTTCAACTTTTAACCAATTTTTTAATTTTCTGAGAAACGACATTTTAGGTTTTCATTAACTGTTAGCCGGCCCATAATCATCAACATTAAAAGAAAAAAATGATGGAAATAGAGCACTCTGTGTGTAATGAATCTATATAATATATGAGTTTCACTTTTTTAATTGAATTACTAAAATAAATAAACTTTTTTATGATATTCTAATTAATTGAGAAGGACTAGTATATTGGCACTATATAGGGAGGGGGAAACAGATTTTCTCATAGGACGATTATAGAAAACTTGTTATTTTAGTTTTTTATTATTATTTTATTATTTGGTGTGTGATATGTGACAGAATATGGAAAAAAAAATATTTTAAATGGCAAAAGTGCTGCTCAAATATATTTTATATAAATGATTCATCCATCTCCCTATTTAAGATGCAAATAAAGTGTATAGTTTTAATTTCAAATCATACAAATTGTCAGAAAGTTATGATACTTAACACAAGAAATTCAGAAATGATAAATATATTGACCAAATGATCATTAAGAGCTTATTTTTAATGTAATTGTTTCCTATTCTGTTATTTTTATGATTATATTATTGGCTTAGTTTAATTACTATTATTTTTAATTGCAAAAATTAACAATATAAGTGGTACTTGAAATACACCGTCAAGTTATATTATTATGACCACCTCCTACTTTCTTGAAAAAGACTCCAGCAGGGTCGAAGCATAGCCTTATTGTATATTTGGGATGTGTTAATAAACACAACAGTTGTTTGCCTTTATTGATGCTCTCCTCAAGTTTTTTCACCTCCTACTTTCGACGTAGACAGCGCGTAGCCCATGTGGGCTCGCACAATTTGATCAAACTGAGCACTAAAAACCTCACATTTATAAACATAACTATAGCAGTAATGCAATTAAAATAATATAAATGCATAATAAACAAGGTGGCAATATTTCTCAAACAGTGCAGTTTGTGAACTGTTTGCATGCTGCAGTGGTAAAAGTGTATTGTGAGTGGACAAATGGCCCCATTGGGAATAACCGACGTGGAAACTGCTGAGCACCACGTGCCATTGATGTGAGAGCTTAACGTCAGCTACAAAGGAGCGCGAGGGCCAAATTACATTCTCCAGTAGAGCAGCTGACCGTGAAAATCAACCAGAGGGCTACCAGACATGTGTCTAAAACAACAGTTCAGCAAACCCTACTGCGTATGGGGCTCCAAAGCAGATGGATAGTCACTGCTCCTATGCTAACAAAGGTTCATCAGAAAAAAAGGCTTCAATTTGCACGGCAGTATCGGAATTGGACCACCGATGATTGTCAAAGGATTGCCTTCTACGATGTGTCACAAACACTGTGCAACCATTGCTGGAAGAACATAATCTGGTGGCAGCAGGCTTATGGTCTGGGGAAATTTTTCATGCCATTCTCTGGGCCCACTCATCCACGTGGAAGGCACTCTGAACCGATTTGGGTATTAATCCATCATTGCAGATCACTTCCACCCATACATGCTGTTTGTCTACCCTTGGGCAGATGAAATCTTCCAGCAAGACAATGCAACATGTTACATGGAAAGAAATATCCAACAGTGGTTGGAAGAGTACGACAAAGACTTCCAAGTACTTCCCTGGCCCCCTAATTCATCAGACTTAAACCAAATTTAGCATCTATGGGACAACCTCGATCGTCTTGTTCGCTCTATGGATCCCCCCCACGCACCACCCAGCAAATGTGGGATGCACTGCAGTCAGCATGGTTGCAGATACCTGAGACAACCAACCAGCACCTTATTGAGTCATTCCCAGCCCGTCTAGCTGCTGTCCGTGCTACACATGGCGGTTACCCTGGATATTTGCTATGGTCATAATAATGTGACTCGACTGTTTATAATCCATATTGCTAGTAATCCACAAATGAAATGTATTATAAGAAAAGTACAGTCTTCAAATAAAAAAATATCATTAAGTAAAAGATCTAGAAAGTTTTATAGCATATGTATGTAAAAATGTAAGTTGTTTTGGTTCTTGGCTAGCCCCTTTGGAAGGCAGTTTTTTTGTCTCCTCTGGAAAAAAGTTGCATGAAGAATCATGCAAGTACATGCACAGAGCCCGGTTGTCAGCAACAGTAGTGGCACTGCGAGAAAATGTAAAACTTGCTGCCAGATTCCCTCACAGATAACTGATTTCTGGGGGTACCAGCAACAGGATACATTGTAATCAGTTTATTGTTGGGGGACCTTTTTAAAACAAAGATATTTTACAAAGTGGACAACTCTTTGAAGCACACTTTATTTGATTAAAAAGTATAGGGGTTTCTAATGAAAACAAGCCCAAAATACCTATTTTCATAAGACATGTATTATTAGTGAACATTTAGTGTAATGTTATCTGTAACCATTTGCCGGGTTATAAGATATTTATATTATGAATAGCTAGTGCTAGACAAAGTAATAACTCCTCTTATAGCAGTAGAACCAAGGCTCTATATAGCCATATTGTAGAGATTAATTGGTGTGACACTAGAAGGTAAAACAAAAGTACATGGCCTGTATTTTATAATCTAGGATGATTTATTGCTTTGGGTCATAGAAGTACAAGTGGAAATTATTGAACTACTTTTAGTTCCCAAAAGTCATTGTACGGCAATGATGGATTTAGCCCATGATCATTTATTCAGTGGGCACCTTGAGTTCACACATGTCTAAAAGTAGAATCTGGAGGCATGCTTCACATGCAATCTGTCATAGAAAAATATATTTTTTTTCTGGTGTATTATAACATAACTACTTTTACAGTATTATGTTTATAAAATACAAGAAAATTAAAAAAAATAAAACAAATAATGATTACATAATATTGACTTTATTACTAAACCACTATCCACATATTTACATGCTAACCTCTGCTATTTAGGATAACAACACTTAAGTGGATAAAGTTTTGTATCCAGACAATGTCCCTATGATAACATTAAACTGCTGTTTTCCTAAATATCATAGGAAAACAACAGAGGTGGATTTATCATATGTGCAACCTGGAGAGCTTCACAGGAACCAAGGAAGTAAGAAAAAGCACTGCCACCTTTATACCCTTGACGCACCAGGATGTTCTGGTACGTTCCGGAGCAGGGGGAGAAGTATAGAGTGCGCTCCATATGCTGCGGGTGTCAGCTGTGTTTTACAGCTGACACCTGGAACTAGCGGCCAGGAACAGCAATCTCGTTGTTCCTGGCCGTTTAATCTCTCAAATGCTGCGGTCAATCGCAACTGCAGCATCTGAGGCGTTAGAAAGAGGGGGGCTGCCCCCTCCAACAGCTCATCACCACGCCTGCAACACAATTGGGGGGTGTCAATGGTTGTCATAGCAGCCCAGGGGCCTAATGAAGGACCCCAGAACTGCCCTCACTCTGCCTCTGTTAAGCCCTGCCTTTGGCAGGGCTTAACAGAAGCCTGTAAAAATGACAATATACTGCAATACATTAGTATTGCAGTGTATTGTACCCGCGATCTAACGCTTGCTGGTTCAAGTCCTGTATTGGGAATAATGAAATGTGTAAAAAAAAAAGTGAAATAAAGTTTTTAGCATTGAAAAAAAAATATTAAAAGTTAAAAAAAACTTTTCCCATTTTTCCTCTAAAGTGTTGTAAAAAATAAAAAGTAAACAAAATTGGTATCACTGCATCCGTACATGTCTGAACTATTACAATATAGCATTATTTAACGTGCACGGTGAACGCCGTAAAAAATAAAAAAATTAAACCGCCAAAATCACTGTTTTTTGGTCAACTTAGCTCTCAAATTTTTTTTATAAAAAGTGATCAAAAAGTCGTATGTACCAAGAAATGGTACCAATAAAAACTACATCTTGTCCCGCAAAAATTAAGCCCTAATTGTGCTCAAACCACGAAAAAAACATAAATATTTTTGTTTCACCACATTTTGAGAGCCATAACTTTTTTTAAACAAAGAGGTTTTATTTAAAAGTAGTCAAATATCAAAAAACCTATAGAAATGTAACACTATAATCCCATTGAGCCACAGAGTAAAGTTAAGTTGCTATTTTTACAACAGAGTGAAAGCCGTAAAAACGAAACCCAAAACATAATGGAAGAAGCACATTTTTTTTTCCAATTTCAGCCCACAAAGAATTTTTTTCGGTTTCCCAGTACTTTATATGGTACTTTAAATGCTAGCAAATATAAACTACAACTCCTCCCACAAAAAATCAGCTCGCACACCTCTCTCTATTGATGGAAAAATATAAACGTTATGGCTCTTGAAAGGTCGGGGAGTGAGAAACGAAAATCAAAAATCAAAAAATGGCCATGTCCTTAAGGGGTTAGAGCAGTCGGCACCTTCCTACTGTATGTGAGATTGCATGTAAGAGACTAACGAAAACCCAACATTTTGTGTCTCAGAAAATTAGAATATTATATAAGCCCATTTTAAAAAATTCTTTTTAATACCGAAATGTAGGCTTACTGAAACGTATATGCAGTATATGCCCTCAATACTTGGTCGGGGCTCCTTTTGCATGAATTACTGCATCAATGCGGTGTGGCATGGAGGTGATCAGCCTGTGGCACTGCTGAGGTGTTATGGAAGCCCAGGTTGCTTTGATAGCGGCCTTCAGCTTGTCTGCATTGTTGGGTCTGGTGCCTCTCATCTTCCTCTTGACAATACACTATAGATTCTCTATGGGGTTTAGGTCAGGCGAGTTTGCTGGCCAATCAAGCACAGTGATACTGTCGCTATAAAACCAGGTATTGGTACTTTTGGCAGTGTGGGCAGGGGCCAAGTCCTGCTGAAAATCAGCATCTCCATAAAGCTCGTCAGCAGAGGGAAGCATGAAGTTCTCAAAAATTTCCTAGTAGACGACTGCGTTGACTCTGGATTTGATATAACACAGTGGACCAACACTGTTGCTCAGTGGTCCAAAGTCCTGTTATCAGATAAAAGTAAATTTTGCATTTCATTTGGAAATCAAGGTCCCAGAGTCTGGAGGAAGAGTGGAGAGACATCAATCCAAGTTTCTTGCGGTCCAGTGCGAAGTTTCCACAGTCAGTGATGGTTTGGGGAGCCATGTCATCTGCTGGTGTTGGTCCAGTGGCGTAGCTATAGGGGTCACAGCGGTTGCAATTGCGACCGGGCCCCGAAGCCAGGGGAGCCCGCGGCCCCCCACACCACATCAATAAAAAGTTACTATAGTAACTCGGGCCGCGGGCCCCTGTTACTATAGTAACTGACAGTACTTACCTTCCTGGTTCCGGAGCGCAGCAGAGGTCCTGACGTCACAGTGCTGTGCGCAGCGCATGACGTCACAATGCTATGCGCCGCGCACAATATTGTGATCCTGGATAGAGTCGGGACTTCTGCCGCGGCTGAAGAGGAGGGTAAGATTAATATGCCTGTCTGCTGAAGCTGATTGGCGGAGTCCGACTCCCGGGAGCCGGCCAATCAGCTGTTTTGAAGGGGCCATAGCACTCGTACGAGAGCTGTTTCCCCTTCATTCTGGTCACAAGTTCACACTGTGAATACGTGTCGGCGATTCACAGTGTGAGCGAGTAAGGGAAATTAAGGCGAAGCAGCTCTCGTACGAGTGTTGCGGACCCTTCAAAACAACTGATTGGCCGGCTCCCGTGAGTTGGACCCTGACCCATCAGCTATTGAGGGCCTATCCTGAAGATAGGCCATCAATGTTTAGGGACTGGACAACCCCTTTAAGCCTACGATGTAGCAGGCTTAGAGGGCCCATGAGACAGGATCACAGATTGTGTGATGCTGTCTGCTGGGCCCTGTATCTAAGCCAATCACATGGTAGGCTTAGATACCTCCCCCATGTGTGATCCTGTCTAATGGGCCCTGTATTTAAGCCTACCACACGGTAGGTTTAGATACAGGTCCCCAGCACACAGTAATCTTATACTGTATAAGATTACTGTCTGCTGGACCCTGTATCTAAGCCTACCTTGTGGTAGGCTTAGATACAGGGTCCCACAGACAGAATCACACATGGGCCCTGTATCTAAGCCTAACACATGTAAATCGTGTTTTTTTGTGTTTTCTTACAGGTTCGGTCTACGTCGGATTCCAGGACTACTCCGATGACGGCTTTTTTTATTATCAATGAGGGTTGTGTGTGTTTTTTTTTAATTTCATTAAAATATTTTTTCTCTGTCTTTGTGGTTTTTTTTTAAACTATATTACTACCACCTTAGTAATGGCCGCCGGCTGATTGACAGCATCCATTGCTAAGGCGGGGCTTAGTGTTAGCCGGTGGGGTTAGTGTTAGCCTCTGCACCTGCTAACATTAAGCCCTGCCTTAGTAATGGAGGTTGTCAATCCGCCAGCGGCCATTACTTTGACGGTAATAATAAAGTTTAAAAAAATACAAGCAAATTGAAAAAATATTTTATTGAAATAAAAAAACACAACCCCCATTAACCATTTTATTGAGAATAAAAAAACGCTGTCATTGAAGTAGTCCTCGTATTCGAAGTAGTCCAACAACCGAACTTGTAAAAAAACAAAAACAAAAAAATAATTATTAACACATAAAGAAGCAAAACAATTATTATTCTTACCTTTCCTGGGTCCAGCGCTGGAGCCACAATGTCAGCGAGCTGAGCCCTATATCTAATCCAATCATGTGTGATACTGTCTGCTGAGCCACTGTATCTAATCCTATCATGTGTGATACTCTCTGCTGGGCCACTGTATCTAATTCTATCATGTGTGATACTGTCTGCTGGGCCACTGTATCTAATCCTATCATGTGTGATACTGTCTGCTGTGCCTTATATCTAATCCAATTATGTGTGATACTGTCTGCTGAGCCACTGTATCTAATCCTATCATATGTGATACTGTCTGCTGAACTACTGTTTTTAATCCCATCATGTGTGATACTGTCTGCTGGGCCCTATCTCTAATTCTATCTTGTGTAATACTGACTGCTGAGCCACTGTATCTAATCCTATCATGTGTGATACTGTCTGCTGAGCTGTGTATCTAGGCCTATCATGTGTGATACTGTCTGCTGAGCCACTATCTAATCCTATCATGTGTGATACTGTCTGCTGGGCTACTGTATCTAATCCCATTATGTGTGATACTGTCTGCTGGGCCCTATCTCTAATCCTATCATGTGTAATACTGACTGCTGAGCCACTGTATCTAATCCTATCATGTGTGATACTGTCTGCTGATCTGTGTATCTAAGCCTATCTTGTGTGATACTGTCTGCTGTGCCACTGTATCTAATCCTATCATGTGTGATACTGTCTGCTGAGCTACTGTATCTAATCTCATCATGTGTGATACTGTCTGCTGGACCCTATCTCTAATCCTGTCATATGTAATACTGACTGCTGAACCACTGTATCTAATCCTATCATGTGTGATACTGTGTGCTGATATGTGTATCTAAGCCTATCTTGTGTGATACTGTCTGCTGTGCCACTGTATCTAATCCTATCATGTGTGATACTGTCTGCTGAGCCACTGTATCTAATTTTATCCATAGCTGATAGGGTCATAGTGATATATATATGCTATGCTGTCTCCTATACACACACACGCACACACACACGCTATTTCCCCTGACATTTAAGTCCTTAGTGACGCTCCTGGCTGCTAGTGCTGCATTGTTGCGTCACTTAAGAGACCCAGCGATGCAGCTGAAAGCTGCGGACCATCGGTCATGTGAAGTTTGCGGGGGGGGGGGGGTTTCATTTTCCAGCAGGACTTGGCACCTGCCCACACTGCCAAAAGTACCAATACCTGGTTTAATAACCACAGTATCACTGTGCTTGATTGGCCAGCAAACTCGCCTGGGGTATTGTCAAGAGGAAGATGAGACACCAGACCAAACAATGCAGACGAGCTGAAAGCCGCTATCAAAGGAACCTGGGCTTCCATAACACCTCAGCAGTGCCACAGGTTGATCACCTCCATGCCACGCCGCATTGATAACACCTCAGCAGTGCCACAGGCTGATCGCCTCCATGTCATGCCGCATTGATGCAGTAATTCATGCAAAAGGAGCCCCGACCAAGTATTGAGTGCATATACTGTACATACTTTTCAGTAGGACAACATTTCGGTATTAAAAATCATTTTTGAAATTGGGCTTAAATAATATTCTAATTTTATGACAGACTAAATTTTGGGTTTTCATTAACTGTTCCCATAATCATCAACATTAAAAGAAAAAATGCTGGAACTAGATCACTCTGTGTGTAATGAATCTATAGAATATATGAGAGACACTTTTTGAATTGAATTACTGAAATAAATTAACTTTTTGATGATATTCTAATTCATTGAGAAGGACTAGTATACTATACAGGGATCCCCTAGCTGTCTGTGTCCGCCCCTGGAAAGCTAACATATCTCTTTTCACCCATGGCCTAGAAGTTTATTTGCCATTTACTTACAAACATAAGGCATAATAATAATTTTTTTTTTTTAATTTAACATGCCAAAAGAGAGAAGGGAGAAAGGACATTGAAGTTAAAGGGAATTCTAAATATTCCCATTTAAGTGAGATTCCTGTGAATAAGACTAAGCTGCAGTACCAATATATATACAGATGGGTAGCTGGTGCTCCATGGCCCATTTGTTCTGCTGATAGGTGAGAGTTCTGGGGAGTCGGACCCTCACCAATCATTCTGTACTCTTATAAAAAAAATAATCATTTAATAAGCTTTTTTTGTGCGTTTTTTTTGTCTATGTATTTTATAATGCATACATCACTTTATCTTGAATTAGAGGAGGATATGTTGACCAAAATGAAAGGCCTGGTAATTGTTTTTTTTTTGTGTTTCAGGAGTAACACAGAATACATTGAATGGTAATATAAAGCAGATACTTACCATTCTGTTCCCTTTGCACCCCAGCAGCTAGTAGGTCTGGTTCACCGAGGCTTATATCATTAAGTCTTGTTCCTAAACACTCCATACATAGAGACTTGCACCATTCCTCTGCTTCCAGCTCTGAAAAGAATGATATATAAAAATGCAGAAGAAAATATAGTGTATAGAACTGCTTATAAAGTGATTGGTTTATAAGGCTTAGTGTAACCCTAATATGTCGTGCAGTGCAGATTTTTATAAGAACTGCAGTTGTACTTATCTTCTATCATGAATAATTGTAGCTGTACTTGCTCATGTCAAAATTGTAAAGCAAAAAAAAAAGGAATTGTTTCCATATTGTAGTCATAGTAGCCAATTTCTAAATTATTTAAGCAGACTGGACAGGGGTGGACCCCTAATATATATTTATGATTTACCATTTTCAATAGGAAACACCTTTGGAATTTAGGATGTTTCAAACGTAAGATAAAGAAAATAACTCATGCACATACTAAAATGATTTGTGTAAAAATATACAAAAACAATATTTTGTTGACAGATGTTTTTAAAAACAAGAAAGATAAGAAGACAAAATACACTACCCAAATAAATGGTTTAGAATTTATAATAAAGTAATAGACCTTATTAGGCTCATTATTTCAATGAAGAGTTAACAAATAATCTATTGTGACCTATTTCTCAGATAAAGACCTTGAGATTTTACTGTAGACAGAAGAGCATTACAATACAAATAGCCTGGTAAACTGATTATTAATTAAAGAGTAACTGCACTTTTGCAAAACTTTTGATGTGTCAGATTTTCGATGTCTTTAGCCTACTGAAGAAATAGATAACAGCGGAAGGTGCACAGCGCATTTAGTTAAGTGCTTTTGCACCTTAATTTCATCAACGCTGGGTGTCTCGGCACTCAGTCCCAAACAAATCCAAAATTCTGATATGTCTGTATGACATATCAAAAGTTTTGCGAAAGCCACTATCAGAAGGTGGGGGAAAAGCAATCTCTATTTGGTCTCTTACTATAGAAACAATAATGATCTACCTTTCCTTTCTTTTGTTTTCAATTTTTTTTCTTCCTTCTCTTGTCTATACATCCCTGGGAAGGAGGGGGAGCATTTATGGCAGGAGGGACGGCGGGATGAGCTATTAGTAGAAAGTAGAAATAACTGCTTGATCTTTTTGTGATTTTATATTGTACTTCTGTATGACGTACATTTTCTACCTCCTGAAAAAACAATAAAAAGATTTAAATATCTATAAAATCAGTTTTGCAAAAGTGAAGTTACTCTATAATTATTTATCAGTTAAGCAGGCTTTTTATATTGTATTGCTCTTTTGTCTACAATGGAATCTCAAGGTCTTTATCTGAGAAAGTGCAGTTACTCCTTAAACATCTTGTTCTATGTGAGTCGCTCTTCAGCTTAATAAGGAGCACTGAACACAGCCGAAGGTGCAGAGCTCTGAGCTTTTGCACCTTCATTTCTTCGATGGTAGGGGTCTAGGCACCCAGATCCCCAACGATTAAAGCTTCTGATATGTCTCTATGTCATATTAAAAGTTTTGTGAAAGT
Organism: Rhinoderma darwinii; assembly: GCF_050947455.1. Taxonomy (NCBI): domain Eukaryota; kingdom Metazoa; phylum Chordata; class Amphibia; order Anura; family Rhinodermatidae; genus Rhinoderma; species Rhinoderma darwinii. The sequence goes on along the minus strand of NC_134691.1, from coordinate 123,834,720 downwards.
GCAGTTACTCTATAAACATCTTGGGAGACTTGTTTCAGTTGGGGCTGGATCTATTCTTAAAGTGTAGCTAAATGTTTGATAAACTTCTGACATGTCTTAGTGACATGTCAGAAGTTTGGATTTGTGGGGGTCTGTGCACTGAAACCCCCACCAATCGCTAGAGCGTAGCGGCTGAAGCACTTGTGTGAGCGCTCAGCCGCTTTGTGTCTGTTCGGCTTTTTCCGGAAATAAATGTATCGTGTACGGACTCAATAGAAAGTCTATGAGCCCGTACTCCGATACATCGGTTTTCCGGAAAAAGCCGAACAGACACGAAGCGGCTGAGCGCTCACATGAGCGCTTCAGCCGCTATGTTCTAGCGATTGGTGGGGGTCTCAGTGCTCGGACCCCCACCAATCCAAACTTCTAACATGTCACTATGACATGTCAGAAGTTTGTCAAACGTTCAGCTACACTTTAACTACTGAATAATTTTATGGAAACATTTCTTCATTGACTTTTTATAGAATAACTCTATAATTGACGACAATAAATAAATCAGGACAAATAATTAATTTATGTTCTTTACTCTTTTATGTATCGAATCCAATTGATTCATCTTGGCAATTACTTTCAATACCAAGTATAATAACAACAAATACTATAAGGCCTTGTTCAAACAGTGCGGATTTGATGTAAACTTTGCATGCATTTAAGCCCAAACCAGAATGGGATCCAGGAAAGGAGACATTTTAAAGCCTTCCTTTATATATTTCTTCTGTTTAGGTTCCCTTCCTGTTTTTGATTTAAAAACAACATGAAAAATCTGCATCAAATCTGAAATGTGCCAGCAAGGCCTAACATTTATCAGTTAATTTCAATAAAAAGACTTTAAGAATAAGGGTATGTGCACACGGTAGCAGGCTTTTACGTCTGAAATGACAGACTGTTTTCAGGAGAAAACAGCTGCCTCGTTTCAGACGTAATTGCTCCTCCTCGCATTTTGCGAGGCTTCTCTGACAGCCGTAAATTTTGAGCTGTGCTTCATTGAGTTCAATGAAGAACGGCTCAAATTACGTCTGAAAGAAGTGTCCTGCACTTCTTTTGACGAGGCTGTATTTTTACGCGTCGTCGTTTGACAGTAAATGACAGGTTGTCTGCACAGTACGTCGGCAAACCCATTCAAATGAATGGGCAGATGTTTGCCGACGTATTGTAGCCTTATTTTCAGACGTAAAACGAGGCATAATACGCCTCGTTTACGTCTGAAAATAGGTCGTGTGAACCCAGCCTCAAGCTATTTATTTCGTTTTTTATTTTGTTGGAAAAAAGAACAATTCCTTTATCGTTTTTTTTTGTTGTTGCAATTTTGTTATTATGCGCTTTACCTTGCTGAATAACTAACATGTTAACTTTATTCTACAGAGCGGTATGAATATGGCAATACCAAATTTATATCGTTTTTGCATGCTTGAGGACATTTGCACAATAACAGCATATATTCTGAAAAAAAAATAAATTTTTGTGACGCGACATTCTGAGAGCAATAACTTTTTCATTTTCTGTTGATGTTGAAATATGTTTCCATGTTTTTTGTGAGATAAGTTGTCGTTTTTATTGGTACCATTTTGATGTATATAGAATCTACTTAATAACTTTTTATACATTTTATTTGGGTGGAATAGGGAAAAAAGGTAGATTCGCTATACTTTTTTTTTACGCCATGCACACTGCACTATAAATATTATTTAATTTTATTCTACGGGTTGTTACAATTGTGGAGGTGCCCTGTATGTATTTTTGTTTGTATTGTTTACTATTTTTAAACAATAAAATTTTTGTTAATGAATAAATGGTTAATTGTTTTTTTAGGGTAGGGGCTTTATTTTTTATTTTATACATTTTATTAAACTTTCGTTCCCTTTACTATGCCTTTGTAGGGGACTTGAATCTGCAATAATTTCATTGCTTAAACTGCTTTGGGAAACTTAACATTCCAAATCATAATTGCCTCAGTGGCATGGACTAAAAGACAGATGTGCTTTGATTAAGAACCAGTTTGGTTTGGTTTTAATACTAAATAAAGAAAGAAGGTTTTTATCTTTGGATGATTGCTGAATTCTATTTGTATAGTTATCCCTGAAGACCAGAACAGTTTTTGTGCTGTGCACCATCCATTTGGGATTACTTTCCTTCACATGTGATTTTACCTAGGAGCGGTGAGCTGATTCAAACTTCTAGTTTTCTGTGTTATATCTAAAAAGCAGATATCTCTGGCAGACCTGGGGACATGTGTTAGGCCCCCGGTTGCCACATTGGTAACCCATTGGCTTCCCTGGATTGAGTCGTGGGCAGGGTTGGACTGGCCCACCAGAGAACCAGAGGATCCTCTGGTGGGCCCAGGCTCTAAAACAGTAATGAGCCTTTACGGTGCAGAAAATGACAACTCCATTTGGAGCTCTTTGGAGCCAATCACTTGCCACTAGGGTCTATTTCTTAGGGTATGTTCACACGGCCTATTTACGGACGTAATTCGGGCGTTTTTGCCCCGAATTACATCTGAAAATAGCGCCTCAATAGCGTTGACAAACATCTGCCCATTGAAAGCAATGGGCAGACGTTTGTCTGTTCACACGAGGCGTATATTTACGCGCCGCTGTCAAATGACGGCGCGTAAATAGACGCCCGCGTCAAAGAAGTGACCTGTCACTTCTTTGGCCGTAATTGGAGCCGTTATTCATTGACTCCAATGAATAGCAGCACTAATTACGGCTGTATTTGAAGCGGCGTTCAAGCGCCTGCACTTGCCGTTACGGCTGAAATGACGGGGATGTTTTCAGGCTGAAACATCCCCATAATTTCAGCCGTTAAGGACGCCCTCGTGTGAACATACCCTTATAGGGTAATTCACAAATTACCTATTAGACCTTATTGGTGATATGTCCTGTGCATACAATAACAACAAGTACTATGATGAAATGAAAAGTGGACATGTACATGTTCTATATAGATGGAGGGTGGGCTCTCAAAATCATCTCCTCTGGTGAGCCCAAGTAACCTCAGTTCGACAATGGCCGTCGGGTATTCATGGGAAGAGGGAGCAGCTTCTTCATGTCAAGCTCCTTAGGTGCCGTGGATGCTTTTGGCCTTGGCATATAAGGGGTTAATTCCAGATCAGTGATGCATGTACATTATGGTGCCTTAAAAGGTTAATATGGTTAAAAAATCTCTTATGGAGGACTTTTTACAGAGCAAATGCCCACCATCATGTTACAAGCTGCATATGTACATCATTAACATGGGACATGCACTGTAAAGGATCTGCCAGGCACAGCTTCTTTATCAACGCCCATAGGTAATCAGTCTGCACCTTCTTCTAGGTCTGTGAGACTGACTCCATCTTCCACCACTCAGGATGGCAGGCTTAGGAGTGGGAGAGCCTATCGCAGCCTGGCCAGACGGAGCTATCTCCCGCCCTCTGTCTATTTATACCTGCCTTTCCTGTTCCTCCTTGCTTGTGAATCTTCTCTGTTGGTTTCCTGGCCCTGCTGCAGCTTCTTGTACTATTTGTCCCTGCTTCGTATTGACCCTGGCTTGCTGACTACTCTCCTGCTCTGCGTTTGGTACCTCGTGCTCTCCTGGTTTGACTCGGCTTGTTCACTACTCTCCTGCTCTGCGTTTGGCACCTCGTACTCTCCTGGTTTGACTCGGCTCGTTTACTACTCTTGTTGCTCACGGTGTTGCCGTGGGCAACTGCCCCGTTTCCCTTAGGTTCTGTGTTCCCTTGTCTGTTTGTCTGTCGTGCACTTGTTGAGTGTGGGGACCGTCGCCCAGTTGTGCCCCGTCGCCTGGGGCGGGTCGTTGCAGGTAGGCGGGGACTGAGTGGCGGGTAGATTAGGGCTCACTTGTCTGTTTCCCTACCCCCATCATTACATGCACAATGCATTATTTGCTTATGTGTCAGAAGTGCTTATTGGGGCTCATGGGTCTAGACCTCTAAAACTTCCAGGCATCCTCAAATTGTGTTCGCATTCATTTATGGGCCTAGTTTTAATAACATCTTTACGTAATAGCCTGCTCTTGAGTAGTCGGGCGTCAAATGAGTGTGTTTTGAAAGTTATCATGATACGTGGGCACACTCTGTAAAACTGATCCATATAACACGTGCAGATAAAAAAGATATTTATTTTGTGATTGTTACAGATACCCTCCATATATACTTTACATACATGTTTAGTACATTTCCATTAAAGCGTTTATAACTTAGATGTGATAGCTTACAGGTGGATCCTGCATGTCACAGACACGCAGGACACGCTGTCACTGAAGCCTTCAAGTCCGTGGGACTAATGAATTCAGTGAAAAGCGCTAGATACAGCTGCTATGTATAGAAACTACAGAGCAGCTGTATCTCAAAAAGTAAAAATAATCTTTAATAAAAAGTATTTACAATGTTACACAAAACACACTTTTTATGAAGACATTTTTTTTGCTTTTCAAAGGTTTACATAACCTTTAAAAGTTTATTTTCTATAGCATGGAGATTTTTTGGTTTAGGGTGCTAATGGTATCGGTGGTAAATTTTCCTGTCAATGTCAGTTGTTTCTTTCAACCAATAGATCTCAAACAATAAAATTCAAAGTAAATAATTCAGCGGTAAAGGTATTATGAAATGATGTAAAGTGTGATTACAACGCCTAATGTTAAAAAACAAATAAAAATATCTAAATCTCAAATGGCAAACACATTTGCAAAGCCATTTTCAAAGAAGAACACAATTTGCATAAATAAGTACAACTTATATTACAGATTGAGTTATTATTGCCGAAAGGGCAAGTATCTTCATAGCAACGTTTAGTAGCTCTCAGCACCATGAATGCTTTGTCTGCATTGGCTTAATACTTTTATGCTCCAAAGCACAAACAAACAGCAATAAAACTGTTTTGCTTCAACAATTTATATTTTATATTTAGAAAAAATACTCAAAGGTGTTATTAAAGTTGTTAAAATTGATGGCCTATCTTAAGGATAGGCCATCAATTTTAGATCAGTGGGGGTTCGACTCTTGGCACCCCCGCCAATCAACTATAGTTTTTTTTAATAAAATTTTACGTTCGAAAAAATTAGATTTTTCAGATTTGTGATTTTTGCTGCTTTTCCGCTGCAAAACTCACACTTGCTTTTTGTTGCAGCATTTTACCTTCCCGCTGAACTCCATGGGGAAATCCTGCAGCAAAAGTGCACCAATTCTGCAACATAATATGACCTGCTGCAACATAAAAACCGCACCACAGGTCAATTTATGAATGTTTTCTTAGCGGATTTTTTCCGCAGCATGTTCATGAAATTTGTTCAGATCTCATCAACTTTGCTGCTACTGTAATAAGCTTTACATTTTCTAGAATGAAATCCATTGCAGCTCAACGAATACATTTAGTTGCATGCAATCTAGTGGACTGCAGCTGACACTCGATAGTTAAAATCAATCAGTTGCATTTCAAAATGCCAGTGTAGCTCAGGCCCTGAGGCTATGTTCAGACAAGTGTGTCCGATTTGCATGCCGTGCGTCTTCAGTGTGCGTTATGTATTGGCATCAGTGTGCTTTGCGTGTGGCATGCTTTTTTTCACATCCGTCAAAGCACTTTTTTTTACATTTCACCGCATTTCATTGCAAGTGATGCGTAAAACACGGATGTTGTCCGTGTGCTGTCCGTGGTTTTCACGTACCCATAGACTACAATAGGCGACTAGGTGTGCAAAAATGCACCAATAAATGACATGCAGTGAGTTTCACACAACGGACACTCGCTGCGTGAAAACACACGCATGTCTGAATAGCCCCATTGAAATGAATGGGTCCGTGTGCTGTAAGTTATTTCAACGTACAGCACACGGATGAGGAACACGTTCGTCTGAACGAGCACTTAACAATCAGTCTAATCTTACAAGTAAATTGGCAAAATTTAATATGGGCCACAGTGATGTGCAACAAATTCAATCGTGATATAATTTGTAACTTATTTTCATCGCTTGCCAAATTTGGATAGTGATGAGAAGAGGGCATGGTCTCCAAGAGATTCGCCACATGCAGCAGATTTTGTTACAAATTTCTGCGACGGAAAATCAGATCCGTTCTTCTAAATGGGGTTGTTTTTGCAGCAGGCACGTGGATTTCTGCAAGCTCCATTCAGATGAATGGAACGGAATTTCAGTGACAGACATTTCTGCAAGAAAATCAGATGCATGTGACTGCGCCCTTTTGGCCAGAATCACACATACAGTTTTGATGCAGTTTTTCACCCCGTTTTATTTTAGTCAAAACAGAACTGGATCCAAAAGGAAGAAATGGTATAAAGAAAAGACTGATGCATCTGCGTTCTTTTCTTTTCACTCCTGTTTTTGGCTCAAAGAACTGAACCAAAAACTGAATCAAAACTGTGTTTGTGTAATCCTAGCTTAACACTTTTTTAGACAGTCTGATACTGTCTGTGAAAATGAGCGCCGATCGACGATGCAGGAGCAAACCTATGGAGACAAAGCAAATCTGCAGCGTAACGCCAAATGCACACGGTGCGTAAACCGTGCATATTTGCCTCGCGTATTTTTGTGCAGCTTATCCGCAACGTAACACAGTACCAGCAAAGTATATGAGATCAAAAGTAATCTCATTTACACATCTCAGTTGCATGTTGAAACAAATGGCACGCCCATAAAAAATGTACGTATTGAATAAAACCATTTAGATGAATTAATATGATCCGATATCGGGTGTGAATGAGCCCTGATGTTGGGTTGTGGTTTATCAATCTTATTTAATTTAATAAATTGCCGATATTAGGTATGCAAAAATATCTATTTAGACCCAGAGGTATTTTTCATAGATGATGATTGGACAAAGTATAATTAATCATATATTTCATTTAACACAAGATAAATATGACATATACAAACCAAGCACAATACAAAAGAAGAACACTTTATTCAATTTAAATAAATGTGTTATTTATTTTACCTAAATTTGAGAGAATGAAAGTATGCGTTAAAGACACTTAACGTGGATTGAAACAAAGTATTTGGACTAGTTATGAAACTCCTTCATAAATCATATTATTGGCCAATTTTCACTAGTCATGAGGTAACAGAAGAAAATGTATAGAATATTTTGGATAATGAGACAATAAGGACATGTTCACAAGGCATATGTTCAGGGTGACATTTTTTTTATTTTTTTTAGTGTATTTTGAAAAATGGGAAAAATCTGCATTTAACATGCTTCAAGAAGTGACAAATCACTTATTTTTACGAAGTGCATTTTTATGAGGCGTTTTTTAATTCAGCAGCGTAATACATCTCATATGAACTACGCAGCACATTTCTCGTTTGAAATCAATAGAAAGCTGTTTGCAGGCGTATTTCAAGTGTATTTCATAGTGAAATACGAGCGTTTTACGCACCAAAAATATGCTGTGTGAACAAAGCCTAGGTTTTAAAAAATCTTGAAAAACTGTGGCTCCCTTATGATTCATTTTTCTATTTCAGATATGATCAGTTTCAATCATAATGCTTTTCACTTGTATGAAAAATTTGTTGAGTAGAAGTAAAGGTAGTGTATACAGAAGATAAAGAACCATTCATTATATTTTATGACAGTGCCAAAATAAAAAAATATAAAGCAGATATATACTTTCTACATTTGTCAGAAATGTGCAATACCACTTTAAGTAAGTTGGATATGCTGAAGCATAGTTTTTAGTTATATGCTGCTGGGAGAGCATGGTGTGTTGTTGTTTGGCCTAGCAAGCAGGGTAGCCCGCTCTATGAATTATCAAGGCGTCACAAATAGGCTTCTACCTGGCTAGACACGTTGCGCCTCATGACTTACACACTATCCCTCCATGTTTCACACACTTGCATCCCATTATTCATTTATTTTTTAGGCACTTTACTCATTACTGCCCCCTATATTTCACTTACATTATTACACTTGAACATACACTATTCATTTATTATTTCTTACTACACATCCCATGCACCACATACCACTCCCCTCAAGACTAGTGGGAGTGGCTATTATTATTTAAAGCACCTGCTCACTCGCCTTCATCAGCGTTTCTGACCTGGCTGTGTCCATTTGTAAGTATGGCCTTTTTCGGTGTTTTTGCATAAATGTCCTTGTTTTTATCTGTTTTGTCTGTTCATCAGGAGCTTTTCGCTCCAGTTAGGGACTCGCAAGTCTGGGGATCCTTGTCGTGGATTGTGAGCTTGCGTCCTTTTGGCCAAAATGATCACTAATACCCCAGGTATTTTTCATTATTACTTATATTCGCTTCTTTTGGACACAGCCAGGTCTTTGATGCTGGGAGAGCATGGTGTGTTGTTGTTTGGCCTAGCAAGCAGGGTAGCCCGCTCTATGAATTATCAAGGCGTCACAAATAGGCTTCTACCTGGCTAGACACGTTGCGCCTCATGACTTACACACCATCCCTCCATGTTTCACACACTTGCATCCCATTATTCATTTATTTTTTAGGCACTTTACTCATTACTGCCCCCTATATTTCACTTACATTATTACACTTGCACATACACTATTCATTTATTATTTCTTACTACACATCCCATGCACCACATACCACTCCCCTCAAGACTAGTGGGAGTGGCTATTATTATTTAAAGCACCTGCTCACTCGCCTTCATCAGCGTTTCTGACCTGGCTGTGTCCATTTGTAAGTATGGCCTTTTTCGGTGTTTTTTAAAAAAAAAATATAAAGCAGATATATACTTTCTACATTTGTCAGAAATGTGCAATACCACTTTAAGTAAGTTGGATATGCTGAAGCATAGTTTTTAGTTATATTGTTTGCTACAATAGACAGTAAAGACCCTTTTACACGGGCTAATGATCAGGCGAACGAGTGTCTGTACAAACGCTTGTTCCCAATCAGAAATCAGCCGACAAACAAGATCTCTTACGTGGACACATCTTTCCGTGTAAACAGAGGGCGCGCTGCCCACAAGATGCAAATCTAAACGGATGAACAATTGTATTAATGATTGTTTGTCCCCATACATTTCGATCATTGCTCCGTTTGAATGAGAATATCTGCCTGTGTAAAAGGACTCTAGAATTGAGGAATTGTTTCTGAAATTCCTGAGATCGTCATTTTGTTTTTTGTAAGCTTACTTTGACCTTATTAATAAAACAGCAGTCAAATGTTATCAATGTGTAGTAAATAATACAATTCAATTACACTGTATTGAGCCCTACTATTAGTAAGCACTAATTCACATGAACGTGAATCTCGTCCGTGTGACAACGGCTGTCACACGGACCCATGTATTTCAATGGTGCCGTTCACACGACCGTTGTTTCAACGTAGAGTGTGAACGGTCCATTGAAAAATAGGACATATGTCCTATTTTACTGCGTGTCACGCATCCCTCCATAGACTCTAATCTGTGGGGGATGCGTGACAACGCATCCCGCACGGGTCCACCTCGGACCTGGAAAACGGCAATTTTTCACGTACGAGGTGGGCTACGTTTGTGTGAATGTAGCCTAAGCGCCTTGATAGGAGTCTGATTATTGAAGCAGTATTACATAATCACCATTACATTAACACAGTAAATCAGCTTATTGTAGCGGTGATTATTCTAAACACAGTCACTAGTGATATAATAAAGCGATTAAGGCCTTATTCACACGAACGTGTCCATTTTGCATGCGTAAAAAACGCAGCATTTTTCTTGCGTTGCAGTTTCGTGTGACATCCGTGTAGTCACAATTTTTTTACGCACGTATATCACGCATTTTATAAGTCAGCAAAAACAACTGAAGGAGGTGGTTTTCTTTTTCTGATCATTTCTTTAGCAACTGTTGTTTGAATTATGGAGAACACACAGATGACGTCCGTGTGCTGTCCGTGATTTTCACGCACCCATTGACTTCAATGGGTGCGTGATGCGCAAAAAACGCACAAGAATAGGACATGCAATAAGTTTCACGCAGCAGACACACGCTGCGTGAAAAACACAATGTCTGATTTGCCCCATTAAATTGCATTGAAATACGCTTATGTGAATAAGGCCTAAGGCTTCTAGTGTTGTAGACAATGTTTAGTGTGAAGGTGAAATAAAAGACATCTAGAAAGTAGGCCTATATAAATTTATATAAGTCTGGGCTTGGATTGCAAGCTATTGGTCTCTGTATGAAATGGAAGTGTCTTATTTTTCCATTTTTGAATCACATTTATTTAATGGGAATTCATCTTAAATGATCAAGGGAATATATTGTCTTTGGTCAAAAAATAGAGCTTTCAAAATGATAGAATGTTATTTTCCACTAGAGTAGAACATAACCATTATGGGCAGGACTGGCGTTAGCATCCGGCAAACCCAGGCAAGTGCCGGGGCCTACTCCACTTGGGGGGGCCACTCAGCCGCTGGGTGCTGTTGCTGCCGTCAAGGCATCACTGTCCATATATGGACCGTGATGTAAGAAGGAGAGGAGTCCCAGGCAGGGCGTTAGTGGCTCTGCGCCAGAACTTTGTCTCTGGGAAAGCCCCTAACATCGCTGTCCAAATATGGACAGTGAATATGGACAGCGATGCCAGGACCAGAGAAGTGTCCCAGCCTGACTGCGCTGGTCCCGCCTCCAACCGAGCCTACATCTGCAGGACGCAGATTCAGTGAGGTTGAATGCTGGAGCCTCGCTCCAGCATTCACTGTGCTGTGAGCAGCTCGGCACAGGCAGGCGCGATGTAGTGACGTCACTACATCACGCCTGTCTGCGACGAGCCACCCACAGCACAGTGCAGAGGAGGAGAAGGATCCTCCACATGGCGTGGGAACGGGGGTAGGTAAGTAATTATGTTATTATTTTTCTATTAGGTACATATGGGGGCATTATACTAGGTATGGGAGGGGGTTCTATTGTAGCTGCTGAGGGGGGCATTATACTGTATGGGACAGCTGTGGGGGCATTATACTGTATGGTGCAGCTATAGGGGCATTATACTGTATGGTGCAGCTATGGGGGGCATTATACTGTATGGTGCAGCTATGGGGGGCATTATACTGTATGGTGCAGCTATGGGGGCATTATACTGTATGGGGCAGCCATGGGGGGCATTATACTGTATGGTGCAGCTACGGGGGGCATTATACTATGTGGGACAGCTACGGGGAGCATTATACTGTGGTGGTCAGCTACGGGGGGCATTATACTGTGTGGGCTGCAGCTATGGGGCATTATACTGTGTGGGGGCAGCTATGAGGGGCATTATACTGTGTGGTGGATTTATACTGTGGGGCAGCTATGGGGGACATTATACTGTGGGGGCAGCTATGGGGGCATTATACTGTGTGTGGGCAGCTATGGGGAGCATTATACTGTGTGGTGGCAGCTATGGGGAGCATTATACTGTGTGGGGGCAGCTATGGGGGCATTATACTGTGTGGGGGCAGCTATGGGGAACATCATACTGTGGTGGTCAGCTATGGGGGAATTATACTGTGTGGGGGCAGCTATGGGGGTTATTATACTGTGGGGCAGCTATGGGGGCATTCGGGCAGGACAGCTGGGCATAGACGTGTGCAGGGGTCTGGTGGTGTTGGGGAGTGGTAGGAGGGCCTAAGCTGATTTCTTGCACCAGGGCGCATGAGCCTTTAGCTACGCCACTCCCAGGTGGCTGTGTGGCACTACCTGGGAGGAGAGGGCTATGTGGCACTACCTGGGAGGGGGGTCTGTGTGGCACTATCTATAGAGGGCACTAAATTTATGGGGGTACAAACTGGGGGCCTATCTTCTATATGGGGGCATAAATAGGGCCTAACGTCTATATGGGGGCACAAAGTGATGATTTTTGGCATTTTACTGCCGCCGTGAGTTCCCCCGCAAAAGGGCCCACTAAGTCTGTGTCCCCCAAGGGCCCACATAAACCTGGAGCCGGCCCTGATTATAGGTGCATTATTTATAGAAACATGGCAACTATGCATTGCCAGAATTGTCAGGAAATACTTCAATAACTCATGTTAATTCACCTTTTATGGACAAGGGTTCGTAATGACAAAATAGAGACAATCGGCTACTATTTTCCTCTTTAATATGAGAGCAAAGTGAAATGTATTCACACTCCAAAAAGTTTCTTATGAGTCTCTCAGATCACAGATGCCGAGAGTTCTCCAATACATATAGAAGTTTAAAGTGAAATAATATTTCAGGGCAATTTCAAGAAGTCTCATTGTTATGCCAACTCATTTAGCCTTCATATTCTATCCTGAAGCATGATCAAAATATATAACAGAAACTAACAGAAAAGCGTCCATCTGTGGTATGTGTCATTTAGAAATGAAAACTAGTCTACAAATTTAGGAAATTGCAAACTATGTCCAGTCTTCCCATAATTGGATGCCCAGCTGAAATATATCAGCTTATTTAATATAGAACTATATTGCTTTTTTCCTTATCAATTAATTAAAATAACCTTAAAGAACAACCATTAATTCCACCATTACAAATGAATTTAAAGCCTTTGTTATCAGCAGCATTAATTGATGCTTAACTGCTGAGATCCACCTCCTGTTTCATCAGAGCCTTTAGGCCACTAATCTGTCCCTTCTCATAACTTAAACCCTTAGGGTATGTGCACACAATAGCTGTCATTTACGTCTGAAAAGACAGACTGTTTTCAGGAGAAAACAGCTGCCTCGTTTAAGACGAAAATGCTCCTCCTCGCATTTTGCGAGGCTTCTCTGACAGCCGTAAATTTTGAGCTGCGCTTCATTGACTTCAAACTTCAAGCGACTTCAAAGGACGACGCGTAAATGACAGGTTGTCTGCACAGTACGTCGGCAAACCCATTCAAATGAATGGGCAGATGTTTGCCGATGTATTGTAGCCCTATTTTCAGACGTAAAACGAGGCATAATACGCCTCGTGTACGTCTGAAAATAGGTCGTGTGAACCCAGCCTCAAGGACGCAGCCTTGTTTTGGCCTTAAGGCTCAGAGCCCATTTTTGAAATCTGACATATTTCACTTTATGTGGCAATAATGTCGGAATGCTTAGGGTATGTGCACACACACTAATTACGTCCGTAATTGACGGACGTATTTCGGCCGCAAGTACCGGACCGAACTCAGTGCAGGGAGCCGGGCTCCTAGCATCATAGTTATATACGATGCTAGGAGTCCCTGCCTCTCTGCAGGACAACTGTCCCGTACTGTAATCATGTTTTCAGTATGGGACAGTAGTTCCACGGAGAGGCAGGGACTCCTAGCATCGTACATAAGTATGATGCTAGGAGCCCGGCTCCCTGCACTGTGTTCGGTCCACTACTTGCGGCCGAAATACGTCCGTCAATTACGGACGTAATTAGTGTGTGTGCACATACCCTTAAACTTATCGATTATGAGACTGTTTTCTCGTGAGACATTGGACTTTATGTTAGTGGTAAAATTTGTTCGATATATTCAGTGTATATTTGTGAAAAACTGCAAAATTTAGAGATTTTGAAAAAATAGCATTGTTCTGAATTTAAATGCATCTGCTTTTAAAACAGATGGCTATACCACACAAAATCATTACTAGTTCACATTTCCCATATGTCTACTTTAGATTGGCATCATTTTTTGAACATTCTTTTGTTTTTCTTGGACGTTACAAGGTTTAGAACATAAACAGCAATTTCTCATATTTTTAAGAAAATGTCAAACGCCTTTTTTTTAAGGTACCTGTTCAGTTCTGAAGTGGCTTTGAGGGGCCTATGTATTAGACACTCCCATAAACACCCCATTTTAAAAACTAGACCCCTCAAAGTATTCAAAACAGCATTTAGAAAGTTTTTTTTAACCTTTTAGGCATTTCACAGGAATTAAAGCAAAGTGGAGGTGAAATTTGCAAATTTCATTTTTCTTGCTGAATTTCAATTTTATTCCATTTTTTTTCTGTAACACAGAAGGTTTTACCAGAGAAACACTACTAAATATGTATTGTCCAGATTCTGCAGTTTTTAGAAATGTCCCACATGTGGCTCTAGTGTTCTCGTGGACTAAAACAAAAGCCCTAGAAGCAAAGAAGCACCGAGTGCATTTTGGGGCCTCTTTTATATCAGAATATATTTTAGGCAGAATCCCAGTTTTGAAGAGTTGTTGAGGTGTCAAAACAGTAGAAAGAGTGTTGTGACCATTTAGACGCCACAGTTTTTCACATAACTTATTTGAATTGGGCTGTGAACTTAAAAAAATTAATTTTTTTCCAATAATATGTAGTTTTGGCTCAAAATTTCTTATTTTCACAGGAAATAAAATACCCCATTTTGTTGCCCAATTTGTCCTGAGTGTGGCAATACCCCATTTGTGGTGATAAACGGCTTTTTGGGCCCATGGGAGGGCTCAGAATAAAAGGAGCGCTATGTGTTCTTTGGAGTCCAGATTTTGCTGGATTGGTTTTCGGGTGCCATGTCGCATTTGCAGAGCCCCAGAGGTATCAAAGCAATGGAAACCCACTAGAAGTGACGCCATTTTGGAAACTACATCCCTTAAGGCATTCATCTAGAGGTGTAGCAAGCATTTTGATCCCACAGGTATTGTCTAAAAGGTAATGCGCAGCAGATGGTGCAGTGTGAGATTTGCAATTTTCTATATATGTATACCATTTCAGTGTCAAAATATATTGTGCCCAGCATGCGCCACCAGAGATATACACCCTATAAATTGTAATGTGGGTTCTCCTGGGTACGGCACTACCCTACATGTGGCTGTTATCTGCTGCCTGGGCACACGGCAGGGCTTAGAAGGGAAGGACCACCATTAGGCCTACTGGAGCTTTTCTGATGCTAAGTCGTGTATGCAGAAGCCCCTGAGGTACCAGTACAGTTGAAACCCCCAAGAAGTGACCCCGTTTTAAAATCTACACCCCTTAAGGCATTCATCTAGAGGTGTAGTGAGCATTTTGACCCCACAGGTATTGTGTAAAAGGTAATGCGCAGCAGATGGTGCAGTGTGAGATTTGCAATTTTCTATACATATATGCCATTTCAGTGTCCAATATATTGTGCCCGGCATGCACCACCGGAGACATACACCCTATAAACTGTAATGTGGGTTCTCCTGGGTACGGCAATACCCTACATTTGGCTGTTATCAGCTGCCTGGGCACACAGCAGGGCTCTGAAGGGAAAGATAAGGGGGATAAGCTGTGCGGAGTGCGTCAGGGTAGATTAAAAATCTAAGGGAGCTATGATACATTTTAAAACACTCTATCATACAGAGCCCTGTTTTTTCGGGACACGTGTCACATTGGTATATTGTGTCCTCCCTTATCCCCCTCTTATAGCAGACTTTGCACCTCTTTTGACTTTCTCCCCTTCTTGCCAGTTTGGGGAACATCTTCTGGAAAGTGTTTCCCTGGTACGATGCATGTGGCCTCGGTTAGAGAAGTACTGGGTGTCCCATTCTTGGTTCCTAAAGATCAGGTTCTTGATAACCACCTCTTGAAATTCCAGGAGAGTTCCCCTCTGGCCTGCACATCGATGTAGCACGTACACATTGTACAATGCCATCTGTATGATGTGCACGGCCAGCTTCTTATACCACACCGCATGGCGCTGCAGGGCTTCAGGACTTGATCTGACAAGTCCACCCCTCCCATGTACCTATTGTAGTCCAGGATGCAATCTGGTTTGGGGGTCTCTGTACTAGTACCTCGTACAGGTACATGGGTACTGGTGTGACATCTCTCTTGTCTTGTACGTGACACACAATATGTTGGTGCTAGAATGTGCCCTGCTTGTTTGCCCAAGCAGAGTCTTAGGATGGCCTCTCAGATTTCTTCTAGCAGTGCCGCATGCCGCAGGACTTCTGGAAGTGAGGCAGTTGAAGAGCGGGACGCTGGTATAAAAATAATCCAGGTAGAGGTGGTTCCCCTGGTCCAGAAGTGGGTGCACCAAATGCCACACAATTTTTGCATTAACTCCCAGTAAGGGGGGGGCATTCTGGGGGCTGAATACTGGTGTCCTTCCCTTCATATATCCTAAATTTGTAGGTATACCCTGATGCACTCTCGCACAGTTTATACATCTTCACGCCACACCTTGCCCTCTTACCCGGTAGGTACTGGCGGAATTGAAGCCTCCATTTAAAATGTACCAAGGACTCATCAATAGAAATACACTTCTTGGGGGTGTATGCATGGGAAAATCGGGCACTGAAACGGTCTAATAGGGGTCTCAGTTTATACAAACGGTCAAAACTGGGGTCATCTCGGGGTGGGCAATGCTCATTATCAGTATAATGTAAGAAGTGAAGTATTGCCTAATTTATTTTTTTTAGGTTCCACTTCAGTTCTGAAGTTGCTTTAAGGGGCCTATATATTAGACACCCCCATCAAACACCCCATTTTAGAAACTAGACCCTTCAAATTATTCACAACAGCATATAGAAAGTTTATTAACCCTTTAGGTGTTTCACAGGAATTTAGAGCAAAGTAGAGGTGAAATGTACATATTAATTTTTTTTTTGTCAGAAAGTCCTTTTTATTCAATTTTTTTCTGTAAAAAAGATTGAGAAGGTTTTACCAGAGAAACGCAACTCAATACTTATTGCCCAGATTCTGCAGTTTTGAGAAATATCTAGTCTGGTAATGGACTGAAGCAGCGGCCTCAGAAGCAAAGGACCACCTAGAGGATTTTGAGGCCTCCTTTTTATTAGGCACCATGTCCGGTTTGAAGAGGTCTTGTGGTGCCAAAACAGTGGAAACCCCCCAAAAGTGACCCTATTTTGGAAACTAGACCCCTTGAGGAATTCATTGTAGTTTTCTTGGGGTGCATGCGGCTTTTTGATCAGTTTTCATTCTATTTTTAAGTGGCGTGGTGATTAAAAAACAGCAATTCTACTATTGTTTTTTTATTCTATTTTTTTTACAGCGTTCACCATGCGCTATAATTGACACATTCAATTTCTTCTGCGGGGCGATACGATTATGGTGATACCAGATGTTTATAGTCTTTTTATGTCTTATGGCGTTTGCACAATAAAATACACTTTGTAAAAAATCATTTACTTATTGTGTTGCCATATTCTAAGAGCCAGAACTTTTTTATTTTCCCATCAAGAAAGCTGTGCCAGGACTTGTTTTTTGCGTAACGAACTGTAGTTTTGATCAGAAACTTTTTTAGGTACATGTGACTTTTTGATCTCTTTTTATTCCATTTTTTGAGAGGTGAAGTGACTAAAAAATTGTGATTCTGGTACGGTTTATTGTTATTTTCTTTTATGGCATTCACCGCGCGGGATAAATAACAAAACAATTTTGTAGTTCAGGCCGTTACGGACGTGGCAATACCAATTATGTATAGTGTCCGGTTGCCATAGTCACCATCGCCGGCCGCTATCGTGTAGCAGGCCGGCGATGGTAGCTTAACCCCTAAAAAGCAGCAATCACTATTGAACACGCCTTTTAAGGGGTTAATCAGCGGGGACACAGCGATCGGTCCCCGCTGTAGGATCTGCGGCAACTGCTGTATGAGACAACAGCTGTCACAGCTCCTGCATGTGTCGGGAAGACGGCCGAAATAGCCGTTACTCCCGTGACGTACTATTAGGTCATGGAGCCCGAACGATACAGCTGCCATGACCTAATAGTACGACCAGGAGCGGGAAGGGGTTAAGGCCCTTTTACATGGGCAAATGTTCATATGAACGTTCGTTTCCGATCATTGCTATTAGTAAACAGGGCAACAATTAGCTGATGAATGAGCAAAGGCTTGTACATTGTTTGATCTGCTAGTTTATGCGGCTGAAAAAAGGGTCGCTAGTCGGCAGCACATCTCCCTGTACAAACAGGGAGATGTGCTGCCGACATGATAGAAATGTATAGGGACGAGCGATCATTTGTCCCAATACATTACCGATCATAGGTTTTGTGAAAAGAGCAAATGAGCGACAATCAAGGAGTTGTCTCATTGATCGCCGCTTGTTTTCATAGCCCATATCAGGCCATGTAAAAGGACCCTTACACTGCAGCTCTGTCTGTCCAAATTGACTACTATGTATAAGCACACCATCAAAACATAACATCAGTGCAGGGGAGCTGATTTCGCTAATTTCCATTACAGCATGGTCAGAATGGTTACAAACAATTATACTACTAATACATAACTCCTAATAATTGACCCCTTATTAGTGGGACATTATTAAATCCACTTTCAATCCACCCAGGAGTGCCCAAAAAACCTTCAAGAAATGCCCACTGTTGGGCATATATGGATACTGCCCTCCCTTTGACGGTACAATCCCGCAAAAAATGGGACGCTCAGGAGATATGCTAATGAGAAAAGAAGATTATAAATTGACGCAAAATTGACACATATATGTTTGCCAAAATTATTCATGCAATATAACCCCTCTTTACATTTAGCATTGACCTCTAAACCCAAAAAATATATATTTCAATTTTTTATGTTAAAGTTTTTCTTATTACTTTTATTTATTTATTTACTATAAAGAGTGCAAACTTCTGATAAACCTACAGCTTTCAAATTTGATTGATCTGTTAATGATATTAAATTACTCTTCCCTTGCATTGACTGTAAGCCAAAAAACTGCGCACAACTCAAGCATAAAATACACAAACCCAAATTAAACATTTCACTAAATTAATGGACTGGTTCTGATTTGGCTTTGAGAATACAAGGCCCTCAGGTACAGGTTTGACAGTTTATTTAATTGAAAGACTTGTTTGTGACTAGGAAGCATAACATTCTGTTAAATTTTTGAACAAAATAAAATTAATCTGTTCTTGTAAACAGATGTATTTTGAGACTGCAGCCATTTCCATTTTAATATAAAGCCAGAGCTGTCTAATGTGATTAATTACATCATTTACAGATGCAAATACCGTATGAATGCCACTAAGTACCTACAGAGCAAAAACTTTGTTTCTCTTAGTCTGAATAACAAGAAATTAAGAGATTATAAACATTTATTTCTGGCACTTACAGTTTGCCATTATTCCATTGCATATAGATATCATATAACGTGACTTTATAAATGGAGAGCAGAATTCATATACATTATGGAACTAAGTGGGTTTTGCCATATTTTATAACATACCACAAATTCACTGGATTTTACAATCATTGGCTTTCTTATGGATAATTTAGACCAAAATTTAGACTAAAAGGAGAGTTAAACTTACAAATACTTGGACAAACACAGACATAAATGGATTAAGACGTTTCTTAAATTTAGACTGGATGAATCCTGCTGGATATTATGGAAATGTAACAACGAAGTCTTAGCAGTAAACGCATTCAACTTCTGTAAAACATGTAAAAATAGGTTTACTATTGAATGTTTACTGTCTCATCCATCCCTGGTTTGGAGTGAGAGTCCCTACTTTTGACCCAAGTCTCTCTGTCATTCTTTGCGTCTTGAATGTTCTGACTGCTTTTTTTTTTTACTTGGGAATTAGATGTGCATTAATCTATTTACTATAATACCCTAGAAACAATCTGTCTGG
Organism: Rhinoderma darwinii; assembly: GCF_050947455.1. NCBI lineage: Eukaryota > Metazoa > Chordata > Amphibia > Anura > Rhinodermatidae > Rhinoderma > Rhinoderma darwinii. The sequence goes on along the minus strand of NC_134691.1, from coordinate 123,815,220 downwards.
TTTGAACTGCATATTAGACACCAACATGTGATTATTTCATCATTTGGTGCAATTTGGATCTTGAAAACTCCTATATAAGGCCTAGTTCACACTGAGTTTTTGCAGGCGGAAAAATCTGGCTCAAAATTCCTTTGGGATTTTTGAGGCAGATTTTGACTTGCCGGCAGAACACTTGTCGAGTTTTGTGGCATGTTTTTCGGCCGCGGGAATTAAGCAACGCAGGCAAAAACCACCGCGAAAAATGCTTTCTCTGCCTCCCATTGATGTCAATGGGAGGTCAGAGACGTAAACGCTTGAAGAAAGGACATGACGCATTTTTTTCCAAATTAATGGGAGGCAATTTCAGATGTTTCTCGGCGAGGTTTCCGATGCGGTTACCGCGTCAAGAACAGTGCCAAAAATAACTCAGTGTGAACAGGCCTAAAGATGGTGTTTGTGCTAATATTTTCATTAAAAACTATTAAAGCATATAGACATGCATTAAAAAAAAAGGATCTTTCACACAATGAGTAATAGGCGTCCACCCTTTGACCATCCAAAAAGGTATGATTGTCTACATATGCTCCGCCAACCGGACTGTTATCCTTATAAGCTATGCCTTGGGAAGAGAAACCGGATACTACACTGAACACTGAACATTTTTCATTTGACTTAGTGTAGAACATCGCATATTTTAATCTTTTGTTACCCCTACTTTGATTTTGACCTTGAAGAAGCTGATACAAAATATAGTATTTCATGCCAGAAAATAAATTTGAAACTCATCTAATCAGCTCTTTGTTTTGTGTGGTATGTTTGGTGTGTGGTTTTTCTTCAATAATGGCTTCTTTCTGGCTATTGTCCTATACAGGCCATTTGTGTGCAGAGCTATTAATATGGTTGAATGGGGCACCTTCAATCCAGTCTTAGATATTGGACTCTGTAGCTTTATTAAATTGAGGGTTTATGCACTTGGGTGTATTACGGCTCAGTCTTATATGGAGCTGTAATAGGGCTGTCATAGAGGTCCATGAAACTGTACTCCTGTATGCCTTCGATTTTACATGGAGGCAAAGAAATTATTTTTCCTTTGGGAATTGTACAAATCTGACAAAACTCATAGCATTTTCCATAGCATTGCTTCTAGGTGAGAATATCTTTGTACAAACACAGCAGGGAGGCTGCGTACATGGATCGTGTGTGTGTTCATGAGCCCTGATTTTTGGCCTCTCTGTGTTTTTTTTTTTGCTCTGAAGCGGACTTTGAGGTAGTATGAACAAGAACAGAACAAGTGGTATACAGTAAAACCAACAAATCACTGTACAAAGTAATGTACAGTGCACAGTATTCTAAGGTTAATAAAGAAAGCTGCAAGAATATGGGACCACAGCGAGCACTCAGAACGACATCATATAAAATTAATTATTTGTTGTAATACATAAAAAACTCATAGAATAATATTCATTAACACTGTGCACATAGTACACAGACCTAGCCGAAGCCTGTCCTACAGACTAGCCAGTGTAATCAATAAATGCTAGTATAGTAGATAAATAACAGTAATCATAGTCATATTTATGTCCAAGGCAAGATGTAATGAAATGGCGGGGTATATAATATGTCTGGGCTTTTTCCAATAATGGCAAATAAATAAGTCAGGATTCAAGAGTACTTCACTGCTCCAAATATAAGAATTACCAAATCTGATGCAGGTTTATATGCCACATAAACGGTAGAATGTATATAGTGTATAATAGGGGGTTTGTTTTGGTGTTACTCACAGATAATGCATTCAAGCAGATGCTCACCGCTTGTACGTCTGCTGAGTTGGCAGTGTGGCTTGATATACAAAATTCCCAGCTCAATCTTGTAAAAAAGTTAAAGAGGCTCTGTCACCACATTATAAGTGGCCTATATTGTACATGATGTGATTGGCGATGTAATGTAGTTTACAGCAGTGTTCTTTATTTAGAAAAATGATCATTTTTGACGAAGTTATGACCTATATTAGCTTTATGCTAATGAGTTTCTCAATGGACAACTGGGCGTGTTTTACTATATGGCCAAGTGGGCGTTGTGCAGAGGAGTGTATGACGCTGACCAATTAGCGTCATACACTTCTCTCCATTCATTTACACTGCAGATAGCGATATAGCTATATCGCTATGTGCAGCCACATAAACACACTATAACATTACTCAAGTGTCCTGACAATGAATATACATTACCTCCAGCCAGGACGTGATGTGTATTCAGAATCCTGACCACTTCTGTAGCGTCTCTGTGATTTACAGCACAGCGAGATCTCGCTGTGAATGACAGTTTACAGCATAATCTCGTGAGGCTACGCCTGCTGTGCTGTAAATCACAGAGATGTGCAGAGAAGTGGTCAGTTTTCTGAATACACATCACGTCCTGGCTGGAGGTAATGTATATTCATTATCAGGACACTGCAGTAACGTTACAGTGTGTTTATGTGGCTTCACATAGCGATATAGCTATATCGCTATCTGCAGTGTAAATGAATGGAGAGAAGTGTATGACGCTGATTGGTCAGCGTCATACACTTCTCTCCACAACGCCCACTTGGTCATATAGTAAAACACGCCCAGTTGTCCATTGAGAAAGTCATTAGCATAAAGCTAATATAGGTCATAACTCAGTCAAAAATGATCGTTTTTCTAAATAAAAAACACTGCTGTAATCTACATTACAGCGCCGATCACATCATGTACAATATAGGCCACTTATAATGTGGTGACAGAGCCTCTTTAACTAGCCCACGAGATAGACTGTATCCATATCTCTCTTGAGAACCACCGCTTTGTTAGATACATGCCATTCCAGCCCGGAGGTCCCAACACATGTTTGCGGTGTCTAAGGTAACCAATGCTTTTTATCCAATCAGGACTCCATCAAGACCCTATGATGCAGCATTTCCTCTCAATTCATCCAACAGTATTCACTGGGACATCAAAACTTGACTAACTTTATTTTTAATTTTCTTGCTCTGTGCTCTTCATTTTCATAGATTTTTTTCAGATTCATAGTCTGACTAATGGTACTTTTATTCAGAAAAGTTGACCTTTTTAACGATTCACACCTAGAGAACAATTGTAAGTTAAAGGGAACCTGTCACTGACTTTATGCTGCCCTCTCTGAAGGCAGCATACAGTAAGTAGCGACAGACAGTGCCGGCCTTAGGCTACAGGGTGCCCTGTGCGGAATTGCCCTTTGGTGCCACCCATTCCATTTATCATTGTTATGTATTGTGGGCATTTGGTGCTTTTGTTTGTGCATTTGTCATGCCGGAAAACGCGTAAAAAATGCTTGGTTTAAGCGTCCCATTGACATCAAAGGTATAGCGCGACGTTAGTGCATACGATGCGTTTTGTTTAAAAATGTGTTGTCAATACTTTGGCATGTAAAATGCGCGGAAAATTCGCCAAAAATGCGCCTACTTTCTATAGTCAATGGGAGTTTTGATTGAATGGCAAAAAAACACACCGAAGGCGTGCAAAAACGTGATTAATACGCGTCAAAAGCGCCTGTAGTTTATAAGGAAATTATCTTTAGGCTGAGTTCACACGGGGCGGATACGCTGCGTAAAAGGCTTGCAGGCCGGCCTCCTGGGATGACATTTCATCCATGTGACCGCTGCTACAGCCTGTGATTGGCTGCAGCAGTCACATGAGATAAAGCGTAAGCCCATGAGGATGAAACACATATTCCTAGGTAAGTATAATATATTGTTTGTTTTCTGAGTTGCGTTTTTTGAAGCGGGATTGCTGCGAGCCCGCCGCAAAAACACAACAATTTGTTGCGGAATTTACCTCCCCATTGACATGCTGCGGAATAAAACTCTGCACCACAGGTAAATTTCTCATCATTTATGCAGCGTATGGATGATATTTGTTTTATATCATCCACTTTACTGCTACTGTATTTGCTACGGATTTTTTGCAACCAATTCCGTTGCAGAAAATCTGCAGTATTTACGCAACGTGTGTACTAGCCCTTACTCCGTTTTCCCAAAGGCTATCTTTTGTATAATAGAAAAAAATATTAAAACTGCTGTCGACGTGGGCAATGTTGGTACTTTTTATTACTTCTTATTTAACTCACACTGTGAAGGCTGTAAAAAAAAAAGTAAATAGCCAAAATCGATGTTTTTTGTTCACATTAGCTCTAAAAAAAGTAATAAAAATGATCAAAAAGTTGCATGTACCAAAATATTGTACCAATATAAGCTACAGCTCTTCTTGCAAAAAATAAGCCCTCACACCGCTTAGACAAAAATAAAAAAAAAAGCTATGTCTCTCCGAATGCGGGGAAACAAAACATTTTTTTTTTGTAACAGATAGTTTTCTTTGTAAAAGTAGTACAATATAAAAAGAAACTATATAAATTTGGTATCACCGTAATAGTTTTGATGTCGTTTTAAGCCGTAAAATTGAAACCCAAAAAACTATGGAGGAATCACCGTTTTTTCCAATTTCAGCCCACAAAGTTTTTTTTTTCAGTTTCCCAGTATATTATATGGTACTTTAAATGGTGCCAATAGAAACTACAACTCCTCCTGCAAAAAAACCTAGCCCTCACACCACCCTATTGATGGAAAAATAAAAAATAGTTATGGCTCTAGGAATGTGGGGAGTGAAAAACGAAAATGAAAAAGCAAAAAATGTCTCAGTCCTGAAAGGGTTAAAATAAGAAAGCAGCACATACTTACCTCCCTCTTTCCAGACATTCCTGAGTTGGGGGCTCCCGTCTCCTCTGTTCTCGGTTTGTATACAGAGCGACGGCAGTGGTGACATCACGTCGACAGTACATCACCGCTGCAGCTGCTCTGTATGCAAACAGTGAACAGAGGTGACTGGAGCCCCCAGCGCAGGAACGTCTGGGAAGAGACAGGTAAGTATAAGTTCTTTTTTTATTTTAACTTCTCCTCTACTGCTTCAACAGAATTGATTTTTAACCCCTTTAATGTAATGTGTACAGGGTCGAAAAAGGCAACAAATGGTAAATGTGCACTATGGAGCAACTGAATAATGTGCCCATCTGCCATTTATTACCAGTGTCGTTCAGTGCCACCTTGGTGCCCATTTGCCACTTTTTTCCCCTTTAGTGTCCTTATGTCCAGTGCCCCCTTGATGCATATTTGCCATTTACTGCCCCTTTAGCACCCTTTGTCACAGAACAATAAATGGGCAATAAATGGCAAATGGGCATCGAAAGGGCACTGAACAGGACACTAAAGGGGCAATAAGTGGCAAATGGGCACCAAGGTAGCACTGAATCCTATGCCAATTTGCCATTTTAGACCCCCATCAGTGACCCATACAACCAAAGCGCACAATGTGACTGACCTGCTGGGCTTCTTACAGTGCACTGTGCCCACTGATGCTGCTGGAGATGAGCCCTGGGGATATAGCAGTTCATGCCAGAGCAGGAACACATGGTAAGATAGTCTCCTCCCTGTCTTGCGTCCTAAGTGATGTCATCACGCCTGATCATCACTCAGGACGTAAGACGAGGAGGGGGAGCGGGGGAAGCGGGTGAGCGGTAGTTGCGGCGCAGCCAGTATTGAGGTCAGTGAGCGACACCTGACCCGCTGGCGCCTCGAGCAGTAGCCGCAGCGCGGGGTATATTCACTTGCTGGCTCCCCCCTAACAGCATGGCGGCCGGCGCCCGGTGTGACCGCACCAGTCGCACATAGCTTAGGCCAGTCATGGTGACAGACACATTGATTTCAGTGGTCTGTCAGTCATGTTTGATAATTTAGCAATTTAGAATAACGTACATTTCAAAATGTTGCAAACGCTGGGAGAAGGGAGTCTGGCGTTTTCATGAGCTGCAGCTCCATTCGCCCAGCTGACGAGGATTGACAGCTTTCTCCCTATTCACAGTAATAGTCAATCATCATGAATACGCAGAACTTCTTTCTCCCAGCTGCAACATTCAAAATGTAAGTTATACTAAATCACTAAATTATCATACATGCGTGACAGACCATTGAAATCAGCCTGTCACTACTTTACGTAGTACCTATAAGCATATACGTAGAAACATCCGTAGACAGATCTTCTGTAATGGTAGCATAAGGTCAGTGACCTGTTCCCTTTAATTGTAAGTGAAATTTCTTTAATTTGTGTAAACCCGGAGTTTTCACAGCACAAAGGTTGAACACTTATGCAAGTTTTTATTACGATTACTTATTTATTTATTTTTTATTTATTTTAAATCTGCTGACAAATTATTAATTGTTAGATTGTAAATACACGTTGCCAGCATATTGGTTTACTCTTGGGGGGTCGAATATTTTTGAAAAATCAAATATATTTGCTTTAAGGTTTAAAAAAATATTTGCTTATGTAAAATCTATTGTGGGTATTCCATGTCACCAGAATATACTACAGTTTAGAATAAGAGGATCATATTGATTGTTTGGGATCATGACTACCTCATGATCATGGTAGTGTCATGATGTGCCTCCAAGGCATCTCAATAAAAACACCCATTGCAGAAGAAAGACAGCCCTTGATATCTACAATACAGGATGAGTAATAGATGTTTACTATAAGATCTATAATTTTCCCTATGGATAATTGTGTATATTATAGGAAATACTGTATATTTGGATTGGCCTACATGTAGTTTTCTTGGATCATAAATTAACTATGCAGATGCTAAAATGTCAAGTTTTTCCATTTGGTTTGGTCGTATCCTAAGATATAGGGTTTTGGAAATAAGTGGTTAAGTTCCTCAATGACAAGATGGATACACTAGATTCGCTCTGCCTGAATATGTGCGTCTTCCCCTCAGTCCCTGAAAATGAAACTCTCGATACACACATATACACCTTTCTTGTAGAAACTCTGCATTATGCCAAAAAGTTAATTTCTTAAAGGAAAGGTGTCATGATTTGTTTTTGTTTTTTTTATAATATTATTGGTTTTTATATATTTAAATATATTAAACTAGTTTATTTATTTTGTCCCCTAAATTTTTGTTTTTTATTAGTACTTTTTCCTTTCTTAGGGGGCTGCCATTTTTTATGGCATCTGAGTATGTGTTGCTTCACTACACATACACAGATCTATATGGCACTTACAGGGCTATAGGAGATAGGAACGGGACCCGTTCATAGCTCCTAAGCTTGTGCTGTCTAAATGTGAACTGCGCATGCTCTGTGACATGTGTAGTTCACAGCGACCAGCGTAGAAGCTGGTTTGTAGGGGGAAAGCAGGCGTCATCTTGCTGAAGCCTAGCAGCATAGCAGGTAAGGGAGTGTCTGTGGTGGGGGGCATGCAGGGTGCTTGTGTGTGTGGGGGTGCGTGCAGGGGTGTCTGGTGGGGTTGTGTGGTGGTTTGTGGGGGTGTGTGTGTGATGCGTGTGGTGGGGTGCGTACAGAGTGCTTGTGTGTGTGGGGGGGTACATGCGGTGGTGTCTGTGGGGGGGTGAGTGAAGTATGCTTGTGGGGGGTGTGCATGCGGGGGTGCCTGTGGGGGGGTGCGTGCGTGCAGGGAGCTTGTGGTGGTGTTTTTGTGGGGCTGCCTAGGAATTTGCGTGGTGTTTTGCGAGGTGTATGTGGGGGGTTGTTGTGTGTGTGTGTGTGGGGGGGGGTTTGCGAGGGTGCATGCAGGGGCTTGTGGGGTTGGCGAGTGTCGGTGTGGGGGTGCATGCATGTGCTTGTGGGGGGTGTGTGCGGGGGTGTCTGGGGGTTTGTGTGGTGTTTTTTTTTTGTTGTTTCTATTTTAGATTTTTATTATTACAATTATTATTCCAGCAGATACATACAGCCATGCAATTATGACATATAATATAATTATACTTTCAGCCTCATCATAAAGTAGTAAACAAAAAATAATATTGCTTGCTACAGATATGATAGATATGATACAGATATGCACCCCCTGAGGAAGCACACATCGCGAAACGCGCGGTGGGGTTCTATACATGGCATTCAGGCTTCCATGATCATTGACATGGGTAAGGTTTCCTTTATTCTTTTGATATTCAGGCTTCCCTAACTTCTCCCAAGACTACTGTGTCCACAACCTGATGGTTTTTTACATGAGGGGTCAGCCACCTATAGGATAATATACCACCCATTCCATATATCCACATTGTAAGGACCACAGTGCATTACCTTATTGCTGCAAATATATGGATAGTCTGTTTTCCTGTTATACCATGTAACATTATAGTCTTTCTATTCATTATGTACCTTTTTAAATGTTTGTCTTATTTTTGTGATTAATAAAAATTTGTTATATTTTTATATATATACGGCTTCGTACTCCGCTTGTTCTCTGCATAAATGATAGATTACGTAGGGCATTAACCCCCCACCCTACAAAGGAAACACCCTAAAAAAAAATTAAAAAGCCCCCCCCCACCGATCTCCCCTAGTTAATTATAATTCTATTATTCAACATATGCCTCTGTTCATCTGTCATACATTTAATCCATGGCTCCCATATTTGCCTGAATTTCTGTTTTTTGTTCTTGCTGTTATAATGGCCAAATTCCATATTTACATTCCTCACTATTAATCTATGCCAGTCTATGACCTTTGGAGCTATCTGTGCCATACATTTCCATGCTATAGTTAACCTTGCAAAAAAGGTCACCAGTTTTTTTCTCACTCTGAAGGATATGCAACTTATCCAAGGTTCCAAGTAGCCAAATCTCCGGATCTTCATGAAACCCAAATTTAACATTTTGTTCTATACATTTCAAAACATCTAACCAAAATTGGTATACCCTGGAACATTTCCAATATAAATGAGAGAACTCCGCGTCTAAAGCCCCACACTGAATACATTCCCCTGTATATTTCTTAGAAAAATTCTCTTGGAGTCAAATATAGGAGGTGTACAATAAAAAATTGTGTGATTCTATTCCAAAGAAGATTACTAATACCAAAATTAATCTTCTTCCATTGTGTATCATCAATTATGCCCAAAGATTTTTCCCAATCCTTCTTACTCCTTTGATTCCCCTCCTCCCGAGTTTCCCTTTTTAATTTCTTTTAGATCCGGGATAATAAACCTCTTTGTCCCCCTAACTGGTATAAGTTCCATAGTGAATCAGAAGACTCAATAGAGAATAGGGTTTTATCCACTGTTGCTTTCACCGCCTGGTGTATTTGAAAATATTTAAATCCCATATGTGTAGGAATATTAAATTATTTACTCAATATATTCCACTGTTTCAAATCCCCATTATGATTTTTTTTTTTAACTAACCTTAGTCCATGTTTGGACCATCCACTCCAGTCATTTAATTTATTGACCTCAAACATATTATAATTGCAGATCAGTGGCGTGAAACTCAATGTTCCCCTCGTGTTATACAATTTTCTTAATTTAATCCATAGTTCAGAGATCATGTGTATCAGCGGAAATTCATTACAATTTCTATCTCTAAGTCGACCAGATTCAAATACCTCCAAAATATTTTGCAGGGTTCCCATACTAGTATGAACAATGTCCTGTATAAATGGAGATGGTTTCCTAGTCACAAGAGTTTTCCCCTGTCCAGCTTAGAAATAAATTCTTAAATCGGGCACTGCTAATCCTCCTTCATCCTCACTATCCATCAAATATTTGAATTTTTACCTAGGTCTCCTCCCCCTCCAAATTATTGAGAGAGAGACTTTCGATAACTTTAAAAATGTTTTCCCCTATCCAGATTGGACTATTGATCAATGGGTACAGCAATTGTAATAGCATCTTGGTAATAGCTATACGGTCTGCCATGGAAAGGGGTAGTTTATTCCAAATTTGTAGTTTTATTTTTTTCCTAGTATTATTAATAACCGGGCCTACATTTAATTTGACCCATTGTCCTATATTTCTTGAAATGTTAATGCCGAGCTATCTAATTGACGCCTCTTGTTTCAATATCCTTATACCTAGGTAATATTCCCCCTTATCTATCATAAACAGAATAGTATTTTGCCAATTGATTTCCAGTCCCAACATTTTTCTGAACCTGTGTATCTCAGCTGTACCTCCAGGAAGGGTATCTGCTGTATTTTCCAAAAATAATAAAATGTCATCTGCATTCAGTGCGATCTTGTCCTCTCTCCCCCAACATCCAAAACTATTACTCTCTCTATTCTGACGGATCCTCGCATCGAATGGCTCCAGATACAATGCAAATATAAGGGGAGAGAGAGGATAGACTTGTCGTGTGCCCCTAGTTAAGATAAATTCTTCTGTTAACCCTTGATTCTCTAGGACCCTTGCTCTAGGTTCTCTATACAAGACTTTAACCCACCTTAAAAAGTCACTACCCAACCCGATTCTATTCAATGTCTGCCACAAAATCGGCCAGTCCACCCTGTCAAATGCTTTAACAGCATCCAATGACAGGATGGAGCGAGATCCCCCCCTTCCCACCCAAATCCATGCATGTTTTCAAAGCGGCGTCTAATATTAGTATTAGTGGATTCATTGGGCCTAAACCCACACCGATCCTTCCCTACAATACAAGCTATATTCCAAGCCAACCTTCCTGCCTAAATTCCTGCCTAAATTTTTGCCAGGACCTTAGCGTCCGAGTTGATAAGAGAAATCGGACGGTAAGCTCACGGGTTTAACTCTTCCTTATCTTTTTTAAAATGAGTATTATCTGAGCATGATACATTTAATCCGGTAGGATATCTGTTTCCAGTGCCTTAATTAAGACTTCTAGAAGCAGTGGGGCTAATATATCACTATATGTTTGGTAGAACTCATATGGGAGTCTGTCCGGTCCTGGTGATTTAAGAGTGGGCAACTCCTTAATGACTTTCACCACTTCCTCTAATGTTATCTTATCATCCAATATGAGGTTTTGTTCAGGAGTCAAACTGGGCAATATACATTCATCTAAGTAGTTCTCTATCTGCATTCCCCTTCCATTATATTCCGCAGTATACAATCAAGAGTAAAAGGAGAAAAATACCTGTTCAATTTCTTTCTGATCTCTACATATCTTTCCACTTTCATCCATAATTGCTGCAATTCCCCCTCGCATCTGTTTACACTTTAACATATTTGTCAGAAATCTACTTGGTTTCCCCACCTCGGTATACTGCCTTTGATCCTGAAAAAAACATCCTATTTTTTGCTTTACGCAATTGTATTTTTTCATATGTTTCCACGGCTATGTTCCATTTTTCACGAGATCATTTTCTAAGAATATATATAGATTCAAATTGCTGTACCCTGTTCTTAGCCTCATCTTGTTCTTGCTAAAACTGTTTATTCATTCCGGTTATATACCCCTTCATCATCCCCCTAACGAATGCCTTTAACCCCTGAATGATCAGCCTATTTTAAACCTTAATGACCAAGCCATTTTTTACGTTTTTCCATCGTCGCATTCCAAGAGCTATAACCTTTTTATTTTTGTGTCGACATAGCTGTATAAGGTCTTGTTTTTTTTGCGGGACAAGTTGTATTTTTTAATAGCATCATTTTGGGGGACATATTATTTATTGATTAACTTTTATTAACTTTTTTTTGGGGGGGAATAGAAAAAAACCAGAAATTTCGCCACTCTTTTTCACGTCTTAAATCTACGCCGTTTACCGTGTGATATAAATAACACAATAACTTTATTCAGCGAGTTGTTACGATTGCAACGATACCAAATTTGTATAGTTTTTGTATGTTTTACTACTTTTACACAGTAAAAACGCTTTTTTTTCAAAATTATTTGTTTTTGTGTCTCCATATTTGAAGAGCCGTAACGTTTTTATTTTTTCGCCGATGCGGTTGTATGAGGGATTTTATTTTGCGGGAAGACTTGTAGTTTTTATTGGTACCATTTTGGAGTAGATGCGGCTTTTTGATCACTTTTTATACAAATTTTTTTAAGTCAGGATTCACAGAAAACAGCAATTTTTCCATAGTTTTTTATTACATTTTTACGGCGCTCACCGTGCGGATTAAATAATGTAATAGATTTATAGTCGGGGTCGTTACGGACGCGGCAATACCAAATATGTGTAACTTTTTTTACTTTATTTTGTGTTTTTAATAGTAAAGCAGTTTGTAAGGGGAAAAGCTGGGTTTTTCATTTTTTTTTCACATTTTTTTTTTAATTAACTTTATTAAACTTTTTTTTTTACTTTTTCACTAGTCCCACTAGGGGACTTTAATATGCGATTCTCCGATCGCTATTGTAATACACTGCAATACTTTTGTATTGCAGTGTATTACTGCCTGTCTGTTTAAAACTGACAGGCATCTGCTAGGTCATGCCTCCGGCATGACCTAGCAGGCATTCGCTCCAGGCAGACCTGGAGGCCTTTATTAGACCCCCGGCTGCCATTGAAGACACAGACACTCGGCGATCGTATCGCTATTGTGCACTGCATCTGAGGGGTTAAACGGGTGAGATCGATACTTATATACTTATATACTTATACTTATATACTTATATCGATCTCACACGGCAGAGCAGGGACGCCCCCAGCCCTCAGCTGCCTCTAGCAGCTGAGAGCAGGGAGATTTGACGGCTCCCTGCTCTGTTTACTTTATCCTGATGCAGTGCCGTAAAAAGGCATATGCATCAGAATAAAGCCCATTAGTGGCCGCCGTTAAAAGGCGTATTGGCGGTCACTAACGGCTTAAAGCATCTCACACAATTTTTGTTGAAGTTGTATCAAGATTAAAATGTATGAATTCAGTCATCTGTTTACAGACACAATCTTGATCCGTTATCAATGTAAACCAGTGGGGGCTGAGTCTAAAACCACGGGAGGGATTATAAGAGGTAATCGGCTTAATTACCAACATTAGTAGTGAGTGGTCGGATATTGATCTTTGTTCATATTTAATCTTTTGGACCATAGAAATAGTGTCGATTGATCCAAAGACCATATCTATCCTTGACAGAGTGTTACTTGTCTTATTAAAACAAGAATATTGATTCCTATATGGGTTATTTACCCTCCAAAGATCAACCCAACCCACCTCCTTTACAAATTTACATATTAAAGTTTCAGGTCTCAGTTCTACCCTACCATTTAGTCTTAGCCTGTCGACACCTTCATCCAACACACAGTTATAGTCACCCAGCATGAATATCGGTACATTATTTTTATCCAATAAAAATTTACATAGCTCAGTCATGACGGGGTGATGGTTTGTGGGGTGTGTGTGGGGGTGGGTGTTATGTGTGTATGTGTATCTATTAATATTTCTGGTGCATCTCTATGTCCCTTGCGCCACAATAGAAACTACAGTTCATTGATCACTAGTATTTATTGTGGCGCAGGGGAGAAGACATAAGGCTTCGTTTATATCTGTGCCAGGGCTCCGTTCTGAAGTTCCGTCTGAGCTTTCCGTCAGAACGGAACCCTGACTGAAACAAATGGAAACCATAGGTTTCTGTGGTGAGAGATCCAGAGCAATTGGTTTCCGGTTGTCTCCGTTTTGCAGCGGCTCCGTCGTTTTGACGGAACGGATACCGTAGTCGACTGCGCTATTGATTCCGTCAAAACGATGGAACCCTTGCATAACGGAGACAAACGGAAACCATTTGCACTGGATCGGTCACCATTGAAATCAATGGTGATGCAAGCGGAATCCTATGGTTTCCGTTTGTGTCAGTCAGCGCTCCATTCTGCGGGAAAGTTCAAACGGAATGTCGGAACGGAGCCCTGACGCAGATGTGAACGAAGCCTAAGATTGCTGTAGGTAATACTGAGTATAAGTATTCATATTTTTCATATTGCTAACTTCTATTTTTTTTGTTTTGCAGATTCCGCTGGACCTATTGGACTACGTTGTAGATTCGCTGGAATACTGCGATGATCTACGTTTTTTTTTTTTAAATAAAATGGTCAACGAGGGTTGTGTGGGGAAGTTTTTGAATAAAAATATTTTCTTATGTCTGTGTTTTTTATGCATTTTATGTGTGCTTTTTGCACATTTTTGGAGCATAATTAGGACTCCCTATGGGAACATTTGGCACATTTTACGTGCCAAAGAATTTACTCGACACTTCTTTATTTACGCAACGCGTTTTTTTAAAAAGGCTTGCGTAAAAAAGCGTGTTGTATGTACTAACGGTGCACGTTCCCATTTATGTAAATGAAAAACGTAATCAAGAGTCATGTGACAAAAATGTGCCAAATAACACGTCAAATACACACCATGGGAACCTGTCAACTGAAAAGTAATTCGCCACAGGGTCTCCCTCTTCACTTTCATCATTCCTAGGGCTTGTTCACATGTAGCGGAATTGCTGCATATTTTCTGTCCGGAATTGCGGAAGGAAAATATGTAGCAGAATACAGTAGCAGCAAAGCGGGTGAGATTCAACAAATCTCGTCCACACGCTGTGTAAAAATTTCGAGCAGAAATTTACCTGCAGTGTGTATTTTTCAGACCGCAGCATGTAAATTCACCATCTCCAAACATTGTGAAAAATGCAGCAAAATACGCACCATTTTCTGCAGTAAAAAACGCAGGAAATGGTGCATTTTTTCCACAGCTCAATGTCTGCTACTTTCAACGGAATTGCTGCAGAAATTTTCAGTGAAACAAGCTTTGGTGTAATGGAGAGAAGTGTATGATGCTGATTGGTCAGCGTCATACACTTCTTTGTAATACGCCCACTTGGTTAAAAGTTAAAAAATGGCCACTTGGGCATTAAGAAACGAATTTGCATAAATGTAATAAAGGTCATAACTTGCTGAAAAAAGATTGTTTCTCAAAATAAAAACACTGCTGTTAACTACATTCCAGCGCCGATAAAATGATGTAGGAGATAGGGCATTTTTTATCTGGTCACAGAGCCTCTTTAAATGCATGGGTCATTGGTATTTCTTTTTTGACAACCTCATATTATGGGCTCTGCTTCCCTCATGTTTGATTATTCTCAATTGTGTGCCATGAAGCTCTTAGGGTATGTTCACACGCTAGCTGGCTTTTACAGCTGAAATGACAGCCTGTTTTCAGAAGAAAACAGCTGCGTCGTTTCAGCCGTAAATGCTCCTCCTCGTAATATACGAGGCGTCTGAGACGCCCGTAAATCTTGAGCTGCTCTTCATTGAGTTCAATGAAGAACGGCTCAAATTACGTTGCAAAGAAGTGCCCTGCACTTCTTTGCCGAGGCAGTCAATTTACGCGTCGTAGTTTGACAGCTGTCAAACGACGAAGCGTAAATTACAGGTCGTCTGCACAATACGTCGGCAAACCCATTCAAATGAATGGGCAGATGTTTGCCGACGTATTGTAGCCCTATTTTCATAATACGCCTCGTTTACGTCTGAAAATAGGTCGTATGAACCCAGCCTTACTTTACTACTGGCTATTAGAAATGAGCGAATCTATTCTACACAAATTAAATGTGTTCCGAATTTCCCAAAAGTTTTGGTTTCGGCGAAATTCAACACCTTTGGGAATTATGGCACATGAATCGTGGAAAAATGGAGGACACTGGCAACTTTGTCTGATTCTTTGTACCTGCTTGCGTTTGTAACAATAAAATGTGTTTCTTTAACCAAAACTACACCCCAAAACACTGTGATTGAAATATTTACCACTAATGATTGAGTACAATTTTATAGCATGAACACTGTCTTGACTGATTGACAGATTTCTATTAGGCTAAGTTCACATCTCATTTTGTGCACACGTTTGTGGTATACGACGACTTATAAGATTTAAAGTTACAAAAACATATGCATTTGTAACATACGCTCAAGTTTTTTGTAATATATGTCGTATGCATTTTTATACGTTTGTATCCGTTCTTTTAAAACGTTACATTTTTTTGTTCTTGAGCTAAATCAAACTTTGTAATGTCAAGATTTCCCATATATTGGGTTACAAAAACGTATACATTTTACGTATGCAAACGTAGGGTATAAGATTGCATATGTCTTCCATAAGTTGCCATTGACTTCAATACAAATAAAAACTTGTATGTGTGGTATGTGTTTTGGAAAAGTACTGAAAAGCGTAGTAGACTACGCTTTCAGGACATGGAAAAAAAAAAGGATACAACATAAGCACACAAAACGTATGCACAAACGACACCATTAGGGCATCTGCCCTGACCATAGAAATCAATATAAACGCTGTGGTACACGTTTTGACACTGTTTTTCATGTCAAAATGTAAAAACAGTAAAAACAAGATGTGAACTTAGCCTTAGTAGGATCTGATGCTTTTTAGTACTCGAAGGCCTTGTTCACAGAGGGCAGATTTGATGCAGATTTTGCATGTATTTTTTAAGCCAAAACCGGAAACGGAACCTAAACAGAAGAAATATATAAAGGAACTCTTAAAAGTGTCCTACTCCTGGATCCCATTCAGATTTTGGCTTTAGTAATGCATGCAAAATCTGCCTACACGATGCAAATTACATACGGATTTGCCACGCATATTTTCGTGCGGAAAATCCGCAGAGTAATATAGTACTAGCATAGTAAGTGAGATTTCAAGAAATCTCTTCTACATGTTGTAGATTTTTTCTGCGCGTAAATTGACCTGCGTATTTTAAAATCTGCAGCATGTCAAATTATCTTGCGTTTCCTCTTACGAACTGTATCTGAAAAAATTACACCAAAATCTGCAGCATAAAAATTCAGGCACGGTTAGGTGCAGATTTTACCTGCGCAATTGCCTGCATTTACCTGCGGTTTTGATGCGGATTTTCTGCACCAAATTTTGCAATATGTGCATGTAGCTTAAGGGTGCAGTCACACGTGGCAGATTTTGTTGGAGAATTGTCTGCAACTAAAAAATAAGTTCCATTGCATTCCATCTGAATGGAACTTGCAGAAATCCATGTATATGCTGCAGAAATTTTTGCAACAATATCTACCGCATGTGACTGCATCCATAGATTGTCCCAAAAAAATAATAACGAGACAGAGAAAAAAACAGTTGTTAATAATTCATTACCTAAAAAATAAAACGACCCTCTAGCCAAAACCTAAAAAAATAACTATAAACTGGAAAATTATAGTTAACATACCTGGGTCCTTCTTCGACTTGTTCTTGGCTCCCTTCCTGCCTTCCAGTCCCCGTTATCTATTATCCAAGATGGCTGCCGCTGTCTCAGACTTTTATAAGGAGACAGTGCTGATGTCATCAGTGCAAGTCCATCTGAGGGTAGCGGAGGGGTAGGAGCATGTCTCAGACTTGCAGGCAACGTTCTCCAAATGCAAGTATGGGACAGCAACGGCCATCTTGGCTACCAAACAGCGGGGACCGGAACGTGGGAACAGAGCCAGAAACAAGCAGGAATAAAAACGATCATTTTGCAGTTTATAGTAAATTTTTGTTTTTTGACTCGATGGTCGCTTTAATTAACATGAGCAACATTTTAAACGAAATGCTCTCCTCAACATTGAAATTGCAACACCAAGAAGGGCAAGCCGTAAGATTAAATCAAGGAATTAGCAGGTGTCGCTAAGATCTGCAAATTATGAAATTTTCAAGCACCGAGCACCAATCTGTGGCATGTGGGAGGAGCATAAAAGCCAGATGGAAAGCAGAGCTTTTCAGCCACATGAAACCTCACGGATCAAGTGGTGTGGGATGATTGTGCGATGCCTCCTGTTCGTCGACGTGCCAGTTATCGCCACTTGTCGCAAACTGAGAGGAACAGAATCCCTGAACTGCGAGACCTTGGTTTATCACACCGGCAGACCGCTATGTGCCTAGTCCGAAATTTCAGCACTGTTCAATGTTGCGTGTCTCGGCATTCGGGAGAACAACAACAAACGGGAATGACATGATCATCTGATTAGAAAAATGGTGTGATCCATTTTGTACAGCAAGTATAATTGGACATCACATCCCAATCCTAGGGCGGCATCCAATGTCGACACAAACGACATTGGGCTATGAGCCAGATGTCCAGCTGCAGGTGTTCCATTGCCCACACGCCACCACTCTCACAGGCTATCATTGTGCACAGCAAGACGACAGTGGAGGCTGAAATAGGGATCTATCCCATTCAGCGATGGGTCCCGCTTTTGTCTCGGACGCCATGATAGACGGAGATTGGTCCGGAGACCACGTAGGCAACGCCATGAAGAGGCCTTCAGATGGGGAACATCACATCGGTCCTACTGCCGGGATTATGGTGTGGGGTGACATAATGTACGGTAGCCGGACCACTCTACTCTTCATTTCAGGTACTCTTCAGGTACTCTTCATTTGGTCGTGGAACCAGTGGTATGGCCACTTCTCCAAAGTGTCCCAGAAGCCGTTTTTTTAACAGGACAATGCAATGCCACATGTTGCTCGTGCTACTGTGAGCAGCCTGCATGGCCTAAACGTGCTACCATGGCCTGCAGAGTCTCCGGACTTGTCTTCCATCAAGCACATCTGGGACGTAATTGGTTGGAAATTGAAAAGGGAGCTGCCAGCAGCCAATTTTGATGATTTACGTGCCCAAGTGCATTCAGCATGGCATAACATTCCTCAGACAATTATTAATAACCTCATTGATAGCATGCCAAGGCGTGTAAGTGTTTGTATTTCTACACGTGGCGCTCATATGTGATACTGAATAAATCAAGATGTTTGGAATATTTTGTTTCCATTTTTTATCATTTGCATATCATTAACATGTCTATCGTTCCTGTGATTTCCACAATTCCAAAACTTTTCCTCCTTGGTGTTGCAATTCCAATGTTGGGGAGTGTAAGAATAAACTGTGTTTGACCAATATAGTAGAACAACACTTATTTCCTACTTGTAAGATGAGAGTATATTACAATGACTGAAGATCATTTTACATTTTTGTATTATTAATAGTTAGTGAAAAATCAATCTAAACTCATACATCATTAAATGCATTATTGTATTTTTTCTGTGTGGACAACAACAGAGAATAAATTAAATTTTTGCAGTGTGATTTCTCCATGTAATTTCAGTTTTGAGTAATACCTCATAATACGAATTAAACACAACAGCACAGCAGTGACTTACCATCATTTTACATAATTAAAAACATCTATCTTGCTATTCCTTTAATTATACATTTGTCTCTGTTGGAGTATAGCAATGGACTGTCTATACTAGAATATGTTTCTATAGTGCTGTCTAGAATGATATTAAGGAGAATTCATTATAAGGACATATTATCAAGCAGATAATGTGCTTTACCACTAAAGTAATGCCCAATTCAGCAATATTTTAATGGCCAGAGAAATTTATCATTCAGTTATGATTTAATGAACTCAATTTTTACTCCACCACTCTAGATTTTCTTTTTTTATATATTGCTGCATCAGTAGAGAAACAAGACCAAATCTTTTAAAATGTATAACTGTTACAACCCATGCAACATAGTTAACACATTATTTTAAATGCATGTTGAACATCGTAAAATAATAGTTTTTTTAAAAACTTTTTGCCCCTCACATAAAAATATATTAGTTAAATGCCACATTATGAATACCCCAAAATAGTGCAATAAATAATACAACTTTCTGTTCTGCAAACATCAAGACCACATTCAGCTATGCAAAGAAAAAAAATTATACCTATCAAAATGCAGTGAGGTATTCTTGCGTCATTAAATGATTAAATACCATACATAACCTAGAATATTAGTGTATTACCTAATAAACTCCAGCCAGGTGACAAGCATAGGCGGAACACCTCAACATATTATATTCATGATTGGGAAGTTGCACATAAAATAGTGCACACAAAAATTATTGCACTAGTGTATGAGCTATTGTACAAAACCACTACAAAAACTTGTACGTAATACGGTTGCAAAAAAGATCCCTTAGGCTGGGTTCACACGACCATGTTATGTCCGTAATGTACGGAACGTATTTCGGCCGGAAGACCCGGACCGAACACACTGCAGGGGGCCGGGCTCCTAGCATCATAGTGATGTACGACGCTAGGAGTCCCTGCCTCTGCGTGGAACTACTGTCCCGTACTGTAATCATGATTACACTACGGGCCAGTTGTCCTGCAGCGAGGCAGGGACTCCTAGCATCGTACATCACTATGATGCTAGGAGCCCAGCTCCCTGCACTGTGTTCGGTCCGGGTCTTCTGGCCGAAATACGTTCCGTACATTACGGACGTAACATGGTCGTGTGAACCCAGCCTCATTATGCTCGTGTCTGCCAAAATGAACTGAACTTTTCAATGCTGCAGTATCTAGTCACAGTAAAGTCTGTGGTAGAGTGGCATTTGGCACATATGCCGCTCTTGCTTGTGTGGCAGGATAATAATCTTAGCCCACATAGAGGGCATGTGTCAGCAACCGTCGAATCCAGGCAAGTGCCGGGGCCCACTGCATTTGGGGGGGGCCCACTCGGCCGCCAAATGGTTTACGCTACCGCTTTACATCACTGCGGGGGTGGCCGCGTACTGGCCCACTAGAGGAACGGTGTGTTAAAGCGCCGAACAGCATCAGTAAGCTTTGCTTACTAATGCAGAGCAGACTCATGCAAGGGACATCAGCATCCCGACGCAGGTGATGTAATCAAGCCAGCGTGACGTTAATATGTCACTGCGCTGGGTCACAGAAAGAAGACACAGACAGGAGTGACAGGACCCATCTGCTAGTCGAAGAAACGGGTAAGGTTAGTTTCTTTTTATTTTTACTGGGCAAATAGGGCCTAACTTCTATATGGGAGTACAAACTGGGGGCCTAACTTCTATATGAGGGCATAAACAAGGCCTAACTTATATATGGGAGCACAAACTGGGGACCTAACTCTTTTATGGGGGCATAAACAGGGCCTAACTTCTATATGAGGGCAAAACTGGGGCCTAACTTCTATATGGGGGCATAAACAAGGCCTTACTTCTATATAGGGGCACAAACTGGGGGCTTAACTTCTATATGGGGGCATAAATGGTCCCTAACTTCTATATGGGGCACAAACTGGGGGCCTAACTTCTATTTGGGGGCATAAAGGGGGGTCTAACTTTTGTATGGGGGCATAAAGTGGGCCTAACTTCTATATGGCGGCATAAATGGGGCCTAACTTCTCTATGGGGGTACAAAGGGGGCCTTACTAATATATGGTGGCACCAAGGCAGCCTAATTAATACATAGGGGCACAAATGGGGCCTAACTTTTTTTATATTCGGTGTCTAGTTTCTGCCATTTTACTGCTGTCGCGTGAGTTACACCGCAAAGAGGCCCACTGAGGCCCACATAAATCTGGAGCCGGCCCTGCCCACACAACCCGAGTTTTGATGCAGTTTTTGGTGAAGTTTTTGACTTTGTTTTTTTTAGCCAGAGCCAAAAGTGGATCCAAAAGGAAGGAAAGGTATAAAGAATAGACTGATGCAACTCCTTTCTTTTGTGTCCAGGCTCAAAAAAACAGAGTTAAGAACTGCACCAAAACTACGTGGGTGATCCTGGCCTTAGAAAAGTGAAATCTGCCCTTTACCATGCTAAAAGTAGAGAGGAATATTAACCCTACAATTAACAGCAACACATCTGCTGATGCAGAAACACATCATACTACATTATACTACATACATCAGACGATGCAGTGTGCGGCTTTATTCCTTCATCTCCACTCAATGAATTGTGTGTAAAATTACCACTAGCAGCTGACTGAGCATTTCTACAGGCTGGGAAATTTTCCATACCTTAATTTAAAGGTGAAATTCTCAAGCATGGTTTTCACCGTATAATGACATGTTAGGTACAGTAACTTTGTGCTTCAAGTGCTCAAAATTTTCAAGATCTTTGCTTGCTGTTAGTAATTGAAAGCTTTCTTCTTTATATTCATAGTTATAAAATCTGTTCTGAAAACAGATACATGGTCTGACACAGATTTCTTAGAGCTTTTCCTTTTCTAAAAAGCCATGCAACAATTTTTGCAGGATGTGTTCAGGATAAGTACTCAGCTACTGAATGTAAACTAGAGTGTTCTCATTCACTGACTGCTACCAGAGACCTTGACAAATCTGAAAAATTAATACGCTAAGGCCAGAATCACACACACAGTTTTGATACTGTTTTTGTGTCAGTTATTTTGCTCAGGTTTTTTTTATAGTGAGACACACTATAAGAAAAGAGATGCATCAGTTTTTCATAGCTTTCCTTCCTTTTGGACCACTTTTGGCTTTGGCTCAGAGCCAAAACCTGGGCAAAAATCTGCATTAAAATTGTGTGTGTGATTTTGGTCTAATTTGCATAGCCTTTCATTATACAATTAATAAATGTTTATTTACTTAAAACAAGAAATCCTATTTAAGTGCGTGGCTTGCTATTAAGTGAGGAATTATTGCTGGTAACCTGCAGCAAACAGTGGTTTTCATTACTGAGAGGAGTGTTCACATTTGTGTTGGAGGCTCCTTAAGGAGCATCCGTCGAAGATTCCAGAAAAAATGCCAGAAAAAAAAAATGCAACATGCTGGTCCATCACGTAACGGATCTGGTACCGCCGTTATTTTTGTTTTATGTTCCTATGACGTAACAGAAAAACAAAAATACAAACGCAAATGTGAACATAGCCTTAGTGAATATAATTCTGAACACCCCAATAAATTTGCCAAGTTATTAGATGTTGGGGATGCTAGTTCAGGAGAAGTACTGCAGCTCCAGAGTAGTTCCTCTGACAGCCAGGGTATTGATTGCTCCATTAAGACTAGGGCTGCACCTATGGAGTAAGAGCTGCAGTTCACAGGACTGCACTGACTTGCACTCCCTCTTTGAGCTCATCGACGTCTCGTGACGTGATCACATGGAGGCCAATGGGATACTATTGCAAATGGGGGCGTGACAAAGGCCCCAGGTATGTGCAGCTGAGTACAGCATGTAATGGGGAGGGCTGCACAAACCCTGGGGCATTTTAGATTTTTTTCTACCCTCCTCCGTTATTTATATATCGGTGCCGTTATATTTGTCTCTCTCTCCTCGCTCTTGCTTTAAAACTGTCCATATCTGATTGGACAGTGTCACAGCCATAGTAACACGCCCCCTTGCCAGTACACGCCCCGTTGACTGTTCAGGGATTATTTAAATATCGGGTGCCAAATATAACGGCACCGATATCTAAATAACGGAGGGAGGTAGAAAAATTGCCCCAGGGTTTGTACAGCCCTCCCCATTACAAGCTGCACTTAGCTGCACATGTATGGGGAGGTGAAAGGTTCTCTTTAATGACTAAAAAAAAAATTGTACCGCCGCAATCCTCATTTCCACAAGAATAAATATTCATTATTATTTATATTTTACGGTGTAAAGCGTATATAAAATCCACAAAAAACGATTTGCAGATTTGCAGAAATTTGGAATTTAGCGACACAAAAAGTTATTTTCCCACCAAAAATGTTTTTATTGTTCAAAAGTACTAAAACATATACATATTTGGTATTGCAGTTTTCGTCCTGACCTGTAGAATAAAGCTAACTTGTTATTTTTACCACATAGTAAACATTAAAAAACACAAAATGAAAAAAACAATGGCTGTACTGGTAATTATTTTTTTTAACACCCCCCCCCAAAAAAAAATTATAATAATAATATTATTATACTCGTCCTGGTGTTGATTGAATAAACTCTGACAGTTTTGGAGGGGAAAAAAACTTTGAACTTTGGTGAAAAATAAACTTTCTACACATTAATTTGGTAACAATATGATATTTTCATTTTTGACTATAGTTATGTCTTACAAACAAAACTTTGATGGTTAAAGTAATACAACATCAGACGGTTGACTTATTTGCACCTATTTACTAAAATACCTGTCACATTCTTCAAACCGTTCATGCGACACTTGTTCGACCCGGAAGACCGCCGCACTGATCCTTGCAGCACGGATGCCGCCCAATTTATAGATCCAGGTGACTCGGTCAGCAGCCCAATCATTGAGCTTGGTGCTCTATCTAAATGCTGGTTATTCCCTTGCTCTTCGCCATTTATTATATATTATTCTGGTTCCTTAGTTACGTAGCTATTTGATATTGTATCCTGCATTTTTGAGCCGTCTTTCCTTGATTACTCGTCTAATTAACCCTCCATTGCCTATTTTGCGTTTGACGTTGGACTGCCTGACCATCTGTTTACCTGACATTCTGTGACTTGTTGTACTTCTCTTTATTGACAAGGCCATGTCCAGATTCTGTTTTTTGCATATCCTCTAACTTTGATGTCCTCTATTCTGATTACCAGGTATTTTTCCATTGGCTTATTTGGTTTACTCTTGCCTCTTTTCTCCACCTGTCAGCGGCTACTCTGCCGATGCAATCTGCGGATTTGTTGCAGCAAAGACCAGATCCCTGTACAGGGGCTAAAGGGTGAAAACCAGCGGTCCCTTAGCCTCTGCTAAACAGAGTAGCCAGTGCCAAGACTGACTGTGGAAGTACTATTGCTAGACAGGCATCTTGTTTATCTGCTATGTTACAATACCTCTTGTGTCTGACATGACCCTAAAAGGGATATTATTTCCCTTCACCCCACACCCAGTATATATATATATATTGTTTAATCTTTTGATCAATGGGCCTTTTACACATGATCATTTGATCGAACAAACATTCCCAACCATTTTCCAATGTAAACATCTGCAGCAAGCAAATCAACAACAATAATTCGCTTATTTGTCGTCCATCTCATATTTTAAGCGGTCTTAAAAACTCATAGTTTATTTAGAGTACATCCTCTCATTTGTAATTTAAAGAGCATGAAAGGAGGAAAGACAAGTGAATTATCGCAGTTACTGTATGAAAAAAACACCCGATTATAGTAAAATAGAAGTGCAAGTCTTCGGAAAGTTAACGACTTTCAGCGCTCATCGTTTGTTTTAGCAATCTATCTTTCCATGTAAAAGGAGCTTTAGTTGTCTGTTTAAATTGTTAGTTAACTCTTTACAAATTTTTTATACCTTGTTATTTCACTTTAGTATTGTGTGTTCATGAATTTGTCAAGTTTAACCATTTGCTCAGCAGACTAAACTTACAAAAACACCTTAAGGTAGAGGCAAATTAGACAATAATGACGTCTTTAATGGATCTTGGCCATAGATTTTATTTTATAGGAACAATTTTATTAACGAAGTTCCCAGAAGATACCATGATATCTTTATTTTTTTTTCAAGATTTTCATGTGGTACTAAATATCTCTTCTATTAACGCCAAAGGAGTTAATGGTCCTTTTAAAAGATAACTCCCCTGGAAAGAAGATAAAGCCCCTAATGATGATATCTTATGATGTCTTCAAGACACTCATCTAACTACAGAAGATTAATTTAGTCTCAAACATGAGATTTCCTATACTATACCATGCCTCTAACACTAACAAAGAAAGGCATTAAAAGCCTTGCATGTGATCTTTGATTCTGGAGTTAGGTATCTTATTGCAGTATGTACCATTAACAATAGCACATATCCCCATGCATCATTGTAGTCCACTATTAAGAAACCAAACAAATTCTTTACTTCTTGTAAAACTGAAGAAAGACAAAAGGCATATGGATGTTGGTGACATTGATTACATTTTTTCCCTCTAATTAGTCTCCACTTCCAAACTCTATAACCATTATACATAATCAATAAAATCTGAGTTTCATTTTAGACAATAATATTACATCTTTTAACCAATTTGCCTGAACATGCGATTATTAGCCTATCTGTCTATAAGCAATACTAAGCTCCCAAACTAGCTCCCAATATTCCTCCTTGAAAAGAAAAAAAAATTCTCCTACAATGCCCCTCTCTCACCTAACTATATGCCACCATTAACTTATTAACTTATTGACATAACTAGAGATCCCCACATTGACTCTATGATGTTCCTTCTGAGCAGGTACAGATGTGTCCACTTTTACTTTTGCTTAAATTTGTTTAAAGGGGTTTTCCAACCAATAAAAATTGATGGCCAATCCTCAGGATAGGCCATTAATAGCTGATGAGTCGGGTCTGAGTCCCGGGACCCCCACCGATCAGCTTTTTTAAAGGGGCCGCAGCGCTCATATGAGCGCTGCTTCCCCTTCATTTTTTCTTGCTCACTGTGAATCTTCGACATACATTTAGCGGCGATTCACAGGTATTGCAGGCTTTTCTCCCATTCACACCAATTTTTATTGACTGGAAAACCCCTTTAAGGATTCCAATTTCTCATGAAATAAACCCTTGAAAGGCAGCAATTCACATCACAACCACTGGGTAGCCATACATAGACACCTATAACATAGACATCTCGTGACAGAGTATTGCGAAATTATGTGTGTTTTTTTTCAAAATGGATTATCTCACGCCAGACATCGCAGGATATTTTAAAAAATATGTGAGGAAAGGTAAGGAAGGACATGTCCGTATATGTATGTTACAGGTGGCAATAGGGTAAAAACACTATTAAAATGTATCAGAATATTCTAGGGCATTTCAGTTGTAGGCCAGCTCAAGGATACTTTTCATATAGTTACATAGTTGATAAGGTTGAAAAAAGACACAAGTCCATTAGGTCAAGCCCATATTCATACAGAATTGATCCAGAGGAAGGTAAAAACCCCTATGAGGCACTTGCCAATGCCTCATATCAGGAAGAAAAATTTCTTCCAGCTCCAAATTTGGAAATTAGACTAAATTCCTGAATCAACAACAATTCTCCAGAAATCTAGTAACTATAACTTGTGATAATATATCTTTCAAGAAAGGCATCCAGGCCCCGTTTGGACGTGTTATACAAATCAACCAGCACAGCATCCTGTGGCAGAGAGTTCCATTCTGAAGCTTATATAACCTCTCCAATCATGTCCAAGGGACCGAGGTGCAGGACTCATTAAATGTATAAGATGCCCCTCTTGTCATGAGCTACTGTGTCAATTGGACATTTTGTGAACATAAAAGTTACATTATTTTTCATTATATAATGAAGTTCATTTACATAAGAAAGGAAAACTTTAAGTACGTTGTTTGTCTAGCATTAGTGCAAACTGGTTAATTAGTCTATTTTTTCTACTATAACAGTTGGAACAAAGTTACCATTACAGACTGAATTAGTGGTCCAAACAGACTTTTCTCATAAACTGACATTTTCTACTTACTTTTCAGAGCCTGTTCCTATGTAAGTACATCGTAACCTAAATGCAAGTTATTGATATGTAACCAAAACATAAAAAAATCTCCTAACCTAAAACATTTCTTCATACTTGTACATTTTATTGTGGTTAACATCTGTCTATAAGAACTTTGCTGCAAATGATGTATAAGGCAGCAATTAAAGATAATGTATACAATAAACATTACAGATTCCAATTCAGCATTGAAATTTTACACTATTTAGCCGGATACTTTGGTCCATATCTCAGCTAATTGACAACAGATGTTTACTATGTTAATGCTCTGCTGTTCATTTGCATTCACACAGTTATAAATGTTTGCGTAAGTAAAAAAAAAGTTGAAAAGTTATACAAACTTTTGGAGGCATTTTGGTTTTTTTTTTGCATTACAGATGTGCACCCTTATCTTTGCTTGAATTTGGTTATGGACTCCAATTTCTCATGAAATAAATTCCATACAACATCACGACATGTTAGCAAAACACTTGAAAGGCTGCTATTTCCATCTCAACTACTAGGTCACCACCCATAAACACATAGTATCGCAAAATAATGTTTTTTCAAAGTTGGTCATCTTGTACCACACATGTCAGGATATGCTTGGAAAAGGGTATAAAAAAAGAGGGAGAAAGGGCTCTCCTCTGGGGTGAAGTTGTATTTACTCTGAAATATCTTTTTATGGTGAAGTTGTGATCGACTCACCTGGTTTGGTTGTGCAGGATCACCAGCACAACTTGACTTAATTGCTCGTCTGGTTAACTTTCCGGTACACTGTGCAAGCCTCGGGAGCGGACCCAAGGTGGAAGCCTCCAAGCCTGAAGTTTCCTCGACGTGGTCTTTTAATTTGCTTTTCGGGATATAGAAAAAACTCCTTGTTTCGGGCGCTTCTGTGTAGCAGGATTTTCGTTCACTCCAGACCCATTTTTTGTGATAAAAATGTTTTTATTTGTACATATCGTGAATAAAAACTTAGAAACATAAAATAATAAAATGAATGTGGACTGCAACGCGTATCAATGCCGGACCGGCGTCTTCGTCAGGCAGATAAAAAAGAGATATTCTACAGATGTATGTATATATAGATATGTTGGTTGTTTGTGGTAATGCTGATTGCACTCATTAAGATGGAACTTCAAAGAAAAAAACGCCAAAACACGACAGCGGGTCAGGGTTCAAAGGTATAAGGTGGAGACATGCGTTATATAAACAACTTAAAAAGGTAATGTAAAAAAGCACACAGATAATCATATCGATATATAGTTTTCTCAAAAGAGTACTTCCTATGTCCATATTCAACTGTTTTTTGTATCTCTCTAGCAGGGGTATTTTGAGTCTTACTCTATTGGTAATATTTTTTTTATTTTTTTTTGGGGGGGTGTGTATTGTTGTTAGTACAAAAGGTTATACTGAGTCTATTTTTTCATTGAGTCCGTTTGGGCCCAGTGATTCAAATTTAAAGATCCAAAACGATTCTCTTTTGTTCAATCTTTGTATTCTGTTGTGTGTATTTGCATCTATTTGTTCTATGGGCGAAATGTTGATCTTTTTAAAATTTGATTGATGATGCTGTAGCTGATGTCTTGATAAACTGTGTTTAAGAAAACCCTTTTTAGCATTAAAACGATGTCCATTCAGCCTGCTGCGGAGTGTCTGTGTCGTTCTCCCTATATACTGCAGCCCGCATTCGCATTCAATCATATAGATCACATTATCCGAATCACAATTCAAGTGTGAGTGGATTGGAAATTTTTCTTTAGTTATATTTGACATCATTTCCTTCCTCCCAGCACTGATGCTCTGACAGCATAAACAGGTTTTTTTGGCACATTTGAAAATCCCTATAGGTTTTTCGAGAATGTCAGTATTAGAATTACGGGTTTTGGCTCTAAGTCTACTCGGTACTATGATATTTTTTATTGTTCTTCCTCTACGGAAGGTGATCCCTGTTTTTTTCGGGATAATTTTATTTAAGATTGGGTCACTTTGTAGTATACCCCAGTGTTTGCTTAAAGAGTTTCTGATCACTTTGTGATCATAATTATATCTGGTTACGAAATTACTGGAGTATTTTTTATGTACAATGTCTGTGTTGTACAATGTCTGTGATGTAGTGGATAAAAGTTTGATTTTCCTTTTACTTGTAGGTGAATGTATTAACCCTCGGTGTCAGAGTGAGTTTCTGGTTATTTTGGTTTGCTGTTCTCGATAGCAAAATCTCGTTGTAGTCTGAGTTTTCTGATGTAGTTATTAAGATCTAGAAATAATTGGAAATCGTCTGCTTTTTGGGTAGGGCAAAAAGATAGTCCTTTTAGTAAGAGATTTCTTTCATCTTTTTTAAGTTTGTATCTTGATAGGTTAAAAATATGTGGATAAAAACAGCTTTTTAAATTTCAAGAGTGCTCATTATAAAAAATGGACCAGTAACATTCCACACAGTCAGTACAGGAGGATCAGGAAAAACTGCTCATCAACAGAAGTGTACATAGATCAATCGAAGATTCTGAAAGAAAGATTTGAAGAAAAAGGCTACCCCCAGAAATTAATTAAACATGCCTACTAAAGAAACCTGGCTATTACACAAAACACTTGCCTTGAAGAAAAAGAAAAAACGAAATAAAGAAAAAACTATATTATACTCCAACACAGACATTGTACATAAAAAAATACTCCAGTAATTTCGTAACCACATATAATTATGATCACAAAGTGACCAGAAACTCTTTAAGCAAACACTGGGGTATACTACAAAGTGACCCAATCTTAAATAACATTTTCCCCAAAAAAACGGGGATCACCTTCGGTAGAGTAAGAACAATAAAAAATATCATAGCACCGAGTAGACTGAGAGCCAAAACCCATAATTCTAATACTAACTTTCTCGAAAAACCTATAGGGATTTTCAAATGTGCCCAAAAAAAAACTGTTTATGCTGTCAAAGCATCAGTGCTGGGAGGAAGGAAATGATGTCAAATATAACTAAAGAAAAATTTCCAATCCACTCACACTTGAATTGTGATTCGGATTATGTGATCTATATGATCGAATGCAAATGCGGGCTGCAGTATATAGGGAGAACGACACAGACACTCCACAGCAGGCTGAATGGACATCGTTTTATTGCTAAAAAGGGTTTTCTTAAACACAGTTTATCAAGACATCTGCTACAGCATCATGAATCAAATTTTAAAAATATCAAAATTTCGCCCATAGAACAAATAGATGCAAATACACACAACAGAATACAAAGATTGAACAAAAGAGAATAGTTTTGGATCTTTAAATTTGAATCACTGAGCCCAAACGGACTCAATGAAAAAATAGACTCAGTATAACCTTTTGAACTAACAACAATACACACCCCCCAAAAAAAATAAAATAAAATAAAAAATATTACCAATAGATTAAGACTCTGGTGAACATAAATAAATATAAGAAAAAACAGAACACTTATGAGATCATAACATCACCATTGTCTGTGCTCCTGTTCGGGTTGCGCTCCGCGATGCAGAGAAAAACCATGATACTCCAAAAGGAAGCTGACAAGAAAAAATAAATAGTAATAGGACTTTTTTCATAATAAGACATTGGAACGAAATTATAATATCCCCATCAGAGAGAAACGAAAAACCAGTAAAATATAGATACAAGTAAAGTGGTGTCCCACGAGGCAGAGAAGAAACATGACACTCCAAAAGGATGTTTAAAGTAAAAACACTATTTAGACTGTTCAAAATAAGACACCAAAACAAAATCATAATACCCTGGCTAGAGAGAAACGAAAAACTTTATAAAATATAGATAAAAGTCAAACAGTGTCCCTCAGTACAGAGAAGTAATATGATACTCCAAAAGGAAGGTGTTAATGAAAACACTGACGGGACCTCTCACAAAACGAAATCAAAATACCCCTGCTAGAGAGATACAAAAAACTGTTGAATATGGACATAGAAAGTACTCTTTTGAGAAAACCATATATCGATATGATTATCTGTGTGCTTTTTTACATTACCTTTTTAAGGTGTTTATATAACGCATGTCTCCACCTTATACCTTTGAACCCTGACCCGCTGTCGTGTTTTGGCGGTTTTTTCTTTGAAGTTCCATCTTAATGAGTGCAATCAGCATTACCACAAACAACCAACATATCTATATATACATACATCTGTAGAATATCTCTTTTTTATCTGCCTGACGAAGACGCCGGTCCAGCGTTGAAACACGTTGCAGTCCACATTCATTTTATTCTTTTATGTTTCTTCGTTTTTATTCACGATATGTACAAATAAAAACATTTTTATCACAAAAAATGGGTCTGGAGTGAACGAAAATCCTGCTACACAGAAGCGCCCGAAACAAGGAGTTTTTTTTCTATATCCCGAAAAACATGTCAGGATATAGTATGTTGAGATAAGAGGAAAGCTAAGGAAGAACACATCTGTATGTACAATAGTTATATCATTACCTTGTTATTATATTATTTATTATTAGTTACCCAATGCGAGGAATTAAAAGTCCCTGTTATCAGCAACAATGGACCACAGTTTATAATTGTTTAAAGAAGTGGTCTCCAACTTGTGGCTGTCCAGCTATTGCATAAATAAAGATCACAGTGCATAGATTTGTTGCAGATTTTCCCCAATGGAATTCAATGGGGAAGAAAAAACCTCAAAGCAAATCCTATTATTACAGATTTTTTTGTGATTTACCTGTGGATTGGCAGAAGTTCAAATAGTTTAAAATAAATAAAAACAATTAAAAAAAACTATACTTACCTCTCATGGTGCTCCAGTGGCATCACTTCCCTGGTCCTCGGCTGGTCTTCCTTACCAAAATATGCATGATTTGGTTTGGCCCTCTATTTTTTTTTTTTTTAGCATATTTGCTGTAGAAATTGAACACAGCAAATCCACCATGTGTGGATGTAGCCTTATGTGTAGCAAGGTCGATGCAAATTTAATGATAGCAACTCCAAATGAAAAATCTGAATTTCCTACTGTTATTCCGTGCTTCTATGGGAGTTAGGTTCTGTTCAAACTTCCTTGTTGCCTTACATCGGAAGTATACGTCGGCAGGATTTCCCAACGTAAACCTCTGATGGAAGGTTGCGATATATACTACTCTATAGACATATAGTGTCATACTTTGCCCATAGGACCCCATAGTAAAAACCGTACACTATACATTTTTTACTGTATGACTCTGCATGGAATAGCACAGTCTACTACACTATTCCCTACAGCAAAAAAGGTATGCCGATGAATACCAGCCTGGCGTAAGCTAAAAGAACCCACTTCATGGGGCCCTATTGATACATTGTGCTTATGCGCAGGGAGCTTTTCTGGTGATTGACAAATGTAATGCCACCTAAGAATGTAAAAAATCTTGAATATGCAATATGACTAGAAAATAAAGTACACATAACACTCCACGGGAAAATATTAAAAAAGAACGGAGAGCGTAAAGGAAGGAAAAAGAATGGAACCAAATTTATGTTGTATGTTTACACATGTGCCGGCACAGTCCTAGTGAGGGTATGAAAGAGGAAGAAGTTAAACCCCTAGGCACTTTCACATGATCATATTAGTAAACATTCATAATACGGTTATATTGCAGATCATATTGCATCACTATATCATCAGAATTGCATCTGTCCTACAGATCTGTAATACTAAGGGGCAATATTTGAAATACAGATGCAATGCGGATGCAATACTGATGACATACTGATACAATACATTTGAAAATAGTTTAAAAAGACCAAAATACACATGGGTGCTGCTCATTAATAACAGATGGCAAATGGACACCAGATAAAGCTGTATTTTGTTTATATGTGAATGCTATACATTTCAGAGGCAGCCGACCTCCACAGTCAGGGACCAGGAAGATCTTTGGGCTCATATCATCTGTATTGCAATTTATAATATGGAACACGGAAATTACTAGCATTGTCTAGAGATGTGTTTCTCAACTCCAGTCCTCAAGTTCCCCGAACAGGTTATGTTTCCAAAGTTTCCTTAACATTGTACATTGCCAGTGCATCATGAATTAACAGAGGTGTATTATCTATGGGATATCCTCATATTATGACTTGTTGGGGGTGCTTGAGTATAGAAACGCTGGTCTAGAAAATACCCAAATACCCGCTATATTTATTTTACAGGAGAAAATGTCATGACAATGTGCAATTTAGTTACTAGTACTTATGGCTGTTAATACTCTCTTCTTGATGGTCTTTATACTGTATGTGAAAGTGCAAAAACACTGCTTATCATATAACGTATTCTAACTAGTCATATTATTGTGAAAATGTACTGGAATAACAGACATAAAAAATAAAAAATGATTCTCAAGAGAAGAGTGTTGTATCACCAAGGAAACAACAGCGAATGTTCCACCTTTCATTTCATTCTACACTATTGTCTAGATATTTGCTGTGGCATAACAAAACAAAGAAAAAATACAACATTTTCAACAGTTTGAGATATTGTGCGAAAGATAGGAAATATGTTGCTTTACTGCAGAAATGAATTCTAAGCTGTAATATAATTTGTAGTTCTCTAGGAGTAACCTGAAATATTTTTCACCATTGCTGATAATGGTGCAGTATTATCACTCCACTTTGAATATTCATGCTTGGGCGACATTCAGACCTTAATTTCTTGGCAAAATGTTTTAAAATGTAATCACTGGTACCAAATGGATGGAACGATCTATCAGAAATGACCTTATAGTCAACATAATGCATTCACATTTTGGTATAGACAAATTTTGTCCATAAAAGCAAAACTATAGCAAATACCTATACTACATCACACATCAAGCTCATTTTCTGCTTGAATTTTACTACTTGTCTTATTACGATCTACTAAATAATGATTCCAGATAATGATTCCAGACTTCTGTAAGATCACTTTATATGCATCCTACATACTTATGAACCATCTCTGCCTCGATGGTGTTCAAAGGGATAATTATAATCCTTTAACCATACACATAGATCTCCTAATGATGAGTCCAGCCTTTTTTCCACATATATTTTAAGTTATTAAAGACATTGTAGGGCTTGCTCTCTATACACATTGCACACAACTATGGACAAGCCTGGCCATCGTACTCTCTAACGATCGCTATCTCAAAAGATTGATACAAACTAAACAACTGGATATTTTCTTATTTAGACTTCTTTACAGTTTCCGGTTTTAATAGTAGCGCCCACCAGCACAACTCCGAAAGGGGAGTTTATTATTTACCACCTGTACCTTATCTCCCTTTCGATGATAATGCACTATGACGTGTTCCTTTGGTTCTGTTTTTAAGTTTCTCTACAGTATCTTGGCCTAAATATCTTATCACTAAATACTAGTGAATTGCAAAATTTGTATTTGTATTATGATATCTCAGTCAATACAAGAAACACAATCCATTAAATAGCTATACATACATTAATGTTCTTATTTTGGATGATACATGATATAATCTAAAAAAAAATAATTGGCAAAACCTTGCATGGTTCCACTGTGTAAATAAAATAATTTATCATGTTTTAGACTATTGTTTTGAAACAAGCTGAGGTTCCTTGTACAGCAAATATAGTAGTAATTGCTTACCTGACTCACAGGCAAATGTCTTTGAAGTCTCATCATGAAAGATAATTGCTACCGCATGTTTCTTGGTCTCTCGAGGCAGTCGTGTTATAGTTTTGATGTTGTGCAGTTCTGTTACCTTGAACAAGAAAGACTTATGTTTGTTTTCCATAAAGTAAAAAACTCTTCTGTGCTAATGGCTTTTGAAAAATATTATTATAATATAACTTTTGATTTGCTACTTTATTACATGCTGATTTTATTGTCTATTCCTATAATTCCATTTTTAATTACACCTTTATTTTCAAGGGATAGATTGCTAAAAGTAACAATAAAAGTATTTAGTTCTGGAAAAATTCTTTAAAAATGGATTTTGATGCTTTGACTGATTTCTACACACAAAGTGCAACATTTTTTATTTTTTTGCATTTCTGTTCTTAAAATGACAACTAACTAGTCACTAACGTATAACATATTATTGTTGATGATGATGTTTCATATATACTGTTTTGAATATATCCCATATTCCACTGAGGTAACTTACTTAAATCAAAATGCATAGTTCATAATTTCCCAACCAGGGTCCCATGGAACCCTGGAGTTCCTTGGAATCTGGTCAGGGGTCCTTCAGAAGAATGCAGCAGAAAAAACTTTTAGGCTGGGTTCACACGACCTATTTTCAGGCGTAAACGAGGAGTATTATGCCTCGATTTATGCCTGAAAATAGGGCTACAATACGTCGGCAAACATCTGCCCATTCATTTGAATGGGTTTGTCGACGTACTGTGCAGACAACCTGTCATTTTTTTGCGGGACGAGCTGTAGTTTTTAATAGCACCATTTCCTTGGTACATACGATTTGTTTATCACTTTTTATTTAATTATTTTTAGCGATAAGGTGACCAAAAAACAAAGATTATGGGGTTTTAAATGTTTTTTTTTTTAACGCTGTTCACTGTGTGAATCAAATAATGCAATGTTGTAATAGTTTCAGACTTTTACAGACACAAAAATAATTTTTTTTTTATTATTATTATTTTATTTTTACATTGTGCTTGTTTTTTCTTTTAACTTTAAAAAAAAATTGTACACAAATTTTTTATCTAACTTTTTTTTTACACATTTTATTAGTTCCCCTAGGGAACTTGAACCAGCGATCATAAGATCGCTGGTACAATACACTGCAATACATGGATGAGTTATGGAAACAGTGTAACGCGCTGAGCTATGCTGTTTTCGGAACTCCCATAGTAGTCAATGGCAGCTACAGATGCAGCGTATCATGTTACACTGTTTCCGGAACTACTATTCAGTTCTATGGGAGTTATGGAAACAGCGTAGCTCAGCGAGTTCGCTGTTTCCGTAACTCGACCATTTTAACCAGGATGTGGCTGGGAGACAGCGGAGCTAGGTAAGATAGAGCTGCATCTTTCTGACATTTATGACATATCCTGTGGATAAGTCATAAACGTCCTTCATGTGAACACCCCTATAAATGCCACGGTTGCTATTGACTGCAGCATTTAACTATTTAAACGGTCAGGAATAGCTCCATCGCTGTTCCTGGCTGTTAGCGCAGCGTGTCAGCTGTAAAACACAGCTGACATCTGCAGTGTATGGAGCAGGCTCAGCGCGTGAGCCCGTTCTGCTCCAATCATCCCCTCCCCACTCCATGATGTGCCGCCACATCACGGGTTGGGAAGGGGTTAAGTAAGAAGCGCTGCCGGGTCCTTTGGCTGCCGACTATAAGACGCAGGGATTTTTTAGCAAGATTTATTCTTGCTAAAAACTGCGTCTTATAGTCCGAAAAATACGGTACAACTTGAGGGTTCAAGCATACTTCAGGGAAATTCTTCAGTGTGCTATCCGTTTTTTTACACTGACCCATTCATTTCTATGAGGCTATTCCTGTCCGTTTTTTTGCGGATCAGTCACGGCCATTCTATTCATTGGTCTATTAAAAATACAGACCACACACGGAAGACATCCGTATTTTGCGGCCGTATAAAAGGTCCCAGATGTGTGCATGAGCCCTTATAAAGAAAACAATTATTTTGTGTTGCCATATTCTGAGACCCATAACTTTTATTTTCCAGTCAATGGAGTAATGTGAGGGCTTGTTTTACAGCGGTGTCATTTTGAAGTGCATATGCCTTTTTGATCACTTATTGATCACTATTCTATTTTTTGGGGGGAAGCGAGGTGACTAAAAAACAGCAATTCTGACAATTCTGAATTTTTATTTTCCTTCGGCGTTCACCTGGCGGTTTAAATACAGTGATATTTTAATAGTTCAGACCTTATGTACACAGCGATACCAATTATGTGTACTTTTTATATTTTTTACACAACTTTAGGGGAAAATGGGAAAAGGTTGTTTTTTAAAAAAAAGCTGTTTAATTATAACAAATGTTAGTAGAAGCAGAAAGATGGCAGACCTGGGGGCCTTTATTAGGCCCCCAGGATGTCATGACAACCATTGGTATTACATAATCACGTTGTTGGGGCCGATGGGCTGATGGAGGGAGTCACCCTTTCTTTCTAATGGCTTAGATGACGTGTTCACTATTGACCACAGCATCTAAGTGGTTAAACGGCCAGAATCAGAGTTATCTCTGATCCCGGCTGTTAGTGCGAGGTGTCGGCTGTAATACACAGCTGACACTTGCAGTGTATATGTATGCATATTGATGCATTGAGCAATAGCAAGCAACAGCATGGTCCTTTAATTATTTAGGTGGTGAAATGGTGAAGGAAGAACAAAATTCAAAAGAGATAAAGGAGCAGCACTGCACTGCACATTGAAAATGGCCATTGTTGTTACATTGTAGATAGAATTACAGGCACAACATTAATGTATAGTATCGATACTGACATATTACTGTAGATAATAGTTGAAAGACATAGTAATAAAATAACTAAGTAGTGCAACATATTAGTAGTTTTCAACATAGACACAAATCCATCAGGTTCAATTTATTATTCTAAATTATTGACCTGTAGGATATGGCAACTTCCTCATATTATGGGTTAAAAAGTCAATCCGGCTCTAAATATGGCAATCAGAATAAATTCCCGGATCAATAATTCATCTCAGTAACTTGAAATTTTATTTTCTTAAGAAAAGCATCCAGACCCCACTTACACTTCTTTAATGAATTAACCATAACAGCAACCTGTGCCAGAATTCTATTGTCTCACTGATCTTAGTAGTAAGAAACCCCTTCTATGATGATGACAAAACCTTCTTTCCTCTAGACATAGTAGATGGCCCCTTCTCACAGTTACAGACAGATCTCTGTAATGTCCTTGGAAATAAAGTATATGTAGATCGCACCTAAGCAACTTCTTTCCCAGCTAAAATAACCGTAATCATAATCATTCTTGGTTCTGCCTCTGCACCAGTTCATATGTGCAACCTGTGCAGCTGCACGGAGATCAAGTTGGTAGGGGAGACCTCTGTTACTTTAAAGTAACACCGTACTATCTATTAGATTGCATGTAAGGAGCTGAACTAATGAATTTCGTAGCTCAAAATTACTGGTGGATTGCAAGAGAGATCTAAAAGGCATCCACTATGATGAGCTACTAGAGATCAAGGGATGCATATCCAGTTCTTGCAAAAGGTCCCTCTACTGTATGAGCCTGCTCTGCACCTGTTCCAGTTCAGCTCCTATCTTTTTTATACAATGGCACCCAAAACTGTATAACATTTTCCATATGTGCCCTGATTGGTGGTTGATAGAATAGACAAAACAATGTTTTGTTTTTTTATTCCTGTATGCCATTTTTAATAAATCACAAGAATGTGTCTTTCCAGAAACTGCTAAAGTGAAGTTTGCTGTCTACTAGTATCCTCAATTCCCTTAAGTTATCACTTTTTAACCTTTTATGATTTGACAACCAGGTCCTAAAAAACAGACATTTTTTTTTTTTTACAACATTGAATTTTTATTGGTTTTAAACATAGAAAACATAGAAAACATTGTTGTACATAAGCATATAAATTATACCATCAAGAAGATGATCACAAAACAGAGTAATACCATCCTGTACAACTGAGGTAGGCAACCTGAAAACATTATCTCGTAAGGGAAGGTGGGGAGGAAAGGGAGGGATAGGGAAACAGGGAAGGCTTTCTCAGAACATTCTCATATCCTTTATTGTGTTCCACCATTATTATTAACCCCTTCTCCTCTTATTGCATTGTAATCCCCGTGTAAGTCCCCTTTTACCTTCGTCTGTCCTAACCTGGGAACATGTCAGTCCACCTTTGCCACTGAGCTTCAAATCTATTCATTCTGTTCTGACGGAGTGCAAATAATCTTTCATATACACAATGGGATGAGACTTCTTCTATAATTTCCCTCAAAGACGGGACCGAGACTGACTTCCAGTTTCTGGCCACCAATAGTTTAACCGACAGACAGATATGGCAAACCAAGGCTCTATCTTCCGGTGAAATTATTCCCATATTTAGGGACAGAAGGGCTAGATCTGCACTTGGTGTCACTTGAACCTCCAACAATCTGGAGGCCAGATTGAACACTGAAACCCACACCGAAGCGATAATGGGACATTCCCAAAATATGTGATGTAGGGTCCCCAGCCCCCCACACCCCCTCCAGCACTCCGCGTTAGCCCCTGGATATATCTTGGAGATCTGAAGGGGAGTATAATACCAACGCAACACCAGTTTGTGATAGACTTCCAGGAGGTTTGAGTTCATGGTGGAGCCTAACGTCCACTTAATGGCCCTGGACCAATCCTCTATGGTATAAGTGGATCCCAAGTCCCTCTCCCATTGTAGCATGTGTTTATTTTTGGCCAACATCGTATCTCCCAATAGCACTTCGTAGAAGGACTTTGTTAAGCTAGATTCTATAACTGAGGCCTCAAATAGCAGATGATGTATCCTGGAGGGGATGCAAACCTGTGTGTGTGCCCTTGTCGGGAGGAGATGTCGAATCTGCAAGTATTTAAAGAACTCGGAATGAGCCAAGGCAAATTCTTCTCTTAATTCTGAGAAGGGTTTAATACTATCCTCTCCATAAAGATCTGCCAGCGTCGCTACTCTTAACCTAACCCAGTTACGTAGATTCAGATCAGGTATTAACAGTTCAAGAGCATCTACTGGTAAAAAGAGTTTGTACCCCGAATTAGAGGAGGGTGTCACTGTCAGGATATGCCTCCATGCTTGTAGCGACACTCTTACTGTAGGAAATTTAGGAAGTACCTTCCTAGGAAATTTTGCATGAATTAATAGTAGCGAGGTCAGAGGAATATCCCCTATCAGGTGTTGTTCAATCGTCGGCCAACTAGAGCCAGAGGATGCGGTGCACCAGTATCGCAATTGTCGTACCACTATGGCCTTATGGTAGGCCTCTAGGCTCGGTACCCCCATTCCTCCTCTCTGTCTATGTATGTATAGACTTTGTCTGGCTACCCGAGGTTTCTTATTTTTCCATATAAACCGCATCAGCTGATCTTGTAACTTACGGAGAATAAAGGCCGGTAGAGGCACCACCACTGTCCTAAACACATAGAGTATCTTGGGGAGGATAAGCATTTTATACAGGATTATTCTGCCCATCCAGGATGGTTCTGTATCTGACAAACGATTTAATTCGTCTTGCAATTTATCCTGAAGAGGGAGAACATTAATATGAGCTAATTTAGATGTTGGCGAGCACAATTTATGCCTAAATAAGGGATCGACATCTCCTCCCAGCCAAACGGAAATTCCCTCTGTATATCTTGTCGCAGTGTCAATGGTATGGCCACTCCCAATATCTGAGACTTGGAGGCATTAACCTTATAATAGGACATGTTGCCAAATTGTGCTAAAATCTCTGCTACTCTGCGGAGAGAGGACAACGGTTCTGTAAGGGTCAGTATGACATCGTCCGCAAACAATCCAATTTTATGCTGTCTATGTCCTACAGAAATCCCTCGCACCCCCATATCCATTCGTATCAGTTCCGCCATCGGCTCCATCACCATAGTAAAGAGCAAACGAGACAATGGGCAACCTTGTCTTGTTCCATTGGTGATACTAAATGGCTCAGACAGCATCCCATTAGCCAACACCCGGGCTGAAGGTGCAGAGTACAAGGCCCCGATTGCCCCTAGTATGGCTCCCGAAAATCCAAATCTCCTCATAGTTTCAAAGGCAAATCCCCAGTGTATCCTATCGAACGCCTTTTCTGCATCCAGAGTAAGGAGAACAGAGGGCGTTCGACCTGCCTCCACCCTGGAAATTAGATTTATAATGCGCCTTGTGCCATCTGGCGCCTGTCTCCCCTTAGTAAATCCCACTTGATCGTTATGAATTACTGTGGGGAGTATTGTCAAAAGACGTTGGGCCAATATTTTTGCATAAAGCTTTGTGTCGCAATTTAACAATGAGATGGGTCGGAAATTGGCTGGGAGAGTCGGGGGTTTCCTCTGTTTAGGTATTGTTACAATAGTAGCCTGCAACATCTCGGCCGGGAGGCTTCCCCTATCTATCGCTACATTAAAAATACGAGCTAAGTAAGGGGTCAAAATAGATTCGTTAAATTTGTAATATTCGGATGAAAACCCATCCGGCCCCGGGGCCTTACCTGGTTTAACTAATTTTATAACTTTGGACACTTCGCCTGGCAAAATAGGAGCGTTTAGCTGCTCTAGTTGAAGAGGAGTTATTTTCGGCAACTGAATCTGATCTAGAAATATATCTATTGCCTCTGCTGTAGGTGGCACTATACTGGGGTCTCCTTGTAAGGTGTATAATTTGGAGTAGAACTGGCTAAACCTATCCGCTATCCCTTGGGGATTCGAGATTTTTGGCTCACTTCCTTCCGCTATCAAAAACGGTATCTTCGACTTCTGCCGTCTTTGTTTCACTCTATTTGCCATATATTTACTCGCCTTATTGTGTGAGGTGTAGTATGTCATGCGGAGGGAGGTTAAACTTTTATCAAAGTCTGCTATCAGTATTTCTCTCAATTCCCGTCTTAGTTTAGCCAGAGCATCGTGGACCGTAAAAGACGGGGAGGATTGCTGTTGCATCTCCAGGGATTTAATCTGTGCTAGTATGCGGTCTGTGTTCAGCTGTTTTTGTTTTTTATAATGGGAGCTTTGTTGGATCAACAGACCGCGCATCACAGACTTATGGGCGTTCCACAGCACAAATGGGTCTATGTCCGGTGAATCGTTTAGGTCAAAATAGTCCTTTATCTGGGAGGAAATACGCCCTCTATACTGGGTCAAGGCCATCAGAAAAGTATTGTTCCTCCATGACCTATGCGGCCGATTCCAGGGTGACAGCGCAACCTGCATGGAGACCGGGGCATGGTCCGACCACGTAATGTCTGACACCTCAGCTTTTATCACTGAATTCAGCAACCACTTATCTACCAAAAACAGGTCTATCCTAGAGAAAGTGTGGTGACAAGGCGAGTAAAAGGAGAATTCTCTTGTCGAAGCATTGTGACATCTAAACACATCATATATGTCCTGTTGCTGAACCCACTTTGACAAAGTGGGGAGAGACCTCCTGCTCCTACTAGTAGAATCTAAAATTCTGTCTGGAATGATATTGAAATCTCCACAGAAAATAAGCTGTCCCTGCTGGATTTTGCGAACTTTCCTTATGGTTTTGTTTAGAAATCTAATCTGAGAAACATTAGGAGCATATATATTGACTAGTGTGATTAGGGTATCGTTAATGGAGCATATCAGAGCAAGAAATCTCCCCCCCACATCCACCCGGGAGTCCACCAGTTTAAAATCTATCGTATCCCTGATAGCTATCAAAACTCCCGCCTTTTTTTTTCCCGCATTAGACATAAAAACATGAGGAAAGTTAGCATTTGTAAAGGCCGGACATTTCAATTGCTGAAAATGCGTTTCTTGCAGACACATAATATCCGCCCCAGATTTCAGAGCCTCCTTCCAGGCTGACGACCTTTTGAAAGGGCTATTTAGACCTTTAACATTAAGAGACATTATTTTAACCGCCATAATCCCTATTACAGAGCTGCAATATAACATACATAAGGCACTGTATCATTTTTACATTACATCCTTGGACTGTACTGAAAAGGATATTCTTGAAAAAGCTGTTTGGATAAAACAACCGGGAAGACAACCGGGAAAAACAGAAACATAAAAAACTGCAATCGTTTTTGAAGAACCACATTCCCCGGAACCAGGAACAGTTCCAGTAGGATCCCATCAACCTTGGCGATCCCGTAAAGGTTTCGGGGGTCAAAGTTCGGCTAGATGAGACTCGACCTCTCGTTTAGCCAATAAAGCCAGTCTTTCATCTAGTATCTGTGCTCCTTGACCACTCTGGGGAGATCCTCGCCGGTCCCCTAGGAGATATTTTCCGCTGTGGACCAGGGAGTAGGAAACCCCAGTCTGACATCAATTTTTCTCCATCAGCAGGTTTGAACAATACATGGGTGCGTTCATCTTTCCTTATCAACAGCTTCGTAGGGAAGCCCCACTTATAAGGTATTTTATGATTCCGAA
Source organism: Rhinoderma darwinii (assembly GCF_050947455.1). Classification (NCBI taxonomy): domain Eukaryota; kingdom Metazoa; phylum Chordata; class Amphibia; order Anura; family Rhinodermatidae; genus Rhinoderma; species Rhinoderma darwinii. The sequence continues at coordinate 123,772,111 of NC_134691.1, read as the reverse complement.
GTACCAGGGTTACCGGAGAGAAGGCCCTCCTTGCTTGCAGCGTAGCTTGCGAGAGATCCGCATATAAATGGACACCTCCAAATGGATCTGGTAAGGGCTGCCTTTTCCGCGCAGCGAACATCAAGGCCTCCTTGACATGATAAAAATGAATGCGGGAGATCACGTCGCGTGGTATGTCAGCCGGCAGAGCTTTGGGTTTAGGCAGACGGTGAGCACGATCAATGATCCAATCCGGAGGATGGGTGTCGGGTAATAAGGTTTTAATCAGCTTCTGGAGATACCCCTGAAGATCTGCTTGTGCCACCGATTCCGGAATGCCTCGAAACTTAACATTGTTCGTCTATTTCGGTCCTCCATATCCGCCATTTTATTTTTCATAGCTTCCACCTCCTCTTCTAACACATAGTGCGCATCCACCAGATCATTATGGGCCTGTGTGAAATCTCCCATCTTGTTTTCCACGTGATCCACTCTAGTACCCAGATCTTCTATGGAAGTATTTAGCTTGGCAGTGATTTTGGCCATATCCTGCTGCAAAGATCCTCTAAGCGCCATTACAATGCCTTTAATAAACTTTTCTGACGCCACCTGATCTGTGGTGGGCAGATTAGATATGGGGTCACCTTCCCTTGCAGCTTCTTCCTCCAAAACCCCTGGACTCTGTCTGTCAGGGTTTACTATAGGCCCGTCTTTCTCCCTTTCCAGCCTCTGATCTTCTGCCCTGTCAGCATGCGGTATCGGCAAAGGGCTAACTGCATGCACCCCATCTCTTTCTCTCTCCTTAGATCTCTGTCTGGGGCACACCAGAGTGTGTGATGACTCACCCAGAGAAGCTGTAGGAGAAGCTGGTCCGGAGCCTCTGCCACAGGCGCCGGAATCTCCTGGAGAAGTCCCGCCGGCGCCATCTTGGATGTCGTCTCGCCTCATGCTGCGGGTGGAGAAGAAGTCCGTCAGGCGCTTCGGGCCGGTTTTATTGCCCCTCTTACTGGTCATCATCTCGCCTGCACTCCGGGACTCCGGCACAAGTCAGGTAAGTCGGCTTTCTGTCGCTTATTTAGTGTCGCTTAGAGGTCTGAGGACGGAGCTCCGAATCAAGCGTCCGCCACGGTCAGCATCCAGGCCACAAAACCAGACAATTTTTATCAATTTTGCGCACAGGGTTGTTTTAACAGGGCTAGTTTATTTTTATTTTTTTGGGCTAACACAAAAATGTTTTGCATCATTTCTTGTTTCATGCATTTTTAATAGCAAATATTTTTGTTTACTTTTATTAGGGACATATAGTACAAAACTAATATTAAATTAATAAAAATGTAAAATATAGTAGTTTTGGGGAATTTATTGTTCTTTATTTTTTAAATTACCAAATTCACACTAAGGTAAAGTATGGGTTCCCTATTTTAATTTTTTAATTTACTTTCATCATTTAAATATATAATTTATATAGTCTGAGATTAATGGGGTGGCTGTGGCAATAGTATTCATTGGCAAGGAGTGGTGTGTGCGTTTGTTCTTTTTTGTTAAAGGGTAACTAAACTTTCACAAAATTTCTTACATGTCATAGTGACATGTAAGAAGTTTTGATCGGTGAGGGTCTGAGCACTGAGACCCCCACCGATCGATTAAAACTAAGCGGCAGAAGCGCTCGGGTGAGCGCTGAGCCGCATGGTTTCTGACCGGCTTTCTCAATGGAAAGACTATGGGCTAGTACACCATTACATACGCTTTCCGAGAAAAGCCAATCAGAAACAAAGTGGCTCAGCGCTCACCCGAGCGCTTCTGCAGCTTCGTTTTAGTGATCGGTGAGGGGTCCCAGTGCTCAGACCCCCACTGATCAAAACTTCTGACATGTCACTATGACATGTCAGAAGTTTTCTGAAAGTTTAGTCAACCTTTAACTTTGTTTGGATTTGATATTTAACTTTATTAACAACATGACAACATAATCTAGAGGCAGGCATTTATTTTATAAATCATCTAGAGACAGTGAATACAGGCACAGTGAATTAATTAATTGTTTATTATTATTCCACCATTAGTCCTATTCACATAGCCCATGTTGCCACAACAAATTGTGTATGTGTCTGTCACACCTTTGGGGTATGTGGACCCACTAGGCCGTTCCGCCGTAGAGAAGTAGCAGCGGGCCAAACGACAGTCAATAACAGTCTCTAGGGTAAGAGAACCTGGGAAGATGATCTGGCAGATACTCAGAGTAGCAGACATGTGGTGAAGCAGACACTTGGTACAGATGATGCTAGGCGTGGCAGATGACACTAGACGTGGCAGATGACACTGGACGCGGCAGATGATACTGGACATGGCAAATGAGACACACATGACTCGAACAATAGACTTCGGCTCAGGAACAAACACAGAAAAATATACAGGATACGGGTGTAATGACGGTGTAGGGAGACAGACAGATGAGCCCCAATCTACCCTGCCTACCTGCACGGCCCATCAATGGCGATGGCGCACAACTGGGCGACGGTCCCTACGCTCAATATGTGTACGACAGTCAAACAGACAAGGGTACACAGAAGCCAAGAGAAATGGGGCAGCCGCCCACGGCAACACCGTGAGCAACAGGAGCAGTGAATGAGCCGAGTCAAACCAGGAGTGTACGAGGTACCAAACGCAGAGCAGGAGCATAGTCAGTAAAGCCAGGGTCAAAATGAAGCAAGGTCAATAATAATAGCAGGAGCAGCAGAGCCAGGAAACAGGAAAGAATCACAGGCAAAGACAAGCAGGAAATGAAGGTATATATAGGCCGAGGGCGGGAGCTAGAACCGTCTGGCCAGGCTGTGATATGTTCTCCCACTCCTGAGCCTACCAGCCTGAGTGGTAGCAGATCGAGTCACTCTATCAGACCTAGGAGCAGGTGCAGACTGATTAACCACGGGCGTCGACACAGAAGCTCGGTCTGGCAGATACTTTACAGTACCCCCCTTTTATGAGGGGCCACTGGACCCTTTCTAGGTAGACCTGGCTTATTGGGGAACCGAAGATGGAACCTTCTGAGCAATACCCCAGCGTGAACATCCCGGGCGGGTACCCAAGTCCTCTCCTCAGGCCCGTATCCTCTACAATGGACCAGGTACTGGAGGGAGCCTTGGACAATCCTGCTGTCCACAATCTTGGCCACCTCGAATTCTACCCCTTCAGGGGTGAGAATAGGAACCGGAGGTTTCCTCGAGGTAGCCAAGGACGGGGAGCAGTGTTTCAGGAGGGAGGCATGAAACACGTCGTGTATTCGAAAAGACGGGGGTAACTCCAGTCGGAAGTAGACACGGTTAAGGACCTCAATGACCTTGTATGGCCCTATATACCGGGGAGAAAATTTTTGGGACGGGACTATAAGGCGCAAATTTTTTGAAGACAGCCACACCAGATCCCCGACCACAAACAAGGGGTTAGCAGAACGTCTTCTATCTGCCTGAGTCTTTTGTATGCTCTGGGACGCATCTAGGTTCTTCTGAACCTGGGCCCAGACTGTGCACAGTTCCCGATGAACGACATCTACCTCGGGATTGTTGGAACCACCAGGTGAAACGGAAGAGAACCGTGGATTAAACCCAAAATTACAGAAAAAGGGGGAGACCCCTGACGAGTTACTGACCCGGTTATTAAGGGAAAATTCGGCGAGGGAAATGAAGGAGACCCAATCATATTGACAGTCAGAGATAAAAAACCTTAAATATTGTTCTAGAGACTGATTAGTCCTCTCGGTTTGGCCATTAGATTCAGGATGGAAGGCCGAGGAGAAGGACAGATCAATCTCCAACTTTTTACAGAAAGCTCTCCAAAACAATGAAACAAATTGTACCCCTCTGTCAGAAACAATATTGACAGGAACCCCATGGAGACGCAGGATGTGTTTGACTAACAAGGTAGCTAACGTCTTAGCATTGGGTAGTTTCTTGAGGGGCACAAAGTGGCACATCTTACTGAAGCGGTCTACTACAACCCACACCACCGACTTGCCTTGAGATGGAGGCAGATCGGTGATAAAATCCATGATCAGCCACAATTTCGGAGACTAAGTAAGAATCAACAGAGGAAATGATTATACCTGGGGGCAAAACACAAGCAGGATCTTCCTCCGAAGGAGGGCTGGCCATGAAGCTACGCGACAGTGCATCAGCTTTAATATTTTTAGACCCAGCCCTATAGGTAACCAAAAAGTTGAATCTAGTAAAAAACAACGCCCATCGAGCTTGTTTCGGGTTTAGCCTCCGGGCAGATTCTAGGAAAACCAGATTCTTGTGGTCGGTAAGGACCGTTACCTGGTCCAAGGCCCCCTCCAGGAAGTGGCGCCACTCTTCAAATGCCCATTTAATGGCTAAGAGTTTGCGGTTGCCAATGTCATAGTTACTCTCAGTGGGCGAGAACTTCCTGGAGAAGTAGGCACAAGGACGGAGATGGGTGAGGGACCTGGTACCCTGGGACAAGACAGCACCCACTTCAACCTCCACGATGAATGGCTCCATTTGGTTAGGCTGAATCAGCACTGGGGCCGAGATAAAGCACTTCTTAAGGACCTCAAAAGCCTGGACCGCCTCCGGAGTGGGTAGGGAGACTGACAGGTGAGCCCTAATCTACCCGCCACTCAGTCCCTGCCTACCTGCACGGCCCGTCCTAGGCGACGGCGCACAACTGGGCGACGGTCCCTATGCTCAATATATGTACGACAGACAAACAGACAAGGGTACACAGAAGCCAAGGGAAATGGGGCAGCCGCCCATGGCAACACCATGGGTAACAGGAGCAGTGAACGAGCCGAGTCAAACCAGGAATGTACGAGGTACCAAACGCAGAGCAGGAGCGTAGTCAGTAAAGCTAGGGTCAAAATGAAGCAAGGTCAATAATAATAGCAGGAGCAGCAGAGCCAGGAAACAGGAAAGAATCACAGGTAGACAAGCAGGAAATGAAGGTATAAATAGGCCGAGGGCGGGCGCTAGAACCGTCTGGCCAGGCTGTGATAGGTTCTCCCACTCCTGAGCCTACCAGCCTGAGTGGTAGCAGATCGAGTCACTCTATCAGACCTAGGAGCAGGTGCAGACTGATTAACCACGGGCGTCGACACAGAAGCTGTGTCTGGCAGATCCTTTACAACGGGAAGCAGGACACGGGAACACAGACTAACATGGAAATACAACAACGCCCAGGCACAGGAAGGTGGGCAGGGCGGATTAAAGTAGAGCAGGATGGACAGGGATAGGTAAGTGAATGAAATAGATGTGCACACTGGCCCTTTAAGTGAAGACCAGGGCGCGCGTGCACACCCTACAGGAACGAGCAGCAGGGAGAAGCAGTACTTGCCAGCATCTCCAGAGAAGGGGAGGAAAACTCTGGCATAGAGGTAAGTTAAGCTTTTGGTCACCATGGGAAGCCGGATAGCGGCGAACGGCGGCCGCCAGCGCTACAGTGTGTATGTGTGTGTATATATGTGTGAGTGCGTGCTGGTGACGCCATGTCTAGTCATATTCAGTGAGCCTATGGATGGATAACGCAGGTCTAATCTGTGGGCTATACCCCATTCCACTGTGACAGGGGCCTCATGCACTATAATATATGTATGTGAGTAGAATTTCTAATACATGTATATTAGAAAACTGTATGACTTCCTATTCTACAAAGAAGTAAAAAAATAAATAAAAACTGGACAACCCCTTTAATGTCTCCTGGCTTCAACTCTCATGCCTCTCTTCTCCTGCCAAACTGTCTGAAATGGTTTCCGGCATTGCCTTTGTGGTCTAAGTCATAAACTTGAATGACCTCTCATGTCTGCTGCTCTTTTATCTGAACTGCCACTTCAATACCAACACTCTGCAGACATATTTTCTAAAAAGACTGTCTGTCCTTTTTCCTGGCCACACTCTTCCCAGTATAGAATACTTAATAGAGATTAAGGCGATGTCAGCCAATATCAAAGAGAATTTTATGAAGTTTTTATTTATGAATCCTCTTCCTGGACCGGAGCTGGATTCTTCTTCGTTAAGAAGAAGAATAGAACTTTGTATTGATTATTGTGACCTGAACAAAATCACAGTCAAAAACAGATACCCACTACCATTGATCTAAAAATTAATGAAGTTGGATCATGCATGGGGCCTACAATTTCAACTGGATCAAGAAGAAAGGCGAGTGGAAAACTGTCTTCAACACCTAGGATGGACACTATGAAGACCTGGTAATGCCATTCAGCCTCTGTATTGCCCCTGATGTTTTCTAACAATTTGTGAATGAGGTCGTCAAGGATGTTATCATTATGTTGGAGTGTTGGTGTACCTAGACGACTTCTTAATCTACTCTCAAGATCTGAAAACTCATCGTTCTTATGTCCGTTATGTATTTCTCTAGCTCTGACAGAATTCCCTAAACACGAAGTTTGAGAAATGCCAGTTTGAAAAATCAGACCTTTCATTCATGGGCTTTCCATAAATCCAGTTAAGATTTCTGCAATTTAAAATTGGCCTCAACTTGTGGGTCTCTAGTCTCTCCAAAGATTCCTGGGCTTCGTGCATTATTATCATCAATTTATTCAAAATGTTCCTCAAGTGGTCTCCGATCACTGCTCTAACCCGAAAGAGGCTAATACTCTGGAATCGTCAGTTTATACAGTTCAAGCCTTCTGCCTGCTACGAATATTCTAACTGCTACCAATATTTTTCAGTGCAAACCTTCCAGGCAGGGACCAACCCTGGACCAAGATCCCAATAAACCTTGTCACCAATTTGCCACCAGCTCAAGGATTTACTACCATCTCAGTAGTGGTGGATAGCTTCTCTAAAATGGCCTATTTTCTACCAATGTCAGGTCTGCCATCAGCTGCTCGGTTGGCTTAAAAAAATGTCAAATAAATATTTTGCTTTCATGGTCTCTTAGCTTGCAATGTCTTAGATCGAGGAATAAAGTTTGTTTGTTATTTCTGAAGGAAACTGTGTAAAGCTTTAAAAATGTATCTGGACTTTTCCTCAGTGTAACAGTCAAACTGAATCATCTTAAGAAGTATCTACAAACCTACAGTATGCTAATGTTCATCAGGTTTGAGTTGCTACATTGGGCTGAGTTCATCCATAACAATCACAACTCCGAGTTGTCAAGTAAATTTCCATTTGAGATAATCTACGGTCAAAGTCTATATACTCCTGTTGGTGGGGTTTGCAATAATCTTCATGACATCCAAACGTTGGTCCATAAGAACTTGGAGACTACTGCTGCTATGGCCAAAAGGGGTACTGATAAGTACCGAAGCCCAAATCCCAAAGTTATTCCCTGTTATAGAGTTTGGCTGTCCATGAAGAATATATGACTTCCTCCATGTTTTATTGGGCCATTACAAAAACTTAAGCAAATGAACCAAAATTCCTAATAGTTTTCATATTTTTCTTCTTCGACCTCTGGCCATCAACAGGTTTTCTACAAGGGTCAAGACTTCTTCTACCGCTCTCTCAAATCCTCATCAGATTTCGAGGTTTAGCAAACCTTGGATTGTAAGAAGATTTGTGGGAAACTCTATTACCTAATTGAATGGATATTGTCCCGAAGGTAGAACCTGGATTCCTAAGGAGGACATTTATGCTCCACAGCACATCAAGACGTTTATCTGAAGTATCCCCTTAAGCCTCTTGGAACTCATTCAGGGAGGGTGTAGGGTGTGCCCGGAACCGACTTATGTATATATGTTAAGCACCTAATGTTATGTTATGTAATGCAACTGTATTTGTATTAGAAGAAAAGGTTATTTTCCATAGAGCACTATATATTTTGTACAGACGGGACTCTGTGAAGGCACATTAGCGTGAGAGGTCAGGTGTGGCATGTGACCCTTTTAAAAAGAAATGAGAGAAGCCTTGTCTTTAAAAAAACATAATAATAACGGTTGGTGAGTGATGGAGGAGAGAGACAGAAAGAGTGATACGTGTGGTATAAGCAGGAGAGGGAGAAAGAAGTCAGTACAAAGTGGGTGGATTTGCCGAGCGGGGCGTGAGCCGCTGCTGTATAGCCAGGCAGGGCGAGAGCTGCCAATTGAGATTGCCAGGTAGGGCGCAAGCTACCAAGTGATTGATCCACCAAAAATACTTTGTATTGCTAGGCTTAATAGCATATCGCTAGCACAGTACTTCATATAAGAACAAAGTTTAACTTGAGACTGAACCTATAGCCAACATGGTGTCCCGTTCTCACCAGTTAAATCACAATCTGCCAAGTATAGAGCCTATTTATTGGTGAAACTGTCAAGCTTATGTACCAAATATTGTAACCATGAAGATTGTGCCTCTGTTGGAGTAAAGTTCTGTTCAGCATCTTATACCTGTGTCGTCTGAAGTTCTTGCTGTGCAATTTCCTCTGTGGGGCAGTAACCATCCTAAGCCCTCTCCCACCTGCTACATTGGGCCCTAAGAGGGGGGTACTGTTACTTACCTTGCCCAGTTCCAGTGATGCATCTCCCCAAGCTGCTGCACCTCCAGCCGATGGCCACATCTGGTTGCTACGCACTGCTAACATATTTTGGTGATTTTAGATGAATGGTCAGGGTGAGGGGATACATTTCACAGTTAACTGTTCAATGGATAGAAGTGCTCCACAGTAGAAAGGCTTTGGTGTTTACAATTATCTTTGTATTTTTAGTCCATGTTTTTCCACTTTACATAACATATAGTAAGAATCTGCGCTTTTTCCACACCCTAACATATTTAGGTTTATTATATTAATAAGGGGCCTTACATATACTGTCATGTCTAGATTTATAGTATCAGTAATTTCTCTCACATTTTTACAGAACCGGAATTTTTCACATTATATAAACATTATAGTTGGAAGTTTACTACAAGGCAAGAAAACAAAATGTCAACATCATAAATTGTGTTCCTTACCTCGGTAGCTCCTGAAACTTTATGTAATTGAAAATGTCAAAAAATGTCTATCTTGTACTGTAAGTCTAGTTGGTTTAGTTGAACTTTGAAATCTGGTAATTTTTGGTCTTTCTAAATATTGTGTTTATTGCATTCAGAAAACAATACGCACCTATTAAAGCTGAAAAAGTTCAGACTAGTATTACTTGGACATTGATATTTTAAATTAACTTACATTATTACCTAAATGTTAAATACTGGGAAAAAAAAAGAGATCACATAAATAAAAAAGACACTTCTTTCACTAAACATTTTATTTAAAGGATAGAATTTGCACGTAGAGATCATTTATCCTAACACACTGCAGTATGACCATGCTTTTAAATGCCATGTAAATGTATTGAATTAGGCCAAACTGTAGAGAAGCTTCACAGCGACCTATTTTAAGTGGGTCAAGTGGGCTTATACCATTTGATTAAAATGTTTACTAAGAACCCAGGGGCGTAGCTAAAGGCTCATAGGCCCTGATGCAAAGGTTCTTCTTGGGCCCCACCGAACTTCTCATGGCCGATGGCCCGCAGCTTTCAGCTGCATCGCTGGGTCTCCTAAGTGAGCCAACAATGCAGCACTAGCAGCAAGTGACGTCACTAATGTCTTAAAACATCAGGGGAAAGAGCCCCAATACATATGTGTCCCCCCAAAAAAAATGTGTGCGTGTAAGTATATATGTGTGTGTATATGTATGTATATATATATATATATATATATATATATATATATATACAGTCCAAAAACAGATGAACACAGCACTCAAATGTACCTATATATTAGGTCATGTGCTCGTTATCAGGGGATAAATCAGTTCCTCAGCTTGTATATAGACCATAGAACAAAATAACGACACCAGGACTTCAGAGTAAATGAAACAGGGTGAATTTATTCACCTCAAGTGAGTGACGTTTCGGTTCGTCACAGAACCTTTCTCAAGCTACTGCACACTACATACAGTGTCAAGTATAAATAGGCAATACATACACCAATCAGTGAAAATCTCGTTAATGTACAATGTGCAAAAAACAGTTGTATAAATATGAATAACATTCCTTATCAAAAGGCAGTTATTTAAAGTACATGGTTTTCCTAATAAATATGTATAGCAAATTCACAATATATAAATACATATTTCAAACAAGTGATGGACAGTGACTTGATTGGCAATTAGGCTGAACCGGAAGCAGACGGAGGCCACTAAAAGAAAAAAATAAAAGAATATATATATATATATATATATATATATATATATATATATATATATATATATATATATATAGAGAGAGAAATGTAGAGCGTAGTAACGGCACCAGGACTTCAAGATGGATGAAAGCAAAAGTGGATTTATTTCACCTCAACACAGCAACGTTTCGGTTCAACAGGAACCTTTCTCAAGCCATGGCTTGAGAAAGGTTCCTGTTGAACCGAAACGTTGCTGTGTTGAGGTGAAATAAATCCACTTTTGCTTTCATCCATCTTGAAGTCCTGGTGCCGTTACTACGCTCTACATTTCTCTCTATCTGGATATTGGGGAATTGATTCACCCCCAGGTAACGAGCACATGGCCTGATTTGTTGCATTTGGAGTGCTGTGTTCATCCACCCTGGACTATATATATATATATATATATATATATATATATATATATATATCATGCAAAAGCATGATACAGTACCCATTCCTGGATGTATCCAGAGCACAGCGTCCACGCGCATCCATTGCGCATGCCCAAAGATGGCGTCGAAACCGGAAGTTCGGCCAAATGGAATGCACACGGCAAGGAAATCCCTGCTGCGCATGCGCAGACGCCGCGCTGTCCTTGCGTTCCAGCCGTACTGCGCATGCGTGGGCTGCGACGCTAGTGTAAATACAAATATATTGACAAATAGAGAATGGACTAAATAGAAAGGATCCATGGGCAATACAGAATCAAGTAGACTCTGCAAAGATCACATGGAAAGGAAACTAACAACTGTATCCACCCAAAGATTTGTATACCATACAAAAGCTCAATAGATACATATTATCAGAATGCAATACCCTGGGACTCAACATTATACTTAGACTATCAGAATTGCTAGAAATAATCTCATCATACTTTGAGGTTTCTTGGATAGACCCATAAAAAAAATTTCAAGAGATAGAGATACTGCCAATATAAGCAGTAACCATAATGGAGAGAGAATAAATTGACATATGACATACATATGGAATACAGTTAGGAAAGGGACCATATTGTTTATTAAATAATCATTTCATTCAATATTTCTATATTTCTGGAATAGGAAAGAATTAGATAAGTATCAATTTTGCTTAGCACATTTCAGGGGAAATGGGCCTCTACTACCCTCCAACAGCCATCAAATTGCTTCACAAAAATAATGTGTATCTAAAAAAAATACAGAAAGAAACAAAAATAATTAATATACAGTATTTATGAACCAATAATACAGTATGGATAAAAAAATGCATGCAGAAGGTCCAAATAAGACCCAAAATCGTACATATACATGAACTAACTACACCATCGAGTAGATCTACCAACCACGTCCACCAGAGGCCAGGGCAAGTTACCCCCCCCCCCCCACTGTATTAAATATGTGGACCATATAGGTATTCTACATTTAATCCCTTGGGAGACATAGTTTCCAATCTATAGATCCACTCAAGCTCCTTTCTTTTAAGGGCCAACTCTCTATCGCCACCACGTCTCATTGGAGGTACTGAATCTATGATTCTAAATTTTAATTGTGTCACCCCATGTCTATTCTCCAGAAAATGTCTTGACACCGGTAGATCCCGTCTCTTTGGATTTATATTAGATCTATGGTTCCACATCTGAAGTGTTACTTCTGTCGTGGTCTCACTAACATAGTGAAGACCACAAGGACAGCTTAGTAAATAAATCGCAAATGATGTCTGACATGTAAAGAATAGTAATTACTTTACCAGTTTGTGGATGATCAAAGGTACTACCTTTAGTCATGTTGTTACAGTACAGATGTTACAACCTAAACATGGTAGCAACCCTGTTTCGGAGGAGCCGGAAAGGTTTGTCTCTTGCGGTTTGACCCGATATCTGCTTTAACTACACTATTTTTAAATGTTTTGCCCCTTCTATAGGCCATCATTGGTTTCTCCTGGAACTCAACAATTTTAGGAAAAACCCTGCTCAATACACTCCAATCCTTCCTCAGAATATCACTAATGTGTGAACTGTTCATGGAGAAAGTTGAAATAAAGGGTACACGTGTCTTCTTTTTCTTAATTAGATTCCCATTTAGTAGGACCTGTCTATCCAACATTTCAACCTTACGTTTGTTAGTCTCTAGAATATTTTTTGGATATCCCCTGTTGCCAAATTTTGTGCACATTTGGTCAAGCCGTGAGGACAGCCTATCCTCCTGGCTGACTACCCTCTTGACACTGATCAACTGGCTAAAAGGCAATGATTTTAGCATTGTCCTAGGATGGCCACTTGTATAATGTAAAAGATTATTTCTATCTATTTTTTTTGAGAAAAGATCAGAAATCAGACTGTTGCCAACCACAAAGATTTGGGTGTCTAGAAATTCAATAGATGAAAAAGAGTACGACATGGTGAACTTAATTGTAGAATTCATATTATTAAAAAAGACAGGAAATTCCTGTAATTGACATATTGAGCCAGTGCAGATGAGGAAGACATTGTCTACGTACCGCCAACACTGTATAACATGACTGAAGTGGTGGGATACATAGACGAGGTCCTCCTCAATCCTCCGAATAAAGATATTTGTGTAAGTGTGGGCCATGTTGGACACCATTACCGTCCCCTCTTTTGTAAATAGAACCTATCTCCTACCAGAAAATAGTTTTTTATAAGGATGTACTCAAGAAGCGATCTAATGAATTAAATGTTTTCATCAGACAACTCCGACCTTTTAAAATAGAAATGGGAGGCATCAATCCCCTGTTGATGATCAATTGAGGTGTAAGAACTCCCCACATCAAGCTAACCAAGACCGTCCGGTCAGGCACCACAAGATCATGGATTCTGACCAGGAAGTATGAGTTATCCCTGATGTGAGAGTCTGCACCAATGGCAAATTGTCTTAAAATTTTGTCTATAAGCATCGCTGCAGGAAAAAATAGGGAATCACTCCCTGACACAATAGGGCACCCTGGAGGTCTAACAGGGTCCTTATGAATCTTCGGCAGAAGATATAGTACAGGGGTAACTGGAAATTTTACATGCAAGAATTCACACAGATTTTTATCAATAATTTTGTTAGTGAATGCATTGGTGACCAAGGTGACCAGCTCATGAAGATATGTGAACTTAGGATCCCCTGACAGCAATGCATAGACAATGGTATCACTAAGCTGACTGTCCATTTCGTGCAGATAAAGGGAAGTGTCCATAACAACTATGGCACCCCCCTTATCTTCAGGTTTGATCATCAAATCACTGTTGTCTGCCAACTCTTTTAGTACCAGATGTTCAACTCTAGCTAAATTTCTATGAATAAAAAGCTTTTTCTGCATTCGTTTCAATGACTCAACCTGGTTTTTAACAAATGAAATGTACGATTCAATAGCATGAACAGTCTGAGGGGGCTGAAATCTACTTTTGTTGTATAGCCCATAGTCACTCAGATGGGACATCTCATTGGTTGTCTCAACAGATAAACTATTTACATTTTGTAATTTAGAGTGTTCAGAAAAGTATACCTTTAATCTTAAAGATCGGAAAAAAAAAATCCTGATCAAGATCCAAGGTAAACCAAATCTACAGGATATTAATAGGACAATATAACAGACCCCGATTAAGCACTTTAATCTGTGGGCCAGTTAAAACATTTGATGAAATATTCACCACTAGGTCAGAGGATTTCTCTTCTGAGTTGGATATTGTTGCGTCCCACGTGCTGGAATCATCCTTCCTGTGGTTTGGTTGTAATTCACCTTTCCTCCTGTGTTTTATACTGCCACTGCGGGATCGCTTTCTCCTATAGTTGGAGTGTCCATAGTGCCTCCTAAAAAAGGTATAGTATACTGATCATCAGAAAGTTCTGAATCTGTAATGTAGGGCTCAACTCCCTTATAGCATCTCCTGGGCCCTCTTTCATTTCTTCTTGGACCCCTAGAGTCAGATTCCTGTCCCTGCCAACAGTAGATTTTCCCTGTGGCATAGTCATCCAGATCTCGCTGCCATTTCTGGCATTTAGTTTTCTCAATATCGCCACAAAATTTCTGTAGGTAAGTGGTCATCTTATCTTTCAGGGTTTGTAACTCCTGTGTGGGTACCATCTCTGTCAGCTGAACATCCCTTTCATTAAGCCGTATGTTGACAAGATCAATTTCTTTCTGTAAGAATTCGATATTTAGTAGCAGAAGATCTTGAGAGTATTTGTTAGATATGGCTTCAAATCTTTCCTTAAATGGCACATTTGTAGGAAAGAGATTGGGTCTCAGATGAGAGCGCATACCACGTGGGATGCGGAGTCATCTATAATATTCACCAAGGGTTGATAAATGCAATTCAAGAGAGATCAGCCATTTGGAGTCTGCCTTACATTTTCGCTTCACATTCTCCACAGTGGGCACACTTAGAAAGGTAACATCTCCAGATATACCCAGGAGGATACGGTCAGCGTCCTGACTGGTTTAGGCATAAGTATAAATAGGCAATACATACACCAATCAGTGAAAACCTTGTTAATGTACAATATGAAAAAACAGTTGAATAAATATGAATAACATTCCTTATCAAAAGGCAGTTATTTAAAGTGCATGTTTTTCATAATAAACATTGTATAGCAAATTCACAATATATAAATACATATTTCAAACAAGTGATGGACACTGACTTGATTGGCAATTAGGCTGAACCGGACACAGGCAGAGGCCTCTGAAAAAAATAATTAAAAAAAATAATATATATATATATATATATATAAATCATGCAAAAGCATGATACAGTACCTATTCCTGGATGTATCCGGGGCACGGCGTACGCACACATCAATTGCGCATGCCCAAAGATGGCGTCCAAACCGGAAGTTCGGCCAAATGGAACGCACACGGCAAGGAAATCCCTACTGCGCATGCACACACGCTGTCCTTGCGTTCCAGTCGTACTGCGCATGCGTGGGCTGCGGCGCTAGTGTAAATAGAAATATATTGAAAAATAGAGAATGGACTAAATAGAAAGGATCCATGGGCAATACAGAATCAAGTAGACTCTGCAAAGATCACATGGAAAGGAAACTAACAACTGTATCCACCCAAAGATTTGTATACCAAACAAAAGCTCACTAGATTCATATTATCAGAATGCAATACCCTGGGACTCAACATTATACTTAGACTATCAGAATCGCTAGAAATAATCTCATCATACTTGGGCTTTCTTGGCTAGACCCATATCAAAAATGTCAACATATAGAGATACTGCCAATATAAGCAGTCACCATAATGGAGATAGAATAAATTGACATATGACATACATATGGAATACAGTCAGGAAAGGGACCATATTGTTTATTACATAATCATTTCATTCAATATTTCTGTATTTATCAAGTATGCCTTGAAAAAGCGACTGGAGGATGTGAAACGGTCGTAGGCTCTATTGTCTTCTAACAGTGTTGCATGCACAATATACTGTAGAGTAAAAATAAACCTTTTTTTGCAAGTGGTGAGTGCCGTGATGTCTATTTTTCTACATGTTGACATTTGTTAAAGTCTTACTTCTATACGCACTGAGCACCGCTACACAAAGGCTATCGAACTACAAGTCCCAGTAAGCACAAGCACAGGAATCTGTGACGCTGCAAGCTAAAGGTAGTGCCAACCATTATCCCTTCTACATGTTGCACAATACTTGATTCTGTATTGCCCATGGATCCTTTCTATTTAGTCCATTCTCTATTTTTCAATATATTTCTATTTACACTGGCGCCGCAGCCCACACATGTGCAGTACTACTGGGATTCAAGGACAGCATATGCGCATGCGCAGTACGGATTTCCTTGCCGTGTGCATTCCATTTGGCCGAACTTCCGGTTTGGATGCCATCTTTGGGCATGCCCAATGGATGCGCGTGGACGCCGTGCTCTGGATACATCCAGGAATAGGTACTGTATCATGCTTTTGCATGATATATATATATATATATATATAGGATCCAAAAATCAGGCAGCACTCCAAAGTAAGAAGAAAGTAGAAAAAGGTGCTTTATTGGTCCATATAAACACGACGTTTCAGCTCAACACGGGAGCCTTTCTCACTTGAAAAAGGCTCCTGTGTTGAGCTGAAACGTCGTGTTTATATGGACCAATAAAGCACCTTTTTCTACTTTGTTCATACTTTGGAGTGCTGCCTGATTTTTGGATCCTACTACATCAGGTCTTGACACAGAAAAAAAGGGAGGATTCCTCCAGCTCACCTTATCATAGGTATAGTGGTTAGCGCACGGGTCCTCGTGTCGGCGCACGTACTTGCATAGAAAAAGAATATAAAAGATTAGATCCAGCGCTGGAAATTGGTGCATCTGGTAAAAACAGGAAACTTCTTCCAAGTTTTATTTTCGTAAGTTTAAAAGCAGTGAAAAGTAATGGAAGCGGGTTTAGTCCAGAGTACAGAGGATGGTTTGAAAGATAATAGGCTGTAGCCTTGATATCTAATAGTGTATTAAATGGGTCAAAATTTTGAGTAGGTGCAAAATTAAGACCTAATGACAAAACTTCGGTTTGTTCTTTGGTAAGAATGGTTGATGAAAGGTTGGTGATGTTCAGATTGGATGATAATTTCTGCGGGTACGGGGGCGACAGCTCTGCTCTTAGTCCATGGTGTTTATGCTTACGGCCGCCTCTCCTGCCTCGTTTTTTGACGTATATTTGTTTTTGTCGAATCTGGAATTATTTTTGAATCTTCCTCTCAAATCTTCATTATCTGTTCCCTCGTTTTCTCCATCCCCATAATCAGGCTCGGTGGAACTAAAACTGACTCTGTTTTGATATTGTCCTTATTTTCTTTGGTATTTTCGTTGTTTTAGAATGGGTTTTATTTTGTTGTAATTCCTCCCCCTATTTTTCCATTCATATAGCTCGTTGTTTGCGTAATTGCGCAGATCTCGTTGAAACTTAGTTCTTTTAATTTCTGCTATTGATTTGTCAACTTTGTCTATGCTGTGAGAAGTACAAGTTTCCAGTGTGATGAAATTGGGTAAGCTGGAAAAGGACTCCAACTTTCCTTTAATTTATCTCAACAATATATATATATATATATATATATATATATATATATATATATATATATATATATATATATATATTCTTTCAGTGGCCTCTGCCTGCTTCCGATTCAGCCTAATTGCCAATCAAGTCACTGTCCATCACTTGTTTGAAATATGTATTTATATATTGTGAATTTGCTATACATCTTTATTATGAAAACCATGTATTTTAAATAACTGCCTTTTGATAAGGAATGTTATTCATATTTATACAACTGTTTTTTTGGAAATTGTACATTAACAAGATTTTAACTGATTAGTGTATGTATTGCCTATTTATACTTGACACTGTGTGTAGCGTGCAGTAGCTTGAGAAAGGTTTTATGACTAATCGAAATGTCGCTCACTTGTGGTGAATAAATTCACCCTGTTTCATCTACTCTGAAGTCCTGGTGCCGTTATTTTGTTCTATGGTCTATATATAAATCTAAAAAAAAAAAAAAATTATATATATATATATATATATATATATATGAGACAGCATATCTATAGCACTATGACCCTATAGCTATGGATAGGATTAGATACAGCGGCTCAGCAGATAGTATCACACACGATCGGATTAGATACAGGGCCCATCTCGCTGACATTGCGGCTCCAGCGCTGGACCCAGGAAAGGTAAGTATAAGAATTGTTTTGCTTTTTTATGTGTTACTAATTATTTTTGTGTGTTTGTTGATACGTTCGGTTGTTGGACTACTTTGATAACAGCGTTTTTTTTATTCTCAATAAAATGGTTAAAGAGGGTTGTATGTGGGATTTTAATTTCAATAAAATATTTTTTCTATGTCTGAATCTTTTTAAGCTTTATTAATACCGACTTAGTGATAGCTGTTGGCTGAATGACAGCATCCATTACTAAGGTGGGCCCAGTGTTAGACATAGTTAGAAGAGGCTAACACTAACCCCCATTATTAGCCAGGTACCCACCGCCACCAGGGGTACCGGGAAGAGCCAGGTAAAATCCAGTACTCGACCATCTGTAGTGACGGAGGGGTATTGGCGCGGCCACAGGCTGTTATTATCAGGCTGGGAAAGCCCAAAAACAGTGTCCCTTCCCACCCTGGTAATGCTAGCCCTATGCTGCTGTGTTGTATCCGGCTGGTTATAAAAATGGGGGAACCCCACGTCGTTCTTTCCAATTATTTATTTATTTAAAACTTACGTGGGGTACCCCATTTTACATAACTAGCCAAATACAACACAGCAGCAGCTGCCTAGCATTACCACTGTGGGAAGGGCCACTGTTTTTGGCCTTTCCCCTGCCTGTTACCAGCCTGCGGCCGCCCCGGTGCTCGACCATCACTTCAGATGGTCAGGTACTGGATTGTACCCGGCTCTTCCCGGCACCCCTGGTGGCGGTGGGTACAGGAGTAATAATGGGGGTTAGTGTTAGCCTTTTCACCAGCTAACACTAGGCCCGCCTTATTAGTGGACGCTATCAATCAGTCAGCGGCTATTACTAAGGCACTAGCGATAAAGTTTAAAAAAAAATACAAAGACATAGAAAAAATAGGTTTATTGAAATAAAAATCCCCCACACAACCCTCATTAACCATTTTATTGAGGATAAAAAAAGACGTCCTCCAATCTGACGTAGTCCAACGACCGAAGCTCTAAAAAAACACAAAGACAAAAAAAAAACATTAGTAAGGGCCTGTTCACATCACCGCAGCCCTTCCGTTGAGGGGTTCCGTCGGAGGTTTCCGTCGTGTAACCCCCCAACAAAAAGGCAAACTGAAACCTCAGCTCCCGTTTCCCTCACCATCGATCTCAATGGTGACGGAAACGTTGCTAAAGGTAACCGTTTGTCACCGTTGTGACAGGGTTCCATTGTTTTGCATTGTCAACTGCGCTATTGATTCCGCCAAAACAAGGGAACCCGTTCACAACAGTGACAAACGGAACCCATTAGCAAAGTTTCCATCACCATTGAGATCAATGGTGATGCAAACGGAAGCTAAGATTTCCGTTTGCCTTTCCGTTGAGGGGTTAACCCGACAGAAACCTCAGACGGAACCCCTTAATGGAAGGGCAACGCTGATGTAAACAGGGCCTTAAAAATAGGGCCCATGTGCATGTGTGATACTGTTTGTTGGACCCTGTATCTAAGCCTAACACATGGTAGGCTTAAAAGGGGTTGTCCAGTCCCTAAACATTGACGGCCTATCCTCAGGATTGGCCATCAATAGATGATGGGTCGGGGTCTGACTCTCAGGACCCCCGCCAATCAGCTGTTTTGTAGAGGGTGCAGCGCTCGTGAAGTACGACTCCCGAGACCCCCACAAATCAGCTGTTTTAAAGGGGGTGCAGCACTCGTGAAGTCATGCTCTGCGCCCAGCGCTGTGACGTCAGTGCCTCCTCTGAACTCCGGAAAAAGTGGGGGGAGTACTGTCAGTTACTATAGTAACGGGGGCCTGTGTAGTTTATTGCATGGGCCCAAGTTACTACAGTGACTTTTCATTGATGTGGTGCGGGGGCCATGGGCCCCCTTCGCTTCGGGGCCCAGTCGCAATTATGACCGCTGCGACCCCTATAGGAACGCCACTGTAAGAACCTCATGTTCATGTTTATACATTTTGCTTAGGATCAATAGATCAATGTAGAAAAAGTGAATGTGCAGTCCATGTCTTTTTTCACCTGTTGGATAAATATATTGTCTGTCCCCTCATTATTATTTTTTTACCTTGGTACCTGCACTTCACCCATTTGTCCCTGGATTTTTGAATTAGCAGGAGACTGAATAAGACTTTGTTCAGACAATGCAGCATTGCTGCAGATTTTGCATGTGTTTTTTTTAAGTCAAAACAAGGAACGAAACCTCAACAGAAGAAATATATAAAAGAATGCCTTATAGCTTATAGGTATGCTCTCCTAGATCCAATTCTGGTTTTGACTTAATAGATGCATGCAAAATCTGCAGCAAATCTGCACTGTGTCAACAAGGCCTTATAGTTTCTACCAATTTGCTCTCAGTTTGTCCACTGAGACCACAGTAGCTGTTCATATGGTTGTTCATATATCTGTTCATATGGTTGTGGTGTTGTGTGGTATTTTTGTGTTGCTGTAGAGCTGTGCCTGTGGGGGGACATGGTCCATAGCGAAGGTGGCTTAACCTGTCAGCATGGGTGCTGTTGGGCTCTTGGTTTACTCCACCTACAGGTGCTGTATTGCGACTGCAGTGGTTGTGTAGAGACCCACTTCAAAGAGGTCACCGTACATATAATGTGGCGTTGCCCAAGATTAGTCAGGTGCTGGCAGGAAGTGATCGACATCATCAACTCCACATATCATGTGAATCTTGATAGTAGTCCACTGGAATGTGTGCTTGGATATGAGGAAGACCTGCCAATATTGAATGGTGGAAAACTTTTTTATTTACATTGCTGCATTCCGAGGGCCATAAGTTTTTTCCTTAAATGTGGCTGTATGAGGACTTGTTTTGTAGCAGGAGTCGTCAAATTTTTAATGGCACCATTATGAGGTACATATAAGTTGTCGATTAAATTTTATTTACTGCTTTGTGGGGAATGGAAAAAAAGCATTTCTGTTATTTTTTTTTGCAGGTATTTTGTACGTCATTCACCATGCAGTATAGATTATGTGTCCACTTTAATATATGAGTTGTTATGAAAGCGGCGATACAGAATATGTATAGGAATATTTTTTTAACACCTTTGCACAAAAAAGCAATTATTATGGAAAAATATTTTTTTTCGTTAATTACTTTTTTAATACATTTTATTTAACTTTATTTTGTTATTTATTTTTTAGTCCCACTAGGTGATTTCACAGTGCAATCTTTTGATTGCTGTTATGGTGCTTTGGTATGTTCAGTATACCAAACCATTATTTCATGTTAGTAATAAACTGTGCCTGATAAAAAAAAAAAAATAGACATGGCAGGCCTTGGGACCTTTGTTAGGCTCCTGGCTGCCGTAGCAATTCATTGGCTCACCGTGATTACCTAAAGGGCGCTGATTGGGTGGCAGAACGAGCCCCCTACCTCTCTAGCCACTTGGATGCTGTGGTCGTTAATGACTGCAGCATCTAAGAGGTTTTTTAACTCTAATCCCAGCTGTTGCAGCGGCATATTGGCTGTATATTTGAGTCTGCACCCACTGCTGATGGTATGGGTACAACACCTTTGCCCCTGTCATTCACTGGACATACGATTCCATCCTATTGTGGTAATAACACAACAATTAGGACGTAATAGTACATCCAAATGAAAAAGGGGTTAATTATAATGACAAATTCTGACGATTTCATTTATACCATGAAATAACACCCAGTGGGACCTCTGGTGATGTTGGCTATGAGCAAATCAACTCTCTTCAATTAATACATTTATGATGTTTCTATTAAAAATCATTTAAGGCACATGAAAATGATATTTACATGTAACTTTTAAATTTCATCTCATTTCATTAAACAGGCATTTATGAACAAAAATTTAATTGTTACTCATTATACTAATGAATCATATTCATGTTGAAAACATACAATAGGTATGTAAGGACATGTCAGGGTATAGGTAGAATGACTCTCATTTGATATCTTATCTTATAGTGCATAAACCAGGTCAAGGAGTGTTGTTATTATTTGATCCCACTAGAACCATTTGTCAAATGAACTTGATTTATTTCTATCTTACGAAGCATTCACATGAGGAATGAATTTTTACACTGGCTCAAGGGTCACATACATTTTAAAGTCTGATGAACATTTTAGGAACAATTTGTTCTCATTGATCCCACAAGACTGACATAACGGCAGCTCAGTATGAATCATTATTGAGAGGATAGGCTAAACTAAATATTTTAACATTGTAAAAACAGTGTAATACAAAAAAAATAACGCTTATAAAGGAAATAAATAGGCATTTGACCAACGTTACTAATTAAAAACAGTTTCCTTAGTAATTGGTTATTGCTTTGTGAAATGTTTTAACAACTGTAAAATGTAGAACATGTAGGATTTATAAATTCTCTTACTATGCTCTCCTATTCATAGAGTGATCTTACTCCAGCTACGTAGAAACATGTACTCACAAAACTAATTAACCCCTTCCTGACATTTGACGTATTCATACGTCATGAGTGAACCCGCTCCATACGATGCCAGTGTCGGCTGTATGTTACAGCCTACACTTCAGAGTAACGAGCGGCATCACACTTGAGCGTAATCCCGCTCATTTAACTCGTTAAATGATGCGGTCAATAGGGCTTAATAGAAGCCTGTCAGAATCACGATATACTGCAATACACTAGTATTGCAGTATATCGTGCAAGCGATCTAATGATCGCTGGTTAAAGTCCCCTAGGGGGACTAATAAAAATAGTAAAAATGAGTTAAATAAAGGTTTTTTTTTAATGTAAAAATAAAATAGAAAATTAAAAGTTCAAAAACCCCATTTTCCCCCTAGAGCATAGTAAAAATAAACATAATTGGTATCGCCGCGTCCGTAAAAGTCTTAACTATTACAATACATCATTATTTTACATGCACGGTGAACGCCGTAAAAAAAAGAAAATTGTAAATGCCAGAATCTCTATTTTTTGGTCACCTCATCTCCCACAAAAAATGAAATAAAAAGTGATCAAAACAATGCATGTATACCAAAATGGTATTATTAAAAACCACAGCTTATCCCACAAAGTATAAGCCCTCATACCACTTAATCGACGGAAAAATATAAAAGTTATGGCTCTCAGAATTTGCCGACACAAAATAAATTTTCTTTTTTACAATTAGGTTTTTACTTGTAAAAGTAGTAAAATATAGAAAAAACTATATATATTTGGTATCGCCGTAATTGTATTGACCCACAGAATAAAGTTAATGTTGTTTTAATTGCACAGTGAATTCCGTAAAAACGGCGTGCAAAAATCAAGCCCTCATAGGACTATATCGACGGAAAAATAAAGAAGTTATGGCTTTTTGAAGGTGGGGAGGTAAAAACTAAAATTAAAATCTTAAAAAGGGCTGCGGCGGGAAGAGGTTAAAGAATCTACTGAGATTTTTTTTAAAAAGGCGTTAATTACCTGTAAACTGTCATATTGGCATGAAAACTTAATGAGATGATTGGTACATTTAATAAACATAAATTAAAGGCAAGATATTAATAGAAAAATAATTAGAAATTAAATTATGTACTTATGTATATTTGTAATATGTCCTTAACATAGTCTTTGGGTAGTCAAGTGTGAGGAAGTATGTGCCTATCTCCTTTCTGTGCCAATATGTGCCACCAAAATGGCTGACATGAATTTTAATTGGTCACGTGCCGAGAGAGAGAGAAACAGAGAATCCAATGCACAGCCTACACCAGCTGGAAAGTTCAGTGAATACGTGTAAGCTGTGTGCATTCCCATAAAATGTCGTTTGGGTTTTGCATAGCAGGTGCTCATTATTTTAACCCTTTGAAGACTTTAACCATACACCAAACAAACATTAATGGGGATAATATTATTAATAAAAAGCAATCACTGCCTTTTAAAACTGTTTCATATATTACTCTGTAAGAACATTGAACAACTGTAGATTTTACCTTTTAATATCAATTATTATACACAAAATGACTGAATCCTTAAGTATTTAACCTTGTTACTATGACCAACCTAAAACATCACTTGTAAAAAAAAATATCATAAGGCTGGAATTACTGTCATAGCTGCGTCTCCTAAACTGGCTTAAAAGGGTGGAAAATTGTAAAATTGAGAATTGTATTTTAGAATATATATTATGTTAAGGGAAATGTTTGAGCTCGATAGAAGAAATGGAAAAAAGTTATAAAGCTATATTGCAAATGTTTGCTCTCCTGTTCCATGATGGCACACCCACTCACCAGAAGGAAATACAACATTGGATCTACAAGAAACACACAGTCTCAAGCTAAAAACAAAGTTAGACTCTATTCATATCGCGTTTTTGCATACTGTTTAAAGGTACTGTTTAATTTTCTGGTCAAATTTACCTTTAAAACATGATGCAACAGGACACAAAAATGATGCAGGCCCTTTTTTGTCCAATTGAAATTCAATGGCAAAAGGATCCTGTTGAATTATTTTTTAAAGGAAACCCAGTACAAGATTTTAGGTCACTAAACCACCAGAATGTCATTATAATGCTGGGTTTTGGAATCCTAAACATACCCCTTTCAAAAATATTAGTCCTGAATGTAAATTATAATCAAAGAGTCCTGAGACAAGTACAGCCGGTACACCTCGACTTACTGCATAGGCACCGGATGCCGCTAGACTCGTCTCACCCGCACTCTATTAGAATTTATATTTAGACAAAATGCTAAAATGTATATATAACCTATAACTCACTAAGAATTAACCAAATCAGTATAGTGCAAAAAATATATAATTTTATTAATGCATGGCTTAAACTACTGCTATAAAATCACATGCAAATACATAAGACATTTAACATCACAAGAGAGTAGAGAATCATGACCAGCAAAAATGTATTACTATATATCTGAGAATCTAATACTAACTCAAGTTAGTCATAATGACAATATGCCTGTCCGTCCTTCACCTCACTTTCTGATGTGTGTTTTGGAAGGAAGAACATAGCAAAACGCACATTGGAAGGTGAAGTGGAGGACGGACAAGCATATAGTCATCTTGACGTCGGTATTATATTCTTGGGTATTGTGCCATACGTTGTTGCAGCTTCATTGCAGTATAAACTAGATTATGGAACAGATTTCCCATTGACAACAATGGAAGGTGTAATGCACATGGACTCCGACTCAGATTTCAGCATGGAATCGGCGTCAGAATCAGTACCTTCTGGCTTTACACAACACTGCACTCTTGGGCCGAATTCAGACGACCGCTGTATACGTCCATGTGACGGTCGTTAAAATAATGTCCGTCACACGGACACATGTATTTCAATGGGGCCGTTCACAGGGCCGTTGTTACATAGAACATGTCCTATTTTCTTCCGTTTTCACGGATCCCTTAATAGACTCAAGTCTATGGGAATCTGTGAAAACGGGACCCTCACCGGTGCAACTCGGACGTGAAAAACTGAGATTTGAGACGAAATCCGATCAGTTACCCAAAAGCAGCCCAACATTTGTATAATACCAATACATACATTTTAAACTATGCACAAAGTTCATCCGATGCAGCATATTAAAAGGAAAATAAATAATTCTATAACGTCACCTTGCAGAGTTCTCTTTAGTCAGAAAAATGTGCTGCTTTTTGGCAAACTCTGCATAAAACACTTTCTAAACTCAAATGGTCCAAGAAAAACCCTTTAATCATTTATCAGTTCTATATTAGCACAATGGAATGGCCCTTGTTAAATGAAACCTAACAGAAGAAATTAAAACTGTTGGTTAATATCATATTTCTCCGATTGCTTAAAGTTACAGGCCCAAAGCCTGAAGCTGTACTACTGAGAAATTCTGTAAAATCTATGAATACTTCTGATTTAGTTTAGGTGTAGTGTTGTCATGTTGGAGTATTGTGTATCCACAAAGTTGCTGTGTAGTGTGATTTAAATAAACATAAGGCCTTTATGAAAACACTAGGGCAAATTTACTAACGCTGTATAATAAAGCATGTATAATACATTCAGTGCATCTTGCTGGATATATGACACTTTTTTCTTCCATATACCATCTCTCGATTGGCTTAGTTTACAACAGTTTTTTGCAACAAATTTTGGAGCAGTTTGGTGCATTTTAAGCCATGTCACATTTTCACAATAAGGCTATGTTCACATGCTTAGCAAAAAACGTCTGAAAATACACAGCTGTTTTCTAGGAAAAACAGCTCTTGATTTTCAACCGTTTTGTTAGCAACTCGCATTTTTCTTCTGCATATTTTATGTCCGTTTTTGGAGCTGTTTTTTTTATAGAGTCAATGAAAAACGGCTCCAAAAACGTCTCAAGAAGTGACATGCACTTAAAGCAAATTTAATGTGACAGATAACAAAAGAGGTTTAGGGGAGACAAGGTAAATAGCATTTAGTGATTTTATAAAACCTGATTATGTAACCTATAGTTTGAAGCAATAAGATATAGACCATTAAATATTAATATAAATGTTCCGTTTTTAAAACATAAGAATATAAATCATAGACAGTAGACACATCACATTTATTAAGACCTGTGTTTCATACGTCAATTTTAAACTGAATTTCGTTGCAGTGAAATGTGCAAAATGTATTAATAGGCACATCCGAAAGACAGAAAATAAAATCTACGCCTGTCAGAAACTTGGGGTCCCTGCCCCCTCCCAGTTACCCCTTCTCACTTTCTTTGCCACTTTCAAAAGTGTCGAGAGGAGAGAAAAGCCAGAAAGTGCTGCGCAAATATGACATTAGGCCACAAATCATAGTCTTTATTTTAAACCATATATATTTGTTAAGAAATAAAATTATGTAATTATTAAACAACAATATATATATATATACCTTTATTTCAATGCAAACTTACTTTATGAAATGTCCTAAAGTATGCAGCTTTTTCATCTGGGAATTTTTCTAGCCTTCTTGGTCCTTTACTTGAGGCCTTCTTAAAAACTAACCAGCAGCGCCTAAAAATCTGAGAATAAAAGTATAAATCAATAAATTCCAATTTAACTTGAAGAAAGATTTAGTAATCTAAAAGCAGCAGAGCAGAACACAAAAACACTTTAATAGGTTAGATAAAAAGTTAGCTTTAAAATAGTATGTATGTTTCATCCAGATATTTTTGGGTTGCAGGAACTTTATAGTCTATGCTTTTACTCACTGGGCTGTAGTTATCCTACTGTGTTGACATTTATGTATAGTGATATTTTAAATACACTCCTCTTCTGCCACTGGAATTTACCAGTGTTTTCTGCACAACTGAACATATCTCAGACTAGTATTTGGTAAAACACACATTAAAAAGTAACGTTGCTAATTTATATTTCATGTATTTTTCACAATAAGCGTTTCATAAATAATGGTGTGGATATATATAGCATAGTATCATAGTTTGTAATGCATAAGTCCATCCAGTTAAGCCTTTTATTCTGCAATGTTGATCCAAAGAAAGGCAAAGCCCCCATGAGGCAAAAGCCAATACTCCTCATCTTAGGGAAAAAAATCCTTCCTGACACCAATATGGCATTTAGAATAAATCTCTGGAACAACGATCCATTTAACATAAACTAGCACACAAAACGTGTAATATTATTATACTTAAGAAAGACATCCATATACATATATGTTCGTTTTTTTTAAAAAAAAAACTTTTTATATGCCATGTACAGATGGAGCTGTCTTTATCTTGACTTTTAACACATTAAATACACAGTGGAAAGATCCATTATCTTGACTTTTTCAATGACTTTTCAATGGCTTTTGTTGTGTGATATCACGCTGTTATCAGAGTCAAGATAAAGATGGCTACATCCGTATATACATATATGCCATGAAGCTTCCAGCGCATAGATTTGAGCTGATGTTAGTTTTTGGGGAGGTTTGGAATTCTGAACTTGTTGAGTCAGCAGAGCGTTGGCAACTTTTATGCACTACGAGCCTCAGCACTCGGCGACACCGCTCTATAGCTTTAAGTGGTCTGCCACTTCACGCTGAGTTGCTGTGGTTCTTAAACTATTCCACTTTGCAATAATACCACTCTTAGTTGAACATGAAATTTCACACATTGACTTGTTCTACAGTGTTATCCTATTACACAGTACCATGCTCAAATTCAGTGAGCTGTTTAGAACGACCCATTCTTTCACAAATGTTTGTAAAGACAGACTGCATGGCTAGGAGCTGGATTTTATACATCTGTGGCAATGGAACTGAACAAAACACCTGAATTCAATGATTAAGAGGTGTGTGTCCCAATACTTTTGTCCATATAGTGTATAGATTTTATTATTATAATTTGCTTTTATTGCAGAAAAATAATTTTAACACTATTTGTTTCAAATAACAACTAAAGTCTAATACAATAAATATGCTCACCAACCTCTAATTTTTTTATTGTTTCCTCCCCAAACTTATTGACTCTAAGGGTATGTTCACACGGGCTATTTTCGGCCGGAAAAACAGCGTTCTGTTCCGACGCAGCATTTTTTACCACGTAAAGAAACAGACGCGAAAAAGAAGTGCATGTCACTTCTTCAGCCGTTTTTGGAGCCGTTTTTCATAGACACTTTAGAAAAACGGCCATAACAAAACGCCCCGAAAAACGTGAGTGCCTTAAAAAACGTCTGAAATTCAGGAGCTGTTTTCCCTTGAAAACAGTTCCGTATTTTCAGAAGTTTTTGATTTTGTGTGTGCACATACCCTCAAGATATACTTACATTTGGCTTATGTGCTCGTACTACAATGTAAGCCTACGGGAAAAACATTCCGCAATGCAAGTACTAAAAAAATCTGTTCAAGCATATTTTTCCTTTAGGTATACATTGTCGTTTTACACATACGCCACTTATGAATGCACCTTAAATGTAAAATCTGAGAAAGAGAAAATTTCCCAGTATAAAAATAAATAAAAAGGATCCAGAAATGTCTTTATGAGTTTCCAGGACTTTTTAAAGTCTCTAAATATTATAGGCAAGAATCAACAGGGTGCAGGGCTTACGACTAAAAAAATCCATTCACTATCGTGAACCCGATGGGTTTTCCCGGTCACCCACATAAGTAAAACTAAAGGATGACAGAATGCAACACTGCCACATAAGGTAAAAGTTTCGTTTTGGGAGGAATTTCGGCACTGATCTAATAGTAGGCCTGAATGCAACTGGCTGAGGATCACTGCTCTAGCTATTAAACAAATGGAACACATGAGGCCCAATTTGGTTATTTACATGACACGCAGTTGCTATATTTTCCGCTGGTTTTGTAAATAACAGCTATTAACATATATACTGTAGATGGAAATATAACGTGTTGAGTCAATACATTTAATACTTTTGATTAATAATGAAACATTTTACATTGAAAAATAACCTGAAAAGGATTCTATTTAAGATTCTAAAAAAAGGTGAGTAATGTGTACAATGCAATATACAAAGATTATAAAGTAGATAAGAAAAAGTAATATTAATATAAAGGAATTCAAACAATGTTCAGTTCAGGTGAATAATATAAAATATATCAAACATCAACAACCTAGAAAATATCTATGGAGGTGACAGTAAAATCAATTGTTGAGGCACTGGGTTAGAAATAATACATGTTTTGCAAGTATATATATATATATATATATATATTTTTTGGCACTGGCAAATAAAACAAGTCCCTAAAATGAAGACCCTCTATTCCCTTTTATTATCCGGATTAGGCCAATAAGTCTCGTTGCATTGCCTACAATAAGGAACTGACACTTCTCTGTATTTAGCAGAGGCTATTTGTTAGTGTTTTCTCCTTTAAATCCCAGATATGTTATTTAATGACATAATGAATGAATAGGAATTATTTTCTGATAGGAGCATATTATTTTATTGTTGTGTTACAACAGAACTTGTTCAAATTTGGTTAGACATTGTAGAATTTCAATGCGGATCAAAATCTGCAACAAATTACAGAACATTAAACTAGAAATCACATCAATGTGTAGCGGATATAAATCTGCACAGAATTCCGGGTATGCTGGAGATTTTCAAATCATGCAATGCAAAGGGTGAAATCCGTGGAAAATCTGCAGCAAAATCCACATGTCTTTATGTATCCTTAAAGTGTAGCTAAACATTCCACAAACTTCTGACATGTCATAGTGACATGTCAGAAGTTTGGATTGGTGGGAGTCCGAGCACTGAGACCCCCACCAATTGCTAGTACGAAGCAGCTGAAGCACCCCTGTAAGAGCCAATGTATCAGAGTACGGGCTCATAGACTTTCTATTGAGTCCGTACACCGATACATTTATTTCCAGAAAAAGAACAGAAACGAAGCAGCTGAGCGCTCACACGATCATTTCAGCTGCTTCGTTCTAGCGATTGGTGGGGGTCTCCGTGCTCGGACCCCCACCAATCCAAACTTCTGACATGTCAGAAGTTTGTCGAACGTTTAACTACACATTAAACGGGGCACTATCTTTTTAATTACCTTCTCTCTATGTTAAAGACCATCTGCCAAATAGCAAATTTGTGAATCACTTCATTAACTGTAAATAAAGTTTTACCACCATAGAATTGCTCCAAAGTGCCAGGTACTAGGTGTCTCACTCCATGCCAAGCTTAAAAGAGAGTCAGACTTCAGTTCTGGGAAGGTGTCTGATTGTACTGTAAGGCCGAATTCAGACGACCATAGTATACGTCCATGTGACTGCCGTTAAAACAACAGTGTGAAGTGTCCGTTGAAAAATAGAATGTGTCCTATTTTCTTCTTTTTTATGGTTGCCTCGAAAGACTGAAGTCTATGGGGATCCGTGAAAACGGGACCCGCACGGGTGCAACTTGGACGCAAAAAACTACAGTTTTTCACGTCCGAGTTTTTCACTCGTTCGTGTGAATCTGGCCTAAGTAAGGGAAAGGTTGTGCCAGCATGTATAGTGCTGGCAGATTTCACGGGCTGTATAGAAGCCCCCAAAAATATAGTGAATTGCTAGAAGCAGTGCAACTGGTTCAGGCTACTCTGAGGGGGGGGGGAATAAGGTATGAGCAGCAACGCCACTAGTTAAACAATCAAAAGCATGAATGTTAGAACATTTTATTTCATATTTTAATGAAAGGACAGGTACGCTTTAAAATGTTTTGGGGGGATCCACAAATTGTTTTACATTATATTCTCAAATCAGCTTTCATGACATCAGACTTTTACTTTGAGAAAACAATATAATATAAAGTATGAGCTATGTGAACTGACAATTTCATCTTTACTTTAAAAGTTACATCTGTCAATATCACAAGAGAACAAAAATACATACTATACACCAATCAGCCATAACATTAAAACTAAATGCCTAATATTGTGTAGGTCCCCCTCATACACCAAAACATCTTTGACCGGTCGAGGCAGGGACTCTACAAGATCTCTGATGGTTGTCATGGCAGTCCAGGGGCTTAATGAAGGCCCCCAGCACTGCCTTTATTAATCTCCTCTGCCTCTGGCAGGGCTTAACAAGAGCCTGTAAAAATGACAATATATTGCAATACATATATTTTACCATTTTTCCTCTGATGTAAAAAAAAAAAGTCCCTAAAATTGGTATCGCTGCTTCCGTAAAAGTCCTAACTATTACGGTGAACGCTGTAAAAAGACAAAAATTCACAAAAAAAATCAATAAAAAGTGATTAAAAAGGCTCATGTGGCCCAAAATTGCACCAACAGAAACTACAGCATGCCCCGCAAAGCATAAACCCTCATAACGCTCAATCGATGGAAAATAAAAAAAGTTATGGCTCTCAGAATGTGGCGACAAAACACAAATTGTATATTTTACAATTAGTTTCTTCCTTGTAAAAGTATTAAAACATAAAAAAATACAATTTAAATTTGGTATCTCCTTAATCGCATTGACCGATAGAAAAAAATGTAACATAACATTTTTACTGTACGGTGAAAGACGTAAAAAGAAAAGCACTTAAAATATTGAGGAATCACTGTTTTTTCCTATTCCACCCCACAAAGAATGTTTTTCCAGTTTCCCAGTACATTATATGGTATAATAAATGGTGCCATGAAGAACTACAACTGGTCCCACCAAAAACAAGCCCTCATATGGCTTAATCGACGGAAAAATAAAAAAAAGTTAGGGCTTTTGGAAGGTGGGGAGGAATAAATTAAAACGAAAATCCAAAAAATGGCTGTGACGGGAAGGGGTTAAGTCCTGTAAGTTGTGAGGTAAGGCCTCTACGGATCAGACTTGTTTTTCGACCACATACGACAGATGCTCGATCGGATTGAAATGTGGGGAATTTGGAGGCCAGGTCAACACCATGAGCTCTATGTCCTGTACCCCAAACCATTCCTGAACAGTTTCTGCAGTGTGGCAGGGCACATTATCCCGTTGCCACGAAGGGGTGTACTTGGGTTGCAAAAATGTTTAGGTCAGTGTTTTGTTTTAAAGTGTCATTGATCAGTGCATCAAGAACTGACTGTTCACTTGCTGCCTAAATTATCCCACTTCTTGGCAGGTGCCACTATTACAAGATAATATATGTTATTTACTTCACCTCTGATTTTGATGATTTTTGTGATTTTAATGTTATGGCTGATCAATGTATATTCTAGTTCAGGATCAAAGTTTCAGTACCATGGAGCAGAACAATGATTTTGAGCTACAGCACAGAAATTGGTGGAAACCTAATTACAGTTTAACTGGTTCCCAACCATCCATGGTATTTATACGGCGGGCAGTCCAAGTCCTTAAAACCCACTCCATGGTATATCTAGTATATCGAGCGATCGGGCAGCTAAATGTCGAGTGCCCGGCAGTCAGAGATCCTGGAGAAAAGATAGAAGCAGTTTTCACTACTTCTTTCTTCTCTGATCTCTTGTACACAGCGCTCAATGAGCGCTGCGTATAGAATAGAGGCAGCAACAGGGCCACTGCCTCTATTGGTCCCGGTGATGATGTGACGGGTGAGATTTTACTTGCGATTTCGCTGCGTAAAATTTCCAACCAGAAATTGACCTGTGGTGCATATTTTTCGTACTGCAGCATGTCAATTCCTGCTGCTGAAAGTGGACTGAATTGCTGCGTTTTTCAGAGGAGATGTCACTATCTCCCAAAACGGAGAAATCCGCCGCAAAATCCGCACCATTTTCTGCAATAGAAAATACAGGAAATGGTGCCGTTTTTCCACAGCAAAATTTCGGCTTCTTTCTGCGGAATTGCTGCAGAAATTTTCTGCAGCAATTCCATTACGTGTGGACAAGCCCTAACAGTGACAATAGTCTAATAGTATAATAGGGCTGATTTAGCCGAAAGGTGTTTTCTGACCTTTGAGGGACGAAGATATAATAAAAAAATAAAAGTAAAATAAAGTATAATAAATTCACATAAAATACCCACCCAACAAAAAAGTTCTTAATCATTTTTGTAATGCTAGCACTGAACCAATTACCCTAAAATAGTTATGTAATAAATAATAATTTATGGTAGACAAAGATGATCACAAATAAAAGGCCTTTTTTAGGGTAAAACTATGTTATTACCAGAACTATATTATGTAAGCTTAAATATTCTAAAATAGCAAAAAGGATGTATAAAAATGCTTAAAAAAAGAAAACAGTATTTTTTCGCTAGCCTAACAAATAAAAAAGTTCTAGCAACTAACGCGCGCTAAAAATGGCTTAAAGGTGTCTGGTCCTGACGGCTCAAAATAGGCAGCTCCTGAACTGGTTAAGCAAGCTTATTCTTTGCATAAAGAAAAGTTATAAAATTTTCCAAAATACTAAAATAGTAAGTGCATTCACACGGTGCTAAAAAAATATGGCGTGTAAACGTGTCAAATATTTTTCTTTTTAAAATACAGGCGTTTTTGACTCATTTTCCATGTGGTTTTGACAGATTTTGTGTACGCTTTTTTGCAAGTTTTTTGGCACGCAATTAGGACTCGCATTGACTGTGGGAGCAGTTGGCGCGTTTTTGGTGCGTTTTACGCGTCAAAGAATTGACCTGACGCTTCTTTTTTTACACAATGCGTTATTTTAAATGAGCTTGCGTAAAAAAACGCGATGTATGTACTAACTGCGCTTTTCCATTGATTTGAATGCAATGCGTAATGCAGCATCTTTTGCCGTGTATATCGGCACATAAAGCACGCCAAAATACACGTCAAATAAATGCTGTATGTGAACAGGGCCTAACTGTATTAATTACTCATGGTTTTAAGATCTCAGCTGTCACTAAATATGAAACATTAGTGAACACAATGGCGCTTGACTTGTTACTCGTCCATTTTTTTCAAATACATTTTTGGGGGGATCCACAAATTGCCTTTCATTATTTTTGTCACCATTGAAAGTTGTCAAATACACAATAAAGATTTCAGATGTGAATTAGCAAACATTTACTGACAGTACGGAGCTGTGATAAGGAATTTTCTTTTTATGTACATCACTTACGCCCTATTCAAAACTTTCCACAATGAAAGGGGGAAGAGAAAGCATCACAGCTGCAAAATAGAACAGGAAACAATCTCACTTTTTAACAAAGGACACAGAAGATAAAGAAAAATTGCTATCCAGATGCTTTCACTACATGTTCAACATTTTATTTTTTCTAAAATCAGTTTTTATTAGAATTTTTACAAAATGCAAAATAACAATTTAAGTGCAAATACAGAAAGTGGCAGCTAAGCAGGCACATGAATCCAATAAGCTGCAAACAATTTAAAAAAAATCATCAACTCACATAAATGTGGTACAAAAGACATTACCATACTTTTAGACAAAGCATGTTATTACAGCTATTTAGCACTTGACTATAAATATAAAGAAAAAAATTGGGAAGAATAAGAATAAAATAAATAACTAGTCAAATAAAAAAGACAAAGGGGAAATTAGCATTGATTATTACAAAACATAGTTAAATTAGTCAAGTAGTTTTCAACCATAAGGTCCTAATATATAGGGGTTTTTCTTGTTTGTCTTAAGAAGGGAGGATCTTCATTCTTAAATAGATTTTTGTAGGCTGTGAGAGGGGTCAGTCCCAAACCTTGCTGTAGTGTCCTTTATAGTACCAACTAAGCTGTTTTCAGAGGCATGGGGTAGGACAGGGGCATAAGGGTATCATGCCATCAAAATGAAGTCTCTGGCCTCAAGATGTTGCCTGTAAGTGAGTTCCGTAAAGCATCCATTAGTTACTAATGCATAATCACCTCATGTGCAATACAACCCAGAAAATAAACTACAGCAGAGACACTCAGAGTAAGAAGGTGATGCAAA
This sequence comes from Rhinoderma darwinii, assembly GCF_050947455.1. NCBI lineage: Eukaryota > Metazoa > Chordata > Amphibia > Anura > Rhinodermatidae > Rhinoderma > Rhinoderma darwinii. The sequence continues at coordinate 123,737,059 of NC_134691.1, read as the reverse complement.
GAGGAAAAAACAAATCACTATTTATAAGTATGAAAGACGGCTCACATACATATTTTAGTTGAGGGTCCCCATTAGTATGTGGGTACTTATTTTCAACATAAGTGTTGAAGGTAATTTCCATTCCTGACGTTTTGTAGGGTGTTTCCCCAATTTTTCCCTCCACTGTTGACCTCTGCCCATGTTTGATTGTTACATAGTACGGTTGAAAAAATACATGTCTATCAAGTTCAACCATGGAATAAGATAATGGGAAGGGATATGGGTAAACTAAATAACTTTGTTTTACCCATATTAATCCAGAGGAAGGTTTAAAAAAAATAAAAAAATTACCCTTATGGCATTAACAAATCTCCCCTAAAAGAAAACATTTCCCTCCTGATTCCAAGTGGCGATCAGACTGAATCAACATTCAAACAAGAAATGTATATAGTGACATAGGCACTGATATGTTTTCGTTTTAAGAATTGATCAAAGCCTTTTTTAAAGCCCTGCGTTGACCAGCTCCTATTCCACAGATTCACAGTTCTTAAGACTTGTCACCTCTGGAGATTGAAGCTTTTTTTCTCCAGGGCGAGGTAGTGCCCCCTAGTCTTTTAAGAGGATTTTACATAGAAAAGGTTTTCACTATATTACTTGTATGGGTCATTCATATATTTATACAAGTTAATCATTCCCCATAACAAAGATACTCCATGCCACTTATTAGTTTAGTTGCTCTTTTTTGTATTTTTTTTCCAACTCCAGGACATCCTTTTTATGATCTCGAGCCCAGAACTGAACTGCATATTCTAGATGAAGCTGCACTAATGCTTTGTAAAGTGGTAATATTATATCCCTGTCCTGCGAGTCCATGCCTCTTTTAATACACGACACTATCCTGTTGGCCTTAGAAGCAGCTGATTGACATTGAATGCTGTTATTTAGTCTATGATCTACAAGTACACCCAGATTCTTCTCAACAAGTGACTCTTCCTGATTAGCTCCCCCTAGGAAATATGATGCATTCAGATTATTAGTACCCAGGTGCATAACTTTACATTTATCCACATTGGACCTCATTTCGTCAAGTGGATGCTTAAACACTCAGTGTATCCAAGTCAGCTTGTAATTTATGAACATCTTTCATAGACTGAACTATACTACAACCTTGGGTACACAACTTATAACTGGGCATGGCCGCACCATCCATGAAGCCAAATGAGCTTCTTGCCTCAGGCGGCGGCCTGCTGCCTCTCTCTGGGGGCGGCGGTGCCACTGAAACCAACCGCCGTCACCCCCGCCTGCACTATAATTGTACCTGCGTCTATAGGACGCAGATGCCATTACATGCATAAGCGCTGAATGGCCGGGCATGTTCCGTGCCTGGCCATTTGGCACCTTTCAATGACACAAGTGGCATGATGACATCATCTTGTCACTTGCATCGTTGAAAGGCGCTGATTGGCAGGGCAGAATGACTTGCCTTGTCATTCAACGCCTTTCAACTACATAAGTGGCGCGACTTGCGTCATTCAGGCCCAGCAGATCTGCTCAGAAGAGAGCAGGCCTGCATTGCCACAGGACAGTGCGGGAACAGGATCAGGTGGGTATGTAAAGGTTTTTTTTCTCTTAAAAGTGTGAGTGCCATTATCTGCAGGGGGGCTATATGAGTGGCACTATTTACAGGGGGCTATATGTAGGGCACTATCTATAGGGGGCACTATATGTGGGGCAATATCTACAGGGGAGCTATGTGTGGGGCACTATCTACAGGGCGAAATATGTGGGGCACTATTTTCAGGGGGGCTATATGTGGGGCACTATCTACAGGGGCTATATTTGGGGCACTATCTACAGGGGGCTGTATATGGCGCACTATCTACAGGGACTACTATCTACAGGGGGATCTATGAGAGCCACTATCATCAGGGGGAACTATGTAGGGCACTATCTACAGGGGGTTCTATGGGGGTCACTATCTACATGGAACTCTATCGGGGGCACTATCTAAAGGGAGCACTCTGTGTGTGTTACAGTGTATGGCGCTCTTATAATTAGAGGTGCAGTGTATGGTGCTATTATATTTAGGGGCATAGTGTGTGGCACCATGATAATTTTATTTTCGGTTATAGGTGCAGAAATGTTTGAAAAGTGAGAAGCTGAAGACATCTGAGCGGCAAACTGCAGAAATAAGATGTGGCCGGGAGAAGTCAACATCGAGGTCTGAACCGGATGGAGAAGAAAAGAGAAAAAGATCAACTGAAATCTGAGAAGACGACACCTGTGATTCACTTAATGTAAATGTTTATTCTGCCTATAATCAGCACTGTAGTCACTGTATGATCTGCAGCGAGATGATGGGTGGTATGATTATTTTTTGGTGAAACAGCAACTTCCAGCATATCCTTACTATTGTTTGGGCCATGCTGGAAGCTGTAGTTTTACGCTGTACATACCTATACGGCAGGGGTTGCACAAAATTAAGCTGTATTTGTGCTGGTGTTGTATTTATGTACTGAGCTTGGTTCTGGTGTTGTATCTATATACTGAGCTTGGTCCTGGTGCTGTATATATATGTACATAGCTTGGGTCTCATGTTGTATTTATGTACTGAGCTTTGTTCTGGTGTTGTATATATGTACTGAGCTTTGTTCTGGTGCTGTATTTATGCACTGAGCTTGGTTCGGGTACCGTATTTATGTACTAAGCTTGGTTCTGGTACTGTATTTATGTACTGAGCTTGGTTCTTGAGCTGTATTTATGTACTGAGCTTGGTTCTTGAGCTGTATTTATGTACTAAGCTTGGTTCTGGAGCAGTATTTATGTACCGAGCTTTGTTCTTGTGTTGTATATATATACTGGGCTTTCTTCTGGTGATGTATTTATGTACTGTGCTTGTTTCTGGTGCTGTATTTATGTATTGTGCTTTGGTCCGCTGCTGTATTTATGTTCTGAACTTGGTTCTGGGGATGTATTTATGTATTGTGCTTGGTGCCGTATATATGTATGAGCTTGGTTCTTGAGCTGTAATTATATAGGATATATATATATATATATATATATATATATATAAAAGAACAAAATTGCGGGGCAGATGTAATTATTTTCAGTTCATTGTATATTTAACATCTTAATGACCAGCCTATTTTAGGTCTTAATGACCAAGCTATTTTTTTATAACTTTTTATTGTTACGTTGACACAGCTGTATAAGGTCTTGTTTTTTGCGGGACAAGTTGTATTTTTTATTAGCACCATTTTGGGGTACGTATAATTTATTGATTAACTATTATTATCTTTTTTTGGGGGGGAATAAAAAAACAGCAATTTTGGCACACTTTTTTGTGTCCTAAATTGACGCCGTTTACCGTATGGTATAAATAACAAAACAACTTTGTTAAGTGGGTTGTTAGGATTGCAACAATACCAAATTTATATAGATTTTGTATGTTTTACTACTTTTTCACAGTAAAAACATTTTTTTATTAAAATTATTTGTTTTTGTGTCTCTATATTTCAAGAGCCAAATTTGTATTTTTCCGCCAATGCAGTTGTATGAGGGCTTTTTTTTATTTTTGCAGGACGACTTGTAGTTTTGATTGGTACCATTTTGGAGTAAATGAGACTTTTTGATCACTTTTTATCGCATTTAAGGCAGGATTCACAGAAAACAGCAATTTTTGCATTGTTTTTTATTTTATTTTTTTACGGCATTCACCGTGTGGGTTAAATAATGTAATAACTTTATAGTTGGGGTCGTTACGGATACGGCGATACCAAATATGTGTAACTTTTTTTTTTTTTAATAATAAAGCATTTTGTAAGGGGAATTATTTTATTAACTATATTAAACTTTATCAATGAAGCTTTCTATCTATATGGGATATATATATAGCATGATTGTGTTGCGATAAACTAGGTGTAATAAAATTAATTCCATTTAGAAACAGTATCAGAGGCTTTTTTCATATGGTAATGCCTGCATACTGAAGACAAATTTAGTTTTTATTCTTCTGAAATGTCTATTATAGTACCAATTCTATTTTCTTTTTTTTATTTCTTGTTTTTTATTTTTTATGCCACACATTATGGTACTGAAATGGTTCATTTTTTTAGCCCAACCCACAGGAAATCATTTGACTTAAGATGTGGGGTATAAAAATGTGAACTCACAACTGGGTAACTAAGCTATGATTAAGAACCCGAGAGTTTTTAAATGTGTAAGCGTGGTCCCAGGATTATAATTTTAATTGTCCTGTTTTTAGATATGACCAAATAAAACAAATAAGAAGTGATGTTTTGTTAAATCTGGTGATTTTTAACAATGCAGAGCTTATTGTGAATGTCACTGTTTGTGAAAGCCTTGGTATCTGTGACCACAATCTAATTTCATTTTTAACCCCCGGGTCTGCCATGCACGGAAGCCTATGATAACCAGCCGGAGGACGGTCCTCATAAGCTTCCTGTCAGTGTGACTCTCAGCGTCCAGCTGACAGTTTATAATACGTTACACTACCTAGGTAGTGTAATGTATTATAGCAGCCATCAGTGCTGCAGGTCTTCAAGTAAAAAAAGTAAAAAGTAAAAAAAAAAAAGTTATAAAAATGTTTTATAAAAGTGTAAAAGCAAGTTATAAGTTACAAAAACAAAAAATGCTTTTTATCCTATAATAAGTCTTTTATTATAGGAAAAAAATGAAAATGTTAAAAAAATGTGTACACATATTTGGTATCACCGCTTTCATAACAACCCAAACTATAAAACTATAATATTATTTTTCCCGGACGGTGAACACTGCAAAAAAAATAATTAAAAAACAATGTCAGAATCACTATTTTTTGGTCATCAACCCTCACAAAATATAGAATAAAAAGTGATCAAAAAGTCGCATGTACCCCAAAATAGTACCAATAAAAACTACAACCCGTCCCACAGAAAACAAGCCCTTACACAGCTTTTTTGACTGAAAAATAAAAAAGTTACGGCTCTCAGAATATGGTGACACAAAAAATAAATAATTTTATTGAAAAGTGATTTTATTGCGCAAACGCTACAAAACATAAAAAAATATACATATGGTATCGCCGTAATCATATCGACCCGCAGAATAAAGTAAAATGTCATTTATAGCGCACAGTGAACAATGTAAAAAAAAAAAAAATACAAAAAACATGGTCAGAATTAGTTTTTTTGTCACTTTGCTTGCCAAAAAAAGTCTAATAAAAAGTGATGAAAAAAATCACATGTACCCTAAAATGGTACCAATGAAAACTACAGCTTGTTCCGCAACAAATAAGCCCTCAAACAGCTCCGGTGGAGAAAAAATAAAAAAAGTTCTGGCTCTCAGACTGTAGCGACAGAAATTGTTCAGTGTCCAAAAGCGAATAAGATCGGGCGCCATTTATCAGTGCGACATCGGCCACATATCTGCAGATTATTATTTATTTACCCCATTATTATAACCTCTTATTATGTCCTGATGTACTCCGCCCAGTTTACACATACCCCCACATTATAAATTGAGATACCAGCAAAACCCCAAACAGAACAGTTACCAAGCAAAATCTGCACTCCAAAAGCCAAAAGGCGCTTCCTCCCTTCTGAGCCCCACAGCGTGCCCAAACACCAGCTTACGTCCAAATATATGATATTTTATATCCGGGAGAACCTGCTCAACATTGTATGAGGTATTTGTCTTCAATGGCACAAACTGGGCACAACAAATTGTGCATTAAAATGGCATATCAGTGGAAAATTTTAATTTTCAATTTGCACCATCTGCTACGCATTAACGCCTTCGGGCACCACGACTTAATAGCATTTCGTAGTGGGGGTGTTATATATGGAGCGGGCTCATGCGCTGCGCCCGCTCCATATTCTGCAGGTGTCAGCTGTGTATTACAGCTGACACCCGGGACTAACGGACAGGAACAGCGATCGCGCTGTTACAGGAGCCTGTAAAAATGATATTATACTGCAATACATTAGTATTGATCTGTATTGTACCAGCAATCTAATGATCGCTCGTTCCAGTCCCCTAAAGGGACTTTTTGGAGGTTTCCACTGTTTTGGTACTTCAGGGGCTTTGCAAATGCGACATGACACCCGAAAACCATTCCAGCAAAATTTGAGCTCCAAAAGCCAAATATTGTTCCTTCCCTTCTGAGTCCTGCTGTGGATCCAAACAGCAGTTTATTACCACATATGGTGTATTGCTGTAATCAGGACAAATTTCTTTACGAAGTTTGGGGTGATTTTTCTCCTTTATTCATTGTAAAAATTAAACATTTCTATGTTTTTTCAGAAAAAAAGTTGATTTTCATTTTCACGGCCGAATTCCACTAAATTCAGCAAAAAAACTGCTAACCATACCACTAGAAATACCTTGAGGGGTGTAGTCTTCAAAATTGGGTCACTTTTGGGGGGTTTCCACTGTTTTGCTCCCTGCAGGGCGTTGCAAATGCGACATGAGACTGAAAACCAATCCAGCAAAATCTGCGCTTCAAAATCCAAATTGCGCTCCTTCCCTTCTGAGCTCAGCTGTGGGTCCAAACAGCAGTTTAGTACCACATATCGGGATTTGGCGTAATCGGGAGAAGTAGCTTTACAAGTTTTGGGGTGCTTTTTATTCTTTATTCCTTGCAAATATTTTTTTTATTTTTTATATTTTTTCAGAAAAAAAGTAGATTTTCCCTTTTACAGACAAACTACAATAAATATAGCAAAAGACCTGTGGGGTCAAGATGCTAACTATACCCCTAGATACATTTCTTGAGGTGTGTAGTTTCCAAAACCGTGTCACTTTTGGGGGATTTCCACTGTTTTGGCACTACAAGACCTCTTCAAACCTGACATGGTGGCTAAAATATATTCTAAAAAAAGGAGGCCACAAAATCCACTAGGTGCTCCTTTGCTTCTGAGGCCGGTGTTTCAGTCCATTATCACACTAGAGCCACATGTAGGATATTTCTAAAAACTGCAGAATCTGGGCAATAAAAATTGAGTGCATTTCTCTGGTAAAACCTTCTGTGTTACAGAAAAAAAGTATTACAAATAAATTTCAGCAAAAAAAAAATAATTTGTCAATTTCCCTTCTATATTGCTTTAATTCCTGTGAAACGCCTAAAGTGTTAAGAAACATTCTGAATGCTGTTTTGAATACTTTGAGGGGTTCAGTTTTTAATATGGGGTGATTTATGGGGTCTATCTAGTACATAAGGCCCTCAAAGCCGCTTCAGAACTGAACTGGTCCCTGTAAAAATAGCCTTTTGAAATTTTCTTGAAAATGTGAGAAATTGCTGCTAAAGTTTTAAGCCTTGTAACGTCCTAGAAAAATAAAATAATGTTAATAAAACAATGCAAATATAAAGTAGACATATGGAATATGTGAAATAGTAACTATTTTGTGTTGTATTACTATCTGTTTTACAAGCAGATACATTTAAAATTAGAAAAATCATATTTTTTGCAAATTTTCTCTAAATTTTGGTGTTTTTCACAAATAAGCAATGAATTTATTGAACAAATTTTTCCTAACATGAAGTACAATATGTCATGAGAAAACAATCTCAGTATCGCTTGGATAGGCAAAAGCATTCCAGAGTTATTACCACATAAATTGACACATGTCAGATTTGAAAAAATGGGGCTGGTCCTGAAGGCCAAAATGAGCTTGGTCCTGAAAGGGTTAAAAATGAAATTAGATTGTGGTCACAGATACCAAGGCTTTCACAAACAGTGACATTCCCAATAAGCTCTGCATTGTTAAAAATCACCAGATTTAACAAAACATCACTTCTTATTTGTTTTATTTGGTCATATTTAAAAACAGGACAATTAAAATTATAATCCCGGGACCACGCTTACACGTTTAAAACCTCTAGGGTTCTTAATCATAGCTTAGTTACCCAGTTGTGAGTTCACATTTTTATACCCCACATCTTAAGTCAAATGATTTCCTGTGGGTTGGGCTAAAAAAATGAACCATTTCAGTACCATACTGTGTGGCATAAAAAATAAAAAACAAGAAATAAAAAAAAGAAAATAGAATTGGTACTATAATAGACATTTCAGAAGAATAAAAACTAAATTTGTCTTCAGTATGCAGGCATTACCATATGAAAAAAGCCTCTGAAACTGTTTCTAAATGGAATTAATTTTATTACACCTAGTTTATCGCAACACAATCATGCTATATATATATATATATATATATATATATATATATATATATATATATATATATATATATATATCCCATATAGATAGAAAGCTTCATTGATGATCACCCCAAGTCACATCGATTTCTATACTATCACTTCTCTCTTTATCTGTTCCAATACTTCTTTTTTTGCTTTAAACATATGCATGCTACAATATAGGAGCTGTCTTTCAGCACCACTTAGCAGCACCCTTAAAGAGGCTCTGTCACCACATTATAAGTGCCCTATCTCTTACATAATGTGAGAGGCGCTGTACTGTAGATGAGAGCAGTGGTTTTTATTTCGAAAAAAATATAAATTTTAGATTTATGCTAACGAATTTCATAATAGATAACTGGGCGTGTTTTTACTTTTTGACCAAGTGGGCGTTATAAAGAAGTGTATGATGCCGACCAATCAGCGTCATACACTTCTCCCCATTCATGTACTCACACACAGCGTGATCTCACGAGATCACGCTTGCTGTCACATTGTCACACATTAACGTTACTGAAGTGTCTTGAGAGTGAATAGACATCGCTTCCAGCCAGGACGCGATGTCTATTCACAATCCCGACACTTTGGTAACGTTTGTGTGGAACTTCTCTTCAATAGTTTTTATTAAAGTTTTCAGATGAATACAAAACAAATGACTTGACTTCAAACATTGTATCATCTCATAACATTGGTATATGATATGCACTTATAAAACATCAATTATCATGACGTGTTGTCTTTAATCAAAGTACAAACATACTCCTCAGGTACATCAATGTTGGTGTTGTTAGCAAATGCGAGATGACACAAACATAAATAACAAATAAACAACGCATAACATTATCTGCCAACAGAACCGATATCACAAATACATGCTCTATTTCTGTGTATATCTTTATTTCAGGGGGGGGGATAATAATAATCCAATCTAATTTTCAATTCTCATCCTGTCTGGGTTATTCTTCTTCTACTGTTTGGAACAAAAATGAGAGTTTGTCCACGCTATCCAATGTTTCTCAAAGGATGAGATTGTAAAGTTGCCATATGCTATCGCCTTCTCATATTTATATGATGTGTTTATAGCTATGACTAGTTCAGTAATTGGGGGAATTCCTACTTGTTTCCAATACCGTGTTATGACTAATTTTGCCATAACTAAAATTTTACAGAACAACCTCCTATGTTCAACAGGGATCGTATCTAATTCCAAGAAAAGTAAGATAAGATGTGGGTTTGGTGCAACTTCCATAGAAAATATAACAGACAGTAAGTTAATCACCTCTGTCCAATAATTCCTAATATTCGTACACTCCCATAATACATGTATGAGCGAACCTTCCCTCCCACAATTCCGCCAACATAGAGAGGATACATTTGAAAACATGGCGTGTAAGCGATCTGGTGTATAATACCATCGCATATATGTCTTAATTGCTGCTTCTACATGGGATACACATTTTAGTGAAGTATGTATCCACCTAAAGGCTAATATCCAGTGATGGTCTGCAAACGATCTTCCCAGGTCTAGTTCCCATCTTACAATTGGACCATTTCTTTGGAACTCTGAGTGGAATGAGATGGAGTTATATAGATATTTCAACCCCTTCTTCCCGTTATTAAAACCATTCAAGGCTATGAGGTTACCTTGGTAAACAAGGTTTGCGTGGCTATGTATAAAATGTTTAACCCTAAGGTATGTAAATAGTTCTCTCTGAGGAATATCGTTCGCAGACCGTAAGTGTTCGAAGCTTATCATTTGATTATTTTGGAACAATTGTTCACAGGAGGTCAGACCCTTTTCTATCCATCCCTGGAGCGTCATATGTGGTATAGCGAGTTCTAAGAACTCTAATTGCAGATACGACCTAGATATAGGTAGTCTCTGTGTTGCGTGGGTGTGTAAAAATGTCCAGCATGTCAGAGTAGTCTTGGTGAGGGGGGAAATTCCAGTCGGTAGTGGTATGTCACATAGTGTGAGGAAGAGAAGCGATTTTAAGCTACCTGACCTTAAATAGGATGCCTCCAAGTCTACCCAATGTTTCGGGCTATCTTCCTTCCACCACGCCCTTACTTGGGCCGCTACTGTCGCGACATAATATCCAAATATGTTGGGAACTCCCAGACCCCCTACTCCTTTGTCTTTGGTAAGAATGTGGGAAGCTACCCGTGGTTTCTTTTTGTCCCAAATGAAGTCCATCATGATACGTTGGATGCGAGAGAAATAAGAAACAGGAACATGTATGGGAAGAGTTCGAAATAAATATAATAATTTTGGTAGGAGAAGCATTTTAAAAGCGGCAATTCTGCCCAGCCAAGATACCTCTACTTTCATCATTCTATCTAATTCTTCCTGAAACATCTGTATCAGTGGTAAGTAATTTACTCCAAATAACTTTTTGTGTGTGGCTGTCAATGTGAGGCCTAGATATGTGATTTCCATTGCGTTCCATTGAAATGGATATTTGGATTGAAGAAAGTGTAGGGTCGAGGTATTAAGATTTAGGGGGAGACTCTGCGACTTTTGTGCATTCAATTTATAAAGAGATATCTGTCCAAATTGCTTTATACAATCCATTGCAGCTTCTAGAGATGTCTCCGGCTCAGACAGGGATAAAATTATATCGTCTGCATATAAGGACACTGTGTGGGTTTTCGTCCCTACTTGGATACCCTTTACGTCTTTATGTGTTCTGAGTAATTGTGCTAGTGGTTCTATGGACAACACGAATATGAGGGGTGATAATGGACATCCCTGTCTGGTGCCATTCGAGATATCGAATCCACCTGAGAATACTCCATTTGTGTAGACCTTAGCAGATGGTTCCGAATATAAAGCTTGGATGGCCGACAGTATACTCCCTGAGAAGCCCATGTGTTCCAATGTAGAAAAGGCGTATTTCCAGGAGACTCGGTCAAATGCCTTTTCTGCATCTAACGCTAATAATACTGCCGGGATGTGTTTACTTTCAATGTGGTGTAGTAGGCCTGTCACCCTTCTTGTGTTGTCCGAGCCTTGTCGACCTTTTATGAAGCCCGTCTGATCGTCTGTTACGAGGTGTGGTAAAATGGGAGCCAAACGATTCGCTATTAATTTTGCATATATTTTCAGGTCAATATTCAGTAATGATATGGGCCTAAAATTTTTTGGTTGATCGTTCGTTTTTCCACTTTTGGGCAGCGTAATTATGAGTGCCTCTTGATTTTCCTTAGGAAAGGATCCTGAGGATTGAGCTGCTTGGAAAAATCTGCTTAGGTATGGGGCAAGAATTTTATGAAATGTTTTGTAATAAGCGTTAGTTAAGCCGTCGCGACCTGGTGCCTTATCTGGTGGTAAGGATCTAAGAATGGCAGATATTTCCGTTTCTGTGATTGGAGCATTTAAACTATTTAGTTGACTCGGTGATAATTTTGGTAAGGGGATGTCCTTTAAAAAATTTCTGATGTCGTTTTCCCTTGGTTGTGATGTGAAGGGATCTCTGTTGATGTTGTATAATGCTTCATAAAAATCTTTAAATTTATTAGCAATATCTACTGGATGTGTAATTTGAGCCTGCGTATTTGAGTCTATGAGATATGGTATTCTAGATTTTTGATGGTGGTGTTTTAGACGTGCTGCTAGTAATTTGCCCGCTTTGTTGTTTTGAGAGTAATATCTCGTTTTAGTTTTGCGTAAATTTTTTTCATATTCAGAGATCATGGTCAATCTGAGCTCCTGGCGCAAAGTATTTAAATTGGTGGCATGTATAGGGGAAGGAGCTGATTTATTTAGTGTTTCTAGTTCGTGGATTTGTTCCGTTAGCTTTGTAATGTTGCTCAGACGTACTTTCTTAGCTATATGTCCCATCCGTATTAGTGATCCCCTTATGAATGCCTTATGTGCATTCCAGAGTGAGTTGATATGGATTCCACATGTATCATTCATCTCAAAATATTCCCCCAGATCTCTGATTATATCCCGTTGAAATCTAGAGTGGGATAACAAGAATGGACTACATCTCCACATAAATGCGGGATTGGAATTATGATATTCTTTTAAGGAAAGCGTTATAGCTGCGTGATCAGACCATTTGATAGTTTCTATGGTAGCTTTGTCCATAAGGAGTAATAGTTCCTTATCTATGAGGAACATGTCGATTCTGGAGTAACAATTGTGTGGATTAGAAAAAAAGGAGAAATCCTTCTCTGAACCATGTTGTATTCTCCAACTATCATATAATTCTTTGTTCCATATCAGTTTCCTCAGTGATGTTTGATCTATTCTATTACCAGATGTGGAGTCTAAGGCCGTGTTCATTACCATGTTGAAATCTCCGCACAATAACACTTTACCTTCTTTAAATTTCTCTATAAACCTGAATATTTTATGTAGAAAATGTATTTGACGTGTATTAGGTGCATACAGTGCTACTAAAGTGTATTTAACATTATTAATTAAGCACACTAACAAGATAAATCGACCATTGGGATCTATGTGTACCTTTATCTGTTGAAATGCTACTGTGTTCCTGATGGCCAACATAACTCCCCGGGATTTGTTCTTATAGTGAGATTGATATATATGTGGGAAATTATGGCATTTGATACGATGAGCATCTTTAGATAGGACGTGAGTCTCCTGCGCACAAAAAATATCGCATGCTAGTGTTTTAGCCTCTGCCCACATAAAACTCCGTTTCTGTGGAGTGTTAAGGCCCTTGACATTTAGGGATGCAAACTTAATAGTCATGGTTTAAATCAATAAATGTGCTAGCCGTTGATATTACTTCTCCTACTGCGCAGTATCTGAACAGATGGAACCCAAAATTCTCACATTCAACTATGGGAATACAAGTAGTAAATATATACATTACATGTTCATTCAATAGGGATGAACTCCAGGTGATGTTGGTGTGTTCTGGTCTGCTAAGAGGTAAGAGCCGTATACTTCTCGAGAGAGGATCATGTCGGATTCTGTATTTATGAATTAGTTCTGCAAAGCAAAAAACTGTAGAACAACAAATTCTGTATAACAAACAGACGTGGGGGGGAAAAGTCAGCCTAAGGTCAAATCAAGATGAATGCCTTGAGCACCCGCAAATTCTGGTCACCTCCATTCTGGAATCTTATGTCTGTCAGTGGTGTGTGGATCTATGCCTGGCTACCTTCTTCCATTCTTCCATAAGGTGTTGTGGAGGCTTACTCTTTGGATTAGTTGGATGTTTAATCATGATATTCCAACGGTGTAGAGTCTCTTCACCTTCCTCCAGATTGTTGATAACATGTAGGACATTCTGGCGTTTGATCAGCAACTTAACAGGAAATCCCCATCTGTATAGGATTTGGTGTTCTCGGAGTGCAGTCGTGATTGGGGTCAGTTGTCTGCGCAGTTGTAGTGTCGCTGCTGAGAGGTCAGCAAATACAGAAATCTTTTGGAATTGTGGTGATCTCCCTTCTTTCTTTCTGGTCGCTTCCATCAATTTTTCCTTGATATGGAAGAAGTGTATGCGCGCTAGTACATCTCTAGGAATATCTGCATCAAGATGTTTCGGTTTAGGTATACGGTGTATACGATCTATGATCAGGTCACTCTGTGAGCATTCCGGGACCATGCTTTTGATAAAGTGTTGCGCAAATTTATTGAGGTCTTGAGGTAATATGTCTTCTGGGATCCCCCTGAATTTGACGTTATTACGTCTCGACCTGTCCTCCAAATCAGCCATTTTGGCTTTAATTTGAGTAACTTCTTCTGCCAAGCCATAGTGAGCATCTACGACTTCATTATGAGAGGAGGTAACTTCTCCCATCTTGTTTTCTAAGTGCAGGACTCGCTGTTCCACTTCTTGCATGGAAGTAGATAGTGGGTGAATAAGGCCTGCCAGGCTAGTGTGTAGAGACTGATGTAACGCCTGCAACATGTTTCTCATCATATCTACTGTTACTGGGTCTGTGGATGCAGGTAAGTGACCCAAAAAGTCAGGTGTCTCTGTCAGAGATTTGTTAGTGGTAGTTGGAAGATTTCTTACCTCCTCTAAGCGATCGTCCGCTCTGTGTTGTTGCTGGTGAAGACGCTCTGAGCTATTACTCAGGGGAGAAGATGGCGCCGATCCGACAGCACCTCGTGGAGTGAGGCCTTGCGGTCTTCTTGTTCTGGTGATCCTGTGTACCTCCGCCTCCTGGCGTCTAGGGCTCCCAGCCAGAAATCTCATCCCCGGACTCCCAGACGGTTCCGAGCTGTGTCTGGTACGTATGGGGGTTTTCTGTTTCCGATTTTGAATGTATTCTAGCGGTGCCTCAGATGTCGATGAGTCCGCATCTTCTCCGTCCTTCTCCCCGGACGACCGGCGGGGGTAAAAGTCCGTCAGTTTAGCCGGTCTTGCCGCCGATTTCTTCTTCCTTGGCATCTTAGGAGTAAGAGGATCCACTGTGAGAATCTTTATAAGTGTTTGAGAGATCTTATTATCGTTGTTTGCCGTTAGGGTGCAGGAGCTCTCTGTTCAAACGTCCATCTCCCTCAACAGCCAGGCCACGCCCCCGTTTGTGTGGAACTTAATGACAGCAAGCGTGACCTCGATGTGCTGTGCTGTAAGTTACCAAAAGTAAAAACACGCCCAGTTGTCTATTAAGAAAGTCATTACCATAAATCTCAAATAGGTCATAACTCCGTCAAAATTGATCATTTTTTTAAATAGTAACCACTGCTGTTATCTACAACACAGCGCCTCACATTATGTAAGAGATAGGGCACTTATAATGTGGTGACAGAGCCTCTTTAAAGTTTTTCAGCTTGCTGTCCTTTAGCACCACGGGCAAAATGTCGTAACCAGCACGGAATTGCTTTCAGTTTCCATAAACATGAAAATTATATACTTCAATAAAATCTCTCTCATTTTCAACACAAAATATTATAATTGTACACACTATAATAAATTCTATCTTAGTAGCAAGTATGAAAAATCATTACCTTTGAACTCCCTCTTTGGATTGTTGCATCATTGCCCATGCCGACTTCTTTTTTTCTGTGTGGCATTGTAATTTAAACACACCTGATTCAGTCTAGAGTCAATTAAGAAATTTGGCCATAAAATGTTTTCAAATTATTATCTCATAAGAACAAAACTGTGCTCAACATAGCACATTTATTATTATCAATGGTAAGCTCTAAATAGTAAAGTTTTTTTAATTTATTCTGAACTAAATGTATTATCGATGTTGTTACTTAACACAGTATGGTACTGAAATGGTTAATTTTTAAGCTCAACCCACAGGAAATCATTTGACTTACGATATGGGGTATAAAAATGTGAACTCACAGCTGGGTAACTAAGCTATGATTAAGAACCTAGAGGTTTGAAACGCGTCAGCGTGGTCCCGGGATTATCATTTTAATTGTCCTGTTTTTAAATATGATCAAATAATTTTTTTTTTTTACAAGAATGCTGGATATACTGCCTTTTCCTTTTTATTGCCTTATATACCTGCTGTCGACTCAGGACTTCTCTCGGGATATCTTCGAGCACCATCACTATTCACAATGTGGTCTGGGCAAACGCATGGATTATTGCAGTGGAAACGCGGTGAGTGAACCCTTGTATATTTTTTCTATTTGCTATCACTTCTTATTGGCTCTTCCACAAACTGGCTCATAAAATTATCCTGCAACAAGTTGTGTAAGTTTTTCCCCTTTCAGTTGAAGCCGAACCATGACACCAATCAATATCTTGGTAATTAAAACCTCCCATTATCACTACAGTACCAGTCTGTGCAGCTCACTTCATTTGTTTATATAGCTGACCTTCCATCTCCTCAGTGATGTTGGGGGTTCTAAACAACCCTCCCTTTGTAATTCCACCCACAAGGTTTCAACCTCCTCACAATCTTCACCCACTACTTTTTCACACTCACCTTCATATCACTTCTCACATACAGACATACACCCCTGTGAAAGGAAATGTATTTTTCCAAAGTGTTTTATACCTACTGTATACCTTATATACTTATATCCTTATATGTTTGTACAAGTTAGTTATATTAGAAGGTAGGTGCTCTGGGACTTTAAGGCATAGTGCCGTGTGCAAAACACTACGCAGCAATAACAATAATTAAAATGGAGAATTATAGTGCCGTGTGTAAAACACTACGCAGCAATAATAGGGAAGATGAGGGAACGGCCCCTCTAAGAGCCAATTGAGTGGTGGAACTATATCTAAACTTTCTGACTCATTTGTAATTGTCATTTTGTTATTGTCTGACTTTAAATATCCGTGCTGATAAGAATAAAGTAGAAGCATTTTCATACAGTAACGTGTCTGTGTGTTTTTGCTACTCCGAGCTGCTCGTATTCATAAATTGATTTTTAAAAGCTAATTTGGAACTGGATGGAACTCAAGGCATAGTGGGATGCTAGATTGCACTCACACCCCCACTTTTACTATTTGTCCTGTCTTTCCAAAACAGTGTAAAAACCTGTAGATTTACAGCCCAGTCATGAGAAGAGTCTAGCCATTAACCCCTCAATCAAATTGCCCCTATATTAGTGTCCAAATAAAAGTAAGCAAGTAATTTCCATATAGTAGTGCGGCCAAACAGTAGTGCTTCCTTAGGCTAGTGATTTTTTTATGCTCCTATACTTTTGTGATATCTTTAGGGCACAAAAAAACACAATCTTAGCCACCAGGTATATATATATATATATATATATATATATATATATATATATATATATATATATATATATATATATATATATATATATTTTAATAATCATTCCAAACATCCCTTACTTCACTTCACTAGCTGTTTATCCCATTGCTGCCCTGATGCCGTCCCACAGTGGGACACGAGTTCTGTCATTTTTAGATTTATGTGCACGGCAGTCTCCATAGGAGTCCCTGGAAGACCCCATAAATAATCTTTTCTCAGACATCTTGAATATGGAATTAATGGAAGTGAATGCATCAATACATACAACTATATGTTATTGTATATTTTCCTTAATGCAGCATCTTTGATAATGTTCATAACGGTTCTGTGTTTTCCAAGCAGAAGTCAAAGAAGCCTAAGAAATGTATGACCTTGGATTGCATTTATTTCCATATTTATGCACATATTTGAAACACAATTATAGGGAGAAAATACTGCTCACAAATGACTAAACTTTATAAAGTGAATGCAGATACAATACAGAAATAAATATGGCTTTAAATAAAGATAATACATGTTGCCAGTGTCCATACCTAATACTCTTTTGTAATTGTACATACCGTTATATATGTATTTTAATAAGCTATGTGTGAAAGAGGCTCAATAGTGATACACATATATATATATATATATATATATATCTATATATATATATATATATATATATATATATATATATATATATATATATGTATATATACACACACACACACACACAAACACACACACAGGCATACAAAGTATTCTCTTCCATCATGCAAATGTTGTGTTGAAAGCAACATCTTCCTGACAACAGTGTTACCAGCATTAGTCTATTGGGTATTTGTATATTAATATTATTTCATCGAAAGTGTTAATCCACAATAAAACAATAATTATACTTTAGTTTGTAATAATAAAATCTTTTTTGCAATTCAGCCTTGCTAGCATGGGGTTGTGATACAACACTGCATACTTGTATTGTGCTTCCCTCAAGCATATGAATAATTATGCAAATTACATAAAAGTATGTACTGTAGCTATTTGAACATAATAATTCACAACTGTTCAGTTAGGATGCTAGAACAACATCTTTACAAGCAGCCCAGAGTAATAACATACTTTTATTGCTTCATGTCAACAATGACCTCCTGAAATGATTACAATTACCATTTAGAATGAGAGAAAGCGACCTAGTTCAGAAACCTTTACAGCCATATTAGTCACACTATAAATCAAGCTTACATATCACAAAAAGGTATGTATTAGAATAAGTCGAGAGTTCAATCGGCCAATGATACTCTTGTAAATATCCCACGTAATGGTCTAACAATGTACTTCATCATAATCTTTGTATTTTAGGAAGCTGCGGTATAACTGATGTTGCACGTTTTGTCAGTGTACTTACTAAGGCTTTAATCCTTATTTTCTTCACTAAAAAGCCTAAATCCAGACACGCATTCCTTACTTGGGTGGCCTACTTCTATCTCCAGGGGTCCCAACTGAATTTGATTGTTTAATTGTTATGTACACATTGAGGCAGATTTACTAGTTACTATTACACCAGAATTGTAGCCTGAGTTGCAGCCTCTTAGTGGAACAAATCGATTTAGAAAAATTAATCATAATTGAAATTCGCCAAAATAATAGATTTTGCGAGACACCTGACAAAGGTGTGTAGCAGGGGCATTGCTAGGGTCTTAAAAGATCAGTGGCACAAGCCCCGAGACATATATTTACCCACAAAAAAAAAATGTATTCATTTTTACATACATATCGGAGATAGCATATCTATAAACTAAGGCTCCTATAGCTTCACCGCTGAATAGAATTGGATGCGTTGTCTCCGCAGACAGTATCACACATGATAGGCTTAGATACATGGCGCCAGCAGACAGTATTACACATGATAGGCTTAGGGCTCATTCAGACGAGCGTGATTCCCGTCCGTGTGCTGTGCATTGAAATAACACACAGCACACGGACCCATTGATTTCAATGGGGCTATTCACACATGTGTGAGTTTTCACATGTGTTTCACATGTGTGAGTTTTCACTGCATGTCCTATATTAGTGCATTTTCCCGCCCCTAGCCACCCATTGAAGTCAATGGATGCGTGAAAACCACAGACAGCATACCGACTACATCCGTGTGCTGTCCATGTTTCACGCATCAATTACATTAAAAAAAAGTGCTTGTGAGTGCATTAAAAACATATGCCACACGCGAAATACGCTGTTTCAAAACGCAAGGCACACGAACAGATTTACGCATGTTTTTTACGCACGTAAATATGTCACGCTTGTGTAAATGTAGCCTTAGATACAGGGCCCCAGCAGTAAGTATCCTTGTACTAACCCTCAGGGGCAAATTTAGCATTTCTGGGGCCCCAAACAAAGTTATGTCTCGGGGCTCTAATCAAAGACACCTGTAGAGCGTTCCCCACACAATGCCCCCTTGATATAGTGTCAAAACCCCCCCAGTATAGTTCCACAGACAGTCACCCTGCCATATATCCCCCTTGAAGACAGTGCCATGCAGTCCCCTGTAGGTTGTCCCACATACCCACCTTGTCTCAGCAGACAGTATCATACATGATAGACTTAGATACAGTGCCCCAGCAGTCAGTATCACACATGATAGGCTTAGATACATGGCCCAGCTGACAGTATTACACATGATAGGCATAGCTACATGGCCAGTGGACAGTATCACACTTGATAGGATTAGATATAGGGCCCCAGCAGTATCCTTGTACTAATATATGTTCACCCCCCAAAAAAAATTTGAGTGTCTGTATGTATGTATGTGTGTATATATAAATTACGTCATATCTATAGTACTATGACCCTATAGCTATGGATGGGATTAGATACAGTGGCTCAGCAGACAGTATCACACATGATAGGCTTAGATACATGGCCCAGCAGACAGTATCACACATAATCGGATTAGATATAGAGCTAATATTGGGGGTTAGTATTAGCCTCTGCACCAGCTAACACTAAGCCCCACCTTAGTAATGGACGCTGTCAACCAGCCAGCGGTCATTATTTAGGCGGTAGTAATGAAGTTTAAAAGAATATACAAAGACATCGAAAAAGTATATTTTATTGAAATAAAAAACCCCACACAACCCTCGTTAACCATTTTACTGAAAATAAAAAAAGCAGTCATGAAAGTAGTCCTCGAATCCGACGAAGTCCAACGACCAAACCTGTAAAGAAACACGAACACAAAAAAAACATTAGTAACACATGTGGTACACTGTGATACAGGGCCTATGTGTGATACTGTCTGTTAGACAATGTATCTAAGCCTATCACAAGGCAGGCTTAGATACAGGATCCCAGCAGACTTGTATACTGTATAAGATTACAGTCTTCTGGGGTCCTGTATCTAAGCCTGTCTTGTGGTAAGCTTAGATACATGTCCAACAGACAGCATCACACATGGGCCCTGTATCAAAGCCTACCACATGTGTTACTAATGTTTTTTTTAGAAAACAAGGGAAGAAGGTAGGATCCAGCGCTGAAGCGTTTAAAATGGAAAACGATTTTCCAAGTTTAATTGTTAAATTCTAAAAGGAAGTCCAGTGGTATGAAGTCCAGGGTGTATAAGAAATTGAGGGAGGGTATCCTCTGTAAGCCTACGCGTTTCGGACAACGCTATGTCCTTAGACTTGGCTGTGATAATTTTGAATAGAGCGCGCTGTCATTTATATCATGTGGGGGTTGAGAACAGCTGATAGGGATATGTTGATTGCGTGTCATGGTTTTGTTTGTTGTGGAACGCAACCTCGTAGTTAGATATCAAGTTAGCATGGTTTGTGTCGATATATATGATAATCAAAAAACTTCTGCATACAAGTATGTACCATGGAATTACCACAGTTTAATGTGTATTTAATTAGCGATTTGTACGTTTGTGTTTAAAACAAGTCTGTTTTGATAAAGTTTTGTTTGCTTTGGTTGCAATTCAGGACTCGTTCTGAGATCAGCTTCCGAAGCTGATCTCAGAACGAGTCCTGGAATGCAACCAAAGCAAACAAAACTTTATCAAAATAGACAATATGCTAAACAGACTTGTTTTAAACACAAACGTACAAATCGCTAATTAAATACACATTAAACTGTGGTAATTCCATGGTACATACTTGTATGCAGAAGTTTTTTGATTATCATATATATCGACACAAACCATGCTAACTTGATATCTAACTACGAGGTTGCGTTCCACAACAAACAAAACCATGACACGCAATCAACATATCCCTATCAGCTGTTCTCAACCCCCACATGATATAAATGACAGCGCGCTCTATTCAAAATTATCACAGCCAAGTCTAAGGACATAGCGTTGTCCGAAACGCGTAGGCTTACAGAGGATACCCTCCCTCAATTTCTTATACACCCTGGACTTCATACCACTGGACTTCCTTTTAGAATTTAACAATTAAACTTGGAAAATCGTTTTCCATTTTAAACGCCTCAGCGCTGGATCCTACCTTCTTCCCTTGTTTTCTACTTGATACTCCGTGTGCCGACACGAGGATCCGGGCGCTATCAACGACACACAGGAGTGTGTCAGGTGAGCTGGAGGATTTTTTCTACTTTTTCTAATGTTTTTTTTGTTTGTGTTTGTGTTTTTTCACACATGGGATCCGGGGCACGCGGCCAAAGATCCAGGGCTTGTGCCACGGAGGTCCGGTGCTAGTGACGCTGCTGGTGTGTAGTTTAGCAGAAAGGAGGCGTGGCTCAAGATTTTTGGTGCAAAACAAGTAGTCTAAAATAAGCTTACCAAGAGGTGGTATAAAGTTAGACAACAGTATCTAAATGTGCGCCAAATTTATCATCCAGCATGAGCAAGTGATACATTTGGCACATCTAGTCTAATTCTAAGGTGTCTGCAATCAAAACAGTATTAGTACATCTGCCATATTGACTACAAATATTTAATGTTCCAAATCCAATGCTTCTAAAAAAAAGCACGTCTGTTTGCAAATAGTCTAGTGTATACAACTCTAATGCAAACCTATATGCGTCTATTGTTGCAGAATGCAGACATACTGTACCATGTGTAGCTTGATCATGTGTTAATAATAATAATAATAATAATAATAATGTGTTCATATTAGTATCCCGAGCTATAGTATATATTACTTATAACCTTTATGGTTTTGCA